>NC_064619.1:390403149-391653149 GCF_023898315.1 Schistocerca nitens | reverse complement strand
ACAGAATATTTTTCCAATCCATTATGTTAAAAAATAAAAACAAATATTTACATTATACATAATGCGTTGTTCAGCTGAAGAAGTTAGCTTCAGTCTTTGAGGCAAAATGCTAGTATGCCATTATTTCTATATTTCATGTATTAGAAATGCAATATAGAATAAGGTGTGTGAAATGGCTTTTGGAGGAGAAATTGGCACAGAAAAATACTGTGTTTGTGTGAGAGGAAAATGCTGTAAATGAGAGCAAGCTGTGATTCAAATAAGCTTTCACTCTCTGCTTCAGTTGACCACTGTTTGTGATTAGCAGTTAATTCGAGCTCAGTTTATTGAATTCCAATCTCTTAAAGACATGACTAACTTGTTTTTTCCCCAGATGAGGTTATTAGGAAAGAAACACCCATTAATTATTACAAAAATGTGTTTAGTTTTTCAGGACTTTCCATCTCTGAATGTGACCAAAATAAGCTTTGATTGCAGTTTGGTAATGTAGACTATGAAGTAGCTCCTTGGCTTAATTAGTCGATACAATTTGCCCCTATGTCCAAAATAGGAAATGGTTTCTATGGAATATGGAATGGAAAAAAAAATGGCAAATGTGATATCATTTTTCTTCTAAGTTCATAATCATCATTAGCCAAATTTTTTTCTACTTGTGAAAAACATTCTGATTCAGTCTACTCCAGATTTACAGTGTTCAGTGGAACACACCCAAGAATGTTGTACATTTTCAATCCATTTTTTAGGCCACTTTCTTATCCGTCTGTCCATTTGGTACAAATTTTGCAGTTGATTTTAAATTAACCTCCTGATGAGTTACAGATGTGAAATTTTAAACATAGCTCAGAACAGAATGACAGTGCAATACTGACTCATATTCTTGTTGGTCTGTTTGTTAGGACTAGGGCTAGAGGCCTAGGGCTAGGGCTAGGAGTGGTGTGGAAATGCCTGACACCAGTTTTCCCTGCAGGACCAGCTTATTGTGTGGGTAGTATCGGAAAGCATTCCAGGCAATATGAGAATGAACAGACATTGCTGGGGACTGGGCGGGGGTAGGGAGGAAGGGGGAGGGTGGGGGTAGGAGAAAGAGGAGATGGGTAGAGAAAGGGGAAGTGGATGTGTATACATTATATGTGACATAACTGAACAGGGAAAGCTGCATTGAGTTGATAAAAGTCATAGAATACCTCCTAATATTGTGTTGGACCACCTTCTGCCCAGTGTAGTGTAGCAACTTGAAGTGGCATGGACTCAACAAGTTGTTTGAAGCTCCTGCATAAGTACTGAGCCATGCTGCCTGTGTAGCTGTCCATTGCTAAAGTGTTACTGGTGCAGGTTTTTGTGCACGAACTGACCTCATGATTGTGTCCCATAAATGTTCGGTGTGATTCATGTTGGGGTGATCTCGATGGCCAAATCATTCACTCGAATTGTCCAGAATGTTCTTCCGACGAATCGTGAACAGTTATGGCCCAGTGATATTGTCTTCCACAAAAATTCCATCATTGTTTGGGAACATGAAGTCTATGAATGGCTGCAAATGGTCTCAAAGTAGTGAAACATAACCAAGGACCCAGTCCATTCCATGTAAATACAGCCAACACCATTATAGAGCCACCATCAACTTGCACAGTGTCATGACAACATGGTTCCATGGCTTCATGGGGTTTGTGCTACAGTCAACCCTAACATCAGCTCTTATCACCTGAAATCGGGACTCATCTGACCAGGCCATAGTTTTCCTGTCATCTAGGATCCAGCCAATATGTTCATGAGCCCAGGAGAGGAGCTGCAGGCGATGTCATTATGTTACAAAAGACACTCGCATTGGTTATTTGCTGCTGTAGCCCACTAACGCCATATTTTGCTGCACTGGCCTAATTAATACATTTGTCATACATCTGACATTGATTTCTGCTGGTATTTCACACAGTGTTGTTTGTCTGTAAGCATAGACAACTCGAAGCAAACGTCACTGCTCTCAGTAACGTGAAGGCTGTTGGCCAATGCATTGTCCATGGTGAGAAGTAATTCCTGAAATGTGGTATTCTAAGCAGTCTGGTCACTGTGGATCTCATAATGTTGAAATACCTAACAATTTCCAAAAGGAATTTCCTATGTGCCCCCCATTCAGAGTCTGTTAATTCCCATCGTGCAGGCATAATCACGTTGGAAACCTTTTCATCGCGCGTGTGTGTGCGCGCACACACACACACACACACACACACACACACACACACACACACACACACACACACACACACAACTAAAAGGCAGAAAATAATTATTTAGATGAAAATGACACACACACACACACACACACAACTAAAAGGCAGAAAATAATCATTTAGATGAAAATGAGTTTTTAATAAAAAAGTTTTTAAATTGGACCAAAAGTTAAGAAAATTAAGAAAAATATTGGCAAGCAAAACATCTGGGTGTGGAACAGCCCATGTTTACAAGAATAAAATCCCATGGCTCGAGTTGGCTGATTCTTTTTTAAGGAAAGTAGTTGAAAGGAGGAAAGGCTACAGAAATCTGGAAATCTGAATTCTTTATTCAATATTAATTTACTTAAAATACCACAGCAATGCTTCTCATTCACTAATTGTCCTATGGATGATTAAAATAACTTCTAAGGTCTTCCAGTACAATTCCTTTCAGCAAGTTCATTGAGCAGCTGAGTTGTTGTCTTCTCTTTATCCAATCATGAATCCAAACACATTTCTCTCTCTCTCTCTCTCTCTCTCTCTCTCTCTCTCTCTCGTCGTATGCAGTGATTTCATGCAAACAAGCAGTAACTCTGCCACAACTCGTGCAGTTGCCAAAACATTCATTTACACACAGTCGTGTCACTCACAAAATGATGAAACTGAAGCACATATTGTTAGCAACCTGTCTAGACATACACAAAACCATTTGTGTGCAGCTCGTTTCACACAAGTGACACAAGCCAGTGTCATTCTGTAAACTAGACTGAAGGCAAAAAAAGAAGAAGAAAAAGAAGAAGAAGAAATGCACCTTGAAGGAGTTACACAAATTGGGCACAAATTGATATTCATACAGGTTTTGATGGGAAATGCGAACTTGTAAACCTTGGTGGCCGATGAATGCGTGGCACTGCAGTGCAATTTCACTGTGCAACTGGCAAGGATTGTAAACAGGGGAGACATTGATACCAGGTCATAAATCTATGTAAATTTCATTATGTGTACTCAGTTGGACAGTAATTATGCCTTGACAGACGCGTGAACTGTATATGCAGATATCAGCATTTGAGAGTGGGTGTGAAGTTGGGCTCAAAGAAGCTTGAATCGCTTGACATTTGAATAGGAGTGATGCCACTATTCAACAGCGTCAGCAGGAACGGATGAATCATATGTGAACACAACCTCAAGAAGGAACCGGTCGACCTAGGAAGATGATAGAAAGTGAGAACCAAGCAATCACCAGAGAGGACCGCAGATCTCCAGATTCATCATTATCATCAATCCATCATGAAACTGCTGCTTCAATGAGCATAAAGACCATTAACATATGGCTCACAGAATAGGGGGCTGAGCTCATGGTGCCCTTTGCACTGACTACCATTGACCTCTGTACACCAAAAAGCCTGATTGCAGTGGTGTTGTACACATTCAGCATGGAATGTCATTGATGGGAGTAGAACTGTGTTAAGTGATGAGTCCTGTTTCAAATTGAGCACCAATGGGCAGCGAAGATGTGTCTGGAGATGGCCTGGGCAGCAATGGGATACCAACCTGACTGTCACCTGCCATACATCCTGAGAACTGGGAATGATGGTTTGGGTTGCCATTTCATTTCATAGCAGGACTCCTTTGGTTGCCATCTGTGGTACCCTTGTAGTACAGTGGTATGTTGACAGTATTCTTCGCCCCCTTTTGTTGCCCTTCATGCCAAGCCATCCTGGGCTTACATTTCAGTAAGATAATGGCTGCCCACATGTGATGAGAGTTTCTATTGCTTGTCTTTGTGCTTGCCAAATCCTACCTTGGCTAGCAAGGTCGTCGGATCTCTCCCCAGTTTAGAATATTTGGAATATTATGGTTATAGCTCTCCAAACAGCTCAGAATTTTGACAATCTGAAGTGCCAGCTGGACAGAATTTGGCACAATATCCCTCAGGACATCCAACAACTCTGTCAGCCAGTGCCAAACCAATTAACTACTTGCAGAAGAGCCAGAAGTGGATCAGTGTGTTATTTATTTGCTCAATTTGTGAAACTCTTTTTCTCTAGTGTGCTTTCCACATTTTTGATTATAAATCACAAATAATGGATGTCACAGCTATTAAAAATTCACAAGCACCAATTTGCAGAACTATTTACATGGGGGTTAGAAATCTGTATAGGACTAGGAGAAATTATTTCATGTTCTTTAGCCCAATTTAAAAATGTATTATATTAAAAATTTATATTTATTTAAATCTTATTCTCTGATCTATTCTCCCTGCTTTTTAGTTTTATTTAAATAATTACTCCCCTGATGTCTTCTTCCTGCTACCTTCCTTTATGTCATTACTGCATCACTGTTAGCTTCATAACAGTTACCATGTCATACTCAACTGCTATCTTGTCTCAGACAAAATCATTTGCCATCCTGTTCTCTTTTTTATCCCAAATTGCATCTTTGCTCATCTAATTTAGTGACTCTCGATTTTTGAATACTTCGTCCATTGAAATGCCGCACCTCACTGTCACATGTTAAACACATTTTTGTCATGTTAAGTTTCTACAACACTGTAATTATTCTCATTGTCTCTCTCTCTCTCTCTCCTCCTACTTTTGGCTAAGCAGCCACTAGGTTCTCATGTAGGTAAATACGAGTTACTACTCGCAACTACAGAAAACCTTAGGTACCACTGGTTTGGTGGTGGTTACCTGGTGTTTGGGATGTTATCCTTTGTGACTGGGCTTGATATTGCTAACAAAATAGATGCAATGTTGTGGAACATTTCTGAGTTGAATTCTTTATTTCACCAAGTTACATCAACTTGGATCCAGAATGATGAGAAAATTTGTACTGAAAAGATACAAAACTGAATGACAGTAAGAGCAGAGATTTAGAACATGGGCTTGTGGAGATGCTGCTCAGGAGTTTAGAACTAAATGGTGAGCAAAATGACAGTTTCATGTAGCCATTTAGGAGCTGGTGTATTAGGAAGAGGCAGAGTGTACAAACTATTTTATTAACTAACAATAGTTTATGAAGGGTACACAAATTAGCCAGCATCTACTAAATATTTACTTCATAATCGTTCAGTCTTCTTTTTGTTCATGTAATCAATGAAAAGTAATGTAACAATGGATTATGCTTGGTTTAAGCTGTGAATGAAACATGAATCAAAATGCTTTCCCAATTTCTCAATACAGCTACTAATAGTTGCATTTGCCTTTGTTCCTCCCTATCTGTATAGCTTACTGAAGAATTTTACTTAAATTGAAGATAAAAATTCCTTCAAGTGAGTACATTGTATGGTATTCAATACTGTCGTTGGCCGAGAAGGGGACAGTCATCTATTTGCTTCAGAAACTGCATTGAACATTTCAAGATCATGTTGGGCATAAGTCTAAATCTTTACCGAAAAACAGGCTTCTTGGTATTGGAGTATAGAGGCTCATAATAGAAGACAAAAATCTTAAATCTTCCGAGGTAGAAATTGATCCTACATGCAAAATTGTTTAGGAAAGGTTTAACTGTCAATGATTGTCTAAAAGTTTTATAGTGCTTCTTCTGTCATTCACCTTACTCATTTGCTGAAGTAACCAAAGACTTCGGAAAAAAATCTTAATTCTGTAGTAAACATGTTCTCAGGTTGTGCGTTAATAGATTAGATTTCTTCTACCATGTAATAGGCTAAACAAAATAAACATTTCACAAGTTTTAAATAAGACAAAACCACCAAAAAATTTCTTAAAGCTTTAACGAATAGTTACTGAGAAAGAATCGAGAAACTTACGAATGTCGGAAGTAATATTTGCTGGTTACAGACGACCTTAACCATTTGAAAATATTTACAATGGCTCTGTGTTAGTGACCATGATGCAGTTGTAACAACAGAAAACTCCGAGGTATAGAAGGCTACAGGAACAAGGAGAAAATGGATAAGCAGATTATCTCATTTCTAAGATAGGAGTGTGAATCATTTCACTTAGGCAATGAATGTGTAGAGAGGCTGTAGCTAGAAATCAGTCAGTATGTTGATACCATCAAAATAATGAAAAATGGCAAATGCACACAGTGATAGCCAAACAATACCAAGAAGTTTCTGAAGGGACAGCTCCTGCGGAACAATAAGAACAAAATGAAGTAAAAAGTTGATAATTGGTAGTTATTAATTGAAACCCTATGAACTTCTAGAAGGGCACTTGCAAAGCTTTCATAACTATTACAAAAAAAATTTTGTTGCAAGATCTCTCTCAAAACTCGTAGAAAATTTGGTCACTTGTTGTCAATACCAAAAACATAATGTCCAGACACATGTTGATCAAGACAAGAAATGAAATATACATTAGAAAACTGAAAGCTACAATGACCCCAAAGATGTTGAATGCTGTCTTTACGTGTCCCTCCACAAAGGAGAATTGAGCAATTTTGCTGTCATTCATTTGTTATTTCTCTATTGTGATAATGATCCAGAGATAAAACAAAGTATTGTTAAAAACCAACTAAAATTATTAAAACCTGGCAGTGGCCTAGGACATGATGGAATCATTTCTAGTTCACATGCATAATTTGCAAGTGAATTATCACTGTTCTTAATCGTCATTTTGCAAATTCCAATTGGAAAAGAGGACTTGGGAATGAGGACAGATCATATCCATCCATCCATCCATCCATCCATCGAAAAGATAGCAAAAGTGTAATATTACTCACCTCATTCTGTAGTAAAATTGTATAACATATTCAGAGATTAAACGCTACGTCCTCTCTGGAGCTAAATACCCTGCTTCAGGAATAAATTAGAAATTATCAAATGTGCAAAATTTGACACAGATTCTCACACTCACTAATTGCAAGGGCAGTAGTAAAAGGTAACCCGGGGAATTAAGCATTTCTCAACTTTTGAAAAGCCTTTTTTTTATGTTCATACTGGATATATGGCCAGATTTTTAATTGTATTGAAAATTCATTGATAGGTGCAATACAGTGTGCTAGACTGAGAGCTGCCAACACACACACATTATTGCTGGCAGGTTACAGAGAAGTATAATGTTTACTATTCTTATTAGAGAAATGGTGGTATTTTAAAATCGGAGACCTTTTGCAAGTGACAAAGTAATCTGTGACAAAGTTTTGTCTGATTAAAATTGTATTAACTTCTAGTCAGATCTTAGCACAAAGCAGGTAGGTGCCATGAATTCCACCTAGCCATACTTATGGGCCTCATGATACCTAAAAATGTATCAGCCTTTGCACTTTCGTAAGTCCTAACTGGTCTCAAGAGTATCATATAAATACTGTGTAATAACAGGGTGTGAGGTGTGGAGTGGAGTAATCATATAGGTTCAGTATAGGTACAGCAAATAGTATATTAAAAGAGTGGCTATGCTAAAGATGATAGGACTGTTTGACTCATGAATGCTTGCAACAAATCACACATAATTTCAGTTGGCCTTTACTCAAGGAAAGAAACAAATACTTCTCACAACTTTATAAAATTTCAAAAACAATTTTCATGAAGGAGCACTCAAACATTCTTCTGCCTTGAATATGTATTTCCCATTGAGATTTTGAATCGCCTCGTTTGGTGTATGAACAATAAGACAAAACAAATTATGTAGTAGAAAGCTCTTTCTAGTAGTATATACGAAAATAACTGTTACCAACGTGTGATTCATTCAAAGCACAATGTAGTGTGATCATACTAATCTTTAAAAAACTGATGGTTAGCACTATCTTTCGCTGACCCATTCGTATGGGGACTTTAGTGCTGAGAATGATGAATACTTACTGTACCTCCATTCCAGGAAGCGATGTATTGACTGAATAGTGCACTATTTAACCAAAGAAATAATAATTTTGTGTTACTCAGTGACTTGTCCAAGTTTTTTAGTTGATGCTACTTTTCAGTGTCTTGTGTGTTGCTAACTTACGCTAGTTATCCAGCTAGGGAAAGAGGACCCACAGTTTAACTAGCAATCAGAACCATGTGTCATTTTTGTCAACTTCTCACACTGTTGAAATTCACCTTTCAACAGTGCGAGAAGTTGGCTATGTTAAAACGAAGACTGCAAAATCCGTAGTCCAACTGAGATTTGATCCTGCAACCTTTCCATTTCCTGACATGTGTTTTATTGCTAGACTACCAAGCATGACTGTTCTTTTGTAAATTAAAATTTGTAAATAGAGGGAAACATTCCACGTAGGAAAAATATATCTAAAAACAAAGATGATGTGACTTACCAAATGAAAGTGCTGGCAGGTCGACAGACACACAAACAAACACAAACATACACACAAAATTCAAGCTTTCGCAACAAACTGTTGCCTCATCAGGAAAGAGGGAAGGAGAGGGAAAGACGAAAGGATGTGGGTTTTAAGGGAGAGGGTAAGGAGTCATTCCAATCCCGGGAGCGGAAAGACTTACCTTAGGGGGAAAAAAGGACGGGTATACACTCGCACACACACACATATCCATCCACACATATACAGACACAATCAGACATGAAGACTCTTGAGTTTTCATGGACTTACATTAAAAAGCTTTCAATTCCCATGGGCATCGCACTGAATTTCAGCAGTTACTACTCACTTGACTGACAAAGGGTCAATCGTGGATTTTTGCCTGAAAAAGGAGTCTGCAGCTAAAAAGGTTGGGAAGCGTGCTACAAGAGAAGTAAGTTATCAGTAACAGAGTACAAGGAGCAAAAGTTTTTCTACAACTTTTACAAAAATCGAATCAGTTTTCTAAGAGACAGGGCACTGAGGTGAGGTTGCAGTCTGTCCCCCCTGTAAGTCAACCAGTACAGTGAGCAACCAGTTATGGAAACCGAGAAGAAATTTGGAAAGGTAATTAAAGTTCAGGGGGAAAAAATAAAAACATTGAGGTTTGCTGATGACATTGTAATTCTGTCGGAGGTAGCCAAAGACTTGGAAGATTAGTTAAACAGGATGGAAAGTGTTGTGTAATAGAAGTTGGAAAGTGTTGTGTAATAGAAGTTATACGATGAACATTAACAAAAGTAAAACAAAGGAAATGGAGTGTATTTGAATAAAATTTGGTGATGCTGAGGGAAAAGCAGAAATATAACATCCAATATGAATTTAAGCGGTGGGCAGTTTATTCAAAAAGTATTTGTCTGAGTTTAGCCTTACATGTAAGTGACACATGGACAGTAGAAGCTTTTTGAAATATTGTGTTACAAAGAAATGCCAAAAATTATGTGGGTGGATCAGATAATCAATGAATGGTACTGAATTGAATTGAGGAAAAACAGCTTTGGCTTAAAATAGGATCAGGCTGAAATGATGACACTTCCTGAGGCATCAAAGATTGGTTAATACAGTATTGGCGTGAGTAAAAATTGTAGGAGGAGAGGAAGGCATGAATATAATTAGTGAGTTAAGATGCCCATGATATCAGTATATGAAAGAATGCAAAGTGAAATGTTAAAGTGTGAGGTATGTTATTGATGCACAAAATTTTAATCATAAAGGTAGCTGCATTTAGCTTCTGCAGGAGGTCTTGAGTATCTATCTTCCATGTCAGCATTCCATCCACTTCCTGTCCCAGAAATTTGGTATAGTCTTCTTCGTTAATCATACTGCTATTACAGGATATTCAAATGTCAGCATCAGTAGACGTATGTGTAAGAAATGGTATGTGTTCACTCTGTTTGAGGTTGAGTGTTAAACTATTAACTTCTGAACCAGAAGTTGCTTCACTCCAGTGATTTACTACATTGTTACGTCCCTGATCCGAATTTGTAACTATTAAGCATATAAACCCTCAAACAGACCATCTTTATGTTATGTGCTACAATTGAAAGCCAATTATTAATGAGCAGTAGTAAAAGAAGTGGCCCAAGTACATGATCTTAACACCTCACTTTGCAGTACTTCAGTTGAATGAAGTGCAACTGTGCAACTGTGTAAATCTACCTACTACTTAAAAAAAGGCCTAAAGTGACTGACTGTTGGTATGCTTGTCCATTAATGCTACAATGTTTTTAAATGTAATTAGCAATATCCCACATTGTACACAGTTGAAAGACATAATCAAATCATAAAAATTGCTAAATGCCTTTTTGTTCTGTCTTTGTCCTCATCACTTTCTCCTGTACAACACAAGAAGGAATGTATTGTGGCCATAATAATGGTGACAATTTTATTGAATGGTTTTATTTTCATCATTAAAACATTTGGTGCTTCCATTCACAATATCTTGTTTAACTTGCACGTGATGCATAATGGGAAATAATCAAAATTCTCAAGTGTGTACATTACATTTGATGACTTAACTGTGGTGCTTGTTGTGTGTGAGCTGAAACAGCTGCTGGGAAACTTCACTCTAATACGAACATACAAAACGTTTATCTTTACTGTGTTTTTGTGTTCTACAGAAATCGGGAGGTGTAAAAGTAATTTGACTCACAGAATTTTGTGTCTTGTTACATGGAAACTCACACAGGCCAATCACCACTTTCACAGTTCACTAGTATAGTCAAAATCAGAAACATAAAAAATCTAGCAAACCAGAAATAGAAATACTATGGTTTGTAGTCTTCAGTATTGGCATCAGGGCACTGTTTCCTAATTCCTGAGATACTGAAGTCGGGCTACTTTCAAATTTGCAAGAAAAGACGTGTCATCATATTTGCATACATGAAGAAATCCTGTAGTTAGGAGCGACAGTTTTAGTCCAGTTACTCATTCCTTTCATAATTTAGTTTTCAGTACATAAGGTTTTCAAAATGAAATGCACACTTTATTGCTTAATAGCAGTTTGTCTTCTGACTCAGACAATAAATCTAAAAATAAGCAATCATTGGTTCAGAGAGGTACTTTCAAAAAGTTATTATTATTTATTCAAGTCAGAAGCAAATCCATCTCATGGTGATAACCATTAAAAACAAAAGAGACTGAGAATTATTAAGTTACACTACCATTGCCCAAAATATCCAAATATTAGCTGCTCTCAAAGTTGTGAGAACATGATCTTCTTCGGTGCAAGATGCAGGGATGTCTGGCAAACCAGTAGGTTTAACATGGTGTGGTGTTCTCCTCAGTCGAAATTGGTGGTATCCACAGGGAAGGGCCATTTCTGGAGATTACTTGTGGATCTTCCAAATCCAGATCGAAGGAGTTGAGTGACGTCCACACAATGCAATACTGTTCATGTCAAGGAGGGAGGGTTTCAGAAAGGAGTGACCAGGTTAAATTACTCTCAAGTCGAGACATGCTCAGTTGTTTCCTTGCTGTAGCTGCTGCTGTTTGAAACATTGAAGTGGTCTTGATGAAATTGGTTTTGGACTTCAAGATGGGGTTTGCTGGAGAGAAAAAAACATTGTGAATATAGCTCCTAAAGCATGTCCCAGTCAGTTTCATCCATTTTTAAAGCTTTTTGTCAATGGAAACTTATTGCAGCTGAATGAGCAACTATCTTTTAAACATTTCTTTTCCAGTGAAATGAAGTAGTTTTTGAATAACATCATTTATGCTACAAACCTGTTGGATTGTTTCCATCTTAGATTGTATTCCATAAATAAGTGCAACAGTAGAAGTTGTGAACAAAGATACCTGGGGAAGTGGTGACTTTGTGGCAGCATCCACAAAACCGTGGTCGAAACAAGGGCACACTGGCATTAAGTTAACAATTGGTGTTAAAGCCTAGGCTAGTCCAAGATGGTATTTATGTGATCATACTCACTGCAGTTGCATCAATCGCCTTTCCTTCAGCCTTACCTGGCAGAAGCCTACGCCATGATGAGGGAAAGCTGAAGCTATTAGGGACTATAGAAAAGTGATTTAGTGCCATAAATGCCATCCCTACATGACCAATTTGATTATATTCAAACAACTCTGGTCAAAGTCATGACTTTTAATTAAGAAATAAGAAAGTAGTGGCAGCAATATGTCTGTTTAATCTATAAGATTACCCATCCTTATCCTTCCAAGTGTAGGCAAAACTGCAATGGATTTGTGGTTCTCATGTAACCGCAGGAATCCCTGGCTGCTTGGCTAACAGAGAAAGTTGAAGTGGGAGACCAAGAGATGAAAACAGTAAGCAGGTTCAAATGGATTTAGTTTGCAATAGTTATGTGCAGGTAAACACACAGGGTAGAATAATATGGATGGCTACATCAAATCAGTCTTCAAAATACCTCAACAACAACATTATTGTGATTGGAAGTGCCTACGGATTTTCAGAGCACAGGAAATGTTTGAAAGTTAAGGAAGCCTTAATGGGGTACAAAACCTATGATGTACTCACTGGTTTGTCTACCTCCATATCTGAGTGGTCAATACGGCTGAATGCCTTGCAGAAGTCCAAGTTTGATTCCCAGTACTGCCATGTTGGAAGGATTGGTACAGGTTGCACTCTGCCTCGTCAGGCCAACTGAGGACTTGACTGAGTAGTAGCAGTTGCAAGGTCAAGAAATGCAAGCAAAACAGTTGAATTCTGCAGAGTTCATTAGTTATATTAAAGTACACACAAAGTTGAGCCTTACTACCACCATCTAAAAATATTCAGAACAGAGCAATGCAGACTGCTTGGGTACCATGCAGATGCAGATAATCATTAATTTTCGGAGCTCAAGAAATGTTTTAAAGTTATGAAAGCCTTTGCTGGGCTATAAAAGCTGTGCTGTATTTACTGTTTGCCAGCCTCCATAGCTGAGTGATCAGCATCACTGAATGCCATGCAGAGGTACTGAATGCCATGCGGAGGTCCCGGGTTCAATTCCTGGTACTGCCAGGGATTTTTCGATGGTGGGAGGAGGGTGTGGAGTGCACTCAGCCTCGTGAGGCCAACTAAGAACCACTCGACTGATTAGTAGCAATTCCAAGGTCAAGGAAGCCAACAAAAATTGGGAGAGTGAGGGGCTGATCAAGTGCCTCTCCATATTGCATCCAATGACGTCATTGGCAGAGGATGTCACGGTGATCAGTTCGCCCCGATTGCCCCATCTAGGACCAGAAGGTGGAACTTTACCTTTAGTTATCTGCTGTTTATTTGTGTATCTGTTACAGATAATGTGTGCTTTTCCACCCTTTACTAAGTGCTCAGTTTCATTACTGTCTATGGAACAAACTGTACGTGAAGCTGTGGTCAGTATATTTCATTCACCATACAGAATACCAGAGCACGTTTTTCTAAAAAGGAGGACACTGTTATGGATGTTCCCTGTTCTTCACAGTCAACATAACCAACTATTGTTTTTCACCATGTGGCTAACTCCACCAGGTCTCAACCCAAACTAAAGGCTCTCAGAGAAGATAGCAATATAGATGACACTGACACAGGAAAAAGTGTGGCATGTACCAAGAACATCTGCCGTAGTAAACTGTTTAAGACGCTGGATTTGTACTGGAAGGATGAGGACTCAGCTCTTATCTGATCATCCTACTTTAGGCTTTCTGTTGTTTCATTAAATATAGCAACTGTTAGAATGGTTTTTTAAACAGACTTCAGTTTCATCCATCCTGCATCATCAAATTTGTAATTCAGTTTGTGATCATTACAGAAGTTGTCATATGTGACTTATAGTTTGTTATTGAAGTTAAGATTTGGAGATCCGTGATTAATGAAAAGCAATATGTTGTAGGAACAAAGTCCACAAGATGTTTTAATGAGCATCATACAAATGGAGTAAAACACAGTACAGTCTTTAGCAGATGATTTTATAGTACATGTCTATGACATTTAAAAGTTAATATCTTTGTCTCCATGTGTATGTAGGAAACATCAGGTACTGCTGGTTTTTCCTGAAAATAACAACTGCTAATAATTTAGTGTCCATGTTGTTATAAATCTTACAAACTTGAGCACCACCTACAGTCACTACTTTTAACTTGAGAACTGATTTTCAACAACTGTGATACAAGGTTCTTTTTATTTTTTTATTTCAGCCAAAATTCTATGGGGTGTCTGAAGGAGCAGAAGAAAACAAGCAAGACAAATGAACAGCTTGAAAGTGATCACTTATTGTTAAGTTTGATTATGGCCCAGTGTGCTGGTAATATTGTATCAAAGCAGCTCATAATTTCACTTTCACTGTGAGGGAATATGTAAGATAGCACTGGAAGAAGAAAGTTTTCTGGAGCTATGTGACAGCTTAATCATGTGGCACCTACTTTATAAAGTTGTCAGCACATATGTTGCTGTTATTTGCTTCTTTTTTAGTGGAGTCTCAGTACTGCAAAACTTCATAGTGTGTAGCTAACTTCAGAAGTGTACTAAGCATGTAATTTCTATTGAGCATTTTTTGCTCTCTTGCCTATCACAGTACTTTTTCTTTTTTTCTCCTGTCTCACTTAAATGAGACATTTGTTGATATTAGAACTGTATATTTTTAAACAGCTCTGTATATATATATATATATAGATATATTGTTGTTTTTGTATTTCACTTATACCTTTGTATTATTTTGTAAGTGTTATGGAGTTTGTTACTCTTAAGATGATGAATCTGAATGCCGTAACTGATGCCAATTGAATTTGTCAGACGAGATAACAACATTATTTTCATACACGTATATTTGCAGTTGCCTTGTATTAGGCAGTAAATATTTGAAAACTATGTAAACAATATTTAATTGTTGATGATGTCACCAGGGAAATACAGTTATCTTAATACCCAGTAAAAAACATTCTTTTTATGTTTGAGGCAAAGATTAGAATACTTTGATCACAGATGTCAAGCAGTTTTCTGTTTATGTAACCAAAAAACTATTTTATGGGGAAATTATATAGTATAAGACTGAAAACAGAGTAATTTATCTAATGATAACGTAATTTATGGGCATAAAAGGTCTTACTGTGTAAAATGCACGTCTTTTTCACACACAGATATTTTTCTTTTTCCTTCCCTAGACAAAATTGGCTCTTTGTAAAAAGCTCTGGGTAGGGTTAAAATAACTCATTTGCTTTGTAATACTAGCTCTGATTTATCATTATGTATTTGCTTCTCATTTATTTACAGTGTGAAGCTGGAAACCATAATCATACAGCCAAAAATTATTTGAAAACCCCTTTGTATTTAATTCTTGAAAGAACTTGTAAAAATAGTGTTGTACAGCTGGTTTTCGTAATTGTTGAAATAAATCTGGTTATTTTAATGACTAAGTAATGTAATGACAGCCTTTGTATTCAGTACCCAATTTGGGTTTCTGTAGTGCAACTTGCTTCAGTCCATGTAAATTAAATTTGCCAGAGTATGGGTGTACATGCTTATTTAATGATTGTGGTTATAATAATGCAGAAATCTCTTACCAGAGCTGTGGAGTAATAGACTGAATTACCTGTTAAGCTCAGGGAACAAATTTGTTGGTTCTATCACGTAGATATTGCAGCCATTTTAAACTAAGATAATTTTATTGAAGAAAGGGGCTGCTTATAATACCATCATATTGAAGTAGGTAATAAGTTCCTGCTTTGTCACATTGATAGCCATTGTTTGGAATTACTGTGTTCCAAATGTTCAGAATTCCCTTTTGTAATGTGCATGAAGTTCAGATGACGACAGTTGTATAAGACAATGTGATAAGATTTTGCTACAACTTCATTACTAGGTGCTGAATGGAAAAAATATTGAGAGTGCCTTTTTTATTATTGGTGGTATATTTGTCATACATACTTTTTACTCCACTGTCATGTAGATACTGCTGTATTTATAAGAAGAAACACAAAATTCAATGATTTTATTTATGTATAATTGAGCTGAGATGATTTTACTTTTCTTTATAAGTATACAGTAGTCTTCCAGTTGCAAAAAATTACTGTTAATGTAAATTACTTCACTCCTTTTGTTGGAGAGAAATGTCTTTCACTTTGATTTTATATAAATTTGTTATCAGTGGAGAAGAGGATACTGCAATGAAATGTATGGCCTGTAAAATTGCTTTGTGAGTGCTGGCTGATAAATGAAACCAATTGTACATTTGATGTAAATCATTTTACATAATTAGTAGGGCACTATAGTACATTTATTTGACAGTACATTGTTTGATGCAAATGTTAATATATATATATATGATTATATGTATGTGGAACAAAATTGTGGAAGTTTGAATTTAATATATTTTTATTATGAAATGGCATTTGATACTGGCAAAATGAATTATATGATGGAAGATCATTCAAATTTGTCTTTCAAAGTGTGCCTTGGTTCCTTTCGGTCATTTTGATTCCTTTGTGTGTGTCCACTAGCAAGTAACCCTGAAGTGTTTACAATAGACCAAAAACTTCTCAAGTTCACTTCTGTAAGTTGCTTGAACAGTTTATTTCACGAACTTGCTGCCAGGACACACAGAATTGTTTCCACTAGAGTTGCGTGTGGAAGTTGACAGTATTGTGCTTGGAAATCAGAATATCGGCCACTGTTGTTGCATTATAATTATTATTATTATTGAAGAAAAATTGTGACAAAAATGAAAACTTAAGAAGAAAGAAATGTTTGGGTGAAGAAATGGATACAGAGGCTTACATATTTATCAAGAAACGCTATTGAATGAACTAAAATCGGGAGATGCCTCTCAGATTAAAAACTTTCTGGGAATGTTGTATGCAGTTCTTATCTATTGTACCATCAAATATTCAAAAACAAGGTACAAAAATACAGCAAGCTCTATCATGAGGAGATCAGCTTTAAATGACTCTTCAATTTTTGCAAATTGTTTTCATTACGTTTATTACAGATGTAGTGCATTTGTGTTTACACTAACATTAAAAAAATCAGCTAAATTTTCAAGATGTCTATACTGCCGTTTTTCCTCCTATTCTGGTGAAACAGGATCGGTAAATTCATTTTGCACTTCTTTGGCTGACTGTGGCCACTTGTATGGGGTGTCCCAGAGATACTGTGACAAAATTTCAGGGCTTATAGAGGGTGTCTTGAGGAACAAACAGGGGATAGGAACTTGTGTCTGTAAACATTATCCAGTGATGCTACAGAGCGCTGAAATTATAGGCGCTGGCACCTGCCACTAGACCACTCCTTCGGCAAGAAACATGACTTTGTAAGCTGACTGACATTAGACAGAATGTCTCCCAATATTTTTTATTATTCAGTGACCATGACAGACTGCCACAATCACTGTTGGAGAAGGTAGAGCTAGCTGCTGCATAGAAAGACCTGTCTCCTATGAGTGTGATGCCCTTTTGCCTTGGTGGATGATAGTTTTGGAGACAGTTCTCCGTGTACACGTGTGTCCAAAACTGGCATCCACCAAGAGAACAGATCATTGCATTCATAGGAGACAATCCCTGCCTATGCAGTAGCTAACATTATCTTCTCCACTGGTGATTGTGGCAATCAATTGTAGTCATTGAATAACAAACAATATTGTGAGACGCTTTGCTTATGGTCCATCAACACACAAAATCACGTTTGCAGCCAATGGGGTGGCCTATTGGCAGGTGCCGGCACCTTGAACTTTGATGCTCTGTAGCATCGTTGGATTGTATTTCTGGACACAGGTTCCTATCCCTGATTTTGTACCTCAAGACACTATCTACAACCCATTAGTTGCAAAATTTCTGGGATGCCCGGTATGTGTGTTGGTGTTCCAATGGTACGTTTGGTTCGGCTCAGCTGTCATTGTGCCATTCTCCTTTTTGACACTTAACATTTTTGTAGGAGTACTGAATGTACAGAAAAATTTTCAACAACTGACATGTTCGCAAAGTACTTGCAGCCAGATGCAGGAAAATGTTAACTTTAACATGTGGAAGCTGCTTCAGGAAGTTGACAAAACTTACAGAAGTTGACTTACTGGGAGTGTTTACATGTCAAAGAACTTGTAGGAGTAACTTAAGCAAGTGACTTGTGAAAGTTCACTTACTAGTGGATCCATGCCTTTTGGATGATTCTCATTTGGTTCCTCTTATTGTGATGAGTAGTACCTGCTGAACTTCCCCGTACTATGCTGTATCACCGAATGTTCCACTGAACAATGTTTGAAAATATTACTAAAACACATTATTAAATAAAGTTAAGTATTTTTTATATCTAAAAACAAAGATGATGTGACTTACCAAACGAAAGTGCTGGCAGGTCGATAGACACACAAACATACACACAAAATTCAAGCTTTCACAACCAACGGTTGCTTCATCAGGAAAGAGGGAAGGAGACGGAAAGAAGAAAGGATGTGGGTTTTAAGGGAGATGGTAAGGAGTCATTCCAATCCCGGGAGCGGAAAGACTTACCTTAGGGGGAAAAAAGGACAGGTATACACTCGCGCACACACACCCATATCCATCCGCACATACACAGACACAAGCAGACATTTGTAAAGGCAAAACTCTTTGCATGAGCAGTGCCTGTTAGACAGAGTGGGTTCCAACCGTGTCCGCATTGTTACTTTGTGCCAGGAAGGGCACGCAACAAGGGAAGTGTCCAGGCATCTTGGAATGAACCAAAGCAATGTTATTTGGACATGGAGGAGATACAGAGAGACAGGAACTGTCGATAGCATGCCTCACTCAGGCTCCCCGAAGGCTAAAGGCTACAGTTGCAATGAATGACTGCTACCTAAGGATTATGGCTCGGAGGAACCCTGACAGCAATGCCACCAAGTTGAATAATACTTTTCGTGCAATCACAGGATGTTGTGTTAACGACTTAAACTGTGCGCAATAGGCAGCATGATGCACAACTTCACTCCTGATGTCAGTGGCGAGGTCCATCTTTGCAACCACAACACCATGCAGCATGGTTCAGATGGGCCCAACAACATGCCTAATGGACTGCTCAGGATTGGCACCATGTTCTCTTCACCGATGAGTGTCGCATGTGTCTTCAACCAGACAATCATCAGAGGTGTGTTTGGAGGCAACCCGGTGCGGATGCACGCCTTAAGACACACTGTCCAGGAAGTGCAGCAAGGTGGAGGTTCTCTGCTGTTTTGGGGTGGCACTATGTGGGGCCAACATACGCTGCTGGTGGTCATGGAGGGCATCGTAACGGCTGTGCATTATGTGAATTCCATCCTCCGACTGACAGTACAACCATATCGGCAGCATATTGGCGAGGCATTAATCTTAATGGATGACAATTCGCACCCCCATTTTGCACATCTTGTGAATGACTTCCTCCAGGATAACGACATTGCTGGAATAGGGTGGCCAGCATTGTTCTCCAGACATGAACCATATTGAACATGCCTGGATAGACTGGAAAGAGCTGACCCATCAACCACTCTGAGGGAGCCACGCTGAATTGCCGTTGAGGAGTGGGACGATCTGGGCCAACAGTGCCTTGGTGAACTTGTGGATAGTATGCCACGACGAATACAGGCAAGCATCAGTGCAAGAGGACATGCTACTGTGTATTAGAAGTACAGCAGTCTGGACCACCACCTCTGAAGGTCTCGCTGTATGGTGGTACTACATGCAATGTGTGGTTTCCATGAGCAGTAAAAAGGGTGGAATTGATGTTTATGTTGATCTCTATTCCAATTTCATATACAGTTTTGGAGCTCTTGGCACTGAGATGATTCAAAACTTTTTTTGATGTGTGTAAAAAATCACCTAAAACTGGCAGAAGTAATCACTCTTGAATTTCAAAGTGCTAATAAAATGTCTGTAGGGAGTTTTAAAGATGAGGAACAATGGTCAATTATCATCTCATAGGCCACACGTTTCTGTAGTCTGTTCTAAGAGACACTTGAGTTTGTGTAAAAAGCAATTCCACTGGAAAGTGTATGACTGCAAATGAATGATTTGGAGTGATGGGCACACTAAACCTTGTGGCAGTCTGATGGAAGGATTTGGTTTGGACGAATGTCTAAACATTACCTGCCGTCATGTGTAGTGCTAAGAGTGAAGTAGGGAGGAGGTTATTGTTACTGCGTCGAAGTGTTTTTAGTGGTTATGCTGTGGTCCCCTGTGTTATTTGTTGGCCAACCAGGCACATATTATTTATTTTATTTTGCATTTCTGAAGGAACAGACATTGCTGATAATCCACAGTTGTATTATGAAACTTTTAGATTGCAAATTCATTTGGCATCACCCAAGTCATCTGGATCTTCCCTTCCACCAACAGCTTTTTGGAATTGCACCACAGATGAGATTATCCTTACAACATATTCTCTGCTCCCAAAATTATCCTGGCATTGGCCTATGGTAATGTACTGTCTCCACACCCTCCACCCAACAATTTCCACCCCCTCTGTCCTGTCACCACCTCGCTATTCTTGTCTACCACCCTCTTTGTGTGCTGCCCTCTGCCAATGCATCCACACGTCTTTCCCCTTCCCTGCTCCTCTCCGTTTTTACTCCCTGTTGCCCCCCATTCCCTCAGCCCTACCTCTGTGCCTCTCAGTGTCCCGATACTGTGCCTCTTGGCAGTCCAGTACCCACATGCTACTGCTATCCCTCCCGCTTCCCCACCCCCTCCATATTGCTGCTTCTGTTCTACATGACAGTTGCATTCCAGTCTGAGATGCTGGAGATGGCGGTCATGTGTGTGTGAGGTGTGCTTGCTTGTGTTAATGAATGTATGTGTGTTTCCTTCTCTGACGAAATCTGTAGATGAAAGCTGATAAGTCTCTTTTAGTGTGCCTATGTGCAACTTAATGTGCCATCTTTACAGTAAGTAGCGATCTATCTTTCCTTTCCTTTTCTGAATTGTGCAGGTGGGAACTCTCGCTGCAGTATATCCTGTGTTCCCGTAACCCTCCTGGCCTCAGCCTTAATTAGTCATTGTCCTTCAGCCACTTATCCTCTTCCCTGTTTCCACTCCACACCTTCCTATTCCACAAGTGCACCCATAGTCTTGTTACTTCTCTCCTTCTTCGCCTGCCCCGACCCCTTCCCACTCCACCCATTGTCTTACCTTCCAACTGCAACTAGCTGATCTACCCTCTCTCCACCTTGTCCCTTTATGCTTCCACAAACAGCACTATACCGCCCCCCACTTGTACCCTGATCTCCCTCCTCCTCCCCACCCCAGCCTCCTCCTTAATCCCACCACCGAGACTGCTTCTGCCATCGTATGCAGTTGCTCGCAGTCTGGCCTTGGCAGGCAGAGATAGTGGTCATGGGTGTGAGCTGTGTTTGTGTGAATGTGTGTGTGTGTGTGTGTGTGTTGTCTATTTCAGAAGAAGGCCTTTTGGTCAAAAGCTTATGTCTTTAGTAGTCTTTTTGTTGTGCCTGCCTGTGACTCAACATTTCCGCTACATGGCGAGTTGCAATGTGTCCTTTTCTTAATATTGTCATTATTCCATCCTGGAGTTTGTTGACTCTACCTTTTGCTTACATTGTCAAAATAAAATATGTAATACATGCCTAGATGGACTGAAAATGACTGTAATAACATTGGTCTCTCCCTGTTGAGGGAATTAAATACTGTGCGAGCATTAGGGGCCGCGGACAGAGTGGCATATTCAGCTTTGGATTGGTCCAGGAAGCGTGATAGATAAAGTAATTCATCTAACTGGCTTAGGACCCACCCTCAAAGCACATTTCACAACTTTAAAAGAAAGTATCAACTTTTAGAATATTATTTTCTTCCTTGGGGAGGATATAAGGCTACATTGGGGAAGTCAAGTGTCAATTGATAGTAACCAGTATTTCGGCTCCTGAAGGTATTACCGCTCATTCTGTGTCCTTGTGATTAGAAAGCTTTCTCCTTTTTTCTAGACAACCTTCTCTTCACCACCTTGTAATGTAGGTCAGAATTTACAGAACCTCTTGGCTTAGAAGAAAACTTGCATATGG
Source organism: Schistocerca nitens (assembly GCF_023898315.1). Lineage (NCBI taxonomy): Eukaryota > Metazoa > Arthropoda > Insecta > Orthoptera > Acrididae > Schistocerca > Schistocerca nitens. Next base: position 391,631,242 of record NC_064619.1, on the reverse strand, counting down.
TGATTTGTGAAGGAAATAATGTGATTAAGTGTTGCAGTGAGACCAACACATGGCTGGTTGCCTTTTTTACTTTACAAAGTTATGTACATAGATACACATATATTTATTTATAGTTTTACAAGAGAGTATATGATCAACCTCTTCAAGTATTATTGCTTTACAGTAGTTCACAATATTTTAGGACTATAACTCAAGAGAGAGTCTTGTTTGCATGCCTTTGATGACTCAACTACAAAGTAATTTGTTACCTTTACTCTTTATATTACTTATATTCTACCAAGGACACTAAATTACTGACTTGAAATATTATTAATTATGTATTGAAGGTAAGCATGAAACTCTTGAGGAAAATCCTTGAAAATCAATGCAGTTGGAGCCTTTGTGATTTCTTTCATGAAAGCCCCAAATAAAATTAGCATAACAATATGCATCTGCAGTCCCAGCTGTTAGCCTAAGAGGCCTGCTCTCAGAACATCACAAGAATATCTTGGTTGCGTGTGAATGCAAAGTGGGCACTTTTCTTATATATTATTGCCAAGCAGCCCAGCTTCTACTAGAGGGTAATCTGATATTACTGAGTTTAGTTTTACTGGCAGTATTAATCAAAGAGAGGATATTTCCCTCATGCCCACCTGATGCTCAATATTCATGCACTGCTGATCATGGTGCGTAAGTGTATCTCTGTGACTTCTGCCTTGCAAACATCTTGATGAAGAGGTCTTTATGGAGTTTGGTAAGCAGCTTCATTTTGAATTTCTCAGGCAGATGGAATTTAATGTGTTTAATGTGAACTATGTCTTGCTTGTTTGATGCTATGCCAGCACACTGGATTAATGTGCTAAATTTTCATTATTTGCAAGATTTTTCTTGAGAAAAAGAAAATGTTTTGTATATTTTTACCAAACTCTAAAAAATGTTAGCCATGTAAGCAGATAGTATATATTAAAAACTTTCACATTAAGCTCAGGTAACAACTCAAAAAAATAATACTCCTAAGTAATTTATGTTCTACCAGAACATTCCAATATCGGGCAGGTTAGAGGGGGGGGGGGGGGGGGGGGGAGATTTGACATTGTTTGCACCAGAAGAGATGGATCTCAATGAGTAATCTAAGTACACAACATGCTGACAATATTTTTTATTCACAGTGAGTTGCTTGCCAATGTGAAATGTGGAGCAACGGGGTTGAATTTTGTTTGTTTTGTTCACACTTCTGTCACTGTTCTTTTGTCCATCCACAAGTAAAGCTCTATCTCGATGACCAATCGCTCATTGTGATGGAGTCTGTTACATACAGATGAACAGCTACTGTTTGATATCCCAAAAGCACACATACAAAGATATGCATACAGTATAATCAAAGTTCCTTCCAAAGACATACACATACTTGTAACATTTTACTAACAAAAGCATGTTTTTTTTATCAATTTTATCTTTTTGAATGATTAGAGGAAACAGTAAGTATTATATTAATGGTGTATCAGGAAAGTAATAATTACTGTAATGTTAGTTGTATCATATTCTACCATCCTTCACAAAAAAAGGTGTGTTGAGCAGTTCCATTGCAGTGCCCAGGTTCCTCTAAACAAACTGTGTGCATTAAAGGGAACCAAGACCATGTGGCAGTCTTCTTTTTGTGTTTCTCACAGATAATGTACTGTTCTCTGTCAATTTTGCATTGATTGCACTTGGTTGATCCATAGTTCTATCCTTAGACATGAGTATCCACACCACTGTCAGTATGGTGCCGATCTGATTGTGGCCCTCCATACTGGACGGCCCTAATTTGGCCACCTTACAGCACTACCTTACACTTGCTGGCATATTATCTCTGTTGCTAGTGGATGATGGCAAAGCAGCTGATCTGGGTTTACATTTTACTTGTAATGGTGGTTTCCACCACCACTCTTTGTGAGATAGGGCACATTGGCATCGTCTGCCCCCACCATTTGAGGGAGTGGAGGGGTGCCCTGTCGCCAGCTCTGACCCAGGGCACCCATGGCTGACTTTGTTTGGTGGTCCTGCCCTTCCCACATTTTTAATTCTTCTTATTCCTTTACATCTTTTGTTGGTTTATTGTCTTGTTGTCATTTTATCTCCATTATAACATCAATCCAAATTTCTTGCAATGATACCCATTTAAATTCCCTGAGGGTGATATAGGCTACATCAGGAAGGGTTAGATAATGCCTTGTTGTATATTTGAGGCATTTAGTGATTGTTGTTAACATCATAAGCCTAATCATCCTCTCTCTCCTTTCTTTCCTTTTTACAAGCTCCTTCATGTCCATGAACTGTACTTCAATCCATACTACCACAATTTGAAAGTCATGCCTGTGGGTATTATAGGTGAGCAAATTATTGCACATGTTCAGATAGTAGATTTCTGTATGATTTGCTAGCGAGGGTGGTAGCATACTATCATAGACCTGATATTACGCGGTATAACTATCTGCCATACATGAGAATGCTTCTATTAATTGCGTCATCTCTAATCTATCAGAATGAACTGCTTCATGTATTTATCAACATACTCATTCCATGACAGCAGCTCATGCAACCGTTTTCCATACTTAAGCACCAAATGGCAGAGTTCTTGTGGTCACATGAAACTCTGTGCCCTGAGATACTTAGCAGAGGCACATGTCTAGGAGAAATTGCTTTTCTACCCCATAGCAAGTAGGTTGTGTGGCTGATCATTGGTTACTATTGTCCAGCACTGAAATATTAAATAGTTAGTATAATGTGGCCCTTCTGTTTGCAGTTTCAAGTCATAAATAGTTGATAGTGTTGCCTGTCATCAACACTGGCAGTCAAGTCAGGCACTGGCAGTATTTTCCAAATTGAAGTACTTGCGCTACTTCTCAGCAGATTAGTGTGTGAGAAGACCAGAACCTACCCATTCTCAGAGATGGGAGTATTACATGCATTGGACACCCCACAGTGTGGCTTGATGACCTTGTATCGCACCTTGCCTTTCCCCATAACTGTTGTGCTAACAACCAATACTTGTACAAGATATGATGATATATGAGGCATTTCACATGCCAGACTATTCCTCCTCCTCCTTGCAACAGTGCACAAGGTATAATGCTGTATGAGGCATTTGACATACCAGAATATCCCTTCCCCCCACCCCCGACAATGGGACAACAGGAATGCTCTCTCTCTCTCTCTCTCTCTCTCTCTCTCTCTCTCTCTCTCTCTCTCTCCCCCCCCCCCCCCCCCCCCCATCTATCAGTTTGCTCTAATTCCATTGCTCATAAGTATGTGGACACTGTGGTAGAGAGCAAAAGTCCCCAATGTCGGTATCAAATGTGGTAGATTCAGAACTGCAACATACAGTGTACTAGTTTTTAGATTCATGCCATCAACCTATCATTGTGTACTGTGATAGATCTGAATGAAGAAATATTCAGGGGTTGTGGAAGTCTTTACACTCATGAGTGCCCAAAGATGAATTGTCACTGTCTTGTGTAGAGCTCTGCCATTCATAAATACAGTGGACCACAGCGGTGTTTACAGTGATGGGGAGTTAATGACGTGGTCCAATTAAGTTTCTATTGTAGTGGTGACCATAAAGGACAACTTCTTCCTTCAGTGATAGGAGTTTCAGCTGATTCCTAAGGACACAGAATAATGAACTGATTGATTCAATACTCAAAGAGGTTAGTCAAGAACAAGGGGATACATTATATTATCATGTTGTAAAGACTTCACTGTGTTGTTGAAACAGTGTGCAAGGAGGAAGAATTTATTGTTTGACACAAACCCATTCCATGTGAGCATATTTTGAACACCTGTTCTCGTAATTATGTTACTTTTAATGTTCTCATATCTAAAGCATAATAGTTGGCATGTCAGTAGATAAATCTGAAGATTAGTTGTAGGTTGAACATTTTAAAGGTTGCAAGGTCTTTCCCTCCCACAGTTGATATTTTTCTCTCATCCATAATTGTTGTTGTTGTTGTTGTTGTTGTTGTGGTCTTCAGTCCTGAGACTGGTTTGATGCAGCTGTCCATGCAACTCTATCCTGTGCAAGCTTCTTTATCTCCCAGTAGTTACTGCAACCTACATCCTTCTGAATCTGCTAAGTGTATTCATCTTTTGGTCTCCCTCTATGATTTTTACCCTCCACGCTGCCCTCCAATGCTAAATTTGTAAATTTGTGATCCCTCGATGCCTCAGAACATGTCCTACCAACTGGTCTCTTCTTCTTGTCAAGCTGTGCCACAAACTCCTCTTCTCCCCAATTCTATTCAGTACCTCCTCATTAGTTATGTGATCTACCCATCTAATCTTCAGCATTCTTCTGTAGCACCACATTTCAAAAGCTTCTATTCTCTTCTTGTCCAAAATATTTATCGTCCATGTTTCACTTCCATACATGGCTACACTCCATACAAATACTTTCAGAAACGACTTCCTAATACTTAAATCTATACTCGATGTTAACAAATTTCTCTTCTTCAGAAATGCTTTCCTTGCCATTGCCAGTCTACATTTTGTATACTCTCTATGTCAACCATCATCAGTTATTTTGGTTCCCAAATAGCAAAACTCCTTTACTACTTTAAGTGTCTCATTTCCTAATCTAATTCCCTCAGCATCACACAGTCTAATTCGACTACATTCCATTATCCTCGTTTTGCTTCTCTTGATGTTCATCTTATACCCTCCTTTCAAGACACTGTCCATTCCATTCAACTGCTCTTCCAAGACCTTTGCTGTCTCTGACAGAATTACAATGTCATCAGCGAACCTCAAAATCTTTATTTCTTCCCCATGGATTTTAATACCTACTCTGAATTTTTCTTTTGTTTCCTTTACTGCTTGTTCAATATACAGATTAAATAACATCCGGGAGAGGCTACAACCCTGTCTCACTCCCTTCCCAACCACTGCTTCCCTTTCATGCCCCTCGAATCTTATAACTGCCATCTGGTTTCTGTACAAATTTAAATAGCCTTTTGCTCCCTGTATTTTGCCCCTGCCACCTTTAGAATTTGAAAGAGAGTATTCCAGTCAACATTGTCAAAAGCTTTCTCTAACTCTTCAAATCCTAGAAACGTAGGTTTGCCTTTCCTTAATCTTTCTTCTAAGATAAGTCGTAAGATCAGTATTGCCTCACGTGTTCCAACATTTCTACAGAATCCAAACTGATCTTCCCCGAGGTCGGCTTCTACCAGTTTTTCCATTCGTCTGTAAAGAATTCGCGTTAGTATTTTGCAGCTGTGACTTATTAAACTGATAGTTCGGTAATTTTCACATCTGTCAACACCTGCTTCCTTTGGGATTGCAATTATTATATTCTTCTTGAAGTCTGAGGGTATTTGGCCTGTCTCATACATCTTCCTCACCAGATGGTAGAGTTTTGTCAGGACTGGCTCTCCCAAGGCCGTCAGTAGTTCTAATGGAATGTTGTCTATTCCCGGGACCTTGTTTCGACTCAGATCTTACAGTGCTCTATCAAACTCTTCACGCAGTATCGTATCTCCCATTTCATCTTTATCTACATCCTCTTCCATTTCCATAATATTGTCCTAAAGTTCATCGTCCTTGTATAGACCCTCTATATACTCCTTCCACCTTTCTGCTTTACCTTCTTTGCTTAGAGCTGGGTTTCCATCTGAACTCTTGATATTCATACAAGTGGCTCTCTTTTCTCTGAAGGTCTCTTTAATTTTCCTGTAGGCAGTATCTATCTTACCTGTAGTGAGATAAGCCTCTACATCCTTACATTTGTCCTCTAGCCATCCCTGCTTAGCCATTTTGCACTTCCTGTTGATCTCATTTTTGAGATGTTTGTATTCCTTTTTGCCTGCTTCATTTACTGCATTTTTATATTTTCTCCTTTCATCAATTAAATTCAATATTTCTTCTGTTACCCAAGGATTTCTACTAGCCCTCGTCTTTTTACCTACTTGATCCTCTGCTGCCTTCACTACTTCATCCCTGAGAGCTACCCATTCTTCTTCTACTGTATTTCTTTCCCCCATTCCTGTCAATTGTTCCCTTGTACTCTCCCTGAAACACCCTTAATTAGTTTACTTTTATATGTAATCTTGAGATATTTATTTGTAAATGATAGTTACTCCTGTACTCTGTGCGTGTTTACAGAATATGCAATAATGGAATCTCTCATTGAATTATGATGTTAACACTGCTAGTGCCGAAGGTTTAACACCTGGGATATGCAGTAGCTTAAGTTCCAGGATGTAAGAAGCAAAATAACCGTGTCATCAAAAGTGATGTAACAACTTTCTAATCTGGTCATGGCCATGCCTGTATGGGCAGCCACTACTTCTAACCAGTCATTACTGACAAAGGTGAAGGATGGCACACTGAAACATTTCACACACATTATACTTCCAAAAGCTTGTTTTCCTTCTTATTCTTCCTTCCTGTAGAGAACCTGTGCCAATGCTGCAGAGACTCATCACTGAATCTCACAGATTAGTACATCTGTGAACACATTCCTTGTATCCTGCCTGTGCTTGGTAAGTCAATGTTCAACTGTTCCACTGACCCTTCATACAGTTTTTAATTTGTTAAGCAGTGTTTACTTCAATAAATAATATTTGCAATCAGTCTTTATATTATTTTCTCAAACTTTTCTATAACATAAGGTGTTTATGTTTCAATGGTGGTGGAAAATATTTGCTCTGACAATGAAGAAAAGGAGGAAATCAACTCTGAGCATAATGTCTAGACAATACAGAATCTTCCAAATATGAGTGTCAAACATAAACTTAATTATACTTTCAGTAATGTTACTGTGGAACCATTACTGTGTTAGATTTGCTTCCCATGTCTTTTATTACAATGTCAGTTGACAATTTAATCGGGAAAAATAATGTCATGTAGGCTTACATTACAATAGTACAGTTTGTAATGCTCTTACTTTAGATAATATTATCTGTTATCAAGAAGAAGATAATCAAGCTCAACAGTTGACTGCTAAAATGACCACATGGAAAAATGCTGCATGATCATCATTTTCAGCTGTGTTAATTATATACATAGGGGTACGGAGCGATCAATGTGCAAGAACAAAACCTTTATTGTTGCCACCTATGGTTGGAGAACTGTTCTCATGTATCAGTCATTTCCTGTGTATGTATTTTTTTTCTTCTTGATTGCTTTGCGGAAGTTGCTGGTATAATGCAGGCATTATTTCCTGCACTTACAGGTAGCTTCATGCTAATGATACTGGCAGCTTTCAGTTACATAGGTGATGTAATGTCAATTGAGATGACAACATTTCATATGGGGATTATGAACATGTTAGTATTTTTGTGTGTGCCAGTTGGAACATTATTGAGTTGAGTACTTTAAAAGCAGCTGGTTTCTTTGGAATGTTTTCTACAACAGCTCTTTCATATGCCATTGGAATTTTTTATGGACTTTTCTTTCATAAGAAAGGATGAGAGCCAACTCCTAGACCAAAAGGTACTGGCTTTTTTAAAGACGTTTTTGATTGGCATCATGTTGTTCAGACATTTTTGGTAGCAGTCAAAACACAAGATGGGACACAGAGATTACACATTTTGTTATTGCTGTTCTTGGACCATGTTATGGTAAGTTGAAGGCCAGTCCTCTTCATTTTATGATTACAGATTTATTGTTATCAGCTTAAATATCATTCTTATTTTGTTGCCAGGGGACGCAATTTTTTTTTTAAATGAAAAACTGCTTTGAATGGGATGAAGTGGATTCAGACTATTTCTCAGCATGCTGAATTTATTTTGTTGGTTTGTATTCAATAGTTAATTTGATTAAGGTATTGCCTGAAGTACTTTGTTTGCAGCATATAAATATAATTATTAGATTTTTTAACAAGAGGTATACAATAAACTATCATAATTTGGACTATAGTAGAAAAATCAGTGCCTTGGTCAAATGCTACTTTATTAAAATTTATTAGAGTTTCACCTTTGCAGCCATTTGTCACTGCTGTAATCACTGGATCTGATGATGGCTGCAAAGCCAAAGCCAGTAATTAATGTATTTTAATAATAAGAGCAATTGACCAAGACACTGACTTTTATAATCTTACCCAATACAAAGGTCTCCATTCCTCAGAAATATAGAAAGCTATTGTTTTGCACATAATTATAAGATGTAATTGTATTTAAAATAACAGTAAAGTTTCAATAAAAATTGAATTTGTAACTTTATAATTATTATTGAAGGGCATATTTTGCATTGATTCAAATTTAAATATTGCTAACTAGCAAAATAATACCTTATTTTCAGGGGCCCTTATCTCAATCAGTCTGTTTAGTGGAACTCTAAAACTGGAAGATTTATTAATTAGTGTTACAACCTGTGTTAGTAAAATTCTTTGTAGCTTTTTGTATGCATTTAACATACAAGTATGGATTTTCTACTTTGGTAAGAGACACTCATTTCCAGTGTGAAACCATGTACAGCAAATCATTGCTGATTATGCCACTGCTACAAATAACCTGTATTAAGGGCCTTGTCATGTCAGTCAGCTCAAGATTCCTGTATTAAAATTTGTTAAACCTTTTCTTCCATGTGTCTTTATTTTGTGACAAGCATACAAGATATACTCAGCTCAACAATCTAGTGACTTTCATACTATTATTTGACAAATACTGTTTTCATGAATCGCAGAAAATTAGTGTACTCAGTTATTGTGATGAAGATATCCAAAACCCAAGGTTTGGCAGTTGCATGTAGAACAGGACTGGACTAGCTTTCCTGTTGGTCCGAACTCTACATATCATTCAACAAAAAGTACTATAAAGAAATAAATCTATGGGAAGAGATTACATGAGTTCCAAGTTTTTGAAGAGGTTGTACAGTTATCTGCTGTACACAGTTTTCACACTCCTCACATTTACTAAATTGACACTTTGTTTAATTTAGCAACATTCCCCAAATAGGTAATTCAACAAGGCAATAGGTAGTCAGTGTAGGACAGTAAGTCAGCTCCTTAGTCTTCAAATTGACAGAGTGAGAGATTCTTCTAGGGGCAAAACATGCTGAAAAGAGCTCAGTTTATTTATGTGTGGCTCTATTTTAACTCGTTACACTACTGGACACCAAAGAATTTTATACATAGCATTCAATTTAATGTAAGGAGATGAGAGGACAGCAGAAGAGAGGAAAGGAAGGGAGAGGAGGGAAGAGGAGTGCTTATGGTAAGTAATATCTGTTTTTAGTACCAGCAAATTTTGTAGGAAAATTCTTGTAGCTTAAGTTTTTAGCTCTTTATTCCTCCATATGGTAAAAAAAATCTTGGAATGGTGGTGCTGAAAGAATCCTGTATTTTGCACACAGCCATAGTCTCAAAATGGCAGTTTGTGACCTAATAGTATGATTGAAATGTGCTTTGTTTCAGAAAGGAGATTAAAAAAAAAAATTGTCAAATTTCCTTCCAATCTCACTTTTGCCATCATTCTCAAATATTATAGAAAAGGGTGAATCAAAAAAAGTCTTTGATCCTACTTTTAAAGCCAAAGTAAGGTACTTACAGGTCTGTCTTTAACTTATTGGAGGCTCTTGGCACATTAGGATAATGGGGCCCCTATAACCTTGACAGATCACTATTTTGTTAGAATAGACAAAAAAAAAAAAATAGATAAGCAAGGTTGTAGATATATTTTTATTTCCTTACAGTCACATTAAATGAAGAGATAATACAATATAATATAATATAATCCACAAAAGTAACTCTTTTAACATTCACAGGTTAGTGCTTAAAAATCTACATTGACTGAAGAGTTACTGTCTGCATTTAACAGAATACTTGAAAATTGTTCATGGTAAAAATGGGGGAATTGACAGTATATTGGAAATATATCACCTTTTGAAAGAAAACAAAAGTGAAGACACATTTCCAAATGTAGAAATCACATTGAGAATCTTTTTAAGCATGATGGTAACCAACTGCAATGCAGAACACCACTCCTCCAAATTAAAAATAATAAAACATGAATTAAAAAGTACAATGCTTCAAGAGAGATTAAATTTTTATATAATTATGTACTCACATTTCTGTCTATGCTATAAGATTATCAGATTGTATTTGTAAAAAACTGTCTCGTTCCACATCCATGTGTATCCAACACAGTTGGACCTATGGAACAAGAAATAAATCAAATCAGTACATTGCTGTCATGGAATATCTCAGATCAGTCACTGCAAATAACTTCAGAAATATAAATGTGGCCCTTACTACACCGGTACAAGTAATGCCTACCATAGAATATCCAAAATTTGAAAAACTCTAGTGATTATGATAAAATATCAACAAAGATAATAAAAGAGTAAGTTTCTGGATCAAAAACCATATTAGGTTATCAGTATAACAAGTCATTTATCAGTGGAACATATCTTGAATGGTTGAAATAAGTCTTGCAACTTAAGCAAACATCAACAGTCAACAGTGTATACCTAGATGTGAACAGCCATTTGAAAATGAACCTGTCAGTTCCAAATAAGCAATGGTGGTGCTTAGGCTGAGGGAAAATTTCCTTGCTAACATAGGCTAATGTGTTCTGTTACAATTTGCTAATAAATATTACATGCATAATGTATCATATCTAAGTTGGAGTGTAGAAATGCTTCCATTAAAGAATTTATTTATAGAGCAGAAAGAGATTTCCAGAAGATAATATTTTAATTTACTATTAAACTGAGGTATTATACAGGTAAGATTTATTATGTCCAATGGAAGTGCGTTAAACAATTCTATGTTTGAGTAGCGTACCGACGTCTTTGCTAGACTCAAATTTCTTGTATCATTACATTACATTAATACTTGTTCCATAGACCATGACTACAAAATTTCATAATGATCAGGAATGTGTCAGTTTAACATCAGGTTTCTTTTCACGATATACTATGTATTTATTTTCAATTACTACTTCATATCTAAAAATTCATCTATTGTGTAGGACAAGTTATCATTCAGAAATTGTTTTAATTTGGTTTTAAATGTTGGTTGGCTAACTGTTAGACTTTTAATGCTATTAGGCAAATGAGCAGAGACTTCTGTGACAGAATAATTCACCATTTTTTGTGCCAAAGACAGATTAAAACAGACTAGTGAAGATCATTCTTTCTTAAACTGTGGTAGCTCTTCGCTTAGCTATTATTTTTGAATTGTGATGGGTTATTAATAACAAATTTCGTAAGTGAATACATGTACTGTGAAAGTTCTGTGAATATTCTTAGTTCCTTAAATGAATGTCTGCAAGAAGGATCTTAGGTGAGCTCCAACTATTATTCTGATTACACAATTTTGTGCTTTGAAAACTTTTTCTCTTAATGATGAAGTACCCCAAAAAATGATGCCATATGAAAGCTGTAAATGAGAATAGGCATGGTAGGATAATTTACTGGTATGTTTATCACCAAAATTTGCAATAACCGTAATATCATAAGTAGCTGCACTCAAACATTTCAGCAGATCATCAATTTGTTCCTTCGAGTTCAATTTATCATCAGTGCACACACCCAGAAATTTTGAATATTCTGCCTTAGCAACAGACACTGTTGAAAGTCTGGATTTAGCAGTGATATTATGCCATTTACTATACAGAACTGTATAGTCTGCGTTTTCTCAAAATGTAGTGAGAGTTCATTTGAAGAAAACCACTTAATAATTTTCTGAAAGACATTACTCACAATTCACTCAGCTAATTCTTGTTTGTTGGGTCTGATTGCAGTAGTTGTATCATCAGCAAAAAGAACTAGCTTTGCATCTTCATGAATTTAGAGTGGTAAGTCATTAATATATAGGCCTATTAAGAACAATAAGGGGCCCAAAACTGAACCCTGTGGGACACCATTCTTGATACCTCCCCAGATAGAGCACTTCTGATTTTTGCAGACTATCTATAGAGTTAATTTCAATCTTCTGCATTCTTGCAGGTAAATATGAATCAAACTATTTGCGCATTGTCACATTCATGCCACAATACTTAAGCTTATCTATAAAAGTCAAAAGCCTTTGAGCAATCACAGAGTGTCCCAAGGGGTGATGTTCAGTTATTCACAGCTTTTAATATTTGATCAGTGAGAGCATAAATAGTATTTTGTGTTGAAAAGCCTTTCTGAAAACCAAACTTACACATTTTTAGTACCTCATTTTTACAAATATGGGAGGCTGTACTTGAATACATTACTTTTTCAGAATTTGGGTAAGTGAGATTGGGCAGTAGTTGTTAGCATCAGACCTATCCCTATCTCATGTAATGGTTTACCAATATCATATTTCATTCTTCGTTAAAAAATGCCTTGTTTCAGTGAGCTACTACACTTATCTGTTGGAAACAAGCTTTTAGTACTCTGTTGGAAATGCCATCGATTCAATGTGAGCTTTTACTTTTGAATGAATTTATTATTTCCCTAATTTCAGTAGAAGAGGTGGGTTGAATTTTAATTTTATTAATTTGCATAGGTATTGCCTCTTCCATATATAGCCTTGCATTTTTAATGAATAGTTGGATCCTATTTCCTCTACAGCACTTAAAAATGATTATTAATAATATTTTCTACTTCTGACTTTTTGCTGACAAAGTTTTCATTGAGTTCGATAGAAATACAGCCTTCCTGTATTCTTGGTTGTCCTGTTTCCCTTTTAACGGTATTCCAAACTGTTTTAATTCTGTCCTCAGAGGTGCCAATTTCAGAAATAATGCACATACTACGGGACTTTTTAATAATTTTTCTTAATACAGTACAGTAGTTTTTATGATATTTGATTGTTTTTGGATCATTATTCCTGCTAACTGTAAGATACATTTCCCTTTTACATTTACAAGATATTTTTATTCCTTTAGTAAGCCATGGCTTTTTATATGGTTCCTTATAGTTATGTTACACTGTTTTCTTATGGAAACTGTTTTAAAATATACTGACAAAGTTATCATGAAATAGGTTAAATTTTAAATTAGCAACAGGTTCCCTTTACACTTCACCCCAGTCTAACTGATGCAAGCTTTCCCTAAAATTTGTAATTGTTATATTGTTAATTGAAAGCAGTGTTTTGGAGGACTGTTTTGCATTATTGTATGGAGCTATGTCATATATTGTAACTAGCTGTGCATCATGATCCAAAAGACCATTCTTACCAGGAAAAGTTTTTATTTAATTACATTTATCTTTGTCCATAAAATCATTAAATATCAGTGTGTTGCTTTCCTGTATTACTGAAGTAGGATCGTTGTAACTCATGTCAAAATGAAAGAACCAAGTAATACTTCAAGGTCATTCTCTCTATCAGACTCCTTCAGAAAATCTATGCTGAAATCCCCACAAACAGTAATTTTTTTCCCTCTCTCTGACAGACACAACAACAAAGAATCCAAGTTTTTCAGAAATAGCTGAAAAGTTCCCAGTGGAGACCTACACACAGTTTTAGTTATAAAAGTACATTATTTAGTTTAAGCTCACAGGCTCATGCTTCTATATGTTATTCTACATAAATTTTTTTAGTTTCTAAATTTTTAAGACTGTGATAAATTTTAACATATATGGCAACTTCTCCTCTCTGCATAGTGTCTGTACTTACATGTGCTGAAACCTTATATCCACCTACATTTACTGTTGTGACTCACTGATCTTTCAAAGTGCTGCCATGCAGTTACGTTCATCCTCTACATGCGGCGCTGTCTGCCAGCATGCAGCAGTAGCGCCAATTAAGTGGCCAGCCAGCCAGCAGCCGCTAGACTTGGACTCAGTTCTGATTGGACTGTTGAAGTGTACACACATCTTACTTTGTTTACTTGACTTACTTTGTTTACTGTGACTTACATGTATTGTGTCGTCCTTGAAATATATTTGTTCAACTTGAAGTTATAACAATTGGCGATGAGGTGGTGAATTTTTCTTTTTCATCGTTGACCCACAGGTTTCCATGGCTACTTTATAGCAACTATTGCAAGGTCTCATAGAACAGCAAATGCTTCTCACAAATGCGATTCATGATTTCATCGTGGCATCCAATGCGAGGCATCTCTCGTCATTGTCTCTACCTCCTTTTCCTCCTTACGACGAGACGACGGAAGACTGGTCTCATTACGAAAAACGTCTTCGACAGCACTTCTTGGCATTTCATGTCGCGGACGACCAAACATGTAAGTCTCTGTTCCTTTCATGGATTTCACCTCAAATGTATCGGTTGTTGTTGCAATTGGCTCCTTTGAAAGATCCTGCGTCTTTGTCCTTTGCTGAAATGTGCTCACTTCTGTCCATATATTTTCAAAAGCATACGCATGTGGTAGCCTCTCATGTTGCCTTTTATCATTGTCAAAAACAACCGAATCAATTCTATCGCGCTTGGGCTGCTGAACTTCACAGCCTCAGTCGAAAGTGTCAATTTGTTACTGAAGTTCACAAAGAATCCTACACCGATTCCATGGTACGGGATGCTGTTATCCGATCGGCACCCGACGAAGAAGTTAGGCAACGTGCCCTTCAGCTGGCAAATCCGACTCTAGATGAAGTCCTATCCATCGCTCAGTCTTTGGAAATTTCTTGCACCGCTGGAGCGCAAATAGAGGCATGGGGTGACGTCGGGGACGTATAACCTCTGTGCGCTGTTGACAAAGCATTCAGCATGTCCCCATCGGCTGATGTGGCCGCAGTACACTCCCAAGCGCAGCCTCAGCCTAACCATAAACAAACCTCTAAGAAACTGCAGCACACCCCACGGCAACTTCCTTCATGTCCACGGTGTTTTACGAAACATTCACGAGAGGATTGTCCCCAACATTGGGCCATGGGTCACATATGCAAAAAGAAGGGTCATGTGTCATCCATATGCAAATCCGACCGCATACCTGATGTTCATGAACTTGACGCTGATTCTGCTTCTGTGTTGTCTGTCAATTGTACTTCTTCCCTTTCAGGGAAGTTATTCCTCACTGTCCAAATACTTGGTTGGGATGTTCGCATGCAGGTGGATATTGGTTCTGCTGCCACTATCATCAATTCTCAGACGTATCTTCAGTTGGGTTCTCCAATCCTGTCACCTGTCACTAGGCAATTATGGACTTACAATGAACAGAAGATTTCTCTCTTGGGACAATTTGATGCTGAGGTATCTTACAAATCTGTCGTTCGCACTGTTCCCATATTTGTAGTCTACCATAGTAACGTGGAGAATCTTTTTGGTTTCAATGCCTTTTGCATTTTTGGGTTCTCCATAGACGACTCTGTCAATATCATCTCTGATGCTATTCCTTTTGACAATTGGATTCGTTGTCGATGACATTTTCGTCCCTTTTTTCTCTTGGGTTAGGCCGTGCAAACTACTTTGAAGCTCATATCATGCTCAAACCCACTGCTCGGCCTAAGTTTTTTCGGGCTCGGCCCATTCCTGTGGCCCTTCGTGATCGGGTCAAACGGGAGCTGGATCATCTCACTGCTTCAGGGGTCTTGCTTCCTGTCACTTCCAGTGAGTGGTCCTCTCCTGTCATTGTCGTTGCTAAGCCCAATGGTGATATTCATCTCTGTGGTGATTTCAAAGCCACTGTAAATGCTCAATGCATCATTGACACTTACCCTATGCCTCGACCTGAAGAATGTTCTCTAAACTTGCTGGAGGCCATTATTTTTCTAAACTTGACCTGTCAGAAGCTTATCATCAACTTCCTCTCGACACTGCTTCCCGGCAGTTTCTGGTCCTTAACATGCCTTTCGGCCTCTATCAATACCAACGATTGCCATTCGGGGTTGCCAGTGCCCCTGCTATCTTTCAGCAATTCTTGGAACAATTATTGCTCACTGTCCCTGGGTGTATAAATTACGTGGACGACATTGTTGTCACTGGCTCCCCCTTGAAGAACATGTTCAGAATCTTCGCACACTTTTTCATGTCTTACAGACTGGCGGTCTTAAGTGTAACCTTCAGAAATCAAAATTTTTTCAGGCATCTATCACGTACTTGGGGTTTCAACTCTCTCGGGATGGTATTTGTCCGCTTCAGCAAACTGTCACTGCGATCGATGCCCTTCCTCACCCTACAACTGTTAAGGAACTGCAGGCCTTCTTGAAGAAAATAGCATACTATCACAGGTCTTTACTGTCTGCTGCTTTGGTGGCTCAGCCGTTGTATCACCTGTTGCATAAAAACGTGCCTTTTCACTGGTCTGCGTCATGCGATGCGGCTTTCCAGAAATTGAAGACTATGCTGAAACAGACCCCGCACCTGACTACTTATCAACCTGGCCAACATCATGTTCTTGCCACGGACGCCTCTCAACACAGGGTTGGTGCAGTTATTGCGCACTGTTTTTCTGACGGTTCTGAACAACCCATTACTTATGCCTCCAAAACGCTCACGGATGCCCAACGAAAGTATTCTCAAATTGAAAAAGAAGCTTTGGCCATTATTTATGCTCTTCATAAGTTTGGTGTTTTTCTCTATGGATCCAAATTTCATCTTGTTACGGATCACAAACCACTTGTTTCCTTGTTTCATCCATCAACGTTACTTCCCGACAAGGCTGCACACCGCCTCCAGCGTTGGGCTCTTTACTTGTCTCGTTTCAGTTATGAGATTCATTTCCGGCCGGCGGCTGATGCACTGTCTCGCCTTCCCATGGGTCCTGATCTGGCATTCAATAGGGACAAACTTCTGTGTTTCCACCTGGATGTTGCCGAGCAGCGGGTTGTGGACGGGTTCCCCATCACCAGGGACCGGCTGGCAGCTGCTACGGGTTTTGATCCTGCCCTTTCCCGGGTTTTACGCTGTATTCAGAAGGGTTGGCCAGATCGTCCATCCGCTAAGACTTCTGATCTGTTGCGGAATTACTACGCTTGGCGTTACCACCTCACGCCTAGGGATGGTGTTATCCTCCTTTCCACCGAAAATGCTTCGCCGCATGTTGTGGTACCTGCACCTTTGCATGCTGCAGTCTTGCGCCTCCTTCACCAAGGGCACTGGGATGCCTCTCGCACAAAATCTCTGGTGCGCCATCATGTGTACTGGCCCGGCATCGACTCTGAAATTGCACACATGGTTGCTGCCTGCGGCCCTTGTGCGTCACAGGCCGCCGCCCCGAAGTCATCTTTGTCACCGTGGCCTTCGCCTGAGAAGCCCTGGGAGCATATTCATGCTGACTTCGCGGGACCTTTTTTAGGTACTTATTGGCTTCTCGTTATTGACGCCTACTCTAACTTTCCTTTCATTGTCCGTTGCATGTTGCCTACCACCACGGCAACCACGAATGGCCTAGCTCGCATTTTCTCTTTGGAAGGCCTTCCTTCTACTCTTGTTACTGATAATGGTCTGCAATTTGCCTCTTCCGATTTTGTGGATTTTTGGGCCTGTCACAGTGTCATGCACGTCATGGCCCCTCTGTTCCATCCACTGTCAAACGGTGAGGCTGAACGTCTGGTCCTCACATTTAAGGCTCAGATGAGGAAACTCCTGACTTCTTCTGCTGCTGATGATGCACTTCTCCAATTTCTGGCTTCTTACCGTTTCAGCCCCATGGGCGACCACAGCCCGGCTGAGCTCTTACATGGCCGACAGCCCTGCACGCTACTTCATCTTCTGCGGCCTTCCACCTCATGGCTGTGGGTGCCTTCGCTTGGCCGGTTCACCGCTAGCGACCTTGTATGGGTACGGCGATATGGCAGACGGCCAAAATGGAGTCCTGGCCACATCTTACGACACCGTGACTGACGCCTGTATGAAATCCGGATGGACACGGGTGTTGCAGTCCGTCACTCGGACCAGCTTCGGCCTCGTGTACCGGCAACGCCTGTTCCGGATGCCGCTACACCACCTTCGGCTCTACCTGACGCTTGGGATCCTGGAATCTCTCATTACTCACAACGCAGTCCTCTCACCATCATCTCGGTGCCTACACAAGAACTGCCGCCAACAGGAGACGTGCCCATGCAGGAACCAGACGACCACCATCTGTCGGAACAACTCTACTTGCCTCCTTCTCCTACGGACATTGACACATTGCCCATGTCTTCTGTTATAACAACCGGACTTACCGCAACGGGCAGATTGGTGCATGGGGCCCCAGCAGATGCGACCCCTACGTCTCCTGTCATTTCGACCCATTATCATCGGGGACACTTCCGTCCGTACGGGAAGCGTCCTCCTCCAGACTTTACGGCCAGTCAAACAACACCTATGGACGTTAGCAATCTCCAGGCCACCTCCATCAAGATGTGGTTATGCGCGTCCTCTACATGCAGCGCCGTCTGCCAGCATGCAGCAGCAGCGCCACCTAAGTGGCCAGCCAGCCAGCCAGCCAGCCAGCAGCCACTAGACTCGGACTCAGTTCTGAGTGGACTGTTAAAGTGTACACACGTCTTACTTTGTTTACTTGATCTGTGACTTACATGTATTTTGTCGTCCTTGAAATATATTTGTTCAACTTGAAGTTATAACATTTACCTTTAGCATATATGTGACTATATGACTTTCGTACAGGCATAGTACACATATTCCACCTTTACTTTCTAAATATTCTAAACAAACGAGAGGCTCATCTACTTTGCTTTTTAACACCCTGATAGTTTGATGCAATATACTAACATTATTTTTCACTGTACTTTTATGAGGATCTTGTAATATACTAACATTATTTATTATTTTTCATTGTAATTTAATGAGAATCTTGCAATATGTTAAGATCTCTATCACCTGCCCACTTGAGAACCTCATAAAACTTAATTTCATTCAATGTTGAAGCATTGGACACTGATCTTAGCCTAAAAGAGAGGCACTCACATGAGTTTTAGTGCCCCCCTTAAAGATTTTGCTATCATCCTGGCCAATTTTCCCTTTCCTTTCCTACTGACATGCAGGCCATGCCTTGTGGACTCACACCTGCCAATAGTATCAGCAGGACCAATTCCATGCCTGGCAAAGCAGCCACCCGAAACAGCTGATCTAATTCCATACTGACCCTCCTGACTGAGTTGTTCAGTTGGGGCTGATCATACTGCATGAAAGCAGGAACCAAGCCAACATTTGTATGATTCACTGCAGATGCTATTTTTACCAGCTCACGTTCAATACCGTAGCCCTGATTCCTATCAACACTGTTTCCTGCTCCACCCACCATCACATCTTGATCCAGCTTTGTAAAACCCTTGCATAATGATCTAAATCCTCTGTCACTTGGCTAAGACACGCACTCGGCTTGAAAAAACTTGTGACCTAGGAACTGTTACCTAATTTTTCCTGCAAGGTGTGTTTTGAGCTTGTGTCAAATTCACTGTTGGTTTTATGTATGGGGTTGTTCTTAACTAAAAAGGACATAAGCAACAGGATGTATTGTAAGGTCACCGTTAATGTTTCACGTATTTTAAAAAGATTCTTGCATGAATACACTCCTGGAAATTGAAATAAGAACACCATGAATTCATTGTCCCAGGAAGGGGAAACTTTATTGACACATTCCTGGGGTCAGATACATCACATGATCACACTGACAGAACCACAGGCACATAGACACAGGCAACAGAGCATGCACAATGTCGGCACTAGTACAGTGTATATCCACCTTTCGCAGCAATGCAGGCTGCTATTCTCCCATGGAGACGATCGTAGAGATGCTGGATGTAGTCCTGTGGAACGGCTTGCCATGCCATTTCCACCTGGCGCCTCAGTTGGACCAGCATTCGTGCCGGACGTGCAGACCGCGTGAGACGACGCTTCATCCAGTCCCAAACATGCTCAATGGGGGACAGATCCGGAGATCTTGCTGGCCAGGGTAGTTGACTTACACCTTCTAGAGCACGTTGGGTGGCACGGGATACATGCGGACGTGCATTGTCCTGTTGGAACAGCAAGTTCCCTTGCCGGTCTAGGAATGGTAGAACGATGGGTTCGATGACGGTTTGGATGTACCGTGCACTATTCAGTGTCCCCTCGACGATCACCAGTGGTATACAGCCAGTGTAGGAGATCGCTCCCCACACAATGATGCCGGGTGTTGGCCCTGTGTGCCTCGGTCATATGCAGTCCTGATTGTGGCGCTCACCTGCACGGCGCCATACACGCATACGACCATCATTGGCACCAAGGTAGAAGCGACTCTCATCGCTGAAGACGACACGTCTCCATTCGTCCCTCCATTCACGCCTGTCGCGACACCACTGGAGGCGAGCTGCACGATGTTGGGGCGTGAGCGGAAGACGGCCTAATGGTGTGCGGGACCGTAGCCCAGCTTCATGGAGACGGTTGCGAATGGTCCTCGCCGATACCCCAGGAGCAACAGTGTCCCTAATTTGCTGGGAAGTGGCGGTGCGGTCCCCTACGGCACTGCGTAGGATCCTACGGTCTTGGCGTGCATCCGTGCGTCGCTGCGGTCCGGTCCCAGGTCGACGGGCACGTGCACCTTCCGCTGACCACTGGCGACAACATCGATGTACTGTGGAGACCTCACGCCCCACGTGTTGAGCAATTCGGCGGTACGTCCACCCGGCCTCCCGCATGCCCACTATACGCCCTCGCTCAAAGTCCGTCAACTGCACATACGGTTCACGTCCACGCTGTCGTGGCATGCTACTAGTGTTAAAGACTGCGATGGAGCTCCGTATGCCACGGCAAACTGGCTGACACTGATGGCGGCAGTGCACAAATGCTGCGCAGCTAGCGCCATTCGACGGCCAACACCGCGGTTCCTGGTGTGTCCGCTGTGCCGTGCGTGTGATCATTGCTTGTACAGCCCTCTCGCAGTGTCCGGAGCAAGTATGGTGGGTCTGACACACCGGTGTCAATGTGTTCTTTTTTCCATTTCCAGGAGTGTAATTTCTGTCAACTCTGCTTAAAATTCAGATTGCACTATTCTGAGTGACAAATACTTTACGTACCTTTAGTTGATAACTCTAAAATATTATGCCATAGGGCAACAATGAATGAAAGCAGCCAAAATAAGCTACCATAACAGCACCAGTATTAGCATTTGCTACTATAATATGTAGAGGATAAGTTGTATTGTATTGATTGTATAGAGCTGGTGACCTAGAAACGATGGAGAGGCTTCATACCCACTGTAGCCCTCAGTGGTTCACAACCCCACAATAGGCTGCAGCAGTCCACTCACCCCGCTGACACCCCACACCGAACCCAGGGTTGTGCAGTTCAACCCCCAGTGGACCCCCTGGGAACATCTCACAACAGACAAGTGTAACCCCAGTGTTTGTGTGGTAGAGTAATTATGGTGTACGCATACGTGGAAAAAGCATTTGCGCAGCAATCACTGACATAGTGTAACTGAGGCAGAATAAGGGGAAACAGCCCGCATTTGCCAAGGCAGATGGAAAACTGCTTTAAAAACCATCCACAGACAGGCCGGCACATCGGACCTCAACACTAATCCATTGGGCGGATTTGTGCTGGGGACCGGCAGGCCTTCCCACCTGGAAAGCAGTGCATTAGATCACACGAATAACCGAGCAGGCCAGAGGATAAGTTACTAAAGGAACTCTTTTTCTCAGGTCCAGAATATGTCAAGACCAATCCAGTGTATTGTTGATGTGCAGACCTAAAAATTTTGAAGAATAAACTTACTGTTTATCTTGATCATTACAGCTTAGACTTACTTCCTCCTGAACTTTCTGAGAACCATGGAGTGAATGTACTTGGTTTTGTTTACATTATAAACTCAGGCCATTGCATCTGAACCACTTACAGAGATCATGGATGGAACACAAAGTTGGTAGGTGTTGTAATATCATCGTAAGGTGTTTTTGAACAAAAAGAGATGTGTTCATCTGCAAAAAGAGTAAATTTGTTAATAGCTTTAATACAAAGTGAAATGTCGTAAAAAGGAGAAGAAGAAGAAAGAAAGAAAGAGCAAGGGGCCATCACAGAACTTATAGCACTCCTGTTCTTACTGTTCCCCAATCATATGAAGCTACTGTGCCACCTCCGTGATTTAGCAATACCAACTGCTTTCTAACAGTCAGGTACTATCTAAGTCACTTTCCCACTGTGTCACTTAAACCATAATAGAAGGCTTTCGAAAGAAGGATTTTGTGGTTCACACAGTTCAAGGCTTTGGTTAAATCACAAAGTACACCAGTGCTTCTAAAACATTGTTGATAAAGGAAACTATAGCATCATCAGTTGACAGGGCTCTTTGGAATCTGAATTGATAGTGGCTAAGAGCCTTATGGATGTTCAGATGTTACACAATTCTTTTGTGCATAAGTTTCTCAAGAACTTTGGAGGAGCATGTTAAAAGGGAATTCAGACAGTAGTTTGAAGCATCATTTTATCTCCTTTTCTAAACAGTGTTTGTTTTTTTTTTCTTTTTTTTGGTATACTTCATTCTGCCTGGGTTGATACCTTGTTGAAGGGACTCATTAAATATATGGCATAATATTATGCAAATGGCATTATTACAATGTTTAAGTACCTTTGTGGAAACAGTATCAAAGCCAGATGTATTTTTGTTTAGTATTTTAGTGATAATCCTTTTCACCTCACTGGCAGTAACAGGGCTTTTGACTTATTTTGCACAATCCAAATCCTCTCAGAAGGCCCATAGACTCATTGACAAAGTCTTACAGCCAGTTTTCTCAGAAGCTGTTAGAAAGTACTCACTCATTAAGGGCACTTGCAAGTGCATTCATTTATTTAATCAAATTACCACAATGTCTTATTTCTATGCTGGATACACTGTCATCTCTTTTCCATCTCCCTTGTGAAGATATGAGATGGTTCTTTTTTTGTTGTTGTTGTTTGAGTTGTGATTTCAGATTTAATATGTATGATTTTGGAGCACTGTATAATTCTTTTTAACATTTTGCAATATAATCTATAGTGTAATTTTACTGCAGGCTCATCAGAACTTCTTAGCGATGTATATAACTCTTTTTTTGTCGTACATGACATTTTTATCCTTTTTGTAATCAAGAGTTACACTTTGAACGCCTGAGGATTCATTTTTACAGTTTTCTTGTGAAATACTGCTTCAAACAGGGAAATGAATACACCTGTGAAAAAGGTTAAATATAATATTAACTTTTCTTTCTTTATATACTGGGTTCTAGACAGTCTGCTGTAAGAGCTGACTGAAATTTTCTAATGTGCACACATTCATTATTCTGAAGGACCAAAGAACTGGTTTGGATTTAATACTAAAGTGTCTGTTGTTAGAAGTAAGCAACTGCCCATTGTGGTCAGTCAGACCATTGAGAATGTGACTTACAGTACTAGAAGTACTACTAAACGTATCAATAAAGATGCTATCAGTGAAAATCAAACAATGGAAAAACCAGGATGGAATGAAACAATACAAGGGAAGAAAAGTTGCTACTCACCATATAGCGGAGATGCTGAGTCGCAATAGGCACAATAAAAAGATTCACACAATCAAAACTTTCGACCATTAAGGCCCTTGTCAGCAGTAGACACACACACAGAGCTTTCAGCTCTATGAGACTGCATGCATGCATGCAAGTTGTGTTTACGTGTGTGCGTGTGTGTGTGTGTGTGTGTGTGTGTGTGTGTGTGTGTGTGTGTGTGTGTGTGTGTATCTACTGCTGACAAAGGCCTTAATGGCCGAAAGCTTTGATTGTGTGAATCTTTTTATTGTGCCTATCAAGATTCAGTATGCTATCAGTGAGACTAACATCGGTATCCGTCACTCTGGTGGGAAACTCAACCACTGAATTTGAATTAAATGTTTGTAACAAATGCTCCAATTCTCTTCTTCTAGTGTTATCTGTAAGGAGATTTACATTAAAGTCACCTACAATGAGTAACTGCATAGCCATTGCATAGTTCTTTCCGAAAACTGACTTAAGCTTGTGAAACACAACAAGTTCTTTATACTCATAAAGTAATTAGTTATATTGACCGGGGATGTCAAATTGATTCCATGGTTTATTTCCAGAAGGCTTTTGACACCGTTCCTCACAAGTGTCTTCTAACAAAACTGCAATATCGCCTCAGTTGTGTGACTGGATTCGTGATTTCCTGTCAGAAAACTCACAGTTCATAGTAGTAGATGGAAAGTCATATAGTAAAACAAAAGTAATATCCAGCATTCCCAAAGGAAGTATTATAGCCCCTCTATTGTTCCTGATCTATAGTAATGATATAGGAGAGAATTTGAGTAGCCCTCTTAGACTGTTTGCAGATGATGCTGTCATTTATCATCTTGTAAAGTCATCAGATGACCTAAACGAATTGCGTATTGATTTAGATACAATATCTGTATGGTGCAAAAAGTGGCAATTGACCCTGAATAGAGAAAAGTGTGAAGTTATTCATATGAGTACTAAAAGAAATCCTCTAAATTTTGAATATGCGAGGATTCTTACAAACCTGAAGACTGTAAATTCAACTAAATACTTAGAGATTACAATTACAAATAACCTAAATTGGAATGATCACATAGATGGTGTTGTGGGTAGAGCAAACCAAAGACTGCAATTCATTGGCAGAACACTTAAAAGGTGCAACAGGTCTACCAAAGAGACTGCTTACTCCACACTTGTCCGCCCTATTATGGAGTATTGCTGTGTGGTGTGGAATCCGCATCAGGTGGCACTGATGGATGACATCAAAAAAGTTCAAAGAAAGGCAGCTTGTTTTGTATTATCACAAAATAGGGGAGATAGTGCCACAGACATGATACATGAATTGGAGTGGCAATCATTAAAAGAAAGGCATTTTTTGGTGTCACAGGATTTCTCATGAAATTTCAGTCACCAGTTTTCTCCTCCAATTGCAAAAAAATTCTGTTGGCACCCACCTACATAGGGAAAAATGATTATCATAATAAAATAAGAGAAATTAGGGCTCACACAGAAAAATTTTAGTGCTCAATTTTCCCGAGTGTAACGGTAGAGAGATAGCTTGAAGGTGGTTCATTAAATCCTCTGTCAGGCACTTTATTGTGAATAGCAGAGTAATAACCTAGAAGTAGATGTAGAAGCTGTTTTAGGGAAACACAAACTTTTTCTGCAGGAGCCCTAAATATAGCCATCACTACAATAGACTTGTTATCAACAAAAATTTCAGATTTGTAGGCTTCAAAATGAAAATCTTCACAGTACATACTTAAGTCAAGTGACCTATGAGTTACACCCACTCTGATATATATTGCAGCTCCACCTTTCTCTCTATGTGATCAACAGTACCCATATAGTAGACATCAACTAAGATCAACTGAGGTATCAGCTCAGCTGTCTTTACATAGAACTCTATGAAACACAATAAATGAGGTTGGGCTAGGGATGATTTTCATTTGTGTTCAGAGCCAAAATCTCCAGTTTATCTATAAGGCTCCTGATATTTTGGTGGAATATACATGATTTATCACTGACAACAGATTTTAAGTTACAGTGTTTGGGCATTAAATTAATATCTCTCAATACATTAGAATTAGTACTTGACTCATTGACAAGCACCATATTAAAGGATGTGTTTGTGCACACATTACGTATATAGCAACTCATGTCTTCCTATTTTTCTTGCTTCACTGATCCCATAAAAAACAATTGTTGTGAACAGTAGCTCTTCTACTCCTGTGGCTTTTCCTTGGTGATGTAGCAACAGACACATCTGTGGTATGTGCATGTGTTGAGAAAGATGACTCAGTATTCCTCTCTTTTTTTCTGCTACTTCTGGTCATACTGAAGATGAGGCTTTTGAAGTTACTGTCCAAGCCTGCTGCGAAGTTGATGGCAGTGGACAGTTGACAACATTTGTTGCTTTCATTGTTGATGTTGATTTTTTGTTGTTGCTGTTTCTTCTTCTATAGTAGTTGTTGCTTCAACCCTTATTTCTTGTGTTCTGATGAGAAAGGTTCTGATACTAGCAATTCTGCTGTTGCTGTCACTGATGATGTTGGCATAGTAAGTGCCTCTAATGGTGGTAATAATAATACTTCTTCTGTTATTGCTGTTGTTTCTGATGGTGGTGTTGCTACATTTGTGCTGATGATTTCTCTGCTGTAGCAATTGGTGGTGGTGATTCTGCTGTTGCAGGTGGCAATAGTTGCTGTGCTATTGTTGGTAGCTGGCATGCTTGTGGTGGTTGTGGTATTTTAGGCATATTTTTAGTTCTGTGAGCTGCAATCA
Source organism: Schistocerca nitens (assembly GCF_023898315.1). NCBI lineage: Eukaryota > Metazoa > Arthropoda > Insecta > Orthoptera > Acrididae > Schistocerca > Schistocerca nitens. The sequence goes on along the minus strand of NC_064619.1, from coordinate 391,605,184 downwards.
ACATTTCCAGAATTTTAGAGCCAAAAAGTATCTTGTGCTTATCATCTAAGTGCAGACCATGTCTAGTGAAACTGTCTCTCTCCAGGCAGTCAACAGATAAGAACTAAGTGTTTTGATGCATTCTACAAATCTACTCAAACTGTTAATTGGGTTTAGTAATTTACACAAGAATCATTTATAAGATCATGTCTGTGAGGTATCTTATTGTTCACACTGCAGGCTGATAAAACTGTGATTACAATCCTAAATTTTCACTAATGACAACCATTACTAATTATTTCCTGTTCTCTCTTACTCACCTTCTCTCACTAATTTTATTTACATTATATGTCAGTTAGTTCTCTCAGAACTATGATAATTATTAATATCACTGTTAAGAATCTCTCTGATACGCTTATTAGACATAACATCCAACATCTTTAATGACAAATACATTAAAATCGCTGTGATTACTGGCAGGCATAATGGTTTTGACCACATGAAAATGAGAAAGGACCATGTGCATTGTCAGGACTGGCACAGACTAACCAGAAAGGAAAAGGTAGAAGTGACAGATCCAGAGAATTTGAATCCAGAGAGAGAGAGAGAGACAGCCAATTTATCTCCGACTCCACCCTATGATCCTCTCCGTGAGTAAGGTTTATTTGCATGATCCCACCTTTCACCTTGCCTTGCTCTATGAGGCCTACACTTGTTATTAGTCTTTTTTCAACCAATGTAAAGCCTCCATTGTTGTTCCTTTTAATCAAACTTCCATAAATAAAACAGTTTTAGCATTACATTCAGATATCCACTTTTCTTTCAAATAAACTAGTAAAAGATTTTAAAAAATGAAAACAAATACCATTCTCTATAAAACTAGCAGCCAAACAAAGACCTACTGTAGTAACATGGTTCACATTTTCCGTCGCACTTCAGAGTAGACCGAGAACTGTCTCATAGGTATGCCCGATATGAACTGACTGGGCACGGCCTGTGCTGCCTGAGTTGTTGTTGTTGTTCCGCTGGCAGAGGTCGCGGCCGAATTCTCGCGTGCCCTCTGGTGGACGGGACTCTATTTGCGGCAACTACCGTCCGTGACACGCCGTGCCGATGTGCGCCTCCCGCGATCTTTCTGGTGGCTACTGCACCTACAACAGTATAAAATTAAAATTATATTTCAGCGATATCATCACATCTGCTTATGCTATTAGTTTTAAGGGAGGGAGAACCAGATTGTAGTACTGACTCACTTCAGGTAAGTACTTGATACTTTCTTACTAGATCTGAATAACATAACCCTCTGACTTAACTAGTCACCCATTGGGTGTAGCTTGTCTATTGCTTGCCCCAGCACTTCATAACGGTGAAAGAATTTGCTACCTTTCTCACATCCTATTCGACTTCTGATTTTTCTCCTCAAAGATACCTACTCATTGATCTGCAACACGCAAATTTATCATCTTTATATTTATCCCCTTTTATCTCATCCTTTTTTCACATGAATTGTATTTTGTTTTTGTTTTCCATTGCAGGCTCTAATTACTTTGGTTTGATCTTTTTTCACTATACCCTATCCATTTTTTAATTTTCCCGTGTATTTTTATGTGCTCTTTATCCTCTGCTTTGGATCCTTGCTCCTTCCAACTATGTTGATACAGGAAAATTTCGCTATCCGAAGCCAAAATACAGTCTCACTCACTATTCCTGCATTGTTGTCTAGCTCATGGAATCCCCACCCCCAAATGGATTGACCATCAAATTACCCAACTTGCAGCTGAGCTCTTCCTTCCACAATGACCTCTATCTGTTTAAATTCTGACCTAGTCCTGTAAAACTGTATATCAGCCACAAAGCTCCTTATAGTGTCTTCTTTCCATCTGTAAAGTTATCTTAATCCACAGTCCCAAATTCCTGTAGCCCATCTTCTACATCCAAACCTTTGTCCTCCAGGAACTATAGCAGCATGCACAATGCCACCTCAAAAAACTGTCTAATCTGTTCACTTCATATGCCCATCTGGATACCCCTGTCCATCATCATGACTAGAGCCTCCATCAAACTTCCCCTGCATCTACCAAGCCTTGCTGGCCCACTATATTTACCACATCCTCAGGAACTCTCTCCCATCACCCCACTGAACCCACAGCTTAAACAGGCCCACAAAACAGTCATGAACCTATCATTCAAAAGCCTCTAGCCCAACAGAAGTATCAGTTCCTTTCCAGAATGGCCTTCCCTTGTGCCCCACACTCAAACTGAATCATGCTTGGTATATTAATGACCTTCTCTGTTTCTGCCAGGTTTTTTCAGTGGAAACACTTTCTCACCAATAACCCAGCCAATCACACTCTATCCAAAACCAATACTGAAATATGCCTGACTCAGCTTACTGCTCCATCCAGCCATTATCCACCCCTCACTGCAGCCAATTGCCCCTTTTAACTTTACAGAATTTGCAAAACTCAAACACTACCTCACCACCATTCCCCAAATAACTCAACATGGAAATTGACCTCACGTTCACAGCTTTCAATCCCCCACTTAAATCCTACCTGAAAACAAAGGCTTCTGCCCTGTTCATATGAACCATTGTGATTACCTGGAAAAGGTCTCCTACAACTGTCACATATGTCAATATGCAAGCACACCACAATGAACCTATTCCAGAACTTCAGCAGGATCTCCAGTCTGTTCTCTCCTCACACCCACAACCCCTGCACTCCATCAGGAGGCCGTATTGTGACTGGTTACTGTACCTCTTCATGGAGAATCTCTGACCTTGTCAACCAACACCAACTTTCCCTCCTATATTAAAGAAATTAACTATATTCACCTCTAACTCTCCACTGTTCCTGTTCCTTTATTCCCCGACACCATGTTCATCACTGCCAGTGCCCTTCCCTCTACACTTCCAAGTTCCCATGGAATTGCCACTATTAGATACTACTGTTCCCAACATCTGACTGACTCCAGACCTACAGACTCCTTCTTGCTCACCATGAACCATTATACCCTCGCCCACAATTACTTTTATTTTTAGACATAAACTACAAGCAAATCTTCTGAAAAAAATGTACACACATTCACATAAGCAGTCACACCTCACACATACTCAAGACCACTATCTCTATCCAATTTAGCCAGACTGCAGCAGAAACATTTTGTACAGGAGCAGCAATCTGGAGTGGGCCACAGATGGGAGAGGGACAGCAGGGTACGGGTGGGAGAAGAGGAATCAGTGCTGCATGGTGGAGAATTTAGGGATTGCAGGTGATAGGACAGGAGGCACTGACACAGTGTCAGGAGGCAATGGGGGAGGGAGAGGAGGAGAAAATGGAGAGCAAAAAGCAGAGCAGCAGAGAAGGGGAAAAGACTCGTGTGTGCTGCCAGAGAGCAGTGTACAATGAGGGTGAGGGGTGGAAAATTGCAATGAGGTGACAGGACAGTGTAGGTGGAAACAGTTGGGTGAAGACTGAGGGGACAGTAGGTTGCCATAGGCTGAGGTAGGAAAAATTTATGGAATGGAGAATGTGTTGTAAGTATAACTCCCGTCTGCACAGTTCAGGAAACCTGGCGGTAGAGGGGAAGATCCAGATGGCCTGGGTTGTGGAGAAGCCATTGAAATCAAGCATTTTACATACAGCTGCATGTTGTGCCATGGAGTGGTCCACTTCGCTTTTAGCCATAGTTTGGTGGTGGCCATTCATCCTGGTGGATATCTGCTTGTTAATTGGAAGGATCTTGGGTATGATGATCCTCATTTCAGGGCCTGATGATAGATAATCAAAACCCGGATGAAGGATGTGGTTCAGTTGTTCCAGTATGAGGTGGTACAGGGTGACAAAGGGGGTGCCTCTTTGTAGCTGGCTCTTGGGTGGGATTGGAGGTATTTTGGGATATGGCACAGGCAGTAAATTTGAGGACTAAGTGTTCGGGGCATTGTCTGTTTCTGAAGGACTTTGTGAGACCTTCAGCTTACTGGGTAAGGAAACTTTTGTCGCTGCAGATACACCATCCCCAGGTGATCAGGCTGTATGGGAGGTTTTTTTTGGTGTGGATGAGGTGACAATTGTCAAATGCAGATACTGTTGGTGACTTATTGGTGGGGGACACTGCAGGAGCCTCCACGAAGATTGCGTTCACCACCAACAATCCTGCAAACACTGGAGCACCAAAACCAAAGATGCCAAAACAGCTCTCCGAAGAGCCCCAAAAAAGGCCTTTATCAAGACCATCACTAGTGACAATTTCCTGCAATATTGAAGGCTTATTTGTAAATAAAGAAATTTTATCATCTGACATGTGCAAACGAAATAACTGTGATGTTTTAGTGTTACAAGAAACACACAGAGCACCAACTAGCCATAGACCAAAAATACAGGGCATGAAATTAGTTCTTGAGAGACCACATGAAAGGTACAGAAGTGCTATATTTGTGAAACCGAACTTAGACGTATACTCCTGTCCTTTGACCTGCAAAGAAAATATAGAAATTTTAACTATTGAGCTACATTCATGTACTGTAACATCCGTGTACAAACCACCAAGTGTGAGGTTCAAATTTACGGAGCCTGTAAATATCCATTCAAAAAACATTAAAGTTGTACTAGGAGATTTTAACTGTCATGGTCTCGCATGGTGCTATAAAGAGACAAATGACGATGGCGAAATGCTGGAGATCTGGGCAGACCAGGCTAAACTGAAATTGATACATGACCCAAAGTTGCCTGCATCATTTAACAGTGGAAGATGGAAATGAGGATATAATCCAGATAACATCTTTGTCTCCGTGAAGGTATCCCTGTAAACTGTAAAGCAAATCGAGGACCCAGTTCCAAGATTGCAACACAGAGCAATAACTTGCTGCCCTAAGGCAGTAATCAAATCAGATGTAATGACCTTCAAGAGATGCTTCAACTCCAAAAAAGCTCATTGGGAACTCTTCACAGAGGACCTTGATAAGGAGATCTTGGAAATTAAACCAGAAGTACAATCATATGAAACTTTTATAGACCTTGTCAAGAAAATCTCTCGACGGTGCATATCTAGAGGGTGCTGCACTCAGTATATTGCTGGACTCAATGGTAGCAGCAAGGAAGCTCTAAAAAAGTATGAAGAACTTTACAATAAGGTCCCCTTCTCAGAGGAAACAATCCAGGGAGGTGAGGTACTGGTATCTGGTATCTCCGAAGCGAGAAAGTCAAAGTGGTGCAACCTCCTACAAGAGACGGACATGAAGCACAGCAGTAGGAAGGCATGGAAACTGCTCAAAAGTCTCAGCAATGACCCAACAGAATCACAACCAAATTACAATGAAGTTACACCTGATCAGATAGCTCACCAACTGCTCATGAACAGAAAAACTTAAAGGAAGATCAAGAATGGCAAAATCAAAAGAAAATTGAACGAGGAGATTAGCTTCCTAGCTCACCTGTTCTTCATTCATGAGCTACAAGACGCCATCAATGATTTGGAAAACAATATGGCCACTGGCCTCGACGATCTGAGCAAATTAAACATTTTGGACCGAGAGTACAAGCATGTATCCTAGAGCTAATGAATAACTGTATTATAACAATGCAAATTCCTAAATTGTGGAGGAAAGCTCAGGTTGTTGCGTTACTAAAACCAGGGAAAGACCCAGCTGAAGCTAAAAATTTCCAGCCTGTCTCACTGCTTTGTCATTTATTTAAAGTGCTGGAGTGTTTGATACTCAAACGCATAGCTGATTATGTGGACAAAGCCCTCATTAACGAACAAGCTGGATTTCGACCAGGAAAATCATGCTGTGGCAAAATCCTTAATCTCACACAGTACATCGAAGATGGCTATCAGAGAGGAGAAGTAACTGGGGTCACATTACTGAATCTCAGTGCCACATATGACAGTTAACCATAAGTTGCTTACCCAAAAAGTGTATAATGTCACCCTTTCTATGTTCGTGCAATGCATGCTACAGAACAGACGCTACTATATAACCTTACAACCAAAAAACATCCAATGGAGGAAACAGAAAAATGGACTTGCACAGGATAGTGTCTTGGCTCCAGTGCTATTTAACATCCATACGAATGACCTTCCCATCAGCCAACAGACATGAATGTTCATTTATGTCGATGTTGCAGCAGTGGCCACACAGGATAAAACCTTTGAACAAGTGGAGAAGAGTCTCACAGGAGCCTTAACAGAACTTGCTACCTATTACGAAGGCAATAATCTCAAACCAAACCCTAGTAAATCTCAAGTATCCACCTTTCATCTTAGGAAGTCATGTGGCAAGGGGAAGAGCTGAAGCATACAAACAGCCCAAAATACCTGGGAGTAACATTGGACAGAGCGCTTACTTTTAAGCAGCACTGTCACAACACCAAAAAAAAGGTCTGTGCCATGAACAACATACTGCGGAAGCTAACAGGTTCCTCGTGGGGAGCTCAACCACACGTTTTGTGCACCACTGGTCTGGCGCTGAGTATCTCAGCAGCAGAATACGCGGCACCAGTTTGGAGGAACTCTGCTCACACTAAGCAAGTTGACGTCACCGTAAACAAAACTGTACGTATTGCCACCAACTCCCAAAGACAAAATTTATCCCATCATAGGCATAGCACCACCCACTATCCGCAGACAAGTAGCTGCCGAGATCGAAAGATCAAAACAAAAGAATGACCCTCGACACCCGATGCATATGCACTGAAAACAACGTGTCTGGCTGAAATCCCACAGAAGTTTCATTGGAACTACTGAAGAGCTTGCCACCAAGCCGAATGCAAGGCGGCTATCTCTTTGGGAAGAAATGGTGCCACACTCCACAATGGAACCACTTGAGGGGGGATCTGCGGGTCTTCAACTACCTTTTACAACTTGGAGGTCATTAAACTGGCTGTGCACTGGAGTAACTGGGTGCAAATCAAACCTATTTAAATGGGGCTACAGTGATAGCGATAGGCGTGAATGCGGAGCAATATAGGACTTGGACCACCTATTGATTTGCCCAGATATGTCTATAACATGCACTAAAGACGATATTTTGAACGTCAATGACAAAGCAACCTACGTTGCTAATTACTGGGAAGGGAAGATATAATTGCTGCATCTGGATATGGAAGAAGAAGAAGAATTGGAGGGTTTAGTGTGGACAGATGTGTGGATGGAGCCATCAGAAAGGATTAGGTTGACATCCAGGAAGGTGATACACTGTGTTGAAGAGGATCAGATGGGAGAGAAGTTGTTGAGGTTGTAAAGGAACAAGTATAAGGTGTCTTGGCCCTGAGTCCAGATCATGAATATATCATCAGTGAACCTGAACCAGATTAGAGGTTGGGAGTTTCAGAATTCAAGAAAGGTTTCCTCTAGATGGTCCATAAACTCATAGGCACAGGAAGGTGCAATTTTGGTGCCCATGGCTGTTCTGCATATTGTTTGTATCCTTCCCTTCAGAGAAGAAGTAGCTGAGTATTAGGACACAGTTAGTTATTGTATATTGTTATTGTGTGTGATTTGTGCTTGCTTGTGCAAATGTGTGTACATTTTTCTTTTCTGAAGATGGGTTTGGCTGAAAGCTTATATTCAACAGTCTTCTCATTGTGCTTCTCTGCAACTCAGTGTGTCACCTTATTGTGACTAGCAAGCTGTCATTTTCATAATATTCTTGATATTCCAACCTGGACTTTCCTGTTTATTTTATAATAATAGTCAATTACAGCTAAGTCAAGCAAAAATTAAAGTTTTGTACAAAAATTGTTCAGAAATGCATTTACCAAATCCTTTAGAATTCTCAGTTTTTCCACATTGCCATTTTCACTTGTCCTACAAACCATAGTTTTACCTCATTGTCACTTGTCATGTTGTGTTCACTAAAGTTCAGTGCCCACAATTCAAAGTGGCATGAAGCAAAAGCCCTACCACAGAATATTTGTTGTTTATGGATTGCATTCCTGCAACATACTATTCTCATGGGCAGTTTTTCCCAAAACATTTAATTGGGAAACACAATATGAAACATAAAACAAATATTTATTAATTGAATGAATACAGAATACTTAGCTTTGAGTGCTGAAAGTGCTTAGCATTGGAGTTCAAATCCTGTTCTCTAAATAACCTAACAAATTGAAAGAGAACTATTCAATCTATAGATGTTCTGTAAGGACTGCTGTACCTAATAATTTGAGTCTGACTTGGAATGTTTAATACCACTCAACATTTTTTTAATGCTCAGAAGTTAACTGTCCAATGATCTCATATTTATAATGAGCTAGCTATAACAATCCCAGGGGTTGATCAGCATTGTTTGGGACTGTAGATTAAAACCGTGAAACTGTAGGAACAGAAACTATGCTTTGGTCCCAACTCCATTAGTCCATAGCTAACGCCCCCCACTCCTGAAATAGCCGAGTGTGTTTGTGTATCTTCATTTACCCATTAGGAGCACAAGAATCTGTCATCTGCAACCTTGATCACAAAAGCAGATAGCAGTTTCAGGTATCACTGAACCTGTGATGGCTGATGTAACAGGTGACGAATTGTGCTGACTCTCTGAAGGTTTTGTGATTCCACATTTTAAGTGCCCCATAGGTGTGACAAATTGAACCCACAGCGGTGCCACAGCTGAATTGCATTGATGGTGGTGCCCTCTCTAGTTATTACTGTGTATCATAAGACTGCATACACAACACTATTCAGCAAATGTGGTATATTAGAACTTGAAGTCTGAGGGTCTGTTCACTGCCTTTAATCAAATACGTGCTTCTTGCATTTCTTCATTGTCCCCTTTGATATCTTGGAAGACAGCTGTTTGCAGTGTACTCTGCATCCACTGACTAGCTCCACTACAGTCAAATGATTATGTCCTCCATTTCCTCTGACCAGGCTTAGATTTGCTCATCACTGGAGATAACAGGAGGCACTGAACTAGTCAGAAAATCTAACCTCCCAATCCAAGCAATAAAATTGCAATCAGTTTACAGCAGTTCTAAAGTGCACATATATGCACTATCGATGGGAGGTAATCACAAAGTGGTATACAACATACAGATCTGTCACAATGGATGAACTTCATGTATAGAGCAGAATGGAAAGTGCACAATTTGAAATGGGATTAGTCCATTTAAAAGTGGAAGCCAGATGCCATGAAGACAAATTTTCAGTGATTTCTCAAAGCAACTGAGACACACAACTGCAATGTTTTCATCTGTGGTGGCAGTTTTTAGGATGTAAATGTCACAGATCTTATCCAACATAAATTGCATTATGCTTGAATTGTGTTATGTATTTATTGTTGACAGTTTAAATGAAAGAGCAGATTTCTTGTGGATCATCATAAAATTTTGACAAATTTCCACTGGTCATAAATGGTCCAAAATAAAAGAATTTGTGATGGCACAGCATTTCATTTTATGGATTTGAATGGAACTTGCACAACATGGCTACTAACAAAAACCATAAATGCAATTATTTTACATATGTAATAGACATTTGACATAAGTTACTGCCCATCATGTACCAACATATAAAAAAAAAATTTAAGTAGTATCAGTGCCATCTAGCATTGTGGAACTTTGAGAAACTGTCCCCATATCATCATAATAAAAACATTGTCCTCTGCTTATGTTTCTTACTATATTGTTGTTAGTTAATTAGTTAATTATTAGTATCATATCACAACTAAAAGTACGACTTCTGTTGCACATTATTAACATTCCATTTTGCTATATCTGTCAATCATTTAATGGCTGGCTCCTTCTTTGGTCTTCATCATATCTAGAGATCACCAACCATCAAAATATGCAATGCAATTACCAAAATCACCAATGGGGTGAAGTGGGTATTGGTATTTCAGCACCATCTATTCACACATGATAAATATGTGTTGGATTCTGCAGAATAAGTGCAGCAGCAAGCTGTCATCATTTCTGCCTCATGTTTCACTTTGTACAAAGTATAATTAAATGAAATTTAGAACATGTTTGTACTAATTTGTAATGAAACCCACATATAGCTACCTTTCACCCTTCTGTAACTCTACAACAAATAAGACACTTCAGATTGCTGTTCTCCATTCTGACCTCTCTTATATTGTTTGAAACTAATGTGATGTAATTTTTACTTTAAAGTGCCACTAACTATTTCTGCATAAGCTCAACATATTTTATATCATCTTTCTCAACTGCACCAATGTACTGAGGACATTGTCATTCCTCCAGCAGCATTGCTGATGAAATTCAGATCTAACATTCTTATGAAATCCTGACACATCCAACACCTTGTTCCAACTGTCAATATGAATGATTTATAGAAAATGAAAAAAATATTGTATCATATGACTACAGCAAAAAGTCACAGTACCTGGATGTAAAGACTTGTAGTGGTATCAAATGATCCCAAAGGCTTAGTCATAGATACAGCAGCCAGTAGACTTCAGTTAATTGGTAGAATATCAGAGAAAATTGATAAATTATCTCTCCAGAAGTTAACCAAATACAGGTAATAATGATTTTCCACTTTATTTTTTTCTCTTTTCTTAAAGATGGGACAACTTCTGCTACCTTAATACAATCAGTAAATGTACCTGCCATCAATGATGAACTGTATACATTAAAGAATGGGACTAGTATTTTATTTATGATGTTCTGTATTATAAAATCTAATGTGTCATAAATTCCCGATGATGGTTTGTTTTTAAGATTCTTTGTGCTAGTATAATTGTAATCAGCATTAGTGTCCCAGAGGAATGTAGAATCTATCAAAGATTTTATTTTGGTTTGTATATTTGGTGTGGTTTGTTGATAATCTGTAGTAGAGCAAGTTGATATCTTTCATTTCTTATGGTACTCCTCATTGCAGATCTTGGCACAGTAGTCAATTGGCATTCTGTTCACTTGTGCTGTAACTTTCTTAAGGATGTTGACATACTGCTTAATACATCTGTCTTGAGAGGGATTGGGACTGCTATTTTTTAAGTAGTTCAATGGGTATCTGCTTGTTCTGTGGCCTATCTATATGCCATTTATTATTCGTGGTTTCCTTTAGGGTTATTTATTCAATATGTTTTAATTCGAGAGGAAAAGCAATTTAAAAGGGTTTCCATTTTTTGTTTGTGTCATCTGCTTCATATACACCGAAGACCCAATGAAACTGGTACACCTGCCTAATATTGTGTAGGACCCCTGCGAGCACAGAGAGTGCTGCAACACGACGTGGCATGGACTCGACTAATGTCTGAAGTAGTGCTGGAGGGAACTGACACCATGAATCCTGTAGGACTGTCTATAAATCCATAAGAGTATGAGGAGGTGGAGATCTCTTCTGAACGTCATGTTGCAAGGCATTCCAGATAAGCTCAATAATGTTCATGTCTGGGAAGTTTGGTGGCCACAGAAGCATTTAAACTCAGAAGAGTGTCACTGGAGTGGCTCTGTAGTGATTCTGGGTGTCTGGGGTGTCACATAGTACTGTTGGAAGTGTCCTAGTCTGTCATAATGCACAATGGACATGAATGGATGCAGGTAATCAGACAGGATGCTTACGTACATGTCACTTGTCAGAGTCATATCTAGACGTATCATGGGTCCCATATCACTCCAACTTCACATGCCTCAAACTGTTACAGATTCTCCACCAGTTTGAACAGCCTCCTGCTGACATGCAGGGTCCATTAATTCATGAGGTTGTCTCCATACCTGTAAATGTCCATCTGCTCGATACAATTTGAAATGGAACTTGTCCTACCAGGCACTCCTACTTTATATGCCTCAAACTGTTACAGACTCTCCACCACCTTGAACAGCCTCCTGCTGAAATGCAGATCCCATGAATTCACGAGGTTGTCTCCATACCTGTAAATGTCCATCTGCTCGATACAATTTGAAATGGAACTTGTCCTATCAGGCAACATGTTTCAAGTCATCAACAGTCAAATATCAGTATTGATATGCCCAGGCATGGTGTAAAGCTTTGAGTCATCCAGTCATCAAGGGTACATGAGAAGGCCTTTGGCTCCAAAGGCCCATATCCATGATGTTTTGCATGCTGACACTTGTTGATGGCCCAGCATTGAAATCCTCAGCAATTTGCAGAAGGGTTGCACTTCTGTCACATTGAATGATTCTCTTCAGTTGTCATTGTTTCTGTTTTTGCAGGATCTTTTTCTGGCTGCAGCAATGTTGGAGATTTGTGTTTTACCGGATTCCTGATATTCACGGTACATTTTTGAAATGATCATACAGGCAAATTCACTCTTCATCATTACCTCAGAGACGCTGTGTCCCATTCCTTCATATTCTGATGATAACACCACATGCAAACTCACTTAAATCTTGATAACCTGCCACTGTAGCAGCAGTAACCAACCTAACAACTGCCCCAGACACTTGTCTTATATAGGCACTGCCAACCACAGCACCGTGTTCTGCCTGTTTACATGTCTTTGCATTTGAATATGCATACCTACACCAGTTTCTTTAGTGCTTCAGTGTATTTAATTTTATTTTCCTGTTGCCAAGGAATCATATCACTATAGCCTGTATCCAGAGGTTCTACAATCTGGTTAGGACAGTTTATAAATATCTGGTCTAGAGTTGTTTTGGTATGACTTTGCATCTTGTGGGGAAAGTTTACAGACTGAATGCGCTTGTGAGATTCAATAGAGCTTCTCTCACATGCTCTGGAGACGGAAAATCAACATTAAGTTTGCCACAGAAAATTAGTACCTTTTTGATTTGGAGGAATTTGTTTAGCAGTATTTCAAAATTTTTGAGAAAGACATATACATTACCTGTTGGTGAAGAGTAAAAGTATGCAATAATTTTATTTGTCTCTGAAATTTGATAGTAGTCAGTTCAAAATACTTATCCTTATTTAAATAACCAAAATGGTCAAAACTTCTGTATTTTACTCAATTTCTTACAAATGTATCAGCACTTCCACCTTCCACCTTTATGCAATAATGAGATACTAATATGTAGCCAGATATGCTAACTGAGCAAATGTGATCTGAATTCAGCCAGTTTTGTGTAATGCATATGACATTTACACCACAGTGATTTGCAGAGAATGAATGCACATGTAGATAAATTGAATAAGGCTCATTACTTAATTCTCTACAGATGAATAAAAATTTTTGACTCTATTAATCATCTACACAAAAATGATTTTGAAATATTTTCACAGTGTATGAACTGATGGCGAAGGAGTATGCCCAATCCTAGCTCCCATAAACATGACAGAAAACCTCAAGTATCCCTTTCAATCTTTTGGTATTTTCTTCTTGTTCATGATAAGCTCCTCTCCTTACATTTGTAAGATGTGGTATGTAATCTTCACAATGTATGTTTACATTTATTACACTAATGTGTACTGAAAAAAGAGGATGTCTACATTTGGTGTTACAAAGAGAAAAAAATGTATGCTTTGTAAATGTTAACATTTCGTAATGAGTTAGGCACAATACATGCAAATGAGTTGTATAACATAAATACTTAGATTTAAAAATGTGCTACATTAAATATTTTTGTCTTCTCTTCTGACAGGTAGAACATTTTCTCTGTGAAGGAATTACGACAGCTACGTTTGGAGTATTGTACAGTGTAATATATTATGCAACACATCACAGATTACCATCTACTTTTTTCATTGTGGGTACCATTTTTACACAAATAGCTGGCACTATCTTAATGTACGTATGTAGTCATTTTATCATCCATATTATTACTGTTGTCATGTCAAAAGTGAATAATTTACTTTGTACTTATGTATTAAAACTAAATTGAGCAAGAAGCACTTAATATTTTTGATCAGCTTTTAATGATACCATTCGATAACTTACACAAAAAAATCATTGTAATTAATGTTAACTGAACTTTGAAAGTGGCAGGTCCCATTGAGCAAGAGGCATAAACAATAAATGGTAATTTAAAACTAACATTAATTTTAATTGATTGTCATTTAGCTGTGGGAAATGGAACTGAAATGTTTACCTGTGTTATAGAGACAGCATAGGAATAATCAGGCAACTTCTCGCACATGTTCCTCCACTTATTACTTTCGTTACATGAAAAGGTATGCATACAATTGTTAATGACTACTGCATGGTATAACACAGACTCAGTGAAACTAAACTAAGACTTTATTGGCAGGTGCTGTCATCAACTATAAGTAACTTACAACAACTAAAATATCACAAAGTGTTGTTTGAACATATGCTTAATTGTTGTTGTTGTGGTCTTCAGTCCTGAGACTGGTTTGATGCAGCTCTCCACGCTACTCTATCCTGTGCAAGCTTCTTCATCTCCCAGTACGTACTGCAGCCTACATCCTTCTGAATCTGCTTAGTATATTCATCTCTTGGTCTCCCTCTACGACTTTTACCCTCCACGCTGCCCTCCAATACTAAATTTGTGATCCCTTGATGCCTCAACACATGTCCTACCAACCGATCCCTTCATCTAGTCAAGTTGTGCCATAAACTCCTCTTCTCCCCAATCCTATTCAGTACCTACTCATTAGTTATGTGATCTACCCATCTAATCTTCAGCGTTCTTCTGTAGCACCACATTTCGAAAGCTTCTATTCTCTTCTTGTCCAAACTAATTATTGTCCATGTTTCACTTCCATACATGGCTACACTCCATACAAATACTTTCAGAAATGACTTCCTGACACTTAAATCTACACTCGATGCTAACAAATTTCTCTTCTTCAGAAATTAATTAATTTTATAATTATAAGCTGTAAATATTCAACAATATTGATACAGACTTTAATTTTACAAAGGGTTCAAAAATGTTCAAACGTGTGTGAAATCTTATGGGACTTAACTGCTAAGGTCATCAGTCCCTAAGCTTACACACTACTTAACCTAAATTATCCTAAGGACAAACACACACACCCATGCCCGAGGGAGGACTCAAACCTCCGCCGGGACCAGCTGCACAGTCAATGACTGCAGCACCTTAGACCGCTCGGCTAATCCCGCACGGCTTTTACAAAGGGTACTAACATATTCAACATAATTATATATTTGTTAAAAATAATTTTAAATATGGAAATTAATGAAATATCTTTTAGAAACAATTACACCAAAATAATTTTGATTTACATTTTGATTACATAATTAATCTTACGCAAAAACTGAGTAAGTTATTACAATTAGCTACTTGGTTAATACTTTATATATATTTCTAATCTGGTACAATATTTGTTCCGGAACATTTCAAGCAGTAGTTTTATATAAAATGGTAATATTATTATATCCAACAATATTCTTATTAGAAACAATTACATTTGAAAGCTGGTAAGGAGTAGGAATTATGTGTCCTGTATGCAAGAAAGGAGGTATGTTGGAGAGTGACAAGTTTTGAGGAACTACATTGGTAAACTTGGGATGTAACGGATTTTCCAACATACTGTTAGTCTGTCTCCTCATCATTGTACAGAAAGAGATTGCCTCTTAGCAATGGGCATTTTTCACAGGAAAATCAGCAATATATCAAATCTTCACCCCAAGCCAAATATTAAAAAGACAATTGAATTTGTCATTGATACATGTCACCGTTTCATTGACTACAAACTGGCATTATGATAGCATTTACACAGATCAACTATACTGAGCCTTGAATGAACTAGCAACCCCTGGAAAATTGTTGTGCCTGGAATGAATTAGCAACCCCTGGAAAACTGTTAAGGCTTGTGTTAACAACAATGAATGAGCTACAGAGTAGTATAAGAAGGAGCTGATTGCTGTTTGATCCATGAGATATGCAAGATGGTGTAAGGCAAGGAGCTGCACTGGCATACCTCCTTTTTAATGTTGCTGTAAAGAGGAATGACTTTTTATAAATCAGTGCAGGTAGTAGCTTATATTGATGACATAGACATAGTCGCAAAAACTAGGAAGGCAATAGAGGAAACTTTCGTTGCACTTGAGCAGACCAGTAGGAATATGGGATTGAATATTAATCAATGTAAAACAAAGTACAAGGGTTGTTCAATAAATAATGCCCCATGTTTCTTTTTTCTCAGAACATACACTACTGGCCATTACAATTGCTACACCAACAAGAAATGCAGATGATAAATGGGTATTCAGTGGACAAATATATTATACTATAACTGACATGTGATTACATTTTCACATAATTTGGGTGCATAGATCCTGAGAAATCAGTACCCAGAACAACCACCTGTGGCCGTAATAATGGCCTTCATATACCTGGGCATTGAGTCAAACAGAGCTTGGATGGCATGTACAGTTACAGCTGCCCATGCAGTTTCAACACGATACCAGAGTTCATCAAGAGTAATGACTGGCATTTTGTGATGAGCCAGTTGCTCGGCCACCATTGACCAGACGTTTTCAATTGGTGAGAGATCTGGAGAATGTGCTGGCCAGGGAAGCAGTCGAACATTTTCTGTATCCAGAAAGGCCCGTACAGGACCTGCAACATGCGGTCATGGATTATCCTGCAGAAATGTAGGGTTTCGCAGGGATGGAATGAAGGGTAGGGCCATGGGTCGTAACACATCTGAAATGTAACGTCCACTGTTCGAAGTGCCGTCAATGCGAACAAGAGGTGACCGAGATGTGTAACCAATGGCATCCCATACCATCACACCGGGTGATACGCCAGTATGGTGATGACGAATACACGCTTCCAATGTGCGTTCACCGCCATGTCGCCAAATGTGGATGCGACCATCATGATGCTGTAAACAGAACCTGGATTCATCCAAAAAATTACGTTTTGCCATTCGTGCACCCAGATTTATCATTGAGTACACCATCGCAAGCACTCCTGTCTATGATGCAGCATCAAGGGTAACCACAGCCATGGTTTCCGAGCTGATAGTCCATGCTGCTGCAAATGTCATCGAACTGTTCGTCTAGATGGTTGTCGTCTTGCAAACGTCCCATCTGTTGACTCAGGGATCAAGACGTGTCTGCACGATCCATTACAGCCATGCAGATAAGATGCCTGTCATCTCGACTGATAGTGATACGAGTCTGTTGGGATCCAGCATGGCATTCCGTATTACCCTCCTGAACCCACCGATTCCATATTTTGCTAACAGTCATTGGATCTCGACCAACGCGAGCAGCAATGTCGTGATCTACATCTACATCTACGTCTACATTTATGCTCCGCAAGCCACCCAACGGTGTGTGGCGGAGGGCACTTTACGCGCCACAGTCATTACCTCCCTTTCCTGTTCCAGTCGTGTATGGTTCGTGGGAAGAACGACTGTCAGAAAGCCTCCGTGCATGCTCGAATCTCTCTAATTTTACATTCATGATCTCCTCGGGAGGTATAAGTAGGGGGAAGCATTATATTCGATACCTCATCCAGAAACGCACCCTCTCGAATCCTGGCGAGCAAGCTACACCACAATGCAGAGCACCTCTCTTGCAGAGTCTGCCACTTGAGTTTGCTAAACATCTCCGTAACGCTATCACGGTTACCAAATAACCCTGTGACAAAACGCGCCGCTCTTCTTTGGATCTTCTCTATCTCCTCTGTCAACCCGATCTGGTATGGAACCCACACTGATGAGCAATACTCAAGTATAGGTCAAACGAGTGTTTTGTAAGCCACCTCCTTTGTTGGTGGACTACATTTTCTAAGGACTCTCCCAATGAATCTCAACCTGGTACCCGCCTTACCAACAATTAATTTTATATGATCATTCCACTTCAAATCGTTCTACAAACATACTCCCAGATATTTTACAGAAGTAACTGCTACCAGTGTTTGTTCCACTATCATATAATCATACAATAAAGGATCCTTCTTTCTATGTATTCGCAATACATTACATTTGTCTATGTTAAGGGTCAGTTGCCACTCCCTGCACCAAGTGCCTATCCACTGCAGATCTTCCTGCGTTTCGCTACAATTTTCTAATGCTGCAACTTCTCTGTATACTACAGCATCATCCGTGAAAAGCCGCATGGAACTTCTGACACTATCTACTAGGTCATTTATATATATTGTGAAAAGCAATTGTCCCATAACACTCCCCTGTGGCACACCAGAGGTTACTTTAACGTCTGTAGACGTCTCTCCATTGATAACAACATGCTGTGTTCTGTTTGCTAAAATCTCTTCAATCCAGCCACACAGCTGGTCTGATATTCTGTAGGCTCTTACTTTGTTTATCAGGCGACAGTGCAGAACTGTATCGAATGCCTTCCGGAAGTCAAGGAAAATAGCATCTACCTGGGAGCCTATATCTAATATTTTCTGGGTCTCATGAACAAATAAAGCAAGTTGGGTCTCACACGATCGCTGTTTCCGGAATCCACATTGATTCCTACAGAGTAGATTCTGGGTTTCCAGAAACAACATGATACACGAGCAAAAAACATGTTCTAAAATTCTACAACAGATCGACATCAGAGATATAGGTCTATAGTTTTGCGCATCTGCTCGATGACCCTTCTTGAAGACTGGGACTACCTGTGCTCTTTACCAATCATTTGGAACCTTCCATTCCTCTAGAGACTTGCGGTACACGGCTGTTAGAAGGGGGGCAAGTTTCTTTCGTGATACAATAAACCGCAATCGTGATAGGCTACAATCTGACCTTTATCAAAGTCGGAAATGTGATGGTACGCATTTCTCCTCCTTACACGAGACATCACAACAACATTTCACCAGGCAATGCCAGTCAACTGTTGTTTGTGTATGAGAAATCGGTTGGAAACTTTCCTCATGTGAGCAAGTTGTAGGTGTTGCTACCAGTGCCAACCTTGTGTGAATGCTCTGAAAAGCTAATCAATGCATGTCACAGCATCTTCTTCCTGTCAGTTAAATTTCACGTCTGTAGCACATCTTCTTCGTGGTGTATCAATTTTAATGGCCAGTAGTGTATTTATTGTTAAGACTCAGAGTTTGGTGAGAATATACATCAACATGACTTGTCCATGACCTATTTTTCTACATAGTCTCCATCATGTTCTATGTCCATTCACCAACATTGTGAATGAGCATGTATTCCCTCCTGGCTAAAGCTCTTTTTCTTTAGTTGTAGCTATGTTTTCACTACATGACTGACACTCTTGTCATCTTCAAAGTGTGTTCCCCACAGAGAATTTTTAATTGGCCCAAAGAGATGGAATTCCAAGGGTGGCAGGTCTGGACTGTAGGGTGGATGAAACAATGTTGTCCAATCCAATTTGACAATGTGTTCCTGGGTTCTCAGATTTGTGTGTGGGTGTGCGTTATCATGTTGGAGCAATATTTCTGCTGGATTCTTGTCCAATCAAACACGGTGAAAATGGTTCTTGAGTTTATTCAGAGTCTTCATGTATGCCACTTGGTATCACATCCATGACAATGATGCCATCACAGTCCCAGAAGATTGTCACCATAACTTTTCCAGCAGAGGGGGTTCTCTTGAATTTCTTCTTTTGTGGTGAATGAGTATGATGCCACTCCATGGACTGATTTTTTGTTTCTGGCACAAAGTGGTGCACACAGCTTTCGTTCCCCGTAATGAACTGCTACAGAAAGGCTTCTCCATCAGTCTCAAAATGCTCCAACAACGCTGATGTAGTGGCCTTACTTTAAATCTTGTGGTTTGCTGTGACCATTTGTGGAACCCATGGTGAGCACCACTTTGAATATCTGAGAGTCTCGATCATTGCAAATGCACTTCCAATGTTGACCGACAGCTGTAGAGCCAGTATTTGAGTTGTGATGCACTGGTTGGCATGAATAATGGCATCTATATGATTCAGCATGTCTGGAGCAGTGGTTATGACACAACATCCCAGGCATGGCTGATCATGGAGCTCTGTTCCTGCATTTCCTGAGGCTGTCACCTTCTTTACCCATCACCCAACTGTGCTCCTTTCAACTGCAGCACCGCCATACACTGCATACAAATGTTTATGGATGTTCACCATGCTTTCTTTTTCTGCACACAAGAATTTAATAACAGCATGCTGCTTGTAATGTGAGGCATATGGAGACGCCATTTTGATGCTGTACTATGGCTCTGCCATCAGCCAGAATGGTTTGAAACTTCACTGGTGCACAGAACAAACATCAAATATGAAGCACCAATAAGGACATTTGTCTACATATATTAATGGCTTTTTAAAAAAATGCGGGGCATTACTTACTGAATGACCCTCATATATGGCTGATGGGAAAGCATGCAAAGAGAACATGCCACCTCAAATAATACTGGATGATTATACTTTCAAGAGAGGTGAGCAGTTAAAATATTTGAGATTGATAGTTACCCAGTCAAATGACACATCTTATGACATTAAACAGAGATTAATAGGAGCCAACAAAGCCTAATTTGCATTACAAAACTCACTTCCCTCAGACTGTTCCATTGGCCCAACCTATTAAAGAGGAAGATGGAGTAGTGCTACATATTTTTGTTGCAAGAATTTGTGTATTTTTCAATC
This sequence comes from Schistocerca nitens, assembly GCF_023898315.1. Taxonomy (NCBI): domain Eukaryota; kingdom Metazoa; phylum Arthropoda; class Insecta; order Orthoptera; family Acrididae; genus Schistocerca; species Schistocerca nitens. The sequence goes on along the minus strand of NC_064619.1, from coordinate 391,584,786 downwards.
TTCTGTCTTGAGTGAGTTTACTTTGTAGTGTAGTTTCCCACTGCAGAATTTGCTAGTGTCACTTTATTTACTTGATTCCATGACCCTTGCAAACATTAAATATCCAGCAGATCTGCAGCCTCAGATTCTCAGAGTTTAATCTTGAATTTTGTAAGTATATATTCAATTAGTCATTTACCCAGTAGTTACTCAATTGTTTGTTTTGAGACTAGTCACCATTGTAATCAGCATAATTAGCCACTCGGTTAGGTGCTGGCTATCACCTGTGGCACATCAAGTTACATATTTAGCTTTTCCTGTGTTTTCTTAATAGTACATATTTACTTAATTCCTTGCGTGTTTTTAGTATGTAAGAAGTTTAGTGCTGCTTTTTTGTTAGATATAAGTGTAAATTCAGGTAGTCTGTAGCTCAGCCATCATTTCTCCTGAACAGCCAGCTACATAGTTCATTGAGGTATCAGCATCCCTTGGTTACACACCAGGAGCTGGCCACAGTTCACAAACAGTTAAATGTGATTTTTGTCTGTGATCAGTCACTGTCAGGCAACTGCCTCAGTGTGCGGCAACAGCGGAGGTTCTGGAGCATCTCATGGGACACCTCAGGTGTCACTTGTTTTGCCCAAGGGCTCTACTGCCAAGCCACCTTCTAGTTTACACAATCCGGTGGACCCACAGAGTGACTAGTGGGTGGTAATGTGTTCACGTCACTCTAGGTGGAGAGTCATTGTGGAGGCTGGGTGTATGGGCTCACCTGTTCAATCTGTGAGTGAACAGGTGGGTGTTCCTTCAACAGGGTCTGAGCAGGAACATATTAGCTAGTTATTGGGAGCTCCAATGTCAGGTGCATTATGAGGCCCCTTAGGAAGATAGCATTCAAGGCTGAAAAGAGCTGGGGGTCCTGATCCGTGATGTTGAGGCGATCTTGCCTGCTGCTGTCGAGCATACAGCGTGCAGTCATCTGCCATTTGTGGGTCATGCCAGCACCAATGAGGGCTGTTGCATTAGTTCTGAGGCCATCCTCAGTTCTTACAGGCACCTGCCAGAGGTTGAGAATACTTCTGGCCTTACACATGGGTTGCAAGTAGAGCTTGCAATTTGTAGCATTGTTCCCAGAGTTGATGGGGGTCCTTCAGTTTAGAGCCAAGTGGAGGGTCTCAGCCAAAGGCTTCATCATCTCTGTGATGGTCTTGGTCACAGATTTCTGGACCTGTGTTATCAAGTGGGGATTTGTAGGACTCTCATTGATAGGCCAAGGCAGCACTACACAAAAGAAGCAGCTACTCATGTAGCAGAGTACTTGTGGAGTGCATGTGGGGGCTTTTTAGGCTAGGCAGTAGTTTGACATACTCTCATGAATGCTTGCCAGTTGATACACATATAAGGAAATCAGGCCATTTTCAAAGTAAAGACTGTTGAACTGAAAAATGTTATCAGTAAATTGTCAAGGTTTTCATAACAAATTTTCCAAATCTTCTGCCTTCCAGGAAATTTCTCTGTCTCAAATTATTCTTAAGACTCAGGGCTGGCTAAAACCCAATGTAAAAAACTCTGAGATATTTACTGAGTCTTGGAATGTCTATCGGAAACACAGTTTAGACACTATGGGAGGGGGAGTGTTTATTGCAGTTGCCAAAAATACTGTCTCCACTGAAGCTGAAATTGAGTGTGTTAATGGATTTATCTGGTTGTGCATAACAGGTAAGGGTGAAATCAAGTTAATTGTTGGATGTTTTTACCAACCATCTGACTCTGGTGTGACAGTTCTAAAGTCATTCAAAGAAAGTCTATGGTCAGTTATGCATAAACATCCAGATCATACAACACTAATTGGTGGTGACTCGAACCCACTGAGTATAGACTGGCACATGTATGGATTCATTGCAGGGGATGCAGTCTTGTGAAGTACTTTTGAACACATTTTCCAAAAACTTTCTTTAGCAGCTAGTTCAGCAGCTCACACACAATGGAAGTATCTTGGACCTTGTAGCTACAGACAGGCTGGACATTATTGGTGGCATCAGTACAAAGAGGGGGATTAGTGATCATGATGTCATTATAGCGACTACAGTCATGAAAGTTAATAAATCAGTCAAGATGGCAAGGAGAGTGTTTCTGTTGGAAAGAGCAGATAAGCAGATATTAGCATCTCAATTAGACAATGAACTGTAATCATCTAGTTCCAGAATGATGGCCCTAGAGGAATTGTGGGCAAAGTTTAAACAAATTGTAAATTGTGCTCTGGACAAGTATGTGCCTTGTAAGTGGATTGAAGATGAGAAGGACCCACTGTGGTTTAATAATTAAATATGCATGATGCTGAGAAATCAAAGGCTGTTGCACTCTGAGTTCAAAAGATGAGGTGCAAATGACAACAGACAAAGATTAGTAGAGATTTCTGCATCTGCAAAAAGATCAAAGAATGAAACGTACAACCACTGTCATACCTTGACTTAAGATCTGTTAGAGAACCCAAAAAAATTCTGGTCCTATGTAAAAGTGCTAATTGGGTTCATTCAGGCTGGTTTGGCAGTAGAAAATAGCAAAAGGAAAGCCAAAGTTTTAAATTCCATGTTTAAGAACTCATTCACACAGGAGAATTATACAAACATACCGTCATTTGACCATTACACAGAGTCTCATATGGATGACACAATAATAAGGATCCCTGGTGTAGAGAAACAACTGAAAGAGGTAAAAACAAATAAGTTTCCAGGTCTGCATGGAATCCCAATTTGAGTTTACAAAGAGTACTCAGTGTTTTTGTTTCCCTTATTTAATTTTCACTTATGGAATCTCTTGTTCAGTGCAAAGTGCCAAGTAACTGCAAAAAAGCACAGTTCACTGCTGTATATAAGAAGGGTAAAAGAACAGACACACAAAATTACAGACCAATGTACTGAACATTGGTTTGCTACAGAATTCTAGAGCGTATTCTGAGTTCAAATATAATAAATTTCCTAGAGACCAAAAATCTCTTGTCCAAGAATCAGCTTGGCTTTAAAAAGCACCACTTATGTGAAACCCAGTTTGCTCTTTTCTCACATGCTATACTGTGAGCTATGGACAAAATGCTGAGTCTACATTCAACACGGTACCCCACTGCTGATTGTTAACAAAGGTGTGTGCATATGGAATAGGCTCTCAGATATGTAACTGGTTCAAAGACTTCTTAATTGATAGAACCCAGTTTGTTGTCCTCAAAAGCTATTGTTCTTTTGAGACAGGGTTAACATCAGGGAAGTGTGATTGGACCATTGTTATTTTCTATATACATAAATGATCTGGCAGACAGGGTGGGTAGCAATCTGTGGTTGTTCACTGATGATGCTGTGGGGTACAGGAAGGCATCAAATGTAAGTGACTGTAGACTGATACAAAACGACCTAGACAAAATTTTCTACTTGGTGTCATGAATGGAGCTGGCTCTTAATGTAGAAAAATGTAAGTTAATGCAGATCAGTAGGAAAAACAAAGCCATAATGTTTGAATACCACATTAGTGGTGTCCTGCTTGACAGTTACATCATTTGAATATCTGGACATAACGTTGCAAAGCGTTATGAAATGGAACAAGCATGTGAGGACTGTTGTAGGTAAGGCAAATGGCTGTTTTCTGTTTATTTGGAGGATTTTAGGGAAGTGTGGTTCATCTGCAAAGGAGACTCCTTATAGGACACTAGCGAAACCTATTCTTGAGCACTGCTTGAGTGTTTGGGATTAACACAGGTTGGACTGAAAGAAGACACTGAAGCAATTCAGAGGCAGGCTGCTAGATTTGTTACCAGTAGGTTTGATCAGCATCAAGTGTTACGGATATATTTTGGGAGCTCAAGTAGCAATCCCTAGAGGGAAGAAGACATTCGTTTTGCAGAATACTACTGAGAAATTTTAGAGGACTGGCATTTGAAGCTGACTACAGGATGATCCTACTGCCACCAACATACATTTCATGAAGGACCATGAAAATAAGACATAAAAAGTAAGGGCTCTTCAGAGGCATATGATTATTTTTCGCTCACTCTATCTGCGAGTGGAACAGGAAAGGTAACAACTAGTTGTGGTACAGAGTACCCTCTGCCACGCACTGTATGGTGGCTTGTGGAGTATGTATGTAGATGTAGGTACAATCATGAGCTGTATGCTCTATAAAAGAAATTGTAAGAAATTACCTGATCGAGAAGGGTGGGGCACGTGGCACAGATGAGTGATATGGAAGTACAGTATAACAAAGACTAACGTTCAGCTGAACTGAACTTTAGATTGAATTGACAGGTGCTGCTGCTAAACTATAAATAACATACAACAATTACAATTTTGCAAAATGTTGTTTCAACATGTACTTAATTAAACTTACAAATGAAAGTTGTAAATCTTCAACAATATTGGTACAGATGTTGGTACTATGAAAGGTAGTAATGCATTTAATATAATTGTAAATTTGATAAAATTATAGTTTCAATATGAAAATTAATAAATAATTTTTACAAGCAATTACTCAAAATAATTTGTATTTATAGTTGGTTGGTTGGTTTGGGGAAGGAGACCAGACTGCGTGGTCATCGGTCTCATCGGATTAGGGAAGGATGGGGAAGGAAGTCGGCCATGCCCTTTCAGAGGAACCATCCCGGCATTTGCCTGGACGGATTTAGGGAAATCACGGAAAACCTAGATCAGGATGGCCGGACGCGGGATTGAACCGTCGTCCTCCCGAATGCGAGTCCAGTGTCGAACCACTGCGCCACCTCGCTCGGTTGTATTTATATTTTAATTACATAATTAATATTGATTCTATTACTTTCACTGAATCTTGGATGAAAGCTGAGTTCATTATTACAGTTAGATATTCAATTAATACACTATATATTTCTAAGCTGCTTACATATATTTGCTCTGAACCACTCTAAACATTAGCTTTTAAGGTACAATTACATTTGCAAGCTTGTAAAACATCAGAATTCTGAATGATAAAAGTTATAGGTGATTACAAACATTGTCATTCTCAGTAACTGTGCAATGGGTTCTTCATTTAATCTAAAGTATTGTACAGTAGACTAATCTGACATGTTACAAGCAATAAGCATTTCTTGACTAGGACACTAATGAAATGATCAGATAAACTTTATACATCAATTAATTAAAATGAAAATCTTTCATTCAGGATTTTGTAATGAAATTGACATTCATTCATTCATCATATCCCATAAATCCTGCCAAGAAAGAGAACTTCCTATGGCACAGCTACAATGAAGTCTTCAATCTGAATGCTGGTTTGATGCAGCTTTTCACACTACCCTATCCTGGGTAAACCTCTCCATCTCTGCACAACTGCTGCAAACTACATCAGTTTGAATTTATTTACTATATTCAAGCCTTGGCCTCCATCTACAATTTTTACATTCCACACTTCCCTCTATTACCAAACAGACAATTCCTTCATGTCTTCTTTTAGTCTAGTTGTGCCATAAATTTCATCTTGCTCAGTTCGATTCAGCACTTCCTTGTCAGTGAACTGATCTACCCATCTAATCTTCAGCATAACTCTGTAGCACATGTACTAGTAGTGTTGTAATGGTGGTAGTAGTAGTAGTAGTAGTAGCAACTTTATTCATCTGTAGATCTCTTTTTACAAGGATATACCTAATTAAAATAAGATAGTTCATATACACACATATTTACAGACTTCTAGTTATAGACAATCATCAGATTTACTCCTGGTATACAATACTTTTTTTTCACAAATAACTTAATAAATAATGTAATGCCACACTGTTCACTCATATCTCACTTTCAGTCACTGCACACACTACACACACATTGTTTCATAACACCTCACTCACTACACACTCACACACACACACACACACACACACACACACACACACACACACACACACACACTGGTGATCTCTGAGCCATTTGCCGCACCGCAGCTTCCCATTTGCTATCCTGAGTCAGCATCCCTCCATAATGAGTGAGACAACACAAACGCCCAGTCTTCTCGAGGCAGGTGAAAATGCCTGATGCCACCGGGAATCGATCCCGGGACCCCATGCTCGGGAAGCGAGAATGCGACTGCGAGACCACAAGCTGCAGACTAATTTTGAGAGGAGGGATTGAAATTAGCTAGTGGATGGTAATTGTTCCTGTTATACAGAAAGTTTTGTTTAAATCTCTTGTTCCTGCCATTTCCATTCCGGTATCCATTACCAACGGTTAATATATCCTTGCGGTTGTGCATACCAGCCTTGCTGTATGTTCACATCTGGCTTTTTGTATTGACCATTCCAGTTATGTTGTTGTGGTGTTTGGCTCTCTGACACCCTATTTGTTATTACTTTCTCCTCATATTATAGAAAGTATTTTGTGTCGTGCTCAGGTGTAGTAATTAATTTTTCACGAATGTGTGATGGTCAATGACTTTTTAAAATTTTTAAAACATCAACATGAGAAATAGGATTCATCCAATAACGTTGTTTTATTGAGATACTTCTCAAAATACCCTCGCAAGCTACCATATTTTCTATTAAAAGGGGCGGGGTTAAAAACCTCTCACCTAAGTCTCTCCTGTATGACTTCTGACAAGTATTTGTCAAGAAATGCCAGTTCAAATTGTAAATATGTAGCAGAATGCTGAGCTACCTCAGTCGCCCACAAAAGTACATCACATAGTGTGTACCCAACAACAAACCTGATCTTTCGTGCTTCCTTCCCATTTCTAGGAAACACATGTCGAAAAGCACTAATAAATACAATAGGATTCATCTTCTTACATTCACTCATGAACTTTGGAAATTCACAGTGTCTTAATAGACCTTCCTCAGCAAATATAGTGGACAAGCTGTTTGCATCTTGTGCTGTGTTTATATAGCTGTTATAATTATTTGCATTTCTCGTAGGTACAGGTTCTGGTGTTATTCCATGTAAACTTACACTCTGCGGTCTGTCATTACTACTTGCATTGTTTGAAGGGTTTGCAATGATCTGTGTGCATACATCACTTTGGTTTGCTGTGGCTGGCTCTTTGTTTATGTGTGCCACTTGTGTCCCTGTAACACTTTCACCTACGTAGTTGTGTATCCTGTGCTCCATAGCTTGCAAATTGGTGTTCACTTTGTCGATAATATCATTTTCCTTCTGCTGGATAACTTATTCAACTACATCATTGATTAATCTACATTCCTTCACTACCTTTTCCGCTGCGGTACTGGTTTTGTCCAAAGTACCTGCTTCATCTTGTGAAATTACATCAGATAAATTTTCACTAATTTTGTCTCTTTCCTCTTTGGCACAGACCGATTCGATTTCAAGTGAGTTCATTAATAGCTATTGGTATATTTTTGTAATCCTTATGAAGTTTCTTCACTATGGTAGAGATGTTCATTACTGTGGAAGTTAATTATGTTTATGTACCTTCCAGGTTTGTGTGTCTGTCTTTAATCACTGTTTTTTTATACTGTATCATTCTGCTCGCTAAGAGTGTCTAATTTCTGTTTTATTTCCGTAATGTCATTGTTTACTTTGGAAAGTACAGCTTGCTTTAGCTGTTTTCCCATGTCTCTAAATTTTACATTCATTTCTTCCTGAAAATTCTTTGCCAAATCGCTGCTCTGTTGTGTGACTGTATCCTGAAAATCTTTTAAAACTTGTTTCTGCTCTTGTTTTATGTTGTTTATGTCTTGTGCGACTATGGTAAGGTTTTTCAACAAACTGTCAGATTTTGTATTTATGTCCGTTAGCAAATTGGTGTTTATATTTTTTTTATGTCTGCACGCAAACTGGTGTTCATATTATCGAGTTTTTGAGGTATAGCAGCAAGTGTGTCATTTTGGTTGCTATCTAATATACTTTGGTTGTTAACAACTGTACTTTGTAAATTGACATTTGTATTTCATGTGATAGGGGACGGTAAAGTGTCTTCAAAAATCATGTTATCTCCGCTTTCCATGTTTTCTTGGGCGAGGGGTTGCTTGCGGAGATAAATGAAGTAGTTTCATCTATTGTCATCAACATATCATCAAAGTTAGAACTCTGTGAAAGCTCACTAGCACTCATTACTTTGATTATGTTCATCTCTGAAGTACTTAATACTTCTGAGTGTGGAAGACATGGCACTGGTACTTCAGATGTTCTGTCTTGCATTTGTACGCCATTTTGGCTTACTGCATTTTCGCCATGGTCAACAATAATGGAAACCGATTTTTGTGCCATTTTGATTGAATATTAAAATCAAAATTTTGAAAAATAGAAAATTGAAAGATATCATTTTTGGAAATTTAAACATACCATTTATGTGTTGTCAAGTGTTAATTGGTTACTTTTATGATGCACAAAATGTTGTGACACAAAAACTTCAAAATTCACTCCCTAATCATTACGTAAAAGTTCTGAAAAATTCATTACAATACATTTAGAAATGAAAATTAAGGAGAAGAATGTCTAATTACGATGCAGGAGACGCTACCAAGCATAGCTAAGCAAGAGGGCGTGTAGCGGTCCTACCTTTACTGCGATGAAACAAACAATGTACTTCCTAAATTTACTGTAAATTTCGGTTTCACTTTTGATTCCCTTTTGAATTGGTTACTTTACCCACAAGAATTTTTGGTTCTGGTTTTTTGCTCCCAGTCGTGATGTTGCACATGAAAATTTAAAAATAATTAGTACATGCAAAAAGTTTCATACAATGTCACAAATAATTTTGAACAATTTACACAACTGATTTCATGGCTTTCTCAATGTAATGTCAAGTCACCAGGTTGCCAGTTGTGCAAATATATATTAAACAAATTAATTACACTTTTGACACATTTAATTTTTATGAATTTTGCAGCGAATGAATTGTCTTTCACTTTTGACTTACATCGATTCCTGTATTCTCTATGCTGTTGAGATTTACGCAATTTGATTATATGCTTCTTCTTCCACCATAATTAGTTCTCATTTTTGACCATGAGTAAAATACTGATTTTAATCGGACTTCCTCTTCAGATGCATGCAGCTACAGTGACATGACATTAGCGTAATACGCGGAAGAAGAGAAAAATTTCGTGATTTTGCACTAAAAAGGAACTCTCACACTTCATACTTCCGTAAAAAATTTTATTCAGACAACACAACGTATATGACACACTTCTCACAAAAACATGTCTTCTCCCCACAAGAACTAAAGACAGAGTCTATCTAATAAATTGACAAAAAAATTGAATGGTGTTTCCATCATATGTCATTTGCCTCCCGGTGTAGCATAATACATCTTTGTCGACGCTTACAGGGGCCACGATAGTGTTTGTTGTCATTGGTAATAACTTTATTCGTAGTGTGTCAGGACTTTTCCCTATGTACCTATACACATAGCCTTTTAGAACTGAGGCAATTATCAGCCAGAACAAGATATCTATTATGACAACAGAAAAACTTTCGAAAAAATATAATGTTTCTTCTAAAGGTTTTTCAATTTACAGTCATTAACAAATTCAACAATTAAATTAATTTGTGATAAATGTAGACAATATCCACTCATACTAAAAGAGAAGACTAATGTGACATGGCATGTTAGTTTCCTACAGTAACTGTAAATCAAAAATGCCAATTTACTACAAAACAGGTTATGCACAATGTTCTAAGGATAACAGATTAAATTTACAATTTACGATATAGTACAAGTTATTTGAGGCACTTGCAAATATGGAAAAAAACACAATATATTGTAATACAGATGTGTAGTGACACAACTGATGAATGATTGTGTGAAAACTACATGAACAGTAGAATATTAGATCCTAGATTTTTGAATCAAGCCTATCTGCCAATAGTGGTCTAACACAAAAGAAAATCCAGAAGTCAGTTTATACACATAAAAAATGTCCAAATTTCTTGGATATTTTTTCATTTAGCTGAATCTGTGACACTTCATTCAATGGCATGCAGTGTCAGTTTATTACGGACAAAAATGTGAAAATTGTGGAGCAGGAACAAAGCACATGTGATGACTAACAATGCAGTGTTCAAATATCCATGCAACAGACTTACTGGAGGACTTCCAATCTACATCTACGTCCATATTCTGTAAACCACCATGAAGAGCATGGCAGAGTGTACATCCCAGTGTATCAGTTATTAGGGTTTCTTCCTGTTCCATTGATTTATGGAGTGCAGGAATAATGATTGTTGGAATGCTTCTGCACACATCAGTTATTCTAATATTGCACTTACAATCCCTATGTGAGCAATATGTAGGGAGTTGTAGTATATTTCTAGAGTCATCATTTAAATCACTACAATGTGTTGTAACCAAGTATTTTTATGAGTAGGCCGATTCCAACAGTGCCTCAATGATATTATCATCATAGGATATGTAGTGGCACCACCGTTTAAGATAGGAAAAAGTTAGATTCGGTGCAATATTTCTGAGCGCACAAGTTACAGACAGATGCAGGCCTATTGACAGTAAGTTATGCTTACCAGCAGTTGTGAAGTAGAATGGAGGCCACAGTGCTATAGAACCACTGAAAAGAGTAAATACAGCTGTTTGCATGGCGCAAGTTACAGGCAGAAGGGGTCCACTGGCCCAACCTAGGTGTTATGAGTACATGACTCGGAGAGGTGCATTAGCAAAACAGACGTGCACAGCCGCGTATAAACAGGTGCCAGTTTTCAAATGAGGGGGATTCAAGTGTGCAGCTCTCATGGATGGTGGGGCATGTCACACCACCGGCTACACGCAGCAGCAGAAGGGGCGCCAGCATTCCAGTCCACGGCGAGTCACTGGTGTGACCCTCTGAGGCTAACATGGGGTCCATAACCAGCCAGTAGCAGGTCACTTGAACGGCTCACTACCGTGGGCAGTCTTGTTGTCTCCCAATACACGCTCCCAATACACGCCGGAGGCATCGTGAGGCAAGGGCACATATTTGGCTGTCGGATCGCAGGCTATTGTCGCCCGCGATCTTAACCATGATGGCGAAGAAGCACACAGCAGGCCACCCTGCAGCTACCAGCAAGTGGGGCTGAGGTAACGGGGACAAAGGCCACTGAGACAGCTGCCGGGGCATCCTGACATCGTCAGAACACCGCAGCTGTACAAGCTGTTTTGCAGACAGTGGAGTGTCGTCCTCGGCATCGCAGGACCCTGTGACATAGACAGAGAGGAACGCATCACTGTATCTGGGAATAATGAAACATTTGATCATCACAGCTGAGTTTTAATACGGCACATCCTGATAGTTTCCATCCACGTCCAACATTTCTCCACCGCACGCCATCATTTACATTTGGCAGTGATGGCTACAATTGGTGTCAGAATAGCGGGCGTCGTCTATACAGTACGATGTTCAAGCCCACCGCCTGCATTACAGTCACAAAATGTGGTGAGTGTTGGCAATTTTTCTTTTTGAGTGTTGTACATTTTCTTTCTTTGTATGTCAGAGTAAGTGTTAGTGTGTTTGGGGCAGTAATATTTTTTTCTTTCATGGCATTTAATTACTTCTCTATTGGGTTGAGTATGATGTTTTATTTATCTCCTCCTATTAAGTCATCGCATAAAACATAAGATGAGATACTAAGCTGTAGGAAGCCAGTTTATTTTTGTAGTTAAATGTTTTGTTTCTGTTGGATTTTATAGGTTGAAGTGGGACCAACTGAGAACAAAAGCAACACAATGGCAGAGTCAGTGACGCGAGGTGTGTTGTAACCAGAAGTGGTACAGATTATGTTGGAAAAAGTAGCGTAATTGACAGCAGACAATACACAGTTGAGAAGTGAATTAACATCTAGGAGTGAGTGGGAAACCACATCTGATCAGTCGTTGTTGCCTAGGGTACCACAGCAAGAAACTGATCCAGCTGCAGCGAGTTTGATTATTCTGTTTTCTGGCAAGGCATCTGAGGATGTGCGTTCATTTGTGGAAGACTTGGAAACTTCAGCTGTGATGAATGTTTGGTCTGATGAACAGTTGTTACAAGTAGTCAAGATTAGATTGACGGGTGAAGTGAAGACATATGTAAGGTCTTCTCAGGCCTTAAGGAAGACAGGACAGTTTAAGCAGTTGAAGGAGGGGCTTTTACAGAGGTACAAGAGACAGAATAGCGCTCGGTACTTTACGGAAAGATTGATTACAATGACGAAGAGAGAGGGGGAGACGGTAGAGAAATTTGCGGACAGAATAAGACAAATTAACGAGTATACTTACAAGCTGGGTCAGAGCAAAGTAGTGAATGATGTTCTGCTGCAGGAGGCTGAGCAAAGGGCATTTGATGTATTTTTGAGGGAGTTACCGGCACATATGGCACGGAAAGTGCGTGAAGGGGTTCTGAAAGATTTGTATTTGGCCATTCAGCTGGCAATCCAATGTGAGGAAATAGATGTGGCAATGGGGGTACATGATAGAAAAACAGTGTTTGTATCAGGTATAAAATGTTATGAGTATGGTCACACGGGACATATGCAGGGCAATGTACACAGTCACCAAGGAATAGAGAAAGGGGTGGATATCAACAATGTAGAGGATGGAGAAGTGGATTTAGTAGAGGTGGACAATGGTTAAACGGCAGAGGTGGCCCAAGACTCACCTAAGGGAGCTCCCGTTTAATTTCAATGCTACAAATACATATGCAGAGGTGGAATGTTCAGTGGTAGGATCCATAGGAACTAAAAAGTTTAAGATTTTGTTGAACACAGGGGCGCAAGTGTCAGTGGCTACTAAGAGTTTAATGGGATGAAAGAATTTGCAACCACCACGTTATAGGTTGTGTGGAGTGGGGGATAAGGAGGTCAAACCTTTGGGGACAGTGACAGTTGACTTCCGCATAGGGAAAATCCGATTTGATGCACGCATGCGGGTAGTACCATGGGTAAGCGAGGGCTACGACATGATCCTAGGGATAGATTTCTTGCATCAACATCATGCCAAAATTGACCTTGGACAACGAACTGTGGAACTTGGTGGAATGTTATTTCAGCTAGGGTAAACTGTTGTCGATCCAGAGCTGTCGCGAGGGGTGTTCAACATAATGAACAAACCAATTGAACCATTATGGCTTAATTTGCATGAGTATGTGTCTAGTGGCACTGGGAAGTCGCTTTGGGTAAGTGTAGAGTCAAGTCTGCCTGTGGGTGCGGTACGTGTTATCGAACCATTGGGGGATAATGAAGTTTTGGAACCATTAGGTTCTTTTGTGAAGCGTAGTATTGTATGCATCCAAGAGGGAAAAGATGGGTGACTAGTCCCTGTGAATGTGGATAATTTTAGCGCTGTAGAGGCGAATTTGAGGAAAGGAGTTTTAGTAGCGAATTTGGATGTACAGATGACGAAGATAGGTGTTCAAGAGGTAGGCGTAGTGATCATCCACTAACTGCCAATAGAACTGCATTGCATAACAAAGATAAGCATTTGAAAGGAGGAGAAAAAGAGCATATTGAAGAATTGTTGTGAGAATTTAAGGATTTATTTTTTCTGTGAGGGCCGTTACCATCAACTCCATTAATTCAACATAGCATACCAATAGGGAATGAAGCACTTGTTTACCGTAAACCATAAAGAATACTGAGGTATTTACAGCCAATTGTGGAAGATTTCATTGATCAGCAGCTTGCAGACGGTATTCTAGAGCATAATAATAGTTGCTGGGCAGCGCAAATTGTCATTGTGCCTAAAAAATCTGTGGATGGAACTAAGAAATACAGGTTCTGTTGTGACTACCGATACCTCAATAATAAGACAGTGATGGATGCATACCCCTTTCCAAACATATCAGAGACTCTGGATCACTTAGGACAGTGCCAGTACTTTTCTATGATGGATTTGACAAGTGGTTATCATCAGGTAGAGGTGGCTCCAGAGGATCATCCAAAAGCTGCTTTCTCTACTCCTGGAGGCCTTTACCAGTACATCAGCATACCATTCGGTTTGAAAAAATCACCGGTAACATTTCAGAGGTTGCTAGACAGTGTGTTGAGGGGTTTGAAACCACGGCAGTGTCTGGTCTATTTGGATGACATTATAATGTTTTCAAGCAGTATGGAGCAACATAGACAGCGGTTAAGGGAAGTCCTTATGAGGTTAAGAGCAGCTCGTTTGACGTTGAGCCTGGAGAAGTGTCATTTTGCATTCTAAGTGACATATTTAGGTCATATCATCAGTAAGGAAGGAGTGCGGATAGATATGAGGTTGGGACAGGCTGTAAGGGATTTTCGGGAGCCGAAAACAGGTAAGGAAGTGCAATCATTCGTCAGAATTTACAATTTCCATCAAAAGTTCGTGAAGGGTTTTGCAGATTTAAAGACCGGCTAGTTCTAATAACTTTCGCTTTATTTCCATTTCTGTTTTTCCCACATCACTGATAATAGGTCTTTAAATATGTCTGCTTGTGTCTGTATGTGTGTGGATGGATATGTGTGTGTGTGCGAGTGTATACCCGTCCTTTTTTCCCCCTAAGGTGTCTTTCCGCTCCCGGGATTGGAATGACTCCTTACCCTCTCCCTTAAAACCCACATCCTTTCGTCTTTCCCTCTCCTTCCCTCTTTCCTGATGAGGCAACAGTTTGTTGTGAAAGCTTGAATTTTGTGTGTGTGTTTGTGTTTGTTTGTGTGTCTATCGACCTGCCAGTGCTTTCGTTCGGTAAGTCACATCATCTTTGTTTTAGATATATTTTTCCCACGTGGAATGTTTCCCTCTATTATATTGATATCAGTAATTTGAACCCAACAATTAAGTTTGTTATTGTCACTGTTGCATTTCGAAATATTTTCTGTCGTCTTATTTTCTCTTTCTGTTTTTGCCAGTAGTTTCACTTTGTATTCACCTTCTCCTTTTTACCGTAATCTGCTATACAATTTTATCCCGCCTATATATACTCAATAATACATAACCCACTTCCAAATCATAACAAAAAAATTTTTTTTGCCGCTTTCAACACTACCGCCGCTATAAAATCCACCATTTCTAGTTCACAAACAGTTCCTTTCACCTTTTAAACAACCATTTCGTCTAGTTCTAATAACTTTCACTTTATTTCCATTTCCGTTTTTCCCACATCACTGATAATAGATCTTTAAATATATCTGCTTGTGTCTGTATATGTGTGGATGGATATGTGTGTGTGTGCGAGTGTATACCCGTCCTTTTTTCCCCCTAAGGTAAGACTTTCCGCTCCCAGGATTGGAATGACTCCTTACCCTCTCCCTTAAAACCCACATCCTTTCGTCTTTCCCTCTCCTTCCCTCTTTCCTGATGAGGCAACAGTTTGTTACGAAAGCTTGAATTTTGTGTGTGTGTCTGTGTTTGTTTGTGTGTCTATCAACCTGCCAGCGCTTTCGTTCGGTAAGTCAGATCATCTTTGTTTTAGAAATATATATTTTGCGTTAACTACAGCAATCATGTAACACTGATTGAGTGTTAATGCCAAGCTTACTGTGATCGGCGCGGCATTAACATCTCTGTTACTAATATAAATTATGATGTGCGACCGATTTTGCTCTCTAGTGTTCTAGCGCTTTTCTGTTAGCATCTCGAACTATCAGATTCTATCTTGTCAGACGTTTTAGCTCTAGTGAGCTCTATTTCTTAATATTTTAATTATTATTTTTGTCTTATGACGTATTATTCATGGAAATTACCGCGATATTATTATTTCCCACAATGATATGTTCTGCTGATGAGCGTTCAAATTGTTAAACAGGAAATATTAAACTTTATTAACTAATTTTCGCGGCAAGATGGCAAGTGCCATTGTGTTTTCTTTGCAGAAGATGTCTGCCATGAAACATGTAAATGTAAGACATAATTAATCTAAATAATAACCTGAATTGTTGTAAACAAAGAAAAGGGTTTTCACAAAATTATTTAGTAGTAAGATTACAAGAGTCTCAGATATTCTATATTTCATCATTAGTCGACACTACTTCTGTTCACTAATACGAAAAAATACTTTTCTTTGCAAGGTTTTACCCTGCTCTTTAAAAGCTAGCCGTCATACAAACCAAAAGCGATATATTTACTGCTGAATGACTTCTTCCAGAATTTTGTTACAGAAACTACAAAAAATAAATTTGATGTTACTAACTTAACTTATAAAAGATACTATTTACTGTCAATAGAAGTCATCTCAATTATAAAATATTCTCTCTATTTAATAAGATTTAAAATTCTTTCAAATAATGTAAATTGAAAGTTACATTTTAATGGCGCCCAAAGTGGGGCCATGATTTATAGTATATCTAGCAATTTTGTGAAAACCAAATTTCTCTATATCTAATACGAAAATTTTATTCTTTTTCATACTACAATCTGATTTACTGCATTATGAGCTGTGGTCATCATCAATTCCATGTATTTGTAGCCAAAAAGCAACGAATAAGGTAAAATCACACAAATGAATTTTTATTTTTGCTCTTTCAAGTTCGTATTTTTTCTTCAGAAAAAATTTCCTTTGATGCTCAGTAGAGGTCAAATCATAGTTAGAAGTAGTATTAATCAGTGAATTTTGGAAGGGAATGCTATGGAAAATCAAAATTTTTAAAAGCGACGCAAATTGTTTCTTCCTGTGCAAAAGGGAACATGAAATGGTCAACTTGGCCAACCACTGATAAATGAACGTTGCATCTAGGAAAATTAATTTGTGGCACCGATGAGCTCGACACCAGCATTGATGTGCGTTCATCTTTGGACTCTGAGCATCGTCTTTAGATTCTGAGCATTGTCTTTGGGCCATTCCGCCATGTTCAGTTCTTTGTGAGCCTTGCCTGTGTTTAGGTGAATAAATGAACTGCTGCAAAATTGGTGTTGTTTGGTGTAAACAACCCGAACCTTCCTTCACCACATCTACCCACACAGCTCCACGACGACGCTGTCAAGCTGACCGTGGTCTGGTTCCCGTGGACCACCCCTGCCAGCCTTAGTCACTCCCCCCTCCCTGCCTCTCAAGAGTACTCCGTAAGAGGGGGAGGGGGGGGGAGGGAGGGAGGGAAGGGCTCTGTGGCGCCAATGAGATCGCCACCAGCATCGATATGCGTTCATCTTTGGACTGGCTCTGAGCATCGTCTTTGGAGTCTGAGCATTGTCTTTTGGCCATTCCGCCATGTTCCGTTCTTTGTGAGTCTTGCCTGTGTTTAGGTGAATAAATGAACTACTGAAAAATGGGTGTTGTTTAGTGTAACCAACCCAAACATTTCCCTCAAATTTATCCATTCTTGTGAATTATTATTTCTGTGATTATTTTGTGTTAGTTTTAAGAGCAAATATCTGTGTGAAGATTTTTCTGACTGAATAATTTTTGGTTATGGTAAAAGTAGGAAAGAAAGATAATTTTCCCACTGAAGTAACGGCTTCACCAGCTAATACTGATAGCAAAGCAGGAAATATTAATCATTCTTTAATGGATCTGAACTTTGACCCATTAGAAAACCCACTACTTGATCCGAATATGGCAGCGAATTTAGAAAATGCGCTGCCAAATGCCGATGCTAATATAGGTGCCAAGCATAGCTAACGAGAGACAGAAAAAGACGCAATCTCAGCCGTAATGGATGCAAGCATTTCGCTCAACCCGCTTACCATTTTCTTACAAAAACTTGAAATGCATGATTGCAAGCACGATCGCAAGCAAGAAAAACACAATCGCAAGAAGGAAAAATGCATCGTGAAATTAAAGCTGAACCAGCACAATTAAATCCAAGCTAATTACAATGAAGGCAGCTTACGCTCCAATTTTAAATCAAGTCACAAAAATTGAAACTGTTGTGAGCGAGTTGAAAATCTCTCACGATGAAGTAAAGACGAATGTTGAAACTGTAACTTCTGCAGTCGCCAACATTTAGCTCAACAACCAGAAAATCCTGGACGAACAATTAGAAAGTTACAGAAAACAATTAAATAAAGGCATATCCAAATGGATAGCGGACAAGGAATCTGAAATTGATTCAAAAATAAATGTAGCAGTCAACAATGCTGTGCAGCACGTATGCGCAGAGATGTGTTCCGACGAGGAAGCAAACTACGACGAAGTACGTAAGGTATATTCCTATAAAAAAAAAGACACCTATGAAGAAGATAACATGTGGAAGCAAGAGATAAACACCTGCATAAGGAACCTGGAATGGGTTATGTCAAGTGATACCACATCGGAAAATAATTTTCCATCTCATTGTGAAAATCCTATCATTGACATTATACCCACTTACGGGAATGAAAAAACATTTCAGTCACAAGATATGACGCCTGTCCAAGCTATACACGAAAATGAACCATGTGCTAGTACCACTAAGATAGAACAAAGTTTGTTGAAACATCATAATTTCCAAACTTTTTCCGAAGACAAGAAGGCAGTCCACCCCATTGTCTTCATACGAGCGTTCAAGAACATCTTACCACAACGTTGGAAGGACTATCAGAAGATACAGTTAGTTATGTCACACATAACAAGTGATGCAGCTTTGTGGGCGAGTGAAACATCAGAAGTATGTGACACATTAGCGGATTTTGAAAGAGCGTTTCTTTCTAAATACTGGTCCGCAGGTAGTCAGGAGCGATTACCCAAAGAAGTGTATTCGGCCGAATTGTACAACCCGTGAAAGGGAAGCTTGCAGAATTACTACGAAAGGATACATTGCAAAGACGAGGTATTGGTCGGAGCCAATCTCTCACAAAGAAGTGCTCTGCATACTGAAGGCAAAACTTCCTATCCACCTAAGAGAAAAGTTGATTAATGTACCGGATGAGGGCTGGGAACCGTTTCTGTCTGTGATCGACTCACTCGATCTTATCCAAGAAGATGCTAAGTCATATCATGCTTATTCCAATCCGGCCACAGTGGCCAAGCGGTTCTAGGTGCTTCAGTCCGGAACTGCGCGACTGCTACAGTCGCAGGTTCGAATCCTGCCTCTGGCATGGATGTGTGTGATGTCCTTAGGTTGGTTATGTTTAACTAGTTCTAAGTTCTAGGGGACTGATGACCTCAGATGTTAAAGTCCCACAGTGCTCAGAGCCATTTGAACCATTTGAACTTATTCCAACAACTGCAATAGCTATCACACTAGTGATAACACTAATGTAAGTGACGATAACACACAACACCAGAGTGAAAAGAACCAGCACACAGAAGTGAACGCGGCTGCCACTCAGCAAATGAACCAAACACGAATTATGGAAATAATAAATGGAATCATAACAACAGTAAATCCTACAAATGGTTCCAATAGAAAACGGAAGGGTGGTAATGGAAATGGTTGCAATGATTCCAGCCACCATAGGAAAACACCATGGAAAAAACGAGAGGGAAATTCCTGGAATAATAGCAGTAATGTACCAAAACAAAAGAAGTCGGCGAAATCCTAATCATGGAAATGGTTGGCCTAACCAGCAACCAATTTTATGGTTTGGGAATCCAACGCAAAATGTGATGCAAGCCATGCCTGTTATTCTGAACCCGAACAGTTGCAATAACAGTGACAACAGCTGCCCTACAACGAATCGCGTATGCGAAGTCATAGAGCAGGATACCAATCCACAACAGTTAAACTAGAACCGACCGTTCTAAACAGCCTTCCTAGTGCCATATTTTAAAGTGGAGCAACTTCAAATCTGATCTGATCACATTGAGGTACGACGACGGTGTGGATGTTAGGGAAGAACTTTTACAAGAGCTGAACACATGCAAACATACGGAAGATTATGTTGTGCAAGCTGCAATGAAAGTTTCGATAAACAGTATCAGTGTGGAAGTAATAATAGACACAGGAACAACAACCAGTGTCATGAATTACGCATTATACAACTAAGTAAATCGCATAGGGAGACTTCTCATTCTGCCTGTGCAAAACTGCAGCGTTTCGGAGGCATTAGGCACATCTATACAGTGTGTGAAGCAACAGGTGCAGGCCAATTTGATAGTAGAAGACAAGCACATACAATGCCACTTCTTACTCATAAAAAATTTGTCGGTTTACAGCATTCTTGGCTGGATTTTCTGCGCAGTAGGGATGCAATGATTGACCTACAGGCGGGTAAATGTGTAATTCCAAATAATGGTAAAAGAATTGCACTGCAGCTCATTAAAATTCCGAGTGTGCATGACAGATACTGTCGTAACGTTGTTGTAAAATTAGTAGATCCACGCATACTATATATTGCGGAACAATTTGAGGAGACAGAATACCTGCACTCACATGATTCAGAAGCACTCATACACAGTAATCTTGCCACTATCAAAGCTAAACTGTCAGAATCATCCTAGCCGGAAAACATGCAGAAGGAAGAGCTCACGAATCTCATTCAAGAGTACGCTAATGTTTTGAGTATGCTAATGTTTCTGCAGATAAACTCGGCGTAATAAAAAACTTTGAGTATGACATGGAAGTTGCCCCACATGAGGCATTTTGCATTGTACACCGTAGCATGGACTAAAAAGGAGGCTGTAAAGGTGAAAACTCATCAAATGTTAGAATAAAAAACCACCGTAAGTCATCACATCTTAAAAGACTGAATAAAAGTGGCAAAGACTTTTTATTGGACCCAATATAGTAAGTGAGATGCCTCAAGAAGGTAGCTATTTGCTAAAGGTGCCACATACAAATAAAGTTAAAGGGTTCTATAAGCACATGGACCTCTATACTTCGTGAAGTGAACTTTTATTACTGAAATGTGATTCATTTTTTTGATGTGTATATAGTGAACATAGCTTACGGCCTGCATGTTACTAATGCATTCTATTTGTCAGTACTTAGATTTTAAGTTTGTATTTTTTGAATAGAGTGAAATATTTACTACTTAGAGAAGCGATTAAACATTTAACAAGCCAAGTCATTTTATTCAGATTCTTGACGACATTTGCTAGGCATTTCTTGTCTGTATTTCATAAAGATAAACTTAGAAGTTAAAAGAAACAAATACATATATCTTTTGCTTTTCTTTTAAAATCAATTATTAGTACTTAAAGAGTTTTGATGGTTCTGATGAATGTTTCATTTTCTATAGTCATTTAAAAGTAGATTCTCAATTTATGGTGATGTATAGTTCTAAATACGTTTTTTATTTGTCTTAGCGTGGGAAAGTCCATACGGAGAACCAAAGGAAATGACTCCTTTCTACTTATCAAAATATACATGCTTCACATGTGTAAGTGATAGCCAATTGGCTTTTCCTTTCTTTATTATTGCTTTCCGCCAGTAGATATAAAGCCGCGAGATTTTATTCTCTATTGGCTGAGCAACAGAAACTTCATTTGTGTGAGTAAAGTTATGCTTTCTCACTTAAATATTTAAATGACTGTAATCCTCAAATGACTGAATTTTGTAAAGCTCTTGTGTGAAATTTGTATTAATTCTGGACAGTAATGATGGTCCAATGATCAGCATTTGTTACAGTGAAACTTAACAATGAGAACTTCATCATGCGTGTAAATTTTGTGTACAGCAGGGAACTTTCACGTGGACTGTGTTAACTAAACTTTCAGTGGAACTTATATAGGACAGTTCGCACTAGACTTCCACCATAAAGCATGTTGGCGTATTTTTCTATGGACAAACGTTGTGATTCTCTGAGAACTTTACAACAAGGCAAAGTTTATCACAACTAACTGCGTATTATGTTATAAGAGTTTTAGACTTGTGAACAGTGTAATCACACTTGGTTTTGTGTGGTGACATTTCTCCATACAGTGCTACGTGTAAATCGGGTGAAGTGCTTGTTTCAGTGAGCAAAGACTGTGTGAAAACCAGATATTGATCTCTGAATGTACGTTAGTGTGATGAACCAAAGACAAGTACGATCATAGGACAGAATCCACACTGGAACTGCAATTTTGATCTACTTGTGAAAGACTGTGTTTCTTAAGTGCATCGGAATTGGGTCGACGTTTTTGCTTCGGCATGAACATTCACATATCAGCCACAGTCTGCATCGAGAGAAACATTATTGGCAAATTTACCACAGCAGCGTGCGGAGCAAACCAATATTCGCAAACCCACTTATAGTGCAGCTCCGTGCGTAACGTCTATCTTTGGCGTCCCGCGTAACTTAAAATGCACCGCGAGGATGACAAAGTTCAGGACTCTGGATTTGTTTAACCACCTGTCTTACCTTACAGGTCACTAACATCTGAAAATACTGTTTTTATAATATGTACCTGACCTATTTCATGTACATCGCCACTGAGCTGCCATCCCTCCTTACTGGGCCGCGATGCAGAGAAGTTCAAGAGTTCAGGTTCATTCCAAAGGAAGGAAGGAAGGAAGGTTGCAGCCTGGAGCCAAGGGTGGATTGCAGCCGATTCATCACCACATATCCAGCATCCGAGGGGCAAATCCGTCTTTAGTACCTTTATATGTAGGCCCCCGGACGACGATTCTATGCTTCATAACCTTTGTATCAGCACTGCAATCAACATCCTACAATCAACCAGTGCCATGAAGACATCGAGTATGTTTTGCATTATATAGAGTCATTCTAAAAATTAAACCACATCTAACTAAAAAGCTGTCTATAAAGTAAACTAACACCAAACGTCCGGCTGGAGTGGCCGAGCGGTTCTAGGCGCTTCAGTCTGGAACCGCGCGACCGCTATGGTCGCAGGTTCGAATCCTGCCTCAGGCATGGATGTGTGTGATGTCCTTAGGTTAGTTAGGTTTACATAGTTCTAAGTTCTAGGGGACTGATGACCTCAGAAGTTAAGTCCCATAGTGCTCAGAGCCATTTGAACCATTTTTGAACACCTAACACAAATTATGCAGTACACACGCAGTAAAATTCACTAGCGCATTTATTTGATAAAAAATATTTTCTGTAACAGGCATCTTGTATAACAGTAACACTGAATCTAATAATGTTCTTGCATTGTATAAAATACCTGAAATATTTAAATTTTATTTTTTAAGCCATAATGAACAGTCACATGTATTACTGTTTAACAGTGCTAAATTGAAATACTTAACAAATTTACCCAAGTTATCTTCAAATTTGACTGAGATATTAGCGAGTAAAAAAATGTATTTAACATCTTATACAGTTTTATCGTGATGAAATATTTAGTATAAAGATTTTCCTTTTTGCAATAACAATTTGATTTTCCTAATGTGAAGTGAATATGATTCATCTATAAGATATAAAATACTTGAATTATTTAACTCACTCGCAATTAGCTCTTTAACCCAACTAAGAATGTTGTATCATACAGCAATAGGAAAATATTTAGATTTGTAGAGAAAGCATAACAATGTATATGACATCTATGCTTCCCAAATATTACGTAACTATTATAACTGCTGTACAAGAGAAATTGTTGTTTTTTGTTTTTTGAAATAACTTAATAATTTATTGGATTACATACTTCTTTAACCAAAATGGAATCCATAAGGAAATATGTAAATGATCGTTGTGAGATGTGTGTTTCTCGGCTCAATGGAGACTTTTTTTTTTCTGTGATATCCGGTTTGGTTTTTCCCGGTTCCTCCTCTGCCAAATGGGTGAGCCCATCATGATAACAAAACCGGCAAGTTAATATGAGGACACACATAATAGGAATGAGCAGCCAATGAAAGCTCGTATGTGTAAGTGACTAAAGACATGTAAACCCATAAAGGATTTGTAATCGTCTATACTATGATATGTTATTTTAAAATTCCAATTAAAAATATAATTTTAAAATACCAGTCTGGGCCGTGATGTGAAATAATGTCTCCCATGACTCAGTAGAAATAATTAATTATTTATGTCAAAGGAAAGATATATTTTGCGTTAACTACAGCGATCATGTAACACTGATTGATAATTAATCTAAATAATAACCTGAATTGTTGTAAACAAAGAAAAGGGTTTTCACAAAATTATTTAGTAGTTAGAGTTTCAGAGTCTCAGATATTCTATATTTCATCATTAGTCGACACCACTTCTGGACAGTAATAAGAACAAATACTTTTCTTTGCAAAGTTTTACCCAGAACTTTAAAAGCTAGCCGTCATACAAACCAAAAACGATATATTTACCACTGAATGAGTTCTTCCAGAATTTTGCTATAGAAACTAGAAAAGGTAAATTTCATGTTGCTAACTTAACTTATAAAAGTTACTATTTACTGTCAATAGAAGTCATCTCAATTATAAAATATTCCCTCTATGTCACAAGATTTAACATTCTTTCAAGTAATATAAATAGAAAGTTATATTTTACCCTATGTATCTAGGCAGTTGAATGCAGCAGAGAGGAATTACTCAACTACAGAGAGGGAGATGCTTAGCGTAATCTATGGAATCACATATTTTAAATCTTATTTATATGGGAGAAGATTTCGGGTAGTGACAGATCATGCTGCGTTGAAGTGGTTGGTGGAGTTGAAGGATCCGTCCACTAGACTCGCTAGGTGGGCTGTGAGGCTTAGTGAATTCGACTAAGAGGTGGTGCACAAGCCAGTGAAGAAGCACGGTAATGCCGATGGACTTAGTAGAAAGGTGCCGAAAGTAGAAGTCATAGGTTATGACCTAGCAGTATGTCAAGAATTACAGGATGCTGGCAACGATTGTAAATTTTATCGGACACAGCCACAATTTAATATGTACGACGATCTTCTGTGCAGGGAAACGAATTTAGGGTCAAGGGTAGTACTGCCAGTGAAGCTGAGAGATGAGCTTTTAAAAGCAGCACATGATCATATGTTATCTGGTCATGGTGGGGGTAGAGCAACGAATAGGGGAGTGACGGAGAGGTATCGGTGGAGAGGTAGGAAAGCAGATGTGGATCAGTAAGTCAAGAATTGTATACCATGTGTGCAGAGAGCAGATTTGAGTCAGAAATGGATACAGCTACAGCGATTTCCGGAAGAGACGTGTCCATTTTCTAGGTTGGAAATTGATGTCTTAGGACGTTTCAGTCGAACCCCATTGGGAAACAGATTCATTCTGACAATAATAGACCATTTTTTGAGGTATGTGGAGATGGTGGCTATGCCAAATCAACAGGCAGCAATGGTCACACAAGCGTTAATAAATAACTGGATTTTGATGTTTGGTGCACTGGAGACAACAATTACTGACTAAGGGACCAAATTCATGTCGGATTTAATGAAGGAACTGTGTAAATTGTTGAATGTAAAGAAGTTGAGAATGAGCGCATTGCATCCACAGGTGAACGGAAGGACAGAATGGGTACACAGAACAATCAGGAAGATAGAGTTTTTATGTGGATTCTCATCACCGTCGGTGGGACGAACATTTGAAGCATATTGTATGCGCATACAATGCAAAAATCAATAACACTACCAGTTTGTCTCCGTTTGAGGTAGTGTACAGGCTAAAAATGCCGTCACCATTTGATTTAGTGAAGCTACAGAAAGGAAGGACTGGTGAATCTGTGCGTCAATTTGTGAGGACAATTCAGGATGTTTGGAAATGGTTACAAAAGGCGAATACAAAGGCTGTGGGAAGGCAGGAAGATGCAGTGAAGTGGAAAGGAAGTTTATCACAGTATAGAATAGGGCAATGGGTAACGCCATCCAGCCCCAATATGCCAAAAGGGAAAATGAAGAAGTTCATCACGGGATATCAAGGGCCATACCGAGTAGTTGAAACCACATCCTCCATTAATGTTAAGCTTCAGCTGCCAACTAGAACAATGATAGTACACATTGGGCGATTGCGGCCATTTAAGGGTTGTACGGATGCCGTTCCAGGCATGTCACAAGAAGGGAAGAGGAAGAAAGAGAGAGTGGACAGAGGTGTTAAGCACAGGGAAAACCAGGAAGATAGAGTACAGCATGATGTACCATGTGCTTTGCGATCCAGAAAGTAGTAGAGTATTTGTAGTTTTTTGTTTTCTTGTTATGTATCATTGGGTTTGTGTAGATTAATTAGGCATTTTATTTTCGTATATTCTATCTGTTGTTGAGTATTGTGAACCTGCTGGGGAGAAGTCTTTTTGAAGACGGAGGAAGGGTGATGGTGATCCCTGTCCCACTACGCTTGCAGGTTCGAATCCTGCCTTGGGCATGGATGTGTGTGATGTCCTTAGGTTAGTTAGGTTTAAGTAGTTCTAAGTTCTAGGGGACTGATGACCTCAGATGTTAAGTCCCATAGTGCTCAGAGCCATTTGAACCATTTTTGATCCCTGTCCTCAGGTCACTGAAAAGGGGAGTGTTGGTGGTAATTCATCTCTTCATCATCGGGGTGGACGCCTTGTGGGTGCAGCACCTGGATGGAGGTGTGCTGTACTTGAGATAGGAAGATGTGGTGGTGTCAAGTCACCAGTGGGCATTAAGGTTGGTATGGAATGTATGGGAAATGCAGAATGATGTAAGGAGGCTTGAGGAAGTTTTTGAAGAGCTTAGGCAATGTGCAGAGGGAAAGGGAATGCTGAAGGAAGTAGCCGGGGAGTATAAGAAATTGCATGTGGCTTTTGAGATACTACGGAAGCATATAGGATGGATGGAGGAATTGGTGCCATGGGTAAGACGGAAATGAGGGTGGCTGACTGCAGGGGGGAAAATTTTGAAAACAGTCTTTGGAACTGTGGACGAAAGCGATATAAAGGAGCTGAACAACATGGTGGAAGTGGTGAGGCAACTTGCAAAAGAGAGTAGAGTGGCAGAAGCTTGGCATGCAACCATGATAGTGACATTGGAAGGGGAAGTCCTGAATAACACACAGTTACTCTGCTCATTAGCAGGGCGTCAGAAGACATAATAAATTGTAACTTGGTGACCTTCCAGGGGTGTCTGAAAGTCCTAGATAGCCGGGTGGTGTTAACTAGACTTTTGCAGGGGATAGCTGACAGTGTGTGGGATGTACAGTGAGTGATAACGAATCTGCGAAAAGTGCTGCATCATGCATTCCGAGGCCAGATCAGTACCAATTGGTTACCACTGGACCAATATTTATGCAGGTTACGCAAGGTGCACAAGGAACTACCATCACGGTTATATTTAATGATAGAGCCCAGCGAACATAATTTGCCATTTTTGTACCATGTTCCAACAGTAAAGGTAACAACCGACCACGCACGAGTGTATATTTAGGTCCGATTCCCAGTTACGGGGAAAAACGCGAGGTTTCAATGTTACACGGTCCATCCATATCTAGTGAAGTGGGGAGTACTAAGCAAGTTTGTAGAAGTAAAAATTGAGGATTTATTGCTGATCTTGGCAGTTAACAGCTGGTATGCTGAGATGACAAGGGAGGAATTACGGAACTGCCATAGAGGGAAGGTAATGGTATGTCCAGTCAGGGTGATAAGCACCAATCCGGACACATGCACTGTGCAGTTATTTTTAGCCAGGAGGAAAGAAATAGACTGTCTAAGGGGCATCGTGGAGCCAAAATTGAGCTTGCAGTGGGTCGGGATGCATTGGATCTTCTCCACCTACAAAAATTTGATAATAGTAGGGAGTTGTTTTGAGCAGGGAGTATTTGCAGAAACGAAACGTATAGAGCTCGAGGGGAGCAGAATTTTAATCAGTGGAACTGTGTGTAACATAATAGGACCAATCTTGTATCTGCCAGTGTCAATTTCAGGAGTCACGCAATTGAATGTTTCACAGCCACAGCTGTACTGGCCAGAAGCAACTTTAGAGTTTTTACTAAGGCAGAATCTGACCTTGTGAAATCAAACTCTGGAGTCAGGTCTGTTGAGATCTGTAAACCAGTTCATTTCAGAGCAAGAGGGGCACATATCAGCTGAACAACTTGTGCAGCATGTTACTCAGTATAGGGAAAGGAAACGACAATGATCGTTTTGACCACCTCTGTGCCAAGTGCCATCACAGCCTTAACTTTGTTGTGTGTTGTTTTCATTCTGATCAAATGGAGAGCCAATTCCAAGAGGGAACAGACGGTAGTCCAAATCCCAGTGGATTGGATACCGAGGGCATAAGACGGGTAGGTAAGGAGTTGATCGAGCATTAAGTGGAGTGGTCATCCAGTAAGGAATTTTTACGTTTTGTCTCATGTAATGTGTTTGAAGAGGACTAGATCACATCCACGTTTTCTAATAGTAGTATTAAATATGTCATAAGTACGTGCTGACACAAACAAGTTTAAGAGTAGTTAGAGGTCGACCTGGGGACCAGATCTTTCAGAAGGGGGGAATAATGTAGTGGCACCACCGTTTAAGATAGGAAAAAGTTAGATTTGGTGCAATATTTCTGAGTGCACAAGGTACAGCCAGGCGCAGGCATGTTGACAGTAAGTTATGCTTACCAGTGGTTGCAAAGTAGAATAGAGGCCACAGGGCTGTAGAACTGCTGAAAAGAGTAAACACAGCTGTTTGCATGGCGCAAGTTACAGGCAGAAGGGGCCCACTGGCCCAACCTAGGTGTTATGAGTACATGACTTGGAGTGGCGCGTTAGCAAAACAGAGGCACACAGCTGTGTATAAATAGGTGCCAGTTTTCTAATGAGGGGGACTCAAGTGTGGCAGCTTTCCTGGACGGCAGGATGTGTCATACCACCAGCTACATGCAGCAGCAGATGGGGCACTAGAGTTCCAGTCCACGGCGGGTCGCTGGTTTGACCCTCAGAGGCCAACATAGGATTCCTAGCCAGCCAGCGTCAGGCCACTCAACAGTTCACTACTGTGGGCAGTCTTGTTGGTTCCCAATAGACACCAAAAAATGGTTCAAATGGCTCTGAGCACTATGGGACTTAACATCTGAGGTCATCAGTCCCCTAGAACTTAGAACTACTTAAACCTAACTAACCTAAGGACATCACAACATCCATGCCCAAGGCAGGATTCGAACCTGCGACCGTAGCGGTCTCGCGGTTCCAGACTGACGCGCCTAGAACCGCTTGGCCACACCGGCTGGTAATAGACACCAGAGGCATCCTGAGGTGAGGTCACAGAGTTGGCTGTTGGATCAAATGCGCTTGTTGTTGTCTACGATCTTAACCATGACGGTGAAGAAGCAAGCAGTGGGCCGCTCTGCGGCTTCCAGTGAGGGGTGCTGAGGCAACGGGGACAAAGGCCGCTGTGTTGGCTGCTGGCGCATCCTGACGTTGTCGAAACACCATGGCCGTACACAGTCATCACACTGCACTATGTTGCATGGGTCACTGAGGTACCACTTCCACGTCAAGCTGTTTAGCAGACAGCAAAGTGGCATCTTCGGCATTGTGGGATCCTGTGATGTAGACAGAGAGGAATGCATCACTGTAGCTGCAAATAATAAAACACTTGAAGATCATGGCTGAGTTTTAATACAGCATATCCTGACAGTTTCCATCCACATCCAATATTCCTCCACTGTACAACAGCATCTACATTTGGCAGTGACGTCTACATATACCACATTTTTTTTTCATTTTTAGAAGTGCACAATTTTACATTGCTTGACATTTCAAGCAAGTTGCCAATCTTTGCACCACTTTGAAATCTTATCAAGATCTGACTGAGTGTTTATACAACAAAAACAATCAATTTTTGACAAAATTATTTATTTGGATACATAAAAAATCTACTCATCAAGCGGCGGCTGAGCTCACACAAAAAGAAAGTAATAGTTAGGCAAGCTTTTGGAGCCTGTGGCTCCTTCTTCAGGCAGAATGGTTTGCAGGGAAAGGAAGAGGGTGAAGGAAATGAGGACATTTTGGGAAAGTCTTCTAGAAACACAGGTCATGGAAGACTTACCGGATGGGATAAGAAGGAATGACTGATTATTGGGGACTGCATTGGATGAAATTTGAAAGCTCAAGAGCTTAAAGTTGGAAGTCAGGGTAATGTGCAAGACAGAGATTACTGGTTAAATATTGTGCATGAGTTAATAAGAGTGAAAAGCTAAGAGCATTGAACATTGGGGGGGGGGGGGGGGGGATGAAAAATAGATAGGTAACACAAAGAAAGATGTAGGGTAACTCAAAGAAAGATGTAGAAAACTAAAACGGATTGAAGAAAAGAGTAGTTACTGTGAATTAATGCTGAGACAGAAGAAATTATCTTAAATTAAGACCAGGTGGGTTGCGAGAACCAAGGACATGTTGTAACACTTGTTCCCACCTGCAGAGTTATGAGAAATGTGTGTCTGGAAGAAGGATCCATATGGTGTATGTGGTGAAACAGGCACCGAGATCATGATTGGCATGTTCTAGAGCATGCTCTGCAACAGGCTGTTGTGTATTGCCAGTATACACCCTCTGCCTATGCCCATTCATCCTAACTGATAATTTGCATACCGATGTATAAGTCTGAACAGTGTTTACATAACAGCTGGTATATGACATGTGACTTTTCACAGGTGACTCTCCTTTAGACAGTATATGTTTTGCCAGCTACAGGGCTGGTATAGGCGATCGTCAGAGGGTGCATAGAGCAAGTCTTGCAATGGGGACAGTCCAAGGGTAGGAGTCATGGGTAGGGAGATGGGTGCAGAAGGAGCATAGGTTCTGAGGAGAATGTTGTGGAGATTGGGAGGGTGACAAAAAGCTATTCTAGGTGTGGTGGTTAAAATCTTATACAGAATGGATCTCATTTTAGGGCATGGTTTTAGAAAGTCATGGCCTTGTCAACATATCTGATTAAAACATTCCAGCCAGGGTAATACTAAGTGACCAGCAGTGTGCTCTGAAGTTGCTTTTTGAAGGGATCAGCAGTACCAGGATTGGATGTGATGGCCCAGGAAATTGGCTTTTGAACTAGTAGACTGGGGGCATAATTACGTAGAGTGGAGGCTGGGGTGAGATTATTGGTGTATTGCTGTAAAGAGTCTGCATCCAAACAAATGTTTGCCTCAAATGCGTAGGCTGTATGGGAGGTAACATTTGACATGGAAAGAATGGCAACAGTCAAAATGTAAGTACTGTTTTTTCTTTGTAGGTTTAATGTGAGCAGAAGTGTGTAGCTGCCCCTCTGTGAGGACAAGATTAACTCAAGGAAAGTGGCATGGGGTTTGGAATGGGACCACATGAAGTTTAATTTGGAGAAGGTATTCAGAGATTCCAGGAATTTTAATAGGTCAGCCTCAGCATGAGGCCATATGGTAAAGATGTCATCAGTGTATCTACACCAAATGAAGGGCTGTAGACTTATGGGTTCCAGGATAGCCCCCTCCAAGTGACCCATGAAAAGGTTGGCATAGCAATGAACCATCTTGGTTCCCATTGCTGCACCCGGATCTGTTTGTATACCTGCCCCTCAAAGGTGAAGTAGTCATTGGTAAGTATTAAAGTTGATTAAGGTGAGTAGGATGTCATAGGTCTGGAATCAGGTGGGCACTGACAGGGAAATGTTCAGCAGCAGACAGACCATGTACATGGGGGATGCTAGTACGGAGGGAGGTGGTGTCAATGGTGACAAGGAAGGTGTGTGGTGGGAGTGGGACAGGCACAGATTTCAGACAATTTAGGAAATGGTTGGTATCTTTGATATAGGAGTGAAGTCTTTTGTATTGTGCATTGCTGGTGCTAATCAAGTAAGGCAGATATATGGTTGGTGGATGCTTTGAAGACAGCAACTATAGGATTGCCAGGATGATTGGGTTTGTGGATCTTAGGAAGAAGGTAAAAGGTGCTTGTGCATGGTTTGGGTGGGATGTGACGTTCTATGAACTGAGGTGTTAGTCCTTGTGAGGGGCCTGAGGTTTTAAGAAGCCATTGCAGGTCAGTTTAAATCACAGGGCTTGGATCTTGAAGGCAGATGCTGTATGTAGAGGTGTCAGACAGCTGGCATAGGCCTTCACTAACATACTCCTTTCTGTCAAGTAGCACAGTGGTAGATCCTTTGTCTGCTGGAAGGATATTGATGGAGTCATCAGCTTTTAGGGAATGTAGAACCTGGTGTTCTACAGACGATAGTTTAGGGTCATGTTGTTGGGACTTGAGGTAGGGTTGTGAAGCAGTGCTGGAGGTGAGGAATTCTTGGAAGCCTTGTAATGAATGATTCTGAGGTAGTGGCGGTGGATCAGGTTGGGATCATTGTCAGAACTGTTCAAGGCAGGGTTCAATGTCAGGTGTGCTGTTGGGAAGTACTTGGGATTGGACAGCAAAGTGATATTTCCAGTTGACATTACATGTAAAGGAAAGTAGGTCCTTCACCAAAGAAGGTTCTGAATGCTGAAAGTGGGACCCTTCGATAATAAAGATAATTCAGGAGGTGAGAGTGCTTTAGACAAGAGGTTGAGGATACTGTACTGTTGTGGCTGGTTCTTGTGTTTATGTGT
Organism: Schistocerca nitens; assembly: GCF_023898315.1. Taxonomy (NCBI): domain Eukaryota; kingdom Metazoa; phylum Arthropoda; class Insecta; order Orthoptera; family Acrididae; genus Schistocerca; species Schistocerca nitens. The sequence goes on along the minus strand of NC_064619.1, from coordinate 391,552,664 downwards.
TATTCTTGGTCTGGGAGGCAGTGGTGAAGGCTCTGGGATGTTAAGGAAAAAGCCAAGCTCTGTCAGTAGGAGAGGAGTGGTGGTCAATGCAGTGTCTGTTTAGGGTGCACATAAATGAGCTCCCAGTTCTATGGGACTCCATAGAACTGGGAGGTAATGGCCAGATAACCACTGTCAATGCTTCATTATATCACTGATAAAATTCTTCCTCCTTGTATAACTGAGGCATCAAACATGATTAAGAGTCTCAAAGAACAGGGAGATAACAGCCAGATAGCCACTGTCAGTGTTTCATTACATCATCTAGTAGCTTTCGTAATTAAAGTCTGTAATCACATTTGATGCCTCATTCATAATTAGCAAGAGTTTTTATTGGAAATGCTGGATATACCTGACTGCCTCAATCCAAAGCTCTAAATATGCCTTGTGAGGAAAGTGCAAGTTGGATTTAACATGATCCATGCTGGTTGGCATTGAGGAGGTCATTCTGTTCACAATATCTGATTATCTTTGAACTCAGAAAATCTTCTAAGTTTCTACAATAAATTAATCTCAAGGATACTGGACAGTCGTTTTGCACCTTCATGTCCATGAGGGTGACCTAATTATAATTAAAAGAGGGGATGACTTAGCAGCAAATTCTGTGTAGAATCTGACAGGCATTCCATCGAATCCTGGAGTTTTGTTCAATTTTAACAGTTTCAGCTGTTTCTCAACACCAGTGGCACTAATACTTATTTCATTCATCTTTTCAGTGGTACAAGTATTGAACTGGGGCAATTCTCCTGGGTTTTCCTTTGTAAAGGAGAATTTGAAAATGGAGTTAAGCATTTCAGCTTTTGCTTTGGTACCCTTAAATTAAGGTCCTGCCTCATACGCTAGGGCCTATTCACTAACTTTTTTGTCACTAACAGACTTTACATATGACTAGAATTTCTTTGAGTTTTGTGAAATATTGCTTGATAACGTTCTGATAGAGCAGTCACTGAAGGCATCATGCATTGCTCTCTTGACAGCCAAATGCGTTTCGTTCATCATCACTCTATCTATATCCCTGTGCTTTGTTTGACACCCATTATGCAGTAATTCCTGTTTCTTTACCGAGCTAGGTGGTGCAGTGGCTAGCACACTGGACTCGCATTTGGGAGGACGACGGTTCAATCCCCCGTCTGGCCATCCTGATTTAGGTTTTCCGTGATTTCCGTAAATCGCTCCAGGCAAATGCCGGGATGGTTCCTTTGAAAGGGCACAGCCGACTTCCTTCCCCGTCCATCCCTAATTCGATGAGACCGATGACCTCGCTGTCTGGTCTCCTTCCCCAAACAACCCAACCCAACCCTGTTTCTTTAGTAGTTTCTTTATATTGACTGTTCAGTGTGGAGGTTCTCTCTCAGTGTCTTTTTTATATAGGTCAGTTTAGTTTGTTACCTATGTAAAAGACTGAATTCAGCAGCATTTGCCATTCGCTCAAGTGCATCTGTTTGTGACATGGAAACAATCAAAACTGCATATGTTGGTTATTTCCATTCACTTATGACGTATGGCATCATGTTCTGGGGAAATCAACCACAAGCAAATAAAGTCTTTGTTGCACAGAAGAGATTTATCAGGATTATGAGCAGAGTGCATCCTAGATCTTCTTGCAGAAATTTATTCAAACAGCTGGGGAACCTCATCTTGCCTTGTCAAAACATATTGTCACTAATGTGCTTCGTGAACAAAAATTATGCAATTTACAGAATGAATAGTGCGTACCATGATCACAGTACAAGAAGAAAACAGGATCTTCACAAAGATTTAAAAAATCTCAGCATGGTACAGAAAGGAGTTCAAGTATAAAAGTATTTAATAAACTTCCTGTCCATATCAAATCAGTCATTAGGGATCTTACTTAATTCAAAACAGAGCTAAAACTTTATCTTTTGGATAATTCTTTCTATTCTTTACAGGAATTCTTTGCTAATGTGTAATACTTCTTGAATTTGTGTTTAATTTCATGCATTTCTAATAGAACTGATTATTTAGATTAGCATTGCACTTGGTGGCAGAATATTTCTAGATGAATTACTTTAAATTTGTTTATGTAATCATCTATGCCATTACTGCACTATTATTTATGCAACCGTCTATGTCATTACTGTACTATTATCTGTGTTGTTATATGAATTTTTGTGTGTAATTATTTGACATGTGGATGTTCTTTTTTGTGTATCTGCTTATATTTGTTAAATTGGTTGCCTCATGATCATCTGCATGTAGCTATTTCTGTAATAACCTGACACGTTCTATGTCCTAGTGACACATTCGCGTCAAGGATCCACAGAACTCGAAAATAAATAAATAAATAAATCTCATTATGCTGAAAGTTCCTTATTAAGATATGAAGCTGGTGATTTTTTATGTAGTTTACTGAACATATATATGTTTCTGCTTGTTTTAGTTGTCCTATGTACTTCAGTAATCACTGTTGCCACAATTGTGTCATGGCCACTGATACCAGTTTTGCCATGCATGTCCTCACAGAGGTAGGATCTATTTGGTGCCATTAGATCCAATATATTTTCATCATGAGATGGTCCAATTGTCTCCCTAAATCACTTAAGGTGAATGTTACAATGGCTCCATTACCTTTCCTCATTCTTGTTCAACCAAACAAATATTCTATTTCAATTATCATAACAAGATGTTACACCAACCTTTCCTTATAGTGATATTATCATTAGATGTGAAAGTAATTTTGCAGCATGGATGCAAAAATATGTTGATCTGTTCTGTTATTTGTTTCTTAATTAATTTTGTACTTCTGACTGGATTATATTGGTGATCTTCCAGATCACAAATAAATAAGATGGTTATTTGTAAAAAGAAAGACATTATCCTTTCTCCTAAGCTGTTTGTTTAAAATATGCATTTTACTTAACACAACTGGCCACTTTTGAGGTATATATCATTTTTAAGTGTGCAAATGGATATAGACTCATCCTACAAAGTAGGCCTAGTTATCAAATTTCACATCTCCTGCATTTTTACATGTGAGATGATTATTAGCAGACAGTCTGAAAGAGAACAGCCAGAAATCACAGGTACACTTGTTTATAGACCAGCCACAGGTACAAATCTGTATATGTAATCTCACACTGGTGTGAGTTAAAATTGAAGTAAATGAATTTAATGTATGGGAAAATACACATCTCCACAACACCAGAGGCAAAACAGAAATCGATATTCTAAAACATAGGCTAGTAAAAACAGCCCACTCACTCAATCCGATCTCCAAAAATCTTTAGTAAATTATCACCATAAGCTCAGTCTACGTCTTTGAAAATATTTCAAATGAAACTGCAGAATTTTTTCTCAGAAGATCTGTTATACACCAGAGTTATTTAATGTAAGCACGTTTATAATGATATTTTCATATACCAATTGCTTGTAATGTGTGTAGTTATGTATGCCTGCAATTTAAGTGACAAAGGCTTATTTGACTGTTTATGATAAACATAAAATAAATAGTCTTGATAAGCAAGTGTGATGTTTTCTAGCTTTCTGGCTCTTCATTCCAAGGATGTGTTTGTTGACAATCAGTATTTCCTACAGTTTGCATCTGGAATAGTTTTTAGTTCTTCTAATGTCTTCTTGTGCAACAAAATGAGGGCCAGCTCTTGGGGAGGGAGTTTTGCAAAAACATGTAAGACATGTAAGAATAAGTTGGAAATAGAAATCATTCATAAAATCTACTGCCTTGCTGGTAATTATCTGTAATATTGTGAAATAGATGACCAATGAAGCCCTGGTGTTGGTCACCATGGGTGCATCTTTCAAAATAGCAAAGACTGGTAGTGTTGCCAACTCAGTTTCCACTCTGCCCATGATATGCCATAGTCTTTCAAGTCCAGACATGATTAAGCAGTGTTTACAGGTGTACAGATTCATGAGATCCTTCACCTAATCACTCTCTCCTTTGGATCAGCCAGTCATACCATGTACGCTACTTATCTTTCTGCCACACTCCTCTAAATTGGTTTCATCTGTTTTGTTTGTAACTTCCTTTAAGTTTTCCCTAATTCTCCCGTAATCAACAGATGTTAACATTAAGATCACATGGGGGAAAAAAAAAAAAAAAAAAAAAAAAACATTAACCTCATTTTGGAGCTGAAGCAACTAAACTGTACTCCATGAACTGTATGTACAGTTACATTGTATTTCACACTGTTTTCATTTCAGCATCTTTATTTAGCATTTAAGTGTTACTTTTCACTACAATAAATGAAAGTACTTTCAAATCCTCTTGTTTTGAAACATAAATCATGGCAGCAAAATTTCAAATAGCATGTCTTCACAATATCATAACATAACCATTTCTCCTTTATGTACCACAGATACACTAAATTGCCACTGGTGATATACACACTTTTTCTTTCAGCAAATAAGGTATTTATATGTAAGTCAGATGCTGTCTTATAACCTTCTACTTTATACAATGGGTGTGCCAATGATACTGTCAGCAAAGCAGTACACAGCTGTGTTGCTTGTTAGTTGTCTCATGTAGCAGTTGTTATCTCTCGTACTGCCACACCACCTCCTGGTTACCAGCAGCTGACAGTAGGCAGTTGCATTGTACAGAAAGAGTTTTCACTTGCTTTGTCTATTAATACACTACAAATAATATTTAAGCAGCAACTGAAATGTGATGTAGTGGTTAAACTTTGGTTTATGTCAGTGACATATGTCTGTATATGCTGTTCTTCTTTGAAACATATTTCATCTGCTATACACAATTTATTTTCATTTATCAACTGTGAATAATAATGTAGGCTGTCCGGTAAAGAGAACAGCAATAACTGCGTTAAACTTGCAAAACTTTTTGTAGCAAAGATTGCAGTAATTTATATTTATTATTGACAACTAATTTTGATAGTTGGAACTGTCATCTTCTGATCTTCAAAAATATTTTTGGTTATTAATCATTTACCATTATGTGATTATTATTCATGCCATGTCATCATTTTTGTGGAGAATATATGGCACATTATGCACAGGTGTTGAGAAAAGTAAAACTATATAGACTAAATCCACCTTGTGCAATGGGCATCTACACATATAGTACTCCACTTACATTAGTTAGTTCTCAAAATGTATGATACACAGTAAAAATACACATTTGTGCAATTGTTTACATTTACGTGATTTTTTATGTACATTGTGGATACACCTCAGTCAAAGTATATGGTAAACCATGCCCCAGTGCACATCAGTCAAAGTATATGGCGCACAGTGCACTGTATACTTCAACAGAGGTGTGTTCAGATATATACGATATGTCATGTACACATAAAAATTTGTACAAATGTGCAATTTAACTATATATTGTGGATTTTAAGAACTAACTAGTGTCAGTGGAGTTCTGAATGATAATAATAATAATAATAATAATCTTTATTTGTGTATATTAACTTTACAGTCTTGTGCACCACAATTATTTGTGCATTTATGACAATGATATCATGCTATACATATAATTAATTTATACATCAAATAGCACATTGTCTACTCTTATATAAACATTTACTACCACTAATTTAATGCAGTATATAAAAGTAGAGATCTCTGTATTGCAGCTCTGAAGTCTATAAGGGAGTATAAACATATTTCAGTTAACAGCAGTTGCATTTTCCCATGGAGTTGCTTTATATTATTTGGTGACTTATTTTAGAATTGTCTTCCAGTTTTGAAGGGGCTGTGATCTGTAGCTCTTTTATTAATCAGTATCTTATGATAGTCACATCGCTTTCATATATTATAATTATGGATGTTTCTGTTCTTTACACTTATTTCATCATTCTCTTTTACAAACATTGTAGTCTTAAGGATATAAATTAATACACAATCAGTGAATTATAATTTTTGAAGTAGTCCCTACAGGACTGGCATTTTTTATATTAGTAGTTAATCTAGCAGCTCTCTTTTGAAGCCTGTTTGAATATGCCAATTGTACAATGCACTTTACGTCTGCATAAGGCATTACTATTAACAAAGCCCATGTATTATTATGTGCTATATATTCTCCATCATAATGCATGAGTGATTAACTTATAATGGAATATGATTTATAGCCAAATCAGGACCAGAAAAGACAGTTTCAATTGTCAAAACCCATCATCAATAATAATTATTAATTAATGTGATCCAGAATATAAAAAGTTTTCAAGTTAACTGTAGATTGCTCCTTCCACTTTCTCATTATGAGAAATTTCACCAGGAATTAGTGGCATAATGTTAACAGGCTTCCTCACTGTGAAATAACATGTTATCATTATGCTATATTGCAAATTTTATAAAACTCTTACAATGTATGGTATCAGGAAACACCTGTCAGGCAGGCCACATAGGAAAAGGTGAGTTGAAAGACTAATTGTTGGTGGAAAATTGAAATTTTTGTTAGATAAATTATTTTAACTTAAAAACAGTTTGATCAAGACGATCCAAGCCAGAATGCAGATGTAGATGTAAATCAGGCTGAGGTTTGTAGTGTTTCAGTGAAGATATTAATATGCAGATGAAAATACATCACAGTTTATTGCAACAATATTATGAAAAATGATAGTTGCTACTCACCATATAGCAGAGACGCTGAGTCACAGAAAGGTGCAACAAAAAGACTGTCAGAAAGTTAGCTTTTGGCCAACAAGGATATTTTCAGAAATAGGTAACATACACACTCACTCACACAAATGCAACTGACACACATGTGACCACAGTCTCTGGCAGCTGGAGCCCATTTTATTGCCATTTCCAACATTACCAACAATTAACTTCATATTTTAAATTTTAATACTTTGCTAAACAGAGTCTTTCAGTTGACACTTAACAACACTTGTATATTCCACATTCCAACCACCACTTTTTCGCTTCATCTTCCATGAAAGTTGAAGAGTGGCAGGGGGAATAAAATGTAATATATAATGGAAAGTGGTTAATAATTGCTGCTTAAATAATTAAAAAAAGAAATTTTGAAAGACTAATTAAAAAAATTGGAAGGTACACATATCCTGAGTGAACTTTAACTGGCATTAATATCAACAGACCCTCAATATTGAATACATGTATTCAGCATTTAAATTTATGTACTTCTCTTTCTTGTTACCGTCATTGTGATAGTGCTTGGTATGACAATACTGGTTCTAGATCTCCCCTCTGCTGCTCATGCAAATTATTTTCATCTGCTTTGATCCTCTTGATGCAGGATTCTTGGCACATAGCAGAATGATGAACAGATGGGTATGGTTGTTGTGAATGTATGAATAAACTTTGCTATCTCAAAAACTTTCTGTAACACCTTTTAATGTACAATTGGAATACTCATTTTTTAACAATATTGACTCAGCAGAACTCATGATATGTCCACCCACTACCACTTAGACAGACAAACAGATGAATATAAAGAAATTAAAAAAAAATGAAGAACAAGGGAGAAAAGAAAAGAAAAAAAGATAATAATGTGATACATTACAAAGTGAGTCCATGACTTGACTTAACAAGACTGTTCTCTCTCCATAACTGAACTATACACAAGTATTGCAATAAATAGTATGTCGAGTGTAGTTCTAGAAAGATCTGCTAATGATATTTTCATGGATATTAATAAATGGTTTAAAGCCAACTCACTGACATTAAACTTCGAAAAGACTCACTATATGCAATTCAGAACCTGTAAGAAGTTTCCACCCAGCATATGCATAAAGTATGAAGAAGAGCAGATAGAAGAGGTTGACAGTCTTAAATTCCTGGGATTACAACTTGATAATTAATTCAATTGGGAGGAGCACACCACAGAACTGCAGAAATGCCTTAACAAATCTGTATTTGCAATTCGAGTGTTAGCAGGTATAGGCGACATAAAAATGAAAAAGCTTGCATACTTTGCCTACTTTCATTCCATAATGTCATATGGTATAATATTTTGGGGTAACTCTTCAAGTCAAACAATAGTTTTCAGAGTCCAAAAGTGTGTAATACGTATTATTTGTGGAGGAAATTCACGGACGTCCTGTAGAAACCTCTTCAAAGAACTGAGTATACTAACTACTGCCTCTCTGTATATTTACTCCTTAATGAAATTTGTCCTAAATAATATATCTCTTTTTCCAACAAACAGCTCAGTTCATACATACGATACCAGGAACAAAAATGATCTGCACAAGGACTTAAAAGCACTTACTTTAGTTTAAAAGGGGTCCACTACTCAGGAACACTCATCTTCAATAATTTGCCAGCAAACATAAAAAATTTAGTTACAAATAAAGATCAGTTTAAAAGGAGCCTGAAAGACTTACTAGTGGCCAAATCCTACTCCATTGACGAATTTTTTAATAGAAACAAATGATGTATTCTATATACTCATACTATTAGGATTGTTGTTTCAGCTTTAAAAAATGATGTATTGTATATACTCATACTATTAGTAATGTTATTTCAGCCTTCTTTTTTCTTTTCTTTTTTTTTTTTTTTAAAAAATTGACATGTTCCACATCCACGAGGATCTCCTCAGCACGGAACAATGGAACGAAAAACTAATCTAATCTAATATAATCTAATCTAAAAGATGATGTTATATTAAAGTAAACAATGATAACTCTTTGGTGCAAATCATCAATGATACTTTCTTTACAATATTAATATCAAGGTATTATCTGGTATTTATGAAAATTTGCAGCAATTTTTATTTTTGTGAATAGTGAAATGCTATGATTGACTTTTATGACAAATAAATGAAAAATTCTTAAGTATCTGCTAGTTACAGATGAAAGGAACAAATGAATTTTTATAGAATAATTATTGTTCTTAAAAGTCGAAGATAAAAAACTGGTTTTTAAATTAGTACAGAAAATGTGAAAAAGAATTAAACAAATGTTATCGAACAATATATTGATCCTACATACTCAATTTTTGAACATTAGATTTTCAGCTTTTGAAAGAAACAATTGACAAATGGATGGAATCTTAGATTTAATTACTCAGAATATGTGTCATAGTTTACTATTGAACAGATTGGTACAGATTCATTATAATCTCAAATTTCATGCTAAGGAACTGGCAACCCAACACAATGTAGAAAACCCCACCGAACACACACACACACACACACACACACACACACACACATTTATTTATGTCTTTATACAGCCTAATCATCCAAGAAAAAGCTTCTTCTCAAGGAGGCCAATAGTCAGGCAATCTAGAGTTTATTGATATAATTTGAAATTAATTTTCAGACTCTGTAATCATCTACCACAAGGCAAATTATTCACTGTGAGAGCTCTGCAACTTTATACTGGCTGTATCCCCTTTATAGTTGTTGGTAATATTCTATTATTTCACATATTAGTGAGCTATTACTATTTGGTTATTAATCTGCCTATATATTGCTTGCAGAATGTTTTGTACATGTTACTAAATTATTTAGCTTTTTGAAAACCTGTGTCTTTCTTTTTAATTATTTTGTGTTCATACAAAGGCTGTGTTAACATTAAACTGAATGTTGTAATTGTCAGCTTCAGTTCGAAACCTGGTTTGATGTAGCGCTCTGCTCTACTCTATCCTGTGCATTCCTCTTTATCTCTGCATAACTATTTTATTCTGTATTGTAGAATCAAGAATCTACTTGAAACTGCGTACTGGAATGAAACTGTGGTCCCATGTCAGCTTGTATCATACAGAACTGCTGTCGTCTGCAAAACTCCAGTGAGAAAAAAATGAATACTTTAACTCCCTTTCCAAATTTATCTTTGGTTTCTTTGAATGGTTGTTCATTGTACAGATCGAGTACACTGGGAACTAGTCTAAAACCTTGTCTTATGTATTTCTTAATCACTACTTCTATTTCACATTATTTGTTTCCCATAACTGAGGTCTGGTTTCTGTGCAACTAATATATTAAATTTTGTTACCTGTAATTTATTCCTCATACCTTCAGAAATTAAGGGAATGTATTCCAGTCAAGATTGTGAAAAACTTTCTCTAAATATATAAATGCTATAAATGTAAGTATCTAAAATTGTCATTGCTTTGCGTGCTTTTCTACATTTCTCTGCAACTCAAACAGATTTTCTCCAAGGTCAGCTTCCACTAGTTTTAACATGTCCAAGTAAATAATTTGTGTGTCATTTGTAATCATGATCTATTAAACTGATTGTTTGATAATATTCACTGCTGGCAGCACTTGCTTTTTTGAAATTATTTATTTATTCCCTTCTTGTAGTCCAAGAGTGTTTCATCTGTCCCTTATTTCTTCACTTTCTGTATTTTTTTATTTGCTCCTTTCAAAAATTAAATGTAATATCTCATTTGTTATCATAGAATTTCTATTGGTTCTTGTCTAATCAGTCAGTTCTATCCTCTGCTAACTTTGCTATTTCATCCCTTGAAGCTACATATCCTTTTTCTTCTTCTTCTTCTTTGGTATTAATTTCCCCTGGTTTAATCAGTAGTTGCCTAATGATTTCTTTGAAAATCTCAACAGCATCTGGTACTTTGACTCTACCCTGGTTCCATTTCTGTAACTTCCTACCTTCCTGCAATTTTTTTCAATTTTAATCTGCAGTCTACAACCAATAAATTCCTTCACACTTGCCCTTTGAAATCCTGACAATTTAAAATTTTGTTTGAAAATCTCTTTTTTACCAGTATGTAAACACTTGAAACCTTCCGCTGTCACTCCCATGTACACAACCGAGACTTTGCAATTGTCTTCTGTGCAAAATTCTACAAGGTGACTTCTTCCATTCTTTTTCCCCAGCCCATGTTCTCCTACTATGTTTCCTTCTTGCTCTTTCTACTATTGAACTCGTGCCCCCATTGCAGTTAGATTTTCATCTCCTGTAATTAGCTGCATCATATCTGTAACCTCATCATACAATTTTTGCAATCACTTCATCATTTACAGTTAATTATGAGGGTGAGTTAAATGAAAACTTGAAATATTTTTAAAAATATTATTTATTGTGCAGAAGTGGTACAAAGCTGTATCACTTTTCAACATAATCTCTCCCATGCTCAATGCAAGTCCTCCAGAACTTACAAAGTGCACAAATTCCTTTAGAAAAAAAAATTCTTTTGGTAGTCTGCACAGCCACTCATGCACCATGTGGCGTACCTCTTTGTCAGAACGGAGTTTCTTTCCTCCCATTGCATCTTTTAGTGGTCCAAACATATGGAAATCACTTGGAGCAAGGTATGGTGAGTATGGTTGATGAGGAAGACACTCAAAATGTAGGTTTGTGATTGTTGCAACTGTTATATCAGAAGTGTGGGGCCTTGCATTGTCAGTGTGGGGCCTTGCATTGTCATGTTGCAAAAGGGCACCTGCTGACAGCAATCCATGTCACTTTGATTTGATTGCAGGCCGCATATGTTTGTTTAGGAGATCTGTGTATGATGCACTGGTGATAGTGGTCTCTCTAGGCATGTAATGCTCCACAATGACACCTTTTTCATCTCAAAAGAGAGTCAGCATAACCTTCCCTGCTGATGGTTCTGTTTGAAACTTCTTTGATTTTGGTGATGAGGAATGGTGCCATTCCTTGCTCACTGTCTTCATTTCTGGTTGGTGGAAGTGAACCCAGGTTTTGTCCCCAGTAATGATTCTTGCAAGGAAGCCATCACCTTCTCGTTCAAAGCACCAAAGAAGTTCTTCACAAGCATCAACATGTAGCTCTATCATTTCAGGAGTCAGCTGCCGTGGCACCCATCTTGCAGACACTTTGTGAAACTGGAGCACATCACGCACAATATGGTGTGCTGACCCATGACCAATTTGTAAACATGAGGCAATGTCGTTCAGTGTCACTCAGCAGTTTTCCTTCACTATGGTTTCAACTGCTGCAATATTCTGTGGAGTCACAACTCATTGTGCCTGACCTGGACAAGGAGCATCTTCCACTGAAGTCACACCATTTGCGAACACCCTACTCCATTCGTAGACTTGCTGCTATGATGAACATACACCACCATACTGAACCTTTATTCTTTGATGAATTTCAATAGGTTTCATACCTTCACTACGCAAAAACCGAATGACAGAATGCTGTTCTTCCCTGGTGTAAGTCGCAAGTGGGGCGGCCATCTTTATGCTGAAACTGTAATGGTATGTGTGCATCTGCACTATGCTGCCACACAGGTCATTCTGCATGCTGTTTGTAGCACGCTTACCAACTTACAGGATAATGGCGTGAAATTTTGATTTGTTATTACAAATTTAAGGTTTTCATTTGACTCACCCTCATATTTATTCACATTGGAAAATTAGTTTTTTTCAACTTCTCCTTCTTAACTTATGTTTTGAGCAGTTTTGCGTCCCCGGAGGTACTCTTTATGATGAGCTCTTGTAATGGATCATATTATTTTTTCTTTTCTTCTTCATTCTTATCTTTCTATACATATAAAGCCAAACGTGGATTAATGAATTGCTTTGTGCCAGAGCTATTGTTTTTATACAAAAAAGAGAAAATATATGCTCTTCAATTGATTAATTTCGGTATCTTCACCTGTTTATTTCTATTAGCAGTTGCAGGTGAACGTATGACTAGCTCCATCATACCTGTATTGTCTAAAAATGTGTATTCCAACCATATATTAAAAAATTTTGTAAATGTTATTATGAAGGCAAGTTTATTTATATATATATTTTATATATATTTTTATGACAATTACACCCATCTGTTCATCATTTTGCCTGCACCGAGAATCTTGCATCAAGAGATTCAAAGCAGACAAGAGGTATTTGCGTGAGCAGTGGAGGAGTGATTTGGTGAAAGCTTTGACATAATCAGCTCTGTGCACAATGGAACTAATGAGAAGTAGTACATAATTTTAAATATTGAATATTGATCTTAAATGTATTGACATTGAAGGTCTTTTGATATTATTACCAGTTTAAGTTCACTTAGGATATGTATATCTTACAATTTCTTTCTATTATTCTTTCAAATTAATTTTTCTTTAATTATTCAAGCAGAAATTATTAATCAGTATTCCATTATTTTGCCCCCCCCCCCTCCTCCTTATGCCACTAATCACTCTGCAGAACATTATAAATGATGGTAACTTCTTCTTAAATCTTTATTTATATACACTTCTGAATCACAGTTTTCAAAGTAGAAGTAACAATATCTACTGTCATAATGATATGTCTTTTAAATTATATTAACACTTTACACATCATCAGTGATTTTTGATAGGAACTTGGAGAGGACTGATACTGCCTTCTTTAGAAGAGGTAGAAAGTCTACTGGTTACTCTAAGTGGTGTTGAACATTTCTTTTGCAAGATAATTGTTTTTGGTGGACAAACAATGTGGTCCATATAACTTAAAGATGTACACTAAAACCAAACTTCAAAATTTTGAAAGAACAGGAAAATCATACATATTTTTACCACCCATCCACATGCAATGATAAAATCGCTATGAATGTTTTTCTTCCATCAAAATTTTATGCCATATAAGTAGTTTATGGGGGAAATTTACACCCAGCTATAAAAAAGTTTATTTCTGTCAAAAGAAAAATTTACTCGAGAAAAATGTGTAGTTTCAAAGAGAGAGAGAGTGGGTGGGTGATACTTATCTTCAGGAAGTAAAATTCTGAGAACTGCCAATAGACACACATAAAAGTACAAGAAACTAAAAACTATCCTTTGTTACTATTACTTCCTCATATGGGGAGGAAATAGGGGTAGATTGAAGAAGATAAGAAAGGAAGGGCAGAACACTCAAACTCCACATGGAGAGTGACTCATCTGTAATGAAGATTAGGTCAACCTATCACTCTTTTGTCCCCAAAGGAGGAACTATGAGTTCCCAAATCTGAGACAGTATTCTTAATGTTTTGTATCTTTATGTGTGTCTGTTGGCATGAAACAAGATTTAGACTCATGAAGATGATTACTGACCAGTCATTCTGTGTCTTTTTTAATTAAAAAGGATATATTTCTCACCTGTAATGTAGGTCAGGATTTATAGAACCTTTTACTATTAGAAGAAAACCTACATGGACATTTCTGAATGAAACAAAATCATGAAGTTTTAAACCACACACAATTTCTGGTTGCATTACTTACTTTACACAATTATGTACAGATATACAGGTACATATATTTATAATTTTAGAAAGGGTTACATAATAAACCTCTTTAAGTATTATAACTTTACAGTAATTCCTAATATTTGAATCATAACTACGAGGGCTGTTCAGAAAGTAACCTCCGGTTGATTTAAAAAAATACACCAAGTTAAATAAAAATATTTTAATATATACATCTTACAACTACATCTTTGCACTATTTTTCTACGTAGCCTCCATAGCAATTGAGGCACTTATTGTATCTCTTCACAAGCTTTGAAATTCCTTCTGCATAAAAATCACCCGCTTGTGCCTGGAGCCAGCCTGTGACCGCATCTTTGAGCTCTTCGTCGTCATCAAACCGCTGTGACCCGAGCCATTTCTTCAAATGCATGAAGAGGTGATAATCACTTGGCGCCAGGTCTGGGCTGTAAGGTGGATGGTTGATAACGTCCCACTTGAAGGACTCAAGAAGGGCCGTTGTTCTGCGAGCAGAGTGAGGACGGGCGTTATCGTGCAAAAAAACGATACCGGAAGTCAGCATACCACGGCGTTTGTTCTGTATAGCCCGTCGTAACTTTTTTATTGTTTCACAGTACACGTCTTGATTAATGGTCATACCACGTTCCATGAATTCAACCAACAACACCCCTTTGGCATCCCAAAACACCGTTGCCATCAGTTTTCTGGCAGAAAAATCTTGCGAGGCTTTTCTTGGTTTGGTAGGCGAATTTGAATGTGCCCACATCTTTGATTGTTCTTTTGTCTCAGGGTTCACGTACTTAATCCAGGTTTCGTCACCGGTCACGATTCTGTTTAACAATGGTTCTCCTTCGTCCTCATAACGTGACAGAAAGTCTAAGGCAGAGGCCATTCTTTGAGTTTTTGTGGTGGTCGGTAAGAATTTTGGGCACCCATCGTGCACAGAACTTATGGTAACCCAATCTTGCTGTCACTATCTCATACAAGAGAGTCTTAGAAATCTGTGGAAAACCAGTAGACAACTCCGACATTGA
Organism: Schistocerca nitens; assembly: GCF_023898315.1. NCBI lineage: Eukaryota > Metazoa > Arthropoda > Insecta > Orthoptera > Acrididae > Schistocerca > Schistocerca nitens. The sequence continues at coordinate 391,537,537 of NC_064619.1, read as the reverse complement.
GAAACATCGATTTTCACGAACTTTTGCATCAACTGTCTGAACGAGTTCGTCAGTCACCAATGATGGTCTACCACTCCTCTCTTCATCATGAACGTTTTCTCGTCCACTTTTAAATAAACGTACCCATTCACGGACAATTCCTTCCCTCATAACTCTTGGTCCGTACACGGCACAAAGCTCACGATGAATAGCTGCTGCAGAATATCCTCTGGCTGTAAAAAACCTTATGACAGCATGCACTTCACATTTGGCGGGGTTTTCTATTGCAGCACACATTTCAAACTGCCACCAAAACTAAACTATCGCAGGTACGACGTTCACTCGACCACGGCTTGATGCCGACTGACCTGTTGAGTGCGTGAACGCACAGATGCCGTCGCTACTCCCCCCACAACCCGCACTGTGACCAATCGGAGGTTACTTTCTGAACCGCCCTCGTATAATGTTTATCTTTCATAAAACCTGCACTAAAAATGGATAGTTTTTAGGTCTATAGTGTGGAGAAAAATTGTATCATGAAATTTTAACCCTGGAAAGCTGATGCCAGTAGGAACCAAAATTACTAGTGTTGTGTAGGTCAACAATGCACCATTTTTAAACTATGGAAACTTGGTGCCACACGCTCCAATTGGACATGGGATTGCACTGTGGCCATTTGTTGGTTGATGGACAGCACTTTGGTTACCAGTTCACACATACAAACATCCCTCACCCCGTCACTGCCCCGACATGATACGCACATGCCACCTTGGATACATCGCAATCTCTGGCAGGCAAAGCATTTGTGGTCATGCATTGTCCAGAGCATCCGGCAACAGGGCAATCCTGCAGCCAATCAGACTGCATGGCTCCAAGTTTCCATAGTTTAATAATGGTGTGTTGTCAACCACACAACATTAGTAATTTTGGTTCCTGCTGGCATCAGCTATCCACAGTTAAAATTTCATGACACAGTTTTTCTCCACCCTGTATATTGTTAAAATTTCTGAGTTTGGTTGCAGTTTCATTTACCAGAAGTTGATTTAAATTTTATGTTGAATATATCTGTGTTATCTTTACATGAAGACCTTAGCAAGATATTATATGAGGTCTGTTCAAAAAATTCCATAACTTTGTCCACAATTTTTTTCTATGCTTAGCGTTTACTTATTGTGCACAATATCCTTCAAATTACTCTCCTCCACAATTGATACACTACTTCATATGCTGTTTCCACTTCCAGAAGGAGACTTGGTACACCTCTTGCTGGATTGCATGAAATGTCATCTGTGAATTTTCTTTTATCTTGTCTATCATTGCAAATCTTTGTCTTTTCAATGGGGTTTTGAACTTTGCCAATAAAAAGAAAAGTGTGCAGGGGCCAAGTCAGGAGAGTATGAAGGATGAGATAACACAGTGTTTTTGTTTTTGTGCAATAGTCATGCGCCAACAGAGTAAATGTGTAAGTGTGTTATCATGATGCAAGAGCCATGAATTGTCTTCCCACATTTCAGGCTGTTTCCTTCTCACATTTTCCCATAGGTGTCACAACACATCCCAATAGTATCATAGATAACAATTTATCCCTGTGGCATGAATTCATGATGAACTAATCCTTCAAAGTAAAAGGAAACTATCAGCATGGCTTTGACCTGACTTGATGATTTTTGTGGTTTTGGAGAACCTTTCCCAACCCATTGTGAAGATTAAGCCTCGGTCTCAACATCATAACCATAGATCCACATCTTATCACCAGTTACAATTCTCTTAAGGAACATCCCATTCTCATTTCTGTGGTCAAAAACCTCTTCACAGATTGTGAGGCGAAGGTCTTTCTGGTCTTGACTCACGAGCTATGGGGTGAACTTGGTAGCAACATGGTGCATTCTGAGATGCTGTGTCAGAATTTCATGGCGCGATTCAACTGAAATGTTACATTCTTCTGCAAAATCTTGAACAGCCAGTCTTTGATTGACTTACACAATTTCACTGATGTTCCCGAGATGAGCGTCATCGGTAGATGTTGTAGGGCATCCCGAATGAGGATCATCTTTATCTTCTGTCCTGCCATTTTTAAACATGTGAACCATTTGTAACACTAAGTATGGCTTACACACTCATCACTGTAGTCTTTCTGCATAATTTGGTGTGTCTCTGTAAAGTTTTCCTTGATTTCTATGGAAAATTTAATGCAGACACATTGATCTTCTGACTCTGCCATCTCAAAATTCACAGACTGTGGGCACAATGTTCTACTCAATACAGCACTGAACAATAACTAAAAGATGCATAACAATGAAATTTCCAACAGTCACGAATTACACACAAGAGTGTGCAGTGATGCCAGCCACATTTTGCTCCAACACGCCATTGCCACAAAATTACGAATGTTCCAGAATTATTGAACAGACCTCATACAATCAGTCTATTTTTATAAGGAGTATAGAAAACTGTGTTGAGTGTTTCCCTTGTTTGGATTAAAACATAGAACTGTTGTTGTGAACAGATTCATTTCTGTGGCACATAGTGAATGTAATTAATTATTATTTATTTTTACAAGCAATATATTCTGAATGATTAATTTTGATGGAAACATAACAGAACAGTGTCTTTTTATGTGCAGGTCAAAATCCTTTGTGTTTTCAATACAGCTGTTTTCCTGATATGTGTCAGGAATTGATTACCACAATTTAATGAAATAAGTGAGAATTGGTATTACAGTTTACTTGAGAGACAAGATTTTTTTTTTTTTTTTACTACAAAGTGCCACTAATTTTCAATTTGTATTTTATGTTCTTATTTTTAAAGACTCAGGATCAATTATATATGTTGCAGAATTTTTCACTACTACGTCACTGATCTCTTCCCTACATTGTATCACATCTTGCCCATCCTGCACATAGCTGTTATGCTAACAATCAATACTTGTGCGAGGTATAATGACATCTGAGTCATCTAACATGCTAGAATATTGCTTTCTTCCTGACAAAATGAGTATTCTCTCTCCCACATGTCACCTTGCTCTACTGTTGTCACTCACAGATGAATGTATAATATTGTGGTAGAGTTGCATAGATATCAACTGTCACAAACAAAACTGCAGAAAATGTCCCCAATGGTCTGTCAGTATTAAATGTGTCGTCCTAACCGCCGTCTGCTTCACGTCTGCTGTCCAGCGAGCTACCTTAATTTAAGTATTAACTGTATTTTTCTTACTTGTCACTTCTTCATCCGTGTGTTTTTGCTTTTAGGAAGCTTTATTTGTCGAGTGCTATTAATAGTGTTCCATAGATTTCGTGTTTGTTTTGAATACAGTCAGAGAGAGTCCCTTTAGTCAGCCATAGTGCCAATAGTGTCAGTGTCGTCCTAAACGCCATCTGTTTCACGTCTGCTGTGCAGCCAGCTACCTTAATTTAAGTATTAACTGTATTTTTCTTACTTGTCACTCCTTCTTCCGTGTGTTTTTGCTTTTAGAAAGCTTTATTTGTTGAGTGCTATTAATAGTGTTCCACAGATTTCGTGTTTGTTTTGAATACAGTCAGAGAGAGTCCCTTTAGTCAACCATAGTGCCAGTAGTGCTAGTGTTTGTTTTCAATACAGTCCGGAGACAGGTAGTGCTATTTTCTTTGTTTTCTACAAGAAGTGGCTAGCAATCACAGTTTAGTCAATAGTCAGCCGCCTTTAGTGAATTAGCAGTCTAGTTAAAAGTTGATTAACTCTCGTCAGTAAATTGATTCCTTAGGATGGATAGGATGTGTGACTGCTGTGTACGGACGCAGGAGGAGCTGGCCACTGTTCGCGAACAGCTGAACGTGTTGATGGCCGCGGTCAGCCGTCTTCAGGCTGCTGCCTCAGAGTGTAGTGGCAGGGGGGAGTCTTGTGCATCGCAAGGTACACCCCAGGTGTTACATGCTTCACCCACTGTCCCTGCAGTTGAGACATCTTCACGGGTATCGGGCGCGGTTGGGCCACCCTCTCCCCAAGGGGAGTGGCGGGTTCAGCAGCGTTCGCGGCGCACGAGGCGGAGTGTAAATGTGGAGGCTGGCCGTGTGGCATCACCCGCTCTGCCTGTGAGTGGACATGTGGCTGCTACTTCAGCAAGGTCCGAGCAGGCACATGGGGGGAGGGGTTTATTAGTTATTGGGAGCTCCAACGTTAGGCGGGTGATGGGGCCCCTTAGGGAAATAGCGAAAAGGTCGGGGAAGAAGGCCAGTGTTCACTCTGTCTGCTTGCCAGGGGGTCTCATCCGAGATGTGGAGGAGGCCCTGCCGGCAGCAATAGAGAGAACTGGGTGCACCCGACTGCAAATTGTTGCTCATGTCGGCACCAATGACTCCTGCCGTCTGGGTTCTGAGGTCATCCTCAGTTCGTACAGGCGGTTGGCGGAATTGGTGAAGACAGAAAGCCTCGCTCGCGGGGTGGAATCAGAGCTAACTATTTGTAGTATCGTTCCCAGAACCGATCGCGGTCCTCTGGTTTGGAGCCGAGTGGAAGGCTTAAACCAGAGGCTCAGACAATTCTGCGGAGATCTGGGGTGCAAATTTCTCGACCTCCGCTATCGGGTGGAGAAATATAGGGTCCCCCTGAATAGGTCAGGCATGCACTACACGCCGGAAGTGGCTACAAGGGTAGCGGAGTACGTGTGGAGTGCACATGGGGGTTTTTTAGGTTAGAGAATTCCCTCCCTAGGCCAGACAAGACGCCTCCTGAGACGCGGCAAGGTAGGAGTAGGCAAAATGCAACAGGGAATAACAATATTAATGTGCTAATAGTAAACTGCAGGAGTGTCTATAGAAAGGTCCCAGAACTGCTCTCATTAATAAACGGTCACAATGCCCATATAGTACTAGTGACAGAAAGTTGGCTGAAACCAGACGTAAACAGTAATGAAATCCTAAACTCGGATTGGAATGTATACCACAGAGACAGCCTGGACAGTGAAGGGGGAGGCGTGTTTATAGCGATAAGTAGTGCAATAGTATCGAAGGAAATTGACGGAGATCCGAAATGTGAAATGATTTAGGTGAAGGTCATGGTTAAAGCAGGCTCAGACACGGTAATTGGATGTCTTTATAGGCCCCCTGGCTCAGCAGCTGTTGTGGCTGAGCACCTGAAGGATAATTTGGAAAATATTTCGAGTAGATTTCCTCACCATGTTATAGTTCTGGGTGGAGATTTTAATTTGCCGGATGTAGACTGGGAGACTCAAACGTTCGTAACGGGTGGCAGGGACAAAGAATCCAGTGAAAGTTTTTTAAGTGCTTTATCTGAAAACTACCTTGAGCAGTTAAACAGAGAACCGACTCGTGGCGATAACATATTAGACCTTCTGGTGACAAACAGACCCGAACTATTTGAAACAGTTAACGCAGAACAGGGAATCAGCGATCATAAAGCGGTTACGGCATTGATGATTTCAGCCATAAATAGAAATATTAAAAAAGGTAGGAAGATTTTTCTGTTTAGCAAAAGTGACAAAAAGCAGATTACAGAGTACCTGACGGCTCAACACAAAAGTCTTGTCTCAAGTACAGACAGTGTTGAGGATCAGTGGACAAAGTTCAAAACCATCGTACAATATGCGTTAGATGAGTATGTGCCAAGCAAGATCGTAAGAGATGGAAAAGAGCCACCATGGTACAACAACCATGTTAGAAACCTGCTGTGGAAGCAAAGGGAACTTCACAGCAAACATAAACATAGCCAAATCCTTGCAGACAAACAAAAATTATGAAAAGCGAAATGTAGTGTGAGGAGGGCTATGCGAGAGGCGTTCAATGAATTCGATAGTAAAGTTCTATGTACTGACTTGGCAGAAAATCCTAAGAAATTCTGGTCTTATGTCAAAACGGTAGGTGGATCAAAACAAAACTTCCAGACACTTTGTGACCAAAATAGTACTGAAACAGAGGATGACAGACTAAAGGCCGAAATACTAAATGTCTTTTTCCAAAGCTGTTTCACAGAGGAAGACTGCACTGTAGTTCCTTCTCTAGATTGTCGTACAGATGACAAAATGGTAGATATATAAATAGACAACAGAGGGATAGAGAAACAATTAAAATCGCTCAAAAGAGGAAAGGCCGCTGGACCTGATGGGATACCAGTTCTATTTTACACAGAGTACATGAAGGAACTTGCCCCCCTTCTTGCAGCGGTGTACCATAGGTCTCTAGAAGAGCATAGCGTTCCAAAGGATTGGAAAAGGGCACAGGTCATCCCCGTTTTCAAGAAGGGACGTCGAACAGATGTGCAGAACTATAGACCTATATCTCTAACGTCGATCAGTTGTAGAATTTTGGAACATGTATTATGTTCGAGTATAATGACTTTCCTGGAGATTAGAAATCTACTCTGTAGGAATCAGCATGGGTTTCAAGAAAGACGGTCGTGTGAAACACAGCTCGCGCTATTCGTCCACGAGACTCAGAGGGCCATAGACACGGGTTCACAGGTAGATGCTGTGTTTCTTGACTTTCGCAAGACATTCGATACAGTTCCCCACAGTCGTTTAATGGACAAAGTAAGAGCATATGGACTATCAGACCAATTGTGTGATTGGATTGAGGAGATCCTAGATAACAGAACGCAGCATGTCATTCTCAATGGAGAGAAGTCTTCCGAAGTAAGAGTGATTTCAGGTGTGCCACAGGGGAGTGTCATGGGACCGTTGCTGTTCACAATATACATAAATGACCTGGTGGATGACATCGGAAGTTCACTAAGGCTTTTTGCAGATGATGCTGTGGTGTATCGAGAGGTTGTAACAATGGAAAATTGTACTGAAATGCAGGAGGATCTGCAGCGAATTGACGCATGGTGCAGGGAATGGCAATTCAATCTCAATGTAGACAAGTGTAATGTGCTGCAAATACATAGAAAGAAAGATCCCTTATCATTTAGCTACAAAATAGCAGGTCAGCAACTGGAAGCAGTTAATTCCATAAATTATCTGGGAGTACGCATTAGGAGTGATTTAAAATGGAATGATCATATAAAGTTGATCGTCGGTAAAGGAGATGCCAGACTGAGATTCATTGGAAGCATCCTAAGGAAATGCAATCCAAAAACAAAGGAAGTAGGATACAGTACGCTTGTTCGCCCACTGCTTGAATACTGCTTACCAGTGTGGGATCCGTACCAGATAGGGTTGATAGAAGAGATAGAGAAGATCCAATGGAGAGCAGCGCGCTTCGTTACAGGATCATTTAGTAATCGCGAAAGCGTTACGGAGATGATAGATAAACTCCAGTGGAAGACTCTGCAGGAGAGACGTTCAGTAGCTCGGTACGGGCTTTTGTTAAAGTTTCGAGAACATACCTTCACCGAAGAGTCCAGCAGTATATTGCTCCCTCCTACGTATATCTCGCGAAGAGACCATGAGGATAAAATCAGAGAGATTAGAGCCCACACAGAAGCATACAGACAATCCTTCTTTCCACGAACAATACGAGACTGGAATAGAAGGGAGAACCAATAGAGGTACTCAGGATACCCTCCGCCACACACCGTCAGGTGGCTTGCGGAGTATGGATGTAGATGTAGATGTAGATTCAGAACAGAAACATGCAATTTACTTGTTTTTAGATTCATGCCATCAACATACCACTGTTTATTGTGATATCTCTGAATGAAAAAATACTTTCTACGGAAATCTTTGCACACATGACTGCCCACAAATAAGCTGTCATTATCTTGAACAGTAGTAGTAGTGACCATGTTAGTAGATAACTCTAAAGATTGTCATAGGCTGAACATTTTAATGTTTGCTAAATCTTACCCTCTCCCCCCCTCCCCCCCCCTCTCTGCCACCCCCCACCCCCCCCACCACCACCATCCCACTAGTTAATAATAAAACACCTGGGATATGCAGCAGCTTTAAGAGCCAAGACTTAAAAAAAAAGGCAAATAACCACCTCATCAGAAGTGATGTAACAACTTTCTAGTCTCCTCAAGGACATGACAATTTGGATACCCATTACTGTTAAAGGTCAAGGGTCAGCATCAAGGCATTTCCCTTATATTGTACCTCACAAAGCTCATCTTCTTTTTTATTTCTTGTTTTCTTGAGAGAACCTGTTCCAAAGCTTCAGAGACTCGTAACTGCTTCTCACAGAGTAGTCATCTGTTAGTATTCCTTGTATACAGCCTATGCTTGGTAAGTCAATTTTCAATTCTTTTAAAGACCTCTTATATAGATTTTAGTTTCTTAAGCAATGTTTACTCCAATGAATAAATTTTGTGATCATTTGTTATATTTTTTCTCAGACTGTTCTATAACATAAGGTGTCTCTTGTGATTCAATGGCAGTGGAAAATGTTTGCTCTGAAAATGAAGAAAAGGAGGAAATCAACTCTGAGCATAATGTCCAGTCAATACAGAGTCCTCCAAATATGACAGTCAAACAGAAACTTAATTATATTTTCAGTAATATTACTGTGGAACCATTACTAGTGTTATATTTGCTTCCTATGTCTTTTATTTCATTGTCAGTTGACAACTTCAATCTGGAAAAAGCATGTCATGTGAATTTAAATTACAGTAGTACTGTTTGTAATGCTCTTACTTTACGTAATATTAGCTTTTATCAAGAAGAAGATAATGAAGCACAACGTTTAGTTGCTAAAATGGCCACATGGAGAAATGCTTTACGATCATCATTTCCAGCTGTATTAATTATATTTGTAGGATCATGGAGTGATCGACGTGCCAGAAGAAAGCCTTTATTGTTACTGCCTCTAGTTGGAGAACTGCTCTCATGCATAGGTCTGTTACTATGTATGTACTTTTTTTTTGAGTGGCCCTTAGAAGTTGCTGGTATAATGCAGGCATTATTTCCTGCACTTACAGGCAGCTCAATGTTAATGATAATGGCAGTTTTCAGTTACATAGGTGATGTTACATCAGTTGAAATGAGAACATTCCGTATGGGGATTGTGAACATTTTAGTATTTTTGTGTGTACCAGTTGGAACATTATTAAGTGGAGTGCTTCTAAAAGTAATTGGTTTCTATGGAATGTTTTCTGCAGCAGCTCTTTCATACACTATTGGAATTTTTTATGGACTTTTCTTCCTTAAGGAAGGAAGAGAACCAATTGCTAGACCAAAAGGTACTAGCTTTTTTAAAGACTTTTTTGATTGGCGTCACGTTGTTCAGACAGTTTCAGTGGCAGTAAGAAAACGAGATGGGACACAGAGATTACGAATTTTGTTATTGCTGTCACTTTTTATTGCTGTTCTTGGACCAAGTTATGGTAAGCCAAAAGTAAACACAATTTATTTTATGATTACAGATTTATTGTTATCAGTTGAAAGAATATGATTATTTTGTTACAGGGGAGGCAACTGTTGTGTATTTATTTGTGAGAAATCGGTTTGGTTGGGATGAAGTGGATGCAAGCTACTTTTCAGCATATGCTGAATTTGTTAATTTTGTTGGTTTGTATTTAACTGGATATTTGATTAAGGTCTTACCTGAAGAGTTTTGCTTGAAACATACAATGATAATCATCAGATTTTTAATAAGAGATATAAAATATCATAAAACTGGGTTAGAGTGTAAAGGTCAGTGTCTCAGTCATAATTTATTAGAGGTTGCATGTTCACAGCCAGCAGCTCTAATGACTGCCTCCAAGTTGAAACAAAATTCCAGAGATACACTTTTCTGCAAAGCCAAAACTTGTTATCAAAATGAATAAAGGAGCATGTGATCAAGATATTGTTTTTTATAATCTTACCTGGTACAAAGATAATCATTCTCCTCTGTAACTCCAAAGGGCTCCATGAATATTGAAAGTTACTGTTTTGCTCATTAATGTATGGTATAACTGTAAATAAACCAACAGTAATGTTGCCATTAAAACTGAATTCATAGTTTCACAGTTATTGTCAAAAGCAATATCTTCTATTAATTTAGATGTAGATATTTGTTATTAACAGAAAATAATTTATTTTCAGGGACCCTTATCTTGATCAGCCTGTTCAGCAGGACCCTAAAACTAGATGATTCCTTAATTGGCATCATAAGCTGCATAAGTAAAATACTTGCCAGCTTTGTGTATGCATTTAGCATACAAGTATGGATGTTCTATTTAGGTAAGAGGCACGTATTTCCAACCTAGACCATATCAAGTCATTAATGATTGATGGCACAGTGACAATTAACCTTCATTAAGGACTTTGGTGATGTGCAAAAGCTTAAGATTCCTATATTAAAATATTTGAAACAAACAGTCCTGAGATTCAGCTAGTTCTGTATCCAACACTTTATCAAACTCAGTAAGTCTTTTCTTCCATGCCACTGAAACCTTAAATTTTTGTGCGAAGCATACAAACTCCAATCAGCCCAACAATCCAATGATTTTAACACTATCATTTACTAGATGTGATTTTTCTGGGAGATAATTGATTTATCCAGGTATTGTGATGAAGAGGATTTGGCAGCCATATGTGTCATATGGGAATTAGATTAGGAAAAGAGACACTTAAAGTAGTAAAGGAGTTTTGGTATTTGGGGAGCAAAATAACTGATGATGGTCGAAGTAGAGAGGATATAAAATGTAGACTGGCAATGGCAAGGAAAGCGTTTCTGAAGAAGAGAAATTTGTTAACATCGAGTATTGATTTAAGTGTCAGGAAGTCATTTCTGAAAGTATTTGTATGGAGTGTAGCCATGTACGGAAGCGAAACATAGACGATAAATAGTTTGGACAAGAAGAGAATAGAAGCTTTCAAAATGTGGTGCTACAGAAGAATGCTGAAGATTAGATGGGTAGATCACATAACTAATGAGGAAGAATTGAATAGGATTGGGAAGAAGAGAAGTTTGTAGCACAACTTGACTAGAAGAAGGGATCGGTTGGTAGGACATATTCTGAGGCATCAAGGGATCACCAGTTTAGTATTGGAGGGCAGCGTGGAGGGTAAAAATTCTAGAGGGAGACCAAGAGATGAATACACTAAGCAGATTCAGAAGGATGTAGGTTGCGGTAGGTACTGGGAGATGGAGAAGCTCGCACGGGATAGAGTAGCATGGAGAGCTGCATCAAACCAGTCTCAGGACTGAAGACCACACACACATGTGTCTTAGAACAGGGTTGAAGTAGCTCCTTGTACCTTCCTTTCACCACCACCACCATCACCACCACCAACAGCAACAGCACCATCACCACTAGCCCACCAACCACCCCTCTCCCTCCCCATTAGTTTGGAAAAAACTCTTCTTAAACACACTGTTCAATAGAAAATGATTTTTATTTATAACAAAAAGTACCATTAAGGAATAAATCTATGGAAAGAGAGTGTAAGAATTCCAAATTTTTGAAGTGCCTGTACAGTTACTCATTTTACATAGTCTTCACACTGCTCACATTTTCTAAAGTGTCACTTTCCTTTATTTAGATACATTCCCCAAGTAGAAAACTGAATATGTTAATAGGTTGTCAATGTATGTGGAAAAAGTTAGCTAATTAATCTTCAATTTGATGCAGTGAGAAAATTTTCTAAGTGCAAAACATGTTGAACATGTTTATCCATGTATTGGTTCCAATTTAACTTGCTGTCCTACCAGGGCCCATATAATTTTATACACAATGCTACATTTAATGTAAGAAGAAGAGTGGATCAGCAAATCAATTGTATTTTTTTTAGTCACTGTAATGTCAGTGAGATTAAAATAAACTATTCACTATGAAGCAGTTATAATTTGCTGTTTATGGTATGGTTGCATTTGGGGCCTTATTCATAAGCAAACATTATGCATTTTGAACAGTCTTTTAAAATCATTGGAAATTCCATTATGTCAGTTGGGAACAGGAACAGACCCAATCCCAAAGTTTATGGTATTTGGGAGAAAAATTGTGAGAATTTACTAGTATTATTTTTGAAGTATCTTCCTTTCAAATTTATTCATTGTTATATTCTTCTTCATACTGTAAGTAATTATCTACAGCATTAAATAATAGTAAGCATTTACTGCATGAACTTATACAAAATATCGTCTGTGTCGATATCTCATAGAAGCTAAAATCAGTCACAGTATTTTACGAACAGTTTTCTTTTATACATTGTTGATAAATGTTCTTTCCTGAATAACCTTAATCCCTACAAAATCCAGATGGAACTGAAACATCTGTGCTATATTTTCTGTGACATAAAGGCATCTGCTGGAAAAATCTAAGAGCTGCATACTGCCCAAGTAGTACCACAAACAGAATAATAATACAACACAAAGAATGTGTGGATCTGTGTGCTAACTTTAACAAGAGACACAATTACTTATTTATTTATGAAGACTGCCCATTATGACCGTACACACTAGAATTACTGGTAGAAATTAATTATATAAATTTTATCTCTGCTGATTTTCAGGACATATACTTTGTCTTTCTTAACAGCACATGGTAAAAACTTCATAAATGTTGATAGTTCAACATAATTGGTACTTAGCTGATAAATTTCTTCTCCGTCATTTCTGTCGGCTGACGTCCAGAGGTCTTCTCATTTTCCTGTAGAATATTGATAAAATATTTGGATTTGAAAGAGTTCACAGCTTTGATCTTGTTGTGTCATTTCTAATCAAAACAATTAACACATTTCAGTTTTCACTTTGTTGATATATTCTTGAAATTGTTTCACAGATTTTAAATAACACTTTTTCTTTGTGGTTCATAATTATAAAAATATACTTTTGAGCATTGTTACTTAGACAAAATGGGCAACACTCAACAAACTTTGATTCCATGCAGCTATCCACAACTCCTCTCCACAGACTACTCCACTGTCGCCAATTTACTTCACCCGTCGCCAACTTACTTTACCCACTGATAGTCCATAGATTGTTAAGTATAAAGATAACAAGACATTGGTTACATAACTCTCTGACATCTATGTTCATCAAAACAATCAAGACAATTTTTTATAAGAAATGTTTGCAAAATTTATGACATTTAATGAAAGACTATCACAAAATCTGTGAAAGAAATCTTGTATTAGAAATTACACATGGTACATAGAACATGATCTGTATTGTCAGTGACTTCCTTTGTGGTGACCTCAAATGAATGGTGTAATGAAAACGTTCTGACTAGATCATTTTCATTACACCATCCATTTGAGGTCACCACAAAGGAAGTCACTGACAATGTCCATGATATGGTAATGCAAGACCACCAAATAAAAATTTGTGAAGTTTTTTAGACTGTAGGCATCTCAGTTGAGCAAGTGCATAATAACCTGGATGGGGAATTAGCTATGAAGGAGATGTATGTGAGATTGGTGCTGCAATTGCTCACAGTTGACCAAAAGTGCATCTGGCACAATATTTCAACGTAATGTGTGGTGATGTTTAATCACAATCAAGACATTTTTCACTGATTTGTGACTGTTGATGAAACCTGGAACCATGATTACACAGCAAACAATAGACAATGGCTGGTGAAAGTGCACTGAATAAGGCAAGGCTGGTAGAGTGTTTGCCACAATTTCTTGGGATTCCTAAGGAATAATCCTCAAAAATTACTTGGAAAAAGGCAGAACCATAACTGGAACCTGTTACACTTCTTTGTTAGATCATTTTAAACTTGTGTTGCCTGAAAAAAGATCAAGGTTTCTATGCAAAAAATGCTCTTTTCACCAGGATACTGCACCATTCCATACATTAGTGATAACAATGTTGAAAGAGCATGAATTAGGCTTTGACTTGGTTCCTCATCCATCATTTTCACCAGACTTAGCCTCAAGTGATATCTCCCTTGAAACTTTGGCTTTCTGGGAAGGAATTTTCATCAAATGAGAAAGTAATAGTTGCAGCCAATGAGTATTTTGTATTGTCTGACAAAACCAATTTTGCTGATGGGATGAAAAAGCTGGAGGACCACTGGACCAAATATATATCTCTCAAAAGAGATTGTATTCAGAAGTAAGGAGAATTGTTTATCAAACAAAAATTTGTCTTGCTTTTTTACCATACCATTCTCATACAGCATTGTCTGTAGAAAATCCCTTACACAAGCTAAAGAGGGAGTCAGTTAGCCTGCTACACTGTGAAAAATGAAGTAATGTTTCAATGTAGTCTTATTTCTCTAAAAATTTCAAAGGCACAGTAAACTGTAATCTATAATTCTTATTTCCCTTTTTATAGATGGCTGTTACTATAGCATATTTATCAGATTTGTGCCTATCAGAAAATCTGCTGCCTTTAAATTTGGTATGATTCCACTTTGAGGAAGAATATTGACTTAGGTAGCTAATTATTCCAATGTAGCATCATTTCTGCTGCAGATATCATTTTGCAACAGAATTTTGTTGGTGTCTTTGTTTTTATTTGTTCATTTCTTATAATAATCCTGTATTTGGTTACAGGCTAAAAGATTGTACAGAATTTGTGGTAATCGAGTGTCAACTCTTGGTTACAGCTTGTCCTCTGAATTAGGGAGAAGTTTCCCTTCTTCATATGAAGATACTTCATCCATGTCCATCTCCATAACACACCTATAGCGTTACTGCCTACCATGCAAGGGGTCCTGGGCTCAATTCCCAGCAGGGGACTGGGTGTTGTGTGTCCTTCATCATCATTTTCATCATCATTGACATGCAAGTCACTTAAATGGTCAAATTGCAATATGGGGCCAAACCCTGAAGAGGATATCCTGGCCAATAAATGTCGTACAATCATTTCATTTTTACTTCATTCATGTGTGATACCCATCTCTTGCCCCTGCCTCACTTTCAGTTTACCCTTGTTTGTTGTAGCAGAGACCAGGACTCAGATTGTGAAGGAATATATTTAAGAAAGAGCTAAATTTTTTTATCAACAATACTTTTTTTCCTGTAATTTATTTTTCAACATTGTGACTTGAGTCATTAGTTGTGTTTCTTTTCCATACCATTTTATTGTCTGCATCTAAGAAATTGACATATTCTATTAACATTACTTGACCATAATTGTCACAAAAACTATTTGATATCAGATTTGTATCTCAATAACCTATCTGTTTTAGGTCCTAGAATAAGCTGTCAGTCTCTGTGTCACTGTGACCTCCAATCAGTGAAAAACTTATATCAAGTAGTAATTCACACCTGGAAACTAACAATTCTAGTCATCATCAATTGATATTACACATAGAAAAACAATATTGAAGTTTCCACCCATAATTAATCTCCAAAATCTATGTTTGTGTTCATATGCTACAAACAATAGTGCTCCATTCACTTATGAAGGATGGGAAGCATTATCGCTTAAATGTCTCTGCATGTTATAATTCGTTTAATCTTTTCTTCATGGTCCCTACAGGGAGTTGTAATACAATCATAGATTCATCACTTAAAGTTTTATTGCTACTTTGTAAATACATTTTCACAAGTAGTTTGCATCAATTCTGAATAATCTGCCAGTTCAGTTTTTTCAACATCACCATGATGATGTCTCTTGAGTTAAGCAAACCTGTGTCCATATTCCATCATTTTTCAAGAGTGCGTCTGGGACATTACTAACTTGCATAAGATTTAATAATATCTGAGATGCACCCCAAAAAGGATGGAATATTTCATCCACCAGGAAAACTTCAAGAAAAAAAACCTGTGACCACTTGTGCTACCCTTCTCTGTATATGTTCAATAGCCCCTGTTAGTCCTATTTGGTACAAGACCCACTCAGTTGAGTTATATTCTAGACTGTGTTATGTGAATGTTTCTTAACCAATCTCTTTTGTAGGCTGACTGTATTTCTGGGTATTCTACCAATAAACCGAAGTCTGCCACCTTTTTTATTTATGACTGGTCCTCTGTGGTTGTTCCAGTTAATATCCTACAAATTGTTATACTCTGGTATTTGTGTGAGATAACTGATTCCAGCTGTGACTCATTGATATTGCAATCATAGGATAGCATATTTATTCATTTTATGAAGTGCTAAATTCTACATTTCCAAACATTTACAGCAAGTTGTCAATCTTTGCATCAAGATATGTCTGAATATTTGTGTAGCTTTTTTCAGGCAATATTTCATTGCAGCTAATTGCCTCATCTGTGGAGATCATGAGGCTATAATTAATATTGTCTACCAGGACATTAATATACATAAAGAAAAGCAAGGTTCCCAACACATTTCTTTTGCACATACCTGAAGATACTTCTATTTCTGTTGATAGCTCTCCATCCATGATAATACACTGTACGTACCGGTCAAGAAATCTTTAATCCAGTAACAAATTTTGTTTCGTAACCCTTGTGATCAGACTCTTGATAATAAGCATAGGTGTGGTATTGAGTCAAATGCATTTTGGAAATCAAGAAATAATGTATGTACCTAACTGCCTTGATCCATGGTTTTCAGAATGTCATGTCAGAAAAGTGTGAGTTGGATTTCACACGATCGATCTTTTCAGAATCCATGCTAGTTGGCATGGAGATCTTCTGTTCAAGATACGTCATTACATTTGAGCTCAGAATGTTCTAAGAACCTACAAAAAATCTATGTCAAGGGTTTCAATTTTTTTTTTACAAATACTTCTACTACACATTTTGTAAGCTAGTGTAAGCTCCCAAACACTGAACACAAGTTTTGCTTGATGTATCAATGGCATATTTTCTTTTAATCCTATCAGTAGTCTCTCTCCAATTACTTGATAGAATTTATAATAGTTGCTACTGGTGATCTGGAAACTTTAAATCCTCTTATTAGTTTGTATGCATACTGCTCCAATCTCAGGGCACAACAATCAAAGAAGCTGTTCAACACAACTTTCACACTTGAATCATCTGAGATGTACACCGTAATTTTTTTTACTTATAATCATTCCCATCTTCCGCTGTTCTGGTTCTAGTATGATACTGGTACTAGCTTATTTTAGGTATCTGCATGTTTGTGTTACATTTAAGTTATTTTCAAGTGGTATTTTGATAGCATTAAAAGAACTCTTTTCAGTCCATCCTTTTTATTTATTAATCTTCTATACGTTTCCATGAAAGACATATTTTTTTACTTATCCATGGGTTTGTTCAAAATGCAGTATTTTCTTTATAACTAACTTCATATATTTTTTTAAATGTTATTTTTTCTATTTTGCTTTTGGTAATGCATTAGACTTTATGGTCCTGATCATGAGTAACTTTTTGCAGTATACAATTCATTTACAGTTTGTGGAATGAAGATAACAAATCACTCAACAACTGAGATGCTGAGCTGATTATACACCCATAAATAAGACTGAGGAAGTTGCTACCTTTCTGATAAATTCTGTTTGAGAGCTATAGAATACACACATATAGACACACACACTTTTTTGCTACATTGTTTGAGTTGATTAAATTATGCCAGTACTGCAGATGACTGGGATGAGGGGCTGTGTGGGATGAAGTGGAAGGAAAGAGGGTAGCATAAAGAAAGATAGCTGATGGCTGGCAGAGAGATTCATCAGGTGCATGTCATTGGAAATGCCACTGGTAAGCAGGCTCTGATCCTAGGCAGGGAAAGTCGTGTTTGGCACATAACAATGTGGAGGAGTAGAGTAGGAGGGATAAATAGACCAAAAGAAGATGGAGACTGTGGAGTTGAGTGTATGAGTGCATTGTGGTTCAAGGAGCAGGGGTGGCAATGAATGTAGTGTGTGTGTGTGTGGGGGGGGGGGGGGGGGGGATAGCAGAGATTGAGCCCAGGATGATTACAGAGTAGAAGGTTGTGTTCAAAGGACACTTCCCATGTATGTAATTCCAAGAGATTTCTGCCAACAGGTACAGGATTGAAAGATGTGTTTCTAAGGACAGTTTCCATCTATGAAATTCCAAGAAGTTGGTGTTGGGATGAAGGATCCAGATAGCAGGTATGAAGCAACCACTGAAATCAAATGTGCTATGGTCAGCAGCAAGTTCCATTACTGGGGATAGTCAACTCTGCTCTATGACACAGTTTAGTGGCGGGCATTCATTCAGCTGGACAGCTCATTTATGGTCATGCCCACATAAAATGATTCTTGTACAACAGGATAAGCCTATGACTGTTGTGGTGTCAGATGTTGTAATCTTATCCCTGCTTCACATCATTTGTTGATTGTCACTCACTTCAAAATTAACTTTTTTTAATAAGCATTGAGAGGAGTAAGATGTACAATAAACTTTTTTACTTACCTTTTTTTCTTGTAGTTGGTGCAAGTTCTTCATGTCTTTGGGTCGATTCTTAAAGCAGAATTTTTTATTTCATTTTATAGGGTCTCGTGGTTCCAATTGACATGATAATGCTGAAGTAAGCCTGCTCCATAATTTCTGTTTCTGAATTTTTTTTTGCTATCACATCTTTCTATATCACACTAACTTTACAATTCCCACTTTAAAATCAGAAATCTCATTGTTATTTCCAAAATTAAAAATGTGTCTGATCACAACAGAAACATGCCCACTACTATTGATTCTGTGGTACTAACAATATTCCAAATAGTTTACAAACTATCTTGACAAGTCACTTTCTATTAATCTATATCATTATTTTATAAATGTATCCAGAAATAAATTTGTTAAATATCATCCAATTGCACAGTTAATAATAGGAATTTTAGACGTGTCAGATATTTCATAATTTCAAATGTTTCTAAAAGAATTGTAACAACAAAAATAAAGTAATTTCTTTTTATGGATTATAGCTTCAAATGTACCATATCATGTACAAAATTGCATGAAATGCTTTTAGAAAAACAGCTGAGATAATATTAATCTGTTTAAAAGGTAGAAAGTATTTTTGGTATCAATAACTTCTGTTGAAGATAGGTAATGTTGGAGAAAGATGTCCCTTTACAGTGTGCTGAATGGGTGTATAAAATAGGTCTTGCACCTTGGTCGTCCTCAGCAGTATGACCAGGATTTCATATCATCATTTCCGGTAATGAGGAGCATCGTACACACAGTACTTCCCACTTCTCTTGGAATGATGTTCTGTCACCCACACTATTTAGTAATATGCTAATCAACCTTTATTGCTCACCTACTTCTAGACTTTTGTCATGTCTTATTCATCAAATAAGACAATTACAACACAAGATAAAACAAAATATCAATTCATCAGGCTACCTTCCATTCAGAAGGCTGTTGCACGCAGCGACTGTTATATTGACTTGTAAACAAAAGATTTCAGCTATCAGTTGTCCTTTTTAAATTTTATTGGCAGATCTAGATTTCAGCTAGAAACTAGCCATTCTCAATGCTCTATCATTTTTTTATCAATGTATGCAATGCCTGTTGGCTGGGCTTCATTCACAGTATTCAATCAACTGTGGATGAAGCTCAACCAACAGGCATTACATGCATTGATCAAAAATGATAGTTCATTGAGAATGGCTAGTTTCTAGCTGAAATCTAGATCTGCCAATAAAATTTAAAAAGGACGGCTGATAGCTGAAATCTATTATTTACAAAAATATCAATTATATGCATGTGTAGAATACTAACACTTTACACCACTTGTATTGAAATTGTATTTGAGAGGCTGCTGCACTTTCTACAAAAGTGTGCAAGAAGCATATAAAATTGTTTTTATAACATGAGAATTAAATCAAAGCAATTTATTACCATTAAGGTCTCTCTCTGTAACAGAAGTAATGATGTTTGTTACGTTCCACCTTGTTACATCAGTTGCAGTCAAAACAGATAATACACCAAAATCTTATTGGATATGTAGGTACCATTTTCATATCATGTGTATTTGAATTCAGCTTGAAAGATAAAACAGTTGCTGCTAATTTTGTCTCAAGGGAGGTATTGTTAATTATGTTCACTTCAGAAACATTAATTTTTAAAAATTTGGGGATTAAACTGAAACAACTGGAAACAGTCCTGTAGTCATCTGAAACATATAGTTTATGATTCTGTGTCACTCAGATGGGTTGTTAATTGCAGGCACTATCACTACACATATCTTCAATATTTTGAATTGGCAGTTAATTGTAACTTACAGTTTCACAGTCTCCAATGCTTTCACATGTTCCAGGAATTCCTTGTGTGAGACCACTAAAATGTTCCATCATCATTCTTTGGCATCTGTGTCTTTACTGTTTCTTGCCGAATCATGCAATTTTTTTTTTATTACTACATGGTCAGTTTTCACCCACAATCCAAAACAGCATCTACTGACTGACTTATAACATTTTGTTTCAATAATAACCTGCTGGCTGCACAAATATGCATCGTTTTAATAGTCTTACATGTTATGATAGCTCTATGTTCTTACAATTCAATAAACAGATTTTTAAATAAAAGCCTTAATACTAACAAATAGTGGAATGACACAATTAGAAGATTAATGTTTTTAAATAATAAGTTCAATTATTTGTATACCTAACTTTGATGCAGTATGATCTGAAGTGCATCTCTTTCAATCTTGAGGCTTCAGTGTTGACACTTCGCATGGAAATCACAATGTACTGAAACTGGAAATACCAAAATCATACAACTGAGAGGAACAAATTTCTGTTATAAGCTTCACCCAGTTTTGTGTGGGAAAAATTAAGAATGACACTGGAAAGCTAGGTTAAAGAATGGAAATTCCATTTTACTAAATGTGCAGAACCTACCATCCAGAGGTTGAATTTTATACGGCTACTAAATAGAAAGATATACTCATTTTTCCTTACATACCTCTTACTTAGAATCCCTTACATATGATCATCTGTCTCAAACCTTCTCAAGTCATTTTATCTCCAGTCGTCCTTTAACTTCTCTCCCCATTAAACTGAAGTTAAATTATTATGACTGAATAATATCTGGTTACTTGAACGGAAATTTCTGTGTGAGAGGAGTTGCTTCTCCATTATTTTTAACACACATATCTCCCATACTCCCAAGTATTAATTTAATTCCTCTTTGAACTGTCAAGTCTATAAAGTAGAATGATTAATGGTATGTAAATGGCAGTTACACTTCATAACTGTACTCTGTACGACTCTCGATATCAAAGTCAGGATCTGGAATAAAATTTTTGTGGCTCTGCATAATTCTGGTGATTATTGACTCTGAAAATTCTTAAAATAGTCAAAGGCACAAATATAATCCATGGGCAGGCCGTCTTGGATGCTATGATGTACTCACTCTGCAGCACGGGAATCAGTGTTCAAGTTGTGTGTTAATTTCAATAAAACTGCAGAAACTAATCTCTCAAAATAGAGCATAAACAACCATGGTGCAGGCTTTACTGGTTTCCCAGGATACAAGGTTCCCTATGAGTTATGTCACACCAAATAATGTTCTGAGCCATAAACAAGGGAGAGTTAAAAAAAAAAATATTTCATTCATGAAATTATATTTTTCCATAAATGATCTTCATACCTACATTTCATATATTATCCTCTTTTATGATGCAAGATATTATCATAATTAATCAAATTACATTCTGTATTCAAAATGGCAGCTTCCAACAATGCCACTAATTACAGTTCAGCTGTGACCATACCAACCATTTCCTCTCCTGAATTGCGAAATCAGAAGTAAGTAAGTGTATAGTACACATAATGTTCACATTATATCCACAGAGTTTTGTATCATGAGTCAGAGATAATCTCTCTCTCTCTCTCTCTCTCTCTCTCTCTCTCTCTCTCTCTCTCTCTCTCTCTCTCTCACACACACACACACACACACACACACACACACATACAGTCGTAATGAGTCTTTGATCCATTTCGACCATTTGTGCAGTTAAGCATAAACATTTGCCCTAAAAGATAAAAAGTTACAAGAAAAGGGTGATACTACAATCGTTACAACAGGTCAGTCTCTTCCAGTGTGGGGCCTGAGGGATATACCCCTCCTTCCCAACTCTCCCAAACCTAAGGATCTTTTCTTCCAGAGGAACAAGCTAACTGTTCTGAAATTTAAAATTTGTCTGTCAATGGTACTGGTGAGCCATTCTGCATCCTCGTGATTATTCATCAGAACATACAAATATTTCAAGATGCTGTGTACATGAAACAAATCTTGCTTAACTTACAAAGTGCCACTGCAAAAAATAATTCTCAATCAGAATATTCATTTCTTAATACCATTCCCACTGCATACATGTTTTCAAGTAACAATTATGTTGCATAGTGACAGATAATTTACCTGTTTACCATTATGCTCTGTTAATGTGTTAATTCAATATTGTCATAAATTTCTTTCCCATTGCAGCTTTATTCTTTTCCTTTCTTGTACAAGTTTATTTTATGTTCTTCATCATATTTTTTCTGATATTTTATTTGCTGACAGTTTACCGTGCTAAACCTCCTTCACATCCACATACAGCTTGTTGTGTCCAACTCCTTGGAAACTGAGGTGGCTAGTAATAATGCAGTTAATAAGAACACTCTACAAAACTAAACTAAACTCCATCCAAACAGGTCTTGGAAGATCCATTGGTACTGATCAAATGCCTTGTCATCCTCAGCTTATAGATATCACTGGATGCAGATATGGAGGGGTGTGGGATCAGCAATCTGCTCTCCTGGCTGTTGTCAGTGTTGGTGACCAGAGCCACTACTTCTTGATCAAGCAGCTCCTCAATTTGCCTCACAAGGGCTGAGTGCACCCTTCTTGCTGACAATGCTTGGCAGACTGGACAGTCACCCATCCATGAGTTAGACAAGCCCAATAGTGCTTAATTTCTTTGATCTGACAGGAACCAGTGTTAGCACTGCACTAGGCTGTTGGTCACTCTGAATAAATAATACTTTATTAATTACAACAAAACTTATCTTTGCTGACCAGGCTGGGATGTAGCTACAAAAGTGCACACATGGACTTGTAATTCAGAACACACTGAATGAGCCACAATTACTGAGTGGCGAATTGATACAAGTTCAGAATGGCCATATTGTGGCTTCATTATAGTCACTAGAACACATAAGTTCATAGACAATTGTTGACACAGTTCTGATAGCGTTGGTGTGTAGGCACCATTCACAGGAGACAGAAGTCTCTTCACTCCCCGATGGCTGACACAGGCTGTGTCATGGTGAAGAACAATGGCTTTACTCCAACAGGAACTTCCTGGAAGTGGGTAATATCTGACCATGAACAGAAATGCCCTCCTGACCTCTGGCAATGCTATTTCATGGCAGAGGTGCAGTGGTGGCACTTCGGAACTACAGGAGACATGGTCACTTCCTACCATCTCATTGACATCTCTTGACACCACTTTGCTGTGCAGTACCTCTATGGTGGTTGGTATTTCTTGCACTGCTCTCAATACTTGATGACACCACATACACGTAACACTGATTAAAATCAGTCAGTGTTTACAGCTGAACTGAACCTAGTCAGTTTGGAGAATTACACAGGAAAAGATTGAATTTTAATCAAGCAAATTTTAGAAGTGGGCATAGTATATTAGGCTACTTATTGAGTGTGATGTAATTTATGGAACTGAGCAATGAGTGTTAAAGTTTTTGTGTGAGATTCATATATATTTAGAAGGTTTCTGGCTAAGCTTCAATAAAATCTCTACTAAAAGCCCCTGAGGAAAAAGCTTCGATTCAATCTGTGTCAGTGTCATGAAAAATGTACTTGATAATCTTGTAACTTCTGTTGGATTTCACGTGGATATAATGGCATATTCAAAACTAAGAAAGGACTCTGGCACTGGGGGTTATATCATCAGAACTGTTCTTAGCAGACTTGGATAAAGTTTTAAGATTCATTACTTGGAAAAGAGCAAAGTAATATGTATTAATGAAACATATCTGAACCATCTTGGTTCTGCTGTTGCCTTTATACTGTTTATATCTGGAGCAAAAAACTTCAGCAATGAAGGAAAGAACTTAACAGGGCAACTTTACAAGCAGACCTAGAATCAGTTGTAACAAGATTAAAATAAAGTGTGATCAACTCATTAGAAAGAAAATAGCAGAAATCAACAATGAATTCACAGAAGTACTGACAAGTACACAAAGTGAATGAAAACCTGATAGCTTTCGGGGGGGGGGGGGGGGGGGGGAAGTTTAACAAGCTAGAGAACACACACACACACACACACACACACACACACACACACACACACACACACACACACCTCTGTATGAGGAGGGTTTAGTGAGGGGAAGGCAGTGGCTTGGAATGGAGGGAGGCAGATGTTGTGTGGGATATACATGTGTGGTGGGGAGGGGGGGGGGGGGTAACACATGGGAACTGGAGACATGAGTTTGTGTAGGGCCCAATCACAATAACATGGTGGCTTGAGATGGGAGGGGGTGACAGGATAGAGGAGTAGGAGACTGTTGGGTTGACAGTGTGGCTGAAGTGGTTTAGCAGAGACTGAGACCAGAAGGATTATGGGAGCAAAGGATGTACTGCAAGGATAACTGCCATCTACAAGGTTCAGAAAAGCTGAGGATACAGATGGCACAGTTTGTGAAGCAGCCATTGGACTTGGACATGTTGTGCCCAGGAAAGTGTTTGACCACTAGCTGGTAAAGCCTCTTCTTGGCCAGTGTTTAGCAGTTGCCATTCATCGTGGTGTTGATCTGGATGATGGTCATGCCCACATAAAAGATGTGAGGAAATTGCAGCAGAGTTGGTATGTGAGATGGCTGCTTTAACAGGTGGCTCTGCCTCTAATGAAATAGGATAAACCTGTTACAGGCCTAGTTGCCTTGATGTTTTTCTCCTTAATGGGGGGGGGGGGGGTGTTGTGAATAGGCCATTGAAACAGTCCAGTAGTTGATCCATATCTTCCATATCTTGCAAGGTCTCTTGCTTCTCTTACTTTTTCTCTCAGTCATCTTTCAATACCAATGTTGCAAGGTTCCTGCTATTGAGTGCCCTTGAACCATCACACTGCTTCTCTCCTGTGAACTTTGATCTGTTACATTGAAGATGCTGACAAAGACTTTTTTGTTCTAGTGGAACAACACATTCAGAGAAGTTGAACTCAATGCATTTCTTATAACGTGAAAGTCTAATTTCTCTTAATGAATTGGCTACATATGCATTACGTTTCCACTAGATGTTGTCATGTGTCCATCTCACATGAGACTCAGAACAATAGTACAATAAAATCTGAACGTCAACGCTTTGATGGTTGCTGGTGTCGTGGAGGGCATGTGTGGTCCATGCCTTTTCCTTTTGGCCCCGTGGAGCAAATAACTCCACCCAGCAGGTAGAAGCACCAATCCGCAGTCTGCTTTGGTAAAAGCACAGGATCAGTTTAGCACTGATCTGCACAAACCATCGAAACTTCTCCCTAAAGTGAGGTGCTTCCTACTTACTAACTACATTACCCTACGAAGATCTTTTGTCGGCCTGTAGATACTGAGAATGTGAAACATCTTGTTCTATGAATGGCATGCTACACCTCATATTCCCCCACTGAGATGAAAGATGTCAATCTCATAAACAAAAATCTAAAAGTTTAATGCATTTGCAATAATCATCAATTTTCAAACAATTGTGTACTTCAAAAACTTCATAAAATACTAAGATTTTTTGCAGTTCATTTCCATCTGGGAATTCACATAACACTTTACTGAACTCAGTTCATATTCCACCAATTATCACCCATCTTAACTTTACCCAACACCAAGCTATGTTCAGATCCAGTCCTTATGGGGTTTGCAACCAATTTACTTTTTCATTGCAGTCTTTTTTTATCATAGTGCAGTTTAACCCCCTCTCCATCACTTTGACATTTTCATTTTGTGATTTCACTTTAGAATTCCCCTTTTATCCTTATTACCCAGCTACATGTTCTCTACTCCCTTTAGATATGGGTATTCTGACATGCACAAATGAACAGCTTGGGGGGACACAATGGTAAGCACCAAAATCTTAGTTTTGAGATACAGTAGATTTAAAGTTAGAATTGACCTACAAATCTGAATAATTTGCTTTTATTCTGCAGTGCTTTTAACATCTGTCTTGGTCTATGCAGGCATAAATAAACCTGAGAACTGACTAAAACAAATGAAATATACAAAAAGTATTACATTACGGTCATATAGATGCAATTACATTTTACCAACCACACATCATTAAAAATACATGGTGACAGAAATTTACTTATGAAAATTTACAGCAACTATTCAACACTTTACTGAAACTACATTGTCATTTATCACTCTCATCTCTGACGTGTTCTCTGTCCAAAAAAGTTGGCTTTAGTGACACGAAAAATCCACGCTGGACTGGAGACATGTAATCTACGACCAACAGGACAGCAGCAACTTTCTTCTTTTCAATAAGTCTCGGCCCATTGTATTTCCGTCAAAGTGGAGGAACAGGTCATTGTCTTCCACAGCTTCTGAAACTTATTTCATGCCAGATGTCATAACAGAATGTCTCACTTATGAATAAAAGTGACGGAAATTCTGAAGTCACCTTCCATCTGCATACATTCCTTAGGTTGACATCTTGACCATCAACTGTCTTCTTTCTTAAGGCAAATGATTGTTTCACGTGCCCTATTTGAAATAAATGCTCTCTTTTC
Source organism: Schistocerca nitens (assembly GCF_023898315.1). Taxonomy (NCBI): domain Eukaryota; kingdom Metazoa; phylum Arthropoda; class Insecta; order Orthoptera; family Acrididae; genus Schistocerca; species Schistocerca nitens. Next base: position 391,511,123 of record NC_064619.1, on the reverse strand, counting down.
ATATTGTACACAAAAAATGGATTCTTCTTAGCTGACTTCTGGATGATATCCAACCACTGATCTGGGCTGTACACATCTTGTACTTGCCAGCAAACATAATTTATAATTGTCATGAAATCTCTTTCAGAGGGCAACATCATGTGTCCACTAACAGGGAAGTAGTGTTCAATTACAAGAAATCTTCCAGTTGATATTATATACTTCCAAAACAGGACTATGTTCCAGTTCTTATTTTGGCCACAGCAGTTATCAGATATTGCAATGAGAGTATGTCGTTTCCATCAAAGTAATGTAAAATGCAGCTTAAAATTTCCTCTGATTCATGCGCAGCAGTAGTCTCATTCCACAAGAAGCAGTGCCCTTTGTCCTTGCCACAGTCATTAACATTCAGGTCATGTAACCAAATTTTCCTTTTGTGAAAAGCTGGCCCACATCTTAACTTAGGAACTGGGAGAATTAGCTGCAAATCAAAAGTCACAACATGAATATTACTGTCTGCTTCTGCTCATTTTGTCTGCACTCCAATGTTAGTCTGCCCCACCTCTGCATGACGTTGGTGTAATCCCAGCTGACAGTCAAGGCTTGCTTTCAGCAGGGGTCAACAATAGTCTCAGTTTTCACTTTTAGCATGTCACAAGTCTCACACATATCGTTCTTTGGTGACTTTTCTTCTATGTTATATTCTTCAGTGAAAATTTGCCTATACTTGAATGCAGATACAGGATAGGACATCTCCTTGCAGAAGACATTCTTATAGTGATTATATCAGGAGGTAACTCTTGAGTCTACACCTAGGTACAATCTGCCACCATTGTTTGAGCATCTGTAGTGACTCTCATATTTCGGTATTTTGTTGTTGTGTTTCCTGATCAAGCATGTAGATGCCCAGAATGCTTGCCATGTTTATCCTGGGCTAGTGTGCTCAATCCAGATATTTTCTTCTGCATATTTTCCCTGTGACCGAAATTATTATGCAGACCATGAATGGAGATTTTAATATCACTGCCACAACTTTTACAGAGTAGGAAATAGTAAAATTTCTCCGAGATTCACCAAATACTTTTTGATGACATGCAACAGCATTACATTTCATTGCACCAAATAAAAATGCATTTTAAACATTAAAATCACCTATTTCCCAAAATGTTTTGAACACTTTCATCACATTTGAATCCCCTACTTTGTCAAAATGCTTACAATGGCACTGGCCATCAGGACCCACGCTTTTTTTTACTTACAGTTTCTCCTGTATGCAAAAATATTCTTCACCCAAATTACGCCTCTTCTGTTTAATTTTGCACTGAGAATCAAACCTCAGCCTTTTCCAAGATGACCTCTGCACCTCTTCAAGCACCCCTTCCTGACTTGTTTGTGCAGCAACAGTACACTGTTCACTTTTTTGGACAATACACTCTGATTTGCTATTAACCAGTATAACAACAAAAATTACTATTATTGGTACCATTAACATTATTACATGTAATAATGTACATGAAAAATGTGCATAACAAAAAGAAGTAGTGATTCTAATATAACCTCAAAATTCTGTTCTTCAGGATCATAATGGTATGTACATGCACTTATCTTTATGTTCGTGAAACATACTAAATACAATATATTTAAAAATTAACATACCTATGAGTCACCTGAGTCATCAGGAATGTATTCTGAATCCTTCTCAGAAATATCAGTATCACTGGAAGTAAACTCATCATCTTCTGTTGTTTTCAATCTTTCCATAATCTCAGAAGAAGTACATGGGCTGTCTTTACTAGCCGCCATTTTCTCTGTCGCTTAACATTAGGTTTCTGCAACTGGCACTTACCAATTAACTTCTCCCTGTATCTGTTGCATAAATTTACAACTACCAATAAATGTATTCCATTGTGCACCTCACAGATAGCATCAGTAGCCGTCCATCCCAAAATACATACTGATGGAGTTTACCATTGTGTTCCCCAAGCCACTCAAATGTTTCTGTAGGTTTCTTTGGATATTATACTTACCTTATTATCTTACTTTCTTTGCTGTACTTAGATGACATTAGTTTACGCCCATGTTCTCTTTACTCCAGGTCTTGGTAGAGGTATTTATATTAAGTTTATTCGCAATTTTAAATTACTTCCACTAATTCATTCATTTACCCAAAGAGCTACTTCCTGGATTCAAATCAGCAATCCATTTAACAGTTCCTAACTTCTGATGTTTGCTTTCATAAACTGTGGTAAAAATTTACTCAGATTTATGAAGAATAATCAACCTGGTACATTTGAAATTGCACTAGTCTCTAGAATGCGTCTATACCAGAAAATTCTTTCCTGTGCACATTTGCACCTCATTATAGGGGTGAATGTCTCTCAACTATCTTTCCATTTTATAACCCAGTGTTCTGTTACAACTCTCTCTCTCTCCTCCTAAAAGCTCTATGGGTCCTTTCTTTTGCAGGTCCACCTGACCTAAGGTGTAAGTGATCCTTCCCATAGGTCCACGCAACCTTTATCTTCCTAAAATGTTGCCTTCAGGCACACAGCACCATCACTTTTCAATTCCTGTATGAAGTATCCTATCCAGCTTATACTCTGTATTGTATTAAACTGGAGACCTAAACGACGGAGAGGCTTCATCCTGCCTCAGCCCTCAGTAGTTTTGCAACCCCACAACAGGCCACAGCAGTCCACCCACCCTACCGCCACCCCCAGCTGAACCCACTATGAGTGGACATCCCCCCCACCCCCTCCTCGCCCCTCCCCCTCCCATGGAAACATCTCATACCAGACAAGTGTAACCCCAAACGTTTGCGCAGTAGAATAATTATGGTGTATGCTACGTGGAAACGGTGTTTGTACTGCAATTGCCGACACAGTGTAACTGAGGCAGGATAGGGGGAACCAGCCCACATTCACTGAGGTAGAAGGAAAACTGCCTTAAAAACCATCTACAGGCTGGCCAGCACTCTGGACCGTGACACTAGTCCACTGGGTGGATTCGAGCCAGGAACCGTCTGGCCTTCCTGCTTGGGAAGCAGTGCATAGACCGCGCAATTAGCTGGGCAGGTAGCTTATATTCTCATAAGTAGAAGATGTTCCTCCTTCTATGTCTGACTCTAGTGATCATTTGCTTGAGTACATTTTCACCTTCCTCAGATCTGGCCTTACATTAATACTTACATCCCTTAACAGTTCAAAACTGATATTTTACCTTAATTGTGAAAGGTTTATAATCATTGTATACCTCTTCTCATGTGATACCTTTCACCAATAACTCTGTTCCACCAGATTATCTTGGTCTATGATCATTATATGTTAACTTCTTTTTGCCCCTTTGCCTATTTTTAATTTAAAATGTTATACGTATTTATTGGGATGAGTACTAAGTGGTACAGGTAAGTGTCTCCTCCGCTTTATAATATTTACATTACAAAATATAATTACTGGATTATCCATTAACTTTCAAATGTCTTAATTTTTTTTTAAACCTTATCAATTTATATAAATTTCATTGGGTCTTCCATGTTTGTGGCTTTATTTCCACATCAGGACACTTCCTTCATGCGACAAGAATTCTGCTGCAATTCTTCCATCTTTCCATGTTTCCATAACTGATGTATCATGTGTGCATGTTCACCTGACACCTTTCTCATTGATTTGCTGTATGCACCCTTTCCCATATGACATGTTGGGGGACAGGAGATCAACCAGTGAACTGCATTGTTTATTTCTTGAAAGAGTAACTGATTTTGAGATTTGAGTGTTTTTTCTTTGTTTTCTTTAGAGCTGTTAATTCCAGCTGTAAGCCTGCTAAATAAATGTCTCAAATTATACGTGGGTTTGATTTCTGGCCTACATAATTGGTGTATTTGACGTGATCTTGTCATGACTGTATTGCTGTCGTTTCTCATTGTCGACAGTTCTAAAATTCCAATCTCTTTTTGCAGCTGCCAGATTTGTCACTAATGGTTTGCAAAAAATTACTTGCATCTTCCATGCTTAACAGATGCAATCCAAAACATGTTATTGTAACTTAAATTATTCTTATTATTACAACAGATCAGGTTCAACAATTCAGATATAATCTGTTCAATGAACTGGCAAAACTGTGTGGATTCCGACACCACCACACAGTCAGTTATCACATGATGAGCAAGGGGTTGGAGGAAAGGTGGCATAGAACACTGAAGAGGGCCTTCATGTCTCACCAACAGATTTGGACAGAGGTGCTGCCAGTAGCACTTCTAGGTTTACAGACTGCATATGAGCCAGATATAGGTGCAACACTGGCGGAGATGATTTATGGAGAACCACTGAGAATTCTCCCAGACTATCTCACAATGGCACCACTACCAACACAAACGGACCTGCCACTGCTGGTAAAGAGCATTCATGAGCATGTGGCAAGGATGAGAGGGCCACCAGCATCCCGCCATGGTGAACATCTGGTCTTTGTGCACAAAGTGTTGGCAGATCACTTGTATATCATGTTGTGCATGTATGCCGTACTGGCTCCTCTGCAACATCCTTATACTGGGCCCTACCGAGTGCTGCAATGTGATACACATACTATTGATGTCTCACAAATTGAAAAAAAACTTTCAGGGAGTCCATTGAAAGAGACTAAAGAGACGACACCAAGATACCAGAGTACTTCAGGACAACCAGTCACACCTGTGCTCACACTGACACAACAGTCAGTCATCTGTACAAGAGCTGGATGACAAGTAAATTTAAAGTACTCCTACATCCCAAGAGCTTCACACTTTAAGGGGGGATCTGTGTGGAAACAAGAGACCCACCAGTGAACTGCATTGTTTATTCCTTGGAAGAGTAACTGATTTTGAGAGCTGGATGTTTATTCTTTGTTTTTATTTAGAGCTGTTACTTCCAACTGTAAGCCTACTAAATAAATGTCTGGAGGTGTATGTGGATTTGATTTCTGACCTACAATGTGATACGTAACTATAAGTCATAAAATTTTATCTTAGTGTCATCATCATATTGTCCCATGTGTGTTGTTTCCCTCAGCCACCCTGTAAAGACAGTTTTTACATCTATATCTACATCTACATTCATACTCTGCAAATCACTATTACTTTCCCAAAACAGCTACAACAATTTACAACTGTTGTACTGATGGTTCCTGTATCTACATTCTTCCTGTGTTCAGCCCTGTGCCCTTTATTACTGAAGCCCTTTTTGTGTTTTCCCCAAACTCTCTAACCTAAAAAACCACCCAGTCCATGCCATACAGCTCTTGCTACCCATGTAGCTGCCTCTTGCATGTAGTGAACTCCTGACCTATTCAGTGGAACCTGAAACCCAACCACTCTATGGTGCAAGTCAAGGAATCTGCAGCCTACATGGTCGCAGAACCATCTGAGCTTCTGATTCAGACCCTCCACTTGGCTCTGCCACAGAGGTCCACAATTGGTCCTGTCGGCTATGCTGCAAATGGTCAGCTCTGATTTCATCTCACAAGCAAGACTGAGAGTCTTTACCATTATGTTAGCTGCTTGAAACCAGAGAGAATCTCTTGTGGTCCAAAGTGACACTCACCATTGGTATCAATGTGAGACACCACCTGCAGTTGGCTGACCCTGTGCTCTTCATGGCATCTGGAAAGACCAATTCCATGTCTGCACTGACTCTACTTGGTATGCACCTGGGGTGCACATTGGCTTTCTTCCCCATCTTGGTAGCAATGTCCCTTTGGGTCCCATAATGTGCATAAGATTTGAGATCACAATATCAATAATCCCACCCTCTGTGATTGTTTGGATCTTGAAGTCTGTGAGGTTTCCTCTGAAACAGGACAGGTGACAGCATCTGGCTAAGTGACAGAGTCTGCCACAGACAGCACCTGCAACCTGTTCGTCAACTAACCAGGGAGGCCTTATGTGTGGCCCCTGGGATGTCTTTTGCCACCTGCCACACCCCGAGGCAACTCCCCACTTGACTACAGGTGAGGGGTCAACCTTAGTGTGAGCAGTAACTGTGCTGGCCACCATTGAGGACTGATCAGAGGACTTGGACATGCTGGATGTCTACTGGATCCCCATGGCTGGCCCACAACAGTGGTGCCCATCCGCTGCAGCTTCAAGCTGTGTAACCAAAGCCATCAAAGCCTGGAGCTGAGAGTGAAGTATCACCACAATCAGCTCACATCCAAACAAAACTATCACAGCCCTATCCATACTAGATACCATGGGAAACTACACTACACAGATAAATAGGCTATCAGCACGTGCTGTAGGATTCTACTATAGATGCTGATGAAAATGCAGGAACTGTGTCTATTAAATTAGATTGTACTAAGATCATTTGTATGAAGGAAGGGTTTCACCAATAGAACCTTGTGAATGTGATATGACAGAAACACATAGTTGGTCCTCCTCTTGCAGAAATAAGAGAGGAAAAGAAACATGGGTATATTAATTCCAAAGAAAGAAAGAAGATAGCCTGAAAGATTATGTCCCATACCAAAACGCCCACCCCAAGGAAGTTCCTTCAGGACTTTAGTCCTTCATTGTGACACCAACAATGAGAAGTTGGTTGGCATTCCCTACAGGATGGCCTTGTCACAACTTCACCATCACAGACCATAAAAAGTGACCCCAAAAAACCTCTATTTTAAGAATGTAAAGAAATAATGAACACCACATGGTGAAACAAAAATAGTACATCATCAGTTGTCAATGTCCTTTTTCCACCTATCTGTTGTGCAACTTATGATACTACTACATCAGTAACTACCCTAGAATATCTTTGTAAACCCATCCATTGTCTACTAGATTTTATTAGCAAAAATTTAAAAAAAAATTCCTGCATACAGTCATAGAAAAAAATTCATTGTTGACACTTATTACCCCCCCCCCCCCACACACACACACATACACATATTTATCCCCCAAATCCCCCCTCCTCCATACCACAATTGCTCATATTCATCTGATGCATATCTGACACACTGACAGCAATATTCTGTACTGTTAGTAAATTGAGCAGCTGATTGGTAACCCTCTGGTCTAAATTAGGTGTTTCATATGTCCAGTTCCAGGATAGGATAGTTAGAGATAATATTTTTCGAAAGATTATAGGATAGAAAAAGAGTGAAGAAACTGTTCTGCAGAAAACGAATATGTAAATAACAAAACAGTTAACTTGGGAACTGCTGAACTTGCTTAGGATACAGGTTTCCCTGAGGACATGAAGCTCCAGGTGAGAGTTCTTCATGCCTTTGCCAGTACTAGACCTGTGACGCTCAATGTGACACTTTAGGGACAGCTTTGCCATTCCAGATGTATTGAACACAGTGGAATTTCTCTAGTGCACATGAACAGAAAACAGAATTTTTTGTGAAGAATCTAATCTTAGGTTATTTTTGGTGTGAAACACAATGGAGATGGGTTTTTCACATGTTGTGTCTTTTGGTGGTTGTTTTTTGTAAGGAACTGGGGCTTTGCTGCAAAATTGTATCTGTGGGCGTGATGCTACACTTAGCTGCTGAAGTGCTACTGTGGGACTCTGTTTATTTGTGAGGGCCTCAGTTTCTGATGCAGTCAGGTTGGACTCTAATTATTTCCACCACATTTAGGTGATTGATTCTGAAATAGTGCCACTGGGTTTAACTATGTTTACACCAGTCAGGACATTGAATATTTTGTGGCATCTGACACTGGGGAATTCGTGCTACTGCTGAGTGATCTTTAGATCATACGGATTAGGCTGTGTTTTAGTGAACTGATCAATTTGCTAAATATCAATTGATGTTCTTCAGCATTCAACAACTCTATTAAAATTTATAGCGTGTTCAGTATTACAATTGGGGGCTTGAACAATAATTAAAATTGGATGTAACTGTTTGGAAGATACCACCAGTGAACAGTGTTTACTTCTGAATAAAAGCTTGTTAATTTTAAGGAACTCAACACATGCATTCAATTCATCATTTGGCATCAGATTGCTTGTTAATATTTGTAATCATTGGTCAGCAGCATCAAGAGTATTTTATTTATACACTTTAACAGGTGTTAAGCACACATGTCTGGCAGTAGAAAGGGTTGGAGATCATCTCTGAGTTAGACGACAAGAGCCAGCAAGCAGAAGCATTTGCAGTTCCATTTCCCATTCCACCAACAGTTGCAATTGGGGGCTCATCTGGGATTGAAGCATTTGCAGCCCCACTCCCATTCTGCCGACCACTGCACAATGATTTTGAACAAACATTAACTCATCAATATTGAACATTGCAGTCTGTACTTTCCTATTAAACTTGTGTATCCTCATATCTGCATGTCTATGTAATCACTGTTCTACAGTTCAAGTTACATATTCCAAGTTTTCTGTGGGCCTAGATGGCCACTTAAATAATTTCAATAGTGGTTCTCCCGTAAAGGTTCTATTCATGATTTCCACTGGAGATAATCCAGTAGTCATGTGTAGTAACTCATTCATTATCATCAGCATTTCAGGAACCAGTTGTGCCCATGTCTTATGTTTTTCTAAACAGTATGTTCTACATGATCTTCCCAATTGTTTCAATACTCTTTCATTTGGCTTGGATTGTGGGTGGAACCATCAGATATCTACATGTCTCACTCCTTCCCATGCAAGAAACTATTTAAAATTATTGCTAATAAAATGTGGGCCATTACTGGTTAAAAATCATCTTGATATCCCTATATTTTTAAAATATTCTTGTAAAAAGATGTATCATGGTGGAGGTGTTGGCCTGCTTCATTGGCTAAAGTTTAACATATCTTGACCAATACTCTACAACTACAAAGGTATACCTGACTCCACTGCAGCCATGAGGTAGTTCAACAAAAAAATATCCCATATAATGTCTTGTTCAAATTTTCTTTCAAGTTTTCGTACGTCATCATTCATATAATTTAATGACAGAAAGTTTATAGTGAAAACTATGCCTGAGCCACTTATCACTTATCATGCCATTCATACATAAAGGTAATCATGATAAAGCATCTGGAATAACATTTTGTGATCCTTCAATGCAAACAATTACTACATTATGTTCTTGTAAGAATAGTGCCTATTGCATTAGATGGTTATGCAAAATACTTCTTTCTATTAAAAATGATAATGCTTGGTGGTCAGTATAAGTGACTACTTATAATCCCCAAATTAATGTTTCAAACTTGTTAATGCTCCATACAAATGCAGGTACCATATTTACCTGAGTATAATATGGCTCTGAATATTAGAAAATCCCATTTTTATTTTGCTCAATAAAAAAAATTATTTTTTAAAAATCCTGACTAATCAAAATTACAAATCTATATTGATGTAAGGTATCTGCCTTAAAATTTAACAGTGAATCTGTGGGAACAGGAGACCAACCAGCGAAGTGCATTGTTTGTTCTTTGGACAAGTAGCTTCTCTGGTTTGACATTTATTCTTTGTTTTTTGCTTTTTTTGTTTAGAGCTGTACTTCTGACGTTAATCCAAATAAAATAAATGTCTCTAAGTGTATTTGGGTTTGATTTATGACCTACACATCCATTCTAAACCTATGCCATTTATTCACTGTCTACATTTTGATAATACAAGGGGAAATAAAATAAACAAAAACAAGAAATGGTTTACATTATCTTCACTGCCTTTTTAGTTTACTGTCATCTATGATGTATCAGTATTTTTAATCATAATTGACATCATCGTAATGGAAAACCTGTGAAACTTATATCTTCATTGTCACAAATATTTGGCAATTTTTTCCAAATATGTTGCTATCACAGAGGTTATGATTATGGTGGGAGCTGAGAACACAGCTGTTCTTTTGCTGTAAACACATAGGGGATTTCACTTTTACACTGATGTGTGAATATTACAATGTTCCTTGCTTCTGAATACATCTTCTGCCTGCTGCTCTCTCAGTGGCTGTCTAGAACCAGCAGCTGACACACTCCTATGATTCCCATTATACCTCACAGTGAGTGTCAACAACATTTCTGTGTGAAATACATAAGTATTCTACTGGACTCAGTCTAGACTTTTAGCATCTCCTGCAGAAATGTATGGTATTGTTGACTATCTGTCACATGTTACAGTCAATTCAATTCTGAGTACAAATGGATTCAGGCAAACTGAAGTTTAAACATGTCAGATGTTCATAAAAAGTCAAAGTACACAGCATATAAAGTATGCAGTATAGATTTCTGTGGTTGGCAGCATGACAAAATTAGCTGCCAGCTCACCACTCCCTTACCTTCAACATCGTAGTTTTCAGCAAAGCCAGTGTCACTGTTCCCCCTCCAACCTTTCTGTAGTGCTGAGCTTGGGCAATAGTGAAACACAGGCAGCTATATCTTCTAGGGTGTATATAATGCACAACTATAGCAACTAGTACATAAATAGAAGATTGCAGTCACAATTCAGTCCAATTCTCCAACTTCTGTTCGTCCTGCGATCTAGTGATGTTCGTTCATACTATCTCCATAGCACATCATTCCACTCTAATTTATTCTTGTGGTAACTTCTGCAGTCAGTTTAATGTGATTTGTTTCATTTGTCAGATATTCAGTTGTGGATTAATTTTCTTTCTCATTTCATCTGAATATCACCAACTTGCTCTAAACCTGATTAAAAGCTGGTGATGTTTTTCCCTGGTATTCTAATACATGAACAATGACAAAATTTGTCATTTGCATCCCACTTGGTAAGTCATTACAGATTCTCATTACTAAATGAAATACTGGCTTGGGTTCAGAACCAAGTAATAGTTTTTGAAGAATAAGATTTTTGCCTTTGAATGTTACCCTTACTTAAAAACCAGCATAAATGGAAGGAATATGACATTCATACATGTATGTGAACTTTTATTGCAAACCTTTTCAAATACAACAAAAGTTTTTAAGTTGATAGAATTTGATGCTCTTTCTTCCTGTGTTTCAAAAATGTGTCAGTTTTTTAAGCAGAGCATTAGATTTTTGTAGTGGCTAATTCATTATTGTGTATCCCTTTCACTAACTCCGCAAGTGAAATGTCACATGATTGTTTGAGCAAGGTCGATACTGTATTGAGCACTTTGGCATATCTAAAAATCTTGAGCCTATTACAACAGATGCATTGTTTGTTAATCCCTGCCCTTCAGAATCCTTCAAAATAAATTTGTATGAAAGCTCAGTAGCAAAAGCTTCATTTGTAAATGTAAGACAACCCCTAATTAATCTATTAAACAATGTAAAAACATTGACCTCAGCAGAAATAGTTCAATCTGTGAACATAAGATGGCCATGTATTTTTCAAATGACAAATTTGGGAAAAGAACTCTTTTATAATCAGGCAAATATGGTAATTCTTTTTCCATAGCAATGTAATTCATTTCATGTTTATTTAAGTTACTACTTATGAAAGCAATGATGTTATGCTATCCTATATTTGGCTCCCATTCTCCCTGAGACAGTTCACACGCTATCCCGTATTTAGATGCATCTATTGCTAGTTCAAATAATTCATTCATTTTAGGGTGTTGCAATATGGGTGCATTTACTAAAAACAGCTTAATCTTTTAAAAAGCTTCTGATGTTCCTATATCCCGTACCCACTTTGATTTTTGCTTTAACAGGGATAATTTGGGTCATTCATTTGTTGTCTTTGTATGTATCTACAATAAAATCCGACTAAACAGGTGAATGAAAATAAATGTTTTACATTTCATGGACTGGTACACTCAATCATTCGTATGCATTCCAGGTGAGGTTTGGTCCATGAACTCCTTCCAGATGACCAAGAACCTTATTTTTTTTTCTAACTCCTCCCAGATTTGCTTGTTGATTAGAATTACGTCCGCCAGTAGAAATAGGTGTAAAAGAGGGATCAGCTGTTTTCTGTACATTTTTTCTACAAACTCTTGCATTCGACCCTCCAAGGCAGGTAAAGTGGCATGAGGACTCAAAATTTCATTGAATACCCTACCTTGCTTAACTATCTCTACCATTTCTTTAGTATTATACATTTCCTTGTTAATGGTATGAAACTTTTATGAATATCTTTAAAATGTTCATCAACTTCATTGCAAACTAAATCACACTGATAATTTACTTCCTTTCATAATTCATTTGGTAAATTAGAGATTACATTTTCCAATGTAGAAATTCTATTTCCATGTGCTGATATTACTCTTAGTATTTCTTCTTGTTTCATTTTTGTTCTATGCCCTTGAGCTCAAACAGTTTCCTCTTGTTTAGCATTAATTCTATGCTCATATGCCTGGACTACCTTCTCTAGTACAGTATCAATATTAGCTAGTTATGCTTTAAGAGTTTCCTTTTTTTAGTACTAATATTAGCTACTTCTACCTTAATATCATCCCCTTGAGCTTCAAAATCTTCCTGGAATTTTTTAAACATGTGCTCTTGAAATTTATCCAATGAAGCTGTTATATCTACTTCCTGTGCCTCAGTTGGTTACAGGTATAGGACATTACTATTAAACTCAATGGTTTGTCTATGTCACTCCTTTACAGTGTCCAATATGAACATACAATTTTGTCACATGTTTGTAGCTAAAACAGCTCACCATGTCATTACTGCATGCTGTGGTGAACTGTGGTTGAGCTACTGGCTGACTCTGAACATGGATTATTTCACTGTAGTAGGCTGCTGCTGGAACTGCTATGATGTGGTTCATGAGATGTAACTGCATGGCACCACAAACCGCGTGCCAAGTTGAAGTGCTCTCGTGAGACCCATAAGTTGTTAAGATGTCATTAAACTCCTTCTCTGAGCCTGACACAAACTCTTCCATGTTACAAGTTGAGTTTTATGTGCTTGCCTCATGTCTACTCTTTCATAAACAAATACAGCAATATACTAGTTGAGTATGTTAATAAAGACAGCCAGAATTTATATCCTTCAGTTGTCCACAGATTTCTTCCTCTTTCTCTCTCAGACAAACACAGATGTCTTATTCTGTAATATATGAATAATTTGAATGTGACACTATTATGTGTGTACTTTTAGACATTCTGTTGTTAACTCCCATTGTTCTTGAAATGCCGTGTATGTTTTTTATTTTTATGTATTAATTTAAAAAAAAAAAAAAAGAATCTGCCTGTTTGGCTCTTTATTTGCACCTTCTCTTCATGTCCTTCACTGAGGTCAGCAAATGGAATGTTTTCTTTTTTTTCCCCTAATGGGGTGTTAAAAATAGAATGTTGAAATAATCCACTAGCTGTTCCATAACTTTTGTATCTTGCTAGGTTTCTTGCTTTTCTTACTGTTTCTTGTGGTTGCCATATGATACCAATGTTGCAAGGGCCCTGCTGTTCAGTAACTTTGAACTGTGACACATATTCTCTCCCCTGGACTTCGATCTGTTGCATTGAAGATGCTGAAAGAGGCTTTTCTTATTCCAGTGGAATTACATAATCACAGAAGTTGAACTCAATGTATTTCCTATAATGTAAAACTCTAACTTATCTTAATGAATCAGCTACATATTCATTACATTCCAGACTGTCCATGCATGTGACTCACACAAGACTGAGATTAATAGTACAATAAAATCTGAATATCAATGCTATGATGATTTATTTGGAATCATGATGGTCACGTGCACTCCATGCCTTTCCCTCACAGCTCCACAGAGCAAATTACTCCACCCAGTAGGCAGAAGCACTAGTCCACGGCTTGCATCACCAATAGCACAGGATTGGTACAATTCCAATATGCACAAAATGTCAAAAAACCTCCCAAAAGTAGGCTGCTTCCCTCTTACTAACTACCTTAACCAACAAACATCTGTAGGTGGCCAGTGGATATCAAGGATGTTTAACATGTCATTCTGTGAATGACCATGTTAAACCTCACAAGAAGTTGGGTGTAAGTGTGGCTTAAGGATGGGCTAGGATGAGATCTTGGTTGCGTGGGCAGCAGAATGTCATTGTAGCAGAGTTGGGAAGAGCATGGGTAGATTTACCATCATTTCCAGGTTTTATGATAGACACTCTTAAATCTTGGTGACAGACATGGTTTAATTACTCCATTTGGGAGTGTTACTGATTGTTGAGAGACGTTCTCCTTTGCAGTTAGTTCTTGGGGGTGGTGGGAAGGTTAGGGGTGTGTTGGGATACGGCAATACGGTAATCAGTTTGCATACTAGATTTAGGAGGTAGTGTCTGTCTGTTAAGGCCTTTTGAGACCTTCAGCATAATGGACAAGTGACTACTTGTCACTGCTGATGTATCATCCATGGGTGGCCAGGATGAATGTGAGCAATTTTTTGACCTAGAAGAGGTGACAATTGTCAAAATGCACCTACTACTGATGGTCAGTAGGCTTCATGTGGACGGAGATATAGATAGAGCCATCAGAGATGTAAGTCAACGTCAGTGACGTGGCAAATTGAGCTGAGGAGACCCGCATGAAGGGGATGTGGGAGAAGGTGTTGAGGTTATGAAGAAGTGAGGATAGGTTGTCTAGAACCTGGGTCCAGATCACAAAGTTATCATCAATTAACCTGAACCTAAGAGCTGTGGGGGACTTGGGAGGCTAGGAAGATTTCCTCTGGATGATCAATAAACAGGTTCTCATAGGAGGGTGCCATCCAGGTACCCATAACTGTGCCATGGATTTGTTTGTACACTGCAGCACCAAAGAAACTGGTGTAGGCATTGTAACGTCCTTTGGATCTTTGGTCTTGACTAACACTCAGTGGTAGAGCAATGAGATTGTTATTTCTTATGTATCGGAATCGATGTTGCAAACAGAACATTGATGAACTGAACTCGCGACTTGTGCAAGACATTTACTTCACCAATGTTGTAATTAAATCATTTATAATTGATGGTTTATCAGTCACTATTTAAATATTAATGATAAGTTCAAATTAGTTCCAGTGACACCAAATTCCCTATAGACTGGTTGTAATCTCAAATCTATAATCAGTCGTAACAGTGTTATTAATTCCTAACGTCAAGGAGTTTCTATATAAGCACCGAGCGCTTCAGTCAAATAATATTGCAGCACATTATCTCTATAAATAATATTGTAAAACTTGAATGATAAATGCGTGAATTGACACAATATGATGGTTTATTACACAATATTAGTAACTTCCTAACAGAGCCTTGAGGAAGAAGCTTTCCCAGGTGTTGGGGGAATTATAAATTATGTGCTTCATAGCTATCACCAAGTTCCATAGTCCATTAGTTATTATGAATGAAATTGTCTATCTGTGTTCACTTCCTAAATAGTGTTAACTTCAGGTTATCTAATTAAAAGTCACTTCTGTCTAATATATGCAAGTCCTCTATCTGAATTATAATAACTTAATATTTGAAGTCAAAGTATCATTTCATTGCATCATAGTAGATCTAATTGCACCTACATATATAAGCATTCAAAAGTATGACCTGCTTTGGCTAACTCTCGTGATGTAGTGACAATGGTTTGAATTATCCTTAGCCATTACTCATGAATCTCAAAGAGTACTCACATGGAGTATTCTTTGGGAATGTGCGGTTCTACTCTGCAAATTTTATTTATAACGATTTTGCGATTTACTATGATTTTGTATTTTGAGTTTGATTTTACTGGAATCCTATCTTTCTTTCATATGTTAATAAATTACTAAGTATTAGATTCCTCATTCAATCACTGGTTAATATCCAAATAATAGTGTTAACTGGAAATTTGTTTGCTTATTCATTTTTCATGGAATTTGGAACTTGTTTTGGGGAAATCTTTGGGAATTTTGGAGCTAATGTTTGATTTTCATTCCTCGTCCAAGGAAGTGGTATTACTTTCACTCCCTGGACGATTATCAGTGCATTCCATTTTGTATACACAAGAGGGTGCTCTGATTATCGGACATATGTGGGTACTAGTTGCTTTCTCGTGGCTCAATACGTTCTATGTCATAACAGAATACTATTTGTACAAAAATTTTTAAAATATGGGCTTAACAATATTGCCCTCTAAAAATTTCACCAATTCTAAACTAATAATTTAAATATTTCACCACTAATATTACAAAGGCCTAAGGAATTTGCCTGTTTAAAAATTTCACACTTAAGTACTTCAAGCATAAAGTAATTTAGAACTAATATTAAATATTGTCTTAGCTATGAAAAGCATCAAAATTAATCTCATTATAAAATAATTAAATTTTATAAATTTGTTTTGTCTTTGTATCGATGTCTGGAGAGTTTGCAGACACGATGTCTGGAACGATGATCTGCAAGTGATGATCAGCTCCCCATCAGGACGTTTAGCACACAAGAGAGTTGTACCAGACAATGTGGGCAGGGATCACAGCCTGATCATCTGCTACCTCTGTTGCGCTCCAGTTATGTAGGCAGCATGAACAAGTAGCAGACGTAGATCTTCTTGTCTGCTGCCTCTTGATTGGCTAGCAACAGACATATATTTTATTGTTGGCTGCCTCTTGAATGGCTAGCAGTCAACACAGTTCTTCTAGTCGGCTGCCTCTTGAATCACTAGCAGTCGACACATTTCTTCTAGTTGAGAAGACTATGAATGTGTTGAATGAACAGGTGAATGTCCTCTGCTCATGGTGCCTTCTTTTATATTAGCAGTGGTCATTAGACAGCAACTCAAAGTTTTGGATGATCACAGGAAGTAGCAGGCAGCAGCTATTCCCTGCCCCCCCCTTCCCCCCCCCTCCGATGGTTGTCCGCATACTTGAGCGCCCCCCCCAGCAGTTTTACTTCCATCACTGGCAGGGTTGGCATGACGTGAAGGCCACAGCGGTCATCTGACAGCTGCTATTGGTTTAACATACTTGAAAAGTTGACATAGAACAAAAATCTGATTAATATACCTGATCACATTTAAAACAAAACACTCAGGATATTTTTGGGTGGTCCATCTGTACGGGATTCAATTACAAGTTTATTAAAGGATACTTTGGTTTCAGTACTTGGTGTTAGTTCATAAGTACATACGTTTGTCTGGGGATAGAAGTTTGACTCACCTACCATTGAGTTCCAGTTCAATGGGGTGAGGTCTATCAGTGACTTGTATTTACAGTTCACCTACCTCACGACGTCACACGAATTAACACATGACACTTTTCACTTACACGTGTTCTGTGATTGTAACAACACAGCTTAGTCAGTTTTCATAATGAAAACATACCTACTCCTACCATTCATTAGTGGTCAATTGTAACACGAAAATCATTGTACCATTAAATGTTCATAAATAAGGTTACATACAATCTCCATTTACTAATAGTTACATAAATCATAATTAAGGTATATATGTATGTGTCTCTTCGTTACATATGAAATTACCCTTGAGTTCATAAAGCAAGTGATTAGTCATATAGCTCTATGAGATCATTTTATAGTCTGAAACTTGTGCAACAAATAGAGACATCTAATAATAAACCAACATCTCGTGCACTTGATAGTTCTTTTCTGATTTAATACTGAAACACTATTATCATTCTTACTTAAATAAATTAATACTTACAACTATATCTATTATTAGTATTTGCATAAATAAGTTTCATTTCAACAAACATAAACCATTCTAATAATTATTTCTTCAGCAACATGGATAATGTTCTGAATATCTTTTCTTTTTTTATGCTATTTCTATTATCATTAGAAACAAACAGACATGTAAAAGTAGAACTACTAACTAATATGAATGTCTTTTCTGGCATAGTTCGTAAAATTTATCGAATAATTCAAAAATAATGTGGCAATTGACACATGTATATATATATCTCTATTTCAAGTCACATCTATGACCAAAACCATTTTAAATCTTGATGGCTAAACATTCCTTTGATCACTCCTTTTGTATTCAACAGAATATAATTTCCGGGATGAGGTATATTTGTTATCATGAAAGGACCCTCGTATTTTAATTGCCACTTCTTATTCAGTCATTTTATAGCCAATGACTTTGGATGATATCTTAGAATAATGTGACCTCCTACTCGGTATTTAATAGATTTTATCATAATATGCTTTTCTTAAATGAGCATGGTGCTGGATAGCAACATCTACTTGATTATGAAGCGTCGTTTTATTTACTGGTATGGTTTCATTTAATTTAGGTAAATCTTCATTCCATTGGTTAGAGTGACAACACCCAAAGAAAACATCATAAGGAGGAAACCTTGTGGATGAATGTGGTAAATGATTATACATGTTTTCAAATTTCTGTTAACACTCAACTCAACGATAGTGTTGATGAGAAATATACGTCCTCATAAATCGATTTAATTAACGAAACACCCATTCAATAGGGCTACTCTTTGGATTAAACCTGGCAATCTGGATGTGCACAATACTTTCCCCACATAGACACTCCTTCAAAGCCCTACACAAGAAATATGAGGCATTGTCCGTTAGTAAGGTTTTTGGGTTTTCAACTTGGACAACGTACTTTTCTTTCAAGATTCTCCCCATGGGTTTCACTCTCACAGATATCAGTGAGTATATCTTCATTAGCTTAGTAAATAAATCATAAAATGCTATCACGTATTTAAAGTTACCTTTGGAAGTTGGTAAAGGACTCATTACATCACATGACACTAGGTTAAGAACATCCTGTACTACTATGGGTCGAAGTTCAGTTTTAGTAGAATAATTGATAGGTTTCATTTTCTGGCAAATCATACAAGTTCTCAATACTTTCTGCGCAATATGTTTCAGGTTAGGATAATAGGCATAAGCTGCTATTAACTTAACACATTTACCAGCACTGGCATGACCCCATGATAAATGTGTTTGCCAAAGAAACTTTATCACATATGCAGAAGGAATACAAAATTTCCATTGACGAAATAAATCCTTATTTTTATAAAATAAAACCTTATTATGTAGGCAAAATTTGTTATTTTTGAGACTGTCCTTATCGTCATAAAGTGATTGTCTAATTCATTTCCATTTACAATCTTGTTCTTGTAGATCAACAATATTTTTACACATGAATTTTATATCCTTTTCATACAAATTATGTTGAATCAACATGACACAAAAGTTATCGGTTCTGTTCGCTACTGCAACCATTCCTGCGACACTACGTGGTAGTCTAGACAGTGCGTCTGCTATTACATTGCCTCTGCCACGAATGTGCCTTATGTCTAATAAATATGCCTGCAATAGCAAGGCCCACCGAGTTAATTGGGCGTGCAATAATCTACAAGTCATTAAAAAAGTTACTGCTTGGTGGTCACAATATGCAATAATTGGCTTACCATAAATAAAATACCTAAACTTTTTTAATGACCACACTATGGCTAAAGCTTCCAGTTCTGTAGTGATATACATTCTTTCACAACTGGTGAGCATGCAACTTGTGAAGCATATAATTTTAATGGTATTAATATCTTCAGGAATATCGATTTGAAACAATGTTGCCCCTAGACCCATGTCTGAAGCATCAGTAGCTATATAAAATTGCTTATCCATCTGATGATGATGTAGTATTTGGACATTTAATAACGCGTGTCGTATTTTTTCAAATGCCTTGCAACACTCAGGTGTCCAATGCCACAAAGTGTTTTTCCTTAACAAATTTAACAAACTTTCTTGGTTCAATACCTGATCTGGCAAAAATTTTCTAAAGAAGGGTACTAGTCCAAGAAATGATTTTAACTGCTTACGATTACCAGGGTATGGGCATTCACTTATGGCATTTAATTTCTTAGGATTTGGAGTTATGCCTAAAGGAGAGATAATATGACCAAGAAATTCAACTATTTCTTTCCCGAACTCAGATTTGGAAAGGTTTACAGTTACTCTATAATTTTGAAACTTACAAAACACTCGTCGCAACAACTCCAAGTGACTCTCCCATTTTACAGTAGCCACTAGGAGATCATCAACATACAATGTCACTTCATTAACCAAATCTGGGCTCAACACAATATCAAGTGCGGAAATGAAAACTCCACCACTGATATTCAAAACAAAAGGCATAATTTTAAAGCGATAACTCTTACCCATAAAAATAAAAGCTGTATACTTCCTAGATTCTTCATCTAAAGGGACCTGCCAAAACAAACTACGGAGGTCTATGGAGGATAGATGCTTTACACCATAGAAATGCTGTAACAATTCATCTAGATTTTCTGGCCTTGTTTGGACAGGTACTAAGATTTCATTAATATTCCTAGTGTCAAGTACCAATTTACATCTCCATTAGCTTTTATTACTGCTAAGAGTGGACTATTGTATTCCAAGTTGGATGGTTCAATGATACTCCATTCTAACATCCGTTGAATTTCTATCCTAACTGCTTCACATTTTGACTAGGGTATAGAATATGTTGTCTTACAATAGGTGTCGTGCGGTCTCACATGCATTCTATATTTAAATCCTCTAATCACACCAGGGTGACTATCAACAGCTGGAGCATATTCATGTAACAACTCTGATAGCTCCTGTCGTTGTACGCTAGACAAAGATTCTGATTCTCTTATTTTATCTCGTATAATCTGCTCAAGATCTGGATTGGGATTAGCTACTGATGACAAGTTCTTGGTGTCACGTGATATTACATTACTTTAATTACATAATACTGATAGATTCTGACAATATTTATCAGGAATCCTCATTTCTTTCAATAGAGACAGTTCAACAATTCCGTTGACTGTGTGTAAAGTACATACTCCTTTTTTTATGTTGATGACCGCCCGATTGTCGGTCAAATAATCCCACCCTCAAATGCATGGCATGGATAAATTCTTAATAATCAGGTAGGTGCTCTTAAGTCTTTCCTCCTGAGTACATCGTTCCACCATCACTTGAACTTTAATGGGTTTAACAGAGGCGCCAAAAGCACCATAAACAGTACATCCCATAAATGGAAAAGTAGGTCCTTTCTCAACTCTATTAATACAATTGAATAAATCGAATGACATCACATTTCTCGTTGCCCCTGTGTCTATCAGTACATTTACAGGTATTCCATTTATCTTACCAACTATCACAGCTTGAACATGTTCTTCTGGTTCCAAATGTTGCGTAGTTGCCTCACTCATCAATTCATCTCTGATATCTATCCCTGCGTTACATCTTAGCAAACCTACACAATGATTGTTATGACCTCCATTGCTTGTACCAGCCACACCCGGAAGTCTAGGACTGGCTAGCCCTAGTTTGTTGGATTCACAGATTCACTACGCGCTTCTTCAACAATCTCTACAACATGCACATTATGGTTTTGGGAATTATACAGAGGATTTTGTACCTCTGCTGCACCATTTCCTAAGGGAATAGCAGCAGAAGCGTTCTGACACGAAGAATTTGGTATATTACCTGAGTTCATTTGGTTAACCCAACGAGAATGAGTCAGAACCCATTGGAATGACTGATTCTGACTTCCAGTATTATTTGGTTCTTGATTTATCTATGGTCTACTACCATTAAATTTTCTTTTTCGATTCTGTATATTAGATTCATTAAAATATGTAACATTCACCTCTGTTGAAGCCAGTCCTTGATTATACTTATTTCTATTGTTTTGGTTATTATAATTTTGATCATGGACATTTTGGTTGTTAAAGTTAGGTCTACATTGTATATCTCTGTTATCAGTTTTCCACTGATTGTTGGTATTATTCTGAGAATGATTACCATTGATACTAAAATGCAGACTTTCACGGCCGGAAATATCATGTCCATTATAATTATCTGGGCTGTTATGCCATGGTCGGTTGATGAATACTGTGTCAATTCCCAGCGTTTCGTCTCTGCCTGCGGGAGACATCTTCTACAGGGAGGCAATCAAAATCGCTAAACACACTAATAATTTCAATCGAAAGGAGGAGGGCGTGAAATTAAATGGTATATGGATGCCAGTGTTAAAGAAGATGTGTACCACTCGTCCACTACTGGGTGATGGCAACGGCGATCGACAGCGACGGACAGTGGCCAATTGCACTGACGTTTTCAAAACACGTGACGTCATGCCACGGCGCGGGAGCCCGCGGACATGGAATTTAGTGGCAGTCAGTAGTGAGCCAGTGGGTGTGCTGGACCTTCCATCGAGCTATGGACCCCCTTGAAGATGTCTCCCGCAGTCAGACATGAAACGTTGGGAATTGACACAGAATTCATCAACCGACCATGGCATAACAGCCCGGTTAATTATAATGGACATAATGATTACCATTATTGTAATTATTACTGTTACCATTCGTATAGTACAGTTCTCTGTTATTTAACTGACGGAAATCCTCCTGTATAATGTCAATAGAGTCTATTGTAGCTAGAAATTATTCAAAGTCATCATCTGGAGCATGAACTAACATCTCACAGATATTAATTGGAAGTCTTGTGTTCAAAATACGAATAACCTTGTGATGTGATATCGGCTCCATCCAATACCAAGTTTTATTCATATATTTCTCAAAATTTGAATGTAACGTTCATCTTTTTGGATTGTAAACCTCAGGATTGTATACTTCTTTACGCAAATGTTCCTTTTCACTAGTGGATCAATACTTAGCTAAAAACAGTTTTTCAAACTCATGTCAGGTCTGACACGTTTCACTTATCTCGCTGGCCCAGAGTGAAGCCTCTCCGACCATTTTAGAGACTATGAACTGGATCTTATCCTTTCTGACCACACCTTGGGGAAATTTCTCTTAAAACTGTTGATAAAGATCTTAGGATGAATAGTATTCTTTCCACATGAGAATATTGGGAATTGTCTGCTTTTAAAGATGCTATTTTCAATTTTAATCAAAGACAATGCAGTTTGTTGAGTAAACAATTCTGTATCGGGCAAAGAACTTTCCTCACTATCGATTCCTGGTGCTTTTGATTCATAACATAATTTTTTTCAAGGCAAACGTTATAGTTTTGGCTTTTACTGGCTATTTACCATCTGCTTTGGCTATGCTCCTTTACACTTTCATTCAGAATGGCACCAAAATGATTGGTACTCTCCATTTCTATTGGAATTTTGTTGACTACTCTGTTCTTAATAATACGAAACTCCTATTTGAGTTGTTCTAAGTCATCAAAATTAAAGACATTTAATTTAGAATTACTGATAGAAGTCAATCTACGTTCTACAATATCATCTAGCCATTTTTTAATCTCTTCAGCTTGTTCGTCTATCTAGTCGGACATCTCCTTTTCCCACTGGCTAGATCTTTTAACTAAGAATCTACTTAGCAGTAGAGCAATGAGATTGTTATTTCTTATGTATCAGTATCGACATTACAAGCAGAACATTGATGAACTGAACTCGCAACTTGTGCGAGATATTTACTTCACCATAATATTAATGATAAGTTCAAATTAGTTCCAGCGACACCAAATTCCCTATAGACTGGTTGTAATCTCAAATCTATAATCAGTCGTAACAGTGTTATTAATTCCTAACGTCAAGGAGTTTCTATATAAGTGCTGAGCGCTTCAGTCAAATAATATTGCAGCATGTTATCTCTATAAATAATATTGTAAAACTTAACCCTAGAACCACCAAGGTATTTTAGGTTACACGGAGCACCAACCAAGGGCAAATTTTGCCTGTGTTACAATAAGTTGTAAATCTTGTAATTTGTTGTAATATGTATTTATTTTATGTAATTCTGTTTCCATTGAGTTATTAGATTAACAGGAAATAGTGGCAACGTAATTGAAAGCTTAATTTTTAACACTCATATGGTGAATATAACAACCAAGAATGGTAAAATCTTGGTCAATGAAAGTTTGTGTAAACAAGATAAGAAGGTTTGTAATTGAATACAAAGGCTGTCTTAAGTTTCTATGCAGTCTTTGTTCTATTAACTGAATAATACAACTTTGTCATTGAGAGAAAGTTTCAAATAAAGAAATGAAAACACTCGCTAAAATACTTGTTATTGTACATTGAAAACTCTTGGAAAACTCTTTTCACTTGGAGTGAATATTTTCACTTACAGATGACATTTACCTCCTGCACACAAAATGGTTGATTCTGAATTAGTCTTACACAGACAGCACCCACAGCTTCCACATGTTAACTTAGATTTTGTGATGTTGTCTCTTGCTCTCTGGTTACTTGCATTCTTCAAGCATAAGTAGCACCTTGCTTTCCTAGTTGGTTCTTCATTTGCAGCAATTTTGTTTACCTCTAGTTTCTTTCCTAGGATCTCTCCCATCCCGCAAATAATAGGCAACTGGAGTCCTTTCAAATCCATGGCTCCCTCTTCTACGTATGGTTTCAAAAGGTCATGGCCTAATTCATGGAGATACAGTTTTCTGGCGTTTGGTTTCCCTTCATTCCATTTAGGGACATTCATCTTGATCAGTGTGTATGAGTTAACTGCAGCTATATCAAGTAGGCTGTAGAACATTGACAGTGGCCATCTTCTCTAACACCTTTTTGTAGAGTATGTCCTAACCATTTGATCTACTGCATCCACTCCTCCCTTAGTGGAATTATAGTAGAGGTTCATGTGTGTTTTCTTTTTTGGTGTATCAACTTCTACTCCTGCATGACGATGTTGTGTAGGCAACATCAACAGATTTTTCTTTGGTTTTTCCTTTGTGATGTAAGAGACAATTGTTACTGGCGGCTTCTTAGAAGATGGGCCTGTGAATGCAGATTTGGTGGAATACAGCTCTCTGCCTGCTGTCATTTTTAGTTCCTGTGGTACATATTTTCTGTTTGATTTGAGTGTCCCAACCAATGTAAGTTTGTAGTCTTGATAGAGAATGTCCACCAACTCCACAGAAGTGTAGAAGCTGTCAGTTGTGACATTGTAGCCTGTATTGTTTATTGGCTCCACCAGTCTCTTCACAATCTCAAGAGGACCTTGTTCACTGGCAGGTCTACTGTATTTTCCAGCATACACTTTCATTTTTATTATGTATCATTCAGTTACACTACAAAGCATTCTGGCTAATACTCCATATTATCCAGGTTTGTCTTTGAGGAAAGCTTTGAAAGGACAACGACCTCTGAAAAGACACGACATTTCATCAATTGTATTGTCAGGTCCAATTCTGAAGTACCATAGAAATATTCCATTCATTACTTCATGCAGTGGCGCAAATTTATCATGTACACGTCTTTCTGACCTGGTGACTTTATCATCAAAGCGAATAATTTTCAATAGCTGAAATGCTCTTGTCTTACCCATAGCTCCTCTATAAATCGCTCTTCCCAATAAATTTGACCATAAATCAGATAAAGAAATATTGGTGTCCTGGTAAACTTTCATTAGAGTTAAAATTCCCATCAATGCATATATTTCAGAATCGCTAATGGGGAGCCTTCTCGGTTACCCAAGCCTGCCAACCCAAAATTTAGTACAGATTTATTGATGACATCTTCATGATCTGGACTCACAATGAAGAAGAACTCCAGAATTTCCTCTCCAACCTCAACTCCTTTGATTCCATCAGATTCACCTGGTCCTACTCCAAATCCCATGCCACTTTCCACGACGTTGATCTCCATCTGTCCAATGGCCAGCTTCATACATCTGTCCACATCAAACCCACTAATAAGCAACAGTACCTCCATTATGACAGCTTCCACCCATTCCATATCAAACGGCCCCTTCCCTACAGCTTAGGTCTTCGTGGCAAACGAATCTGCTCCAGTCCGGAATCCCTGAACCATTACACCAATAACCTGAAAACAGCTTTCGCATCTCGCAACTACCCTCCCGACCTGGTACAGAAGCAAATAGCTAGAGCCACTTCCTCATCCCCTCAAACCCAGGACCCCTCACAGAAGAACCCCAAAAGTGCCCCACTTGTGACAGGATACTTTCCGGGACTGGATCAGACTCTGCATGTGGCTCTCCAGCAGGGATATGACTTCCTCAAATCCTGCCCTGAAATGAGATCCATCCTTCATGAAATCCTCCCCATTCCACCAAGAGTGTCTTTCTGCCGTCCACCTAACCTT
The DNA here is from genome assembly GCF_023898315.1 of Schistocerca nitens. NCBI lineage: Eukaryota > Metazoa > Arthropoda > Insecta > Orthoptera > Acrididae > Schistocerca > Schistocerca nitens. Next base: position 391,485,265 of record NC_064619.1, on the reverse strand, counting down.
CGTAGCATCTTGGTTCATCCCTATGAAATCCCCAAACCATCTTCCCTACCCTCTGGCTCCTACCCTTGTAACCACCCCTGGTGTAAAACCTGTCCCATGCACCCTCCCCCCACCAACTACTCCAGTCCTGTAACCCGGAAGGTGTATACGATCAAAGGCAGAGCCACGTGTGGAAGCCCCCACGTGATTTACCAACTGACATGCCTACACTGTGAAGCCTTCTGTGTGGGAACGACCAGCAACAAACTGTCCATTCGCATGAACGGACACAGACAGACAGTGTTTGTTGGTAATGAGGATCACCCTGTGGCTAATCATGCCTTGGTGCATGGCCAGCACATCTTGCCACAGTGTTACACCATCCGGGTTATCTGGATACTTCCCACTGACACCAACCTATCAGAACTCCGGAGATGGGAACTTGCCCTTCAATACATTCTCTCTTCCCGTTACCCACCAGGCCTCAACCTCTGCTAATTTCAAGTTGCCGCCCCTCGTACCTCACCTGTCATTCAGCAACATCTTTGCCTCTGTACTTCTGCCCAACGTCTTTGCCTGTGTCTGTATGTGTGCGGATTGATGAGTGTGTGTGCAAGTTTATACCTGTCCTTTTTTCCCCCTAAGGTAAGTCTTTCCGCTCCCAGGATTGGAATGTCTCCTTACCCTCTCCTTTAAAACCCACATCCTTTCCTCTTTTCCTCTCCTTCTCTCTTTCCTGATGAAGCAACCATGGGTTGTGAAAGCTTGAATATTTGTGTGTGTGTTCATGTGTCTATCAACATACCAATGCTTTCTTGTTTGATAAGTTAAAGCATCTTTGTTTTTTATATATATTTTTCCCACGTGGAATGTTTCCCTCTATTATATTCATAACATTATATATACACATATACATTTCTCAAGTTGTCACAATAGTTTACTTTAATAATGTAAAGGGAATGGAACCTGCTTCGTATTACTCTGTACTTTAACTCAAACAACTTCACTGAAATCCAGAGTCAAATTTCTGGACAAATTTGCAAAAATCTACTCAGTATTTATCATAATTACTATTTCATTTGCATCATATTCAGTCAACATACTCAAATCTCTGTTCCTCATTGCAATTAACTACACAATTAACAACAAAATTTTAGTGATTCATCAAAATATTACTCTCTTATTATTATTTTTTATTTCCAGAGTCATACATTGTGTACAAAATAACTAGTTCTTACTAACTTATGATGATGTTTCATTACATAAAATTCTTATGCATCTGTGCAAATTAACATTTTATTCTTATTTATGCCTGTTATTTCCACCATTCACTTTTTATATAACTAGTCAAACAGGGGAGTGTATTCACCACAGTTACTTCACTGGAAAGTCAGGCTCTCTAGCCATTGGTTCCGTACTTGATGCATTTCTTGTTACTAATCCTAATTACTTCATTATTTCATCAGTATATCAGTATATCATATTTCCTTGTTTCATTATTGCCTCATTACTCCATTATCTAGGAAATAAGTACCGGCTTTATTCCATATACCAAAAATGAATATAAAGAACTACACCCAAGCGTAACCAATCCTAGTTCTATATGAAAACTTTACTTTCATTACATAACAGACATAATACTTACTTACTGATTTCATTACCTTACTTTATATCATTAAAATTCCACTGTTCTTAATAATTGTCTGTGCACTCTACACATAATATTAATTATTTCACACTACATAGAAATTTATTTACTTTTCCTAACATAATAACTGGGAAGGATGCGCCTGCTTTGTTGCAAGTTGACAGGTAGTTACTGTGATACCTGACAACAGTAATTGAACCTTCGTTTGCAGAGAGGCTGATTAAATCAGAGTCTGTCTTGAGACTGCAAATGGCTATTCTTCCTTCTGTTAAGAGCTTTATATTCTTGGAAAGGTACCTGGGGAAGCCAGAGCTTTGACTATCAATCATCATCCCCAAAATGAGGGAGAAACCAGTCACAATCCTTCTCACTCCTCCTAAACTGGTGTTCCATGACCCACCCAAAGGATTCAAGATTGTGGTCCATTCCTATGGCATTCCCACTCCCAACCCTTGCCACAGGGGTCATATGCCTGTGGAACACACAGGTGCAAGACCTGCTGCATTCTGTAAATACATAGACTGAAGAGTAAAATAGACTTGGGTGCTTATGGTGACCTAGACAAAGTTTTGAAAACAAATATTCCAATCTGTACAAAAGGAAAGTTTATGAATAGTGCATATTACCAATTTCAACTCGCACAACTGAAACTTTTAATACAAGAGTAATTAAAAAACCATAGGGCTGCTCACTGAACAATTGAGAGATTTATACTGAGAATTACTAATGGAGACAGAAAAAGTCAAAATTAATCTGGGTACAAATTGGAGTGGAAGATATAATTAATACTTCAGTTAAAGAGAAAAAGAAGGGAGTTGGATATGTAGTCAGATGAATGAATTTAAGTTGATCTAGGACACAAAAAGGCTGAGAATTACATAAAATGTGGGTAATTGACATTAGCAAACATGCACAAGTCTCCTGGATAAGGAGGATTTTATTCAAAACTAGAGGTCGCATTGCTAATTCATATTCTGATCACAAAAGTGTGCCTGTTCATGTGTGTGTGTGTGTGTGTGTGTGTGTGTGTTTAGTTTAAAAGTATAAGCTGTTCATTTCTAGATTTGGGCTTCCTGTATTATAACAAGTAGGAATCAGTGGATTTCTCAACATTTTGACATTTCATTTAATTTGTGGTAAGTTCCTAGTGGACCAAACCACTGAGGTCATCAGTCCCTGGGCTTACACACTACTAAATCTAACATAAACTAATTTACACTAAAGACAACACACACACACACCCATGCCTGAGGGAGGACTAGAACCTCCGACAGGTGGAGCCACACAAATTGTGGCAAGGTGCCTCAGACTTTGCAGCTATCTCACATGGCTTTTGACATTTAAATGAGTGTCTAATGTTTTGCCATTGTTAATTATTATTACTTTATTGCCAGTTCTACATCATTCACCAGCCACGGCTGGACATACCGCATCAAGTTTACAATAATATTAGCACAATAAAATTAATAAAATATTGCAATTTAAACTATGAGGTAGAGCATTAAATAATTTTAGGGTCACAATTGGGAAGCTGTTCTGCATCTTAGTTCATCAACATCTTAGCCTGTCTATACTGCGTTCATAGTGATTGCTGTGTTGACAAACTTCATTTCTCTTTCTGTAGGTCTCATGATTTGCCTGAAAATATATCAGCTGAAAATAGTCAGAACTCCTTATTCTGGAAAAATTTTTGCCTGAGGTAATGATCCTCATTGCTTTCTCTTGGAATAGAAGCATATTCTTGCAGCCTGTAGAATGGCCCCACAGTAATAGCCCATAGATGAAGTGGTTGTGGAACAAGCATAGTAGGTCCTATTGTGACACAAGACTTTTTAATTTCCTCAAGAGATATAGAACACATGAGAGTTTGAATGTACATGTTTACTGTCCTGTTGCAGATTAACTTGGAATCAATGAAAAGGCCCAGGAGCTTATCAGCTGCTGCGTCACTTGGTGCTCCAGTATCACTTAGGCTGCATTTCATCATCTGTGTTTTGTCTTCAATAATTGTCATCTAGTTCATCATGAACTAGGCCTTGGCCTCACTGAATAGGACTTCTGCTTGTTTAGTAGCCTGAAATACATTCTCCCCTTTTTAAAACAAAGTTGTGGCATCTGCAAACTGCAAGGTATGCCCAGTGGAGCCTATGTCATTAATAAAAATGAAGAACAACAGGTGCCTTATTAAGGATCCCCATTGCCCTTCCAAAATCTGCACTGTGCATCATAAAAGAAGTTATTTTCTTCAAAATAAATTAATAGCTGCTCTTTCATTAAGGACTTCATCTCCCTGGATAGCACTGGTATTGTTGATATAGGCATGTAGCTTAACACTTGAGGTGGATTAACTTTTTTGTAAATTGGTACTGTGCATGCTACTTTCTGGAAGTCTTGAAATTTCCCAGCATGGTAGCATTTATTTATTACTACTGACAGAGATTGAGCAGTTGACAGATTATAGTTTTTAATATGATACGGGATATGCCATAAATATCAAGGTTACTTGTGTTTGTAGTCTTTTACTGTTTTTATTATGTCTTTTAGATACACTCCCTTCCACATTGCCATGCTGCAATTCAAATTTCACAATAACTGCAGGCTCTGTTCTGAAATCAAGAATTGCACCTACAGTGTTTTCCACTGTGTTTATAAAATTCATCTTGACTGCAAGATAGGTAGGCTTTTGGCTATGTCCATTAACCAGATCCCACACTGCCTTGCAAGGATTGTGAGCTTCTTCAATAAATCTGGCATTGCTTTCCTTCTTTGCTTTATCTTCTTCTTTTCTGTACATCCTTTTGGCCTACAAATAACTGCAGTATAGTCCATTCTTAACGTCAATATCTTCAGTGGCTTTGCCTTTACCATTTAGTAGTTCTACAATGCATTTTATTTGAACTAAGCTGGAGTTATACCAGCTCTTTATTTTGACATTTTTCTGTATGTATTTTGATTTGGTGATCAGATATCTTTTGGGGTTCAGTGGAACATACTAAGTTCATAAAAGCTCTCTCTTTGTCACTACCTCCATTGATATGAGTGCTGAAGTCTCCGCATAAGGAAATTTTTGCTGCTAGGTGCACTAGATGACACGACAGCTTTACAGTTTGCTGATGAAGATTTCAAAATTACCATTAGGGGAACAGTACACAGAAACAACATTTAAGCCCCATAGAAGCCAATTCTAGATCCAAGTTCACACAGAAGTTAATTACATCAATTTTCTTGGTACTTTTCTAATTATTTACATATACAGACACAACACCATATATAGAAGTTTCTCTACATTATGAATTCATCATGTCCAGATATTCAATATTCCTGTGGCATTCTATTTCTCTTTGGGTTAGCCAGTATTACTATATACATAATACATCAGATCTCGCTTCCTCATCGACAATGATAATGTATCGAGTTTTGTCTGTTAAGGCACTGCATATCTGTGCTAGCTATGACTAAGCTTGTATTTTTTTTTAGTGGTGACATATCTTTTTCTTTTATTTTTATTTGTTCATGGATAATTTCTGACAATGATACTGGACATGTCATGTTTACATAAAACTTACATATACATAAAGAACTACAGTGATATATACTAATTATTGGGGGGGGAGGGGGGGTTCATTAATCTGACTGGTACATATGTCTGCTAGTTACAGGTACATAGCTAAAAAAATATGCAATACATGTTACAGAATTTTCACAAAAAAGTCATTAAAAGTATATTATAAAAAGCACTAATGATAATATAGTTCACTTTTCTGTAATTCCTTGTTCTTTACTCAGCACTGCCTCCTGTCACTGTTGAGGAAATTAAGAAGATAATAATGACCATGAAAAACAAAAACACAACTGGTATTGATGGTGTTTCCATCAAAGTGTTGAAACACACACACATTTTCATTTGTGAAGTCCTGTGCCATGTCTTTAATGAATCACTGAGACTAGGAATTGTCCCTGATAGACTTAAATATGCAGTGGTGAAACCATTGTACAAGAAGGGTGACAGAAACGAAGTAGCCAATTATCATCCTATTTCACTCTTAACTTGTTTCTCCAAGATTCACGAGAAACTTGTACACAGCAGGATTCTTGAACATCTTAGTAAATACAATATTCTCAATAAAAGTCAATTTGGTTTCCAGATAAACATCTCAACAGAAGATGCAATATGTTCTTTCACCAATGCAATTCTTGAATCGATCAATAATAAAACGTCTCCAACTGGAATTTTTTGTGACCTTTCTAAGGCGTTTGATTGCGTGAACCACGACTGGAGAAGCAAGAATGTGGCTTGCCTCCTATTTAAACGAGCGGAAACAGAAGGTCATGGTAAATGACACTAATGGGGAACCAGTGTTCTCTTCTTGGGGCACAATTAACTGTGGAGTCCGACAGGGCTCTATTCTGGGTCCTCTACTTTTCTTTATTTTCATAAATGACCTTCCAATGTGTACAAGGGCTAAGATAAAATTTACTTTGTTTGCCAATGACACGACGATTCTGGTAGACAATTCAACAAATACTAATCTTGAGATCACTGTAAATGCAATTTTTCAGGAGACTTTTAACTGGTTTACCTCTAATGGATTATCACTAAATTTTGAAAAAAACTCAATTGATTCAATTCCATACAAGCCAAAATATTGAAGGTGAGATTAATGTTAAATACAATGATGGGAATTTAGCAAGAGTGGAGTCAACAATGTTCCTGGGTCTACTTGTTAATAGCAATCTAAACTGGTCCTTACACATTCCTTACCTATATAAAAAACGAAGCTCAGCAATTTACGCTATTCGTGCAATTGCATCCTTCAGTGACTTAAATACTTTGAAAGCTGCCTATTTTGGTTATTTTCATGCCCTGATGGCCTATGGAATTATATTCTGGGGAAACCAGCTGAAGGCAAACAACATCCTCATAGCCCAGAAAAGAGTCATACGGATTCTGTGTGGTGTCAATTACAGACATTCCTGCAGGAAACTCTTCCAAGAACTGAGAATACTCACAACAGTATCTCAGTACATTTTCTCTCTCATGTGTTTCTTGTGTAAAAACCATTCCCTTTTTGAAATGAACAGCATGAATCATAACTATGACACTAGGGTAGAAAATGATCTACATCTTGAACAAAAGAATCTACACTCCTGGAAATTGAAATAAGAACACCGTGAATTCATTGTCCCAGGAAGGGGAAACTTTATTGACACATTCCTGGGGTCAGATACATCACATGATCACACTGACAGAACCACAGGCACATAGACACAGGCAACAGAGCATGCACAATGTCGGCACTAGTACAGTGTATATCCACCTTTCGCAGCAATGCAGGCTGCTATTCTCCCATGGAGACGATCGTAGAGATGCTGGATGTAGTCCTGTGGAATGGCTTGCCATGCCATTTCCACCTGGCGCCTCAGTTGGACCAGCGTTCGTGCTGGACGTGCAGACCGCGTGAGACGACACTTCATCCAGTCCCAAACATGCTCAATGGGGGACAGATCCGGAGATCTTGCTAGCCAGGGTAGATGACTTACACCTTCTAGAGCACGTTGGGTGGCACGGGATACATGTGGACGTGCATTGTCCTGTTGGAACAGCAAGTTCCCTTGCCGGTCTAGGAATGGTAGAACGATGGGTTCGATGACGGTTTGGATGTACCGTGCACTATTCAGTGTACCCTCGACGATCACCAGTGGTGTACGGCCAGTGTAGGAGATCGCTCCCCACACCATGATGCCGGGTGTTGGCCCTGTGTGCCTCGGTCATATGCAGTCCTGATTGTGGCGCTCACCTGCACGGCACCAAACACGCATACGACCATCATTGGCACCAAGGCAGAAGCGACTCTCATCGCTGAAGACGACACGTCTCCATTCGTCCCTCCATTCACGCCTGTCGCGACACCACTGGAGGCGGGCTGCACGATGTTGGGGCGTGAGCGGAAGACGGCCTAACGGTGTGCGGGACCATAGCCCAGCTTCATGGAGACGGTTGCGAATGGTCCTCGCCGATACCCCAGGAGCAACAGTGTCCCTAATTTGCTGGGAAGTGGCGGTGCGGTCCCCTACGGCACTGCGTAGGATCCTACGGTCTTGGCGTGCATCCGTGTGTCGCTGTGGTCCGGTCCCAGGTCGACGGGCACGTGCACCTTCCGCCGACCACTGGCGACAACATCGATGTACTGTGGAGACCTCACGCCCCACGTGTTGAGCAATTCGGCGGTACGTCCACCCGGCCTCCCGCATGCCCACTATACGCCCTCGCTCAAAGTCCGTCAACTGCACATACGGTTCACGTCCACGCTGTCGCGGCATGCTACCAGTGTTAAAGACTGCGATGGAGCTCCGTACGCCACGGCAAACTGGCTGACACTGACGGCGGCGGTGCACAAATGCTGCGCAGCTAGCGCCATTCGACGGCCAACACCGCGGTTCCTGGTGTGTCCGCTGTGCCGTGCGTGTGATCATTGCTTGTACAGCCCTCTCGCAGTGTCCGGAGCAAGTATGGTGGGTCTGACACACCGGTGTCAATGTGTTCTTTTTTCCATTTCCAGGAGTGTAAGTATGGTGCAAAAAGGAGTACACTATTCTTGCATAAAAATATTTAATGTTCTCCCTCAGGCAATAAAAATGTCAGTTACTGATCCACCTACTTTTAAAGATCAACTTAGTATCTTCTAAGTAAAACCATTTCCTCACTGGACGAATTTATGTATGAGAATATGTGAATTGCTTTTGATCTATTGTAAGTCAGTTCAATGTAATTTGTAACTTGTTACAAAAAAACAATTCTTCTAAACATTTTTTCTATGTAATATATTATTCATTGTACAACCTATTATTATAAACAAATGTCTTAAATCTATCTACACCCAAGCGATTTATTGCTAATGGGTCTACAGAACACAAGTGAAATAAACAAATAAATAAATAAAACAGAGGAAAAGTAAAAAATAGCAGCATTGCTGTTTTGTCGTGAAATATTATTTCATACAGCTCCCATATTAGAAGTGTTTCTGTATATAGTTTTAAATTTTTTCTGTTTCCCTTTGCAAGTTATACTGACATACTATTTAATTTTTTACATCCAGATATTCTTTAACACTCTGATGGCAAATATTGATCAGATGGCTTTTTAATTTTCTTTTAAGAAGAGACATACTTCCTATCATCTATATATACTGCCATAAACTGTTGTACAGAAAAATTATGGCATTTACGGGTTCTCTATCTGTTAATTTTAGCCTATTTCCTTCTATTTACTTATTTATTTATTTAGCGCCCATATTATCACATTCACGATATTGGACTTGTCAGAATACAAAACAGTATAAAATATTATATTTTTACATCATGAACAAAATCTTATCATTCTGATCAACACATCTTGATAACTAAAACATTATCTGCTTAATTAGATTATAAAATTATATACATACATATCAATATAATAGAGGGAAACATTCCACGTGGGAACAATATATCTAAAAACAAAGATGATGTGACTTACCAAATGAAAGTGCTGGCAGGTTGACAGACACACAAACAAACACAAACAAACACACAAAATTCAAGCTTTCGCAACAAACTGTTGCCTCATCAGGAAAGAGGGGAAGGAGAGGGAAAGACGGAAGGATGTGGGTTTTAAGGGAGAGGGTAAGGAGTCATTCCAATCCCGGGAGCGGAAAGACTTGCCTTAGGGGGAAAAAAGGACAGGTATAACTCGCACACACACATACACAGACACAAGCAGACATATCACACATACATACAGATAAAGTAAAAGCTAGCAAAACAACTTGGTCGATTTCATGAAAACTATTAAATACTGGTACTTTAGTTAAAAAGACATAGTAACATATGGCACAAAAGTCAGGTGCATAATTAGATATATACATTGATGAAAGAAATTTAGTTTTTTCTAGGAACACTTTGATAATTATGAATTTTTGTTTAGAGAGATTATGAGGCAGACCTACAGATAGGATAGTCATTTTTTCTTCTTGTATTATGTTCATCATATTCTATGTTTAACAATGCACTGCAATTATTCTACATGATATTTTTGTGATGTATCATATGGCTCTCTTTTGTAGTCTTAATACCAGTTGCGTGCGCACATTTTCAGCATTTCCGCAAACCAGGATGCCATATGAGAGAGCAGATGGATTAGTCCATAGTACATTGTTTGTAGGGTGTCTATTTATTGACTTTGACATTTTTCTCATCAGGAATATGCTTGAACCTATTTTGTTGCAAATGTTGTTATGTGATTTTCCCATGTCGTATATCTATCCACTGTTACACCTAGAAATTTATAGCTATCTGACTCCTTTAGTTCTAGATCTCCAAGCCTGAATGTAAAGTTGTCCAAAGTTTTTTTTTTTTTTTTTTTTGCATGAATCTGTATGTATGTTGTTTTGTTTCATTTTTAAAGAGACTGTTCTCCATGAAATAATTGTTTCCACTTTTCGCCTTTAGTGAAGCCTTCTCTTGCAAGTCATCTGTTGTAGAACTAGTAACAACAAATGAAGTGTCATCTGCATCTGCATACATGACTACACTATCAGATACTGTTTTGGTCATATCTTTGACGTGCAGAATGACAGATTTGTTCATATCATTGACATACAGAATGAAAAGTAGTGGACCGAGGATGGATCTGCGAGGAACCCTGTATTTCACATTTTCAAAATTTTAAAAGATGCTTGTAATGTTATTTTTGATTTTTTGGATTATTTGTGCATACTGCTTGCTATTTTCCAAAAGCGATTTAACGATGTCTACTGTTTTCCCCATTATACCATAATAATTAAGCTTTTCTCCCCAGGATGTTGTGGCTTACACAGTCAGGTGCTTTACATAGGTCAAGGAACATACCACAGACTTTCTTCTGTTCATCAAGTGCTTTAGTTACAAGTGTTATGATTTTAGCTGTTGCTGTTTTGGTAGATTTGCCCTTCCTGAACCCATGTCGTTCGTTGTTGAGAACATTGCACGATTGTATAAAATTTAATATTCTGCCTCTTATTATGGTTTCTATTATTTTAGGGAGTACAAATGTGATAGTTATAGGTCTGTAATTGCCTAGTCTTTTTTGCAGCCTCTTTTATATATAGGTATCACATTAATCTTTTTCAGGTACCTTGGAAATGTTCCTTTTTCTATAGATAAGTTTATCAGACAAGCTAATGGCTTCACTATCCACTGCAAACAGCATTTCAATAGTTTAGTAGACATACCATCTAGTCCCTCAGTGTTGCTTTTAGACTATGTATTATTTTTACAATTTCTGATTCATTTGTTGGGGTCAGAACAAGCATTTTGTCTCGTATAGATTGTTTATTGTGTTTATTTTGGATGTATAATTTTGATTTATTAATTTGTCCACAACTTCAATATCATATTTGTTTAAAGTGTTGCTGACATTTTGTGCATCCCTGAGTTCCCTTCCATTTATGTCAAGTGTTATGTTATCAGTGTTTTCTACACCTACACCTTTCCTCTCTTCATTTATGAGAGGCCATATGGTCTTAGTGATATTTGTTGAGATTGCTATCATTTTTTAATAATATGTTTGTTTTATTTTCTTTTATCAGTTTGTTGTATGACTTATTCATTTCTCTGTAGGCATCCTTATTTCTGGAGTTGGCCTTAGCTGACAATTTTCATACATACCTTTCACCTCTTCCCTCTTCCTTTTTACCTCTATTGTGGCCCAATTTTTATTTACTTCTCATTTATTTTCCTGTGTACTAATGGACATGCAGCATCTAGGTAATGGCCTAGTGTACTGCAGAATAATTCCTATTCTTTGTCTAGGTTTTCTGTTAAATATACTTCACTTAAGTCTACAGTTTCCAATAACTTTTGGTTGCCTATGAATGTTTGTTTGCTTAGTTTGTCTAAACTCTTTAAACAGTTTTTTTCTGACCTTCCTGTGTTGTCTGCTACTTCAACTAATACCCCATAGTGGTCTGCAATGTTTGTGTAAATATGACCTGTACTGTCTGCACATTAGTGAGTAAGTGATCTATTAATGTTTCTGTATTTTTACAGCACCTCATGGGAGTGTCTGTTGGTAAATTAAGTACATTAGTTTAAATCAGATCTTGAAAACTCCTTGTATGACAGTTGTCATTTAGTGTGTTAATATTTAGGTCACCTGCTATAATTATATAAGGGAATTCCCTGCTAGTCATATCTAACAGGACTAGTAACTCATTTAGAAATCCATTTATCTGTAGAGCCCATTATATGTTGTCTGTATTGCTGCAGCTTCAATAGTATTTCTGTACAGTTGTCCACTGGCTGTGGAATGATACCCTCTGTTTTACTGTGTGCATAGACTGCTATCCCTCTGCCCTTATGTTTAGATCTGCAGAAATTATCAACTTTTTATATTCCTATATGTTGTAAACATTAATTTACTTTCCCATTACTTTAGTCCAAGTTCTGACATAATAAATATATGTGATGACTCTGCAGCTACTAGTGCTCCTATCACTTCTAATTTACTGGATTCATACTGTACATTCTCCTGCAGGATCCTTATATTAGAAATATTTGCATTAATGTTTTGATTTTCTATGGCACTTTTCTTTTTACCTGCTGGTACAAAAATTCTGCTCCTTGAGATGTTTTTGTTTCTTTTTTCTTCCTCCTCTCCTGTTATCTTGCCTGCAGGATCTCTGTCACATCTACTTCTTCTGCAGGTGATAGCACAGCTTCTTCTGCTGGTGATGACACTTTTTCTTCTGTTGATGATGACACTGCTTTTTCTTCTTCATCTTCATCATCATCTTCTTCTTCTGCTGCTGCTGATGCTGCTGCTGTTGATAACACAGCTTTTCCTTCCTTTGCAATGGCACAGTGATGTTTACTCTTCTGTTCCTTCATTTTGTGGCTGTTTTGAGTCCATTTCTGGATACAATATTGTATCTTCTATTTCTTCCCTCATGGACAATGGTCTAGGTCTATGTACCTGTTCTTGTGGGCTCTTTAATTTTTTCTAATATTTCTTTGCACAGAATTTTTTACCATAATTATTCCTGTGCAGGCCATGCTTTGTGGAAATTTTCTCCCTGAGATTGTTGCTTCAATGAATATAACATTAGAGAAAATGCCACATATCGACGATGATAAAATCTTCTTGGGTTGACAGATTAGTCAATGCATCATTCTCTGGCAACATTTCAGCAAGTTTCTTACCTGCCATCTTCAGACGAAGTGTCGGGTTCATGTCTCATCTGGATCTTTATACTCACTGTTCCACTGGCTTCTCTGCATCCTCAGTGCCAACTGAGCCAATTGGGCATGAACGGAGTCAGTGCACTGGCATGTGGTGGGTCTGAGCTGTGGGCGCCAGGTCTCAGCATCTCGTCTAGGTGCAAAATGTTTATTCCATCTGCTGCCACCGTCCTGCCTCCACCAGTGCCCTCTTGTCGTATTCTTGCTAATGTTGTGTCCCACGTGGTGCTGTGTTGGAAGCCGCTACCCCGGTTGGCCAGGTTATCAGTGAAACATATCTCCACTGCCTCTTTAATAGCAAAGTCCCATATTCACTCTGCACAACATTTTGGTTAGTTCGAATTAAAACATCTTCTACACTGAAGCTGCGCTCTGCTACTGCAGACTTTTCCTTTTGTCCAAGGTGAATGCTTCTCAAATATGTAGATATTTGTTGTGTGATGCGATCTACATCTACATCGTTACTCTGCAATTCACACTTAAGTGCCTGGCAAGGGTTCATTGAACCAATGCTGCATCTGTCACATGTGAGAACTGTTCGCCTTGGATGAAAGAAAAACTCTGGGGTAGTGAAGTACAGCCTCAGTGAAGAAGTCAAGTTTCAATTTGAACAAACCAAGATGCTGTGCAGAATGAAAGATTTCTGGGACTCTGTTATTAGAGAGGCAGTGGAGATATGAGTCAATGGTAACCTGATCAACTGGAACAGCAGCTTTCCACTCAGAACCACTTGGGACACAAAATTAGGAAGAATATGACGAGAGTGCACCAATGGAGGCAGGACTGTAGTGGTGGATGAGATAAACAGGCTATAACTAAACAAGATGCTGGGACACAGCGTCTGCAGTCCCCCCCCCCCCCTCCCCCCTCACACCACCACCACACACTACTGCGCCAATTCCACTCGAGCCTGATTTCCCTGACTGGTGCCGAGGAGAATGGAGAGAAGCCCATTGTCCAGCGGCTAAAGATCCAGATGAGATGTGAACATGACACTTTGCATAAAGTTGGAAAGAAAGAAACTTGCTGAAATGTTGCCAGAGAACAATGCATTGACTTAGCTGTCAACCCAAGAAGATTTTATCATCGAGATTCGCCGAGAAAGCCTGCATTCTTATGCTACACATCTACCTGAATTTTCCGTTTGTGTTGATGATTTCTTTGTTTACATGTGAAGCATCTATCAGATCATGCGTGTGTGGAATGCTTATGACACATACACCAAAATTCCTAAGTTATCCTAAAGATTCTCTTAGAGCTCTTATTGCATTTACACTTTCATTCTTATATATGTTGTTTCCTCCCCAAAAAACAACACATTTGGAAGCTTTTGTTACTTTTGTTCCACACATATTTCAGCACTTCATTATTGGTATGCCAGGATGAGTAAATCCAGTTACTTTTAATTTAGTTTGCATAGTGGCCATAATACCTGTTAAGCCTCTTCTGTGGCTCTTTGAATATATGCAAACATCACCTTTCTGATTTCTCTCCCTTGGTGACATATTTGACAAATGTTTAGTATTTTTTTGCTTCTTCAAGGTACTTCTTGGACATGTAAAATCATTTCTCTTATTTCCCTATTTGATTGTATCTTTTTATTTATCTAGCAGATCATATTTATTCATTCATTTCAGTTTGAAACATTTGCCATTTTGTTTCACACACTAGCTACTTTTAGGCCGAAAAATGGCTCATTTTCCAATGTTTGTTCTGTTTGAGTTCTTTAATCACTGTCTACAGATTATTTATGTATTGTTTTACGCACAATGAGTCCTCTTATAATGTAGAAACTACGTTTTCTTCCTGTACAGTACCATGTTTTGGTGAGTATGTCATTCACAAACAGCAGTCAGTTACACCACAGTAATGTTTTGTGTTTGCTTCAGCAGAATGTGAGATACACTTTGAATGAATCCACTTTTAGCTCACTGAAGATAGTCTAATACTACTTAAAAGACTTTCACTACATACAATGCATTTTATATTCACAGTATAGACATTGTCAGGGAGAAATTTACTGAAACTTCTCTGCAAGCTGCCATCTTATCAAACTATCTCATTCTGCTGTTATATTCTCAGTGTTGGGAGTTTATCTCACTGGAGCATTGGGCATCCTCCAGAATAAAAAAAAGTCTTATCACAACGTTCTTGGGCCATATATTTTGTCCATTATTTTATCTTTGAAGCTATTATTTAACCCTTTCATTTCCAGTTTTGAATTGTGAAACTGTTGTGACTTGGGAAAGTTTTCTGTAAGAAGTTAGTTACAATATCATTTGTGGTGCTACCTCTTATTTTGCTAAGGTGGAACCAGGCTCTTTTTTCACCATACAGTATTCCATTTTTGTTGCTAGTACCTATTCTGACTTTATATCTGTTTTTAGTATTCATAATTACAAACGTTTGCATTGTAGGCTTCACCAGCTTTCCCATTTTGTAGCAGAGTCTTTTATGACAGTTTATTTAATTGTGCTGTGTCTGCAGTGGTTTTGGCCAGTTTGTTTTCCCGTTTTGCTACATTCAAATTTCTTCTGCCTCTCTTGTTTGCTTCCTGGCAATCTGTATTTTTGCCTCCTGGAGAGTTTAAGTTCAGTAACTTCTTAATGTCTGTAGATATCCAGTTTGTTTACAACAATAGATTATGTTTCATTGATGCTCTTGTTCTTTACACTTGAGCTGGATGCCATTACAACACTATTTGGATCTCCATAAGAGTTATTTCTCATTTGAAAATTACCGCTGATGGTTTTGCAGGTTTTTTACTACTTTTCTGATTGGTGATAGTGGTAGTTGCTGTTTCTATTGTGTCAGGCAGACTTGTATCTAGATTTTGCTCCAGGTTTCCAATGTTTACCTGTTAAGTTTCAGTCATAATACATGCAAATTATTTTCGACAACTTTTACACATTGTCTTGCAAAGTTTGTCGAAGACTGAGATGCTTCTTCACTTTGTGGCAACAACATTTCTAACCTACAGTTTCCAGCAATCACAGTGTCAAGTTTTTCTTCTATTTGTTTGTTATCACTGGTGAGTTATTCCACTATTTTAATAAGATCACTCACTAATGCAACCAAATTGGCATCACCTTGCTGCCTAGCTTATAAAATTTTATCATATTTGACTGAATTTGCATCTTCTGATAATTCGTCTCCTAACCTCACTTCACAGTTTTTTTTCCCAAACATATTTTAACTGCCCATTTAGTCTTTTACAATAGGTTTGTTTGTGATACCGTTGCAACTGCTGCAACTGTGTGCATACGTTTGACGCAGCCATTCTCCCAGTTCCCGTGGTTTGTGAGTGAAGTCAATAGATGGTTGAAACCAGTTTTGACTGATCAGAAGCAATTCTTCTGACTGGCTCCAAAACCTGTAATATGCCTGCACCAAAGTGATCAGCACACACATGTACAGAGCTTTTTGTATTCAGTCTCACAGCATTCTCATTCAAGATAAGAAATTCCAGGTTCCTGCTAACCCTTTAAAGGAACTGTATATGTCAAACTTGTGATAATTCATCCTAGTGTAATTTTATTCCTTTAAGGGTTTTTTCTGTAGAAATGTGTTCCATATATAAATCCTGTGGTACCAAAAGTAAAAGGATCTGACTGCCCTTTAACATCACTTTCAAAAAGAATATTTTTTTCTCTTTCAGGCAAAGATTGAATGACAACAGCTGATAACTGGGGATCAATTACTACACACATTGCTACAAATAACATGGGCACATTAAGTTGGCTCACTTTAGAGGTCAGGTGGTGTTGGTAGAAATAAACATGCTATACTGTTATACATATATTCGTGAAATTAGCAGCATAACAGATTATTAACTCGTGGGCACGCTGCGGTCACTCCATGCCACTAAATCATGTTAATATTTCTTTAAATAAGATAATTTCTGGCATTTGTAACATTTTGGCATTTACTACCTTGTTGTTTATTAACATTGGTACTAATCATCTGCAGTGTGTTGTCAATCAGCAACAAAATTTTTTTTAGCAAAATCAATGAGACAAACTGATCAATTTTTTTAAATCATATGCACATAATCAAAATATGTACACAAAAATAGGATGTTGATGAGGAAAGTGTTGTCAGAAATAATTATGAACATCTTCAGTTAACATTTTGTATCACTGGTTCTCCAAGGAGTGCCAACCACAAGTGGAAAGCAAAAACATTTGATTCAGTTTCATTCATGATAATTGATGATTTACAAACTCCTGCAACTGTCATTCATCCTTTAAATGTGATAATGAAACACTGCACCGCTTACATATTTTTTCATGCTTTGCACAATGCGTTTGGAGAATTTCTCATCACCAGGATCAAATGTTTACATCAATGTTTGCGTGTTCTGCTGCTGTGTTGCACTGTAGCCATCTTTCTGTGGTTATAAGATACCTTGTCACATGGGGAAGCCGCAGTCTGAGGTGCCTTGCCACAGTTCGCGCGTATCCCCCCCACCAGAAGTTCGAGTCCACCCTTGGACATGGGTGTGTGTGTTGTCCCTAACATATGATAGTTTAAGTTAGATTAAGAAGTGAGTAAGCCCAGGGACTGATGATCTCTGCAGTTTGGTCCCATAGGAACTTAGCACAAATCAAAATCATCAAGATATCTTGCCTTCTCCATTATCTAGAAAATAGAAAAACCACATATCATCAATCATACTGTTTGTGAAATTTCACAGTGTGTGTGTGTTTTTTCTGCATAATGTAGTAGGCACAGTATGGTACCTTCACCTCAAAAATACAACACAATACAGTGGAAGAGAGGCACAACACACATACCCACAGCACACAAAATATTTACATCAATATTTTCACTTGACAATGAGAATAAATTCTCAAAACACATAGTGCTAAGCATAGGGGGAAAAGATACCTACTGGGTGCATTGTTTCATTATTTAAACCAGAAAAATTTGTCCAATGGGAAGAGACAAGAGAGTAGAGGTATCAACTATCGCTACAGATGGTCAGACAACGAAACACATGAAATATGTGTCAAGTAAACCTACGGGGTTCTGATGGTTGAAACTATGATAAAGTTGCATGTGTGCAGTAGAGACAGTCTGAATATGGTTGCACTCAGCTATGACAGGTTTACTTGAATGAACCTAATGTGATTTTCAGTGTTTTTGAGAACAACACATTCAATGTGAAACGTTTTTCTGCACCCGAGGCCACAAAACACTAAGTTCCTTAGTTTTAACATTTTTCTCACACTTAGAACAAAACATGCTCTCAGTGTGTACCATTTTGTCACATAATTGCTTATGAGTTATAAACTAGAGAACAAGAATTATGGTGTGTACTATAATAAAACCCTTGTGCACAGGGAACATTTTCACTTGCTTCACTTCCATAACAGTTTTTCTTTATCCTATCACAAAAGTATTTCATCCATTATATGTTCTGTAGGCCTAACACCAAAATTATTTCTTTCCTTTCTCAACTTTCTTGAGTTGGACAAATTTCTTGATACAGCTATACTCATATCTGTCTATATTGTTGATGTGAGGCTTGTCTGAACATATCAGTAGTGTTTCATGTAGAGTTAAACCCTCATATGCCTGCTGCAGTGAGATCACTATAAGTAGGAGAAATTCCTTTAGTACCATTTCATATATGCTTCTATTACATGGCATTAATAATCAGCTTTTGAAGAACAGGTTTAACACAAGCAGTCTAACCTCATTCCCATTTCATAAGGATTAGCTTAAATGTGATCTCTGGATAATTAAACATGTCTGATTCCTTCAAAAGGAAATAATTCTTTAAACTCACTGGTGATTAAATGCCCTCAGTTGTTAGAAAGCATTCTTTAATTATTTATGGTGTTACTAAAAATCCTGCTTAGTGCACTAGTTACTGCACTTCCAATAGTGTGTAATTTTACCAGTATTGATGATGAACATATGTGCACTACCAATAAATATGATGCTCTTTTGTTTCCTTTTATATGTACATCAACATACATTGTCAGCAAACCGTTGTGAAGTGCATCGAAGATGCTGCTTAGCATGTATCACATATTATGGAGCCTTCCTGCTAAGTTGTGTATGGTGTGTGATAAGAATAACTGCTTAAATGTCTCTGTGCATGCTGTAATGAATATAATATCATCTTCACAGTCTCTATAGGTGTGACATTTAGGTTGTGAAAAAATAACTCTGTAGTCTTCAGATAATACTGGTTCCTGAAATTTTGCAAGTATGCTTTTATGGGATAACCTGCATCTATATTCAAGCATCTGCAAATTCAAGTTTTTTAACACTTCTGTGAAGTGGCATCTCCAACTGAGGTACTTTACAGAGAAAGAGCAGTTACTGAATCTCTTTAGGTGGAAAATCAGACAATCACAAATATTCACAGATGTTTACAGAATGTCTACAGACACTGGGAATTGGATAAAAGCATGATAAGCCACAAGGCGAAGTATCTGTTGTCAAGAGAACAATGAGAAGAAAATCTGTCAGATGCCCCATGGCTGTGACACCTGCAATGTTGCAGTGTGCAGACACACCAAATCAAGATGAACAAGGAATAAGAATCAAGTAACTCAGTGCTCAACTTGATATCTCTGTTGGCAGTGCTGACACACTTGCTCACCAGATAGCACATTCAAAGGCCTGTGCCCAGTGGGTTCCTCAAAGCCTAATGGAACACCATAAGGAGGAAAGAAAGAATATTTGTGTTTGTTATGAGGTTGATTGTGACAATTGCTTATCAAACATTGTTACAGGCAATGAAATATAGCTCTGCCACTTTGAACCAGAAACAAAATAGCAATCCAAGGAGTGGTACCACACAGTGTCTTCTGTGATGACAGCAAGTAAGCTGGTAAAGCCATGGCTACAGTCTTCTGGTCTTTGAAGCGGTTATTACATATGATACCCTCCTTTACAGTCAAACAATCAACACTGAAGTCTATTGTGAGGCTTTATGAAATTTAAGAAATGATTATAGCATATCTGTATCTAAAAATGTCAATACACATGACTTTCTCTATAACACAAACCCTTGCAAGACTGCGTACCAGAGAGGAGATCATGAGACTCCAGTGGACTGTTCTTCATTATCCATCTTTCAGCCCAGATCTCACATCTTCTGACTCCATCTTTTTGGTCCACTGAAGGATTAACTCTGTGCTGTTGGAAGTAATACAGCAATGATGGGGAAGTTATTCATGTAGGAAGAACTTGGCTGAGATGCAGACCAGTAGAATGGTTTCATGACAACGTACAGGCTCACACATTAAGATGGCATATGGCCCTAGAGTTGAATGTAGATTATGTAAAAAATCAGGCTTTCATTGTGAAAGAATTGGGAAATAGTATGGTGTATTTAAATCTTGAATAAAACCATCCTGCTTTGAGAAAAAAATGTTGCATTACTTACTGAACAACTTTCATACATTCAATATCATGTGTTAGTTTATTTTGTATGGCCTCCATGTACTTGAGCAGTATTCTGAGGTGAAACAAGCTAAGGACTTGGAAGCACTCACCTGTGAGCACTCTTCTTGTTAGACCAATCACAGTTTCCCGGCACTGAACTGAAGTCTGCCACCAACATTATCTACAACTGAGCCTATGTTATCATTCCCTCTACAAATTGTGATTCATTGATGTTTAAGTGAAATGATACTCTTTGTCTGTGTTTTGTGAGAAAATAGTTTTACATTTCTGTATATTTAAAGCATATTACCAATCTATGCATCACTTTCAAATCTTATCAGGATCTGAAAATTTTGTGCGGAGTTTTTGAGATAGTAATTCATTATGGATAACTGCATCATCTGCAAGTGTCTGAGGTTACTATTAATATTATCTGCCAAAGAATTAGTATAACAACAGGAAGTCCATGTTGGAATATCAACAATTGTGAAAAGGATAGATAGCTTCTCACCGTAAAGATGGCACACTGAGTTGCAGACAGCAACAATGAAAAGACGGTTACACACTAAGCTATCAGCTAAAGCCTTGTTCAGAAAAGAAATGAAAATAAACGAATATTTACAGAAAGAGGCACATCTCATCCTCACATGATCATGTATCTGTCCAGTCTAGCCAGACTTCTAGTGGTCATGTATGCATGGGGCCTTCCTGCTCCTGTAAATGTGTGTGCGGTTTCCTTTCCTTTCTGTATTAGTGTGTACCAATTTTTTTTTGCTGTGCATGTCTGCAGCTCAGTATGTCATCTTTATGGTGAGTATCAGTGTATCATTTTCACAATTGTAGATTATTAATATACAACATCAAGGGCAAGGGTCACAAAACCAACTTGAAGTAATTTCTACTTCTGTCATTAACTCTCCATTAGAAATAACATGTTGTGTCCTCCCTACCATGAAACCATCAGCCCAGTCATAATTTTTAAGACCCCATATGATTATATTTTTACTAAAAATATTCATGTGGTACTGACTCAACTCAAGTAATATTACATCCACCTGGTTACCATGGTTCATGACTTTCAGGTTATCAAGTGAGAAAAGCACAAGTTGGGTTCCCATAATTGATGTTTTAAGAATCCATGCTGGTTCACATGGAGAAGCTCATTCTGATTGTAATACATGATTATGTTTGAACTGAGGCTCAGAATAAGTTCTAGGATTCTACACATGATAAATGTCAGTGAGACAGGACAGTAATTTTGTGGATCCCTCCTGCTGCCTTTTTTTCTAGGCAGTAGTGACTCGTACTTTACTCAAATCTTTGTGCACAGTGTTTTTTGTGAGTCATCTGTGGTATATTATGGTTAAAATGGGAACTAACCCTGCTACAAATTCTGTATTGAATCAGGGACAGGAATTCCTTTCGGGCATGGTGTCTTCTTGTTCAGTTCTAATGATTTAACTATTTCTCAACATCACAGATGCTGAAATTTATATCATTCATCTTTTCAGTGGTGAGAAAATAAAACTGGACTATGTTTTGTACTTTCCTTATCAAACAAACATTTGGAAACAATGTTCAGCTCTTGCATCACTACACTCAGTTATAGTTCCTATGCCCTACACAAGTTTTCGGACACTTAGTTTGTTGTTTCTGACAGCCTTTACATATGACCAGAACTTCTTTAAGTTTTGTGAGAGATCCTTTGATAATATAATACTGTGCTAATTGAAGGTTTCATGCATGGTGCTCTTAACAGTCAATTGTGTTTTATTTAGCATCTGTTTGTCTAAGCCCTGTGCTTTGTTTTACACCTGAGTCTCATTTCAAATCAGTACCCCACTCATATAATTTTAGTTGGTGGTGACTTCAGTCTGCTCTCAATACAGGTTTAAATCCAGCAATAGGCATAAAATGTCATCCAAAATTGTACTGAATGCTTTCTCAGAAAACTATTTCAAACATTTAGTTCAGGAGCCCACTCAAAGTGTAAATGGTCGCAAAAACATACTTGACCCATTAGAAACAAATAATCCTGACGAATAGAGAGCATCATGACAGATACACCCACCAAAAATAAGTGCTAAGTACATCTTTTTAAAAAAGGCAGATAAAAATTCATTAGATGTTTATCTAAGAGTCAGTTTCCCCTCCTTTCAATCTGACTATGTAAGCATGGACCAGCTGTGGTTTGAATTCAAAGAAATTGTATCGATGGCAATTAAGATATATGTAGTACATAAATTAATAAGTGAGGGTAATGAGCCCTACTAAACAGGTCAAAACACTATTGCAGAATCAACAAAAAAAGCATGCCAAATTTTAAAGAATGCAAAATCCACAAGTTTGACGAAACTTTATAGGCATTCGAAATTTAGTGCAAACTACAATGTGAGATGCTTTTAATAGTTTCCACATTGAAACTCTGTCTTGAAATCTGGCAGGAAACCCAAAGAGATTCTGGTCATATGTAAAGTATACCAGCAGTAAGATGCAATCAATATCTTCACTGTGTGATAACAAGGGTTATGTCACTGATGACAGTGCCACTAAAGCAGAGTAACTATACACAGTTTTTCAAAACTTGTCCACCAACGAGGATGAAGAAAATATTTCAGAGTTCAAATCAAAAACAACTGCCAACATGAGTATCTTACAAGTAGATATCCTTGGTGTAGTGAAGCAGCTTAAATCACTTAATAAAGGCAATGCTTCAGGTCCAGATTGCATATTAGTCAGCTTCCATTCAGAGTATGCCGATACAGTAGCTCCATATCTGACAATGACATGCAACTGCTCACTCATCAAAAGATATGTACCTAAAGACTGGAAAGTTACACACGTCACATCGGTAATGAAGAAAGGAAACAGGAGTAATCCACTTAATTACAGACTCCATATCACTAATGATAATTTTAGTAGAAGTTTGGGACTAATTCTGTGTTGAACATAATGAACTATCTTGCAGAAAATGATTTACTGACTAATAGCCAGCACAGATTCAGGAAAAATCATTCTTGTGAAACACAACTTACTCTCTATTCTCATGAAGTAATGAGTGCTATCAACATATTTTTACATTTCCAGAAGGCTTTTGACACCATTCCTCACAAGCATCTTCTAACAAAATTGCGTGCCTATGGAGAATCGTCTCAGTTGTGTGACTGGAGTCATGAGTTTGTGTCAGATGGGTCACAGTTCACAGTAATTGACAGAAAGTCATCGAGTAAGGCAGAAATAATATCTATCATTCCCCAAGGAAGTGTTATAGGCCCTCTGCTGCTTCTGATCTACATAAATGACATAGCAGATAATCTGAGCAGCCCTCTTAGATTTTTTTAGATTATGCTGTCATTTACAGTCTTGTAAAGTCATCAGATGATCAAAACCAACTCCAAATTGATTTAGACAAGATATCTGTATGGTGCAAAAAATGGCAGTTGACTTTAAAAATTGTGAAGTTATCCACATGGGTACTGAAAGAAATCTGCCTAATATCAGCAGATGATAAATCACACAAATCTAAAGGCTGCAAATTCAAAAATACTTAGGGATTACAGTTACAAATAACTTCAATTGGAATGATCACATAGGTAATGTTGTGGGTAAGCAAACCAAAGACTGTAATTTATTGGTAGAACGCTTAGGAAATGCAACAGATCGACCAAAAGACTGCATACACCATTCTTGTCTGTTCCCTTCTGGTGTATTGCTGTGCAGTGAGGGATCTGTATCAGATGGGACTGACAAAGGACACTGAAAAAGTTTAAAGAAGGTCAGCTCATTTGTTATTATCATGAAATAGGGGAGAGAGTGCAACAGTCATTATGTGTGAATTAGGGTGGCAGTCATTAAAACAAAGGTGTTTTCTGCTGTGGCAGAATCTTCTCATGAAATTTCAATCACCAACTTTCTCCTCCACATGCAAACTTATTCTGTTGGCTCCCACATACATAGTGAGAAATGATCATCATACTCAGCAAGATTTAAGTGCTTGTTTCTGATGCACACTGTTAGAGAGTGGAGCCGTAGAGAAATTGATTGAAAGTTGTTTGATGAACTCACTGTCATGCACTTAATTGTGAATTGCAGAGTTATCATCTTGATGTAGATGTAGCTGTAAATGCTAAACAGTATGCATTGTTTTATTAGAAGTTTCCTTAAAGTTACTGTACACTGTTGGTGCTGCACTTCTAAGTACATATTTTTTTTAGTAAATGGTGAACTATTCTTTTAGTATTTAGCCACTGTTTCTTCCCATATGTAAATGTTTTGCTGTGCTCCTTGATATGTGATGAACAACCTTTTTACCTAACTTACTGAATGTATAAATCTTCCCCTTTGGTTTAGCTGACCGTTGTGCTTCAGTTATCATTGTTGCTGCAACTGCTTGAAGTAGACTGATATCATTTTCAATAAGGATATCCTGAAATACGTTTGTTCCAGAGAAAGTATTTAGTATTACTTCACAAACTGTTTCAAAACACCTACTTCTTGATCCACAGGATTCTCACCTGTTATTTATTTCGTCCAATGAAAATCAGTTTCCTTACTGCTGTATTATTTTCATTTTTGTTTTTATTTTGGTGCTCATTTCTTTTAGGTACAATAGACATCAAGAGAATCTTATCTCATCTTAAGGTACCCCTTAGTTGTGTTTCATGAATTAAGTAACATAAATATCATAACTATTATACCATCAAGGGTATAATGTGTCTGCCATACTTGTTGATAATTTGTATCAAACAGCCTCTACTTCCTGTGTTGGTTTTGACACAGGGAGTAAAAGGTGTCTGACTTGAATTATCACCCTATATGGCATATTACAGGGATCTTCCCTGATGAAATGACAGTTTCAACATTCAGTTCATGAGGCACGACTCACAAATAGGTACCTGAAAATGAGACAATATTGTCTTGAAATTGTTTATAATTAAATGAGATACACATCAAAATACAATAAAATGTGCAGCTGTAAGGCAATTGAATTTTGTTGTAATCAAACTGTTAACCATCCCCATTGCTGAATGATTAAAGTCTCCATTAACAAATATAGTATGATTCAAGAACATATGTATTAATGAGTTATGGGTTATTCTAAAGTTTTCAGTTGCATATGATGCAGAGACGAGTTGTTAATAAAAAAAACAGTTATTAATTTATGCCCACCCATAATACTTAGTTTGCCCCAAACAATATTGAATGCGGCTTCAATTTTTATATCAATAGTTTTGAGTTTCTTGTCTACTGCAACAAACACATGATCTCCACTTCCCATTGGCCTATCCTTTTGATACCAACATAGGTTTACTCTAAAATTCTCATTGCTGCCAATTTTGGGTTTTAGGCACCTTTCTTTTGCTAATATTATACGAGGTCCACTGCTTTTTAGGACTGCTTCTAAGTCTCAGAATTTATTGTCAGTGCTTTGGCAATTGATCATTAGCATTTTAACCATGTTGTCTATGGGGCAGTGCACATTTCTCTGGTTCTTACATCAATACCTTGGTGTCTCCTTCAGTTCTTATTATCTGGAATGGGTGGGGGGCCACTTAAGTTAAGAAATCTTTGTGTGTCCACACACAGTCAGATACCTGGGTAGGAACCTCTGATGCCCTGTGCACACCTGACTGATTTAGGAGGAACCTACATTTTTCAACTTAATGATGTAATTGCCAGATGTGACAGCATAGCTTGTCACAGAAGCATTTAAGTATCTGTTTCTGGCTTAAAACCATAAAATGTGGTATAAAATTTACAAATTCCCTGAAGTTCATTTTGTGTCTCAGCCTTTTGTCAAGATTATGCTCACTAACAATCAGATATAGGAAAAACACTGCAGATTGTGAGTCTCTTTGAAACTCTGTGTGAGGCTAGTCAAGCACTCTCTGTCAGTATCTCGAATGATTCAAGATAAGAGGTCTTTTTCATTTCAGTGTGGGCCAATATCTGCAGTTGGTTGCACTTTGATCCCTCAATGGTTTTCAGAACAGCCTCTCCACCATGTTAGATGATGCATCCAGACATATACAAAGACTATATAAAGTGATCTTTCTCATACTTTGCTGCCAGTTCCCTAAGAGGTACCATTATTCTTCATATGTTTGATGAACTGCTGATGTTCAACAAACCACAACTTATTTGCAATTGATACTCCCTGATACTGGAATACAGCAGGCTGCCCAGAAGGAAAATCTGGCTCACTGGCTCCATGAGTTTCAGTGGAAGACAGCAACTCAAACATCTTACTTAGAGTGATGACTGTAATATCCTGCATCCTCCCTGGCCTCTGTCTTCTCTGTACAGGGCCACTAGACTTACCACTGACATGCCATTCATGGTCAAATGGATTAGCAGTGATTGATCCTGTACTTTCTGCAGAGGAAACATTTTCAGTTGGAGAAGACAGAACTTGAGGTAACTTCTATATCCCTTTGCAGTTTTCTCAATACGTTCACTTGCAGAAGCTTCCATTCACTTGACAGAAATCAGAGTGTTTTCCAGTGCCTAAGCACAGGAAATAACTTATCTTGCATTCACAGTGTGGATGCATTCTCACTGATGTAATGTTTATCTGAACAATAAGCAAATCACTTTAAATTAACCTTACTGATTTTGTTTTAATTTTAGAATCTGTTTCACTGCAAGGATTTCATGCTCCTGTTAGATCTAAAGTCACCACTCCTAATAAATGGGATGTGTGATTATGAGAGGAAAATGTGGTATAAAATTTACAAATTCCCTGAAGTTCATTTTGTGTCTCAGTCTTTTGTCAAGATTATGCTCACTAACAAATGCATATAACTATGTCTAAAACAGTGCTCATGCACTGAAAATTTCAAAAATATGCACCACTGCTGAAGGAGGACTCTGTATGGAACATTGTATGACAGATACAATATATAATACTACATCTCAGCTGTTGAACTTGTAAGAATTAAGTTTACATCACAGTTGCAGAAATTTTAAATACCGACTTAGAAGAAGCAGGTCAATTAGTGGAAAATGGTGAAAGTATTGCACTAATACCATAAGTGCATATAATGCAATAAAGGGAAAATTATTTTTTGAAAACACATTGCTGCCAAGTTTTACAAAATACAGAACTTTAGCTGACAATTTACTACAAAATACTAAACATGCAAGACTTGTAAGCATCCAAAAATTATAAAAAATATACTTTTTATCACATAAACACACAATGGAATTTGTGGGGAAACAATTATTTTTAACAAAGACACTGTTGCAAAAAAGTTCTAAGAAGTACCAGTGTAGTTCAAAACTGATGATACAGTAGGAACTTTACTTGACAGTCACAAATGTTCAATAATACACCAATTATCATGATGTTCACAAGCCTCAAAACAATGAGTAAATGATTATGGGGAAAAAACCACAGTTAATTAAAAATTTGTGTGTAGAATTTTAACACACTCAAAATAATGAAAATCATGGAGCACCACCAGAGCAGACACATCGGTCCAAAAGTGTACACTAGTATAATGTCTCATATCCCCTGTGAAACCAGGTATGCTACATTGTGTGTCTCATATGAATGGAGGGATATGGGCTGGGGGAAGGCAAAAGGGGAACTGTCTGGTAGAACATAGCAGAATTTAATCATTCACAACACATACTTTAAAAAAATCATAAAAGAAAATTGTGAATATGAAAGAGACATGGGCAGTATCAGAATACATCAAAGTAAAACAAAGATTTTGAAATCATATTGCAATCTGCTAAACATTTCCAGGGCAGACATGAACTCTGACTATAATTTGTTTGTTATGAAGTTCACATTAAAACTGAATAAATTGCAAAAAAGTAAGAAGATAAGAAGATGCAACACAGATAGATTGAAAGGACTAAAGGTGTTGAGACTTCCAAAGTTATAATTGGGTAGGAAACAGGGAAAGGAATCAAATAGAAGATGAATTGGTAGCTTTGAAAAATGAACAGTGAAAGCAGTAGGTCAAATAGGCCCAGTAGAAATCTATGAATATCACATAAAATATTGAATTTAACCGAGGAAAAAAGAAATTATAAAATTTCAGCAAATGAACCTGCACAAAGGAAAACAGATGTCTAAAAAGAATATTGACAGAAAGTGTAAAATGGCAAAACAGAAGTGTCATGAGCAGAAGTATGAAATTGTAGGAGCATGAATGACTACAAGACAGACAGATGCTGCCTATAGGAAAATAAAAGAGGCTTTTGAAATAAGGATCTGTATAAATATTAAGAGCTCAGATGGCAAATCTGCATTAAGGAAGAAGTTTGAAAGGCTGAAAGAATACGTAGAAAGTCTGTAAAATGGAAACAGACTTGAAGACAATGTAGGAAGGGAAAACATGGGAGTAAATGAAGATGAGTTGGGTATATAACAGTGAGAAGAATATGAAAGAGTACTAAATAAAGGTCTACAATGAAACAAGGACTTTGTAGTAGACACTATTCCCCCAGATTTATTGAGACTGTTGCTTAAGTCAGTCATACAAAACTATTTCACCTGGTATGTAAATATATGGGAGGGGCAAAATACCATCAGACTCTAAAAATAATCTAATGATTACAATTCCAAAGAAGGTAGATGATGGCAAATTTAAATATTAAAAAAAATCACCAGTTACAAATGAATGGTAAGACTGATAGAAAGTTGTATTGGAGAAGATTAGTTTGGTTTCTGGAATAATGTAGGAACACGTGAGATAATACTGACTGTATGGATTACTGTAGAAAATAGGTTGAAGAAAGCCAATCTACATTTATTGAATTTGTAGATTTTGAGAAAGCTTTTGACAACAATGACTGGAGTACACTGTTTCAAATTCTGAAGTTCTCAGGTATAAAACCCATGGAGCAATATGTTATTTCAATCATGTATAGAAACCAGGCTCTATTTATGAGTTGAAGGACAAAAAGAGATGCAGCAATTGAAAAGGAAGTTAGACAGGGTTGTAGCCTATCCTGAATGTTACTCAATCTGTTCATTGAAAAAGTTTGAAGGAAGCAAACAAGAAACTTGGAAAGGGAATTAAGTTACAGGGAGAAGAAATTAAAAATCTGAGGTTTGCCATTGACATTTAATTCTGTTAGAGTTGGCACACTTCAGGGGCAGTTGAACAAGGTCGATATTGTGTTGAAGGAGGTTATAAAATTAATATCAACAAAAGTTAAACAGGGATAATGGAATGCAGTCAATTAAAATCTTGCAATGCTAAGCAATTTAGACTAGGAAATGAGATATTAAATGTGGTTGATAGGTATTGCTGTTTGTACATCAAAATATATTACAATAGCTGAAATAGAGAAGATATAAAATATAGGCTGGCAGTAGCAAGAAAAACAATTCTAGAAGACAGACATTTATTAATATCAAGTGTAAATTTAAATATGGGGAAGTTTCTCCTTAAGCATTATATACAGTGGTACCTTGTACAAAAGGGAAATGTGGATAACAAAGATATAAGGCAAGAATGACATGTCAGCTTTGAAAGGTACTGGAAAATGCTGAAGATTGGATTGGTAGATCTGACAGCAGATGAGGTGATACTGAATCAAACTGGAGACAAAGAAATTCATGGAACAACTTGACTAAAGGAAGTCTCTCTCTCTCCCTCTCTCTCTCTCTCTCTCTCTCTCTCTCTCTCTCTCACACACACACACACACACACACACACACAAAGTCTGAGATGCACTCTGCAGATGACACAGCACTGTCGTATGCGTGGCCTTTTGGAAGTATGCACATGTATCACTGCATTACTCCTCACTTAGGGGGATCAGGGATTCTTGAGATGTCCATGCTGTCCTCCTCATGCTGTCCTCCTCATATGCTGGGCTCTGGCTAAGGTGGCTTGCTGCAACAGGAGCATACGGTCTGAAGCACTTCAGGCAAGCACACATTCTGCACCCACATTCCTTTGTTTTATAACCATACGTCAACACTGGTGATCCCGGGACTGTTTCCATGTCGACCTCAGGCATTGGCTCTGCTGATGGAGCTCACAGCACTTATGATACTGGTATCAGAGGTTGCTCAGGAATGGGTGATAGAATCCCTGATGATGGTGTCAGAAACAACAGAGAAACTGCTGGTTTGGCCACTGAGGACAGATGCCCTCATCCAAGTGGGAGTGGAGAACCAGCAGCAGCAGCAGGTGATGTGATGCCCAATGTGGATGGGCTCTGAGGTGATGGGATGACATCAAGATGAACCCAGCCAGCCACATGAAGGCAAAGTTGATTGTGGTGTCTCGAGCAGAGGCTGTCCTATGCACAAATGTTGCAGAGACACCACCCACAGCATCTGGCAAGGACAGCAGAAATCAATTTAGGATGACATCCAAAACCACATGCCCAGACAGCCACTCCCAGCTGTAAGAAACATGATGGCTGCACGGGTTGACGTCCAGGTGGAGGTTGCAGAAGCTGTAGCAGTGTCCTTAGCTGGTGCCCATGGAGTAACTATGCTGTGCTCTTCTTGGCAAATGGCTTGAAATGGTATGAGGAAGGAAACCGATCTAAGGCAATGTTGGCTGGCAAATTGGTAACATACATTTTCACCTGAGTTGTGAACATTTGCACTAGGTGTTCTACTTCACCATCAAATTGTGGATGGAACAGCTGGGTGAGGATACCATGGGAATCACAAAATGCTACAAAGTTTAGCAATGAAAATTGTGCACCTTTGTTGGACACTAACATTATGGGGAAGCATTTGAGTGAAACAAATTTTGGACAAGGCTGTGACAGCGGCATTTGTGGGTGTGGAAACACCACAAACAACATAAAGAAAATGGGAATGTGCATCAACAACTAACATCCAATAAGCATTGAGAAATGGGCCAGGGAAATCCACATGTATACAGTCCCATGAATGTGATGGTATCAGCCAAGGAGACAATGATACCTGGGGAGCTGATGGTCCATCACACCCGGGGAACAGGAGGTAACCAGGTGGGTACCATTACTGTCCAAGTCGGGCTGAAACAGGGGCAGACAGACCTATGCTTTTGTGTGTGATACACCACAATGATCAGCACGTAATAGATGGAGAACCTCCGAACGAATGGCTAAGGGGGATCACTATCTGAGAGGCTTCATGATCTATGTCTAAAAGCTGAACACCATCCACTACAGAAAACTGATAACAAAAGTTGTAGTAATTATGAAGGGGGTCAGACACCCAAGAAGGTGGTGAATCTGGCCAACCATGTAAGAATGTTATGAAATTCTGCAAAATGGGGTACAAAGCTACAGCCTTTGTGATCTATGTACTACTTACAGGAAAACCATCAACCATTTGCTGTGTAGTGACATCAATGTGGAAAAAAAGCAATTTCTCCTAATCAAATCCTGGGTTATTACCAGTCAGCAGGTGGGACAAAGCATTGGTATTTGTTTGTTGATTCACAAGGCAGAAATGAATCTCATATTTGTTACATGAAAGGAAAAGAACACAACACTGAATTTGATGTTCTGATTTATCTGATAACGAAGCAGGAGGACTGAGCAAGGAAACCAATGGCTATTTATCAGTGACCAGGTGGAATTTGGTACCATAGAGAAAAACATGGAATTTCTTCACAGCATAGACAATCACCAAAGATACCTTTTCTATCACAGAGTATCTAGTCTGAAGAGGAGTCAGCATTTTTGAGGCATAAGCAATAGGCCATTCAGAACCATTGGGATATCAATGAGCCAATGCCATCCCCAACCTGTACTGTGAAGCATCTGTCACATAGACCAAATGGGGGGTTGGTACATCATTAAGCAGGGTGCAGACCACAAATGATCTGGAGGGTGGAAAATGCAGTTTCACAAGTTGGTAATCAACAAAACAGTCCATTTGTGCAGCAACACATGTAATGGCTGTGCAGTTGTTGGTACCCAAGGCAAACATTTATGGTAATAAGAGACTTTTCCCAGAAACACCTGAATTTCTCTGACTTATGTAGGGTATGGAAGTGACAAAATAGCAGAAATATGATGATGCAAGGCTTTGAGACACTTTGCAAGAAACTTCAAACCCAAGGTAAATGATAGAAGGTTGAAAAAATTGACAATTTTCTGAATTACTCTTCAATCCAGCCACTTGGAGGTTGGAAAAGAGTGTACAGACATGTAGTAAATGTTCTTCATTGGGGGTATCAGAAACTACAATCTCATCTAAATAGTTTGGACAACCCAGCACAGATGTACAGCATCTGTGCTTAATAATTTACAAGTTTTTTTTTTTTAAAGGAAGTTTTTATAGGCATCTGAGAAGTCCATTTTTCAGAAATATTGACCACCTGATAACTTTGCAAAGAGTTCACCTGGGTGCGGTACCGGGTATGTATCCACAACAGATTGTGCATTGTCAGAATCTTTAAAATTGCCACAAAGGTGTAACCAGCCCAACCGTTTCTTTTCTATAACTAAGGGGATAGATCATTCACTTGACGCACTAGGATAAACAATGCTGGATTCCATGACGCTATCTAATTCATCTTTGACTAGTTTACTGAGTGCCACTGGAACCGGACAGGATGGAAAAAAACAAGACCGAGCAGAAGGTTGCATGGTTATGTGCACTGAAAAACTCTTGGTACACCCCACTACTGGAGAGAAAAAAGAGGAAAACTCAGAACATAATGCATCTAACTGTGTATATGGCACTTCTCGAGACACTAAATTCACTTCATCTGAAATGGTAAAACCAAACAACTTAGAAGCATTTAACCCAAACTGATTCTATGTACATGAATTATCAACATAAAGAAATATAAGTGACTGGACACTACTGAGTTGTAGGTCACTGGGGCAGAAACTTACCAAGATTAGGAATACACTGTTTATTGTAATTTATTAATTTTTGTGACACAGGGAGATGAGGAGTGGAGCCCAAGTTCATATAAGTTTGTAAGTATAACGAGGTTACAGCGGCTCTTATATCCACTTGCATGTGTAGAACTTTATGAAACACCATAACATCAGTGAAAATCTTGTTTGGTCAAACAGAAATAGCCGATACAATGTTTATGTCTATATTCACTCCAGGATTGTTGTGTTGCACTACAAACACAATCAATGTGACCATGTTTTGTTGTAATTATGACAGGTAGCCCAGTGGTTTGGGAAGTCTGGGCACTTATGGAAAATAATAAGGGCAGGACAGGAGCATGGAACATATACATTGTTGTTTACTGGCCCATTTACTTCATTGGCATTGCTGCTTCTGGGAGTGAGGCCAGCCACCATCATGCTGTGATCATGTGTTGCCTGCCAGAAGCATGTTTTTCCCCCTGTAAACTATCTTAAACCTGGTGTGGAGGAGAGGGTTGGATTGCTGATACCTCACACCATGACTCAATTTGGTTACCCACTGCTCGAGACACTTCGAACGATTGTGCGATAGCTAAAACCTTGGAGCGTTATGGATTTTCACTCTGGAGAGCACACTCTTGCACCCCATGATCCAGTACTAAAGGAATGGTAGTATATCTCAACATCTGATGAGCATACAGTTCTTTATGCACATCAGACACAAAATTACAATGGTAACTTAATCCTGGAGTTCAGCTGCCCATGCTTGATAGGACTGATGTGGTTGCTTAATACGGTGGTAAAACTCAACCTGGGATGCAATAACAAGGGTGTGCTTACTCTAGGATTTTGAAAGAAGTTCACACAATTGGTCAACATTAAAGAAGATGGATCCTGCAAAGGGATCAGTTGGTAGGACTTGGTACACTCTAGGTTATATCCATGAAAGGAACAAGGCATGTCATAAAATAGCTTTGGTAATCCCAAAAACTTGAAAGTGTTATCACAGGCATTTCTTGTATGCATCCCATTCCTCAACAAACTCATCATATGTATAAAAGGGAGGCAGATAAACTATCGGGTCTTGGAGGGCAAAACAGTGAGTTACAACAACTGCAGAGCGTGCTGACTAGACAAAACAGAAGTCAGTGATTGAATTGCCAGAGTTTGACTGTCCAGTGCATGTGATTGGTGGTGCAATGCCATGAAAAAATGATTCTCACTGTTCAAGTAACTGATGTAATATGTCCTCCATAACATCATCAGCCTTTGTGAGAATAAACTGATGACCAAACAGGACTGAAATTAGTATCAAGAACAAGAACACACTCATTACCAATCATGTTGTAATTAGGTGTAAGTACAACAAGACCAGTAGACTGAACACAACCTTATTCCATGGAAGCATTGGCAAATTGAACACAGTATTTAAGTAGCATTCAGCAAGAACCAATTACATACACAAAGAGCTGTAGCAATACACATGAGAACTGAGGTCAAGCGTACCTCAGCTAGCCTTAAGTAGACTGGGGTCCATGGTGGGCTCTGATGGTGATCTCACATGTGCGTGCGTGCACACACACACACACACACACACACACACACACACACACACACACACACACACACTTGTCTGAGGTGCCCCCACAGATGATGTAACCATGCAGCATGTGTGGCCTTTTGAAAGTGCATGCATGTGTCACTAGAGAGGGTAGTTGAGGAGAGGGGGAGGTGGGTGGAAATGTAGAGATAGACTAAGACTAGACTATAGTTATCATGTTTAAATGGTTGTAGTTGCAGCAGTTATTCAGAGATGAGGAGGCCTCCATAGTATAGACAAGCATGAAGAGCTGCATCAAACTAGTTTTTGGGCTGAAGACCACAACAAACATAGTACACTAACCCCATTACATGCTTTTGAAGGGCACATAGAAGCTAACTATAACTCTGTAAATTTGATTTCTTGAATAACACATTATTTTTGATTAGCCAAATCACTTATTGTTCCTTCATGCTCACTCTTTTCTCACATTTATCTAAAATTATTGTATTTACAGAATCTTCTTCCTGCATCTAAAGAAAGTAGTTGCCTCATTCCTTCTTATATTTCACATGTAGGTCTTCTCTCAGATGTTATATATGAAGTTTACCACACTCCTTCAAATTATAGTCTTTCCCATATAGTCCTAATGATGATCTGGGTAGTGAAATGGCCATTTTTCTCATTTCTTTTGGTAAACTTCACTTTGAAATCAATTCTTGAAAAGTAGGGTCTGTCTTATTCATCTGCTGTTTTCTTTTCACCAGGTCTGTTAAGGCCTAATGATCCATAAAGTCTATCAGTTCTCTCCCAAAAAATGAATATTTGAACTTCTGAAAAGTTCACATAATTGTCATAATATTTTCCTTTTGTTGCTGTGTAATTTACATCATTCTTTGTAAGCTTCAACTCACAACCATATACATGTAGTGCATCATATTGCTCTTATATGCCATATCTTAAAAGACATCACATCTCAGTTGACACTTTGATTTGTTGGCAGCTACACCACAGTATTGACTAAAGTTTTGCTTTCGCTACATCAAGTGCTTCAAACTCAGTGAGATTAAGATTAAGTACTCTGCAGTCAAAGTAAGGAGGGTGATACCAATGCTGATGGACTTGTCAGCTCCAGCCTTATACACCTACACTGCTAGTTGTGACATCACTTTACCAAGTGAGAAGGATCAATGGTGCAGCTGTAAAAGAATGGTACCATCAAACACTTGACAATCAATAGCTGGAACTTAACAGTGCCAACATAGTATTTGTCCACAAGCTCATGGAGTTTGAAACATCTGATGTAGTTGGAAGTCTGAGAATGGTTGTTTTAAAAATATGTTTTTCTTTAATTTGAATAACAAAGAAAGAACTTATTTAGTAGTGTAAGAAGTAACTACACCATTAGATGTCATCACTGTGTTTAGTGATCAGCATGTCTGCTTGCCAGATGGAGGGCACAGATTACATCACCAATAGTGCCAAGCATTTTTATGTGGTGGAAGGTTTGGAACATGACCACAGAACTTTTTAGCGCTAACAAATGGTGAGCTAGTTGAAAAACGAATAGTGATAACTGTTTCAAAATTTGATGTGAATTGCAAGAAGAGTAATATCCTAACCATGTATCACTTCAACAGTCCCATTCATTGCCACTTCAGGAAGAGGATGGGGCAACAGTCAACCTGAATCACTCAGTTTCCCAATCCTGATCACAACGTTAGTTTAGTTTTAATAACAACAGTCCTTACTTTCGATTTGATTTTAAATCTTCAAATTCAGTACAGAAATTGTTCTTCCTATCTCTGACCCAATCATCAACTAATCTTTCCCCCCTCACACTCTGTCCCCTTCTCCTTCCATCTCTCTCTCTCTGTCTCTCTCTGTCTCTCTCTCTCTCATGTCTGCCTGCTTAGTTGCTATCATGTTGCAGACCCTTGTTTAATGCCCAGCCAGGTTGAAGATTTTCTCCACTAGTGGACTGGGTGTTGTGTTGTGCTCACTGTCATTTCATCATCACCAGAATGCAAGTCATCCAATGTAGTGTCACTTGAAATAAGACTTGCAACCCAGCAGCCGATCTCCCCAAGATGGGGCCTCTCAGCCATCAATGCCACATGATCACTTCATTTTCATGTCTTTTTCTCTATCGTGATTTCAGCATGGGTGGAATATTAAGCCACAAACAACCATACCTTCTTGCAGTTTATTCTTATGCTTATAGTAAGTTCTTCTTTCCTTTGGGTTTCAGTTTTGCTCAGTTACTGAGACAAGAAATTTAGAATGTTGGGTCAACCAAGAATACTGGCATATTTCAGTGTGTTGTTATAGAAATTATAGTTCAAATGCATTACTATTTTGTTGTTGTGAACTCTGTTACAGGTCCACTTGTTGATATACTGGGTGGTGCAACTTTGATATGTGTCAGATCGATGGGATCCAAATTAGTACCATCAGAGGAACTTGGTAAGTTTAAAAACGAAGTTGGGTATTTTGTATAAAAATATTAAATATATTACTGCAATAGCTTTCAGTTTTTGTATATTTTATGTAAAATGTAAATACTTTTCACAAAAAAATAATATGTATGACTTGTGTTTAATGTTGAAGTTGCACATAGCCACATATAAATAATCAGGAAATTGCATTATCTGCTCCTGTTCTTGTAACTTAAGTCCATACTATTACACTCCCTTACATTTGCATGGGCGCACGCGCGCGCACACACACACACACACACACACACACACACACACACACATACACACACACACACACACACACACAAGACTGTAATGTCAAATTGTGACCTCTCACTCTCTGTGCACAACTTTCCCTACCTTAAGGTCTAGTAGCCAGTCATTGCATCAGGATGATATTTTGTCAAGATTTGATTATTATTATTACTTTATTACTGTATCTTCATCCTTTACCAGCCATGGCTGGACAGACTGCACCATATATACAATGTTTATCAACTAACATTTATACAACACCATATACAAAATTTATATTACAAATAAAAGAAAATATTTATGCAGTGCATAAAAACATATAGAACATAGAGAAAATGAAATATAACTAAACAGGAAAGTAAAACTTCATAGCAGCAAATGAAAATACCATAAAGCAAAATGTTTACAAGATCATGTAGATCACACACATAAAGTTTCATTTTGGCAAAATATGTACTTTAAGTAAAACACAAAATTAAATGTGCAGTTAACTGGGAACATAAAAAGAAAATTAAATTTAGGCAAAATTATATATAAAACATAACAATATTTATTATTTTGTCCATTCACTAGAACCACTGTTGAAAAACTCTTCCAAGGAATATAGTGGATGTTGTTTCAAGTCCTGAGCAATTTTTTTCCGAAATAATTCAAGTGGCAGGGATTTCACTTCTGGAGGCAGTTGATTCTACATTTTTAGGGCGACTGTTGGAAAGCTGTCTTGTGTACTTGATAGGTGACAGCTTGGCACTTCAATGTTCCTCTTACAGCGAGTGTCATAATTATGTATTTCTTGTCTTATGCTAAAATTCCTTTGATTTTCTTTTATATAAATGAGGCAGAAAAACACATACTGGCTAAAAACAGTCATTATGCTTAGCCTGGTGAAAATAGGCCTACAGTGGCCCAGTGTTTTGCTAGAGGATATGATCCTGATGGCTTTTTTTTGTAATAGCAACACATCTTTGCTGCCTGAGGAGTGTCCCCACAACAACAGTCCATAGCTAATGTGGCTGTGGAAGAGTGCATGGTAGACTATTGTGAGAAACTGGTCAGTTATTACCCTCTTCAGCTTCCTCAGGAGGTATATCACATGAGAAAGTTTGGTGCATACATATGCAGTGTGATCATTCATGGAGAGTTTGCTGTCAATCTTGAAGCCCAGCAGTGTGACAGTCTCCATGTTTTCTTGGTCTTCAATGTTGGTTAGACGCATATCAAATGTTGGGTTTTTTCTTCATTGATCTTCATTTTGTTTATGATGAACCATTCTTTTATTTCTTCAAACATCAAATTTGATACACCAAGAGCTTCTGCAGCTGTATGTCCTCTGGCAATAAGGGAAGTGTCATCTGCAAACTGCAACATTTGACTATTACAGCTCATATCATTGACAAATATGAGGAATAGGAGAGGTCCTAAGACTGATCCTTGGGGCACTCCATGTTCCAGTTTTTGTTCAAGAGAAGTTGCTCTGTGCACTGTTACTACCTGCTTTTGGTTTTCCAAATAAGATTGCAGTGTTGGTAGAACAACACCTCCAACACCATACCATCTTAACTTGGCTATTAGTGTTATGTGTGAGATGCAGTCAAAGGCTTTTCTGAGGTCACAGAGTGTCAGTGCCACACTCTCTCTCTCTTCAAAACTCTGTCGAATCATTTTTAATAAGTCCAGTGTGGCTGTCACTGTTGATCTCCCTTTTGCGGAATCCGTGCTGTGTGTTTTGGAATAAGTTGTTTTCCTCAAAGTAATTCAGTACCTGGCAATGCATCACAGACTCAGTAACTTTGGCTAGTACTGGTACCACTGAGATTAGTCTGAAGCTGGACACCTCGCATGGATCCCCCTTCTTATATATTGGTACTGTGCGTGCCAGTTTAAGGAAGTCTGGGAAGACACCAGAAGATAGACATTTGTTTATTGCTATGGCTAGTGGCTGAGCTAATTCTGCAATAATTTTCTTTAGCAGTGTGAGGGCATGCCATAGATGTCTGCACTTTCTGAGTGTTTGTAGGAGTTCACAATTTTTATCATGTCATCAGGGTGTACTTCCTTCCAGTTTTGAATACTGCAACTGTCTGCACTTCTTATGTTTGCAGTCGGATCTAGGTCAGAGTGTGGAATTTCACCCACTGTCTTTTCCACTATTCTGACAAAATATTCATTGAAGTCATCAGGGCTACATGACTTTAAGCAGGAGGTAGTCTTCTTTCTGTTCTCATTTACAAGATTCCAGGCAGCTTTACAAGGATTTTGGGCCTCTTTAATGTATGTATCATTATATTTCTTTTTTGATTCCTCTACTGCCTTCCTATGAGCTTTTTTGGCTTTTAGGTAGTTGCAGTGATGTAATTCTTTAGCTGGAATGTCTAAAGCTGATTTCATTTGGTCCTTGCACATTGTTACAATACACTTCAATTTATTGAGCTCGGGGGTGTACCATTGTTTCACATTGATAACTTTCTGCCTGCCTTGTGATTTGTCCACAGGATTCTTCACTGGTCTTACTGGAAACAAGTCATCAAATATTGCTTTTAAGGTTTGGAACAGACATAAGAAAGAATCACTGCCTACTAACTCTGCAATTTTCTGCTGCCAGTTTACGCAAGACAGAGCTGCTTTGAGATGATTTAGTCTCTCTTCTTTAACAAATCTTCTTTTGAATGTGTAGTTTGAATGCCATGTGCTTATCTGCAGTTTGCTCCTCATACTGGTTTCCATTACTAGCGCACAGTGATCTGCTATCATAGGTTCAACTACACTGAGTTTATAATCCCAGATGTTGAGGTTGGTGATTATGGTGTCCAGGCATGCACCACCTCTTGTTGGGAGCTTATTTGCAATAAACAACCCATAACTGGTAATTAATCTCATAAAGATCCTCTCTCTGGCATCTCCATCACCTATGTGTATGTTAAAATCTCCACACAGTGCGATTTTTGACTTTAGGCATGTTAGGTAACACAAACAGTTCTCCATGTGTCCAATAAAATCCTCAAAGTTACCATCTGGTGTATGGTACACAGCAACAACAACTAAATCAATATTTGTTAATAACAGTGCAGCCAATTCAAGATCAAAATCCACACAAAAACTGCTTAAATCAATTTCCTTGATGCTATGATCTCTGTTGGCATACACAGAGACCCCACCGTGGGTTGCAGTTCTTCGAAACCAAGCACTGGCCATGTCTAAGTATTCAACAGATTTATAGAAATCACCTTCTGCTTCAGCTAGCCAGTGTTCACAAATACATAAAACATCTGATTTAATTTCTTCTATAAACAATGATAGGAGATCCATTTTGGTTCTTATGCACTGCACATTTACACTTGCAATGATTACAGGTGTATGGTTTCCAGTACTAGCAACATTCTTGTACAGCGATCCTTGATCCCTGTTTTTAACTTCATAATCTATTTTATTGGCATAATGGTTGGTCTCCGGAACAAAAAACGCTTGATTACAACATTTTTGGGCCATACAGCAGTTTCCATTAGCTTGTCTCTTAGATAAAAGTCTACACCAATCTTAAAACTACTATTTACACCCTTAGATTCCAATTTTTCTACGTGAAAGTTGCTATCACCTGCTAGGATTTTCTGCATAAAGTTAGTTACGTTTTCTGCTGTCATTCCACATTTTACCTTTCCTAAATGAAACGATGCTCTCTTTTCCCCATACAGCATTCCTTGGTCATCACCAGTGCCTATTATTTTATTTTTCCTGTCACTAACACTTGAATTTCCAACTACTGAGATGGTATTGGTTGGAGGAGTTGATCTGATAGTCACTGTCTGTGGCAGTTTGCATGGTATAGCTGTATTTAGCGCTGTGTTATTTATTTGTTGTTCTGCAGAAGTTGTTGGGGTTTTCTTGTCCCTATGGCGAACACTCCTTTTCCTAGAACTTACTACATGCCATTCTGTATTGGGTAGGAGTTTATTTTCTGAGGAATTTGCAGAGTTGTAGAGACTATTTTCGTCTTTATTAATGCCAGATCCTGTTTTGTTGACCGATACATTGTTTACACCAAAACACTCATTTGGTTCCATGATATCAGTTTGATTACAATTTACGGTTGGAGTTTTTTCGTCTGGAATGATCTGTTTTCCTTGTTGTAGAAAGGGATTTGAACAGTTTCTGTCACTACTTACATTATTACAGCATTCGTCAGTGCCGTTTTCTCGATCCCCGACAGTTGTTTTGGATGTGTGAGTCGGGTTGCACAGCACATTAACCACAATATGGTGTTTATGTTTATCTGCCGCCAAATCCATTTGTTTACCATTTGCAGTACCAATGTTTTCCTGCACAAATTCACTTACTTTGCCATAACCACTTTCCAAGGAGTCAGCACCGTTTACAAGTGGTTTTTCACATATGTTTCGTTATATTTTGGAGACTGCAATTCTTCAATCTTAGAATCAGCACTGATAATTGTATGCAGCTTTTTATTAATTGATAGGTTATCTTCCGATATTTTATTTGTTAACTTGAGTATATTTTGCAAGTATTCTAATAATCT
Organism: Schistocerca nitens; assembly: GCF_023898315.1. Taxonomy (NCBI): domain Eukaryota; kingdom Metazoa; phylum Arthropoda; class Insecta; order Orthoptera; family Acrididae; genus Schistocerca; species Schistocerca nitens. The sequence goes on along the minus strand of NC_064619.1, from coordinate 391,443,356 downwards.
TACGTTACCGTTCACTTCAACATCACTTTTGTGTTTCTGCACTTCAGGTTCATGTAAATTTTCGCTACTTATCCTCTTTTCGCAGGACACACAGTTAAACTTAATTATGTCACTACAATTTTATTGCATATCATTGCATCATATATAAAAAGTCAGAAACTGTATCTGGCTTTGTTTTACTTTTATTGGTAGTCATCTTATAACCTCTTTGGAAAACACTCTCCATTCTTTTCAACTGATCTTCCAAGTCCTATTCCACCTCTGACAGGATTAAAATGTTATCATTATATCTGAAAGGTTTTATTTCTTCTTCTTCAGCTGCAACTGCCTTTCAGGTTTGTCATTGGTTTTCTTTGCTGTTAGCTCAATGGATGAATTCATTGACATTTGGCATAGGAAACAAACCAGTCTCACTCTCTTTTATATCATTCAACATTTAAAATTTCAGTCTGGTTTCAGATTATGCTGTGGATAACTTTTTGAGTGTTGCTGACTACTGAATCTGCGGATGTAACATGCATATTTATTACAGATTTAAAGCAGGACTAGAATGATACATTAAACCATTGGAGTGAAGGAAGTATTGATTCACAAATTCCTAATTTATCTCTTAAGCTCAAACAAATTAAATGCATACAACTTCTTACAAATACTTCTACTGCTTCTGACATTTTGCTGTCGTGTAACACTAGCATTATTAGTGAAGCAGACTACACAAAATTTCTGATGCAGTTTGTGGATGGAATACTGACATTGAAGGCAAATATTCATGGCCTCATTGTTGGGAATAAATATGTTTTTTCTTTGCCAATGCCATGTGTAGTAGTGTGTTGTTTTTCCATCTTGGGTCTGTTTTGCAAATATATCACTGAATAAACAGTGTCTGATAATCTCTGTTCTGTCAACACAGTACATGCAGTTTTATTCATCAGGGTTGACTTTATGATCTCCAAAAAGGACTAATTGGAGACAGTGTCCAGTTGGTTATGAGTCCAGGAAGAGATTAGGGAAGTTTTTGTGCTGATAAAGTACCATCTGTTCAGAAACTGATAAAATAAGCTCACAAATATCAGCATGGAATCAATTGTGACTCTTATTATGATTTTTCTAGTGAAGATAATGTAATTTGCATGTGTTCAACATGGTACTGTCATGTTTCGGCTAAGAAACTTTCAAGATATCTGTATTGAATTAATTAAATATATTGTATTGAAATAATTAATTAATTAATTAAAATGAACTAAGGATATAAACATTCTTAGCAGTCTTACAATTGCAATTACTCTTTGTAATTAATTAATTAATTAATTAATTGTATTCAATTGTATTGAATTAATTAAATATATCAAAGATGGCTTTCAATGGGCAATCACTGTTTAATTTTGAAAATCTGACTGGTGTGACTAACTATAGTGACAGGAAATTTCAGCTGAAAATGAACCAAAAAAAGGAGCAACTATGGAAAAGAATTTCTGGAACTGATAAATATCCAAAGAATGTAAAGGAATGTGTTTAACTGTAAATTCTTCTGTTCATCCAAAATGTCATGGAGCAATGATAGCTGAAGAAGTGTAGCAGATTTTACAATCTATGTTTGGAGACAAGAGTTTGTCCAGTTATAATGGGCTGTGACAATGTTTGATGAATGTACAACTGGTTTCTGAGAATAATATGGAAGCATATTAATTGAAAATTACGTCGCTTGCTCAGCAAGATCAAAGCTTTGGAAAAAAAAGGGTGATGATTTCATAGTAACAATTATGCTAAGTGGACTTCCAGCAGATTTCCAACCCTTGATTATGGTGATTGATAACTCAGGTATCAATATTACTGGTGATGTAGTAAGTCAGTAATCAATGAAACTTCAGTTTGCTTCAACAGATTCAATAAATTCAATTCTGGCAGCTAGTATACAGAACAGTAAACACTACAAGTCAAACATCAACTGTGATGTGAAACAGTCCAAGTCATTTAAATGTTAAAAATGTCAGAAAGTTGGTTCTAAGGCAAGTGACTGCAGAACTAAGGAGAAGCCAAAGAAATCTTCAAATCTGTGAATACTATGAACACTGAAATTGAAAATACATTGATGGCTCTAACTACATGAAATGGTTGGTATGTAGATTCTTGATGTACATGACATGTTGAACATGATGTGTTCAACAATTTCCAGTTGGCCACAATGACAAAAGTTATATTAGTGTTGTGACTCGCCGATCATTCAAAGTGCCGCCGCGCAATTATGCGCGTCCTCTACGTGCAGCGCTGTCTGCCAGCCAAGCAGCAGCTGCGCCACCTAAGCGGCCAGCCGAGCAGGGGCCGCTAGACTGGGACTCAGTGCTCATTCGAATGCTATCATGTACACATGTCTTACTTGACAACTTACTCTGTGACTTATATGTGTTGTTGTGTCGTTCCAAAATATATGTGTTAAACTTGAAGTTCTAACAACTGGCGACGAGGTAGTGGATTTTTCCTTTTTACCGTTGACTCACAGGGTTCCATGGCTACTGTCGAGCAACTATTGCAAAATCTCCTTGAACAGCAAACGCTTCTCACAGCGGCGATTCGCGAATTCGTCGTGGCGTCAAATGCGGGGCGTTTCTCTTCGTTGGCTATACCTCCTTTTCCTCCTTACGATGAGACGGTGGAAGACTGGTCTGATTATGAAAAACGTCTTCGACAGCACTTCTTGGCATTTCATGTCACGGATGAACAACCATGTAAGTCTCTGTTCCTTTCCTAGATTTCACTTCAAATGTATCGGTTGTTGTCGCAATTGGCTCCTTTGAAGGATCCTGTGTCTTTGTCCTTTGCTGAAATGTGCTCACTTCTGTCTGTCTATTTTCAAAAGCAAACGCATGTGGTAACCTCTCATGTTGCCTTTTATTGTTGTCAAAAACAACCAAATCAATCCTATCGCGTTTGGGCCGCTGAACTTCACGGCCTCAGTCGAAAGTGTCAATTTGTTACTGACGTTCACAAAGAATCCTATGCCGATTCCATGGTACGGGATGCAATTATCCGATCGGCGCCCGACAAAGAAGTTCGGCTACATGCCCTTCAGTTGGCGAATCCGACTCTATATGAAGTTCTCTCCATTGCGCAGTCTTTTGAAATTTCTCGCGCCGCTGGGGCGCAAATAGAGGCGTGGGGTGATGTTGGGGAAATACAACCTGTGTGTGCTGTTGACGACGCGTGCGGCGCGTCCACGCCAGCCGACGTGACCGCAGTGCGCTCCCACGCGCAGCCTCGGCCTAGCCGTAAACAACCCGCTAAGAAATTGCACCAAAACCCCCGGCAACTTCCTTCATGTCCGCGGTGTTTTACGAAACATTCACGCGAGGATTGTCCCCAACGTTGGGCTGTGTGTCACAACTGCAAAAAGAAAGGTCATGTGTCTTCCATTTGCAAATCCGACCGCATACATGATGTTCATGAACGTGACGCTGATTCTGATTCTGTGTTGTCTGTCAATTGCACTTCTTCCCTTTCAGGGACGTTATTCCTCACTGTCCAAATCCTTGGTCGAGATGTTCGCATGCAAGTAGATACCGGTTCTGCTGCCACTATAATTCATTCTTAGACGTATCTTCAGCTGGGTTTTCCACTCCTGTCGCCTGTCACTCGGCTATTATGGACGTACAATAAACAGAAGATTTCTCTCTTGGGACAGTTTAATGCTGAGGTATCTTACAAATCCGTCGTTCACACTGTTCCCATATTTGTGGTCAACCAGAGCAACGCAGAAAATCTTTTTGTTTTCGATGCCTTTGGTGTTTTTGGGTTCTCCATAGATGACTCTGTCAATATTGTCTCTGATGCTATTCCTTATGCTCAACTGGATTCCTTGTCGATGACATTTTCGTCCCTTTTTTCTCCTGGGTTAGGCCGTGCGAACGACTTTTAAGCTCATATCACGCTCAAACCCACTGCTCGGCCTAAGTTTTTTCGGGCTCGGCCCATTCCTGTGGCCCTTTCGTGATCGGGTAAAGTGGGAGTTGGATCATCTCACTGCTTCAGGGGTCTTGCTTCCTGTCACTCTGTCACTTCCAGTGAGTGGTCCTCTCCTGTCATCGTAGTTGCTAAGCCAAATGGTGATATTCGTCTCTGTGGCGATTTCAAAGCCACTGTAAATGCTCAATGCCTCATCGACACTTACCCTATGCCCCGTCCTGAAGAACTGTTCACTAAACTTGCTGGAGGCCAGTATTTTTCTAAAATTGACCTTTTGTCTCTATCCTTGCCAACACTTGCCATTCGGGGTTGCTAGCCCCCCTGCTCTCTTTCAGCGATTCTTGGAACAATTATTGCTCCCTGTCCCTGGGTGTATCAATTACATGGATGACATTGTTGTCACTGGCTCCACCACTGAAGAACATCTTCAAAATCTCCGCACACTTTTTCATGTCTTACAGACTGCCGGTCTTAAGTGTAATCTTCAGAAATCACAATTTTTTCAGGCATCTATCACGTACTTGGGGTTTCAACTCTCTCAAGATGGTATTCGTCCACTTCAACAAACTGTCGCTGTGATCGATGCCCTTCCTCGCCCTACATCTGTTAAGGAACTGCAGGCCTTCTTGGGGAAAATAGCATACTATCACAAGTTTTTACCGTCTGCGGCTTTGGTGGCTCAGCCGTTGCATCGCCTGTTGCATAAAAACGTGCCTTTTCACTGGTCCGCGTCATGTGAAGCGGCTTTCCAGAAGTTGAAGACTATGCTGAAACAGGTCCTGTGCCTGGCTACTTATCGTCCTGGCCAACATCTTGTTCTGGTCACAGACGCCTCTCACTACGGGATCGGTGCAGTCCTTGCGCACCGTTTTTCTGACGGTTTGGAACAACCCATTGCTTATGCCTCCAAAACGCTCACGGATGCCCAAAAAAAGTATTCTCAAATTGAGAAGGAAGCTTTGGCCATCATTTATGCTCTTCATAAGTTTGGTGTTTTTCTCTATGGCTCAAAATTTCATCTTGTTATGGATCACAAACCACTTGCTTCCTTGTTTCATCCATCAATGTCACTTCCCGACAAGGCTGCACACCGCCTCCAGCGTTGGGCTCTTTACTTGTCCCATTTCAATTATGAGATTCATTTCTGGCCAACGGCTCAACATGCAAATGCTGATGCTCTGTCTCACCTTCCCATGGGTCCTGATCAGGTATTCGATAGGGACGAACTTTTGTGTTTCCACCTGGATGTTGCCGAGCAGCGGGTTGTGGACAGGTTCCCCATCACTGGGGACAGACTGGCGGCTGCTACGGGTTCTGACCCTACCCTCTCCCGGGTTTTATGATGTATTCAGAAGGGTTGGCCAGATCGCCCGTCCGCTAAGACTTCTGATCCGTTGCGGAACTACTACACTTTGCGCTACCGCCTCACAGCTAGGGATGGTGTTATCCTCCTCTCCACTGACAATGCTTCGCCGCGTGTTGTGGTACCTGCGTCTTTGCATGCTTTGGTCTTGCGCCCCCTTCACCAAGGGCACTGGGGTGTGTCTCGCACAAAATCTCTGGCATGCCGTCATGTGTACTGGCCTGGCATCGACTCTGAAATAGCACACACGGTCGCTGCCTGCGGCCCTTGTGCTTCACAGGCCGCTGCCCCGAAGTCATCTTTGTCACCGTGGCCTTCGCCTGAGAAGCCCTGGGAGCCATTCATGCTGACTTTGCGGGACCCTTTTTAGGTACTTATTGGCTCCTCGTAATTTACGCCTACTCTAACTTTCCTTTCATTGTCCGTTGCACGTCACCTACCACCGCTGCAATCACCAGTGCTCTGGCCCGCATTTTTTTCTTTGGAAAGCCTCCCCTCTACTCTTGTTACTGATAATGGTCCGCAATTTGCCTCTTCCGAATTTGCGGATTTTTATGCTCGTCACGGCGTTATGCATGTCACGGCCCCACCGTTCCATCCACAATCCAACGGTGAGGCTGAACGACTGGTCCGCACATTTAAGGCTCAGATGCAGAAACTTCTGACTTCTTCTGCTGCTGATGATGCGCTTCTACAGTTTCTGGTGTCTTACCGTTTCACCCCCATGGGCGACCACAGCCCGGCTAAGCTCTTACATGGCCGACAGCCCCGCACGCTACTTCATCTTCTGCGGCCTCCCACCTCACGGCCGCGGGTGCCTTCACTTGGTCGGTTCACCGCCGACGACCCCATCTGGGTACGGGGAAATGGCAGGCGGCCAAAATGGAGCCCGGGCCGCATCTTAAGACACCATGGCAGACGCCTGTATGAAATCCAGACGGACACGGGTGTTGCAGTGCGTCATTCGGACCAGCTTCGGCCTCGGGTGCCAGCAACGCCTGTTCCGAATGCTGCCACACCACCTTTGGCTCTACCTGACACTCGGGATCTTGGCATATCTCAATACTCACAATGCAGCCCTTTCACCGTCATCGCGATGCCAGCACCAGAACAGATGCCACCAGGAGACGTGCCCATGCAAGAACCGGAGGACCATCCTCTGTCAGAGCAAATCTACTCGCCTCCTCCTCCAACGGACGCCGACACATCACCTATGTCTCCTGTCATATCAACTGGACTTGCCACAATGGGCAGCTTGGTGCATGGGGCCCCAGCAGATTCGACACCTACGTCTCCTGTCATCTCGACCTGTTATCATCGGGGACACCTCCGGCCGTACGGGAAGCCTCCTCCTCGAGACTTTACGGCGAGTCAAACAACGCCTATGGACGTTAGCCATCTCCAGGACACCTCCATCAAGACCAATGCAACAATTTCAAAGGGGGGAAAAGTGTTGTGACTCGCCGATCATTCAAAGTGCTGCCACGCAATTACGCACGTCCTCTACGTGCGGCGCTGTCTGCCAGCCATGCAGCAGCTGCGCCACCTAAGCGGCCAGCCGAGCAGCGGCCGCTAGACTGGGACTCAGTGCTCATTCGAATGCTAACGTGTACACGTATTACTTGACAACTTACTCTGTGACTTATATGTGTTGTTGTGTCGTTCCGAAATATATGTGTTGGACTGAAGTTCTAACAATTAGTAAATAACAGAAGTCTACAGGCAGTTGCAGGGGAGAATGTTCATCCTGAAGTTACATGTGATGACAAGAAGGAGCAGGTAAATTTTAATGATATTGCATATTTTTCAGGCCTTGGATATTCTTGCTGTCAATTAGTGAAATGACAAGACATGGATTGTGCACATTGTTTTATGATGTGCAGCATGGTATACATGCAAATAGTGATATGAACAGTGAAAAATCTGCTAAATATTTTGTGTGTGCAGTGTGAACTCTTCAATTTCCTGCATTGCCTCTGAGCTAAAAATGAACTAAAGATATAAACATTCTTAGCAGTCTTACATAATTGCAATTACTCTTTGTAATTAATTGTTAGTTGTGTGCTTAGATAATTGTATTAACACATAACAGTTGGTTACCCAGAATTTTCCAATCACATGCCCTAATGGTTTCATCACACACTAGAAAAATTGAGACACTGGAAAAAAAGAAATGCATTCCAGAATCATAATACACATCATACATAAGTTTTTATGACAAATGCATCAAGGTGAATCATTTGTAAGCAGCTGTGTTGCATAATCAGTCTATACCATGACAAAAAATGACTTGCCAGTGGCAAACATGTGACTTATATGTGTTGTTGTGTCGTTCCGAAATATATGTGTTAGACTGAAGTTCTAACAATTAGTAAATAACAGAAGTCTACAGGCAGTTGCAGGGGAGAACGTTCATCCTGAAGTTACATGTGATGACAAGAAGGAGCAGGTAAATTTTAATGATGTTGCATATTTTTCAGGCCTTGGATACATCTAACACATATATTTCGGAACGACACAACAACACATATAAGTCACATGTTTGCCACTGGCAAGTCATTTTTTGTCATGGTATAGACTGATTATGCAACACAGCTGCTTACAAATGATTCACCTTGATGCATTTGTCATAAAAAGAAGGCAACACAATTTATGACAATATTCTGTGTAATATTTGGCAGTCATTCTCACCTGTAGGTACAGAGAAAATACTCACATTTTGCACTGGTGACCTTGATGCTATTGCTGAAACTGCTGAGCAATGCAACCACCTCTCTTCTGGATGGATAATCCAATACTGCGGTTCACCCAAATTGAGAGTCAATTTGTGTTGGTCTACATCACCTCAGATTAAACTAAATACAGTTATGTGGTGGCTGCACTTAATGAGTAAATGACTATGGAAGGTTTGATGCCAAGCACTGAAAAACACACCTCAATTAAGTGTGTGCTTGTAATGTACTCATCACAGTCAGAAGCTAAGTGATTTTAAAAGTTGCTCTGCAATGATGAAAATTGCTCTTCACAGAAGAACTCATTGTCTGCACACCATCTTAACTACTCCACAGTCATTGCGCACTGGAGGACAACACAATTAATGAAATCTCTTACACATTCCCAGTTATTTGTTGTCATCTCCTTGTGGTCTGATGTCGTCCCAGTGGTACACATCTTCCCAATATTAGATTATTTTGATGGCATAACACAACTTCTTGACCAGATGCTTGCTGAGACTGAAGTACAAGACATCATACATTTGATGTCTCAAGGAACACCTGATGAAGACATCGAGTTATGGTGTTGAAATATCGTGTTGTGAAGACATGGACCACCACCAGACCATCTTATCTTAAAATGAAGGCAACACAATTTATGACAATATTCTGTGTAATATTTGGCAGTCATTCTCACCTGTAGGTACAGAGAAAATACTCACATTTTGCATCGGTGACCTTGATGCTATTGCTGAAACTGCTGAGCAAATGGTTGAGATGTGCCTATTGAAGGTCATCACAACAGAGACTTGTCTAGAAGCACTGCTAGCACGAGTAGCTGAATGGTCTTGGCAAGTCACAGCCCTACAAATGTAGTAGCACTCACAACAGTTATACTCTTCCAACATAACAAGGATATGGCCACCAGGGGGAATATCTGCTGGTATCACAATAAATGTGGACCTGAAGGTCAGTAGTGTCAGTCACCCTAGAAATCAGTAGTGATGCCAACTTATTTCAAACTGGACAGCTGTCAACTGTTTATAACAGAGCACTCTACTAAGCTGCAATTTCTCATTGACACAGGTGCTGATCTCTCAGTTTGCCTTTCTTCTCGCCTTCCATGGTGGTAGTGATGGCAATCACCTATATGCTGCAAATTGATCTTCCATCAAGGCTTACAGCTATATCAACTTCACATCTAAACTTAAATATTTGATAAGAATTTGTGTGGAGATTCATTGTTCTTGATGTCTTATACCTGATTGTTGGAGTGGGATTCTTATTATTTTACAATCTATTCCAAGGTCTTCACAGTTGCCAGCTGCTTAATTCGACAGCACAGTTTAATAGTCATGGTCACTATGCTATGCTATCCTTGCTGGCATCAAAGTGATTACAGGTGATTCACCATACAACAATCTGCTTAGTCAGTTGCTTAAATCACCTATCCATAGCCTGCTCCAACACTGGTATGTTGTCACTACACCAAGACAGCCTGTTCATACTTGGTCTCATTATTTGCATCTGGCCAACTAAAGACTGCTAAGCAAGAGTTCTCTTTTGTGTTAGCACAAGGAATCTGTCACTCTTAATGTAGTAGCTATGTCTCTTTATTTCACTTAATTCCTAAGAAGAATAACAGGTGGTGCCCATGTGATGATTGTCATCAGCCTAATGCCAAAATATCTGATCATTATCCTGTACCACTTATTGAAGACTTTGCTATACTTCTGCATATACATCTAAATTTACATCTACATCTACATCTATACTCTGCAAACCACTGTGAGGTGCATGGCAGAGGGTACATCCCATTATACCAGTTATTTGGGTTTCTTCCTCATTTGGAGGATGGGAAGAATGATTGTTTGAATGCCTCTGTGCATATTATAATTGTTCTATAATCTTATCCTCATGTTTTGTATGTGAGCAATACATAGGTGGTTGTGATATATTCCTAGAGTCATCATTTAAAGCCAGTTCTTAAAACATTGTTAATAGACTTTTTCGGGATAGTTTATGTCTGTCTTCTAGAGTCTTTCAGTTCACTTCCTTCAGTATCTCTGTTACCTTCCCCAATGGATTAAATGAACCAATGACCATTTGTGCTACCCTTCTCTGTGTACATTCAATACCTACTGTTAGTCCTATCTAGTATGGGTCCCACACATTTGAGCAATATAATATTCTAGAATTGATTGCACAAGTGATCTGTAAACAATCTCCTTTGTAGACTGATTGCACTTCCCCAGTATTCTACTAAGAAACTGAAGTCCACCACGTGCTTTGCCTATGACTGAACCTATGTGATCATTCCATTTCATATCCCTAAAAAGTGTTACACCCAGGTATTTGTATGAGTTGGCTAATTCCAAAAGTGACTCATGATATTATAGTCATAGGATACTATGTGTTTTTTGTTTTGTAAAGCACACAGTTTCACATTCATGATAATTCAGAGTAAGTTGTCAGTCTCTGCGCCATGCTGAAATCTTATCAAGGTCTGACTGAATATTTATGTAGCTTCCTTCAGATAACACTTCTTTATAGATAACTGCATTGTCTGCAAAAAGCCTGGTTTTACTATTAATATTACTGAAAGGTCATTAATATACAAAATAAATGACAAGAGTCCCAACACACTTCCCTGGGGTACACCCAAAGTTACTTCTACATCTGGTGGTGACCCTTCATCCAAGATAACATGCTGTGTCCTCACTACCAGAAAGTCCTCAATCCAGTCACAAATTTCACTTGATATCCCATATGACCATACTTTTTACAATAAATGTAGGTGTGGTACTGAGTCAAATCCTTCTTGGAAATCAAGAAATACTGCACCTACCTGGCTGCCATGATCCAAAGCTTTCAGTATGTAATGTGAGAAAAGTGTGAGTTGGGTTTCTCATGATCGATGTTTTTGAAATCCATGCTAGTTGGCATTGAGAGCATTCTGTTCAAGATATCTCATTATGTTTTAGCTCAGAATATGTTCTAAGATTCTACAACAAATCAATGTCAAGGATACTGCATCTTAGTTTTGCGGATCACTTCTAATACCCTTCTATTCAACGGATGTGACCTTTGCCTTTTTCCAGGTACTGGGCAGAATTTTTTGTTCAAGGGATCTACAACAGATTATAGTTAGAAACCACATATTCAGTGTAAAATCTGACAGGGATACCACTGGGGTCTGGAGCTTTGATCAGTTTTAATGGTTTCAGCTGTTTCTCAACACCACTGACAATAATACTTATATCTAGGGTATTTCTTTGTAAAGGAACATTTGAAAACAGGGTTGAGCTTTTGTTTTGCTACCCACAATTTCAGTTCCTGTCTCATTCACTAGGAACTGGACACTAACAATTCGTGGTAAGACTCTTTACTCCATGACTGCCTACATCCTCGCTTTTAATCATTTACCACTTGCATCAACAGATATACCCAAAACTACTGTTTACACTTCATTCAAACTTTACACATCTGTGTGAATGTCGTTCAGACTATGCAGTGCTGCACAGATGTAACAGCATTCCATTGATGTAGTAAGTTAACTAAAGATTTAGAGTTTTGTTATGCATGGATTGATTACTACTTGTATTGTTGTCTAGTGAAGCAGAGCATCTTGCACATCTACAGCAACTATTCACTAGATTACAAAAACATGTTTCAGCAATTAACCTGCAAAACTATGTCTTTAGAGTGATGGAAGTATAATTCTTAGGCTGCCTTATCAATGCACAAGGAATCCTGCCACCTCAATGCAGAATGGGAGATACTTCTCAATGACCCCAGCCCACTATAATATGATAATTCCATTGTTTCTTGGGCTTGACAGATGTATATTGAGATTATGTGTACTGTCATGCACTATTGGCAGCACCTCTCTAAACCTGGAGTGACCCTTAGAAACATTATGGTCATTATCAAATTAAGCTAAATGCTAGTGTTATTTAGATTTCTATAGAATTTACTGGATATTTTGCATATTCCAAGCAGGACTGTAATCTATGGATTGTAAACACACGCAAATAAGAATATAAGTTCACTATTATTATACTATGTAAGTTTAGGTATCACAGATAGTATAGCAAAGTTTGTTACTTTAATTACGAGCATTATTCACTGAAACAGAGAGGGGAAACTTCAACTGAAGAATCCAATGCCCTGCAACATGTGCTTCAGTGTTCAATAATTGACCGAGATGATTGATGCCCCATCTAAAGTGCTATAATCTGAGGCTGAAATATATAATAAAAAATTTTACAAGATGACAAGTGTGTTCCCCTATGGCAGTATTACAACATGCTCTGTGTTCACCACATATTCCTAGCAAGGTTTGTTTTTCATTTTGTATTTTTAGTAGCAGTACCATGTCTGTGATGATTTCAATGTAGATTTTTTTAAAGGATTCTGATTGGAAAAATTATCTTGAAACCTTATTTTGATCCTACAATTTGATCTCAGTAAGTGGTTTTCCATCACATGTGGATAAAGACAGTAGGACCCTAACTTCTAACTGATAATGTTGTCTTTGATGAAGCTCATAGCAAGAAAATTATCTTATAGCAAGTAACAAATGCTCACTTTGATCATGATGCTCAATTAGTTACGATAAATGAGATAGTATATAACATTAGTGACACTCTGCCATGAAAATCAGGGAGAATGATTAAAGACTCCGGAAGGGCTATAAACAGTCAATCACAGGTAGCAAGTATATTTAATAATAATTCCTTAAATTTAGTAGAAAGTATATGAAAAAACAGTTTAAGAGGTAAAGCACAACAGTATGTTGTAAAAGCATCACAAAATTCAGTCATGTGAGTATATCACCATCTTTCTTCTGAAATTAAGAAAATTATATTTTCTCTAAAAGTAAAGCTCAATTGGATTTGACAGTGTTTCCAACAGATTACAAAAGATTTGTTCCCATATCATAAGACCTGTCTTATGTGAAATATGTAATGCATCACTAATTCAAGACATTTTCCCAGAGAGATTGAAACATGCCATTGTTACACCCCTCTATAAGAAAAGGAATAGAAGAGATGTCAATAACTACCAATCTGTTTCAGTACTGACATTATTTTCGAAAATTCTTGAATATGGATGTATTCTAGAATAATATATCACCTGAACAACAATAATATCCTTAGTAAATCACAGCTTGGATTCCAGAAGAGTTGCACTACTGAGAATACTATTTGTTCTCCATACTTAAAAAGCAATAAATAACGAAAATCACAACAAATTGATATTTTCTGGAGTCTAAGCCATTTGACTGTGTAAATCACAATATTTTCCTACAGAGACTGAGGTTTTGTGGGGCTTGTGGTGTAGCCAACCAACGGACAATATTAAATTAAACCAAAAGAATGCAGAAAATTGTAATTAGTAATCAACCCCATGTAGTCAGGGTGACTGACTTGAGAGAAATCACATAATGGATTACCTAAGGTTCAATCTTAGAACTGCTATTGTTTCTCATGTATATAAATGATCTTCTGTCTAATACACAAGAAGCAGAATTATTTCTTTTTGCAGATGAAACTAGTATTGTAATCAATTCAAGCATACATACTGCAGCAGAAGAAATGATGAACAATGTTCTTAAAAGTGTCATTATATGGTTTTCTGAAAAAGGGCTCCCTTTCAATTTTAAAAAGACACAACATATTCAGCTCTGCACATCTTGAAGTACTACACTAGTGATCAGTGTAACACATGGTGAGGAAATAATAAGTAGGGTGGAAACATAAAATTTTTGAAGTTGTCCATAGTGATGAGAATTTCAACTGAAAAAAATAACACCCACACACATTTTGGAGTTCTTAAACAACTTAGTTCAGCTGCATTTGCACCCAGAATAATTTCAAACTTTGGGGAGAGAAATCAGTATGTTGACAAATTTTGCACATTTTCACTCAATAATATCATATGGAATGTTCCTGGGATAAATCATTTTTAAGAAAGAAAGTTTACTTTGCTCAAAAACTAACTGTGAAAATAATACGTGGTGCTCATGCATGATCATCTTGGAGATATCTCTTTAAGTTGTGCATTTTGATTACTTCTTCACAGTATATTTATTCCCTCATGAAATATGTTGTAAATAATTCACTGCAATTCAAAAGGAACAAGATGTACATAATTACAGTACAAGAAAAAAATGATATTTGTTACACCATACTAAGGTTATCTGTTGCACAGAAAGGCTGCACAGCACTACAACAAAAATTTTTGATCCCCTGCCCAGTGATGTAAAATGTCTGACAGGCAGCAAAATAAAATTTGGAAACAAACTGAAAAGGTTTGTCCTTGACAAGACCTTCTATTGCATGTAAGAATCTCTATTATTGCAATATATTAGGTGATGGGCAAGAATTAGTAACTTGCATCTGAATTATAGAAAAAATATGTGGTGACCATCAACTGCCAGTAAGTGCCCCCTGCCAAGTGCAAAGTAAATTGTCTTTGGACTCAGTGTTCTTTGGACTGTGTGTGCTTTGGACTCTGGTGTAGGTATTTGAGTTGTTATTGTCTGTAATGTTTCTCCTGTATGTGGTGTAATTATACGAGCCATAGCAAAAGTACCTGTTCATAATCAGTTGAAGTTTTCAATGTGTAATCAGTTGCTGTAGCTAGAAAACACACATTGGTGACCCCTAGTCGCAAAAATACATTGCATTCACTCACTATGTATCACTGGTATCATGCCAATAGACAATGTCACAACCTCCAGTTCTTCTAGCAGTACAGGACACCGTGACCACGGAATGGACCTTTGACTATGATGCACAACACTTTACCCCATGTGCTACTAATTCACTGGGAATGTTCACATCTCCAGTGTTTGCTTAGACAGGCCAGATGGCCCTAACCTCCTCTGGCACATCACACCAAGTGTTGTACACATCAGGGTGAATGCCTTCCTCAGCATTCTCCACTTGAGAGGATGCTTCTCCAGCACAATATTCCAGATTCCCCTCACCTGAGTTTCTAATGCACTCCAACATGGACCACGTGGCTGTCCAGTTTTGGGGTCCAACTGCATGGCTGCCCTCTCCTCAGAGCAGTCCTTCATTTAATGTGCCCCCTCTGCACCAGTCAAAGGGACACTCATGTGAACTGCACCGGGCCATGTATATGCCTATCCATCCTGTCACCCCACACACATTTTGGGTGACGCACCTACCGTGGTTCCACCCTGTCGCTAGGTACTCAATCATGATTTTGCTCCTATGCTTGAGATTTCATCTGTATCGTCCTTCAATTCTTCCATGTCTGGTGCACTATGCTCATCGTATGGCCATACAGATTTCCTCCCAACAAGGACTGGACACCACGTCTCACCTGCATAACTAGTAGACGTTCAACTCGCCACATTGCTTATCATTGAGGCACAGTTCACAGCAGTAAACACTGCACAGTATTCCCACATGTTTCGTGTCTTTCCTGTGCCCCCACAAGCACAGACTTCAGGTTGTTTTCCGAAGCTGCCGCCATTACAACCAGACAACCCAGTGATGTGGTTTACCTTGGTGGACAACATGTTGGACATCACTTTGTGTTTTTATTGTACCATCTGCACGACCACCCTGATTTATCAATGAGTTGTTGCTGAACCCACCCAAGAGCAACAAATATGCCTCTACATGTGCACTACTCATTGATCACCTTTCTCGTCCACCAGTCAATACTACTCACAACATTATTTCTGACGAGACTTTAGGTGACAGAACACCCTCCCAGCATGCGCAGGTCCTTACCAAGATCTTGCCAAACTTAGCACTCTGGGGATTGTGGTTAGTGAAGCTGCTACAAGAACTACAATTACATTTGCTTTCCCATACCGCGGTGCACTCGAGGGCTATGGCTAGCAGACCAGGCATACGCCATTATCCGGCACTGTCACCTCCCTTTGCGTAGCACAGCAGCTAATACTGCCAAGGTTGGTAATACTGTGACTATACTTCCACCATTGGGTGGTAGAGACTGGGTGCATGCTTATCATGGGCAGCACACGGAACAGCAGCCACCTAGTAGCCAAGACGGAATTGCCAGTGGTTCAGGGCCGGCCTCTCCTCAACCGAACCGAGCTAGCACCTGCCCTCCCCACCTTCCCCTCACCTGGTGCTTCAGCTGGTGGGATGAGTACAGCTGACTCATGCATATGCTGGTTCCAGTCCACTTACATGAATGCCGCTCGCAACTGCCACCTGCCCTGCACATTCCCAAACACCGCACGCAAACTGCAGTACGTGCCATGGCTCTTAGGTATGTGGATGGGTGCCCACAGATGTTGCATTCAATCAGATCCTTCACCTCACGAGGTCATCTGTACACCTTTGATTTAGGTTTGCACCAGGATTTTCTTGTCAACGCCAGAGCAGACATTAACATTAAACCTTCCTCATTTACTGTAACGGACACGACATCAGCCAAACTGTTTCTTGGAGCAGCAAATAAATCACCACTTCATGTTGACCCTTTTATGGAGTTACCTATTGTACTTATACCTGGCAAACATTTCACTTGGTCCTTCTACATGGCTGTTGTAGAAGACCCAATATTAGGCACTGACTTCCTTTTTCACTTCTTTCTTCTCCAGATCTCCAGTTGACCACATTATTGCACCATGCCTCATCTACTCATGTTGTGTGTTCAGTCACCTCCTCGGCTCCCCCTCCCCCTCAGCCTCCTGATGATATCAACATGGTTCTCATCAAGTGCTCTTCACTGGCAGACATTCGTGCAGCTTCCATCGCCCAGCTTCAACCTGAGTGCTCTGGAGTCGACAATCTCTGCACTTGCAATGCCGAACTGAACTGCACAATACTCTCAGTCACACAAGCTCTAGCTGAGGCACAATGCCATCTACAGTGTCTGTCAATGCTGCTACCCCTTGACACAGGTGATGCACCATGTGGAACTTTGATGCCATGGCCCCCCGACACTGGTGACACACCTCGTGTAACTTTGACACCGCCACTGTGGACAGATTAGTGACAATTGTGTGCTACTGATGGCCCCCTGAGCGAGTTCATCAGACCAGCTGAACACTATCATGGATGGAACAACACAAAACATTGTCACAACAGATAGGCCACCTGTGCGTCATAAAGCATGCTGACTACCGTCAAATAAACTACGCCTTGCTAAGGTTTCAGTGGAGGAACTTCTGCAGGCAGGTATTGTCCATCCATTGGACAGTAACTGGCCTTTTCCCATACATTTATTTCCTAAAAAGGATGGCACAGTGCGCTTCTGTGACGATTATTGCCACCTCAATTTGTGGACCTCAGTAGACAATTACCCTGTACGTCATATGCAAGACTTTGCATAAGTACTCAGTGGAGCACTAATCTTCAGTGTCTTAGACTGCCATAAGGCATATTTACATATATCCAAGGAACAGAGTGACATACCAAAGACAACAGTGATCACGCCCTTTGGCTTCTACGGATTTTGTTACATGACTTATGACCTCAAAAATGTGGGCCAGACTTGGCAACGTTTTATAGACCCACTTCTGTTTAACAGCTCATATTGTTATGCATACCTCAATGATATACTCATTTTTTCCTCCTATGACAGAGAACACGAACTCCACCAGGCCAAGATTCAGGACCTATTGACTGGCAGTGGAGTCGTGATCAATAATAACAAGTCACAACTTCGATGCACTGCTGTTAATTTTTTTGGGGTTCACCTTCTCCTCTGAAGGTATATGCCCCCCTCAGGAGCAGGGTGACTGAATTTGTGATCTACCTCTCTCAGTGTAATTTCATGAATTGTGCCGGTTTCTAGGAGCCATTAATTTCCATCATCGTAGTCTACCGATGGCAGCAGCCATTCAAGCCCCTCTGACTGACACATTGGCCAGTGAAAAAAACCTCTGGTAATTGCCAGGTACAGTGGTCTGACAATATGGTGAGAGCTTTCAAAGATCTTAAATCAGTGTTAGCACATGATGTCGCTCTCACCTACCCTTTTCCAGGTGCCTGCATCTCTATTACAGTGGATGTGAGTGATTTTCCAACCCTCCAATAGCTCGTAATTGATATGACTCAGCCACTTTAGTTTTCTTCCAAAAAACTATCTGTGGACCAACAAAAATGGTCAGCATTTGACAGAGAATTGATTGCAAATGTACAAAGCTGTAAAATATTTATGCGCTGACATCAAAGGAAGGAACATAAAAATTTTCACAGATCATCACTCCCTCACAGATGCTATCCATAACCCTGCTGTTGATCTTCCTCCATGTAGGTTTTGGCAGATAGATTTAATTTTCCAATACACAACAGACACCCATTACATCTGAGGTTCAGAAAATATGGTGACTGACTACTTATCATGTATCAATGCAATTTCGTCCCCCATTAATTTTGACAAACTGGTCTGCTTACAGGACAACGATACTGAGCTGCAAAACCTCTGACAAGACCCCACTACTTCTCTCCAGATCATTTCCTGCAACTTATCAGGCTTGGTCAGGCTACTGTGGTATGATATGTCCATGGGCATCACCCAGCCTATTGTTCTATCCGCATTGCATTGCCAAGTATTCAGTACGTTACATAAACTTTCACATTCTGATGCTAAGGCTACTATGCAGATTGTTACAGAATGCATTGTGTTACCGGATGCGAAGAGGTACTCTCATGCTTGGGCCTGTGCTTGTACAATGTGCCAGCACAACAAAGTCGGCAGGCACACACTGCTTCCAACATGTGCATCTGGACCTTGTAGGACCATAACACATGTCTGATTGTTGCAGGTACATCCTGTCTGTCATTGACCATGTTACACAGTGGGTGGAAGCAATACTCCTGCAGGACATTACAGCAGAATCTGTAGCATGAGCATTCGTACCCTACTGGATAGCTTGATTTGGCTGCCCTACATCCTTCACCACCGACCAGCGTAGGCAGTTTGAATCCCTGCTGTTTAACAAACTCTGTGTGCTCTGTGGGGTGGATGGATTCTCCACTACTGCTTACCACCCACAGAGCAACAAACTGGTAAAGTGTTAGCATAGGGCTCTGAAAGCGACCCTCATGTGCTGCAGTGGTGAGTGGTCCAACGGCTTTCCCTGGGTTATGTTAGGAATATGCACAGCTTATAAGGCAGATCTCCAGGCTTCACTTGCTGAGCTCTTGTATGGAGAAACCTTAGTCCACCCTGCAGAGTTCATCAATGATGAAGCAACTCTCGACCTATCTGACCTCCCCACACTAGTCAAGCATGTCCAGTCCCACATACCCACAATCCTCATGCCCCTTCCATGACCACACACCCATCCTCGGGTTTTCCTGTATTTGGCTCTGGATTCTTGTGAGCTCTTTATGTTATGGGATGACACAGTCATACCAGCATTACAGCCACCTTACTCTGGCCCGCATCGAGTATTGACTCATACAGACAATATTATGGACATTCTCATCAATGCCCTTCAGCAGACAGTTTCTCTTCAATGTGTGAAACTGACCTGGACGATAAAGGAATCTGTACCACAAATTATCGAGTCAAGTGCTCCTCTGTCATGCGATGGATCCAATCTCACACATACTGCCTACACTCCTGCTCCCCACCCTGATCATATGTGCACAGAGAACTACATCTTTGGGTAGCTCAGATGTTGTGTGTCATGATATTTAACCTCGCTTCATTCAGGCACTGCATGTGATGAGCCACAACCTTAGGCCCAACCACATGTTACGTGTGACGTTGTCCCGACACATGAGTTGGCACCCAAAAAGTGTGCTAGTGCTTCCCCTGAACTACATTTTTTCCCCCTGCCCCACTCCACTGTCTATGAAATCTGCATCTCAATCAACACATCTGGGTGTCCAAATGATATGCTTTCCTTACAGCTCCTTTACTTAGGGGATGCTTCACATGAGTCCACACTCACGTCACATACCACCATTCTGTGCACAGTCCATATCCCAAACAGGCTGGATATGGATGGCATAGCTGCAATGTTCAGCATCGATGAGATGCTCAAGATTTGCATCCCCCTCTCCCCATGTACTTCAATGCCGACATCTACTGTGCCAGTGCAGGTTGACCAGTCTGTCCTCCCCAATGGATGGTGGACAATCCCATCACTAGTCCACCCTCCACAGACAGCATGGACTCTTCGCACATGCCTCTATCAACTGGCAAGTGTTCCACAACACCACTACATAGGAAGACATCCACGTTCTCTCCCAAGTGCTCTGCACTTCTGGGGCAGGGCGATGGGGGGAGAGGGGGAGGAGTTCTGTGGTGACCATGAACCACCAGTGGTGCCTCCTGCCAAGGGCAGAGTAAATTGTCTTTGGACTCATTGTTCTTCAGAATGTGTGTGCTTTGGACTCTGGTGTAGATGTTTGAGTTGTTATTGTCTGTAATGTTTTTCCTGCATCTGGTGTAATTATACAAGGCATAATAAAATTGGGCAATCGTAAACAACTAGTTTTTTCTATGCACAGTCAGTTGCTGTAGCTAGAAAATTCGCAAATGTAAGTGATCTGAAGGTAGTCATATTTACAAAATAATTTTTGAGGTGAATATAAAATATCTCATTCCTTATCATTACACAAAATTAACTAACTATGCTTTCTTATAAATTTCTAATGTAATATGTGCTCTACAGGTAAAAATTGTAATATAAAGAATGTCTAGATTCCTGAAAACAAGTATTTATTATTTTCTGATATAAAAGAAGTCAGGGGATTACTAAACAGACCTTGAAAGAAACTTTTTTATTTATTGTCAGCACTTTCTCCATGCTTATGAACTGCTGCACCTAATAATATTTTTAGCACCTGCTGTCTGTCTCACTTTACATATAGTTTTCCTTATTCTTTAACTATAGATACCTCTGCTTTAAGAGCTATTTCCTGTTCACGAATGTGTACAGCCACTTGTACTTCAGTTATTACAAAGTAGGAGCTACAAAGATGTTTGTGTTGGATTTTAATGAAGTTACCACAAAATCTGCATATGTCTGCTATGTGTGGATACTGACTGTTACTTGCTCTCCACTTCTTAGCAGTGTACATACATTTAAAGCATAGGTGTGAAAGCTGTAAATTATACAGATAATCATAAAATGTTGTAATTATAAACAAGTGAATATATAAAAGTGTTGTAATAATGACAACTGTTTTAAATATTTAGTGTTGAATGTTTGAAACTTTGAAGGAGTAGATGAAACTTATTCAGATGGCTCAAATGCAAGGGCAGTGTTTAAGAAAGCCAGAAGTCATGGTTTTAGTTCCAGTACCACTAACTCAGTTTCCCACTGCTATCAAAATAATGTTAGTCATATTTCCTGCAAAATAGTTTTATGGAGGGCATTCACCTGCAATGTGTTACAAGGTTTCAAGTGCAATCTTCTTCTTCTTTTTAATCCAAGAAGTAAGCAATTCATCTGTTCTGGTCAAAATTAAATCATTTCTGTTTTCTTGGTTTTTCAATTCCTCCTTTATCATTTGGTCTACTATGATATAACTTCTTTTGGTATTCTTCTTTCTTCCATTCCATCCATGTGTAAGACTCATCTTTCTTGATTTTCATTTAGTCTGGCTTTAGTTTTAAAAAGATTCAGTTCTCTCTGCACATGGTAATTTTTAAATCACTCCCATTTTGTGCATCCTGTTTTGATATAAGGATCTCATTTCTGATCCTTATACCTTGCCAACATATTTAGTATTCATCACCCATGCCTCTGAATTCTGCAGTAATTTTAGCTCAGTCATCACTTTATAAAATTTAATTATTGTTTCTTTTCTCACTTTCCTAGATAATGCTCTTTAGATTGTTTCACATATGGCCTGGTATTTTTTCAGTTTGTGATCAGTATGAAAATAATTTTTTTTAAGCTATATCACAGCTAAGGTATTGAAAGTGAGCCACTTGTTTGGTAAGTCTATTACCTATGACAAGGCTTTACAGAAAATGTGCTCCATGAGCAGGTGGTAAGCACAGGCTTTCAAGCAGCGAGTGTTGTATCCCATACATCATCATAGGGGATGGGACTGGAGACTTGCATAACATGGAAATCTGTTCTGAGGGAAATGCTTGTAGAAATGTAAAATGTCTTTTTATTCCCCATTGCATTGCAGATCAATTACTTCAAGCTGCAGATTGTTTGAACTTTTCATTTACCCATTCAGTTGTGCTGTGGATCATGCTATACTTCTCAACAAGACTGCTGTTCTGTCTGTAACCATATAAACTAATCAATTCCATGAAAAACCTACATTCTCTACACTTTCTTCAACACTGCTAAGAATGCCACATCCAGCTGTCTGCCTTTGATCTCTACCATTTCACAGAGCATTAAAGAACATTCAACAAACTGTTTACAAAGATTCTGCAAGCTGGCAATGACTCTCTTCTGCCTTGATCTGTGTGGGTTGTATGATTGTCATGTTTGATAACAGCATGACAGAAACTGTTCAAACTGAAGCAGACATAAATGTTCAGCTACAGTTAGCAAGTATTTTTTTCTTTTTTATTAAAACACCAAATGTGAAAGGGTGCATAGACTTTGCTAAAAGCAGTGTGATTTTGAAGTTCACCTGAATCGCATCCTCATTTGACTTTTCTTCCTCTTCTACATCTTGCTGAAAGAGTTCCCTTTTAAATTTTAACATCTCTTATACATGCTTAGGTACTTTACATTTTCTGTGACTGATTGTTTGATGTGGGACGATCTGTAGTGTCTTTGTAAAGTGACTTCCTGAAGGTATTCAGTGTCTTATGATACACTAAACATTTAGAAAACCAAATTTTTTGTTCAAAAAGATAAGACTTATTAAAATATTCTGTGATATTATGCCAAGGTTGGAAAACCAACATTTTATCCATATCTGTGAAGGACATATTCAAAGGGGGTTGTAGTTTTTCTGAAGGTGCACTGCACATCCTGGCTCACTACATTAGTGATTAGGCTAGTATAGAGAGCTGCATTAAACCAATCTTTGAACAGAATACAAAAAATAAGAATAGAATAACAGACCATATCCTCTAATATTTTAGTAAGTGTGACACTTTTGCCCATGAAAGTTTACAATTTACAAAAAGATAAGATTCCTTGCATGTGGATTGAATTGCCAAGACAGTGTCAGTGTTAACAATGCAGGCTTACCATTATTGCTGTTAGAGGGCACTGCTGTCCAAACTAACCGTCAACCCATTTCACAACAGCCACTTCTCTCATGTTGTTGCAGCTACACACTGCATGCACATTTCCTTGATTCTCCTCCATGCCACAACCGCTCTGCTCACAAGCAAGAGCCTAAACATGTGCAAGTGCTCATGCCATTGTTAAGCACTGATTTAGGGTTATCAATCACTCGTCTGTATTGGGATACCCCTTTTTTATTGGCTTCAAATTTTTTTTTAACCAAAACACCAGTTTTTCATTTTATTATGAAATGTGTGTGTGTAAAATTTTTTGGTTATCAGAATGTATTAACTCAGGCCAGCTTCAAGATGGACATGTTCAAATTTATTGTGCTTGCTACCACTACATGCATCTGCAGGTCATTACAGTAGCATTAAAACACATGAATTATGCAGTGCCAGGCCATGGAACATCAAATAACTAATCATAAATTGCCTGTAATTCAACAAGTTTTGGACATTTCATTTTGTAACATACAAGAAGTGAAATTAACTTTCAGTGAAGGTGTGAATCTTGTAATTAAATATTCTATCATATTATTGGAAGAAAGTAAGAATTACAACCAGATATTTTCCCAGTTGTAATAAAAAATGTACTGACTTGCATTCAAAATGGAAACAGCTGCAGAATAATATAAAAATGCTAAACAATATGCCAAACAATATTGTTAGCCACTGGAAGACAAACTTAAAAAGAATTTGGACAATTTATTTGATATTGCAAATGACTATGATCCGCAAGCTGTAGAAAGAAGAGCATAGACTCATCTTACTGTGACAAAGAGAATCAGGAAGAGTAGGTTAATTTGCAGATAGTGGTGTCATAATCGAATTTAAATTGTAATATGTAATTATAACAGGTAATAGAATTTTAATTGGGTAGCATATTTTTGAAAAACCTATTTCTTAATAAATCACTCTAACTGCACATGTCCCACACCATTACAGAGCCCCCACCAGCTTGTACAGTCCCCTGCTGACATGCAGGGTCCATTCATTCATGAGGTTGTCTCCATACCCTTACACATTCATCCACTCAATACAATTTGAAACATAAGTAAAAATTATCAATATACTGTAGTGTTACATGCAACTCAGGAAGACAGAACTACAAAAGTTGAAGATGAAATAATACTCGTCCAACCAGGCAACATGTTTCCAGTCATCAACAGTCCAATGTAGGTGTTTTTGGGCCCAAGTGAGGTGTAAAGCTTTGTGTCATGCAATCACTAAGGGTGCACAAGTGGGCCTTCATCTTCAAAAGCCCATATCAATGATGTTTCATTGAATGGTTCATACACTGACACTTGTTGATGGCCCAGCATTGACACCTGCGGTAATTGGTAGAAGGGTTACACTTATGTCATGATGAATGACTCTCTTCAATTGTCATTGGTCCTGTTCTTGCAGGATCTTTTTCTGGCCACAGCAATGTCAGAGATTTGATATTTTACCAGATTCCTGATATTCAAGGTATACTCATGAAATAGTCATATGGGAAAATATTCACTTCATTGCTACCTCAGAGATGCTGTGTCCCATCGCTCGTTCATCGACTATAACACCATGTTGAGATTTAACTCTTGATAACCTGCCATTGTAGCAGCAGTAAGTGACTTAACAACTGTGCCAGACACTTGTTGTCTTATAAAGGCATTGCCCACAGCAGCCCCATATTCTGCCCGTTTACATATCTCTGTATTTAAATATGCATGCTTATACCAGTGTCTTTGGTGTTTCAGTGTATTTTTCTTGCCATCATGAAAATTGTAAACAGGATTCCCAAAATCCAAGACGGTAAGAATAATGTTTCAGATCGCAAACAGTTCCGACATACCTTGTCTCGAAAACCTTAGTGAAATTTGAAAAATATTAATGCCAATAATGTGCAGTGTGGTAAAAATAACATGGAAAAGCTGTTTAATGCTTCATATATTGATGGGATGCTTGAATACCATGAACACATAGAGCCCTCTATAATATTCCATGGACGAAAACCTAATAAGTAATTAAAAATAAGGCCGTCTGGTGCAGTGCATCAGGCAAGGTATTTGGGAAGAGCAAGTTGCAGGATAAAATGTTTTTATTGTGATAAGAACTGATACTGTATGTGGAAGATGAGAATGATTTTATCGATGTTTCGCTGTTTATCACAATGAATTATGCTAAACCCTTACTATTGCCCAAAGTAGTCTCAAAATACCTAATGAAGACCTTGTAGTCTTAAAATCACTGCAACAGTACAAAATGAAAGATGCAGTTCTTTGTAGAGCAGTATTCAATAAATGTAGCACATTTGTTACTTTTCAGAAGGATTGTTACTCTTTCGGTCTTTAGTGATGGTACTGATGTGCCAAGAAAAATCAAATTGGTGGGTTATTCAGACCGGGCAACTCAGCACACAGAATAGAGATATGTCTGCCACTGACTGGTACTTCATGATAAATTTCTCATCTGCAGCTAGATACAGCTTTACTCCAGGATTACTCCCATACAGGAATGAGTAATTTTTCATATGTAGAAGCCAAACAGTTAGTATGATGAAAGTAGTTAATAATATAATAGTTAATAATATAGCTGAAAGAGCAGCTAAGTTAATTTAGGGTTTTCATGGGTTGTTAAGTGTAGAAAAAAGAACACCATTGAAGGCTGAAGGAAAAAGATGTATAGTAGATATAAATCACAGAACACACATCTCCAGCAGAAGAAATCAACAATATGGTGATATAAAACATATTAAATACCCCATTAACTTTAAATTCAAACAATGGAAACTCCATGTAGGAATATCAACAACGTAGGAAAAAGACAGATTGCTGCTTACTGAAAAGATTACACATTAAGTTGCAGACACTTACCCATAAGCTTTTGGCTGCAACTTTCATCAGAGAAAATGAAACACACACCATTCATTTACAGAAGGAAGCACATGTCATGCACACATGACTGCAAACTTGAGTGAGTGTATGGCGTATGTTTCTCTTTTTCTGACAAAGGTTGTGGATTAAAGTTGTAATCCTACCCTCCCATAAAGTACTCATTCTTTGAACAAATTTTTAAAACTCTGAAATGAGTAAGACTTCAAAAGAAGAACTTTTTTTACTTATCTTGATTATTTCATTGTTGTTGTTGTTGCTGGCTCAAAATCTTGTTGTGTCTAGGAGTACATTCTTACTGCTGAAAATTTTGATTTAACAGTGCGGTTTCTTGAAGAGAAAATAACTGATGAAGAGTTCCTGTTGCTATGAACATCTTTTTATTTTATCCCACTCTTCTAAATCACACCAACTTTATAATTTCCACATTCCAAAAATGAATAATTACATTGTTGGTGTCAAATTTATAAAAATTTCTACTTCCATCTGAGGCATTCCCACCACTACTTAAGTCAGGGCATTACTTAAATAGAAGTTGATGGATGAGTGGTTAGCGCAATGGAATATCATGCAAAGGGGCCCAAGTTTGATTCCCTGCTGGGTTGGAGATTTTCTCTGCTCAGGGACTGGGCGTTGTGTTGTCTTCATCATCATCATCTCATCCCCATTGACGCACATGTTGCCAAAGTTGCATCAACTAAAAAGACTTGCACCAGGCAACCGGTCTACCCAATGGGAGGCCCTAGACACACAAAAGAAGGCTACTACTTACATTCAGCAGTACTCACAGGTTCCAATGAGTTTACAGACTTTCTTGACAGAGAAGAATCTTTACCAAATTATATCATTATTTCATAATAAATCCAAAAACAAATTTAATAATTAACGTTTGATTGTGCAATTAATAATTTGAATTTTCAGTTTGCCAGAAATTTTGTAATTTCAATTATTCTTGAAAGAAGAGTAATTTTAATTGTTAGTACATATCTATGGTTACAAGTTAATTTCTTTTTTTATACATTTTAGCCTGAAAGATAATACATTGTATACAAAATCATATTAATTTTTTTAATGAAACAGCTGAGATAATTGTAACCTATTTCAAGAATAAATAGTATACATGGTATCGGTTATCTCTATTTTTTTTAAAAGTTAATGTCAGAGGAGGATGATTCATTATAAAGCTTATGTTTAAGTGTCTTTTAATTGTGCCTGCTTGCAACTGAATGTGTAATATTTATGGTAAGTAGCAAGTAGTAATCTGTCTTTTCCCACACTATTAATTTTAGATTCAGCTGTGATGAAATTTCATTACTGGATGCTTCTCACCAAATGGAAAAAATGGTGGAGAGGGGGGGGGGGGGGGGGATGCACAAAGTATTAATTATTAAATTTTTTTCTAAAACACAATGAACAATGGACACCATAATTTATATTAATTTATATCCATCCATGGATATTAGACCCACTTTTCTCTTTTGACATTGACTCAGCTATTTATAATACACCTACACAGTTCTTAGTACTAGTAGTGTCTCGTTGTTGTTGTGGTCTTCATTCAGTATACTGTGCAAAAGGTCTCATCTGTGCATCTACATCCATTTGAACCTGCTTATTGACCGCCATACTCTCTCTTATAACCAAACTATCTATTCCTTCATGACTCAGAATGTATCTTATCAACTAATATCTTCCTTCACTTGAGTAGCCTCGTAAATTTATTTTCTCTCCAGTTTGATTCATTACCTCTCCATTTCTTATTTTGATCTACTAATCTAATCTTCAGCATTCTTATGAAACACTGCATTTAAAAAGCTTCTATTCTTCATTTCTATACACTACTTACAGTCTGCATTCCATTTACATTTAAGAGTCCACTACAGGCAAATACTTTCAACAAAAATTTCGTAACACTTAAATTTACAGGGGTGAGCTGAAAATTAGTACCTCTATCTTTTTATGTCAAAATTCTTAAAGCTTTCTAAATAAAACAAATATTATTAACATTTCATCTTTATTCTTCATGTCTACATATTTATTTCTCAACGTAATTATCCTGGTGATGGACAAATTTGTCCCAATGAGAGTTTATTGATATTGTCACAGTACAATATGTGACTTTGTTGGCAGAGCCAGAACCTCACCTTTCCTTGCACAATTTCACCACTATTGAAATGAAGTCCTCAGAAGTGTTCTTCATGTTTTGGGAACTTATGAGAAATGGATGAGTTCAGGACTGTATGGAGTCAATAGATGACAGTGAACCAAAGGCATCAGATTTCTGCAGTGTTCTCATGCTGAAGGAGAGGGTGCTCCAAGTCTGGATGAACTCTTCAGATTCAAAATTTGATTACAGCTTGCTGTTTCTCACACACTGGTATAGTTATGTTACACACTGCGATGTTACATGCTACAATTCAGAGCCATTTAGTGGCAGAGGACTGCAAATGTATAGATATTACAAATAAATGTGTAGAATGTTAATAACACTTGATTTATTTAAATTCTCTTTCTACTGTCAGTCTGCATTTCATGTATTTTTTACTTTGATCACTGTCATTTATTTTGCTACTCAAATAGCTAAAACAATCATCTACTTTCACTGCCTCACTTTCTAATATAATTTGCTCACATAACCTTATTGAATTTGAGTACATTCCATTATCCTTGTTTTACCAATGTTGGTGTTCAACTTACATTTTTTCAAGACACTGATTAGTCCTTTCAAACATCTTCCAAATCATTTTCTATTTCAGACAGAATTACAATGTAATCATAAAACTACTAAGTTTTTAATTATTCTCTCTTTACAAATTTCTCTTTGGTTTTCTGTACTTCTCACTCAATTTACAGACTGAACAATGTGGGGGAAATGCAAAAACTTTATCTCACACCCTCATTAACTGTTGTCTCTGTTTCATGTTCTTCAATTGTACTTAATGCAGTGTTGCCCCTAGACAACCTGCAGATAATATTTTGCTCTCTGTATTTTATTGCTGCTTACATTTTCTCTTCATATTTTAACATAAATTCTGCTGCAGGCTGATTCCTTCCATTACTGTCTTTCCACCAGTGTGACTACATAGTTAATACTGATAATGTTTGTTGTTGTTGTTGTCTTCAGTCCTGATACTGGTTTGATGCAGCCCTCCATGCTACTCTATCCTGTGCAAGCTTCATCATCTCCCAGTACTTACTGCAGCCTACATCCTTCTGAATCTGCTTAGTGTAGTCATCTCTTGGTCTCCCTCTACGATTTTTACCCTCCACGCTGCCCTCCAATGCTAAATTTGTGATCCCTTGATGCCTCAGAACATGTCCTACCAACCGGTCCCTTCTTCTTGTCAAGTTGTGCCACAAACTCCTCTTCTCCCCAATTCTATTCAATACCTCCTCATTAGTTATGTGATCTACCCATCTAATCTTCAGCATTCTTCTGAAAGCTTCTATTCTCTTCTTGTCCAAATTATTTATCGTCCATGTTTCACTTCCATACATGGCTACACTCCATACAAATACTTTCAGAAATGACTTCCTGACACTTAAATCTATACTCGATGTTAACAAATTTCTCTTCTTCAGAAACGCTTTCCTTACCATTGCCAGTCTACATTTGATATCCTCTCTACTTCGACCATCATCAGTTATTTTGCTCCCCAAATAGCAAAACTCCTTTACAACTTTAAGTGTCTCATTTCCTAATCTAATTCCCTTAGCATCACCTGACTGTTTGAAAAAATATCAGTTGAATTGTTATCACATTATTACTAAAAATACTGAATACCATGTAAAACTGTAGCACATATGGCTATGATACCCTTTTAGTTGTACATCAAATTTCTACCAAATTACTTAATGAACCAGTGCAATAACTTGTGGTTGAACCTAAGTTCATCACTTTCCTTCAGAAAACTTTTGAAATATCCTTCTTTAAACTGTCTGCTTTGGCAAACAATTATATTGATGGGTTCACAACAAATGTAGCTATGAAGTTAATAGTGCTCATTTAGAAAGTAATTAATTTTAAAGGATTCAACATTTGTCAATTAATATCCAAACTACAGCATGAAAATTTGAAGTTTTGATAGTTTTGTGCTATTTTTATTCTTGTTAACACTTAGAATCTTAATGTTTTTACAGGGAGGATGAATTCATTGTTTGGCATATGTGAAGCATTTGCACCATTTATCTACGGACCAATGTTTGCTGCTGTTTATGCCAGTACTCTTAATACAATGGCTGGAGCATTCCTTTTGTTTTCATCTGCCCTTACAGCTCCAGCAATAGTATTTTTTGGGTATGTATAAAAGCTAATGTTTATTTGGGTTTAATATGAAAGTTTATTAAGTTGGATTGCTCAGTTTCCAGCGAATCTGACTTGTCACCTGAAATATGCGAGTAATGGAGGGAGGAAGAGGGCTAAAACAGATGTAGTGGGATGTTGTGTGCAATATTTACTGCACAGTATCACTTCTAACATCTTTCTCTAAAGTCTTTCAAAATAATAATGTACCATGCAGATGCAGAGGATACACGGTCATGATAGATATGGTGTGGGCACATATGGGGAATGTTCAACTAGAGGATTATGTTTTTCAAGGACAATAAGGAACTTGAAACTTCCTGGTGGATTCAAACTGTGTGTCAGACTGAGACTCAAACTTGGACCCTTGCCTTTCACTGGCAAGTGCTCTAAAGACTCTGCTACCCAAGCATGACTCACAATCTTTTCCTTCCACCAGTGTGGCTGGTTTTTGAGTTGTGCTTGGGTATCTCAGTCAGTAGAGCACTTGCCCATGAAAGGCAAAGGTCCCAAGTTCAAGTCTCAGTCTGGCACACAGTTCTAATCTGCAAGGAGGTTTTGTATCAGAGTGAAAATTTATTCTGGAATATTGACTTTCATTCTTTTCATGTAATAAGTTGGGGATGCACAGTCTCATTAAGAGCCTCCATATTGTAGAACAGGCTAAGTGAAGCTGGATGTGCATATCAGTGATACACACAATTCCTCTCCATTTCCCCTTGTGGTACAATCACTGGTAGTTGCTGCTACAGTTCTTATTCCAATCAAGATCAAATTGCATTCTTTTTATCTGCCATCATATAATGCTCTGGACAGAGAAATACTGTTTGATCTTCTAAAGAACCTCACCTGCCCATTACCTATGTGGATTCCCTTCTTCCCTTCTTTAATGTATGACTATTATGACAGGTTTCAACTGGAGGATCTCTACTGTGTCCTGCTCTTAGCGTCTTCCTCCATCTGTTTATAAGTTCATCCTCTCATATCCTCTCATAACCATTGTAATCCCTTTCCTAGCTTTTCCTATCATTCATGTCACTTTTCCGTCTGAAATTCTTGTTGCAGACAGTTCTTACATAGTATATCACCCAGATAAGATTTTTTGCTGCTCGTGATCACTTCCAGTAATCCTCTTTCTTCACATATTTTCCTATTCTGAAGTCTATCAGTCCACTTCACCTTAAGCATTCTTCTCCATAGCCATATTTTAAAACTTTATAAATACCTTTCTTCTTCCTTTTTAACTGCCCACGAATCACTGCTGTTCAACACTACACTCCACACATAACATTTAGCAAATCTTTTCCTCAGCTCCATTAGAATTCTTCGTGTTGTTAGTAACTGCTTCACCTTTTCAAATGCCCTTTTTGCCTCCTTATTTCTGCAGTACACCTTTCATTCCACGTCATTAAACTTCCCAGGCACAGAAAGGATTTTACTTGCTCTATATTGTTCCATCTAAGAATATGTTAACTGGTGTTTGCTTCTTGCATATTCTCATCACTTTTGTCTTTTCTATATTTCTCACCCTCCCCCCATGAACCATGGACCTTGCTGTTGGTGGGGAGGCTTGCATGCCTCAGCGATACAGATAGACGTACCGTAGGTGCAACCACAATGGAGGGGTATCTGTTGAGAGGCCAGACAAACGTGTGGTTCCTGAAGAGGGGCAGCAATCTTTTCAGTAGTTGCAACGACAACAGTCCGGATGATTGACTGATCTGACCTTGTAACACTAGCCAAAATGGCCTTGCTGTGCTGGTACTGCGAACTGCTGAAAGCAAGGGGAAACTACAACCATAATTTTTCCCGAGAGCATGCAGTTTTACTGTATGGTTAAATGATGATGGCATCCTCTTGGGTAAAATATTCCGGACGTAAAATAGTCCCCCCTTCGGATCTCCGGGCGGGGACTACCCAGGAGGATGCTGTTATCAGGAGAAAGAAAACTGGTGTTATACAGATCGGAGTGTGGAATGTCAGATCCCTTAATCGGGCAGGTAGGTTAGAAAATTGAAAAATGGAAATGGATAGGTTAAAGTTAGATATAGTGGGAATTAGTGAAGTTTGGTGGCAGGAGGAACAAGACCTCTGGTCTGGTGAATACAGGGTTATAAATACAAAATCAAATAAGGGTAATGCAGGAGCAGGTTTAATAATTAATAGGAAAATAGGAATGCGGGTTAGCTACTACAAACAGCATTGTGAACGCATTATTGTGGCCAAGATAGATACGAGGCCCAAGCCTACCACAGTAGTACAAGTTTATATGCCAACTAGCTCTGCAGATGGCGAAGAGGTTGATGAAATGTATGAGGAGGTAAAAGAAATTATTCAGATAGTGAAGGGAGGCGAAAATTTTATAGTCATGGGTGACTGGAATTCAATAGTAGGAAAAGGGAGAGAAGGAAACGTAGTAGGTGAATATGGATTGGGGGGAAGAAATGAAAGAGGAAGCCATCTGGTAGAATTTTGCACAGAGCATAACTTAATCATAGCTAACACTTGGTTCAAGAATCATAAAAGGAGGTTGTATATATGGAAGAAGCCTGGAGATACTGACAGGTTTCAGATAGATTATATAATGGTAAGACAGAGATTTAGGAACCAGGTTTTAAATTGTAAGACATTTCCAGGGGCAGATGTGGACTCTGACCACAATCTATTGGTTATGAACTGTAGATTGAAACTGAAGAAACTGCAAAAAGATGGGAATTTGAGGAGATGGGACCTGGATAAACTGAAAGAACCACAGGGTGTAGAGAGCTTCAGGGAGAGCATTAGGAAACGATTGACAAGAATGGGGGAAAGAAATACAGTAGAAGAAGAATGGATAGCTTTGAGGGATGAAGTAGTGAAGGCAGCAGAGGATCAAGTAGGTAAAAAGACAAGGGCTAGTAGAAATCCCTGGGTAATAGAAGAAATATTGAATTTAACTGATGAAAGGAGAAAATATAAAAAATGCAGTAAATGAAGCATGCAAAAAAGAATACAAACATCTCAAAAATGAGATCGACAGGAAGTGCAAAATGGCTAAGCGGGGATGGCTGGAGAACAAATGTAAGGATGTAGAGGCATATATCACTAGGGGAAAATTAGATACTGCCTACAGGAAAATCAAAGAGATCTTTGCAGAAAAGAGGATCACCTGTATGAATATCAAGAGCTCAGGTGGAAACCCAGTTCTAAGCAAAGAAGGGAAAGCAGAAAGGTGGAAGGAGTATATAGAGGGTCTATACAAGGGTGATGTTCTTGAGGACAATATTATAGAAATGGAAGAGTACGTAGATGAAGATGAAATAGGAGATATGGTACTGCGTGAAGTGTTTGACAGATCACTGAAAGACCTAAGTGGAAACAAGGCCCCGGGAGTAGACAACATTCCATTAGAACTGCTGACAGCCTTGAGAGAGCCAGGCCTAACAAAACTCTTCCATCTAGTGAGCAAGATGTATGAGACAGGCGAAATACCTTCAGACTTTAAATAGAATATAATAGTTCCAATTCCAAAGAAAGCAGGTATTGACAGATGTGAAAATTACCGAACTATAAGTTTAATAAGCCACAGCTGTAAAATACTTACACAAATTCTTTACAGATGAATGCAAAAACTGGTAGAAGCCGACCTTGGGGAAGATCAGTTTGGATTCCGTAGAAATGTTGGAACACGTGAGGCAATACTGACCTACGGCTTATCTTAGAAAATAGATTAAGGAAAGGCAAACCTACGTTTCTAGCATTTGTAGATGTAGAGAAAGCTTTTGACAATGTTGACTGGAATATTCTCTTTCAAATTCTGAAGGTGGCAGGGGTAAAACACATGGAGCGACAGGCTATTTACAATTTGTACAGAAACCAGATGGCAGTTATAAGAGTCAAGGGGCATGAAAGGGAAGCAGTGGTTTGGAAGGGAGTGAGACAGGGTTGTAGCCTATCCCTGATGTTATTCAATTTGTATATTGAGCAAGCAGTAAAGGAAACAAAAGAAAAATTCGGAGTAGGTATTAAAATCCATGGAGAAGAAATAAAAACTTTGAGGTTTGCTGATGACATTGTAATTCTGTCAGAGACAGCAAAGGACCTGGAAGAGTAGCTCAACAGAATGGACAGTGTCTTGATGGGAGGATATAAGATGAACATCAAAAAGAGCAAAATGAGGATAATGGCATGTAGTCGAATTAAATCTGGTGATCCTGCAGGAATGAGATTAGGAAGTGAGACACTTAAAGTAGTAAAGGGGTTTTGCTATTTGGGGAGCAAAATAACTGATGATGGTCGAAGTAGAGAGAATATAAAATGTAGACTGGCAATGGCAAGGAAAGCGTTTCTGAAGAAGAGAAATTTGTTAACATCGAGTATAGATTTGTCAGGAAGTCGTATCTGAAAGTATTTGTATGGAGTGTAGCCATGTATGTAAGTGAAACATGGAGGATAAATAGTTTAGACAAGAAGAGAATAGAAGCTTTCAAAATGTGGTGCTACAGAAGAATGCTGAAGATTAGATGGGTAGATCACATAACTAATGAGGAGGTATTGAAATAGCATTGGAGAGAAGAGAAATTTGTGGCACAACTTGACTCGAAGAAGGGTTCAGTTGGTAGGGCATATTCTGAGGCATCAAGGGATCACCATTTTAGCATTGGAGGGCAGCGTGGAGGGTAAAAGTCATAGAGGGAGACCAAGAGAAGAATACACTAAACAGATTCAGAAAGATGTAGGGTGCAGTAGGTACTGGGAGATGAAGATGTTTGCACAGGATAGAGTAGCATGGAGAACTGCAGCAAACCAGTCTCTGGACTGAAGACCACAACAACAGCAACATATTTCTCATCCTTCCATACTCCTTACTACTTCTTACTATACCCCTCAACATCTTCTGTAGCTCTTCTTATGATTCTGCTAGCACTACTTGATCATGTGTGTATTTTATAGCCATTATCCTTTCTCCTCTAGTTACAATTCCCCTTGCATCTTCTATGGCCTTACCTATCAGTTCTTCCCCACATATGTTGAATATTCCTTGCTTTAGACTCCTTCTACTCCTCATCTCTTCTGTTTCCTCAGTCCTTACTTCAGCTGTCACCTCTTGTCTTTTATACATCTCCTTTATTACCCTTCTATCATTTCAGTCTATACTAACACCTTCCAAAATTAACAGTAGTATATTCCTGTTTTTTATTCTATTTCCACTCAAAAAGATTCATATTAACACTGAATGAAGTATGGAACAATACAAAGTCTCATAACTACAGAACACATACATATAAGTCTCATCAGTGAGCATACAGTAAGTGAGTAAACATAAATGAGGCTGAGATTCTGACACATCGAGCTCATGTTTGTTTGTATGGTTTTTTGGTGTGTGTTTCTGACACGATTAAATAAAATCAAGCTTATATTGGGCTATTGCGTACATGGCACAGCACTTTCTGCACCCACTGCCTATTCAGGTTGTGAGGTCCTCTCTAGGCAATCCATGGACGCACTTGTATCATGTGCTGTTTGATTACGCTTGCTCATATTATAGAGTTACTACACAGCTGACTTAGTCAGAAGCCTCTGTCTCATTGATAAAAGAACTATACCCTTCTTTCTTCATTTCTATCCCTCTTCCTCTAAACATTCTCACACATCCTATAGCATCTCTTGTTCCATTACCTTTCTGAACATGAACTTGTCTTCCCCCATATTTTCCTAATTTTTGTTTCCATTCTCCTTAGTATGACTCCTTAGAGCGTTTTTAAAATAAAACGAATTGTCCTATAGTCTTTGTATTCTTTTACATTCAGTTTTTTAAGTGAAGGTATTAGAATGAACTTAAACAGCGCTTGATGCCAAATTTCTGTGACATAAGCTCTGTTTACTACCTCTGTCATCTGGTTACTGAAATTCAACCTAAGACTTTCAGTGCTTCCGATGCTATTCTATCACAGCCTAGTGATTTCTTATCTTGGAACTCCTATCTCTCTCTCTCTCTCTCTCTTTTTTTTTTCCCCACAATCTCTTGGGATGTTGGTCTTCTTCATTCTTTCATTCTGTTCCCCTTCATTTTTCAAAACCAATCTAGTGTTATCCATCTGTGAGTCATATGACTCTTCCACACTTTCTTCTCCTCTTCTATACGCACTGCCTTCTTCCCATGATTATTTAACTTTCATTGTTTACTTATTTCTCTTATATGTCTTTGAGTTAAGGACTCAATGTTCTGTACATTTCTTCCAATTTTCCTTTTTTTCTCATTCTTCTATTTCCTCATATTGTTGCCTCATCCAATCCTCTCTTGCCTGATCAGTTAACTATCTTATTTCATTGTTCAGTTTTTTGCTCTTTCTTCTGCCTTCTTCCAAACTGTCATTTTTCCATATCCTGTGCCCATCTATTTTATCAAGCATACTTCCTGTTATCAACTCTTTCTGATTTCTTGTTTCATTCACATTTCCAGTATCTATCTCTAATACTTCCAACACCAAATTTTTAACAATTTTCATTTTTCAGTGACATCGGCACTTTGCTTTAAATGCTCCAATTTATTTTTGATTAAGTGACTGTACTCTTTCTTAAAGTTTTCATAATTGAGTTTCTCACCATCCCATTTCTCTAGCTGTTGCTTTTTCTTAATATCCTTTTACATGGTCTGTATCATCATTTGCACCTGGAAAGTTTTTTGCTATTTTAATGCCATTTTTGTATCTCTACTGTTTGATTAAAGCATACTCTGTTTGATATCTACCAAAATCAGCTGGGACTTTCCATCTATATAATCTTCATCGATGGTGCTAGACTCAAGTATTAGCAATCTAGTGATCAAATCATTCACAAAGGACTATCAGGTTTTCTCCAAATCCATAACCTCCAACTACATTTTTTCTTCTTCTCTATTCCCATTTTCTTCACAGTATTCCTCAGTCTGCTCATATATTTTGCCCATTTTCTCTTTGTTTCCATCTGATGTTGCCATATAAACTGGAATAATGAATAATCAATGTATCCACAGGGTTCCTCTTTAACTTCACTGGTAACTTTCTGTCACTAACTGGAATAGCCCTCACTATGTTCTTGTCTAGATGTCTCCTGTATATTACTCCAACTCTATTTTCCCTAGATTTTGATTCTATTTGAATTACATTGTACTGCCAGATTCAAATTCTCCTTCTCCTTCCCACTGAACATTGCTAAACTTAAAAGACTGATATTCTGTCTCTCCATTTCTTTCTACATGTTTTCTAATTTTCCTTTCTTATTCATCATCTTCATATTCTATGCAGCACTCATCAATAGAGATTTTTCCCTTTTCCTCCTCTTATACTGATATAATTCAGAGTATAGTTTTTATGGGTAAGTGCCCACCCAGAGATCCAATTGTGGGCCTATTTTGGAGTATTTCTTCTCAGGAACAACCTTACTTGAGAGTACAGTCCAGTGGGTCTGGGGATACCAGATGAGTCTTTAACATGATGATCTCCCTTGCCTTCAATATTTTGTGCTATTGGCCTTGTCAGGTTTATCCATCTTTATGAGTGATTTCTCACTCTAAGGAAAAGAGAGTGCCCTGCCTTCTACCTTCTCATCAACTCTCCTAGGAGGCTGTTGACACATGGCAGAAGGGGTTTCCTTATCCTGGGAGATATTCAGCCCATGAGTCATTAGCCGCTTGTGAGGCAAGAGTTGCCCCATTCTCTACTATTTGTAGGTGACATTACAATTTTCCTTTCATCAAGTCTAAGACAAAATGGCTTTCCATAGACTCTCCAGTACCTTCAGAAAAGTGGGCTCTCAACTTAATGTGATAGGTTATGAGACACAGTTACTATCTGTACCAAGGGGTGAGTGATTGGGAGAGGGGACCTCCCTTGCAAATTCAAGACAATTGACTTACTTCAGGCTATATCAATAATCTCCCATTCTACTCTGGTGCACTTGCAGATACTGCTCATTAGATAGTGTGCACTTCAGTGACCAGTTTCCAGTCTGGATCCATCTCAGAAACAGAGCAGTGTGTGACAAGAAGTCACAAAAAATAGGTGATCATCTAGTCACTTTGGCATTATACATCGATTTGGCTATATATGGTCATCAAGATAGTGTTCAAGAAATGATGGATTATATCAATAGTGTGATTTATCACGCCACTATAATCTAGTAATCGGTTTAGAAGATAACTCACTATTTAGGAAATCACAGAAAGCCACTATGCAAATAGGATGAGGCAAGTTGCTCTGCATCAGTTAGAATGTAGCTTTTCAGCAGAAAATTGATCATAAGCACAAAATGACAATAAACAGAACAAGAAGGTATATCAGAAAGGTTTACTGAATTCCATTGACAGTCCCACATCTCATACAAAGCAAGGCAATATCAGCACACCTCCTGTTACTGCCAAATAAAAGAATTGCATCTTGTTGGATATGCAAGTTAAGATCCAAGCAGCTGCACTACATTTTTGTAATATCACCATTTCAGTCACGCAAAGTCCAAAATTGCAGAACATCTGCATTAGTGTGAAGAAGGCAAAGTTTAGCTTCTTTAGCAATGTGGGGACTGAAACCCACTCAGTCTGTGACAAAAGGAATAGCCTCTGGACCTGACCAAATTCATTAGGCCATGCTGTTTTATCTTTGTTGGAGACATTAATACATAGGCCTTAGTTGTTTTATAAAACTTGGTCTGTTGAACA
Organism: Schistocerca nitens; assembly: GCF_023898315.1. Taxonomy (NCBI): domain Eukaryota; kingdom Metazoa; phylum Arthropoda; class Insecta; order Orthoptera; family Acrididae; genus Schistocerca; species Schistocerca nitens. The sequence continues at coordinate 391,404,277 of NC_064619.1, read as the reverse complement.
GTATCCTGACACTTGGAGAAAGGCAGTAATGTTTCCTCTTCTGAAAAATATGGCACAGTGGTTGACACTGGACTCACATCTAGAAGAAGCAGGGTTTAAATCCCCACTGGCAATCCAGATTTATGTTTTTCATGAATTACTCATCTTAATTTAAGATAAATCTGAGGATGGTTCCTATGAAAAGCACATGGCTGTTTGCTTCCCTCACCTCTTCTAGTCCAAGGTTGTGTGCAGTATTGAATGACTTCATTGTAAACTGGAAAAGAAACGTAATTGTACCTTTTTCCTTGTTGAAGTCTGGTGGGGATCATTATCATTTCAAAGAGTTAGTGCAGTTATCTCCCTCATCTGCAGCAGGTCAAAGATTCCTGAGCAAGTGATCAACCACAGCATTGTAGGAGTTTTTGCACCCCAAAACCTTTTGTGCTGCTTTGACCATGGGTGCAGATATTTTCACTTCTCATTTAATAACTTTATCCTACTGGAAAGGATGACCATTCAAGAATATTTCCTATGCCAAAATCCATTAGTTGTTTTTCTTTCCTTTAATTTCATGCCAGAAAAAAAAATAGTTGAAAATCATGAGTGTAAGTTCTGGATTCATAGTTTTCTGGGTCTCATGGCTGCATTTAACAGCCAAATCACTTTTGAATCCAAGTTCAGTTGAACAGAATATATAGAATCTTGTGGAATTGGGAAGATATAAAAACAAATCTTCTGGGACTTCCAGCCTTCTCAGTCTTTTGACCAAGCTCTTCTCAATCACTGTCAAGTGGTTACCAAGACATTGCCGTTATATAGCCACACTGCTGGCTGTGACTTCACTGGCGCTCTCTTCCTCACCATTTATGGCATTGTCTTTGTCCTGCATCTGTTGTGCTGGCTTCAACCTCACAATGGTCTGGGCCCCAGCTGTTATCTTTGTTGATGTTGTTTTCAGATATTTTTATTTCTAGTGCTTCTTTTATGATTCTATCCCAAAATCCCTTCAAACTTATAATGAAATATTTTTCAGTGAATATAATTTGGTGTTGATTTTCTAAAGTGTGTTCTGTAATGGCTGATTTTTCAGGATAGCCTCAGCATAAGCACCTCTTGTGTTCCAACCAGCATTGCACCTCAGTGCATACTGTTTGGTCAGTGTCATAACAGCCACACTGAAATGATATTTTGTACACTCCAGGATGTCAAGCAAGGCCAATACACCACCCATTTCTACTTCCTTGTTTAACTAATGAGGCTGAAGTATCACTTTACTGTGCCTTCGTATTCTGACAAATCCAGAACTTGGAAATGCTAGTTAAAAGTTGGTATCACATAAACTGTCTGAGATCTGTTGGGTTGGCTTTACAGTCATATTCACACAGGAATTACTTCACTTTTTGTTCAACCACTTCGAAACATACCTTTTTATTTTGATATATCTGTTTAAAATATCATGATGTTAAAAATAGTCTGCAATTACCCTGATAGTTTACCATCTGATTCCTCAAAATTTTTGTTTTCGTGCATTTCAAATCTCCTTTTTTCTTAATTTTTCCAGTTCTTTTTGGTGTATTTACATGCAATAAGCTTCAGTGTTACAGTATGCCACCTTTAGTTCCCTAGATACAGCAAATACATTATATAAAAATATAATTATATAAAAATATTTATAAATTATAAAATATAACATCATAATATCTTTAGTTAATTTTTTTTTATGATCGTACATCAACTACATTAGACTGAACCAAGTGAAAAACACATGTGAATGTGTCTAGCATAGTATCAAAAACAATAGTAAAGGACTATGATATAGGTTTAGTAAGAGTAGTATGTACATAGATGCATACATATGAATGGATGTACATAGGGTTATACAGTACAGTCTCAAACTTATCAGGCTATATTAATCTTATGAGAAGGACTGAGTCAATCACATAAAACAATTCCATGCTGTGGTGTGTATTGCATCACTTGCATGGTGTATGGGATGATTATGTAATAAAAGACATTTAGTTAAGGTAGAATGCTGAAGATTAGATGGGTAGATCACATAACTAATGAGGAGGTATTGAATAGAATTGGGGAGAAGAGGAGTTTGTGGCACAACTTGACGAGAAGAAGGGACCAGTTGGTAGGACATGTTTCTCTCTAGATGGTGCCGATAGGAAAGTGTAGTGACACTTCTCTCTCGTTAAAAAGGCAAAAAATGAACAGTTCTTCATGTAGAGAATGTAAAAAGCGTGTGATGAAGGGTATTCTGTGTATCAAATGGAACTTCTGGTTACACGAAAAGTGCGCGAAAGTAAATCTAAAGTTCGTCAGCGATGATTTTCCGTGGACATGTCACGGATGTTTACGTGACGAAACGGCCGATCTTGTAAGTGCAGTTGATACAAAAAACGAAATTATAAAGTTACTAAGAAGTGACATTGAGGCATTAAAAACCGAACTTTCAACCATCAAGAAAGAAAATGATACATTAATACAAAAAAAGAAGTCCTGTGTGTGTAAAAGCCATCAAACGGAAAAGCAAGAAGATCGCGAAAATACGAATGACCGATCGTACTTTAAAAACAACATTTCAAGTGTTCCCGTTGATGTCTCGGTAAACTCAGTAAGCCAAAAACCGGAAGATAAATATAAATGGAAGGTGGTGACATACAGCAAAAGGAAAAACAAGGCGACAGATACGCAACAAAAGGAAAATGACTTTTTAATAATTGGCGATTTGCTGCTGAAGAATATCGCTGTCCCCAATTGCAAGATCGACGTACGACCTGGTATTAGAACGCATCAACTCGGTAAACATTTTAAAAATATGGTAAATGCAAGACAAGATACTACAGAACCAGATTCTGAAACCAGACATAACTATAATGGGGTGTTTATACATGTTGGGACGAATTTGTTAAGGAGCAGCAGTGAGGAAGAAATGGCAAGCGAAACAAGAAACATGATTCATTCTGCAAGAAATATTTATGCAGGATCTCGTCTGATACTTAGCAGAATCATAAACAGAAGGTCGGTGAGTGAAAAATATATTGCCAAAATAAACTGTGCTCTTAAAGAACAATGTGATCGTCTTGGGACAATTTTTATAGACCCAAACAAATTCCTATGTGAAAACTCACTAGCGAAGGATGGCTTGCATTTAAATAGACTGGGGTCTGTAACGTTCAGCAGAATGTTTGCAGATGTCTGCAAAATCATTAGATGCAAGGGAAACTAATATGGCCTGAAGGGGATGAAAAATCATACACTCCAGCTGGAAAAGAAAAATATAAGCACCATACAAAAAAAGAAGATACTAAAGAATTTGCCCCAGAATACAGCTCACAACATGTAAACCAACAAAAGAAAAATTACATAAAAGTACTTCATCAAAATATTCAATACTTTGGTAACAAAAAATTAGAAGCAGAAGTACTCCTGAGTGAAGTAAGACCAGACATATTATGCATAAGTGAACATGGACTAACTGAAAGTAAAATACATAATGTGGCAATAAAGGACTACAAACTAGCTAGTTACTTCTGCAGATCTAAATATAAGGGTGGTGGCATTTGTATATATATTAAAACAGGTACTCTATCAAAGAATGTAAACAGTGAAGCTGCTACATTTCCCATAGCTAGAGAAAAAGACTTTGAAGTTACTGGTATAGTGGCAGAGGATTTTAGAGTGTTTTGTGTGTAAAGGTCACCATGCGGCAATATTAGCATCTTTCTAAAAAAAGTTGCTAGCTTATTGAGAATGAATATGAAGAGAAATCTTATTATATGTGGAGACTTCAACATTGACATGGGAAAAGACACAAAAATAAGACAGGATTTTGAAGAATTGTTAATACAGCATAACATGAAAGTGACAATAACTGCACCAACAAGAGTGACTTCACAAAGTGAGACAATTATTGACAACATAATTACTAATATGTGTAACTATGAGTCACATGTAGTTCAGACAGAAATATCTTATCATCATGGACAACTAATCAGCTTTTGCAGAAGTAATGACACAGTATCAGAACCAAAACAAACAACCAAAGAAATTAGGATCATCAGTGAACAAAATATCAACATCTTTAGAACAATGTTAAGTAAGGAAACCTGGAATGAAACCCTACAGGCCCAGAGTGTAAATGAAAAATATGATGAATTTATTTCAACATTTAAGTACCATTTTAATGTAGCACTTCCCAAAGTAAAGATACAAGAAAGGCATCAAGATCAAACACAGTGGATTACGAGTGAAATACTAGAACAGCGAAGGAAGCTTCAGGACGTGAGACCGATGGGCGAAGCTGAAAACTATAAAATGTTAAAAAAGAAGTATAGAAAAACAATAAGAGAAGCGAAAGCAAGAGCAATTGACACCACTATAGCGAACTCAAAAAACAAGGCAAAGGCAGCTTGGAATGCAATCAATGCTGAAAGAAAGGAAAAAGATGGGTCAAACAAAGAAGAAGGTATTAGGTCAATTAAAGTAGACAACACAGTGGTCACAGATGGTATGGAAATAGCAAACATACTGAATAATAACTATATCAGTGTAGTAGAAAACCTAAAATTGGAAAGAAATAGTCAAAAACAGAATGGTATTAAGGTACCAAAAAGATCATGCAGTACTATGTTCTTAAGACCAGTCACGGAAGATGAATTGCGGAAAACTATACAGAAACTGAAGTCCAAGAAATCAGCTGGTGATGATGAAATATCAAATCATGTAATAAAGCTGGTATGTGAGGAGATAATAACACCACTGCTGAACATAGCAAACTGTTCTTTCAGAGATGCAATTTTTCCAGAAAAACTGAAGATAACAAAGGTAGTGCCAGTGTACAAGAAAGGGTGTAAGGATGATCCCAACAACTACAGACCAGTTTCACTGATATCAGGTTTCTCAAAAATCCTAGAAATGCTTATGTATACCAGATTAGTTAACTATTTGGACAAACATAACATTCTCATGACCTCACAACATGGTTTCAGAAAGGGTAAATCTACAGAATCAGCAATTGTCAGTCTAACAGAATACATTTTACAGTCCTTAGATGAGAAAAAGGTTGTCTCTGCAATGTTTCTGGATCTTTGAAAGGCATTTGACACCATTGACCATGAAATGCTGATACAAAAATTAAGCAACTATGGCATTCGGGGGCAACCAGGTGAATGGATAAAATCATACTTGTGCAACCGCAAGCAGTATGTATCATTAGGAAACTCGTACCAATCAGAAACCAAATCCATCAGATATGGAGTGCCGCAGGGTTCGGTAATGGAGCCATTGTTATTTAATGTATTTGTTAATGATATAGGTGTTGAGAAGGAAGAAAAGAAAATATTGTATGCTGATGACATGACAATACTAAATAGTGACCAAAATATTGAACAGCTTGAGAGAAGAGCATACATATCTGCAAATGTCACAGTTCAATGGTTGTTGGAAAATGAACTGGTTATAAATCTAAAAAAGACCATGTATGCAGTGTTTAAAAACAAGGAAAAGGCTGTAGACATGGATTTAGAGGTTGATGGAACAAGGCTGGAAGAAGTAGAATCTGCTAGATTCTTAGGTATTCTTGTGGATAATGAACTGAAATGGAAAAAACATATTAATAATGTCTGTAAGAAACTGAGCTCTGTCATATTCTTAATGATGCAGCTATCACAGTATTCAGACAAGAACCTTCTGTGTACAGTGTATCATGGACTTTTCGAACCATACTTACAGTATGGAGTGACTGTGTGGGGAAACTCAAACAAACAAGAGACAAAACAAGTGTTCACATTACAAAAAAAAGCAATTAGGACCATTTTAAGAAGAAAGACCTCTGAAACATGCAGAAACTGTTTCAAGAATTTAGGTATCTTAACTTTTTCATCGTTGTATATATACAAAACAATAATGTACATCACAAAAGGTAGTGAGGACTGGATTACAAATGCTAGTGTACACACCCACAATACAAGAAAGAAGAATGAAGTACGGAGCATACCCCACCGACTGGCAATGCTAGAAAAAGGACCCCAGTACTCTGGTATCAGACTACTAAGAAGTCTGCCCAAAACCCTGCAAGATAGTGTACTTCACAATGACTTTGCAAAGAAACTTAAAGACTATCTCATTGAAAAAGAGTTTTACAGTGTTGCAGAATACTTATGCCATTAAATTTGTATATATTGTTACTCATTGTCAGTGATGTAAAAATGTAAGCTAAAGGTGTAGAAAAATAAGTGATGAAGAATTTTAATACTTTGACATGTCCTATATTACACGTACATTTACTGTACACAATGTAATCTTACAGGATCAAATAAAATTCAATTCAGTTCAATTCAATTCAATTCTTAGGCATCAAGGGATCACAAATTTAGCATTGGAAGGCAGCATGGAGCGTAAAAATCGTAGAGGGAGACCAAGAGATGAATACACTAAGCAGATTCAGAAGGAGGTAGGTTGCAGTAGGTACTGGGAGATGAAGAAACTTGCACAGGATAGGTAGCATGGGGAGCTGCATCAAACCAGTCTCAGGACTGAAGACCACAACAACAACAACAGTTAAAATTTAGTCACTTGGTAGAAAACCTATCTGTATGGGGGAAATATATTGTTAATAATGCAATAAGTTGCACTCATCTGTGTTCTACTTATTTTATCTGACTAGGCAAATTTGTGAGCTGGAATGGGACTCCTGTACATGTAGCATACCATCTTGGACAATGGTTCCCAACTTGGTGGTGATTCCCCCTGATGGATAAAACGAAATTTTATGAGGATTACAGAAAAAAGTGTATGACTGTGTTTTGGTCACAAAACTAAATAATTTTTAATAGATCCTTACTGTTATCATTATTTTGTATGACTGAAATATTGACTATTTAAGTCATCAATAATTAACATTTTTCCTAATACTAGCATTAATGGATAACATAGCATGCTGGAGGTTACAGCTTGTAAATTGAATGTATGAACAACATCTTCTTCACATAGTTCACCCCTTACAAATATATTTTGTACAATGCATCTGTGACATTTAGATTGAGACACATATATCACATATGCTTAAAAATCTCATGAAAATGACTTCTCCGAGCTGTAGGTAGTTCCCGCAATGGACCAGAAATTGTTTCATTATATACTTAGCAACAGATATATGAACTGATGGAGGACACACTGTAACAGTAACTATGTAATAGCACTTCACTGCTGTTGAGCGTACTGTTGAGACACAAAGAAATGATAGATTGAAGTTTTCAAGTTTCTGCCAGTTCATAAGTAAGGAGCCCAATAATCAAGTGATTTAACAACAATAAGTATAATGCACACATTTTAACTTGGTTGCACATGGTGTTGGGAAGCAAGTGATGGTAGAGGATGGTGGAGGATGGGTGCAGAGGAATAAAATTTTGTAACAGGTGTCTACTCTAACTGTGAATAGTCAGCTTTCTTTTCTAAGAATGTGAGTAGCACTCATGATGTGTTGCTTCATCATACTGTAAAATAATAAAGATTATTAAAAGTAAGCAGTACCAATTGTCTGATTGACTCATTAATTCCTCATTTAACAAGATACCCATAAAAACTATCATTTACCTTTCATCCTTTCAAAAATAAAAGTGTTCAAAGAAAATTCTTTTCCATTCTAGATTTAATTTGGCTGTTAACAATGATAACTGGGGGAACTGGTTGGGTGGGGGGGTGGGGTGGGGGGGGGGATGGGGGGGGGGGGGGGCAGAAGGAACCAGCTGACATCTGATTGCACTTATGGGTAATTGTGTCAGAAAGGTTGAGAATCAAAGTTCTAAGGGCTGAAGGTGGTGTACTGAAACTCCAAAGAGGTTGAGACTGTTAACAATGAGTCAGTAGTCAATCTATTATGTAACTATGAACAATCTCTATCATAGAGTAAGCAAAAAGCAAGGAATAAAGAGCACTGTTGCTACAACATTACAGTCCCACTAGACAAATGTGATGACAACACACAGAAGACAATGACAGATGATGATGATGTGGCACTAAATCAGTCCCCATGGTGGTAGTGGAGCATCACCTCTGAAACAGGCAGGGAAAGCACATGCCATACAGAGTGGCTTGTCGCCACTCGTTGTGGAACTGAGTGAATGCTTGTTGAACTTGCAGCTGCAGTTGAGTTTCAGGTCGAGATTGCAGTTACACTGCTGTCTCAGAAAGATGGAGCTGCCATCCTGAAACAACAGCCAGCAGTACATGGTGAAAGATGTACACTGGTTTGAAATGGCTGATGGAGACAGTTGTGGTCTTGCCTTTGACGGAAATATATCGTATGTCTCTGTAACACACGGTGTGAGTCCATGTATGGAGCTTGTAGAGAAGATTTCATGCTGTCTGCACATAGCATTATGTGTGAACAGTTGGCCAAATAATGATACACATAGCTTGGTGGTGTACCATGCGAGGATCATTAATGCAGACAAAAATAAGTGACGGGGTGACGCAAGTGACATAGAAAGTCTGACTGATCTTGCATGACAGATTGCAGAGAATTGGTGTCAACAAATCAACACAGAAGACATATTATTTCACTGAAAACCAATTCTGCCAATGAAGCATCTATCTTGGGTTTGTAAACATTTCATAGACCAATTAACAAGAACAGCAGAGCAGTCGTCCCAAGTTGACTTACAGCATATGAGACCAGCTTTGAGCAAGCAGTGCCATTGCTCTATCACACTGTTGCTTGCTAGATATTAACATGTGGTTTTATGATGGACATACTCAAAGAAAATTGCAAGCTTGGTGAATAACTCTGATTGAAATTGCTGGCCATGAACTATTGTTACATGCTGTGGACAATCAAATCTTTATAACTATGTGGAGACAATGGAAGAGGCTAATGTCTCTGAATTGGGGTTATCTAATGGTACTACCTCCAGCCTTCAAGTGAAATGATCTGTCTTAATCAATAAGTATTGTTGACCATTTGATGGAGATAATGGGTCGATAACATTGGGATGTATGTGCACGGAACATGAGGTGGTGTCAGAGAATTTGCCCACTGGTGCATATATGTGTGAGATGCTTTGGTGCATTGGCTTGGCATACATGTGTGCATCCACTCATGACAGTATTTATTGATTGCTGGCCAGACAAAGCACTTCAACATCAGACAGAACATCAGATGACCCTCGGGATGAACGAAGTTGTGTTAATTGTCAACGGCTTGCCTGCAAAATAGAGTAGGCAGGAAAGCTTGGGATCTTTGTTGCAAGATGTCACAATATAGTTTAATATCTGTGCCAGGGACACTAATGAGTTACAACTGTAGTGCCGAGTTGACGTCATTCAGGAAAGTGTGAAGTTCTTGGTCAGTCCATTGTGCCTGGGCAAATGTGTTGTAGTCAGTGGGGCTCAAAACACTGTTGACTCATGAAAGGCAGTCATCTATCACATTGTCCATATCATAGTCATGTCTGATGGCGGTAAACTACACCATAAATTCCATATGACTATATTGTCATAGTGAACAGTTCATATTCCACCTCAATTCATATGTTAAAAATTGTTGGTCCATATAGATAGTGAAATCTCTCACTTCTATCTGGGGCTAGAAACATTTGGTGGATTTGTATATGGCAATAAGTTCTCAATAGTAAGTATTCCACTTTTGTTGTGATAATGAAAGTTTATGAGAATAAAAGGCCAGCAGTTGCCATAAGCCATCTGTCCATTGTTGTAATACAATACCTATAAGTGCCAGGCTTGAATCAATGACCATCACTAAGGGTGCATCAAGTGCAGGATGCACTAGAAGTGCAGTGTTTACCATGATTTGTTTTGTGGCATCAAAGGCAGAGCTCTTTGCCTCAGCCCACTGTATCAGAGAGTTTCCTTTCATGTTAGAAGGTGCTGCAGTTAAGGGTTCTTGTAGCTCTGCTGCCTGTGAGAGGTGCCAGTGATATAAATTTAGCATTCTGACGAACCAATGTAGCTTCTTGACAGTGCTTGGTTTCTGTATTCACAGAATAGCTTCAGCCTTATCTGGTAGGGGATGGAACCCTGCAGAATATATATGATGAGCAAGAAAATTGGCTTCAGCAGCCAAATATATATTTGTTTGTGATCAAAATGACACCATACTGTTCCAACAGTTTGAACACATTTATTAGGTATTGTTGATATTCTTCTTTGCTGGTCAAAAAGATCAAGACATCATCAAAATAGGCAAAGCAGAAGGGTAGGCCTTGTAGTACAGAATCAATAAATATTTGCCAGGTTTGGGTTGTGCTGTGTAAACCAAAAGACTTTACCATGCTCTCAAATAACCCAAATGTTGTAATAATTGCTGTTTTTGGTACAACCTCTTCTGTCACCAGTGTCTGAGAATGAGTCTTGGCACAATCGAGCACATTAAAGATCATTACATCATATAAAGCATGATTATAATCTCATAACTATGGAATCAGTAATGGTCTAGTATGGTATTTACATTAAGCACACCATAATCAGCACATGGATGCTATGCTCCACTCTTCTTGGGAACTGAGTACGGTGGAGATGACCCTGAACCACTCAATGGTCAGATAATGCCTTCTTTTAACATAGTGCCAAACTTGGCCTTAGCTACTGCCAGGTGATTCAGTTCTAAACATCTAAGCCTGCATGATACTGGAGGTCCATCTGTGGTTTTGATAAAAGGCACAGTATTAGGCTGCATCTGTTTCAGAGCTGCAGTGTCCTAGTCAGAGCAGGAAACTGGCACAATACAATATAGAAGTGTACTAACAGTCCTTTGCTTGCATCAGTTTGGGATGTTGTACAGTCATGCTGCAGCATAACCCTTGTGTAATCAGGCCAGCCACACTGTTCATGAGTCAGGAATTTGCTACGTCTAGTATCTGCTGGTAGTATGCCTGGAAATCCACACCATCATCTAACTCTGGGACATTGGTGATGATGAAGTCCCAGATCAACGCACAGTGTATTTCCAAGTCCAATTCCATATGCTGAGTTACATATGTCAATGTTGTGGCATTGTTAGCAGTTGTTAAGCAGAATGTGATCACTGGGTGACAGCAATGCAACAAGGTGCATGGAATATGCTCAATTCAGAACCTGTATCTACTACACTGAAGAGCCAGATAAACTGGTACACCTGCCTAATATTATGTAGGGCCCATTTGAGCATGTAGAAGTACAACAACATGACATGGCATGGACTCGACTAATGTCTGAAGTAGTGCTGGATGACACCATGAATACTGCAGAGCTGTCCATAAATCCATAAGAGTATGAGGTGGTGGAGATGTCTTCTGAGGAGCCCATTGCATATCCCAGATATGCTCAATAATTTTCATGTCTGGGAAATTTGGTGAGCAGCGAAGGGGTTTAAACTCAGAAGAGCATTCCTGGAGCCATTCTGTAGCAATTCTGGACATGTGGGGTGTTGCATTGTCTTGAAGAAATTGCCCAAGTAGGCCGGAATGCACAATGGACATGAATGGATCCAGGTGATCAGACAGGATGCTTACTTATGTGTCACCCATCAGATTCATATCTAGACACATCAGGAGTCCCATATCACTTCTATCAATGATGTTTCATTGAATGGTTTGCATGCTCACACTTGTTGATGGCCCAGCATTGAAATCTGCAGAACTTTGCAGAAGGGTTGCACTTCTGCCATGTTGAGCAATTCTCTTCAGTTGTCATTGGTCCCATTCTTGCAGGATCTTTTTGTGGCCACAACAATGTCAGAGATTTAATGTTTTACCAGATTCCTGATATTAACGGTACACTCGTGAAAGGGTCATACGGGAAAATCTCCACTTCATTGCTACCTCGGAGATGTGTCTCCCATTGCTCATGTGCCAACTATAACACCATGTTCAAACTCACTTAAATCTTGATAACCCACCTTTTTAGCAGCAGTAACTGATCCAACAACTACACTAGACACTTGTTGTTTTATATAGGTGTTACCAACTGCAGCACTATATTTAGCCTGTTTACATATCACTGTATTTCAATATGTATTCCTATAATAGTTTCTTTGATGCTTCAGTGTACTTATTTCAGGCCATACCTCCTGTCACTAATAAACAGGCACTGTGATCCTGCCTGGCAGTTGGCTGTGCGTAAGATTGTCTGACTTTGGTGCTTGGGAGTGAGCATGGACTTATTCACTTGTCTATCTGTTCACCAAATTTTCAATAGCACAAGCATAATGACTGTTCTAAATTAGAAATTGAGGTCGCTCTTGGAACTGAAATGATAATGTCTTCTGCCCCTGTTGGACCTTGTTGAAAAAGTAGTTTGTAGAGCTGCTTGCATAGAATGTCTTATCTTCTCTGCCAGTGAATCACAATCAGTAAGCATGACTACTGGTGCTGTACTGCTGCATGGCTCTGCCATGGCACCAACTCATGTGGGAGTGATAGCCTCTTGTATGCAGTCTATAATTTTGGCAAAGGAGTCTAGTGACATCGCTGTTTGGTATGCTATGATTGCCTTCACTTGTTGTGATAGACAGTTGTCCATATTGTATGTAGTATGCAACAGGTTGTCAGGAACAGTACTGATGTCCACCTTGCTCTGAAAGGGCCAAATGTAGTGGAATGGCTTCTTGCATGAGTACTTGTCAGAGGCAGTCTTCTTGTGAAGTGGCTAATTTTCAGATGAGCTAAGATTTTAGGCTCCTGTTAGAGTCTTCCGACAGCAGTGCAGTTATAATACCTTGAATTTTCATGGGCATTTGATGGCCTAGTTGGCCCCCTACCAAGGGAAACACTGCTGAATCAGTGGTAATTCCTGCATAATGAAAACTTGCCTCAATTTGAATAAACCATAGTATGGGATTGTTCTGTCAGAATGTTGACAAATGTATGGCTAATTGTGATACTCTATATTCTTCTTACACCTTAGTTGTTTAGGCTTGGGTCGTGTTGGGGCCACCAGTTGTCAGTGCATCTGTGATTAGGACTGCTCAACTTTGTTGGCCGTATATCTTCCAATTGTCCTAGAGTGTGTGATTTATTCACTCCCTGCATTGCGTAGAACAATAACATCATTTATCAGAACAGTGAGCAGTTACATTCATCTTACTTATGGACATTTGGGAGACATTTTGCATGAGTTTAGAAGTGTCACTTAAAAGGCTGAAACAGATAATGATCTCCGAGAGTAAGCACTGTTGCTGCAATGTCATCTGTGATAGCATACACATTGCCATTGGACAAACATGACAACAACACACAGTGGACAACATCAGATGACAAAGATGAGTTGCTACACTTTGATGTCTTTTTGCAACTGACTAGTGTAGTACAAATGGGTATATGGCATGGCTTTATCTTTTTATCAGTGTTTTCTGTAATGATATGCTCAATTTTTCATGTTACTGCTTTCTTTGCACCATAATTTAAGAAATTCCATGGAGAGTTAATGTGTATGAACAATCTTTTCCAGGTGGATGTTTTACTTACAGAGGAAAGAAACTCAGAAGTTGAGTAGTGATATAAAACTCAAGTCTGTTGACTATACATCTCCCCAGAAAATAAGTAAAGATCACAACAAAGACACTTACGAGGGTGACACAACAGAGATAACAGCATCTTGGGACTAACTTTCTTCATAAACTGGACTGCCATGTTGTTCAGATAAATCCCAAGAAAACTATCTGAAATAGAAACATTCCTGACCACATGTTTGAAGAATATAATGTTTGTGAGAAACGCAAGAAACCAAATTTAAAAATATGTAGTGATTGTGGTTATCTTGTTAGTACTATTATGATATGTTTGAAAGCTTGAGCTAAGAATTTTTTTTTTTTTGCATTAACCAATTAAGAGACAATAAAATTTCAGTAACGAACTAATTTCTTGCACCACATTTTTTATGAATTGTATGTAGCATAACAACTTCTTGCTTTATAATGTATAGTAAAATTTGCTGCCTTATTTGCTTTTTTGTAGGCAACAATAAATGATAAAAATATATTGTGCAAAAAGAAATGCTATCCTCTATTCAAATGGTTCACAGGTTTTCAGAATGTTAACTTATACCTCAAGGATAATTTGTTTTAAAGCTGCCCGCTTTAGAAAATTACCTAAGAATATCCCACTCATGAAAGCGGGTTGTAGTGAGTGTGAGATAGGAGCTAACTGAATCGGATGCCTGATTTTATGGAACTGAAAGAAGTGTGGTTTGAACAATTTCAGTATGCGAAAACCACTGCAAACCCTTCACAGTCTAGTGCCACAACCCAAATATAGTCTACAAACAGAACTTCTGGATCAAATTCACAAATTCTCTTAAGATTCTTTCCATCCCTTCTTTCTACCTCCACTAACTGGAAACAAATGCACACCTTATTATCTGATATCAGTGCAGAGTGGAGCAGCTTAACCACATCCTGCACAAGGGGTTCAACCATGTTTTTAATATGCCCTAAATTGAGGGATTTTCTTCCAAAAATTCCTTTCCATCTTGCCTAAATAGGTAATTGGCCATCAACCAAATCTAAAAAATATCCTGATTTTTTCTTTGTACCACATTTACTCTCAACCCCATTACCACATGGGTCATATATGTATAAAAGTACCAGGCGTATCACAGCCATATCTCATCCAGTCTGAGCTAGGATCACCTGTGAAACTAGCCAGTTCAGACATAGAGAAGGACAAAATTGTTTAATTCTATGGCCAGCTTTGGCATTATTTTTTGGCAGTTTTGGTGTTATTCTTTCCCAGTTTTGTGTTAGTTCCTGCCAATTTTGATGTTATTTTTTTGGCAAATTTGCTGTCAGTTCTTTCTTTTTATCTTATTTCTTTGTCTTTCAGTGATATGTTGAAAGTCATTTACACCTATTAATTAAACTATACTTATTGACATCACAGAGCACAGTTATGTACCTTATTGACAAAAAAAGAATCATTTATGCTACACCTATTATGTCTAATCAGTTAAAGAAACAATGACTGCATCCATAAACTAATGAAAGCTTTTCAGAAGAAAGCATAGCTATAAAAAAGTTCTCTTCTGGAACACAATGCTGCTGATCTATCAAAACATAATTGAAGTACAAGATCTGCTGCCCGGTTTCTATATTTGAAGATGGAAGACAAAATACCTCCAATGTGATACAAGATATTTGACAGTATCCATGTTTGCAGTAGGTACAGAAATTTGCTTTTCCACTAAATTGTGAATGGGTTTGCACCCCTGGGAATAGAGTTCAAGGGGAGTAGCATGGTTTCATTACTTAATTAGTTAGTTTCATGTTCCAGAGATCATTTGCAGAATGATCCATTATGATGTGGAATGAGTCATTTACATACACATCACAAATTAATTTGTAAATACAGCTTAATATTGGTTAATTACTACGCACCACCTTTTACATTTACAATAATAAAAATTCTTCTACAGAGTGCAAGGAGTTGTCAAGGAGAAAATTCCTACAGTTTTTTTTTTTTTCAAATTTTACTTTACTGTCTGTTCAGGCATTTTATATGTCTGGGTAAGTGATAAAAATTTTGGTTGCATCATTGTGCACCCTTTCTTGTGCTAAAGACAACCTTTATGTAGAGTAATTAATCTCATTTTTCTCTTCTGGTATTGTAATTATGTATATGATTTTTCCTTTTGAACTGCAGTGGATTACTTACAACAAAACATCATAAAAGAATAAATATATGACAACAGTAGTCAAAATGTCCATCTCCTTAAACAAACATCTACAAGATGAACAGGGGTGAGCACTACATATCATTCTTACAGCATGCTTTTGAGGCTTTCTTTCTTTCAGATGGGTTATCTCAAAACAATATTCCATATGACATTACTGAATGAAATTATGCAAATAATGTCAACTTGACATTTTGAAGTTGCCCTCCCCCCTTTCTATTTTTTTTTGCCTTGTCTTACACTTATCAGTGCAGTTCCTTGATATGTGCACAACTGAATGTGTTGTGTCTTTTTAAAATTGTGAGTGAAACCATTCACAGAAGACCAGTCAATGACACTTTCAAAAACATTGTTCACCATTTCTTCTGTTGTATGTGTGCTTGGATTGATTACAGTTCTAGTGTCATCTGGAGGAACAACCAATTCTGCTTGTTGTTCATTAGATAGAAGAACATTTACATATATGAGGAACAATGGTATTTCTAAGATTGAGCCTTCAGGAGTCCCATACATTATTTATTTCCAGTTACAAGAATCTCCCCTGGATACATTGTTTGAATTACTAAGTACAACTTCCTGCATTCTTTTGATAAGATATCACATTATCCATTGGTTGGCTATACCATTAGTTCAATAAAACCTCAATTTATCTAGGAGGATATTGTGATTCATGTAGACAAATGCCTCAGATAGGCCACAGAAAATGCCATCTAGTGTTATTTTGTTATTTACCACTTGTAAACTTGGTGAGTGAATTTGTAACTGGCATGTTTTGTAGAACAGATCTTCTGAAACACAAAAGCTGATTTACTGAGAATATTGTTGTTGCTCGGATGGAATACTATTCTAGAATACATCATCTCAAAAATTTTGGAAAATGATGACATTAGTAAACACTTCAGTAGTTATTTACATCTGTCCTGTCAACTTTCTTATAGAGGTGTTTAACAATGGCATATTTTAATCTCTCTGGGAAAATGCCTTCAGTTAGTGATGCATTCCATATTCCATGTGAGAACAAGTCTTTAGTACACTGTTGGAAACATTACCAAAACCATATTAGCTTTTATTTTTGAGAGAATGCACAATTTTCATAATTTCAGAGGTGATATGTTCATATGATTGAATTTTGAGAGCTGCTTTTTCAACATAGTGTTGTGATTTTTTTTCTTGAACTGTTTGTCCATATATTTTCTACTATATTGAAGAAATGGGTATTAAACAAATTTGCTACCTGTGACTCACCATTTATAAAACTTCCATTTAATTTGTTATAATGATATTGTTCTGTCCTGTGTCTGGTTGCCCTGACAATCATTCAAGTACATTCCATATAGCCATAAGTCTGTCATCAGAATTACTTACTTCTGACACAATGTGCATGTTCTTTGATTTTTTTAAGAAGCTTCCTTAGTAATTTTGGGTAATTTTTGTCGTGTGCAACTACCACAAGATCTCTGCTTGTTCTCACCTGCAGATAGATTTGCCTTATTCTTTCACAAGATACTTTAATCCATCTAGTGGTCCTCAGTTTTTTTACATGGGTTTTCAATATCCTTTGTGATTAGCTAATGAGGAAAGCTATTTTTCAAATATGACATGATTTTATCATGGAACAGACAATTTTATGTCAGCATTTGGTTCATAATAAATTTCATCCCAGGACATCTCTTGTAAATTATTCTCTAGTCCTTAACTACTCTAATTGATTTCCACTGATGAGTGTCAACACAGGAAGGAACTATCTTATTTATCCTAACCAACTGAGCATCATGATCAGAGACAGTATTTGTCACTGAGTGTACAGTTATTTTTGTGCTTTGAGTTTCATCAAAGAAAACATTATCAATTAAGGTCCTATTTCTTTATCCACACATTAGAAAGTTAGTTACTGAGATTAAATTGTAGAATCCAATTAAAGTTTTTAGATCTTTCATCCAATCATAATCCTTTAGGAAATCTGCATTGAAATCATCATACACTATTAATGGCTTTCTGTTGTCTGACAAATACTGTAGTAAAGGATCCAAATTCCTCATAAATAATTCAAAATTTCCCAGTGGAGATCTATATATTGTTGCAATTAAAGGTGAACTATTTTGCAGTATTAATTCACAAGCACACCCTTCTATGTGATGATCGGTACAAAATCGTGCCTCAATGTTTTTGAACTAGTGCTCTGTCTTAATATATGTAACAAGTCCTCCTTTCTCAATTTTAGTTCTACACAAGTGAAATGGTAGTGTGCAATCTTTTATATTTAACTTCTCTAATCCTGAAACAATGTGGTGTTCAGGGAGGCACATGATGTCTTTCGTTTCAGAACTCTCTAAACTTTCTGAACAAGAAGGAGCTTCATGTCACATCTAGAGCCCTAGTCTTTTGTGCAGGTTGTGAATTGTTCTCAGCCTTGAGAAAAGAAAATCAAAATTCAATTTAAAACATAAGTAACTTCTGAATATGTAAGTTTCTTGTGAACAGTCCTTTGCATTACTCATTATGTTTGTAATATCACCAAATCCTTACTGCTGTATTTTTAAGTCTGAGCACTCTACATTATTGGCTACAACACATTTCTGTTAGTCAGTTTCTTATTTAATGTATGTACACATCTGTGTAAAATAGAGCAGACCTATTTCTTCATAGACCATAACTTGTGACATAGCAACTAGTGATGGCACTCTGTTCATCAATTTTTGGAATAAAAGATCACTGTAATTTTTTTCAGGAGAGATAGTCATGTAATGTAATACCAAGAAAACCAGTTACTTCATCCTATTTTAGTTCTGCACCATCATCAAATACAGCATTACATTGCCATCTGCTAGGTTGACAGTTTAGTTGGAACTGTATTAAATTTGTTTTACTCATGTTTGTGGTGTGAATACTTTGAAAATAGCTCCTTAGGTCATCTAAGACACCAGAACAATTAATTATCAGATATGCTCATTGAGTTCCCAGATAAGAACTTGCATGATTTTTATCATTAACTATCTTGCCTTTGTGCATTGTTAATGGGCCATTTAATATCATACACACAGTACTGAGTCCAAAAGTAATCTTTGTTGCACACCACATTTCACAATATGTGAATTAGAACTTGGTATCTGCTTTCTAGGTATGACTGTAACAGACTTTCAACTATTCATCTAGTTGTTGTTGTCATATTCAGCTTGAAGGCTGGTTCTGTGCAGCTCTCAAAGCTATTCTATTTCAAGCAAGCCTCTTCATCTTTGAATAACTACTGATACCTGCATCCATTCAAACCTACTTACTATACTTGTGACTTGGTCTCCTTTTTTAATTTTTAATACTACCCAAATTTCCCTCCAGTACTAAATTGGCAACTCCTTGATGTACCACAATGTACTCTATCAACCAATTATTTATTTTAGACGAATTAGGCCACAAACTTCTTTTCTTGCCAATTCTATTCAGTACCTCTTTAGTAGTTACATGATCTACCCATACAGTCTTCACCAATTTGCTGTAGCACCATGTTCCAAAAGCTTCCAATCTCTTCTTGTATAAAACACTTCTTATTCATGTTTCACTTTCATACAAGGCTCAACTCAATATAGATACCCTCAGAAAAGACTTCCTAACATGTAACTCTATATTTGAGATTAATAAATTTCTATTCTTCAGAAACACTATCTTGCCACTACCAATATTCATTTTATGCCATTTCTACTTTGTAAATCATCAGTTATTTTACTGCCTAGTCAAAAAACTCATCAATTACTTTTAGTGTCTAATTTCCTAATCTCATTTCCTCAGAATCACCCGAATTAATTCACCTATGTTCCATTAACCTTGTTTTGCTTTTGTTGATATTCATCATTAATCCTCCTTTAAAGACATTGCCCATTCCATTCAACTGCTCTTCCAAGTTCTTTACTGTCTTTACTGTCTTTGACACCTTGAAGTTTTTATTTCTTTCCCTGAACTTTAATTCATTTTCCAAATTACTTGTAACTTTCCTTCACAGCTCTCTGATTGTACAAAGTGAATAACATTGAGGATAGTCTATAAATCTGTCTCAACCTATTCTCAAGCAGTGCTTCTTTTTTATACCCTTTGACTCTTATCACTGCTGCTTGGTTTCTGTATAAGTTGCAGATAACCTTTTGCTACCAGTATTTTACAAAATGGTTCAAATGGCTCTGAGCACTATGGGACTTAACATCTATGGTCATCGGTCCCCTAGAACTTAGAACTACTTAAACCTAACTAACCTAAGGACAGCACACAACACCCAGTCATCACGAGGCAGAGAAAGTAGTATTCTACACCTGTTATCTTCAGTACAGCCAGCTGTTGAAAGGAATATCATTGTCACTGTTTTTTCCAAACCCATAAACTCTATAAACATAGATTTGACTTTCCTTAACTTATCCTGAAAGGTAAGTCATAGGATGAGCATTGCTTCATGTCTTCCAGTATTTCCCTGGATTGCAAACTGATATTCCCTCTACATTTTTCCATTCTCCTGTATAAAATTTATGGCAGTGTTTAGTAATCAATATTTATTAAACTGATAGTTCATTAATATACACAACTGTCAGCACCTACTTTCTTTGGAACTGGAGTTATTACATTCTTGTTGAAGTCTGAGTTTAGCAATTGTGGGTCTCCCAAGAATATCAACAGTTCTGACAGAATGTTGTCTTCTCCCAGGGCATTTTTTTTCTTATCTTTCATCACTCTGTCAAATCCTTCTTGCAGTATCATATCTTCCTTCTTATCTTCTTCTATATCCTCTTCCATTTCTGTAATACTGCCATCATTTTCATCCCCCTTGTATAGACGCACTTCTTTGCTTACTACTCCTTTTCCATCTGAGCTCCAGATATTCATACAGCTGCTTCTACTTTTTCTGAAGGTCTCTGTAATGTTCCTGAAGGTGTTATCTCTCTTTCCCATAGTTATACATGTTATACATGCTTCAATAGATTTCCATTTATGCTCTAGCCACTCCTGCTTAACTATTTTGCACTTCCTATCAATTTATATTGTAGTCATTTTATATCCCCTTGTGCCTGCTTCATTTACTGCTTTTTTTAATATATGAGCTGCTCGGGGGAACAAAATGGTAAGCACCAAAACCACAGTTTCGATATACAGCGCATCTAAAGTTTCAATTGGTCTGCAAATCTGAATAATTTTTTTTTGAACAGTCCTTTTATTCTGTAGTGATTCTAACATCTATCTTCTACTATACAGACATAAATGAAACTCAGAACTGACTAAAACAAATGAAATATACAAAAATTATTACATTACCATACACCATTAACAACACATACTGATAGAACATTACATATTAAATTTTACAGTGAGTCTTCAACACTTTACTGAAACTGCAGAATCATTCATCACTCTCATTACTAATGACTTTTTCATCTAAAACTGTTGGCTTTAGTGACAGGAAAAATCCATTGTGGACAGGAGGTATGTAATTTAGGAGTGACAGGACGTCAGCAACTTTCTTCTTTTCAATAAGCCTTGGCCCATTGTATTTAAGTCGAAGCGTAGCAACTGGTCCTTGCCTTCCACGTTTCCTGAAGCTTATTTCATGCCAAATGTCATGACAAAATGTCTCGTTGATGAATAAAGATGATGGATATTCGGAGGTCACCTTCCAGCCACATATTTTCCTTAGGTTGACATCTTGATCATCAACTGTCTTCTTTCTGAAGACAAACGCTTCTTTAGAGTGTCGTATTTGATAGAAATCCTCTCTTTTCATATTATATGCAAGACGACTTCTTGATGCTCTCGCACCACTGATCTGGACTGTACACATCTTGTACTTGTCGGCGAACATAATTTTCAGTTGTACTTCAGGAACATAATGGCATGTACGTGCACTTACCATTATGTTTGTGAAACATACTAAAGACAGTATATTTACAAAATAACATAGCTCTGAGCCATCTGAATCATTAGGAATGTATTCTGGATCCCTCTCGAAGATATTAGTATCATTGGGAGTATATTCCTCGTCTTCTGCCATGTTCACTGTTGCCACAATCTCAGAGATGTTTTTACTTGCCGCCATTCTCTCTGTCACTTACCATTATGTTTCTGTAACAGACGGACAGTGGCGCTTACCATTAAGCTCCTCCCTGACATCTGTTGAAAGAATTTGGAACTACTAGTAAGTTTACTGCATTGTGCATCGCACAGGTGGTGTCATTAGCCATCTACCGCAAAATACACGGCGATGGCACTTACCATTGTGTTCCCCCGGGCAGCTCATATTTTCTCTTTTCTTTAGTTAAATTCAATATCTTCTGTGATATTCATGGATTTATATTAGCACTTGTACTATTACCTCTTTGATCCTCTGTTGGCTTCACTACTTCATCTCTGTTGTTCTTATGATCACACACTAGCTGAAAAACTCAGAATTTCCTGGGTATTCATTTTGCGAGTTTTCTATTATAAACGAAAACAAAACAAAATGAACTTTGTTTGCAATGTAGTATTGAAAAAATTTCATTTACATGTATTCATGAAAACACCTGTGAAATTAAGGAACAATAATACAAAGAAATGTGTATAATGCACAGTTGTTTAACTACTGTATCCAAACTAAGAGACATAGTTTCTGTGTGCTGGGTGCAGCTGCTCCACATTTCTACAACACCATTTGGTAAATGTCTCTAAGGCAACACTTACATCTAGCTCTACAGACAGCCGACAATTTCACTTACACCCATTTGTGCTTCACAATTGAAAGCTGTAAAAAGCACTGTGAGGTGTCAGTGATTTCCTTAAGTTTACTTGATTGTAGGGGTCTCTTATCAGTAAAGAATAAATGTATTCAAACTTCATGCAGGATTTGGCATTTCTTTCACTCATCTCAGTGTTTATCAAATCATAGCTCTTAAACTAGGAATCATACAATGATACATTTGTGTAGGTACATTCAGAAGCATATGGTGATACTGATTGCAAAATATATTATGAACAGATTTAGTAGCAAAGAAGTAATAAATTTAAACGTCATGCATGATGCAGCAGTTTTTCACCAATCTCAGTGTTTAAGATGTCATATCTTGTGAGCTATGTGTCATGCAAGGATATAAATTTGTAGGTACATTTATAAGCATATGTGGATACTGCCTGAAAAATATGTTGTGAGTAGAATGAGTAGCAAAGAAGTAATAAATTTCAACATCATGCACAATGCAGCAGTTTCTCACTTACCTCAATCTTTGACCCCATATCTCCTGAACTATGTGTGGTAACATGGTATAATTTTGTAAGTTCATTCAGCAGCATATGTGGATACTGTTTGCAAAATTTATTGAAAGTAGAGTCAGTAGCAAAGAATTAATAAATTTAAAAACATGGCATGATGCAGCTGTTTTTCACCCATCTCATTGTATATGATGTCACGTCTCCTAAACTATTGTAGGTAGGTGGTTCTTACCCCACAGAAATTGTTGTCTGACAGTAAGGGATATATGTACCAAGTTGGTTGAAATCATTCATGTAGTCTAGGAGGAGATGTGGAACATATACACATGCACACAAACACATACATACATTTTTATAATATGTGTGGATTTCCAGTTGATTAAATAGTAGTTCATACAAAACTGTATCACAAACTTATGATAAAACTAGAGGTGAACATGCCACCTTGCCTTTGTCATTTAGTTTCATTTGTTTGTATTAAAATGCCTAGCAAAACATTGAAGCACTTAAAAGACATGACAGAATGTCAATGTAACTTAGTACATGTACACATCATCGGTGGGTATGTAAATGATTAGAGCTGCAATTCTCTGTGACAGGCAGAACTACCTCCAGAGAGCATCATTGATGTTCCCATTTAGTGTTGTTACCAGCCCTGGTGAGCTAGATAAGTGTCGGGAACAGTGTCACATGTTGAGTGATCACTGTGAAAGACACAAGGATACCATATACTCTTGTGAAACAGCATTGTCAGCACTTGATAGAATTTGAAAGTGGCCTCATTGTGGGTCTTGATGTGATGAGTTGGTTGAATTGTGCACTATCCAGATCTGTGGGGCCTTCAGATGTGACAGTGGCCCAATACTGAACTGCATGGGAATGTGACAGCAATTGTACTTGTCATCAAGGTTAAGGCCAATATCTGACCACCACAAGGGAGGATTGCCATATTGTGCACATTGTAACCCTTTTGCATCTGCAGCTGCCATTCAAAAACAAGCAATGAATGTGCTGCAAAATCCTGTGTCATCCTACACCATTGATCAGAGGCTAGCAGCAGTCAGACTAGAGAAATACTGTTCCAGGTGTGGACTGTTATTAACACCACAACACAAATGGCTTTGTTTGGAGTGGTGCTGTGACCAGAAAACATGGACTGTGAAAACAAAGTTGTATTGTATTCAGCAAGGCATCATCTCAGATGACCATTGTCAGAGAGTATGGCAAAAACTGGTGCAAGGTCCTTCTTCCAATTATTTTGGAGAGGAACAGTGGTGTTAGTCAAGTATTGTAGTGTGGGCAACCACTGGATATGATTTAAGGTCACAGCTGGTAGTAACTGATGGAACTCTGATAGTACAACAGTACATCACAACCATCCTGTCCCCTCATATTTTACCTCTCATGAAACAGCATAGTGTAGCCACTTTTCAACATGACAATCCTCACCTACAAATGGCACGTGTCTCTATGAACTGTCCATATGAAGTTGAGGTAACCACATGGGCAGCAGATTCCCAAGATCTTTCCCTGATAGAACATGTGTTAGGACATCAACTCTGTCATAGTGCTGGTATCCCAGTATATCAAGGACCACTTACAACAGTTGTGAGGTGGCTTGACTCAAGACATGATATAATGGCCTTATTGTGCCCTTTCTGACTTAATCAGTTGGATCATCACATTAATAAAACCAGGTATCATTACTATAAAAATGCTATTCATGTATGAGAAGTACCTACTCTTTATTCTTTGTTTCATTCTGATCCTTTCTATACATCAAGCTATCCACTCCTCTTTCAAAATGGGAACTACCGACATGGCCCAAATCTTCACCTACACAATCTCATTCTAGTTTAAATTTGCAGTATCCAGGAGAGAGAGAATGTCACACCACTGTGAAAAAGGTTTTTCAATTTTGTAATCTTATTTTATAAATGTGAGTCTTCAGTTTCAGAACCCTTGTAAATAGGTGTTTTGGACCTTATTACATCTGAATGAATTTCATTAAGATTTACTTTATTATGTGTGTCTTATAACATCCTCTTTAGGAAATATGATTTCATTTCATGATTATGTCTAGTTTTTTATCACTCCTGTTATTAATGTTAGAAACATTAGTGATAATCTCTCAAAGTTATTGAATAAAGTCTTTTTTATCAGTTATGCAATGAATATGATATAATTACAGTGATGTCTATTTGTAGGAGTGAATTTCTGCAAAGATTCATTCTGAGTCAGTTACAAAGAGAAACATATATCTCCATAATTGCAAATGGAATGAGGTACAATTACAGAAAATTATATGTAAAATGCAATGTGTTGCTTTGTGTATAGGAAACTGACTATCTGTTATATTCCATTATGGTAACTGCAGTCCAACTTACATTCAATGTTAAGTTTTCTCCATTCCATTTTTCCATATGTTATGGGTAAACATACATTTCATGATTTATTTGTTTTATGAACACTTTGCAGGTATATAATTATCTCAAAATGCTATGATGTTTCTGATAGTGGATATAATATTGTTATATTTCAGGACTACAATGAAAAAATTGAATCCTATGGAAACAGAGAAGTTTAGAAGGTGGTAAAGTCAAAATAAATAGAGTATTTTCAGGTGTAATAGGTATCAGAAAAAGTCTTCCAGTTAAATGGAAAATTAACTTTAAGAGAATGATTCAAAATGTTTTTTCCAATTTTTATAATCTTGCCATATTTGAATTTCTCATTAAAAGCAGCAGATATTCAATAAAACAACACCAGCAGGAGATGAACTGTCTGGAGACTCAGCTGTGGACTTTCTACATGGATGAGTGTAAATTGGAGGGGGGGGGGGGGGTGGAGTCTGAGGTTAAATGCTGCATAGTGGTTTTTCCACAAGACATTTAATACAGAAGTACTTTATTGTATCAAGCCACAAGATTATATATACACTGTAGAAAGACAGGCTACCTGTGTGGTGGATAAAGCACAGTATAACCATGTATTAGCAACAATATAATGAAAAAACTTTCTTGTTTATATGAGACCCCAGAAGTTGACTGTGCTGGCAGGGAACTTCATTTTCCCTGGCAATATCATGACAAATTTTATATAAATGTCTTCTGCACACAGTACAAGAGTTGAACCCAAATAATAATTCAAATCATAGTGCATTCTATGAGATTTCCAAATATGGCTTCATGAGAATGGTTTCAGAAACTTGTGTGTTTCGAGTCAGTTGTCAGAATAAATAAACACATTTTGCTGTACCAGCATATGACAAATCCAAATCACAAGCTGGAATTCAAATATCATTCTTTGACAGTAGTTGTTTTTATGGCCAAACAAACAGCATTGTAATTTAACCTCTCCAATTTTCATAGTGTAATGTTACAGAGAGTGCATACCATGACACTCTGCACCACTCACTGTTGCACACACAGAAGGAAAATGTGTCTGACCTCACAATGCTGCAAGATCAGCGTGCAATATATTGCCAGAATCACAAATGTTATTATATCAGTAACATCTTCTGCTGTGCTATAATGGCCCAAAACTTGGGGGGGGGAGGAAAGTTTTTCTACTGATAGGCCAGTTTTTCAGATTGCTTAGACTAAAATCTTGTTATATTTTCTGAGCAGTGAACCACAGTATGTATGAGATGTTAAAGTCTCAAATAGACAACACAGTTGATTCTATTGAGGATGCTATTTTGTAACTGGTGGGGCAATCTCTAGACTGCCTTGAAGACACTTGTTTGAGGCAAAGGAATACTCACACTGCACATCTGTAACTGTTTAGTGCTTGAAGAGTCAGTCTTTCACTTTCGTGCAATATGATGGTTTTATTTTTCATGCCACTTATTTTTTATCATTCTCTAGTCTACTTAATATTTTTTATTAACACTGATATTTTTATTCATTAATATATGCTTTTATTCATGTATGAAACTAGTAAATAATGGTTCCACAGTAGAACAGTACTGAATTGTAATATTAGCCTTCATTTACAGATACTTTTATCTATGTCTTGGATTAGTAATTAGTATTTCCACAGTATCACTGTAGGGCTCTGTCAGAATCTAACTAGTTTAAACCAGGTTGCAAAAGTATTTCATTGCATACATTATTTTGACCTAATTGTAGTGCTAAAGAATTCCTTTTCCAATATGAGAGATTAAAGTATATATCTGATCACACTATCTTTTGGGTATTCGTTATTAATGTCTGTAAATCCACTGAATGAGATAAGTTCAACGAGTTCCTTTTCAAGCAATTACACTGTGTGCTTGAGATGAAATTTTGCTTTCATCGCTATTTCAATTTTTGATTATATATGTTATTATACCACAATATGTATTCACTCGTTACATTTGTTTGCAGTATTCACTTACAAGTTACACAACAGGTGCATTAATCTAACTTTAGAAGACATCACACACACCACCAAACAGACATTAATTTAAAAAATATAATCCCCACCAAGTAGTAACTCTATAGCCTGTGATGGTGTTTACGGCAGAGTATTAAAATTCTGAGCTAACCTGATAAACTTAGACTTAAGTTGCCTTTTTAATCAATAGTGATTTATGGCATATTTCCTGGCAGATTAAAATATATTGCAGTAACAAGCATCTATTTAAGTAAAGGTAAGTGAACCAAATTTAATTATAGACCCAATTCGCTCATTCCAGAATTTTCAACATTTTTGAGGAAGTTAGCTATGACAGAATGCTGACTTATTTCTCTGAAGAGAGCTCTTTTATTGACCCTCAGTTTCATTTTTCTAAAGATTTCTTCACTGTGAAAACCACACAACACCCCATAAATGAAATTATGACAGTATTAACAAGGAAAACTTTCCTGTTGTATGTTCTGAGACCTTGTGAACCACAAAATTAGACTTGGCAAGCTAATATATTGTGCATTTTATATCTTCCCTACTCCAGCCACCATCAGTTATTTTGCTACCCAAATAGCAAAACTTGTCTACTAGTTTAGTATGTTATTTCCTAGTCTAATTATCTCAGCATCAACTGATTTAATTTGCCTACATACTATTACCCTTGCTTTACCTTTACTGATAATCTTCCTTTCAAGACCTATCCATTTCATTTAACTGCTCTTCCAAGTCCTGAGCCACCTCTGGCTCTAGAAATGATATTCCAATGAGTTCAAAAGATGTTACAAAAGCAGTAATCATTTTTACTACTGGAAGCAAACCAGTCAATGCCTGAACTGATCCTTGACAGGCCATTGCAGATGATTGTTGAACATGCCTACATTACATTCATAGCACATAATTTAAGACATAATCTCACAAAGATTCATATTACATAATGTAGCCATCTGGAGACATTGATAATCATACCATAAATGAATCACTGTGTTTGAAATATCTTAGAATTCAACTGGACAACAAATTAAATTGCGGTCAACACAAAGATAAACTAATCAACAAGCCCAGAACTTCAGATTTTCCACCTAAAAGTATCCTTGAGTTTCCATAAAGACAAAAGTTGCAAGGGTTTATGTCAACCTTTCTAATGTTCTGATGACTTAAAGTGTGAGTGTGGACCGAAAACAAATCAGGATCCAAAGGATGTTATTCTCTCAGCAACCTTTCAATCTATAATTTCTCCAAATTGTTTCTCCAAACTAATTACATTTATAACATCAGAGTTAGCTATTTTCTCTTTGAAATTCCTTTCTACATTGTCCACCCATGTATTGACACCTGTAATTTGCAACTGGATAATTGGCATTAATTCATTATGCTTATCTACACTCTGTTTCAAAGTATTCATTCCCTGTCTTACATCACTATATTTAATATTGTACACATTTTCAAAAGATTCTAACTTTTGAGTAAGTTCTGATTCTACATTATTACATTTGTTCTCAATGTCAAGTTCTAACATTTTCAATAAATCTTGAAAAGTATCATTCTGTTTCTGACTAAGGTCAGTAAACATGTGATTTATACGTGTGGTCAAAGAATTTGTCAACTTGTTCTTTAAATCTACTTTTAAATTCTCTACTTTATTACTAACAGTGTCGTATTCAGTCTTCAAAGCACCCATGCATTTGCATAGATTACTAAATTCTTTGCTTTGAGAGTCAACTTTGACATTCAACAATCCTAAATTTGTCATTTGAATATTTAAAGTTTCATTCTAAGCATTTACTTAGAGTCATACACTGAGCATTCAAAGCTTCACTCTGGGCATTTAATTGAGATTAACTTAAGACCTTGACCTTCGATTAAATTTATCAACTCAACCCAGTCAGGCACTTCTTTGCTAATTTTCATGGCCATAGCGGGGTCTTGAGTTTCCACAACCTGTTGTATATTTTCCATAATTTTATATGCCTTAGCTTTTGTAAGCATTTAAAACTAACTTTAAATATGATAATTACACAATAAACGTTCACTCAACAGGATCTTGTACCACTTCGTAATAAAGTAATCAACTTTTGTTTCACTCATTTGGCATAGAATTCGCGTTGTGTAGGTGATTGGATGTGGAGACAGGTCAGCACCGGTGAAGAGAAGCTGGTGTTGGCGGCGTTGGGTGTATGTTGGTTTCTGCATCTGTGTCTTCGCGATGTGTGTATGAGTGCTGTATACTCCCCACACTGGATCTTCTTAGCTGAAGCGTTCTATGCGTATTTCTTCTTAGACAAATATTTTGAAATCTTCTTTGCTGTTTTATCATTGACATACAGGTGAATCACTCGCGTGTACGGATCTATGGAATACGCATACCAAATAAAAAAAATAAATCACTGTTTTTCCATTTAAATTTTGCTCCGTTGGATACTTGAACATATTCCAATTTCTTGGAGTAATTTCCTTGTCTTAATATGTTTGGTTGCTGTGGCAACATGTAACAGCTTCTTCTCTCATTTTTGACTTAATTTCCTGTTTTCTTGGTCCTGTCACGGTCATGATGTTCTAATGTTCTGATGACTTAAAGTGTGAGTGTGGATCTGGGTAATATTGGCTTATTCCCCCAAACCACCTTCCACTTCTTTACAAGATGGCTTAATTGGAATTCACAGCTGCTCTTCTTTATTGGATAGCTGGCTGCTGGAAACCCTCTTGACTTCTTCTCCATCAAGTAATGCTAGGTACAGGAATTTTTAGACACTTTCTACTTATGAAATAAGTAGACATACGAACTTTACTTTTCATCAATTACTGATGTATTTGCCCTCCATACACAATAAAAATCTCACTTTCCACATGAATATGTAACTTCCTGCAAGTCTCTTGTATAGTCGGATGTTAGAAACAAATAGAGTTACAGTTAAAAGAAAGTTGACCTGGATACCATGACCTTTCTTAACATGAATCATAAAATGAGTCTCGCCTCTAATAAGGTTGCATCACGAGTCTGCAAGAGTACTTTTACAACTGTCCTTGTTTTAAAACAATAGTCAATGACACAATAAGCACAAAGCTGCATATAAACCCCATGGTTCTTCCTTACACAGTAGAAGAATTCATAGAGGATGACATGATAATTTGAGCAAGGGGTAATTAATTGTTAGTCTTTTATTGTATGTGTAACAAAATTGTATTATTATTATGATACCATTTGTTAAAATCAGTAGTAATTAATTGTTAGTTTTTTATTGTATGTGTATTTTTATATTGTATTATTGTTATGGTACCATTTGTTAAAATCAGGTGTTGTATGTATATGGTAAAATTTGACCAAAATTTTGATGTGTCTCCTGTACCTGAATCAAATGATTTAGATTATGTACGTTATGAGACTAATAAACCACAATTCACAATTCACTAAAACATCTATGGATTGCCTGACAGGTACTTGTCGGTGCCGTCCAACCACCGTGTCTACTTTCTTCCCACAACTGATTTTAAACCTACACACATAAACATGTGAAGCACAGTATGTAGGATTCTATCATCCCACACTCATATCCAGAATATCGTGTGTTTGAGATTGTAGAAGGCTGAGTGGTTCTAGAATTTACACATAAATTCTCGTATGACTATACCTTCTTGACCATGGGATTGAAATATTTCGATTGGAAATTTGCTCTGAAGTGAATCCTGCCTCATACTAATCAATTACTATTGGAATAAGTATGAAAGAATACATTTCTCACAAGCAATGTATTTATTATTCAGGTACCAAGTTTTAACATAGCCTTTACAATAGTCTGATTATGTGCTTGCCACTCAAAATCTGATCAACAATAACCCTCAATTCTTAATAACCCTCAATTCTTCTGAGGTTCTTCATATCCTAGAGAAGCTCTTCATTCTTGGTATGCTCATTACCACTGAACTTCCTACAGGAGGTACTCCATGACACTCCACACAGTGCTGCAGACTCTGAGACATGTAGCTGCAACAATGTAAACATGTCAGGTGGCAGTCTTGCATTGCTGCATGATGACCCTGGACCATTTTGAACATAACAGAATGCACCAACCAAATGTGGAATAGTAGTAAATACCTTACTAATTCATTTTAACAAATCCTACATGTCACTGAGCATGATAACTTAGTTATTTGAAATTTCAAGGGTACAGGCATTCTAGCTATTCATTTTTAAATTATAAAATAATTCTGTACCTTTACATAGAGTTGGCTTGATTTGAGTATTTTAAATTTTTGTTGTCTTAGTAATGTTCTTCTAAGGACAAGTGCCTGACGTAAATAATATTTTTCTTTGCAGAAGTGAGCAGTTAGATATTGAGTACTGTCTATGTTAATTCAGTTGAAACATTAAGATCTGTTAGTCACCAGGTGATCAAAGATTTTGATCTCATCAGTCAGTTCTCAAAAAACTGATTAATCCAATGTTCAGATAAAATATGCAGAATAACGTCCCAAGAATTCTTGTTGGTGCTACTTGATCAATCACATGAGTTTCCCATTGACATCCAACCTATCTATCCTGCACACCGCAACCCAATAATCCCATGTTAACATTTTACCTTTCTTTCCTGATAGGATGAGTGTTCACCTCTGTACTTAATGTAGCTGATCTACTCCTCTCTCCAAATCCATATGTCATTCATCATCTGGCTTATAGAGGTGGGAAGTGTGGATTCGTCTAACGTAAAAGCTCTGTGTGGACACAGCAAATTCTCTGCTAACTGAGTGGCTGTTTATTGTGTGAAAGGCTGGCTTGTTAAATATGTTCTAAAAATATCTGCCAATCATTGGTATATGAGATCATCACAGAATTGTTTTTGACTTCAATCAGCTCCAAACCAACTGTCTCTGATCGGTTTGTGGAATGATGTTGCAAATCATGAATCATTCATCTGCTTCAGATATGGAAGTAGCCATCTTCAGCAATTCATCCAAGTTCCTAACGGAACCAAGGATGATGTCTGAACTAACTGGGCAGTCATCATTCTTGCCTTGTAAGTTACAATATGTTACTAGCCACATCCAGCATGTTCAAAAGCAGAACCTTCTCCACATCTCTGAGGATACACTGAGGAAAAATCTGAGTACGCACTGGTTTTCCTTTCCAATCTATTGGTTATTTTCCTTTGTTTCTTACATATCTGCCTAAAAGTGGAGCTTCCAATGTCCAACATGCCCACTCTCTGCTTAGCAGCACTCCAAAAGATTGAGACAACCTGTACATGCTTAGATGTGCCCTCTGCAATGGGCAGCACCTTGTATCTATATATCTTCAGCTAAATAATTTGTGAGCATACCACTATCCTAAATCAACACTTGAGATATGAGTCAGAAGGCACTTAAACATCACAGCTTCTAGCAGATGCCAGTTACCAAGAGATGCAACCGTTTGCACCATGGATGCTTCAATACACCTGCAACCCATTATCTGAAACCCTCAACAGTGGTCCATCTACCTCACATCTGCACACAATAAATTGTTTACCTCTGCTCCACAATGTATGACTACTAATCCAAGTTCCTCTTGTTGTGTGACTGATGAGATGTGATTTCATCATATTTATTGTCAAGGCATGAGGAAGTAGAGAAATGAATACTGGGAATAAGAAACAATCTGAGAGGAGAACATCATGTAAAGCTGCATAGTAGTACTCATAGCAAGATAATTATTAAACAACATTCCTTGGTGATCAGCCCATCTATGTGCATTTGACCTTTATCCCAATAGTTCAGGGACACTTGCATCTTTAAGTACGTTAAGTTACAAACATTAAGGTTGATTGGTGTTGAAGAACTGCATAATGATGTTGCTGAAATGCAACTGGATCTGTGAGAGTTTATTTTAATAGAACATCAAAAGCATGAATTTTGGTTTCAGGAACTGCATAATTCAGATGAGACTGTGATCCACTTTAATGGATGTGTTAACTGGTACAGCTATTGTTATCAGTAAAAAGAAAATTCTTGAAGATACAAATATAAGATTAGAAAAGTCACTGTTATGTCAATTGTTGGATAGGAAGGTATTTTTTGTGAGTATTTATGAATGAGTAATTGTGAAGACTGTTACAAAATTCTAAGTGAAATAGAAATTCAACATGTTGAATGGAAACAATTTTTATTCCAGTAGTATGATGAATCAGTCATAATACTCTCACACTCAGGGGAAATTTAAGTGGGCACTGACAGAATAATTAACTGACATTTTTGGTCACAAATCTCATTATTATTCATTGTGAGAACGTACTGAAGGCACATAACACCAACGTGCTGAACACTTAAGCTGAGAAAAAAAATTGTGATGTATGTTACAAAACAATGTGAGACATTTTTGTTATGCAAATGACAATCATGTAACAAAATTAGGTGTAATTTTTGAGCTAGATCATTCTCTCTCCAACATTTATATTTCTGAAGTCATAATACTGTTCTGAAATCAAATGTACACACTGTACTACTGATCCCCCACGAAAACTGTTCCATAAGGCATGGGGGCCTTTGAGAATGTGAAGTAAGTTGAAGTTTATGATAACACTTTGGAGACCAAGCCTGAGCATAGCTCAGGCCATAACTGTTAAAAAGACCATTCCTGAGTATAGGTCAGGCGTTATTTTCCTTCATATGCAAGCCACCTATGTCTCAAAAACTGGACTCATTTCATATGAGAATAATCTGCAGATATCTCCCTTTCTGTCCCTGACTGGTGCTGCCTTCGGCTGTCAATTTCTGGAATTATTTTGAAAGAAATATTAGCTAATATAACAGCTGCTGTGATGAATGACTGCACTTTCACCTTGGAAAGTTTTCATTATTTTAAAATATGTAATCCATCAAAATATTAAAGTAAATATAAAATGTAAATCCTGAAGCTTGGTTCATTGTAGTAAGTGTTTATCTTGAAGATACATCAATTACGTAGGTGCCACGAAAGCTTTTGATAAGGGTATAAATGGCAGGTTTCCTAGGCCTGAATCTTCTAATTGGTTAGTCTCCAAAGTGTTAACAAAAGAACAACAGCTCAAATAAACTTAACCTGAACAG
Source organism: Schistocerca nitens (assembly GCF_023898315.1). Classification (NCBI taxonomy): domain Eukaryota; kingdom Metazoa; phylum Arthropoda; class Insecta; order Orthoptera; family Acrididae; genus Schistocerca; species Schistocerca nitens. Next base: position 391,369,963 of record NC_064619.1, on the reverse strand, counting down.
TATATTAACAGCAAAAAATCACTATACTGATTTATACTGTTTGTGCTTATGCTAACTAGATATAAGATTGAAAATTAGCAGAATAGCTGCTTAGTCATATTAAATAGGTGTTGTTTATCTCCTACTGGTAGCTTAATATTCACAATATACACTAACATTTTCAAATAAAAATTAGTACTTAAATATGTAACGCTAGAAGTATCTGTATAATACATTACTACTTCCCTCCAACTTTTCCATTAACACTGCTTAATTCTTGGCTCTAGGTAATTGATGAAGGAAAGCAGGAGGTATTGCTGATTTAAGATAGTTGCTTTATTGCTGGAATTTAGCGCAAGTAATGGGCATTGTATCAAAAGACTCAGAAAGCTTTATTTCATCAAAATACTACGGGAACCAGAGATAAAATAGATGCATTGCTAACTGATCTTGACTCAGACATTTCTACCTCTGAGCATCACTTGATGTAGTGTAGAAATATTACAGCTTCCTTTTGACAGGTACATATCTTCTGATTTATATGCAAGGAGTTCATTGCAGATGGAAGGAGTTGCCATTTATACCAAAGGTAACATTTTAATGTTCCATTTAAAAGAATTTTCATATCAAAGCATTGTAAGAGCCAAATATTTGAAGGATGTGCAGGACATTTTGAATTTTCAAGGACTACAATACAAACTTCATGAGTTATTCTCCAGAGAAAAGAATGTTAATGATACAGTCTAACAGCAGCACAGTCTTCGGCAAGATCTTCATAGATTGTTCTCTGGTTGATGGGCACAGTCTGAGAAATATTAGCAATGGTCTGATGAATCAGGGCAGAATTGTATCCCAAAGTGGTACACAAAAATTCGATATGTGAGTCCACTTTCAATGCAGACATTAAAAGCCATTGTTGAAGGGCAAACATGACAAGATGTCTGTTAGAGAGACAATTTATACAACAAATATGATATATGTGTACAAGCATTTATCATTCCTCTAATAGGTTTCATTATCAGTTTTACCACTGAGTGAATTACGTTTGCTTTTGTTGTATGTAATCCTTGTTCATTATTTATTTCCTCAGTTAAGGGTTCTTTATTAAAAAAATGCTGCAGATCATTTTGATTGACACCTGGGTTTTACCATGCCATGAATTTTTGAGATTCTGTTCATTTGTATCACTGTGTGTGCTTTTGACATTATATTTCTCAAATAAGGTTATAACATGCGTAAAATTTGAAGATAAAGTAAAAAATAATGAAACAAGCTGTTCCTATGTATATTGTATATTAAAATCTGGAAGCATAAGCTCATAAATTGATGCTCAGCTGTGCATTTACATCACATATAGGTATAACAGCACACAGATCCCCAGTGTGGAACTTTCAGCTAGTTTTGAAAATTGTAAATTCAACACAAGGAAGCAGTTAATAGTCTGTGAAAATTAAAATGGAATTTCTCAATAGCTTCAGAGGAAAAATATGAATTGGAGACATTTGGTTCCTATGGCTTGATTTCAATAATTAAATTTTCAATCTTGTGTACCAAGAATTAACAAAACTCTAATTTATAACATTGTAATAGAATATGCTCATACTGAAGAAACTAATATTTACCCCAATCTTAATGCAATGTCTGACATTGACTGAAAACTTCTGAGACTGATCAACAAGGCATCATAAAGCTCTGGGACTTGTCCATGTAATACAGTGAACCTTTGGGTGGTACCAGAATATGGGGATTTGATTGATTTTTTCCAGTGCTAGGAATACCTTAAACAACCTTGCTGTAAATTGTCACTAATTATCCAATAACAAATATTCTGGTGTACCTACTTGCTTTAAACAATGATCTCTCAGCTTCAGTATGGCATTGTGGGTTATGGCTTTTCTCAGTGGATACAATTTAACCAGTTTTGACCAGCATTCCAGGATGACAAAAATTAACACAATACCTTCCTCCAACTGAGGCAGTGGACCATAGAAGTCCATTGCTACTAAATCCAAAAATGACTGGATACTCTGGCATGTAGTATGGTGTGTAGTTCTGTCATCTGTATTTTTCTCTCTGACGATATCTCGCACTGATGTATTTTTTTTTTAACTTGTATGTGCATGTTTTCACAGTAATAACACTTTCTAATGTGCATGGTACATTTCTTAGGGCCAAAGTGACCATACCCAACATATATGTAACATGTTATCAATTCATTATGGCTGAATAGTGTACATAGCAAAGAGTTACTCGAAGAGTGACTCTGTGGAGTTTCCGTCATGCTTAATCCATCGGTCCTATTTTTGAACTGTTGAATACATTTAAATGGTGTTTGAGCTTCACATTGTTCTGTTTCCAAGTTATGAAAGAAAATTATAACATCTTTAGCTAAACAATTTGCTTTAAAAAATAGATGTTGTGAAAGTGCCCTGTTTCCTGACATCTTCTTGTGTCTGTAAATCTATTGGAAGCTGAGACAATGAGTCTGGCACTATATTTTCATTGCCTCTGATATAACTTATAGAAAAATTGAATTTCTGCATTATCTATGGCCACCTTGTTAGTCTACTGCATAGCAACTTTCTTTTTGGAAGCAGCATGAATGATGTGTGATTCTACTGATAATGGTCTCATGTCCTCATAATAGCTATTTAGAATGTAGGAAAAGATAGATTGCTACTTGGTGTGAAAAAGACACATCAGGTTGCAGACAGGCATGATTGAAAGATGCTCACATATAGCTTTCAACCATAGCCTTCATCAGTAAAGAGAGAAAGAAACACACACACACACACACACACACACACACACACACACACACACACACACACATACACATACAAGCATACCTCACACACACACAGGATCACCAACGTGAGGTGTGCTTGTAATTTGTGTGTGTGTGTGTGTGTGTGTGTGTGTGTGTGTGTGTGTGTATCTTTACTGGTGAAGGCTGTGGCCAAAAGCTACATGTGAGTGTCTAATCATGCCTGTCTGCAACTTGATATGTCTTCTTAAAGGTAAGTAGCAATCTATCTTTTCCTACATTGTTGATACTCCTATCTGGAGTTTGCATTATTTAATAGGTATTTAAACTTCTTGAATGTCCATACTACTGCCAATGTCTCTATTCCAGATATTCCATAATTCCCTTCAGTGAGTGTGAATATGTGGCATGCAAAGTTATAGGTTTGTGTTCCACTACAACAACCAAACATGATTCTTGGTACAGTTGGGACATGATTCAAGGGATTCTGTTGTGAGATAAAATAGGTGGCTGAAATTGAAATGCAACAGTAGTGGTGTGTCAATACCACTACTGTCCCTAATAGTTAAGAACTCAGCTGTGCGTTCTTGTGTCCATCACCCTAGTGAATATTGTTTTAATAACTTTGTCATATTTAGTGAATTTAGGACTGATTTGTTCAAAAATTTTCTGCAAAATGCTGCTATCCCTAACTGTGCTTGCAGTTGTTTTTTCTTGGATGGTCCTGGACATTTATTTATCATGTCTAGCTTACATGGGTCTGGTCTTATTCCTTCCCTGTTTATCACATGTCATATAAATTTAACTTCAGTCTTAACAAATTTAGAGTTGGATAATTTCAGGGTAATTACCTGCAAAAGTCATCAAGATATTAGTTTATCCAACATATGTAATCTTCACAGGTTTGTGATATTATTAGTACATTGTCTATGTATACCAACATCTTGTGTTTCAGATTATGCCCAATTACCATATTAAGAACTCTTATGAAACCTCTCACTAACACATTCAATCCGAATTGTAGAATCTTGAATTAACAAGCTCTACCTTTGAATAGAAATTCTAGAGATTTGTGCAACATATCATGTAGTTTAATTTAGCAATATCAGGTATTAAATCCTTAGTACTAATATACTTCGCCCACACAAAACTAGACAACAACTCATTTATTATGAGAGATCTGTCTCTTTCTGGTTCTGTTACCATATTTAGTGTCCTCACATAAAGCACTAGCCTGACCACCCCATCTGGTTTCTTAAAGACAACTGGTGGGTTATTATAGCAACTGTTAGGAATTTGTATTACATCCCAATCTATCATCCTGTTTATTTCATGCTGTATCATGTCCTTTGATGCTACTGGTATCTTTTATGGTCTCACATAGAAGAGATCATGAGGCTTTATCTTTAGTGTGCATGCGAAGTCTTCAATCATGGTAAGCAACTGAATAATCTCTAATGTCTCCTCTGAATTAAGTCATCACGATTTATTAATATTAGCTTCTATACTTTTCACCAATATGCTTTCAATATATGTTGTATCCATATGTATCTCTGTTTGATATATCACACTTTCTGCTGTGTATCACATTCATATGACTAGTTGCGATGCAATCAAATGGTCATGATACTAATTTCTTATTGTCACCATAAGAAAAAGTTATAGATCATTCCTCAGAAAGCTAGGGTTGTTTAAATCAGATACAAGGAACATCAGGTACTTTAAATTGTATGTGAAAATAGAAGAATGGATTAAGATTTCCAACTGTACTGATTTACTGTTTGTTTCTGTTCTTCCCATTAACTTTACTCTAGAGACTGGCAGAGTCAGTAAAAAGTGCATCATATTATAAATCATTAATAAATTCTGGTCCACAACATAAATTTCACTGCCTGAATCCATATTTATCATGCTATCTATCAATGGTCAGATGTAATTTTTAGTGATATATTGATTCTCACCTAATAAATCATATATTATCATGTTACTTTTGTCACACCTAAACACAAGAGATTCCAGTGACACCAGCTCAATTGCAACAGCTTCAGAAGGTCAAGCCTTTCTCCCAAAGCTTATCAGGTTTTCCTCTTTTTGTTATTATGAAATTATGTCCTGAACTCTGATCGACATCTCTCCACCTACATCTCAATGTATTGTTTTGTTGGTTATTGTATTCATTTCTCTTTGTTCCGTAAAGTGACTGTTAGCTTGGATTTGTCTACAACTATGCCTGATTGTGTTTGTACGACTATTGTTCCAATCTTTTGACTGGTATTCTATCATATCTAGCTGTTTCAAATATTGTAAAATGCTATTAACTTTTCCCCAGTCTTTTCCTAATAACTTATCTCATTCTTTCCACAGTAGGGGCTGATAATAACTTTCAGTAAGTGATCCTCATTCATTGAATCACTGTGGTATTTTACTTTATGTTATTGACATTCAACAAAATCACTGTATCCCATCCATTATACATCTATATTCAATGCTGTTATATGATTTCAACCCCAATCATATCAATCAAACTTTCTTTTGTGATCCCTCACTCCAGTACTTGGCTTTGAATTCCCTTTCAAAATCAATAGAAGACTTGAAATCATCTACCCTCAGTGTACCCCATTGTACTGCATTTACTAATAAATGACTGACTACAAACCTAATTTAGTTGTGGTCTGAAAATGTACTGGGTAACATCCTTGAGAAATAACACAAGATAAATACAGGGTGTCCGAAAAGTCTTTCCCTGATTACATAAATTGATAACTCAGGCTAGAAGTAAAATACAAATGTGAAACTGGTGTCTAATTGTTTACAAACTATAAAAGTTTTTTCCCACATCAGTAAACTTCCACATAAGCACCCTTGATAGCACGTAGCACATCTAGGCAATATGCAATTTCCGTCCACACATCAGCCAACATCACTGGAGAGATCGTTTCAACGACTGTGGTTATCTGTTGCCGCAGGGTTTCAAGATCTGGTACACGTGTTAGGTAGACCTCATCCTTGACATAGCCTCATAAAAATAAGTCTAATGGGGTTATGTTAGGAGAGCATGGAAGCCAAACAGTAGGCCCATCATGACCAATCCATCGCCCAGGAAAGCTCATATCGAGATAGGCACGAACGTCCAAACCCCAATGTGGCAGTGCACTATCTTGTTGAAACAAGACATCGGGGTGATACTGAAGCAGCTGAGGAACAGCATACAGTTGCAACAGTTACACTGCAGATGTGATGGTAGCCTCAGCGAAGAAGAATGGCCTGATAATTTGATCGTGCAATAGCGCGCACCAAACATTCACTTTTGGACTCCATGACCTTGCCAGAGGGTTGTGAATCCAAAATGCGCACATTATGGCGATTCACTACTCCACCGAAAAAAAAGGTCGCTTTGTCGGAAAAGGCAATTCGTCTGAGATAACCACCATCGTCCTCAATACGTGATAGCATTTCAACCGCAAAGTCATATCAACGTGTACTGTCATTGGGCAACAATGCCTGAACGATTTGCACTTTTTATCAAAACAATAAATGTTTGTGTAAAATTTCATGGAGAGAGATTTTTGGCATCTGTAATTCACGTGAGGCCCTGCGCACCGATTTCTTCGGACTTCGCAGAAAAGACTGCCTTACAGCTTCCACCCTGTCTGCTGAAGTTCTTGGTCGACCAGACCTCGGAAGGTCAGCAACCGATCCTGTGTTCTTGAACTTCTCATACCAGGCTTTAATGCTCTTAACATCAGGTGGATTCCTTCCAAATGTTGTCTGGAAGTGTCTCTGCACTGTGGTTTGTGATCTTGTCTCATGGTTCCACAGGACACACTGCGCCTTCTCCTGATTGGTTACCATGGCTTCTTGGGCACTGCACCTCATCCTCTACTTATGTACTGCGAACCTAAAACAGAAAAAAAACTTTGATAGTTGTAAACAATTTGACACAAGTTTCATATTTGTATCTTACTTCTAGCCTGAGTTACCAATTTATGTAATCAGGGAAAGACTTTTCGGACACCCTGTATTTCCATCTGGCATAAATTTAGGAAATTTATGATTGTCTGCTTCACTAAGTGTTGATGTAAAATCATCGCACACATCATTGTGTTGATGGCTCTTAATTGATTCCTTATCACTACTCTTTTTTCTGGTTGTAGGTAGTACTGAGTGAATATATCATCACTACTGGAAAATAATTATGGGAATATGTTGTTATTGTTGCAAGTCATCTATTTAATGTCTTTTGGTCCAACCACAAAAAATGAATAAAATCTTCTCAATTTTCAAGTTGCGTCAATTCCAATAAAATTCTCAAGCTTTTAGTGGCTAGCTCTGCCATCAATGTCGGGAGTAAAATTACTGACTGCCAGGATTGGTATTATTTCTTCCATATATACCTATGATTACAGCCGCTGGCACCAATAAGAGAGGGCCAAAATGACACATGCACAGAAGGCCAGTTGGACAGCTCATAGCAGCTCTGGCCCTCCGGGAGACCAAATGCATCAGGTGATGCAAGAGGTTGGCACCACATTTGAAACTGCTGCTCCCATCTTCCTACAACTGTTAAATGTATGCCGTTGCTTCCTATTGACATCCAAAGCTTGCTCCCACACCCTATTCAGTATGTAACTCTGGTGTCTGTTGAAATTGTTGCTGTATTGTTGCTTTTTGTTCTAATCTCAGCCACCTCTTTGGTAACTGAGTCCCAATATGTTGACACATGAGCCAAAACTCTATGTTGTCCAACTGTATTTTTTGTCTGTTTTTGAGGCAATGCTCAGCTATGGCCAACTTGTCAAGCTCCCTTTTGCGTAATATGTATCTTGTGCTTGGTACAATCTCCACAACTGTGCAAATTGTCTGGCCTATATAGATGCTGCTGCACTCACAAGGGACACCATACACACTGGGCACATGAAGTGCTATGTCATCTTCAACAGGGCACAACATATCTTGTGCTGTGGAGGCCAGTCCGAACACTGGTCTCAATCCAGGTTTCTGCTCATTGCCCCAAAGTATGGCAGGAAAGCCACCAGCTTGGCTTCTTGTGCCAATTTACAAGCCATCCTTCTTTGGTGACACCTGAAAGCATTTGCAATTTGCTGTAGTCATTATCCCTGAACACAAGTGCTGAAAATTGGGCAGTCGGTGGTCATCATCAGAAATAACGTTGGCTCTGTGTATTAACATGTTCATAACCACTTTCTTGTGTATAGGGTGGTGACAACTACCAGTGTTCAAATATCAATCAGTGTGCATTGGTTTCCTGTACATAATATGACCAAGTTGGCCTCCTGCCTTCTGCTCAACTAAAACCTCTAAGAATGGTAGCTTGCCGTCCTTCTCCATGTCAGTGGTAAATTTAGTGTTGGGATGGACACCACTCATGTGATCCATGAACTCCTGCCATGTATTTTCACCATGAAGCCATATCAGAAAGGTGACACTGACATTCCTAAGGAAGCAAGACAGACTACGTAACACCACAGAGTTAAGAACCTGCTCCTCAGAGTACTCCATGAAGAAATTTGTAACCACAGGAGACAGTGGTGAGCCCATTGCTGTGCCATCTGACATTTCATAATATTCATCACAGTACAAGAAGTATGTTGTCATTATAACATGATGGAACAACTTGACGGTTCCAGGTGGAAACTGTTGGGCCAAAAAATCCAGCGTGTCTTGTACTGGCACCCTCATAAAAAGTAACACCACATCCAGACTAACCATTATGTCACATCGACCTATTTTCATTTTCTTGAGCATTGCAATAAATGTCTGCAGGTTTACAACATGGTGTTCACAATGACCCAGCTTTGGCACTAATAATCCCGCAAGATGTTTTGCCAGTCAGTAGGTGGGCAAACTGATTGCACTAACAATGAGCCTAAGAGGAACATGTTCCTTATGCATCTCCTGCACTCCATAAAGCCTGGGAGGTCTGGTGGTATGAGGCATTAATTTCTTCCACAAGACATCTGATAAACCAGATTCCTTTAATAATTTCCCTGTCTTCCTGACTATGACCTGTGTCATATTGCGACTAAGCTTCCAGAATGCATCATCTTCTAACAAATGTAGCACCTGCAGGTGATAGTCTTCAATGTTTAGAACCACGGTGGCATTTCCTTTCTCAGCTGGCAAGACAACCAAGTCCTCATTCTTACACAATAAGCATAAGCCGTGTCATTCCTCATGGCTAATATTAGATTTTGGTGGCTTAGTCATTGACAGAATATGGCTGGCTACTAGTGTGACACCCTCAGCTGTGTTGTGCAAGAAATCCCAAATGCGTTGCTCTATTCCACTGATAATATCCAAAACTGGCAGACATTGTAGGATTGATGAAAAATTAAGGCCTTTACTCAGCACTGCCACAGAGCCTTTGTCCAGTTCTTGTATGGATTGATTAACAACTGTTGTGTGGGCCTTATCATTGTCCACGTCAGTTCCTCCAGGAGTTAAATGGTCAAACTTGTTATGTTGCTTAGACATTGTCTTGCACAAACTAGCATGCTGTTATGCTGCAGTGGCTACATCTACCCAGTCCCAATAAAATGGTGACAAAGTTGATGACAAAAATTGATGATGATAAACAGGTTTCTGGTATTAAAATCCAGCTCATATCTTGTCTGCTGTATCTGCTGCCTCACAATGGCATGATTGTCCTCTTCAAGTTTCTGTCCACTAAAGCAGTTGAGATGTGATGCTTAACTGTAGCAAAGCAAGTAATTACCTCCTTTCCCCAGCAGCATTGCAAAACTGCTAAAGAAATCAGCAGATGTGATTTCTTTTTGCGCAGTTTTTCCTTCAGTTTCACACTGCGCATTTTGTCCTCATTGTGGAGGAAAGATATGTGTCCAGTCCTGGCAGCCAGTAGTATTACTCCTGATTACAGTAACAGAAAGCTCAAGAATTTTATTGGAATTGACATGGCTTGAAAACTGAGGAGATTTTATCCAGTCATGCTACTGCAAAAGGCTCTGACGATGCCTAAGAATAAAGATGGGATGTCTTGAGTGTGCAAGGTATTATTCACCTATGAGTGTAATGTAGTACTACGGTGCTCATTTGGCATTCCAGTGTTTGTAAATAAATATCATTTTGCTCCATTAGGTTTCGGGAATGCAGCCGCATAAATTCTGCTTCTTCTTCTAATATTTCGGCTGTATACCTTTCAGCCATCTTCAGAGAGAGCCGTACGACTGACGCTCCAGCGCTCGCTCCATCCTTTTAAACTCGCGGACCGCGACACTGCGCATGCGGCCACAGATAAACAAGGCGCCAGTGATGTTAATCGGCGGCAAAGACATACAATATGTATGAGTTACGTCTGTGGCTGCGCATTTGATCCATGCTGGGAGGTTGATGTATTACTGGGAGCTGAACTGTAGCAACGTCTTTGTAAGTTCAATATTGAAAGTGCCAGATTCCATGATTTATCTAATATGAAACCGCTGTCCTATTAATTAAATTCTTCATCAAGCGGATTTCAATGGCCTCTTTTACTACGGAGTCCCAGAAAGATGAAACAGAAGTCAGAATTTCGACATTTTCATATACCATAGAGTGACCAGAATCAATACAATGCTCTGCCACAGCCGATTTACTGGGTTGTAAGAGCCGAGTGTACCTGCGATGTTCCGTACACCTCTCTTGGACTGTACAATTCATTTGTCCGATATATGAAAGGCCACATTCACATGGTATCTTGTAAACTCCAGGCTTGCGGAGTAGTAAGTCATCTTTAACGGAACCCAGGAGTGCAACAGTCTTCGCCGGTGGACGAAAAATCACTTTTACTTTATGTTTAGTGAGGACCCGTCCTATTTTGGATGAAAGGCTTCCCACATACAGCAGGAAAGCCATGGATTTAAATGTTTCCTCGTCATCTTCTGCATTCCTTACGGACACCTTAGGTTTTATTTGTAGTGCCTTACGTATCTGTTGTGGAGAATACCCGTTGTCCTCAAAAACTCTCTTCAGATGTAAAAGTTCGTCTTTTAAACTACTTTCATCAGATATGACGTGTGCTCAGTGTACCAAAGTTCTTAGAACACTACTCGTCTGCGAAGGATGGTGACAACTATTTGCATGTAAATATAAGTCCGTATGGGTCGGTTTCCGATATACTGCATGACCCAAAGTGCCATCTTCTTTGCGCCGAACCAAGACATCCAAAAATGGAAGACATCCCTCCTTTTCCACTTCCATTGTAAACTGAATTTGTCCATGGATGGAATTCAGATGGTTTAAGAAGTCCTGCAGTTTGTCCTTGCCATGGGGCCACACTACAAAGGTATCATCAACGTACCTCCAAAAAACTGTAGGCTTCAAACTAGCAGACTCCAGGGCCTTCTCCTCGAAGTCCTCCATAAATAAATTGGCCACCAAGGGTGACAAAGGACTACCCATGGCAACACCGTCAGTCTGTTCAAAAAAGTCGTTATTAAATAAAAAGTATGTGGAGGTCATCACATGGTGAAACAAAGCTAAAATCTCCTTATCAAAACTTTTTCCAATGAGATCTAAAGATTCAGAGAGAGGTACCTTAGTAAATAGCGACACTACATCAAAGCTAACTAATAGATCAGAGGTGTTCAGTTTCAAAGATTTTAATTTGCCAATAAAATCTGCAGAGTTCCTTATATGATGATCACATTTTCCCACAAGCGGCCTCAATAGTGACGCCAGGTGCTTGGCACAATCATAGTTGGGAGAACCAATATTGCTCACAATAGGACGTAGAGGAACGTCTTTCTTATGGATCTTTGGGAGTCCATAAAGCCTTGGAGGCACTGCACCACTTGGTTTCAGTCTTCGTATGACTTCCGGTGGAAATGGAGAGGCATTCAAAAGCGACGCCGTCTTCCTTACCACCTTGTTGGTGGGGTCCTTACTGATCTTCCGGTACATACTATCATTCAGTAAGCTGTATATCTTATCATGATAGTCGTCACGTGGCATTAAAACAGTGGAATTACCTTTATCAGCAGGGAGAACCACTGTTTCAGTATCTTGGCGGAGCATACGTAGTGCAGTCCTCTCTGCCACAGATATATTGCTTCTTTGTGGGCGAGCCTTCATAACAGCTCGACAAGTTTCGTGTCTTATTTCATCTGCAGAATCCATAGAGAGTGGTCGAACAGCTTCTTCAATGGCACTGATGAATGCAGGTATAGGCAAAACCTTTGGCGTGGGTGCAAAATTCAGTCCTTTGCTTAAGACCATCATCGTAGCATCGTCCAAATCTCTACCCGTCAGCGGTTTCACATTAGATAAATCATGGAATCCAGCACTTTCAATATTGAACTTACAAAGACGTTGCTACAGTTCAGCTCCCAGTAATACATCGACCTCCCAGCATGGATCGAATGCACAGCCACAGACGTAACTCATACATATTGTACGTCTTTGCCGCCGATTAACATCACTGGCACCTTGTTTATCTGTGGCCGCATGTGCAGTGTCGCGGTCCGCGAGTTTAAAAGGATGGAGCGAGCGCTGGAGCGTCAGTCATACAGCTCTCTCTGAAGATGGCTGAAAGGTATACAGCCGAAATATTAGAAGAAGAAGCAGAATTTATGCGGCTGCATTCCCGAAACCTAATGGAGCAGTCTTTGTGCCGCGAAAACCTGAATATTCAAATATCATTTTCTTTAATTAAATGATATTTTTTCTACATCTCTATTTGTCAGTTTTTATACATCAGTATTAGTCTCTAGTAACCCAGTTTCTACTGTTTTGAGCCATTCAGTTATTGTGTCTTGGGTGTTCTTAACAGAATGTATGTGTCATAACTGACCCTTTATCTTGCTGTCTAATGATTCCAACTGTGTTTCTATTTCTTCTACATGTTTGAGCACTAGGTCAAGTGTAGTTTCCAATCTATCCATTCTCTCATTGACCTGTGTCATAGGAGTGTTGATATTTAATTCCATATGTTGTAATCTGGTCTCCACTTGGTTCAAACTTGAATCTCATTGACATGTAGCATGAATGTATTTAACAAAAGTTCAGATTTTTTGTGATCTCCTATGAGACCTATGGCTGTTGAACTCACATCCTAACTATTTAATATATTGACACAAAGTTATTGCTATAACATCCAAATAAACAGCCATGGCCTTGGAATTAAAAGAACTTTATGGGATTGGAAGTTGTCTATTATTCACTCAGTGTTAGTTATACACCATATTTGCTCAGTACAAAATATTTATCATCATAAAAACAAACAAAGACCTTGTTCTTGACCCACTAGATATCTATAGCTGGAAAGGTAGACGCTGATGTACACTCTTAAACAATGTCTCACATTGCTGTTAAGTGTTGACATGGAGGGCTGGAATGTGTTGCACAGTGCCCACTATCTCTACAATATGGTCAAGGTGCTATGTGCTGAAGCAGACAAGTTATTTAACCATATTCAGTTATTCTTCATAGCTTTAAACTGGTTTGCTGGAAATGTACTAAAGTACTGCTTGATTCATATTTAGCAATCTATAGATGCAAACCAGTCATAACCTGTGATATTGTCAATGAATAAACTTGTTACTGGTTGATGATATGCATGGTAACACATCATTGGTTCTTGTTATTACAGTTAAATTATTCTTGAATGATGAAAAATAGAGTTTTGACTGGTAAATATTGACATTTCATTGTACAGCAGAATAAAACCACTTGCCATAGGGTAGACCAAGGTGCAAGACCTGGCCAGTCTGCCAACTCAGCACCTCCTATTCTAGTCCTGTCACAGGCTTATCATACCCCATCCAAGGCTGACCACCTGTGAAAGTAGCCATGTCCTATACCAACTCTGCTGCAATCACTGCACAGCCTTTTTTGTTCCTATGACTACCGACCAGCTGTCCCCCAGGGTGAATGGACACTGCCATACTGTTGTCAAGAACAAGTTGACCACCTGATGGCACAACATGTAGCTAAGCAGAACAGGCTCAGTTTCAATGGCTGCTTCACAGCCTGAGTTATCTGGATCCCTCCCTCCACCAGCAGCTTCTCTGAACTACGCAAGTGGGAATTATCCTCACAATACATCCTCCACTCCTGTAATAAATCCTGGCCTCAGTCTCAGGTAACCTACTGATCCACCACCCTCCACCTAATAATTTCCCCAACCTCCATTTTGTGACCCCCTCTCAATTCACATCACCATATTGCCTTCAGCATGTGCTGCTTCCCACTGGCCACTACAGTTGTGCCAGCCCATATACCTACCAACCTTCTCTCACGCATTCCTAGGCAGCAAACTGGCTGCGTACCTCTAAGCTGCTAACCACCCACTCCCAGTCCCTCTTCTTGCCCCCACCACAATCGATCCAACTTCCACAGAGAGAGTATTGGTATTGTCAGTCTAGCTGACACCCTGTAGGGGAATAGCTGTGTGCCTGCATGTGTGTGAGTGTATGTATATTTGTATATTTTATTTTACTTTAACTCATCAAAGGATTAAATCTGAAAGATATCAAGTTTTCTTCCTTTGTGTGTACCAATTGACAGTTCACAGTATAAATCATTTTAATCTAGCTGCCTCATGACAAATATTCACATCACTCTTAAATACCTCTCTGATTTATTACCTGTTAATTCCTAAGCTTAGGATCCAACAATCTTTCATGAAAAGAACACAAAAAGCACTGTGAGTACTGGGAAACATTGCGATTTTGACGGATGCATGTGATGCAACATATGGAGGGGAAATAGGGGCTTTGTTATCAGGATTGGTACAAGCTAGCCAGAAATAAAAAGATGAATTTTCAGATCCAGGGAACTGGATCCTGAGAAGTAAAGTCAATAGACCTCAGAGATAGTTAATCTACCCCACATCCCACCCCAATACCCCTCTGTAAGTAAGACTTGTCCCCAAAACCCAGACGAGTGGTGTCTGTCATCCGGCAGAATGAGTACATTGAGTCTTCCTCACTGCATCCTCAAAAAGTAGTTTCAACTGCATCTATGGTAGACAACCGGTAATCACAACAATTGCTACATTCTCCACTGGAAGTGTTGAACATTCTGCCATGCCTTGCTCTATTGGCCACATACAAGTTATTAGTCATTTTTCAACAACTGTTAAACCCACCATTGATCTTCTTTTAATCAAACTCCCATAAATCTAATGAATTTAACATCCTCTTTCTTTTCAAATAAAACAGTGAAAATTTTATAAATTTAAAACAGACTCTACCTCCTAAAACCAGCAGTCAGTAAAAGACTTACAAAAACATATTTCAGTGAGATTGTCACATCTGCTTGTACTGTCAGTTCTAAAGACAGGAAAACTATTTCCCTTAGTAACTTACTTACAGTAAGTACTCAATGAATTCTTACTGCACCTGTATTATGTAACCCATGAACTTCACCAATCTCCAGTTCTTTCAAAAATAATATCTTTCATTGTGATTTGTCTATTAGAACTGAAGGCTCTTTGTACCAGTGGAAAAACTTACTATGTTTCTCTCTTTTTTAAAAAATTAAGATATAAAGAGGTAGTAAAACAAACTACAAAGTAAACAGAGTAGGAAGAAGAAAGGATCACTCCAAAGAAAATGAATAAAGAAGAAATATAATAACTGAATCAAGATTTTATAGGCATTAGTTACAAATTCACAAAGAATGGGAACTCCTTGAGGTTCAATCGTGGCTATTGTTTACTTCTAAATCTTCTTCTTGGTGTTACTCTCCTTTTTAAAATCATTTTATACATTCTTCCTCATTCATCTATCTTGCCTTCTGAAAGGTATCTAATTGTTCTAGACAGCTGAAAATGGACAAAGCTTTCTGCCATTCTCTGCCTAACATTTTCTTGGTTAGATAGACAAGCATCTTACTAATCAAGGCTCTGGTTGGATGGAGAAATTTTATTCACAATAAATGCCATTCAAAATATATTCTATAACTACCACAACTTTTATTACAAGATCCTTTTGTTTTGGTTCTGATCAATACTTGTGGCAAAATTCTTCCCAATTGTGAAATTATCCAGCATTCTGCACACACTGTTCTTCAGATTCTCTCCAAATGTCCTATAACAAAATGTTCTTTATGTGCATGATATGAGGAAGTTTGGATTGCACCCTCAAAGATTTTTGGAAATATTAATGGGTGGATAATACCATCAGGTCTACATAGAGGGAATTTACTGTCCAAACTATTGCTGTTTTCTAGTCAAACATTCTTCTACCATTCTTTAGCTAAGCTGCTTGCAGCAGTTTCTAGTTCCTCTAGATAATTTTATTTCCTTTTAAATTTTTGGATTCATTTAACACTCTCTATTTTCATTCAAACTTTTCCAACACACATCATTGTGGGTTAATTCAAGATTCATGAGCCAGGTATTGTTACATTTAGTTTGAACAGAGCTCTCTTTATTTCATGCAGTCATCCTTTAGACAATACTTAATATTCCATCTTTTACCATCTGCCAACTCAACTGCAATAGTTTTTTTATAACCTTTTGTTATCAGTCTTGTAGTATCTTGCTATTAGTTCCTAACTGTTTTTCTTTTAATAACTCTGTCTCATTCTTTCCTAGTTTGATTTTGTTTTCTATGTCCATGAAATGTTTGTCTTCTTTATTGTGCAATTCTAATCTTACTTCATTGATTGTCTCCAAAAATTTATTTTTTCCATGTTGATATTATCAAACACTTATTTATTTAGATTCTCTGTAATTTTATCAGTATATTTAAATATATGAATTTTTAAGTATTTTAATTCATTAGCAATCTTACTTATACACGGTTTCAATAATTTCTTTTCCTCTCAACAGTCTTGAATGTGAATTTCAAGCTGTGCATGTAACATAACTGCAGGTTAAGTATTAGTCCTTACTTCATCTGTTAAGTCTTCAGTACATGCCACATCATTAGGTTCTAGCATTTTAGTATTCCCCTCTACTTCCACTATATTAACCTTCAGTTTCTCTTTTAGATTTCCTATCAGTGCTTCATTATCAACCTTTAATTCTTTTATTGCCTTGTTGTTAGCTTTTATGTTCTCATTATTAGCTTTTGTTATCTCTTGCAACATTTCTTTAATCAAATGTACATCTTTTCATTTCATTTTTCTGAGTTAAATATTTTAGCTTCAAGAACTTAATTTTAACCCTTTCTGGGAAAATTACACAGTAATAATTATTACTCAATAATAATTATTACTCAATAATAATTATTACTCAATTCTTCCTCTACTACTCTCGTATTTCATTACATTTTCAAAATCGAGTACAAATAAATGTAGCTTTATCAGACATCACTTTACACAACCAGTACTGTTCACAACTCACTGTTCACAATGATAACTGAATACACTACCATTTGTATGGCCTCACCTGCTGTCTCAGTACTGATCCAGATGCACTTTCAACTCTGCATTATCAAGCTCTTGTGCTCGCACCCAGAAGCATTTGTGTTGCCATGCACACCGTGAAATGCACTACTGACGATCTTTCCACCACTCTCCCACATCCCACCAGTAATCTCCACTTGTAGAAATTAATCAAATCTGCCTTTTCTTCTTTCTTCATATAACTGATTATTTTTTTCACTGTCCTCTAACTCTGGATTATATTCCAGTCCACCCATGGTCACCACAAATTTCGTGATATGCCTCATTGTTACATGACCCTTTGCTTGCATACTATCAAAATCATATTCCTTGTCTGTATATGTAGGTCTATACTGTTTGTATGTATAGTTCCTGTCTGATTTCTCATTGTTTCTGGGAATTATTAACATCCAAATATTTTGGCAGTTTACAGGATGATGTAGTATTTTAGTTCTGTATTAGTTGTTAGCATGTTGGTATAGTCAGGTATAACTCATGTACTAGATGCTTTTGAGAATTCTGAGATTCAGTAATTCACTTAGGAAAAGAGCAAGAGCTTGAAAGCTAGTGGTAACTGTTTTGTATTATGTGTTTCTGTGTGCCACACACCAATCTACTATAGGTAAGTGGTTGCCTTTCTCTTATTTTAGGTGTTAGATATCTCTCATTCCTTTATCACTTAAGATGCATGAACTTCATATTTCTGATGAAATGGTCATCTTTTTCAGCAATATATCTTTCATGTTAATAAGTTAGATAGTATAGACTTTGCCAATGCAATATTTCTTTGAAACTATACTGCAATATTACTTATAATTTTTTAAACTTTGTTCAGATAAATACCCTTTGTTTGATTCAAACAATGAAATTATGTCATTTCACTCCACTGAAAATCATTTATTATTATCTTCTGCCCTATTACACTTCACAGTTACAGAGTTTTCCATCTTACTTCAATTCAGTAATATATCGGACAATCCTTCAATACTGAACTTCCTATTACAGAGGTTGAATTCAAGCAAATTTGCATGTCATTTTTGTTGGTTTTATAATTACAATGTATAAATAATGAGGATGGAAAGCTGCATCAAACCAGTCTTTGGACTGAGGACCACAACAACGAATGATAATGAGTACAGAGAATGAGAACAAAATAGTGATATCTTCTTGCAGTTGTTGAGCACCTTCTAAAAGTGACACTCTGAGTGGCTTGGTGATGGGTCCATTACCAATGAAGTATATGAAGCCATGTTGCTCTGATCCTCACTCATTCAACACGAAACATAAAAAACAAAAATCTTGTAATTATTTGCCAAATCATATTTGGCAAAACTTAACAAATATGTTTTATAATGAAATATTTATCTTACATTGCTCAGGTGCAAAGACAGTATGTGACCAAAATTCTGTCACATTACAAATGATGTACTGTCTGAAAAAACCAGCACAAATATTCAGTCATTTTTCATGTTTCATGAGACCCCAAGGTCGGCGGCCCGCTGGGCCCCCCAGGGTCCCCAAGGTCAGCATGGTTGCGACGCTGTCCCGCTGAGATAATAGTCCGGTTAGGACATTATCTGGGCAAGCACCCATGCCAACAAAAATTGGCACGTGTCTTCTTGCTTACATTTAAAAGTGGTATGAAGTCTGGCAACTTGTTTTAAATGTTCATAAATGTAAAACTGTGCACTTTCTAACAGTCCCATTCCCACAGAATGAGGAATTCTTGAAATGATGTAATTTAAACATTTACATTTGAAAAATGGAAAGGCCTACTTGTAAAGCAGACAACACACATAAAAACACATTCAAGCAAGCACAGCTCACAGATGCATGACCACTGTCTCAGGTCACCAAGACTCACTTGTTGAGCAGTCATTTTGTTTTGCCTGTCTGCAACTCAGCACCTCCTCTACATGGTGAGTAGCAATCTATCCTTTTCATAATATTGTCATTATTCCATTCTAGAGTTTCCATAGTTGAGTTATATATCCACGTAAATTTATTCCATGAACACATAAAAGTGTACTTTCAGTGTGGATATCTGAATTACACAGAAGCAAACTAACAGCTGCTCTATGAGATTTGATCTACACATTTTCTTAGGGATTCTGAATGCTGCCTACTCTGAGGGGCCCTTCAGCAGTCTCTGTGGTGTTGGAAGCTTCATGAGGAACTTGTTGTGATGTGACAGAGTTTGCCACAAGGTCCAATCACAACATACTGACCAAGAAGTACCTCAAATGAATAACAGTGCAACACTAAAAAATATTTATACTGACATATAATATCACATGCAAAAATGCCAATCTGTGAGTTATTTTAAACACACCCTACATAGATAAACAACACATTTAGTTATTTATACATGACTGTGAGTGTACAAAAAACTTTGTACTTCTAACTCTGGAGGGAACAATCATTAGTTTAACTATGCAAAAATTCTGTTGCCTCACACTTTCTCATCAAATGATTATTCAAATGAGTACTCAAATGATTATTCAAATCCTTTGTTCACATTGTATTGAAGTCACCAGAGTTTGAAGTAATATTCCAGAATAGCCAAGTCTTTTGTCAGCATCTCTTCTGTCTTCTCTAGTTTTCTTAGGTTCTATGGCCAGAGCCACACCATAGGCTTAGCAGAATTTTCTGGATGAAGTATCAGGAAAGTCAGAGAGGTACAAGTCAAATCTACATCTACATCTACATCCATACTCCACAAGCCACCTGACGGTGTGTGGCGGAGGGTACCTTGAGTACCTCTATCGGTCCTCCCTTCTATTCCAGTCTCGTATTGTTCGTGGAAAGAAGGATTGTCGGTATGCCTCTGTGTGGGTTCTAATCTCTCTGATTTTATCCTCATGGTCTCTTCGCGAGATATACGTAGGAGGGAGCAATATACTGCTTGACTCTTCGGTGAGGTATGTTCTCCAAACTTCAACAAAAGCCCGTACCAAGCTACTGAGCGTCTCTCCTGCAGAGTCTTTCACTGGAGTTTATCTATCATCTCCGTAACACTTTCGCAATTACTAAGTGGTCCTGTAACGAAGCGTGTTGCTCTCCGTTGGATCTTCTCTATCTCTTCTATCAACCCTATCTGGTATGGATCCCACACTGCTGAGCAGTATTCAAGTAACGGGCGAACAAGAGTACTGTAACCTACTTCCTTTGTTTTCGGATTGCATTTCCTTAGGATTCTTCCAATGAATCTCAGTCTGGCATCTGCTTTACCAACGATCAACTTTATATGATCATTCCATTTTAAATCACTCCTAATGTGTACTCCCAGATAATTTATGGCATTAATTGCTTCCAGTTGCTGACCTGCTATATTGTAATTAAATGATAAGGGATCTTCCTTTCTATGTATTCGCAGCACATTACACTTGTCTACATTGAGATTCAATTGCCATTCCTGGCACCATGCGTCAATTCGCTGCAGATCCTCCTGCATTTCAGTTGAATTTTCCATTGTTACAACCTCTCGATATACCACAGCATCATCCGCAAAAAGCCTCAGTGAACTTCCAATGTCATCCACTAGGTCATTTATGTATATTGTGAATAGCAACGGTCCTACGACACTCCCCTGCAGCACACCCGAAATCACTCTTACTTCGGAAGACCTCTCCATCGAGAATGACACGCTGTGTTCTGTTATCTAGGAACTCTTCAATCCAATCACACAATTGGTCTGATAGTCCATATGCTCTTACTTTGTTCATTAAATGACTGTGGGGAACTGTATCGAACACCTTGCGGAAGTCAAGAAACATGGCACCTACCTGTGAACCCGTGTCTATGGCCCTCTGAGTCTCGCGGACGAACAGCGTGAGCTGGGTTTCACACGACAATCTTTTTCGAAACCCATGCTGATTCCTACAGAGTAGATTTCTAATCTCCAGAAAAGTCATTATACTCGAAGATAATACGTGGTCCAAAATTCTACAATTGATCTAAGTTAGAGATATAGGTCTATAGTTCTGCACATCTGTTCGACGTCCCTTCTTGAAAATGGGGATGACCTGTGCCCTTTTCCAATCCTTTGGAACGCTACACTCTTCTAGAGACCTACAGTACACCGCTGCAAGAAGGGGGGCAAGTTCCTTCGCGTACTCCGTGTAAAATCGAACTGGTATCCCATCAGGTCCAGCGGCCTTTCCTCTTTTGAGTGATTTTAATTGTTTCTCTATCCCTCTGTTGTCTATTTTGATATCTACTATTTTGTCATCTGTACGACAATTTAGAGAAGGAACTACAGTGCAGTCTTCCTCTGTGAAACAGCTTTGGAAAAAGACATTTAGTATTTTGGCCTTTAGTCTGTCATCCTCTGTTTCAGTACCATTTTGGTCACAAAGCGTCTGGACATTTTGTTTTGATCCACCTACCGCTTTGACATAAGACCAAAATTTCTTAGGATTTTCTGCCAAGTCAGTACATAGAACTTTACTTTCGAATTCATTGAACGCCTCTCGCATAGCCCTCCTCACACTACATTTCGCTTCGCGTAATTTCTGTTTGTCTGCAAGGCTTTGGCTATGTTTATGTTTGCTGTGAAGTTCCCTTTGCTTCTGCAGCAGTTTTCTAACTCGGTTGTACAATGGTTTTGAACTTTGTCCACTGATCCTCAATACTATCTGTACTTGAGACAAAACTTTTGCGTTGAACTGTCAGGTACACTGAAGTCTGCTTTTTGTCACTTTTGCTAAACAGAAAAATCTTCCTACCTTTTTTAATATTTCTATTTACGGCTGAAATCATCAATGCAGTAACCGCTTTATGATCGCTGATTCCCTGTTCTGCGTTAACTGTTTCAAATAGTTCAGGTCTGTTTGTCACCAGAAGGTCTAATATGTTATTGCCACAAGTTGGTTCTCTGTTTAACTGCTCAAGGTAGTTTTCAGATAAAGCACTTAAAAAAGTTTCACTGGATTCTTTGTCCCTGCCACCCGTTATGAATGTTTGAGTCTCCCAGTCTATATGCGGCAAATTAAAATCTCCATCCAGAACTATAACATTGTGGGGAAATCTACTCAAAATATTTTCCAAATTATCCTTCAGGTGCTCAGCCACAGCAGCTGCTGAGCCAGGGGGCCTATAGATACATCCAATTACCATATCTGAACCTGCTTTAACTGTGACCTTCACCCAAATTATTTCACATTTCGGATCTCCGTCGATTTCCTTCGATACTATTGCACGTCTCATCACTATAAACATGCCTCCCCCTTCACTGTCCAGCATGTCTCTGCGGTATACATTCCATTCTGAGTTTAGGATTTCTTTACTGTTTACGTCTGGTTTTGGCCAACTTTCTGTCCCTAGTACTGTGTCTACATTGTGACCGTTTATTAATGAGAGCAGTTCTGGGACCTTTCTATAGACGCTCATGCAGTTTACTATTAGTACATTAATATTGTTATTCCCTGTTGCATTTTGCCTACTCCTACCTTGCCGTGTCTCAGGAGGTGTCTTGTCGGGCCTAGGGAGGGAATTCTCTAACCTAAAAAACCCACATGTGCACTCCACACGTACTCCGCTACCCTTGTAGCCACTTCGTGCATGTAGTGCACGCCTGACCTATGCAGGGGGACCCTACATTTCTCCATCTGATAGTGGAGGTCGAGAAATTTGCACCCCAGATCTCCACAGAATCGTCTGAGCCTCTGGTTTAAGCCTTCTACTCGGCTCCAAACCAGAGGACTGCGATCGCTTCTGGGAATGATACTACATGTAGTTAGCTCATATACCACCCCACGAGTGAGGCTTTCCGCCTTCACCAACTCTCCCAACCGCCTGTACGAACTGAGGATGACTTCAGAACCCAGACGGCAGGAGCCATTGGTGCCAACATGAGCAAAAATTTGCAGTTGGGTGCACTCAGTGCTCTCTATCGCCACCGGCAGGGCTTCCTCCACATCTCGGATGAGACCCCCCAGCAAGCAGACAGAGTGAACACTGGCCTTCTCCCCCACCTTTCCGCTATGGTACTAATGGTGAGAGGTGATAGTTGGGACAATCTGTTGTTGAACCTCCTCTCCTTCCTTATCTTGTTTCCAATGATTACCTGGAATCTCTAATCACTTAATATGCTATTAACAGGTTGCACTATTGTTCTGCAAGGTATAATTTGAAGTGTCAAAAGCAGCAGTGTGATCAACAAATGTTTTGAATGATCTTATCTTAGCTTCATTTAGAACTCAGCCTCTGTGAAGAATGTAAGAGACAACATTTAGTCACAGCAGCTGCAACCTTGCCTGAAGTCTGACTAATCAATTGGAATATGCTCTAGGATATCACTATTCATTTGGTTATGGAGCATCCTTTCAAAGAGTTTGTAGGAGGAGTTAAGAAGTACTTTGAGATGATAATTTTCTATCTTCTTGCTGGGTTGACCAGGTATCAAAGTAGAAATTATTTTTGCTTTCTTGATATTTGATGGTAAGTGACCAGTCTATAGGATGACAGTAAAGAAGTGCACCAAATACTTCTTAGCATATCCTTCTGTAACAATTCAGGATGGATGCCATCAAATCCAGGACTCCTAAAATGCTTGAAGTCCTTCATTGCCATGTCAGTTTGTGAAACTGTGAAGGGATTTGCATATTCTACTGATGTAGATCCAGACATTTTCAGATCACGAAGCTGACATCTAATAAAGCTGGTATGTTTGTAGCTGGATAGTATTCTTGATGTAGTAACGACTTGGGAAGAAATGTGGTTTGGTGCCACTATAGAAATATTTCCTCATACTGTTCCACTTCCTCCGAATCTTTTCAGAAGACTGCATGCTGTCCTGCTCAAGTGGGTCAAGCCCATATTTTTACCTGTTTCTGTCCATTTTTGCATCTTATTCCAATTCTTCCAGGACTTATTTCTCATTGTTTTGTTTCAAATGAATCTGCTCTAATCATTTCACAGCCACTGTTTCCTAGTTAATAGGCTTTTACTTAGCACTTAAACCACATTATGGGCTATTGCATTGCTTTTGGGTACGTGATTTTACCTTTTCAAAATATGGGCCAACATTATACCAAAGTAGTGGTATGTGGTCCCAGAAATTTTTTTCTAAGTAATGAGGAATTAAATTGTCTTAGAATAAAGAATTATGGTGACATAGCAATAAAACATGGCAATACTAATGAGAACACACTAAATTGAACAGATTCAAACAAAGACAGACAATGTCTGTTGTGTATACAACAGACATGACGCTTACAAATTAATAAAATGAATTAAAATACTTAAACAAAAGAATAGGAATCCTCTAGCCTCTACATTACATAAACTTGTCTAACTATGGTGCTCAAAAGTATCCCCTCTCGAAAAGTATTTTCGATGGAGATATTTTTCTTACAACAGATGGTCTGACATATGTCATTACATCTTTCGTGTGACACCACTTTCTGTATTTTTTACATTTCTCTACACTCTCTGCTGTAGTTCCTTCCACTGAATTCACCCCTATGATTACACCAGTGTACTCATGTTTATTGTATATAACAGTCACAAAACTGCCCACATTCAGATTGGCAAATAGATCTTGCTTCTGAAATAGTCCCACAGCTGTAAGTTCTTCTGAGCTCTTCCTCAGAGAACCCCAACTCTGATGATGAATCTTGAACACTAACATTATCAGTGTCAGTTCCCGTGTTTTCAAAAGTCTCTTTTATTTTCTTGGGTCCTCCCCTCTTTTTGGGGACAGAACTAGGAAAAGTAGGTATAGACTTGGTGCAGACCATCCCACAATTTAACAACTTCCAGATTAATAATAAAATGTGAAGAATTACTTGACCTTATTTTCAGAGTATAAAAGTAAATGCTTATGGTAGTTCATTGTCAACTGACAAAATTTTTCTCACTTGTATGCATGAACCTACAACACAAAGTAGGAAGATAACAAAATTCGTGCTTCTTCCTTGCTGTTCAGAATATTATCATTGGACTTTGGTGGCTTCTTTTTGCAGCATTTCAAATACCTGAGAATCTTGCTAGTGCTGCCATCTATTGTTTAGGATAGGTACTACTTGCAAATGTTGATGCATCTGCACATACTGAAAATCAATGTTTTTCCTGCTTGTTGCCTCCTAATGGCCAATGTATCCCCAGTTGATGGTAGTTGAGACGCTATATCATGGTCTCCACTTTGCTGAAAGGTCCAATATACTGTATTATGAATAGTGGCTTATTGGCCTCATAATGTACATAATCTACATAATTTGATTCACGTACAAGAGACATGTCAACATAGAACAACTGATGTTAACAAATTGATAATTATTATAATAATACAGTTTTGTTATGTATACATACAGTAAAGTCTAACACTTCATTACCCCTCATTCAAATTATCATTTCATCCTCTATGAATTCTTCTACTGAATAGTAGCATTTTTCCCACAGAATCTGCTGTAGCCATGTTTTTAGGATCTCTGGCTTCATATTAAATATGTTTTTGCACATGAACTTGTTATATATTGTCATCCCCATATACTGTAGAGTCCATGCACATAATTTCAATTGATGCATGGGTAGCCTAAAATTATTTTCATTTCCCACGATATATGTGTGGTGAAAATGATTCTCCTCAAGTACAGGGTGGGGCACGAAATGTGTTACCATTTTGTTTTTGAATATAAACTTTATTGTCAATACAATCTGAAAGGAACATATACTACAATGAAGAGCTGTCCATGGAGATTTGTTCTAACGCAGCACGTGCTCAATATGTCCACCATTTCGTTTCCTAACTTCCTTCAAACGAATGCTGAGGTTAGTGATTACCCTACGGCACATGTCTTCCGTAATTTAACTGCAAGCTTGAAGAATAAGTCTTCGGAGCTCCATTAAATCACGTGGATGTTTCAGGAAAATTTTTTCCTTTAGGTACACCAAAGAAAAAAGTCACATGGATTGAGGTCTGGACTATTGGGGGGCCAATTTTGTCCATCATTGAAGCGACCTGGAAACCTGAGTGAAATGATCCACATGTCGAAATGCTCGTGTAAAAACTCCAACACAGTGTTTGCAGTATGTGGCCTTGCTCCATTGTGCATGAACCACTGCGTGTTGAAGGGCAAGGCAGTAGCAAAAAGCTGTGGAATGAAGCTATTGTGAAGCATGCTCAAATAAAGCTCACTGTTCACAGTTTCGTTGAAGAAAAAATGTCCAGTAAGTCCGTGACTGGAAATTGCTACCTGCACTGTAATCCTCAGAGCATAATGTTGTCGTTCATGATGCACTTGTGGGTTTTCAGTGGCCCAAAAGCATACATTTTGTTTGTTAACCACACCGTCTAAATGAAAATGTGCCTCGTCTGAAAACCAAACATTGTTGAGAGTTTCTTCCCTATCCTCTGCCCACTGAGCAAACAGTAGTCTCTGCTGCTTGTGTTCTTCAGTGAGCTTCTGTGCACAGGTCATCTTGTATGGGTATATATGGAGGTCACTTTTAAGAATGCGTTGAACGGAGCATCTGGATGTTCCCAGTTGCACTGCTGCCTTTCTACATGATTTCCCGGGACTTCTCTGTACACCAACTTGTACCACTTGAATATTCTCCAGCGAACAAACAGGCTTAGGCCGAGGTCGCTTCACTTCCAATACTGTTCCTTCCTGTACAAATTTATCGTACAACCTGTGGATGGTCTTCTTGCAAGGGACCCATTGTGTGTTAAACTGTTGTCAAAAATGCCTCTGAGTCACAACAACGCTTTTCGTTTCATGAAAAAGTAACACAATTGCCGATCGTTGCTGTGTCATCAGTCTTCCATTGTCAGCCATTGCTGCTTACTAGTCTCCTAGCGGCAGTATCATGAATTACATGTCATTTCGTAACTCATTTTTTTTTCCAAGCTCTGCTGTAGTGATCCCAACGGGATATCTAATGTGCGTTGTAAATTGTGAAAGAAACAATTGGTAACACATTTCGTGCGCCGCCCTGTAATTTTTGTCTGCTGTGAAAGAAGATTCTAATTTTGTAAATCTGTATGGGGGCACAATTAGGATTCACAGTTTCTGAAACAATGAGCCATAAGACTCTGTTTGCTGTGCAGTACACATGTATCTGACAATTTTCTTCTGCAGTTTCAGTATTTGAGATACACTATGTGACTTCCCCAGAAAACCATACCATATACACTCCTGGAAATTGAAATAAGAACACCGTGAATTCATTGTCCCAGGAAGGGGAAACTTTATTGACACATTCCTGGGGTCAGATACATCACATGATCACACTGACAGAACCACAGGCACATAGACACAGGCAACAGAGCATGCACAATGTCGGCACTAGTACAGTGTATATCCACCTTTCGCAGCAATGCAGGCTGCTATTCTCCCATGGAGACGATTGTAGAGATGCTGGATGTAGTCCTGTGGAACGGCTTGCCATGCCATTTCCACCTGGCGCCTCAGTTGGACCAGCGTTCGTGTTGGATGTGCAGACCGCGTGAGACGACGCTTCATCCAGTCCCAAACATGCTCAATGGGGGACAGATCCGGAGATCTTGCTGGCCAGGGTAGTTGACTTACACCTTCTAGAGCACGTTGGGTGGCACGGGATACATGCGGATGTGCATTGTCCTGTTGGAACAGCAAGTTCCCTTGCCGGTCTAGGAATGGTAGAACGATGGGTTCAATGACAGTTTGGATGTACCGTGCACTATTCAGTGTCCCCTCGACGATCACCAGTGGTGTACGGCCAGTGTAGGAGATCGCTCCCCACACCATGATGCCGGGTGTTGGCCCTGTGTGCCTCGGTCGTATGCAGTCCTGATTGTGGCGCTCACCTGCACGGCGCCAAACACGCATACGACCATCATTGGCACCAAGGCAGAAGCGACTCTCATCGCTGAAGACGACACGTCTCCATTCGTCCCTCCATTCACGCCTGTCGCGACACCACTGGAGGCGGGCTGCACGATGTTGGGGCGTGAGCGGAAGACGGCCTAACGGTGTGCGGGACCGTAGCCCAGCTTCATGGAGACGGTTGCGAATGGTCCTCGCCGATACCCCAGGAGCAACAGTGTCCCTAATTTGCTGGGAAGTGGCGGTGCGGTCCCCTACGGCACTGCGTAGGATCCTACGGTCTTGGCGTGCATCCGTGCGTCGCTGCGGTCCGGTCCCAGGTCGACGGGCACGTGCACCTTCCGCTGACCACTGGCAATAACATCGATGTACTGTGGAGACCTCACGCCCCACGTGTTGAGCAATTTGGCGGTACGTCCACCCGGCCTCCCGCATGCCCACTATACGCCCTCACTCAAAGTCCGTCAACTGCACATACGGTTCACGTCCACGCTGTCGCGGCATGCTACCAGTGTTAAAGACTGCGATGGAGCTCCGTATGCCACGGCAAACTGGCTGACACTGACGGCGGCGGTGCACAAATGCTGCGCAGCTAGCGCCATTCGACGGCCAACACCGCGGTTCCTGGTGTGTCCGCTGTGCCGTGCGTGTGATCATTGCTTGTACAGCCCTCTCGCAGTGTCCGGAGCAAGTATGGTGGGTCTGACACACCGGTGTCAATGTGTTCTTTTTTCCATTTCCAGGAGTGTATAATGACAGATTCAAAATAACTGTGGTATGCTATCTTTTGTATACTTATCAGATGGAATTTTCTAGTATTTGTATTGCAAATACAAAAATGCTTAGCTTATTTGATGGAAAGTCAATACGCGTATTCCGGCTTAAGTTCTTGTCCACATTTAGTCCTAGGAATTAGATCATTCAACTTCCTCCATAAGCTGATTGTTACATTGTAGTTTAAGTTCCACACACTTCAGTGTTTGGTTTTTGAAATATATCATTTGGATCTTCAAACAATGGAAAATCCAGGATGGAATGTAACAATATTAGAGAAGGAAAGTTGCTACTCACCATATAGCGGAGATGCTGAGTTGGGATAGGCACAACAAAAAGATTCACACAATTATAGCTTTCAGCCATTAAGGCCTTTGTCAGCAATAGTCACACAAACACACATGCACACAGACACACAGACACACACACACACACACACACACACACACACACACACACACACACACGTCTGCAGTCTCAGATAACTGTAACCACAGTGTGGTTTCAGTTATCTGAGACTGCAGACACGTGTTCAAGTTGCGTTTGCATGTGTGTGTGTGTGTGTGTGTGTGTGTGTGTGTGTGTGTGTGTGTGTGTGTGTGTCTATTGCTGACAAAGGCCTTAATGGCCGAAAATTATCTTTATGTTGTGCCTATCGTGACTCAGCATCTCCGCTATATGGTGAGTAGCAACTTTCCTTCTCTAATATCATATGGATCTTCATAATGTTCAATTGGAACCCATTTAACTGGAACCAGTTTTCTAAGGTAACCACTGTGCTTACAATGGAGCTCAGAATTTTTTCTCAGCATCATTTTCAATTAAAATAGAAGTATCATCTGCAAACAGAACTGATGGGGAATTTGTGTTTGTGTGTAAGTCATTTTCATGGGATAGAAACAGGGTTGTCCACAAAATGGAACCTTGAGGCAACCTTATTATACTCCATTTAGAATAATAATTCACTGCATTTGAAATAGTAGTTACCCTTTATTTTCTGTTCTGAAAGTCTGATGCAAGCCAATATTCAGAGTATTGCCCTTAACCACATATTTGTCTAATTTGTAGATAAGCAAGGCATGGTTCAAGGAGTCAAATGTTTTTGTAAAATCACAAAAGATACCTACAGCTATACTCCTTTCGTGCAATGATTTGCATTCTTTTCAATACAGATTCATTTTCATCATTCCATCCTGGAATTTTTTTATATCCTCTTGGCTTATGCTTTTTAGTTGTTGCTGTTAATGCACCAATGAAGCAATAGTAGTTGTTATGTGATGGAAGGACCCAACAGATACACTTGTCAAGTTCCACAAATAACTTCACTCAATCAGATTTCTGAAAGTTCTATTGAGTGTGTGGAGTTGTTGAGATGACAGACACTATGATTCCAATTGTATTATTTCTGTTCAGTGCTGGCTGTGAGGAAAGGCATCTATCACTTCTCTTGTGGCATTTATGGGAAAGCCACTTTCATTGCAGCTGACAAAATGTAAGTCGGAGTTTGTATCAATGCTCCAACCAGCTGGCCTGAAAATACCTTCATCTTTGTATCAAAAACTAGATGAATTTCTTCTCTTCAGCCCATTCTGTAATCACATATCCATTTCTGTCTCTGACGGAATACTTCAGAAATTCGTGGTGACTCTGAAGGCACCTACATATATTGCATGACATTCTATAGTCTGAACGAAAAGTCACAGCCATAGTGTCTCAGGTGGCTTGCAGATATTTCTAAGTGTTGCCATGCAATTTTATGACAACAGTATGTACGTCAGACTCCATATTTTCAGAAATCAACAAAACCTCATTTATGTTGCTCCAGGTGTATATAGAAACTCATACACTTCATGGTACATTATTCCAAATGCAGTGAACCAAGAATTTGACCTCTGTTTTGGAATTGTTCTTCATCAGAAGCATGAATTTCCTTACAATGACAACATCAGTGTCATTGTCCAGCAAGAATTTTGACAAGTACTCCCACTTTGGCTTGATAATGCTTTTGATGTTCAGTTGGAGTAGTCAGATTCTTGGTCCAATGTTTCTCATTAATAAGCTCTGAGAAGAGCTGTTTCTGCTATTTGGCTGATGTGCCATTGTATTACTGTTGTTTCTTAGCTCTACCTAGGAAGCAAGCGTAGTTTAAAAGATTTTTAGAACATGAACAACTTTAGCACCATATCTGTCCAGATAATTCCATTTTATAAAAGACTCTTGTGTTTTATTAAATGTTCACACTTCTGCATTGGGCATTATAAACAATATCTTAAGCATTTCACGTAATGCATCATCAAAGAACATCTGCTACCAGCTGATAACTCATACAAAAGATAATGTTGGGTATGACTTGGCTGTTTGACATTTTAGCATTAGTAGCAGTTATTATAGAAGCTGCACTAACACTTTCACTGTATCTTTACATGTGTAACGAGTGGTATGGAAAATATGAAATTAAGATTGGGTAATAACAAATATGTGTTAATATTTTTAAGTGTTTTACACCCAGAGCCAGAAAATTACTGCCTACACTGGGAAATACAAGGTCACCACAAGCTGTACTTGATGTCCATGAACTTTGTAAACAGGATGTAAGTCTCTGATTGGAGGCTCTTTTTTTCTTCCACCCCCTTCTTTCTTTGTCCCTTCTTCTCCTTCTCTCTCTGTCTCTCTATGTCTATCTATCTGATGATGAGTAAACATATTTCTCATTCCACCAGATGTTTCAGATTGTGAAATCATCTGAAACAGAGTTGAAATAGCAGCAGTAAGTCCTTACATCCTGTTGACATGATATGTTCATCAATCTTCCAGTTCATCTTTTCTAAACATATGTTTATACTTCATAAGTCTGTATTTGAAGAAATGTGTCTTTGAACTGATTTTTTATGAAGAAGACCTATAATTTAGCAAATCTCATAT
Source organism: Schistocerca nitens (assembly GCF_023898315.1). Taxonomy (NCBI): domain Eukaryota; kingdom Metazoa; phylum Arthropoda; class Insecta; order Orthoptera; family Acrididae; genus Schistocerca; species Schistocerca nitens. Next base: position 391,338,361 of record NC_064619.1, on the reverse strand, counting down.
TTTCTCCTTACGTGTAATTGCAAATGTATAATATGCAATATTTTGAATTGTACATTTGTTTACATAAGGTCTTCATTTGTGTTTCAGTAGATCCCACAATGGATACAGGACCTGAGGCAGGTGGAAGCAATGACAATGAGACACAAATGAATAGAAAACTTGGGGAAAAGATTCACTATATAGTAACTAACATCACAGTAGAACCTCTGGCAATATTATACTGCATGCCACTGTTACTCACATCATTTGCAACTAGCAATTTAAATTTAGAAAAAGCCTGTCGTGTGAATCTTGAATACAACAACACAGTGTGTGATGCAATAACTGCAAGAAATATAAGTGAGCTTAAAGAAGAGGAAACAAAAATACAAACTGTTGTTGCCAATATGCAAAATTGGAGAAACATCCTACGTTTCTCAGTTCCAGCAATTTTCATAATATTTATTGGTTCATGGAGTGACCGTACGAGTAAGCGGAAGCCTTTGCTATTGTTTCCAATATTTGGAGAACTTTTATCCAGCATTGGACTTTTGCTATGCACCTATTATTACCTGGAGTGGCCTGTGGAAGTTGCAGGTGTGATTGAGGGCTTATTTCCAGCAATTACAGGCAGCAATATGGTATTCACCATGGCTCTGTATAGTTATGTGTCAGATATTACAACAGAAGAAGATAGAACATTTCGCATTGGTATAATAAACATGGTTATTTTCTTGTGCTCATTAGTTGGACAATTCATTGGTGGTATACTCCTTGAAAAAGTTACATTTTATGGCATGTTTTCAATTGCTGCCATCTCGTATGCCTGTGGCCTTATATATTGTTGGTTTTATGTTAAAGAAATACAAAAAGATGCAATTTCTTTGACTGATAGAAACAAAAAAATCAATTTTTTTGACTTTGGTCTTGTGAGAGAAACATTTTTTATCTTATTCAAAAGAAGAGAAAACTATCAAAGACTAGTGTTGTGTCTACTAATGTGCGCATTTATATCATCAGCTGGTCCTCCCTTCGGTAAGTTAGCTGTATTAATTCTTTCTCTTTTTTGAATGAAGTAACTTCATTTGTTTTATCTTCTTACACTCAGACTCTGTTTTTAGGGGAGACAACACTTGCATATTTCTTCATGAGACAGCAGTTTGGTTGGGATGAAAAAGATGCCACTTACTTTTTTACATACAGTGCAGTTATTTCTTTCATAGGTGACTGATTTTTATATACTCTCTGACATCTGAAACAAAAGTTATTTAGTTACAAAAAAAATACTCCTTTTTCTTTCTATTCCAGGAACACTTTTCACAGTAAGTGTGCTAAGCAAAATGGTTAAACTGAATGACTGCTTGATTGGATTAATAGTGAGCATTAGCAGACTGATTGCTGATTTTTGTTATGCTTTCACTTATAGAGAATGGCAGCTGTACTTGGGTGAGTTATGACAGATTATTCATGGTATAATACAGCATACTGATTATTTATAAAGATTATTACGTTACTTCAGTCAATTATTCTACCAGCATGCTGTCATATTGATAGGTTAAAGTGTTTAGTAATTTTTAAAAGACTGTTGATCACTTGGTAACTCAGTCCACACTGCTTATCACACTTCTTATAAATACGTACAAATTAAAACTAGGAATATGCAGGGTACATTGCATTCTAAATTATTCCTCATGTTCCATAAATTTGACCATGAAGGAGAGCCTTCAAGGATGTAGAACAAGTCAAGGTTTACAGGCAAATCAGTGCAGACAGTTCCTATAAATCATACTAACAACAAATTCTCTTTGGTGCTAGTCTACACTCATTGCTAATTATAGGTTATGTTATCTGACTGATTGCAAACAGCACTATCATTTGACTGCATAGTGGAAGAATTAAATATAGAGTGGTGCAAAATGAATGCATAGATTTTAGTTGTGTAGTACAAACCACTCTCCCTTCTTTTGCAACAGACAAAACTTCATTATCAGCAATTGATCCTGGATGACACCATCACTTGTAATCTACCCCTCGCTCATGTTTATTTATTTATTTATCTATTTATTTATTCATCCGTAAACAAATTTCTTTGTATGGATGTCGTCGTTTTACACACATATGTACATTATTTTGTTACATAAGATAATGAAATACAAGCTATATGTAATAAATTCATAATATATATATATGTATATTACGAACACAATTTATCATTGAATTACATAATGCAGAAGAACCTTCTTCAATCAAAAGAAATAGATCACAAGACCCCTCTAATACCTGTAAGGGTAAATTACAATCTAGAATGTCCACTTTATAATAGATTAACCTGATTATGTATTTATGCCAATTTTATGCTGCATGAATTCTCTAATCGAGTAAAAACTATTTTTTAATAAATATTCTTTAAGGAATGCTTTAAATTTACAGAGTACCTTTATGTTTTTGATTTCTTTGGCAATTTATTGTATATCTTGTCACCTTGGTAAAACATAGTGGTTTGGGTTTTAGTTTTATTCATTCTGTCTAGGTACAAGCAATTACTGTTTCTGGTTTGGTGATAATGTATGTAGCTGTTTGATAAATATTGCTCAATATTTTTGTGGATAAAAACTGTAGTTTGCAAGATATATTCACTTGGCATTGTCAGAATACCCCATTTTTTAAATAGCTCACTGCAGTGTGCTCTTTTGTGACTCTTGCTCATTATTCTGATAGCTCGTTTTTGCAATCTGAACACATATTTCACATTTTGGGCATTTGCACCCCAGAATGTTATGCTGTAACTTATTATAGAATGTATGTGTGCAAAGTATGTCATTCTCTGGCTTGAACTATTGCACACAGTGGCTAATATTCGTGAGACGTAGCATGCTGTGCTAATTTTTTTCCCAAGCATCCTAATATGTTCATCCCATTTTAATTGTTGATCAACATACATACCCAAAAATTTTGTAGTGGCTACACACTCTATGGTTTCATTTTGAACTTTATGTTTTGTCATATTCGGTTTTTTCTTTATATAATAATTATGTTATTAGTCTTTTTCACATTAAGGGTTACTTTATTGTTGTCATTTGTTGAGTGTCACTCACTTCATAATTAACTCTTTTAATAAGCTTTAAGAGGAGTAAGATTTAGGATAAACTTTTTTACTTATCTTCTTTTCTAGTAGTTGGCTCCATTTCTTCACATTTAGGAGCTGATTCTTGAAGCTGAAGTTTTCTGATACTATAGGTTCTCATGGTTGCAATTGCTGTGACAAATTTTGAAAGAATTTCCTGAGAAGTAATTTCTTTTTCCGTAATTTTTATTCTTTCACATTTTTCTTTGTCACACTGTCTTTACAATTTCCACTTCAAAATAGAAAATTACATTGTTATTGCCAAACATAAAAACATGTACAATCACATCAGAGGCATGCCCACTACTAATCTATTCTGAGGTACTAACAATATTCCAAAAAATTAACAAATTTTCTTGACAAATGAATTTCCACCAACGTATATCATTATATCATTATTTTATAAATGAACACAGAAGTAAATATAATAAATATCATCTGATTGCACAATTAATAATAGGAATTTTAAGTGTGCCAGATATTTCATAATTTCAAATGCTTCTAAAAGAAACAAATAATTTTAACTGAACATACTACAGAGTTGGTACATATTGATTGTAACAACAAAAATGAAGTAATTTCTTTTTATAAATTTTAGCCTGAAATATAAAACATTATGTACAAAATCATACACAATTCTTTTAAAAAACAGTTGAGATAATATTAACCTGTTTAAAAATTCGTAAATATTTTTTGGTATCGCCTACTTCTGTTGAGGAAATGTAATGCTTGAGGAGGGTGTTCCTTTACAGTGCTAAACCTCACTTATGCTTACACAGTTTTGTAGATATGCAAAACTGTCACTACTGAGCAGCAGACAACCTGAAAAAATTGCATCATAAACCACTGCACAGCACTAAAGTGACTGTGTGATGTGGAGTTTCCAAAGTGAGGATCATTGTGCTTTTTTTCAGCACAGCTCGAAGATTTCAGGATAAACATGGCAGAAATGTGGTTCTAACAAGTTGAATTCACAGCTCACATGGCTTATGCATCCTTGAAAATTATTCAAGAAATGTTTCCTTGACAGTTGTTCTCATGTTTTGCTGATCTCCACTGCCATGCACACTTGCTAGATCTGTCAGTTTGCAACTTCTTCTTATGGGGTCATTTGAAGTGCAAAGTTTATTGCCACAAACCTAATTCACTCAGTGATCTGAAGGTTGCAATACATGAAGAGATTGTTGCTGTTTCACAGGATATTTTGCCAAATGTTATGCAGAACTTTTAATGTGTGTGTGAAAAGGACTCCATCTTTCCAATATTATCTTTAAAAAATAATTGCAATTCTTAAATTGGCCAATTTACAGGATTGACAGATAAAATACTGTTTTACTTTATTTTGGAGTATCTGTCAGTTTCCAATTTCCTGTCTGATGTCTACTAACAACCTATTATAGACTTTTGCTCCAGAATATGGAATTCTATTCTGAAGCCTAGATAATGATGCATGATTTACATGAAAATTATATTTACTACTAATATTGGCATTGTGAACTGTATGGTTCATTCTGAATTCACTCTTGTTATAAACCACAAATACCATTATGATATAAACGTATTGCCACAAAAGAGTAAATGTCCAACATATCTTAAGAGGGTTCTGAAAGATGTTTGGTTACCAGTGTTACATATTATACTTATTGTATGCTTCTGTAGAATAATTACTGGGCTGCATTACCAAAGATTATTATATAACAGGGCAGGCTAACTATGCTAGCAATCCTTTCTGCAGGTCAGCACAATAAAAGAAATTTTTAAGTGAAAAACCAGGCAATGCTGAGCTCTTTGACTGACATCCATATGCAGTTGCCACCTCAGTTTATTATCCATTTATGTGCCTAGGACCTTCACTAAAGTACATCCTCATCTAGTATGTGTCCATTGTTTTCTATGTCTCCTACCTGTAAGCCCATTTATTTGTTTGGGATTGTATGATTTGAATCTGTGAAAGATGAAAGATTAAGCTGTTCATCATGAACCAGTTCTAAATCTATTTCCTAGCTGTGTTTGGTATGGATTTGATTGAGCTCTTTATCAGTATACTTGTGTCATCAGCAATCATCAGAATGTTCGAAAACTCTTCTGATGTCTTGGTAAAATCATTTATATAGGTTAAGGGTAGGAGCAGCTCTAGCACAAAACCTGCACCCCTCTTTTGGGAAGTTTTTTTTTTTTTTTTTTTTTTTTTTTTTTTTTTTTTTTTTTTAGTGGCCAATAATTTGAATTTTACATCCTCTCTTTTGCTGATCTATCATCAGGAAATATAATATAATTTACTTTTTTGTGCATAGTGCATAGTGCTGTTTTGGTCACAAAATAAAAAAGCTGCATTACTGATTGTAGTGAAACTTGTGCTACCATTCAAAAAACTGCCTTTAAGCTCTCTGGTGATTTGATAGGAACAAACTGCTGATGTACATCACCTATAAGCAAAAACATCAAGTGGTAATGTATTACAAAATAAATTTTGAAATATTTAACTATGGATGTTTAATGGTTAAGTCCAGTTTTTGAATTTGTTAAATAGTAACCTAGACACTGCTTACACTTGATCCTCCATGTATTGTATCCAATAGCACCAAGCAAATACAAAACTGCATAGACACTTTTTATTTCCTTTTAGAATCATTACAACTTCACTGATGAGTACAAACTTAAGAAGGACTAAATTTAACATAGCTCCAGCTACAGCTAACCACCTACTGGTCACTGCCACTAGATTATAATTAGTTTTCAACAATTACAATATTATATAATATCATTAGAATGCATACATAATCAAACATACAATTAAATGTTATGAATCTTCAAAAGTACAACTACATAGTTTAGTTTTTAAATAGGTAGGCATTGTTTTTCACAAACAAAATTTTGGTAGAAATACATTATATTTTCATGATGTTAAAACATAGAAATTATGAATGAAAAAGTTAACAGTGATTACAAAACATTTACTGACTTGTGACCTCTGTATAATACTATTGCATCCTTTAAGCCTTAATTAAAGCTGGTGCTATGAATTAAATAAAGATCCCTCTTCCTGGTGGAAGCTTCTTTGACCCCTGACATTAGCCACTTTTTCTCTAGCCTTCCATTGGAGTTTACCTGACTTATTGAAAGGATAACTAAATGCATAGTGTTGTAGTAATATTTTTAAATAAAGGATGATATTTCGCATATACTATGTGCCCTTTGTAAATTTCTTCCCTATATTCATCTAGTAAATTTGTCCCTGAATCATGTAAATGAGTCATCATTTATGATTCCCTGTAGATAAGCAAAACTGTCACTACTGAGCAGCAGACAACCTGAAAAAATTGCATCATAAACCACTGCACAATGCTAAAGTGACTGTGTGATGTGGAGTTTCCAAAGTGGGGATCAATGGGGTTTTTTTTCAGTACAGCTCGAAGATTTCATTTATGATTCCATGAAACTATACTGCTTTATTTTTTAACCTAAAACTGAATGATTAGGATGCTTTGCCCCCCCCCCCCCCCCCCCCCCCCCCCCGCCATTTATCATTGATAGACTAACCATTTATTGTGGAGCTAACATTTATCTGATGAAAGTTTGATACAGAAATAAATAATTCGACTATGCCCTTTGATTCTTGTTGCTGTGGGGAACTAACTAAAGCTGGACCTCAGTAACACTACGAACCCCCATTCAGTACTCCCTAAGATGAAATCAATGTTGAAATATCCACATACAGTGGCTTTCAGATTTCTTCCACAAAATCTTATTAGCACCCTCTCTAAATTCCTGAAATAGATTTAAAACCAGATTTTACCTTGTCTGGAATTCATGGGTGCACTCACAGTTTGTGAGATTTGTCCTACAGACTTTACATCTGCAAGGTCAGCTGAATAGCCCAAATGAAATGTTGCTATATATCTTTCAATGTGCTACTCTCCTCCATGTTGAGAATTTGTATTATTCGCATGTCTTAGGTTTCATGTGGCATATATTTTAATGTCCCCTGGTGTCTTTCAAATAAATAAATAGGCCATTGGTTTGTTATATATCTCCGATTATTCATTTGTAGATTAATATCTACCCAATGTAGTGCACTACGCAATCTTCATCATTGTTACACAATAGCTGAAGGTATAGAGAAAATTTATAAATACTTACTTTACACATTTCAAGTGATTGTAGCATCAGATAGGTCTAAGGCCTCAGACAAACTCTCAGTATTAATATATCTTCTTTAATGTAACTTCCACCCAGTGTAGAACACTGCACAATCTTCATCATGGTTGGACAAAAGCTGAAGTTATAGAGTAAATTTATAAACACATCCTTTCAATGAGATACCCTCATTTCAAGTGATTTTAGCATCAGGTAGGTCTAACATCTCAACAAACTCCCAGTATTAATATATCATTACTTTAATGTGACTTTCTTACAACATGTGTTTGCAGAAAACAGTAGTAGTGTAAAAAACAGAACCGAAATTAATAATTCTTTTAAATAAATTACATACTGACATACCAGCAATTAATAATAGAAATATGCTTTTACAGTGTAGGCAATTTGAATAGTGTGTGAATTTAGCACTTATCTAACAAAACTATATGTTAAAGTTAGATTGCTTAAAGATGTGGCTTTTTCAATGCTGATCAATTAATTTAATACTGTAAAAATATAAACTGAATTTTGGTATTAAAATCAATACAAATCAGTTGTGTTTTGAAGTTGGAAATTATAACGCAGTTCATTTGTTACTTGTTTCAATAAATCCTCAATCCATACAGATTGACAAAATGTGGAATGTTTTCTGGGTGTTTTGTCACCTGAGATTTCTAGCAAGTCATTAATTCTCTGAAAGATAATTACTTTTTGCAACACAAAATTTAGTAAACTATGTGTTACATGAATTTCAGTGTTGCTTCCATTATATAATATTTTTGTAGGTTATTTATGAATTGTGGTCAATAGCAAACTAGATTGGGAGTCACTGTAATTTAAATTGCCTCACTATTTATTAGTATTATTTAATTTCATATTTTCAATCCTGGTAGAAATTTTGGCATTGCTAATTAGTAGAAAATAATTCAACTGTGATCCTGTTGAGTATATTAGAATATCATGGCTGTCACATATATAACTGCTGTGCCAAGTATATGTGTTATTCACCAAACAATAGCTTAAAGATATCAGCTGAATTGTCCAATACCCCTGACCTTGTGCTTTGGTTCTCGGCAATTGACAAGGCTGTAAAATGAATTGATTAATAGCATGAGGAAAACGTTAAAATACTCTGTTAGGATTCTATTCATATTGCACTATGGTGTAATTCTATTAATTTTGCCCAGATTTAATTTAGAACCTTTTTATTTATGATTCTATCATTTTGATCTTACACAAAATGTATTTTTTTTTTCAAAATCCCATGTATCAAAAAACAAGTGTAAATAAAAACATATATTAATAATGTCACAGCTTTATTTATGTTACAACAGTTTTGATGTTACACAAAATGTAATTTTTTTTTCAAAACTCTGTGTATCAACAAACAAGTGTAAATAAGAATATATATTAATAATGTCACAGCTTAATCATGAAAATTCAATGTGTGAAGTGTAACAAACATTCAAAAAGTGAGTAAATATCATCACTGGTATTAGAAGTTCTCTAAATCTGTTTAGAATCATACTTCCATTCAGCCGTCAAACTTCAATGTGCAATAACAGGTCTCCATACTGGCTATCCAGTTGTTCTAATAACACTCAATTTTTTTCTCTAGAGTGGTTGTGAGCAAATTACATTCACAATTTTTGTGACAATACTCATAAATGTGCCTCCTAATATCATGTTGTATCTCCTTCCCAGGATAGTGTAGCAATTTGATGTGGCATAAACTCAACAAGTCATTGGAGTACCCTGCAGAAATATTGAGCCCTGCTGCTTCTATAGCCATCCATAATTGCGAAAGTGCTGATGTAGGATTTTGTGCCACCACAAGCTTGCACAGTGCCTTATTAACAACTTTGGTCTATGGCTTCATGGAGTTTGCATCACTGTCAAACCCTACCATCACCACTTACCAAATGAAATCATGGGTCTATGGCTTCACAGAGTCTGCATCACTGTCAAACCATACCATCATCTCTTACCAACTGAAATCATGACTCACCTGACCAGGCCATGGTTGTCCAGTCATCCAGAATCCAACTGATATGGTCATAAGCCCAGGAGAGGCACTGCAGGCAATGTCTAGCTGTTAGCAATGGCACTCGCACCAGCAGTCTTTTGCCACAGCCCAACATCAAATTTCACTGCATTGCCTCAACAGACACATTCATCATACATCCTACCTTGATTTCTGCAGTTATATCACACATTGTTTCTTGTCTGTTAGCTGACAACTCTCTGGTGCTCTTGGTTGTTACATGAATGCTATAGACCACTGCATTGTCTGTGGTGAAAGATATTGCCTGGAATGTGGTATTTTCAACACACTTTTGACACTGTGGATCACGAAATATTGAATTCCCTAACAGTTTCCAAAATGGAATGTCCCATGCATCTAGCTCCAACTACCATTCCACATTCAAAGTATGTTAATTCCCGTCATGCAGCCATAATCACATTGGAAACATTCTTGCATGAGTCATGTGATTCCAAATGATGGCTCTGCTAATGCACTGCCTTTTTATACATTGTGCACGTGATTCTACTACAGCCATCTGTATATGTGCATATTGATATCCTATGACTTTCATCACTTTAGTGTATATCTCGGCATGTGGACTCCATAGTTCTGATCAGCAGTACTTAGCAGTACTTGGGTGACTAGGCACAATAGTGGTGTGGGTATGTTCATTGCCAGCTGTACAGCATATTATTTGTTGAATATAATAGAGGGAAACATTCCATGTGGGAAAAATATATCTAAAAACAAAGATGATGTGACTTACCAAACGAAAGTGCTGACAGGTCGATAGACACACAAACACAAACATACACACAAAATTCAAGCTTTCGCAACCAACGGTTGCGTCATCAGGAAAGAGGGAAGGAGGATGGATATGTGTGTGTGTGCGAGTGTATACCTGTCCCTTTTTCCCCTAAGGTAAGTCTTTCCGCTCCCGGGATTGGAATGACTCCACCCTCTCCCTTAATACCCACATCCTTTCGTCTTTCCCTCTCCTTCCCTCTTTCCTGATGACACAACCATTGAATTTTGTGTGTATGTTTGTGTTTGTGTGTCTATTGACCTACCAGCACTTTCGTTTAGTAAGTCACATCATCTTTGTTTTTAGATATATATTATTTGTTGATGTTGACTACAATGTTGCTGAGCTGTGCTGCACTGGGGTGTGTATTGTTGCACTATTTTGATAGAGAATGTTTCAAAAATAAGTGATGAAGTGGTTTTTGACAAGTCAGAACAAACAGCAATCTCAGTTTCAATAACACAAAGTATTTAACTGACCATTACCTCCAATGTGCACATTGTTGTTTTGTGGAGCTCATAGACAATGGTTTGTGTTGCCTATTGGAGGTGGAGCTATTCTTCCTCCCCCCCGCCTCACCCCCCCCCCCCCCCCCGCCCTCTGCCGCCCCACCCTCTGCCGCCCCACCGCACCTTATCATCTCCCTGCTCACTGAAACCCTCTCTCATAATGCACCAAGTTACAGTTGGTGCGTAGTAACCTGGCCATGCTGGAGGAAAGGCTATTGCTTGGCACAAGCATTTAAGGCAGTGAAATGCAGATGAAACTGAAAGAGACAAAGAGACAAAGAGAGTGTTGTCGGATTTATAATCTACATATACCATGCCACCACATATTGTTAATAAACTGGTTCATTTAAACACATATTTCAGACAAAGATTTGAAAAGCTATGATGATCAACTGGTCAGCTGTGATTGATGGGTTGATCACCCCTGCTCTAACCTATCACATTTTATGTCTTCTAATTCAGTGTATTTACCATTGTTAATAATATCAAATGACTTTTCAATCAGTTTAATGCTCACTTCAGAACTGTAATTTCTCACCTCTCCACAACAGTTTTCAACTGAAGTTTCTATACTAATTGGATTCTGGTTACTGTTGGCATTCTTTCATTAGAGTAGTTATAAAATATCTTTTGATATTTCTTTCATCAAGCTGGATATATTTGTTTTCTAATCACTGCCAGTTTTTCCCTACAGAACTTGGCTACAAGACACCATTCCTAAATGTGTCCAAGTTTTGTACAGAAGCCTTCACTCTTTCCCATTGCAACACATAGTTCATTTTGGTTGGTATTTAAATGATCTTCGTCCCTGCTATTATCACACACATGAGCAGAATTAGGCGTTTCTAACACAGGAGATTTTTGATGATCCATATCTTTGTTATGGTCTCCTACAACATCTGACAGCTTCAGAATATCTAAAACTTCATTTTCTTTGTCTTTAAACACCACTTCTTCACTTAAACATAGTAACCCACTTCTTTTCATTTTAAACTTCCATCTCTTCAGCATCTTTATTTAACTTATTATCTCTCGGAAAAATATCTGTTACCTTACTGTGTTTTTATACTCATCCTTTTGCTAAAATTTATCTAATTCTCCACTTTCCTTCCCTTGTAGTACACCCTCAAATTCTTGATTGAACATCACATGTAAACTCATTTCATCCAAACAAAACTCATCACCTGCTGTTTCTCTAGTACATTGATTTTTGGAGTGTTCCTCCCAAAATCCACTCCAAAGTTCTTCATCAAGGAGAGCTATATTCATTTGTGTTAATTATCTTTATTAACAAAAAGTTAAACACAGTCTACTTCTCTCTTTACACAGTGAAATCACTCAACATGGAAATTACTAACTGTTGTACGTACGTATACACTCATTATTGAAAGCACTCTTAACACTACAAATGTACAATATTCCAAAAATTTGAAACACCTCTACTACTGTATTATCATTACAATCATGACTTAGACATTTGTTACTATACTCTGTTCATCATGAGAATAAACCTGATGTAAGCATTATGCCAAGTATTCTTCTGCATTTGCTTGAATCTCATTGGATTTCATTTCACATGGAGTGGAAGTCAAGCAGTAACCAGTACAGCCAAGTACAACCATAAGGATACATTTTATGCTGTGTTACACACACGTGGACTTAGTGATAATGCAAGACAACAGCTTTACCATCACATTTAACTTTGACGGCACTGGCCAGCCAGCAGTCCAACTAACCTGCAATGGTGTGAGCAGCTGCAATTCAGAAGTAAAAAGAGACAAGCAAAGAAACAATATAGCTTTGAATCTCATTTAGTTTTTAAAAAGAATGAAATAATATTTGACAAAATTCCAGCACTACCACGCGCTTCTTAGGTGACCAGACGCAAAGCATATAATGCTCTCATTCTCACCTTACGTAGTATTCTAATTACAAACAAGAGTGATGAAAAGTGTAGGGTAATATTTCTGTGTGAACTATGTGAAAGAGCTACTGCAGGTATTTCATCCTTCTATTGAATACCGAACCCAATGAAGATATTAATTACAGTCAGTAGTCAGGTAATCTCTTAGCTCCCTCCTCATACGAATCTGAGAAATAGTTTCAGTTCTGGAACTGTCAGCTGCTACACTGATAACAAGTTGCCATGAAGCCATATTTGCTCCTCTTCTTTTGTGATATGTCATACTACATCCCACCAGCATTCAACAAGGACATGTGAAAAAGCTGTGTGCATTAGTTCCATTATGTCTGGAGGCTTAACAGTCATGTTATTTCCCAGTCCAGATCCCTTAACTTGGCTCCAGGTCAGTTTTGTTGGTTTCATATTGTAAAGGTACAACGCAAAATGTAAAAATGCAGCATTTGTATGTTGTGCTCGATCCTGTGAAAATGGTTGTTTTTCATACTTCCACAACACTTATCTACATCTGTGGTATAAAACAATGGACATAGTCCAAATAAAGTGTATTTGGTTTTCATTTTTGTCTCAAATTTAATTGTTATATTTTCTTTATTTAAGCAACCTGTATTAACAGTCTTTCAAAAAATATCAATCATTATGAATTTATATTTGAAATGAAAACAGGAGTTTTGTATGCAATACGTAATTACAAACAAGTAAACCTGCATTATTCTTACAAAATTGATGATGAATTTTACAATTATATGTAGGTATTTCAAATTGAATGACAAAAAGAATTAATTGAACCACTGAACCATAATCTGCAGAACATTATAAATTTACTATGCTACAAACTGTGCAATACATACATTGTCAGCTAATGTATTAATTGTATCCAATACAGTCCCCTGGAAAACTTCAAAGCAGATTATCTCCGTAAATTTATGAAAAACTTTAAGAACAACCAAATTCTCAGCACTTTTTAACCATGTTCCACATGCATGTTTCACTAAGGAACAACAAGCAGCCTCAACCATTTTCATACTGTGTGTTAACAGCATGACGATCAGAACACAACAGCACAGAGGCTGTGACTGTATATGATTTCTGAAATAAAAACTACATAGCTAAAGCTTGATTAAGAGATACGTCAATGGTTGTTAATACATTTGAGTATCATTTTCATTTAATGTAACTTAGTAATAATATACCTTCCAGGAGCGTAACGCCACCAATGTTTGAGTGTTATGGCTTCTGACCAATCATCACGTTTGTGTTTGTTTATATCAGGTTTATTCTTATGATGAACAGAGTATATCCATGGTCCCTGCACTAACATCATCATATGCTATCATACTGTGGACTGCCAATGGAGAGGTTCTCAGTTTAATGTGCTAATCCTTTCATTGGTAGGTTTAGAGGGTTACTGTGGTTGATGGTACTCTGTCCGCTGTCTGCTTGCAATTTCAGACACACCATTCATTTGTTTACTATGCCAGCCAGTCAGGCTCCAGCTCTCAATTGATATGATTTTTTTTTTTTAGTATATTTATTAAATTTTGTTCTTGTTTTTCTGCTCAAGAGTTTTAATCTTGCACTTTTGTAAGTGTAAATTCATTCAGTCTGTAGTGCAGTGGTTACTCACTGAACAGCCAGGTACATAGCTCATCAATGCTTCAGTGTCAGTTGGTGACACACCAGCAAGGTAGCAATATGCATAGCTAGAATTCTATCTGGTTTTACAGTTTACTTCTTCAAACGATGGAAAATACAAGACAGAATGTAACAATATAATGAAAAGGATAGTTGCTACTCACCATTTAGTGGCGATGCTGAGTCGCAGAAAGGCACAACAAAAAGACTGTTAAATTAACTTTCAGCTAACAACACCTTTATCAAAAATAGGCAAAACACACACACACACACACACACACACACACACACACACACACACACACACACACATAGCTAGGATGTGTTCATGCTGTGTGTGGACACAGGAGGAGCTGGCCACAGTTCATGAGCAATTGAATGTACTATTGGTTATGGTCAGTCGCCTTCAGACTGCTGTCTTGGGGTGTAGCAGTGGCAGAGAAAGTGGCGCATTGCATGAGATACCTCAGGTGTCACTTGTTTTGCCCATGGGCTCTGCTTCCAAGGCACCTCCTAGTATACCCGACAGAGTGGGGATCTGTTCTCACAGCAGGGTGAGTGGCAAGTGGTAATACATTCATGTCACTCAAGGTCGAGGGCCAATGTGGAGACTGGCTGCCTGGCCTTGCTCATTCACCCTGTGAGCAGACAGGTGGCTGCTCCTTCAGCAGGATCCAAGGAGGCATGTGGAGGGAGGAGTTTACTAGTTATTGGGAGCTCCAGTGTTAGGTGCTTTATGGAGCCACTTAGACAGATACAATTCAGGGCTGGAAAGAAAGCCAATGTGCACTCAGTATGTCTGCCAGAGGCTCCCATCCAAGCTGTGGGGATGGCCTTGCATATTGCTTTTGAGCATGTAGGATACAGTCGTCTGCAAGCTGTGGCTCCTGTCAGCACCAACAGTACCTGTCACATAGGTTCTGAGGCAATTCTCAGTTCATATAGGTATGCTATAAGAATATTTTGTAAAGCTGATAGCAAAATGTCATGCAGAAGCCTCTTCGGGTTCTAGGTATTCTTACACTCACATGCCAATAAATATACTGCTTAGGAGCAGTGGCATTTTTCAAAACAGATTTCTTTCTTCTAGCATACATAGATAAAGTAATCTACAAGTAATTATCATAAGCATCAGTTTGAGTAGAAAACTAGTACTTACTAAAATTTTGCAATGGAAAAACGTAAAATGACAAGGTGATCCGACATCAGAAAAATGTCAGATTGCTCTATTATTTGGTGTTTCTCCAATGTGAAATTTTAGTGAGTACTAGTTTTTATTCTTTTTGCTATGTTTTATGATATATGTGATATTTCCACCTCTTTGTGGGGATCTAGTCTCTGTATGATGTGTAATTTTGACATTATGTTTCTGGGTTTGTAGTTATTGCTCTTACATTGTCTTCAGGTTACATGTATTTCTGAAGAAGATGAATTTACATCTGCTAGAACCATGGTAAAAGTTTGAATAAAATCACATTTTGTTGTGACTGGTTAGTGCCTTGAATTTATTTACTGTACATGGAATTTATGAATGTATCAAATAGTTCAATTCCTTAACTTTATTGACAAGTAGGCTACTACATACAGTAAAAGATGAGCTAGTGGTCAGTTCTATTACAAGTGCCATCTCTCTGATGTCTCCGTCCATGGCTCTGCCCATATCAAACCCACTAACCATCAATACTACTTGCATTTTCATAGGTATCTTCCCTTCCACACCAAAAAATTTCTCCTAGATAGTCTCACAACACATGGAATGCACGTCTGCAATAACAAGAATCCTCTTGCTCAGTATACTGAAGGGCTCTGTAAGCCCTCCACAGACATGCAGTATGTCCAAAACCTAGTCCACAGATAGCCTTTGACTGTTTAACATTGTGCCCAGAAATGAGAAACATCCTATATGCCCACAATCCTTCATACCCTTCCCAAAGTGGTATCTTGCTGCCAGTCCAATTTATGCAACACCCTAATCTTTTCTATACAAGCTCAGCTTCAATATGCATACTAACCACAAGTCCACCCAAATGAATGGCCACTTCCAAACTGCTGCTTGACTGTTCAAGGTTTAGCTTTGCCTACTTAAAACCTCACTCTGAATATCTAATTTGACATTCAATTGTGTGTTTACTGAATCTAACTTAAGACTTTCATCACTTAGTTTTGTCTTAATGAAGCATTTTGAGCATTTAAACCTGCTCTTTGAGCATCTAACTTCTCTACATCTACATGACTACTCTGCAATTCACATTTAAGTGCTTGGCAGAGGGTTCATCGAACCACAATCATACTATCTCTCTACCATTCCACTTCCGAACAGCGCGCGGGAAAAACGAACACATAAACCTTTCTGTTCGAGCTCTGATTTCTCTTATTTTATTTTGATGATCATTCCTACCTATGTAGGTTGGGCTCAACAAAATATTTTCGCATTCGGAAGAGAAAGTTGGTGACTGAAATTTCGTAAATACGTAGATCTCGCCGCGACGAAAAACGTCTTTGCTGTAATGACTTCCATCCCAATTCGCGTATCATATCTGCCACACTCTCTCCCCTATTACGTGATAATACAAAACGAGCTGCCTTTTTTTGCACCCTTTCGATGTCCTCCGTCAGTCCCACCTGGTAAGGATCCCACACCGCGCAGCAATATTCTAACAGAGGACGAACAAGTGTAGTGTAAGCTGTCTCTTTAGTGGACTTGTTGCATCTTCTAAGTGTCCTGCCAATGAAACGCAACCTTTGGCTCGCCTTCCCCATAGTATTATCTATGTGGTCTTTCCAACTGAAGTTGTTCGTAATTTTATCACCCAGGTACTTAGTTGAATTGACAGCCTCGAGAATTGTACTATTTATCGAGTAATCAAATTCTAACAGATTTCTTTTGGAACTCATGTGGATCACCTCACACTTTTCGTTATTTAGCGTCAACTGCCACCTGCCACCTGCCACACCATACAGCAATCTTTTCTAAATCGCTTTGCAACTGATACTGGTCTTCGGATGACCTTACTAGACGGTAAATTACAGCATCATCTGTGAACAACCTAAGAGAACTGCTCAGATTGTCACCCAGATCATTTATATAGACCAGGAACAGCAGAGGTCCCAGTACACTTCCCTGGGGAACTCCTGATATCACTTCAGTTTTACTCGATGATTTGCCGTCTATTACTACGAACTGCGACCTTCCTGACAGGAAATCACGAATCCAGTCGCACAACTGAGACGATACCCCATAGGCCCACAGCTTGATTAGAAGTCACTTGTGAGGAACGGTGTCAAAAGCTTTCCGGAAATCTAGAAATACGGAATCAACTTGAGATCCCCTGTCGATAGTGGCCATTACTTCGTGCGAATAAAGAGCTAGTTGCGTTGCACAAGAATGATGTTTTCTGAAACCATGCTGATTACATATCAATAGATCGTTCCCTTCAAGGTGATTCATAATGCTTGAATACAGTATATGCTCCAAAACCCTACTGCAAACCGACGTCAATGATATAGGTCTGTAGTTCGATGGATTACTCCTAATACCCTTCTTAAACACTGGTGCAACCTGCACAATTTTCCTATCTGTAGGTACAGATCTATCGGTGAGCGATCAGTTGTATATGGTTGCTAAGTAGGGAGCTATTGTATCAGCGTAATCTGAAAGGAACCTAATCGGTATACAATCTGGACCTGAAGACTTGCCCGTATCAAGCGATTTGAATTGTTTTGCAACCCCTAAGGTATCTACTTCTAAGAAACTCACGCTAGCAGCTGTTCGTGTTTCAAATTCTGGAATATTCCATTCGTCTTCCCTGGTGAAGGAATTTCGGAAAACTGTGTTCAATAACTCCGCTTTAGCGACACAGTCGTCGGTAACAGTACCATCGGCACTGCGCAGCGAAGGTATTGATTGCGTCTTGCCGCTTGTGTACTTTACATACGACCAGAATTTCTTCGGATTTTCTACCAAATTTCGAGACAATGTTTCGTTGTGGAACCTATTAAAGGCATCTCGCATTGAAGTCCGTGCCAAATTTTGCGTGTCTGTAAATTTTAGCCAATCTTCGGGATTTCGCGTTCTTCTGAATTTCGCATGCTTTTTCCGTTGCCTCCACAACAGCGTTCGGACCTGTTTTGTGTACCATGGGGGATCAGTTCCATCTCTTACCAATTTATGAGGTATGAATCTCTCAATTGCTGTTGCTACTATATCTTTGAATTTGAGCCACATCTCGTCTACATTTGTGTAGTCAGATCAGAAGAAATGGAGATTGTCTCTTAGGAAGGCTTCTAGTGACACTTTATCTGCTTTTTTAAATAAAATTATTTTGCGTTTGTTTCTGGTGGATTTGGAAGAAATGGTATTGAGCCTAGCTACAATGACCTTGTGATCACTAATCCCTGTATCAGTCATGATGCTCTCTATCAGCTCTGGATTGTGGCTAAGAGGTCAAGTGTGTTTTCGCAACCATTTACAATTCGCGTGGGTTCGTGGACTAACTGCTCGAAATAATTTTCGGAGAAAGCATTTAGGACAATCTCGGAAGATGTTTTCTGCCTACCACCAGTTTTGAACAAGTACTTTTGCCAACATATCGAGGGAAGGTTGAAGTCCCCACCAACTATAACCATATGAGTGGGTTATTTATTTGTTGCGAGACTCAAATTTTCTCTGAACTGTTCAGCAACTATATCATCCGAGTCTGGGGGTCGGTAGAAGGAGCCAATTATTAACTTAGTTCGGCTGTTAAGCATAACCTCCACCCATACCAATTCGCATGGAGTATCTACTTCGACTTCACTACAAGATAAACCACTACTGACAGACACAAACACTCCACCACTAATTCTGCCTAATCTATCTTTCCTGAACACCGTCTAAGACTTTGTTAAAATTTCTGCAGAACTAATTTCAGGCTTTAGCCAGCTTTCTGTACCTATAACGATTTCAGCTTCTGTGCTTTCTATTAGCGCTTGAAGCTCAGGGACTTTCTCAGTGCAACTACAACAATTTACAACTACAATTCCGACTGTTCCTTGATCCAAGCACGTCCTGTATTTGCCATGCACCCTTTGAGATTGCAGCCCACCCCGTACTTTCCCGAGGCCTTCTAACCTAAAAAACTGCCCAGTCCATGCCACACAGCCTCCGCTACCTGTATAGCCACCAGTTGAGTGTAGTGAACTCCTGACCTATTCAACGGAACCCGAAACCCCACCACCCTATGGTGCAAGTCAAGGAATCTGCAGCCAACACGGTCGCAAAACCATCTGAGCCTCTGATTCACACCCTGCATTTAGTTCTTTTCTTAAAGAAGGATTTCGATCACTTAGTTCTTTTCTTAAAGTCGTTGAATCTGCTCTCTGGGCTTGAAGTAAATTCACTACCTCAGACCAGTCTGGTGCCTCCTTACTCACTGTCATAGTCATGGCTGGTTCTGAAGTTTCCCCTGTTTTTTGAATGCTATCCATATCCCTATTGATTTTTGACCTAGTGATAATCTAAAACAACTTCCCCTCTAAATGTACTAGCTACAGTTCTATAGCCTTTGAACAGTTTCCTCTTTTTTTTTAAATTAATTTTCTACTCAAATAATTATTGTTGTTCACTCACCCGACGTAGAGTTTTATGCTGCATCAGCAAGCAGGTGTGAATTGGCACTGGTGAATTGCACAGGCACCAGCAGCATCGCACGTTGGTTGCAGCGTCAGTGTCGGTAAGCGGTCACAAAGTCAGTAACGGTGATAAGCACCCATTGCAGTCAGCAACGGTGGTGGGTTACTGCATTGGCATTGGCTGGTTACTGCATCAACATCGGTGGTTGGTTACTGCATCAACGTCGGTGGCTGGTTACTTCATCAGCAGCGGCTGGTTACTGTGTTAATGTGGGTGGCTGGTTACTGTGTGTCTGAGAATTGCTTCCTCCCAACATCCAAATCTTCTTAATTGAAAAGTTGAGATCTTCCCTCTGTTCTTTTGACGTTATTACCTTCTCCTGTCTTATATTGTGTTGCATCCACAACTTTCTTCCTTTGGTTCAGTAGACACAACACAATTACTCGAAACAGTTTCTCAATCTTTGTTATGCCTGGTTGCTATGGCAACTTCTTCCCATTTTTGGTTTCCAATTTCCCTTTCTCTTTGAGTCCTGTCACTTGATCACTAGGTTCTAACGTTTTCTTGGACAACAAGAGACAGTGCTGTGTTGGGTTGCATGACTCACATGTCTTTCCACTTTACTCATACTTTGTGTGTGCAGCTGATCCTCTTCTTTGGGTCATAGCTACGTCACTCTCACCGTTTAATTCTTCTCCAAAGACTGTATCAGGTTAAAGGGAATAATATTTACCAACTCTCTATTCTTGAAATAAATCATGTACTCATAGAATCTTTTCAGTTCAACAACAATATATTTTCAACTTTCATCCCCAAAGTAACATATATTCTGTACAAGCTCCAGCAAGCCAACTGGTTCCAAGATAAATGTCAGAATTTACAAATAACATACAACTACATATGTGCTGCCTCATGCAGAGCCAAGACATGAAGTAAGAGTCACTATACAATACATGGTTCATCTGTCTCTGTAACAATCCTCATGAAACCACAAACCACAGATCGTTATACAAACACTCTTTGACATTTTTATATAACTTGCAAGGCAATGCTGGTAACCAAAAGGCTCTCTCACCCTTGTCATTAAAATATATGGCGTTCGAGACAGTGGAGAGCCAAGTGTTTCTAGAATTTACCCCAAAATTCTCGAAGCACTACACTACGTATGTAATACAATGCATCATGCCAGTAAAGAAACATGATGTCATCTCACATGTGGCACAAGCCATCACATCATCCAACATGGCATTTGTCATGTCACGTGAGGCAACACAATGTGTTATTAAAATTTAGGATGCATGTGTCCCCACTCTGGAATACTTACTATTATAGATGCACCCTCACTCTTGGATACTTCCTACTGTAGATGCATCCCACTCTCCAGAAGTACATAAATTTGTGTCTGTTGCTGGGAAAGTAGGGCTAACTTTGAAAATGCATGAATATGTCAAGATGTCATGATTTAAATACCTTCAAAGATGCCAGATAAGTTGGAAAGCTAGTTCCCTTCTTTTACATCCACAATTCTCCCCAGGATATATTCACTTTTTTTGTGCTATGATAGGAGCATTTTTCAGTCTGGCTCCTAAATTTTACTCTACCATAATTTTGACATTAGATCATCACAGCTTGGCAATTGATGTAGATTTTGGTTGACTCTGGTGATGACCATTTTCGTATAGGTTTTTGTATTGTCTTTTGAACCATGTTTATTATATCAAGGCAACAGATAAAGCTTTCCCAAAACAACAAGACAACCATTAATTACATGTATTTACAGGTCTTTAGTTCCTTTTCTCCCCTTTCTTTAACTATTTGAATATCGTACTGAAACTAAAACCCTCTGTAAACTTTGACGAAGCCAATTGTATGAAAAATACTGAAAGGCTAATAAAAATATTCTATTCTATTCTATTCTATTCTGCCTTCTTTTAAAATTTATCTGATTCAGACAACTGAAACATAGAAGTGGCATGTGTAAAAACGAACTCTCAAAAAACTTGTTTTTTGCCATAAAATCCAAATGAAGCTAAAGTTTTGAAAGTAAGTTTCAATTTTATCATAATAATGCATTTTTTGTTCATTTGATTTGCTTTAAACTGTTTCCACGCATTCAGTCCATGTAAGAACGAATTTTACATTCTACATTTAGCTCTATTTTAAATCATCATGTCTCAATAATGGATAAAAATCTGGTTTGACTTTACCCATTTATCTATCTCCACGCAAAATTTGGACCAGTTCATACATGTTTAAAGTATAGAAGTGGCGTGTATTTTTTGCATATTTTTTCATGTAAAATCAGAATGATACACATGCAAATGATGCCGCTAGATGAGCATTAATTTCAGCCCAAATAAAATCTTTAGCCAAAGGAATGAATTGATTTGCACAATTTGCCTAGGCATCAGCTTTGATTTGTTATTCAAACCTTGCTTAATATACTGTAACACAGCTACAATATGACAGTTGTTTGAATGGCCCTTGGTCTGTGCTAAACCAAAATCTTTTTACTCCATGTTCCTAGCTCAAATAGGTATGAAACACCAAGACCCCCTCACCTCAAACTGTGATACTGTGTGCGGCCTTTTCACTTATATTCGTTACAGCACATATATGCTGTAATGATACAGTATTCGTAAATGGGTTAATGATTCCCAGTTATCTTCTCCCTGTGTTCTGAGTGATGGTCTTTTTTGTGCTTCCTGTTTGAACTCCAGCCAGCTGGTCTGCAGAGTGTGGCATTCCATACTATACATCATCATCATCATTATTAGTGTTCTGCCAAAAGGTAGGTTTTCACATGGTAGTTCTCCAGGCTATCTGGTCTTCTGCCATCCTCTTCAGGTCTGCATAATTTCCTCTTCCCTTTATGTCATCTATCATCTTGTATCTCCTTCTTTCTCTCAGTCTTCTCCCACAAACTAGTCCTTCCAAAGCATCTGCCAGCAACCACTCCCTTCCTAATGAATGTCCCAACCAGTTGTTTTTCCTTTCTCTTATAACCTTCAGCAGACATCTTCTTTATACAGCCAGGGAAATATTCATGCACCTTTTTAGTTAATTAAATAACTATAAGCAAGTTGATGTTAATTTTTCCTGCTGTTAAAGACAATAAACTTTGAATACATTATATTTGTGTGTGTGTGTGTGTGTGTGTGTGTGTGTGTGTGTGTGTGTGTGTGTGTGTGTGTGTGTGTCTGTGTGCTGATATATGTTTCAATCATTGTAGTCAGAGAACAATTTTATCAGTATAATGTGAAATCACTCTTGTTAATGTTCAGCACACATAAATATTTTCACTGAGACATGTATCATTTTTGTAAACAAGCTGATTCTTTTCATGTCATGATCTACTATCTATGTTTCATACTATGAATTATCTGGTCAAAACTGTGTATGGTCAACACAACATTGTACATTAGTGACCAACTGAATGAGAGAGTGCAGTTTTTAACACACTTACCTCACTTTGGGATGGTAGTGTTTGCTCCGTTGAGCCATCTTGGTTTAAGTTTTGTGTGGTTTTCCCTGATCATTTCAGGCAAGTTGCTGGGATGGTTCCCACCCCAAGGCCACAGCTAATTCCATGTCCTGTTCTCACAAAACAGTTTTATATATTACATGTGTAGCGATCCCAGGGTGAATAAATAAATATATTGAGCTACTAACTGTTGTATCTCATTGTGTACAAATACAAGCTGTTCTTCATGTGCACATAGTCAAGTATTACCACACAGAGCTTGAATTACATTTCAAACTGATTGGGAACATGTTCACAAATGGAACAAGCCAGGAGATCACAATTCACAATTTCACCCCAGAGGCTGCATGTCAATAAATTCCAGAACATCTGGTAAGTTCATCATAAGAAATAAATCATTTCCAAACCAAAATACAACTCCAGTGCAAAGTAATCGAAAAATACTAGTGTGGTTCATAAAGTAGTGCTTCATTTAAGTATGTGAGCTTGCTTTCTAGTCACAGTGCACTCTTACTTAAAGTGACAAAGTACCAAAGAATTTGCTGATCTGAGCTGTGCCTTTTGGTAGCCTCTGCTGCCATATGGCTCCATGACTATGCTCAGCTTCTGTCAAGGCAATTAATCAAGTCTATTGCCTCCTTGTGAAATATCCTCGTTGATACTTGGTTGGGCTACTCAACCAGCTAAGACGCAGCTGCAAGGAAATGGATTAAATTATAGGAGACAATAAAACAAATATAATGAATAAGGATACAATAACTATTAACCCTAATTAATGTGATCAACTTTACTCTAGTTGTGTCTCAAAAGTTAATCCCTAAATATTTTACACAGTTGGCAGGAAAACTACTGCTTTGCAAAAAAGTGCTGCTCGTCCAGTTACAATATTCAGCTGCTGTGCATGTACTACTGATAACTTAAAATTTATATGATAATAATAACAATTGTCAAAGGATAACATCTATGAATCTAAACAGATAATTTAAAAAAGGCTTGGTTAATAAAGCATACATTATTTATGAGTAAGGAGAGAATTTTAAATTCCCAGTTTCAGTTCATCAGCAGCTTGTTAAAAATGTTTAAATCATAATATAGAACCTTGTTCTGAACTGCAGATCAAGTTTGCTAGGAAATTATTTTTGTGTCTTATATTGTTGCTATTATTTGTAATTAGTTACTTTAATAATCAAAGAATATATCCAGTGGGAAATTAGAGTAAGTCTGAACAGGATATCAAAGTTTTTCGAAGCAGCATGCCCATATAAAATTTTTTGGCATTCAGACTGTATCACATTGGAGTTAAAACTTGATCTTTGCAATACTATCTATCAGCATCTTGTTCCTCAGGAGATGAATGTCTGATGAAAGGGAAGTCTGACACAAATTACATCAAATCTGAGTTGAATTTCTTGGTAAATGTAGGTGAAACACATCCAGCCACACAAGAAGGCAAATCTCCAACATTCCTTCCATTCTGCAGACTGACATCAAGCATGGTGGGGCAATATTACACAAATATGGTATCAGACCAATATTCCAACCTTCATGGAAATTAAGGGTTTGGTACATCCAACGAGAGACATTCTGGGCTTGAAAGTACCTATTGTCTACAATTTGCCATTTGAATGTGGTGAAAATTATGTGCGGCAGACAATCTGCACCATAGCTGAGCCACAACAAATCAAGTATAGAAATCTTCAGAATAGCAGCCCAGTGAGGGAGGGAGGCATACTGGCACAATCCTTCATTTTTTCATCTGAATCATGCCCTCCAGGTGATGTCACGCTGCAAGTAGAAGTTAGAAAACTTTAGTCTGCCTAGTAAAATTAAATGGTCTGTACTGGTCTTTTTTTTTAGGAACAATGTCTTTGATAAAACTGTGGTGTCACCGCCAGACACCACACTTGCTAGGTGGTAGCCTTTAAATCGGCCGTGGTCCGTTAGTATACATCGGACCCGCGTGTCGCCAATGTCAGTGATTGCAGACCGAGCGCCACCACACGGCAGGTCTAGAGAGACTTCCTGGCACTCGCCCCAGTTGTACAGCCGACTTTGCTAGTGATGCTACACTGACAAATACGCTCTCATTTGCCGAGACGATAGTTAGCATAGCCTTCAGCTAAGTCATTTGCTACGACCTAGCAAGGCGCCATTACCAGTTTATATTGAGCATATTAATGTACCGTCAAGAGCGATGTACACCAATTATGGATTAAAGTTAAGTATTACAGCAACTGCGTCCGTTTTTCTAAGTTCTCATTTCCTTGTAATGTTACAGACCTCACGCCAGTCTGCGTGTAATTAAACGCATGCATTTCGGCCTCCTCTAGCAACACGTGTTGGCTCTTCTGCCAACACATCAAAAACCTCTCATGAAGAAATCATATACTGAGAAAGCCATCTAATAGAATATCCATATTGTATATTGTATATTAAGCACAATCAGTTTACTATTCTGTTAGGAGTTAGTGTAATTCTATCTGAAATTTGTGTGCTGCTATTGTGAAGTCATTCAGTAATGAATTAACTTTTGTTCATCCATCTCCACCATGACTTGTAATATTAAACAGTGTTTCAATACTTGGCAATAGACACTTCCCTTCATAGTTCTCTCACTAATGAAAAATAGCTGAAACATTTATCACTTAGAACTGGTACAAAATTTATTTATTTTTGCTCTGTCACATTTGTTCTCCAAAACATTTCAATTTTTCCAAGGTTTTAATGTCTGGATATTATGCCTATTTAATTTTTCTGCTAAATGAAATACAATGTTATCAAGAGTTGTTCCAATAAACTACATTCTGTATAGTAATGGCCATAAAATTTTCATAAAATATATATCTCTTTTTAGGATCACCAGGTTACAGTTTGCGTAATGAAATGCAGTCAAATGCCAGTTGCAAAAATTCAGACTTTAATAGATCACCTATTTATGGTCAGTGTAGCATAAACTGTAATATTATGAAATCAGCCAATAAATTAATTTTCCCTCTAAGTTGTTAACTTAACTCAAATTATTAAACAAAATATTTGTGAGGTATAACAATAGTGATCCAGAAAGCTGGGAAAACTAAATCTGGCAGCATAATCCTCTATTTGAGTAAACCTGAACAGATAATATCATGCTGAACATGTACTGTTTTTGATTAATTCACATCCCTTAATATTTTTTATTGTTATCTCTTTTTATAGAGCCAGAATATAATTTTTATTTTTCAGTTTTTGTATGTAAATTTAGTATTATCTACCTTGCTGTGAAGTTACTCTGTTACTTAAAATAAATTACATTTTTTTTTACATTTTATTACAGCTCAGACAATTGATCTACTCACTGGTGCAGGTCTCATTCCAGTTCGATCTGTTGTTTCAAAGATTGTACCTTCCGATGAGATTGGTAAGAACTGTATTACAACATTGGAACTAGAAATTTAGAAATAGTCTTTGTGACTGAATTTAGTTCACATTAAATTTTAGTTAATGGATTATAGATTGATAAATAATTTTGAAATAAAGTGCGATGAGAGTGTCAGAAAACAGGATTTCAGCTAATGCCCAGAAATGAAAAATTTCCTACCAAAAACCCTTCCATCTATTTTACCACCCAACCAATCTATAATGTACTGCAAGTCATCATTATGCTACATATTCTCCCAACCAAATGCCAAAGGGACTATATTCCTGTAGAAGGCCCAGGTCAAGATCTGTCCTATTCAGCCATCCACCACACCCCATTCCCATCATGTCATAGGTATACCATACCCTTCCAGAGGCAGGGCCACTTGTGGAAGCAGTCATATTGTACACCATCTCTACCATAACTTTTTATCAAACTTTTATTGCAGTTCATCAACTAAATGTTTACAAGAATCAATGGCAATCACCCAACAGAGCCCAACAGTAGAGTTGACAACCCAATGACAGAACACACTGCTGAATCAACATACTCATCTTAATGGCTGCTTCAAAGACTGTGCCACCTGAATCCTCCTCCCCCAATACCAGTTTCTCTGAATTACATAGAGCTTCAGTATGTGCCACATGCAACTCCCCTTGGCTACACCAGACAAACCTCAAGGATGCCATATCCCTATCACATTGGCTTGCTGCCTCTCTCCCTATTTGCTCTCAGTAATACTTCCCTCATGCAACTCCCCTTGGCTACACCAGACTAAGCTCATGGGTGCTATATCCCTTTCTCATCAGCTCCCTCTTTGCTGTCAGTAATACTTCCCTCCAACCCTCCCTCCCTCTTCCACCCGTTTCCTGCATTTTCCATCTCCATCTGGCATGGCCTCCAACTCCAGTGAAGTGGCAGTACCAGTGGCTGGGGCAATGTAGCTATGCATGTGATTATGTGTGCCTGTTGATATATGTATGTGTGTTTCACACATTGCTCTGAATAAGGACTGCACCTAAAAGTTTTGAAATGTTTTCAGTCTCTTTTATGTCCCAATGGAGCACTAAACTACATAATTGTTATCTTTACTCCTTCCACTGTTTATGTTACAGAACAGTTATTTCAGATGGATAATATGACAAGAATAACTGCTTAAATACCTCTATGTTCAATGTAATTAAACAAACCATCTGTTTGTAGTCCTTACAGGAGGGATATATAGGAGGCTGCAGAATATGCCTAGAGTCTCACTGAAGTCTTGTTTTTGAAACTTTGTAAGTAGGCTTTCATGGGAAAGTTGATGTGTGTTTTCAAACACTTGCTAATTCAGGTTCTCCAACATATTTGTGATGTTCAAGCAAAGATCATTTGTGGCACATTTCTTTGTATATGTCCAGTGTCCAACATTAGTCTCGTTTCATCCTACATGCTTGAGCAGTATTCTACAGTGGGTCACACGAGTGTTTTGTAAGCAGTCTCTCTGTAGATTCATTGCATTTTCCTAGTATCTTACAAATGTAGCACTGTCATCCACCACTTTTACCTACAAGTCAGCCTGTGTGATCATTCTATTTCATATCCCTATGGATTGCTACAGCCAGCTATTTGTGAGAGCTGAGTGGTTCCAATTGTGACTAATTAACATTGTATCCATATGATACTATGTATTTGTGTGGTGTAAAGTGCACAGTTTGACATTTCTATACTTAAAAATAAAAATTGTCAAACTTTGCACGAAACCTGTATTTTCTTTCAATCACTGGGCATAGGTTTTTGTTCGTGAGATCTGTTCTGTTAAAAGGGGAGCTTACTAGGATGAACATGCTGTATAGAATCTGACAGATATTCCACTAGGCCCTAAAGCCTTGCTTAATTTTAGCTATTTTAACTGTTTCTCAATGTCATCAATACTTCCATCTATATCATTCATCTTTGTACGGGTGTGAGAACTAAAGTGGGAGAGTACTTCTCCACATCTTGTTCTATAGGAATATTTAAAAATGGGTTTACGACATCTGCTTTTACCTTGCTACTCTCAATTTAGGTTTCTCTGTTATCCATGAGTCTCAGAACACTGATGTAACTGGCAACCTTTACTTATGATCATATTTTCTTTGTGTTTTGTGAGAGAGCTTTGATAAGATCCTGCTATGGGAGCCACTGAATGTTTCATGCATTGATCTTTTGTCAGTTATTGTTTCTTCATAAGTTTCTTTACAATGGCTGCATACCATCAAGGAGACTCCCCTGTTCTACAAGATATTGCTGCCCAGTGCTTGGTCAATTAGTCTTTCAAACATGAACCATATTCCTCCAACATTCTCTTGTCCATAGTTAAATAATTTGAGTTTCTCTTTGACATATGATGTGATGGGCTCCTTGACCAGCTTACTGAACATGTAAATATTTCTACTTATTTAAGTTATCCTTTGTATTTTAATAATCACCATTGCTTTAACAGCCTCACTATCATTAATACCAGTTTCAAAATGGGCTCCCTGAGAGAGGTCACTTCCAGTTCCACCATGGGTGGCCTACCAGATACTCTGTTCCAAATAGTTTTCAAAAAATTCATTGAATATTATTTTGTAGGATATTTCATCATTCTTGCTTCTAAAAAAGTGCAAATATTCTGACTGATTGTTGTGCAATTTAAGTCTCTTCCTACAATTGCAGTGTGAATGGGGGTGGTTTATCACATCTAACACTTAAAAAACTATAAATATCATAACTAATTGTTGGGTTATTAAGGTTTCTTTCAATAATGACAGTATTTTGAAGATATAAGTATCGGTGGTTTGAATGTGTGGAAACACCTCAACATCGTAACATCGCTGAATATTGACTGTGATCTAGTGAGCATGCTTTAGTTCATTCTATGACCGACTCTTGCAACAATGTGGTCTTGCATTGCAATTTTTTCTTGAATAAAGAGAGAACTATCTTGTTTTGGAAAGTGTTATCTGTCACCCAGATCCTATCCCAGGGAAGGACTCTATATTGGTGTCTTTGTCAAACTCCTCCTGATTTATTTTCAGGCTGATTCAGAAAATACATGTTGACAATGCTTCCATTGTGCAACCATTATCTCCTACATTTCACAAGACAAGACAATGTTTTCAATGTTGGAGCATACAGCACTTCACAGTCAACTCTTTAAGAACCCACATTCATCAAACATGGAAGTGACACTCATCAGCGCAATGTTCCAGCAGTGGACAAAAATGTCAAACAGTAGTGTACCAGAAATGATTTACTGAGTGACTTCATTGCCACTCCCACTTTTCATGAAAATCTGGGTCATACTGAGCCACAACAATCAAACTAGTCAGATTCATGATTGTTCGCTCTGGCCAATGTGTCTTCTGCACCATGTTCAAAATTGTTCAACTTGATGCAATTGCAGCCTACTGTACAGTCTTTGTTCATTCATACTGGGCACCCCACTGTGCTTTGAACAGCTATGGAACATTTTTCTGTGATATCCCTATGGATGTCACCCTGGCAACTGCCATCACCATCCATCAGTGTCACCTACATGCACTTTAATGCACATCTTAAACTGCCACTATTACTCCCAGATCAACCAACTGTCTGGTTCACAATAGTCAAAAGCATCCTCACTACATATGAGGTCACTAGTGATGGTGCTAAAACTGTTAGCCCACTCAAGTCACTTGATACCAGTCCAAATGCTTTGGACCTTATTGATGATCAAATTTCTGTCAAAATTTCTCATGAGTATGAATCAATGGATAACAGGCTCAAATTAGCAGACAGAATCTTCACAATACTACAACACTGACAGTGCATCAGTACCTTTGACAATAAAACCACAGCACATGGACCAGAGCACCAGCCTCCACGTGCCCACCCCGTCACAGCAGCCAAGCCCAGCTGACCCTGATTGATCCCCACTCATGGTGACATCATGACCCCAGCCTGGGACAGTGACATTCATGCAAACACAACAACCTCCCACACACCTGGCACCTATGATCCTCATGCAGCAACACCTATGTGGGGCTAACTTTCCTGGTTTCACACACAGTTTGGCAACACTAGATATAACTGTTGCTTGCCTTACATGGCCCATCTAAAACAGTTGCAGGGTCTGTGATGGGCACAAAGCCTAGTCAAGTCACCTCATCTTACATCACAGCAATGAACTGTTATGCATGGCCATCACCACAGAACAGCAGCAGACTTTACATCCTCGACCACTCATTTGAAAAAGATTAAGTCATTGATTCAGACACTGAAGTGAGTATACATGCTGACCCTTCCTCTTATGTCACACAGCAGTTGCACTACACTGCTCTGTGAAGCAAACAACTCTGTCATCAATGTCTAAGTCTCCAAGCACTCCCCCCTCCCCCCCCCCCCCCCAAAAAAAAAAAAAAAACAAAAAACAAAACAAAAACTGCAACTGGAATGCAAAGATGTGATCATATGGAATTTTCTCATTGTGGAAATCAGTGAACTTGCACTCGAAGCTTATTTCCTTTTCTATTTCTGACTACTATGGGATCTGGATAGTGGAACACTGACTCACCAATACAGTGACCACTCTGTTGCCATCATCACTGGCCACACCCAACCAACAACAGAGTATACTCCCTCTGCATCTCCTTTGGGCAACACACACTGTCGCATTTTGACATATGATCATCATTGTTATTTACAAGACTGCGTCAGGTCATTCATCTAAGTTCAACAAGTCCACCTACTCCATTTCAACATGATTAGATTCCCTATGCCTACAGCAGAAAAATGATGCCATATAGCAAGCAACCCCCAACTCATCAGAGGAACTCATCACAGCATGGCACTGTCTACAATTTCTTCA
The DNA here is from genome assembly GCF_023898315.1 of Schistocerca nitens. Lineage (NCBI taxonomy): Eukaryota > Metazoa > Arthropoda > Insecta > Orthoptera > Acrididae > Schistocerca > Schistocerca nitens. Next base: position 391,306,881 of record NC_064619.1, on the reverse strand, counting down.
GACACATCAGTCATCTCCACTCACCCATAACAACTTTGTCACCCCATCTCAACCTGGTCTCAACAAGGCAGCAGCAGTCTTTGAGGAAGTTTCTTCTGTAAACGTAACCTTCACTCATCAACAATATCAGTATCTCATCTCTTGCTCATGTGCTTCCCACTGAAACATTGTGCTTTTCTTCACCTCCCACCTCTCTGTGAGTGCTGGTTCTGCAATGCGCTATCAGAAATGGAACACTGCACAAGTTTACCACCACATCAGGCCCTCCGGTCTGCCACTGACCAAACAGGTTACCACTGGATGAGATCCATGCTACTAGGCAGTGGTCAATGAACTAGTTAGAAGCTATAGTTGTTAGACCTTTGGACAGCTCATGGGCTTCACTCATTCAGTATTTTGTTCAAGCTCTCTATCTGCTGTGCCATCTCATTTTTACCAGATGAGAACATGCATGAATTGCATTTTAAACAGGTTTATGGTGCTCTTGTTGATAATGGTGTTGTGATTAATGAAGAAAAATGTCAACTTAGACAAACTAGGATCATATTTCTCAGACTTATTATCAATGCTGCCAGCATTCACCCCATGCCACAGTGAATGGAATTCATCTGTCAGCTGCTGCCACCACAGGAAATCAAAGAATTACATTGATTCGTAGCAATGATTAATGTCTATCACCACCAGCTTTCACAAGCAGCCAACACTGACACCGCACTAACTGAGGTTCTCACGGGCAAGAATACCACAGGTAAATATAAGCTGGTGTATGGTTCCTGCATGCTGTTCACCTTTGACCAGCTTAAAGACTGCCTTGATATGCCATGACTTTGTCACACACTCTCCCTCATATGAAACTCACTATTACATCTGATGTAAGCTACTTCACTACTGGGGTGATTCTACAGCAGGAAGGGCCGGGTGTACAGCAACCACTTCAATTTTTCTAGCACAAACTGACACCTTAACAGAATAAGTGGTCTGTGTATGACCATGATCTTCTAGCAGTTTATGAAGCAGTTCACCAGTTTAAAGATGATGCAGTCCATTTGGACTGCTATTCATTTACTTAAACCACTGACTGCAAGGAGACTCATTCTGAAATTCATCAAAAGACACGTGGCCCAGCCAGTTCTACCACCTGGACTGTATAGCACAGTTCATGACTGACATCAATCATCTGAAGGGCATGGACAATGTTGTTGCAGACTATCTTTCACAGTTCACTGCCATCTCCACACAAATTGATTATGATAAGTTCATGGAGGCACAACTGCAGAACCAGTAGTTGTGCAATTACTGGTTCTGCAGTTGTGCCTCCATGAACTTATCATAATCAATTTGCGTGGAGATGGCAGTGATCTGTGAAAGATAATCTGCAACAACATTGTCCATGCCCTTCAGATGATTGATGTCAGTCATGAACTGTGCTATATAGTCCAGGTGGTAGAACTGGCTGGGCCACGTGTCTTTTGATGAATTTCAGAATGAGTCTCCTTGCAGTCAGTGCACAACCCCACTATTAACTACAACCTTGAACATCATCCAATATTGGGCACAAATACACAGATTTCATGTGAAGTGTTACAGAACTGAATACTTCCCCCTGTTCCTCAGGCAGTTTGCAAGATCATCTTTCTTTAACTTATTACATGCCAATTTCTGCCCAACAACATGCTTCTTCACAGACCACTTCATGTGGTGGAACATTAATGAAGATTGCACAGAGTGGACATACACTTGCATGCCACATCAACAGAGTGAAATGGAGTGTTACTTACAACCATATCTTTGCCAATTCAAGATTCCAAATGGCTGCTTCCACCATGTGCCTCTCATTCTGGTAGGACCTCTCCCTGAGACTGATGCCTATCAATATATTCTTTCAGTCATCAAGTGCATAATGTAGTGGGTAGAGGCATCACAGCAGATTAAACAGCCAGAGCTTTCATTGTTATGTGGAGTTCTTGGTTTGGTAGCCCAGCTTCTATCACCACTGATCAAGGTTCACAATTCAAATTGAGTTTTCAGTGAACTATCCATTTTTTGTGGCACACATCAATATTGGACATCTGCCTTCCAACCACAGAGCATCAGACAGGGGCAGTGTAAATTGAAAATGGCACTCATTTACCATGGACTAAATATTCTGAAGAACTGCCTTGGTTGCTGATAGGTGTGTCCACTGAAGCCCTGTGCTTTGGGTGCTGTTAGGTGTGTGCTCAGCACACTAACATAATTTCGCTATTAGAGATCCTGTATGATGAAACGTGCTCCTTACCTGCTGATTTTGTGCTTCATCAACCATCAGTCATGGCCACAGACCATTGTTGCACACACCACACACCATACCTCTGTGTTCCTCCTCCATGGCCTCGCAGTGTGCCAATAATCTCTGCACACAAAGTGCTGGATGACTGGGATTTCATTGTGTTCCACAATGACATGATCTGGTTGGCTTTACAGCTGTGCATACATAGGTCCACACAAAGTGCTTAAACAAGGAGTACATAGTTTCAAGATATTACTGATTAGCAAGCCTGCAAAAGTAATGATAAAGCATCTGAATCACATATGGGCCCTGCCCAACAACTTTTCTGCTAATGTCACACTGCTTTCTTTGAAATGTACAAGAATGCAACACACCCAAACACATGTAGTAATTTCAAATTTGGCTTCTTTCCTTCTCTATCTGAAGTAGGACTATGATTAATGATGAAAACAGCTGCCAATGCTTGTCTATAGATTTGCACCCAAGCATCATACAACAAGCCTTTTCAATGATAGTACGATTCAGTTGTTGTGACACTCTATTTTGCTGAGGTGTGTTCATAAGTGTAAACTCAAACTGTGCTCCCTTTTCTTCAAAGGATTTCATCTGAAACATATTCACCATCATTGTCCCATCTAAAACTGCCAATTTTCATGTTAAAAAGAGCAGTAGCCATACCATAGTATATTTTAAAATAATGAAACTCTTCAGACTTTGATTGAAGAGTATAAGCTGCTGTAAAGTTAATATGATCATCAGTGAAAGTCACTATTTATTTCTTTGCATCAGAAGAAAAAAGTGTCATAGGACCTAGTACACCAATATGTATCCATTCAAGGTATCGTTTGGCTCAAATGCAAGGCTGAGTATGTAATAATCATGTTTGTCTACCCTCTATGCAAGGGTTCAGAAAACATTACTTTGTCCAGAGCCTCTGCTAGATAACAATGTTTCTTCATATTTTTGAGGTTCAAATGTCCTAAGTGTTTATGCTGCAAGTCTACATCACTGTCCAAAACACAAGCACTTTAAATAGGACTCTTAGTATCTTTTAACAAAACAGTATACATGCATGAATCTTTTCTGTGAGCTACAGCTACAGATTTAGCACTCTTTTGAATTGAACACACTTAATTTTCAAAAACAATGAGTATCCAGCCATTGTAAGTTTACACACTGCCAACAAATTATTTAGTAAACCTAACACTTCAAGAACATCTTTTATTTTTATTTGAAATTCTTTTTCCACAAACAATGCTTTCAACATCAACATTCCCAGGCTTTCAGGCAAACAAAAATATATGTGTTCTGAGAAACTTTAATCTTGAAACTTCCTGGCAAATTAAAACTATATGCCCAACCAAGACTCAAACTTGGAGCTCTGCCTTTCAAGAGCAAATGCTCTACCAACTGAGCTACCTGAAGTATGACTCACAAGCTTCCCTCACAGCTTCACCAGTACCTCATCCCCTACCTTTCAAACTTCACAGAGCTTTCCTGCAAAACTTGCAAAACTAGCACTCCCGGCAGAAAGGATATTGTAGAGACATGGCTTTGCCCCAGCCTCAACCTGGAGGATGTTTCCAGAATGAAACACTGAACTGGCAGAAGTGAAGTTGTGAGGATGAGTTGGGAGTCATGTTTGGGTAGCTCAGTTGATAGAGCACTTCCCCGCAAAAGGCAAAGGACCCGAATTTGAGTCTCAGTCTGGCACACAGTTTTAATGTGCCAGGAAGTTTCATATCACCACGCACTCCACTGCAGAGTGAAAATTTCATTCTGGATTCTTTAATCATATTGCATCTACCTGTTCCTTCACATTCATCAAAGGGAGAGACTAATGTTACATTGCCCCTAAAACTAGACACCACTTAACAGCTTGCACATCTTATGCTACATTTGCAGAATTGCTACTTTTATGCTTTTGCAACAATTTGGCTTTGCATTGTCCACTAATATGACCTGGTTTTCCACATTGGTAACAAATATATTTAGAGTTTTGGTTGTGTCATACATATCTTGAGATTTTGTTGTCACCTGATACTTCCTTTGACATTGCTGTCAGACAAAGGCTGTCAATGAAGAAAATTCATTTAATGATCTTCTGTTACCTTTATAATTATTGTGTGTTTTGCATCTACATCTAATAGTCTACCCCTTACAAAACTCAGCTTCAATTGCTCACTTGACAAGGCTTTCAGAGCAGTAATGGCAACTTCATATTCCAGAGGCATTCTTAGTAACAAACTGCACACTATATCACTTGTTCAATATTAGCACTAGATGCCTTCAGGTCATGTATTTACTTATGAAAGTTCCTAAAACTATTTTCAAGTGTGTCATCACTTACATTAAACTTCATTGTCAACAGAGTTTTTCTTACTAAAATTTGATTAGCCATATCTTTCAGCTCAAAATTTTGAGTTAATGAATTCCACAAATCATAGCCAGTTTCCTTGTCCTTGACATACTCCAAGAACCTGTATGAAATTCTTTGGATTATTTGTGATTACACTTGTTTTCATTTTTGCTAAATTCTCTCAGAAGAGATTTTTTCTGTGCACATTGTTCAGTTGTGTCATCCTGAGTGGACTCTACCATCTCCATGTAGGACTTTTCCATAAAACTCACTAATTACAATTCAAAAATTATTCAGTCCTAAATTTTCAGTGGCTATGGTTTGTGTCATCAAACAATGGTATCCTGTACTTCCCCATCTCCTGAGCCATGACTGTGAATTACATATTGCATTAATTAGTTTTTCCCCCCTTATTTGTTTCCCGTCAAACCTGGCACCTGGGCCCATAACCTGTTGTTAATATTATAAATAACTAGGTATTTAGATAAGTAATATCAGTTTGTTACTTACCACAATTACAATGGCTACTACAATACAACAATGAAGACAACATACAGACTAAAAGGAAAAAACACATAGTAAAGCACATATAAAAAAGTGAAAATAAATCAAAGCGTAGTTATTAAATTATCATTACTTCAACAATATACAGTGAAATATGATTAAAATTGAATCTTTTCTAAATATTAAATTATACCACCTACATTTAATTCATTGGATTTTATGCATTTTGAGTCATTGCTTGCTTTGTTTCAATGTGTACAGATACAGTGATGACAGTGTATACCAAAACAGGTAGCTGATAGCAGAACTAGGACTGTGAACTGCAGTGTTATGTGCAGTTTAATTCGATGCACAGGTGATTAATATTTTCAGTGGTTAGACAGATTCTGGAACATTACTAATCTGGGTTTGCCTCAGTGTTAATACTTCTGCTTTCTGGTGTCTGACTTATTGCTGTAATCTGGTTTAATGACAAGCACAAAATGATGGACACAACAATGAATTAGTCAGCTTGACACCTTTTTACATTAATTGATAGGTATAAGAGTATGATCATCAGTTGGTATAAATATTTTAGATGGTATATTCATCACATCTCAGCTCTTCCATTAGAGTACAAAGTATTTGACTGTGACAACATATTTTCAATACACATCCACTATTCAGCAGTGACTGACACATATGGTGGAATTAGGTTTGGTTATTTAATCATTGCACATAAAATCTATTCAGTTTATGTTCTTGATTGACTGCGTATTATTATAAAAATAAATGAAACAGAAATGTTCACTTTTTTAACTACTAATAATAGAGATATAGTTACAATTTGATAGCAGAACTTGGACTGTCAAGTGCAGTGTTATGTGCAGAGTAATTTGATGCACAAGTGATTACTATTTTCAATGGTTATTTTTGGCACAGTCACTGACTTAATGTTTTCTCTTTGTTTTTATATATGTTTTATTCTGTTGTTGAATGTGCTTTTTAATGGAGCCATATGAGTTACAGTTTAGTTTTTATGTTGCAATAAAATTAATTCATCTAGCATGCAACAGTTGGTGAACCTGAAGTGATCTCTGATGGTCGCTGACATGAAATTCGAAAATCACTAGTACTTTGTATCATGCTGCATCATGCTAAGTATGAACATCCACAGAGACTCCATCACATATCTTCTGTATTGCAGTTCACCATAGCTCCATGAGGCCAGCCCTGCTACCAGCTGTAGATGTATCTAATGGCACAGTAATTAATCATGTGTCAGTAACACTGCCACCGTTTTGGCAACAGAATCCCATACTGTGGTTTGTGCAACTAGAAAGTCAGTTTGTGCTTGCGCAGGTAACTGCAGATGACATTAAGTACAGTGGTCTAGTTGATGTGCTCAATGAAGATACAGCCACAGATGTGCAAGAAATTGTGGTGTCACCACTCATTAAATAACCATCAAGAATGCACTGATTATTTGGTTCTTACGGGCCAAGGTGAAGAGACTGGAGAAGCTACTCTGCATTAAGAGCTAGGTGATTGCATCCCACTGCAGTTACCACATCAACTAAGTACATTAGCGAGTAGTGCAGTCAGTGATGACATTCTGTGGAATATTTGGTTATCATGCCTGCCACCTGACATGTTGAAGATATTGATAGTGTGAGCTGGCAATCTAGATGCCCTTGAGCAACCACAGGTCACATAGCAGAAATGTGTCAGTCCATATGCATTGCAACAGTTTTCCCTCAGCCTCAGGCAGACAACACACTCAGGGCACTACAAGCAAATGTTGCAGAGCTCACTGTGCAAGATGCAAGTTGCTGTATTATAGAGCCAGACTACCAGTTGCTGATCTCACCACCACCACTCACAGAGAAAGCGCAGCAGCTCCATCACCAGCAAGAGTCTGCTGGTACTACCAATGGTGTGGTTCTGAGGTGTGGAAGTACAGCCCACCTTGTGAGCAGGAAAACTCAGTGGGAAGTAAGTGGTGATGGTCACTGGCTCTCCAGATGGCAGCTATCAACTATTTGTAATGGAACAAGGAACAGTTTTTGGTAGACATGGGTACTGACGTTATAGTCTATCAATCTGCCCATCTGCATTCCAGCTGTGAGACCACCACCTTTTCATTGTCAATGATTCTACAATCACAAGATATGGTTGTGTCACATTATTGTTAAACTTAGGCTTACAATGCAAAATTAAATGGCAGTCTGTCTTAGCAGACATGAACACCCCATACTCGGAGCGGTCCTTTTCTCATTTTATGGACTCCTGCCAGACCTCCATCAATGATGCCATCTTGACACTACTACCAACCTACTAAGAAAGGGCAAGTGTGTCTTGTAGAAGATACAGAGTACGGATGACCATCAGTGATTCTCTGTTCATAGAGCTCCTCAGGCAGTTCCCAGAGATCGCAGGCTCCAACACTAGCACCTGTGCTACACTGGACTGGTGGTGCACTATATTTTGCCTGCACCTGGACCACAACCAAACAAACTGACATCCCAGAAATTGAAGATAATTAAGAAGGAATTCTTGTCTGTGCTCACAAAAGAAATCTCCCACCCGTAGAGCAGTAGTTGGGCATCTCCACTACATGCAGTTCCAAAGAAGAAAAATGGATGGTATCCATGTGGTAACTATAGACAGCTCAATTTCAGAACCATTCCAGCTCAGTATCCAGTACCGCATATTGAAGATTTTACATTTAATGTTCAGAGTAAGCACATCTTTTCTACATTGGACTTAGTTCGTGCATTGTGCCAGTTACCTGTGGCACAGGATGCAACACTTGTGTACACTTTAATACATAACTGACTACATGATGTGAACATTGTGAATGACTACCATAGCTTGAGTGAATCATTGTCCTGCACAACCACTTGTAGAAGATTATATCATATAATTAAAATTTGATATTATGTTTTTATTTACAATAGAAAAGAGAACAAAATTGGTGGACATGAAATTATAATGACCAAAGAGTAAACCTATTTAACTGTGGTTTGGATAACAGTAAAAGTGACAAAATCACAGGAACTATGTCATAAATATTATGCATACTCCTTCAGGGACATAACAATCCTGCCAAAATTGGTTAAAATAAGAAATTTTATAGATCAAAGAAATGGTAAAATAAGTAGAAGTGGATAACTTCAGAATTAGAAAAATCAGGATTACAAAACTGTATTGGAAATAACCACAAACTAAGACTGGAACACATTGGAAGACAATAATTTTGGTTATGATTCACTTTATAAATATGAAGCTTTTCAAAAAGTAAGATGTCTGCTGATATGTGGAGCTTGGGGGCTTTTGAATGAGTGTCAGTTTATAAACAACTTGCTATTCCCTCACTGAAAGCCCAAACTCCATATGTTCTGTAAGGATAAAAAAATCTTGAATGATTTTTTGAAGAAATTGTTCCCAAGTTAACTTACTATTCTCTTGCTGCCAGAAATCACAAGAATACTTAGTGATATAATAATAATAATAATAATAATAATAGCTTTATTCAACATCGAATGGTACACTGCACATGTACAAAGAAACAGTAATGATTAAAGTTATTTGTACAATACACAAGACACATTCTTCTGAATACGTCATTAATTTACAACAAAATTACAATAAGGTGTTTACTTATTTCTGTTCACATAATTTCACAAAGCATTTGTTGTTCTTCATATAAGTATGGTACTCTTCTAATGTGTAGAAAGGGTGTTTTACTAAAAATTTCTTAAGCTGATGTTTCAGTTTAATTGTAGGAAGAGCCATGACTGCTCTAGGCAGTGCATTAGCTAATTTTATACCTGCATACTGAGGCCCCTTTTCGTAAAGTGCTGTTCTGTGGCTGCCAATGTAAAATCTTTCTTTATTTCTAGTATTGTACTGGTGGAAATCTGAATAAGTGTTTGGGTGCAGTCTTTTCACAAGCAATATGGCTTTTAGAATGTATGTGTTTATAACAGTTAACACCTCTGTTTTTGGAAACAAGTTGCGACAAGATTCCCTATATTTTGCTCCACAGATTATTCTCACACCCCTTTTTTGAAGAATGAGTAGCTTATCTAGATTAGCTTTGGTTGTTGCCCCCCAAATTTCAATACCATAGTTCAAGTGAGAGGAGAAAAGAGCATGGTATGCAGTCTTTAGGACTACGGTGTCTCTACAGAACTTGCTAATAGTACTGATTGCAAATATATTTTTTGACAGCTTAGTTGCTAGAGAGTCAATATGTGTGTCCCATTTCAGGTTGCTTTGGATTGTTATGCCAAGGAATTTTACACTAGACTCTTTCTTTACCAATTCGTTGCCCATGTATAATTTTATTTTATTATTCAAACTACTTTTGTTTAACTCCATCAAACATGTTTTACTGGTGCTTACATTTAAGTGGCTTTCATTAAAAAACTGAACAATTTCTTTTGTCACATTATTACACTCGGCCTCTAGTTCATTACATGATTCCTTTTTACATACAATGGATGTGTCATCGGCATACAGAACAATTTTGGAATTTATAGTACAGTATTTAATATCATTTACATAGATCAAGAACAGAAGGGGGCCCAATACTGAGCCCTGGGGCACCCCATATTTTATGCAAGAGATCTCTGATTTGTAGACACCACTTTCCATTTTAAGTAGAACAATCTGCTTTCTATTGCTCATATAACATTTTATTAGATCATAAGCAGCACCTCTAATGCCCATGTTCCATAGCTTGTCTAATAGGATGTCAACGTTCACACAATCAAAGGCTTTTTCCAGGTCTAGGTATACACCTGCCACATGTTCCTTGCTTTCGATACCCCGTAACACCTCTTCAATTAGTTGAGCAGCTGCAGTGCTAGTTGATTTACCTTTTACGAATCCATTTTGATTTTCGAACATCAGGTTGTGTTTGTTAAGAAAGTTTATAATCCTGTTGTATATAACTTTCTCAACTATTTTGGAAAAGGCAGGAAGGATTGAGACTGGTCTGTAGTTTTCTATTTTTTTGTTGTCACCTTTCTTAAAAATGGGTGTTACCTGTGCTATTTTGAGTCTGTCTGGAAAGGTGCCTGATTCTGTTATATTGTTGACTGCTGCAGACAGAGGTACAGATACATTTTGGCTACAGGCTTTTAAAACATTAGTATTTAGGCCATCATTCCCAACTGAATTAGAGGGTTTTAGAGAGCTAATGATGCCCATTATTTCTGCACAGTTTGTGGGGGCTAGATATATACTATGGTCACATGTATTACCTTTAAAACTGTAGTGCATGTTTTTATGTTTGTCATTTATGGCTTCCCCTACGGAAGAAAAATATTCATTAAAAATATTTGCAGTTTCCAGTTGGTCTTTTATGAGCATGCCATTGTGGTTAATAGTAAAGTCCATACAGGATTTGTCATTGCCAGTTCTAAAACTGTTTATGACTGCCCAGATGCCAGTAGTTATGTTGTGTGAGTTTTGAAGCTTATTTGCAACATAGTTGCTCCTGGTCTGTGTAAGTAAGTCCTTATAGTATGCTTGATATATTTTGAAGGCTTCCTTTAGCTCAGGAATCTCTCTATTATTCAGCATTGCACTGTGGAGTAGTTTTAATTTTTCCCTCACTTCAGTGACATTACTATTTACCCAAATATTTTTGTTTATATTTTTTGTTTGTTTCATTTTTGTGATTACAACTGGGCATGTGGTATCAACGCAGTAATAGAAGTCAGCAGCAAAGTTATCATATGAAAAGCTATTATTTTCAAACCATTTTATTTGTGCTAGCATCCAGTTTAGTCTATTTATGTTGTCATTATACATTATTCTTTTAGTTACAAACTGTTGCTTTGTGGTGACAGTGGGGGCCTCATGGCGTTCCAATTTAAGCTGTACTGCATGGTGATCTGAGATGGCTAGTTTTAAAACTGATGCACTGTGGGATAGGTGGGTCATGTTTGTTATTATGTTGTCAAGACATGTTTTACTATTGCCAATTTCTCTAGTGGGTTCCCGAATGAGTGGGGTCAGGTTAAATTCATCACACAGACGATGTAACTTTTTGGTGCTGACATCATTTGTTAATAAATCTATATTTATATCCCCTGTAACTATAATATTTACATGACCATTTGGCCCAGTAAATGTTGTGTCTATATATACAAGCAAGTCAGAAAGATTTACAAAAAAGGTATCTGTATTTGCTGCAGGTGGCCTGTAAACATCGATAACTGTTATGTTATCTCTACCCCATTTCAGGTTTATTGCAGCAAATTCTGAGACTTCTTCCAAGCAGAAGGAACTCACATCAATAACATTAAAATAACTTTCATTTATAGTGAAAATTGCTACACCTCCCCCAGTCTTGTCTTTTCTACTGAAGGCTGTGCAGAATTTCATACACAGTGGTTGACTAATGCTAATCAGAGCTTCATTGTACCAATGTTCAGTTACAACTAATATATCGGGTTTGTCAATCCGTGAAATTACATCTAGATCATTATGCTTATTTCTAAGACTACCAAGATTCTGGTGTATGATTTTAAGGCTGAGTTTTACCTGCTGGACCTTAGAGGATAATTTTGGACTAGCAATGAGGCCAGCAGGCTTCACAAGTTTCCCTGGCTTGCCAGCGGTGGCTGGTGTTGTGGCAGATTTTGTTGAGATGGGTTGTACCACCCCATGGCAATGGACTTCTTTTCATCACTTTGTGAACAATGTCGCCTCACTTCCTCAATAATTTTGCTACTAATGATCTTTTTGCCTCTTTTGTTCATGTGCAGACCATGAGATGTGTGCAGCTCCCTTTCTAGATAGGTGACATCTACTAGAGACACATTCTGAAATTTACTACATACATCTTTAATCCTGTGAACAATACAGGTTTGTTTTTATCAGCTTGAATAAGAAATTGGTGATTTCACTTATTTTATTATATGTATTAAGCATGTAATGGAAAAAAATGTAATGAAGAAGTAGAAAAGTAGCAAGTGGAGTCATCCCCACCTTTCTGTCTCTCATAACTCCCTATCAGATTGTGCAGATAACTGTTACCAACAACAATTGAAAACAGGGTGTAATTCTTACCAATTTTTAGGAATCCTGCTGTTTCGTCATTGTAATTATGAGAATTATTTAATACACATTCTTTACACAACACTTAAATGTCATAAAAAAAATCAAATGCTGGATAACATAGCAATTTAGAATTCCAGTCAATAATCATTACACACAGTACATTTTAACACAAAATATGGATCAAGCTGTTCATCAGTCTACAACACATAAATACAGAGTTTCCAAAATACAAATTTCATATTTATACAAGAAATTTTGCACATTTAAAATATTTTTTCTTCTGTCTTGAAAAGTCTTTTAAAGAAAATTTAAAGCAATTTAATCCAGTACCTAGCTGCCATGAGAAGTAAGCAGCCACCTTTCAATTATTTTACACACACTACACTTCTGGGGTCACTGCAATATTTCAGTCACCATTGTTCACAAACTTTCATAGGGCACTGCTCACATTACTCAGAGTCCATTACCATTATAATTCCTCATAGTGCATTGTTCTGCTGATGCACAATATTAAAAGGAAACAAACAACTTACATCAGTATGCACATATATATTTCAGCTATCATGCCAATCATTTTCTTTTGTATGATGGTTATTAATGTTATATTGCAATTGAGAAAACATTTTTACATAAGGTATATCAAAGCAGAAATTCAGTCTTAATCTTCCATTCTCAAAACTGTTCAAAACCACATGAAGTGAACTGTGGTCTGTTGTCTGACCCAAGTACTTCTGGCAAACCTTTTATGTGAAATATGGAGGACAATGCTTGAATGGTGCTACATGATGTGGTAGAAGCCATAAGCACCACAAATGGGAACTTGCTAAGAGAGTCTACCACTATGGAGCAACGAGTGTTCCAAAATGGTCCTGCAAAGTCCATGTGCACTCGTTGCCATGGGGATTGAGTCTTAGGCCAAGCTGGTTTTCTGCTCATGCACAACAATGTGACATTGTCTGTTCAATGTGGGCATCCATTCCCTGCCAAGTACAGTGCCTGCACACTAACTGTTTAGTGTGAACAATTCCCCTATGTCCTTAGTGAAGTAGTTGTAACACTTCATTTTTTAACAATTTGGCAATAAGCACACATGATTTTCCACTGTCATTTTGAACTAAAATCACACTCTGTTTAACTGAAAGATTACGTTGATGTGCAAAATATTGGTGCACAACTGAGTTCTGGATACTGTTCAATGAACAATATTGAGATGTGTGAATGTAATGCACCAAAATCTTGAGATCTGGGTCTGTAGTGCAAGGGAAAAGATTCCAACAACTCAGAGTCCTGCACATTGATTTGCAACAGGATGCAGCAGATGCATCAAAACCAGAGTCTGGGCCAATTGGAAGGTGAGATAGGGCGTCTGCATTGCCCTGCTTTGCTGTACATCTGTACACAATTTCATACTGATACTGCAAAAGCAACAAAGCACAATGTTGCAGTTTTTGAGCAGTGCATGTATGAACCAGCTTTCACTGATGAAACAAGGACTGCAAAGGCTTGTGATCTGTCACTAAAAAGAACTTGCAACCATAAATATAGCAATGGAATTTGGTCACACCATATGCAGCAGTGAGAGCCTCTTTTTCTATTTGAGAATAATTTCACTGAGTTTGAGTGAGCAACTTTGAGGCAAAAGCAATGGGTCTGTCTAGTGCACCAATTCCATGTCAAAGCACAGCATCAATTCCACAGAAAGAAGTGTCAACTACAAAACTACTGGTTTGGCAGGATCAAAATTACTAAATATCCGTCACTGAGCAAGGCATTTTTGAGTTTCTGAAATGCATCATGATACTCCTTAGTCTACAAGAAAGGCACATTTTTCCAATGCAATTGATCCAATGGAGCAGTGATCCATGAAGCATGTGGAATGCAACGAATGTAGTATGTCAACTTGCCTATCATTGACTGCAGTTCAGATACATTGCAAGGAACAGGCAGGTCACTGGTTGCAAGCAGATGAGACTGATGGGGGTGCACAACCTGACTTTTTATCACATGACCTAAGTACCATAGTTCAGTTTGAAAAAAGTCACACTTTTTGAGATGACACTTGAGTCCTTCTTCTGACAACACTCAAAAGAGAGTACAAAACAAATTGGCAATGTGTTCCTCCGGTTTACAGCCTGAGATGACAATATTGTCAAGGTAGTTTGAACAAAATGGCAATTTTGCAGTCAGTTGTACACAGTAACATTGAAAAACAGTGGGTGCAGAAGCACTGACAAAGAGCAAATGCAAATAGTAGAACAGTCCTGAGTGTGTGTTCACAACAAACACTTTCTGTGACACTTCATCCAATGGAATTTGCAAGCAGGCATCATGTAAATTTGTCTTAGAAAAGTAATGTCCTGCACCAAGCCTGTCCATGAGTTCCTCAGGGTGAGGTAATGGATAAGTGACAGCTACTGTCTGTGGATTGACTGTAGACTTGAAATCAACACAAATGCAAAATTGACCAGAAGGCGTAAACAACAAAACAAGATGACTTGCCCATTGACTAGCTTGAATGAGAGAAATTATGCCATTATCTTACAGTTCTTTCAATTCCCTGGCTACTTTGTCTTTTAAAGCAATTGGAATGGAATAGGCCCAGAAAAACAAGCTGCACATTGTCTTTCAATGTAACATGCACTACAAAGTTATAAGCTTTTCCCATTCCTTCTAAAAATAGTTCAGAAAATTCTTTAAGCAAGCTACCTGCACTGTTGTTTGGTGCAAAAGCAGACAATGAAGGTACATTGTCTTGGGTGCTAAGTCCAGACAAATCAGAGGCATCTAAACCGAATGTGTTCTCACTGTCTCTTGTTTTCAACACAGTAAAATTTCACTGTCCTAGTGTCAGATTTGTAAGTGGCAGGCAAACAACACTGTCCAAGCACTGGAACTTTCTGTCCATTGTAAGCTGTGAGCTGCTTGCTAGATTTAGAAATGCATGGTGAGCCTAACTGTTCATACATGACACATTAAGCAAAGTGACTGAGTTACCAGTGTCTAATGGAAAGTTCACACAATGGCCAGCAATTCATAATGAGACAAGTAGTTTTTTAGAACAACATAGCACAGCACTAGGGTGAGAAGGAAGCACAACCTTAATTAATGGTTTACGCAAATAACTTATCCTCAAAAGCAAGCAAAGCCTCTGAAAAGACAAATTTGACTAGTTCTGTGGCTCCTCTCCTGGAATACATGCAAGAACACAACAATATATTAGCAAATAGAAACACTTAAAAACAATCACCCCTCCAAGCTAAAACACAAGAGAAGCAAGCAAAATCTTTGGCCAAGTTGATTGTCTTCAATCATCTCTGAATTATCCTCATTCACCAATGTAGAGTGTTGTACCACAAGGAAGCAAGGGAGAGGGTGCTGTTATGGGTGGCCGGTATCCTCTTTCTACAACACAAATGCACCTGTGTGTTAAAATAGTTCTTTATTTACATGAACTGGAAAATGTACTTAACTCGAATAGAGTCCATGTTTTGTGGTGCAACAGTAACAGTCTTCTTGCAGATTGATGTAATGTCAACATCAGTAATCTTGCTATTACAAAAATTAGTTACTCACTGCTAGTACAGTACAATTCTGGTGTAGATAAACTAGTCCCACTACAGACAGTAATCTGGTCACTTTGTACTGTCGTATCCTGTGATGAACTAAACCCACTCTGCGAGTAAACTGACAGACACCAAACTGGATGATTCAGTGACTCCTTCTGGTCAGCGGTGGCAGCCTAAATACATGCTGTTGAGAGGGCATTAGTGGCATGTTGCTTGTGAGTGTGTCTCTGGCCTCTCTCGTGATAAGCGTGTTTGGTCCAGCACTTAGTAATTGATCTTTGCTTCATCATTGCTGACCAAAGCACTGGTGACAGCTTACACCAGCGCAGAAAACTAGTAAATTTTAAATACCTTTATATGTATGAGTAGATTTTTTCATCTATTCAGTTACATTATATTTCTGACATAGGAAATATATTCATAAGACTAAACATTCTGAAAAGAAATTAACACATTACTAACTGCTAAAATCACACTCCTAGTGAGGTGGTGCAGTGTTCAGCACACTGGACTCACATTCAGGAGGATTGGGAATCAAATCTATGTCCAGCCATCTGCATTTAGGTTTTTCACAATTTCCCTAAATTGTTCCATGCAAATGCCAGGATGGTTCCTTTAAATAGGGCACAGCTGATTTGTTCTCCACCCTTTCATAATCCAAGCTCATGCTCTGTCTTTAATAAACTCATTGCCAATGAGATGTTAAGCTCTAATTTCCCTTCCTTAATCCTACAAACACACCAAATCATGTCTCAATAAATGGTTACTACTTTCCATCACAGTCATTTCATTTCCTTGGTCCATCTATTATTTTTCTCTTTTTGACATGTTATTGTTTACATTCAATGTTGCTTAGCATATCTATTCAATTGTCTTTTTACTGGGGCCTTTTGTTTTTACCTCAAATGGCTATGAAGTGTGCAGAGAACATATTGCAGTCTTTCTCTTTTTAAATTACACTCCTGGAAATTGAAATAAGAACACCGTGAATTCATTGTCCCAGGAAGGGGAAACTTTATTGACACATTCCTGGGGTCAGATACATCACATGATCACACTGACAGAACCACAGCCACATAGACACAGGCAACAGAGCATGCACAATGTCGGCACTAGTACAGTGTATATCCACCTTTCGCAGCAATGCAGGCTGCTATTCTCCCATGGAGACGATCGTAGAGATGCTGGATGTAGTCCTGTGGAACGGCTTGCCATGCCATTTCCACCCGGCGCCTCAGTTGGACCAGCGTTCGTGCTGGACGTGCAGACCGCGTGAGACGACGCTTCATCCAGTCCCAAACATGCTCAATGGGGGACAGATCCGGAGATCTTGCTGGCCAGGGTAGTTGACTTACACCTTCTAGAGCACGTTGGGTGGCACGGGATACATGCGGACGTGCATTGTCCTGTTGGAACAGCAAGTTCCCTTGCCGGTCTAGGAATGGTAGAACGATGGGTTCGATGACGGTTTGGATGTACCGTGCACTATTCAGTGTCCCCTCGACGATCACCAGTGGTGTACGGCCAGTGTAGGAGATCGCTCCCCACACCATGATGCCGGGTGTTGGCCCTGTGTGCCTCGGTCGTATGCAGTCCTGATTGTGGCGCTCACCTGCACGGCGCCAAACACGCATACGACCATCATTGGCACCAAGGCAGAAGCGACTCTCATCGCTGAAGACGACACGTCTCCATTCGTCCCTCCATTCACGCCTGTCGCGACACCACTGGAGGCGGGCTGCACGATGTTGGGGCGTGAGCGGAAGACGGCCTAACGGTGTGCGGGACCGTAGCCCAGCTTCATGGAGACGGTTGCGAATGGTCCTCACCGATACCCCAGGAGCAACAGTGTCCCTAATTTGCTGGGAAGTGGCGGTGCGGTCCCCTACGGCACTGCGTAGGATCCTACGGTCTTGGCGTGCATCCGTGCGTCGCTGCGGTCCGGTCCCAGGTCGACGGGCACGTGCACCTTCCACCGACCACTGGCGACAACATCGATGTACTGTGGAGACCTCACGCCCCACGTGTTGAGCAATTCGGCGGTACGTCCACCCGGCCTCCCGCATGCCCACTATACGCCCTCGCTCAAAGTCCGTCAACTGCACATACGGTTCACGTCCACGCTGTCGCGGCATGCTACCAGTGTTAAAGACTGCGATGGAGCTCCGTATGCCACGGCAAACTGGCTGACACTGACGGCGGCGGTGCACAAATGCTGCGCAGCTAGCGCCATTCGACAGCCAACACCGTGGTTCCTGGTGTGTCCGCTGTGCCGTGCGTGTGATCATTGCTTGTACAGCCCTCTCGCAGTGTCCGGAGCAAGTATGGTGGGTCTGACACACCGGTGTCAATGTGTTCTTTTTTCCATTTCCAGGAGTATATTTTCATCTTTATTCTCTTGCTTGTGACCTGTTATCTTAACTCTTCCAGATTATACCTCATATATCACTGATCTCCATCATTTTTGAGGTCAAGGTTTTTTTTATGCTGATTCTTAATATAAGAGAGAGAGAGAGAGAGAGAGAGAGAGAGAGATAGACCGTACAGGCCAAAAGTAGCTAAAAAGCTCCAACAAACATGAGTCCACAAATCAACCACTGCCAAGGTACTGCATTAATTTGAGTTGGGAACCAACTGTAAATGCCTCTGGATACTGTGGCATTTATGTTGGTATCTCAAGGTTTGGGACCGACTATCTCCTTTCTTTACACATGTGCAGCTACTTTCCTATCACATTTGGGCCAATGTCAATCCTAATGCAACACACATATCAAGGCATCAGCAGCATTATTTGTTGAATGTCTGGGCAGGACAGCTTGGAGGCCACATAATTCGACCACAGTTCCTGCCACACAGACTAACTGGACAGCAGTACAAGCAGTTTCTGTACTTCCATATGTATATGATGATGTCCCACTGAACCATTGCCTGAACATGTGGTACATGCATGATGGTGCTCCAGCACATTTTCAGTTATGAGTGCACTGGCTTCTAACTTGGACATATGGTCAACAGTGGATAGATAGAGGAGGGCCTGTACCATGTCCTCCAAGGCCCCCAGATTTAAATCCAATGGATTTCTGTCTGTGGTGTCATGTCATTAGCCTTGTCTATACTACCGATGTTGGCTCTCTTCAGGAATTATGGTTGTGGACTGAAGCACCCCTATAGCATTTACAGAATTCCCCAGGACTGCCTGAGGGATTCACAACTCATTTCAGAGACAAATTCAGTGTTGCATTCAGGTGCATGGACAACATTTTGCACACCTACTTTAATGTTTAGAAATACCATGTGTTCCTAGACACTGACGAACTGCAACAGAAAATATGTTGTATCTTGACAATGGTTGATTTCTGGACCCATGTTTATTGGAGCTTTTTAGATACTTTTGTCCTGTATTTTCCATGTGTGTATTATTGGCCATCACTTCTGAAACACCCTGTATAAGCTTATTATTATTTGGAAACAGTCTTGCATTTGAATGAAGTCTAAATTATGTCTATAAGATCACACATTAACATCATTTTATGGAAGAAAGGCTCTTTTCAAGGACGTTCATATATGTTTTGCGTGCGGAATATCTCTCTTGAGGCACCAACAATAGTTTGCAAACATCTTCACATCCTAGCAATGCTGATACCTCTCCTCCACCACACTATCATCTCTATGAAAATGCTCACCATGCTCCTCACTATAGTCTCCACAGTTTTCAGGGAAGTAATCTAAATGTGAACTGAGAAAGTGCATCTTTATTGACATACAAACACCAAGAACCAGGAGCCCCTTGACATCATTTTCATACCCAGTGTCCTGTAGTTGCCAAGAAAGTTTTTTATTATTGAATCAAGCCAACTAGGCACTCCTCTCTGTATTCTCCATAGTTTGACTGAACTTTGTATTTTTTACAGGCTCCCTAACCTGAGGGCCATCCAAAATTCCCACATTAAGTTCAGCCTCACTGACATGTGGAAATTATCTTCTGCTTTAAGAAAGTAAAACTCTACTTTCTTTGTTCACTATCTTTATAAAGGATATCACCAAACCAAGTTTAATGTTTAGCAGTGGCACTAGAATTTTCTGAGTATTGACAAGAGCTTGTGACTTAACACTGTGCGATCTGATGTTGGGGAAGGTTATGTTTTCCATATGTGTTGTACATAGTGCTTCTTATCTGCCTGACTCTCTGATTGGCATAGAAAGTATGGTTATTTGGTGTAGCCACATAGTAGACCCAGAGTTATGGTCACCACCTGTAACAAATAGTATTAATGTGTACCTGGTCATCATATATCATACTTACAAATTTAACGTTATTAAGTATAATGTGCATTAAGCTCAAAAATATACCTTTTGCGAAGTCTCCACATATCTTCCATTGTGATGTTCATATTTCAGAGCAGTTAACAAACACTCCACATTACTGCAGGTTTCACTCATTTGTTCTGAATGATCCACTGGAGCAGAAGCAATCACATTAAGAATGTGGAGTACTACAACTTTCAAACTTCTACTTGAGGACTCTATTAAAAAAACACCATTCAGTAGAGATATATATTATACCCAAAGCTTCAATGAAACCACCAGTGTCATTACAGTGAACCAGAGAAGCTTCTTCATCCTTTCTGAAATACTGTTGAAACTCATCTTTGTGACTACAGCACCAACAGAAGGCTGTCGCAGGAGCTAACAGTCTACTTTCATGAAGACATTACCCTAGTATCTGGGTAGATTCTTTGGATAAGCGCAAATATCATGTCAAATAATATAGTTGAGCTTGGATTAAGGGTTTTGGGCTGGCATGAATCTTAAGGGGTTCCATATGAATCACCAATATCCCCAACTCTTCATGCATTTCATCATCAGGGCCAGAAAAGTCACTCTGGTTATCAGGGGCTGCTGGAATCAGAAATCTTGATTCATGAGGCACTGGTCCTATAACAGCAAATCTGGATATTTTATGCTCTCTTTGTTCTTATGGTTTATTTCTAAAAGTAAAAGGAGATATATTCATTAAATTAATTCAGGTAAGATACTTAATTTAAGTAATTTAAACAGCTCTCTTAAAGAGACAAATTAAGTTCATGAGAATCAGTCATTAACTTACCCTGTAAATTTGTCATTCAGAAATAACACTCAGCAGTATGATTTCTTCCTTCCCTCTAAATCACAGGTACACCAAAATTGAGCCACATCTGTTGCTTTTTGCTCCAGCACCACAAACTTTCAATACATTTTGCAGCTTACATGTGGTGCAAAGGGCTTGTTCTCATCACCAATTTTAATTTCAAAGTACCAAGCATGATGGCACAATAGTTAGCACACTGGACTCGCATTCAGGAGGATGATGGTTCAAACCCACATCCAGCCATCCATATTTAGATCTTCCACAATTTCCCTAAATTGCTCTATTGCTCTATGCAAATGGCAGGACGGTTCCCTTGAAAGGACACAGGCAATTTCTTTCTCTACCCTTGACGCAATCTGTCTCTACTGACCCTCATGTTAACAGGATGTTAAACCTATCTTTTCTTCCTTCTTCCTTCAACTTCAAAGTATGCATGACACATTTTCTACAAAAAAGGAGTAATTTTTAACTTCCTATTTGGCATAATGACTTTATCATAAATGTAGAAAAATTGGTTAGGGTGATTCTTTCACTTTCTATTCATTTCTTAACAATGTTGCTTTCACTCAGAGACTTCAGATCATACTAGCCTGCAGGGTGCTACAAGCTAGAAGCCAGGTCATCTCAACCCCACCTCTCTCTCCTACAGAGTTGCCAACTCCATCTGTTTATACAGAGATGTCGGTTATGACTGTACCTCTAATTGTTTCAAGACCTTAAACAAAACACAGTACTGTTTCCTCATTGTTAAGTACATTCATTTGAATTTCATATAGTTGATGTAGCTGTATGACATAGAAGTAATTCAAATACTTGACTGGATTTTATACTTAATAGGCTAGTAACTAAATATTGAGGTAGCAAAGAAACATGACCTGATTGAGCAAAGTGAGTTACATTTTTTAATTCAAAATGTATTGAATATAAAAGATCCCCTAAGAAACCTGTGACCTCATAAATAAAGTTTTGATTTGCAGACCAGTGTATTCACAGATTTTACATTAGTTACTCTTTTCTACTACTGTCTTTGAAGCATGTAACTAATTACTTACCAAAAACATTACTTTTACTGAGTTGAGATTTTTATATGATTTTACTTTTACATTAATACAAAGTCACAATCTTATTCTTTTTGACTACCCACTGGCAAGAACTCTAACTGAACTCTGGTCTCCTATAACACATCTCATGTTAATACAGAATTTTCTTGCCATGATTCATCAAAATTCATAACACTTTCTCCATTTCTTACATAATCAAATACTATCCCTTCCAACTTAAGCAAAACTTATCATTATAAACTGGGGCAACTTATCTTAACCTATTGTCAGGTATAGCATAATTTGGCTGACCAGTCTTTGAATATATGTTCAGTCTGCAATAGAAATTGAGTTGGACTGACAAATGTTTATTGATAAATAACTGGTTACTTACTAATTCATTAATAGATCATTACAGGCAGTAACAGGTTATGAGGAACGCTCAACTGACAGCAAAATCATTGCTGAGTGTAAAGATAATTTGAATGAACACAAATAGTTACTAACATAAGCCAGAATGACAGACAGTACAGAACAAAACTAAAAGCATGCATTGAACATACAAAACACATAAAATTCACATACCAAAGAATAAATAACATGTAGAAATCACAATCACATATAGAAAACACTGCACCCGTGATGGCTAACACGGAAGCTGTTTGACATCAGCAATGACTTGATACCATGCACGGAAGAAACTACCACACTGGATACACATAACATCACTGGTTGGTGCAAATCTTGATTGATGGCCATGACACATGTAGCAGATGCTACATCAGCCCTCTTCTTGGAAGCATAAAATCATTTCAGAAATGGGTTAGAAAATACACATGTCAGCCAGGCCATGTGTTGTGGGCCTTTTGTTGCTCCTAGCAGCTGGCCAATGCAGCTCCAGTGGAGACACCAGAGTTGGTTCTGGATGATGCTGTGGTCTTGATCCTGCAAGGGGTGGTGCTGCCTCATGGAAAATGTTCTACACAGTCTATTGACATAATTGTGGACTTCTTACTTACAGCAACATCCAATGTCTGTGTACCTCTTCTTAAGATGTGATATGAGCCAGTATAAGAGACTTCCAAGGGAAGCTTTACATTGTCCATTCAGAGCATTATGTGTGAGCAGCTGTCTGAATCACAGTGCATGTAACTGGCCAGTGTACCATGCCTGCTGGCCCTGGGTGGTTGCAGCTGAGTGATGTGGTATCATAACTGACACAGAAAATCTACTGGTTTTACATCATTGCCTGCAGAGAACTGGCATTGACAAATTCTCCACAGAGATGCAATGTTTCACAATAGACCAGTTCTGTATGTGAGGAGCTGTTGTCTGGTTTGTAAGTGGTTCATAGTTCCAGAAAAAGTATCAGAAGTGCAGATGTCCAGGCAGTGCCACGTCATGTGAGCACTGCCTTCAGAGAATGGTGCCAGTACTCAATTATGCCCTTGTTGGCGGGGTGGTAGCTGGTTGTCATCTGATGCACATACCCACAGAACCTTGCCAGCTGTGCAGACAGATCTGATTCAGACTGTTGGCCATGGTCAATAGTTAAGTGCAATGGGCAGCCAAATCTTGCAAGTCACACTGAAGTGAATGCTGAGGCTAAGGATATGTGGTGATGTCCACTGGCACAGCTTTCAGCCATGGTGAGCAAATACTGCTCACTGTCTGATGGGAGGAAGCAGACCTACAACATCTAGGTGAACTTATGCAAAATGCGTTGTTGTTTCTGGGATATCACCAGCTGGTACATGCAAATGACAGATAACTTTACAATTCTGACACTGTGGACAAGTCATGTCCACTCCTGTAAGTCCTTCTCCATCCCAGGCCATACAAAGTGCTGCAAAGGCAGACAGAAAGTTGGATGGGCTCCATGTTGGTGCAGGTTGTAAAATTTGTCAAAAACTTGTGGCCAAAACATAGTCAGTAAGAAACATCACAGTAGAATAATACATCATTGCCAAGAACATCAACACATTTTAACTTCAACCATGAAGTGGTGTCATTGATGAAAGTCTTGAGTTCTTGATCCTCTTACTGGGCTCTGGCTAATTCCAAAAAATCTATAGTTTTCACCACACTGTTGACACACAAAAGATTGCCAGCCAACACATTGCCTGTTTGATGTCCATCCTATGTTTGTTTATGAACTGAAGATGACCATAAAGCTGAGGCAAGCAGTTGTTACTGTTTTGCTCAAAAGCATAGATCTATGACTTGTGATCGACGTAGATCATATAAACTCTCTTGCCTTGATCTGTGGCCAGAAGTATATTAGCACCTCATGCATGCCCTGGAGATCACAGTCATATATGTTCCACTTCTGTTGCAGTGGTGACAATTTTTGTGAGAAGTACAACGGAACCTCATTTAACGAGCACCTCTCATAATGTGCGATACCCATAATGAGCAAAAAAAATTGTAAAAAAATTACTCACTTAATGAATGATGTTTCACATAATGAGTGACGATGATTTAGTGTGATGTCACCAGCTGTTCGCATGCGGCAGGGGAAACATTCAACAATATGAACACTTTTGACTGTCAATAGCGACATATGAATAATATGTTGAGTGTGTACTGCAGTCTGGGTTTAGCACTCTTTCTGCTACCATCTTAGTGCAGCTTGTGACAACATATTTTTCTAAACTTGTGTTCACACAGTATTTTTTTGTGTGCAAATTTTAGTAACCTTCATAAAAATGTCCCCAAAGATAAAGCTACAAGAAGATGAGCATAAGAGAAAGAAAATGACCTTAGGAATGAAACATAAAATCAATGAAAAATGCAAACATGATGTGAGTATTGCTGATTTAGCACACACATACAATTGGTGTAGATTAAAACTGAGGAAACTGCAAAAAGGTGGGAATTTAAAGAGATGGGACCTGGATAAACTGAAAGAACCAGAGGTTGTACAGAGTTTCAGGGAGAGCATAAGGGAACAATTGACAGGAATGGGGGAAAGAATTACAGTAGAAGAAGAATGGGTAGCTTTGAGGGATGAAATAGTGAAGGCAGCAGAGGATCAAATAGGTAAAAAGACGAGGGCTAGTAGAAACCCTTGGATAACAGAAGAAATATTGAATTTAATTGATGAAAGGAGAAAATATAAAAATGCAGTAAATGAAGCAGGCAAAAAGGAATACAAACGTCTCAAAAATGAGATCAACAGGAAGTCCAAAGTGGCTAAGCAGGGATGGTTAGAGGACAAATGTAAGGATGTAGAGGCTTATCTCACTAGGGGCAAGATAGATACTGCCTACAGGAAAATTAAAGAGACCTTTGGAGAAAGGAGAACCACTTGCATGAATATCAAGAGCTTTGATGGAAACCCAGTTCTAAGCAAAGAAGGGAAAGCAGGAAGGTGGAAGGAGTATATAGAGGGTCTATACAAGGGAGATGTACTTGAGGACAATATTATGGAAATGGAAGAGGATGTAGATGAAGATGAAATGGGAGATATGATAGTGTGTGAAGAGTTTGACAGAGCACTGAAAGACCTGAGTCGAAACAAGGCCCCCGGAGTAGACAACATTCCATTAGAACTACTGACAACCTTGGGAGAGCCAGTGCTGAGAAAACTCTACCATCTGGTGAGCAAGATGTATGAGACAGGTGAAGTACCCTCAGATTTCAAGAAGAATATAATAATTCCAATCCCAAAGAAAGCAGATGTTGACAGATGTGAAAATTACCGAACTATCAGTTTAATAAGTCACAGCTGCAAAATACTAACGCGAATTCTTTACAGACGAATGGAAAAACTGATAGAAGCCGACCTCGGGGAAGATCAGTTTGGATTCCGTAGGAATGTTGGAACATGTGAGGCAATACTGACCCTACGACTTATCTTAGAAGAAAGATCAAGGAAAGGCAAACCTACATTTCTAGCATTTGTAGACATAGAGAAAGCTTTTGACAATGTTGATTGGAATAGTCTCTTTCAAATTCTGAAGGTGGCAGGGGTAAAATACAGGGAGCGAAAGACTATTTACAATTTGTACAGAAACCAGATGGCAGTTATAAGAGTCGAGGGGTATGAAAGGGAAGTAGTGGTTAGGAAGGGAGTGAGACAGTGTTGTAGCCTATCCCTGATGTTATTCAATCTGTATATTGAGCAAGCAATAAAGGAAACAAAAGAAAAATTCAGAGTAGGTATTAAAATCCATGGAGAAGAAATAAAAACTTTGAGGTTTGCCGATGACATTGCAATTCTGTCAGAGACAACAAAGGACTTGGAAGAGCAGTTGAACGGAATGGACAGTGTCTTGAAAGGAGGGTATAAGATGAACATCAACAGAAGCAAAATGAGGATAATGGAATGTAGTCGAATTAAGTCGGGGGATGCTGAGGGAATTAGATTAGGAAATGAGACACTTAAAGTAGTAAAGGAGTTTTGCTATTTGGGGAGCAAAGTAACTGATGATGGTCGAAGTAGAGAGGATATAAAAAGTATACTGGCAATGGCAAGGAAAGTGTTTCTGAAGAAGAGAAATTTGTTAACATTGAGTATAGATTTAAATGTCAGGAAGTCGTTTCTGAAAGTATTTGTATGGAGTGTAGCCATGTATGGAAGTGAAACGTGGACAATAAATAGTTTAGATAAGAAGAGAATAGAAGCTTTCGAAATGTGTTGCTACAGAAGAATGCTGAAGATTAGATGGGTAGATCACATAACTAATGAGGAAGTATTGAATAGAATTGGGGAGAAGAGGAGTTTGTGGCACAACTTGACTAGAAGAAGGGATCAGTTGGTAGGACATGTTCTGAGACATCGAGGGATCACCAATTTAGTGTTGGAAGGCAGCGTGGAGGGTAAAAATCATAGAGGGAGACCAAGAGATGAACACACTAAGCAGATTTAGAAGGATGTAGGCTGCAATAGGTACTGGGAGATGAAGAAGCTTGCACAGGATAGAGTAGCATGGAGAGCTGCATCAAACCAGTCTCAGGACTGAAGACCACAACAACAACATACAATTGGTCTACATCAACTATTTGCCCTATGCTCAAGAACAAGGACAAAATTAAGGAGATAAATGCTTCAAGGGGAGTGACAAGAGTATCTAAACAATGGTTTCATATTCTGAATGATGTCGGGAGGTTGCTTCTTATATGGATAAATGAAAAGCAATTGCAAGGTGATACTATTAACAAGAACATCATTTGTGAGAAAGGAGAATGATTTTTGCCGACCTTGTTAAGAAGATGTCAGGATCATCAGTGGCTGAAGAAGTGTTTGAGGGAAGTAATGGGTGGTTTGAGGAGTTTAAGAGGAGAACCAGGATCCACAGCACTGTGAGACATGGTGAAACAGTCAGCTCTGGCAGAAAGGCAGCAGAGAACTTCATCAGTAACTTCAAGATTCTCATAGATTCTGGGGGTTATCTGTCAGAGCAGGTCTTAATTGTGATGAGACAAGTCTAGTCTGGAAAAATATGCTGAAGCTTACCTTTATAACAGCAGAGGAGAACACATTGCAAGGTCACAAGCCAATGAAAGACTGTCTCACACTGCTACTCTGTGCCAATACAAGTGCCAATTTAAAAATTAAACTGCTGCTTATGCTCCATTCAGAAACTCCATGAGCGTTCAAGAAGTGTAAAGTCCAGAACAGCAGATTAAATGTGATATGGAGGCCCAACAACAAGGCATGGTGAGATGTGATCTTTTTTGTGATCAGATCAATGAAGTGTTTGGTTCTTCAGTGAAAAAATATTTACTTGAGATGAAGCTGCCACTCTATTTCTTGCTTGTTATTTACAACACCCCTGACCATTCTCCAGGCCTGCAAGAACACCTCCTTGAAGAATTTCAATTCATCAAGATCCAATTTCTGCCTCCCAACACCACTCTGTTACTCCAGCATATGGACCAGCAGATTATTTCTAACTTTATGAAGCTCTACACCAAAGCACTCTTTGAGCATTGCTTTGAGTTGACTGAAGCTACCAATCTCACTCTCAGGGAGTTTTGGAAATATCACTTCACCGTCATTGCCTGCATAAAGATGTTTGAAAAGACATGGGAAGGGGTTAGCAAGAGAACTCTCACTTCTCCTTGGTACAGGCTTTGGCCGTAGTGCACTGTGGAATGTTACTCTGAGGCATTTGAGTCAGTACCTGTGGAGCCTGCAGTCAGTGAGGTTGCATCTTTGGTCAAGAGCATGAGATGTGGATAACAATGATGTCAATTAGCTTGTGGAAGGTCACAGCCAAGAAATGACCTCTAAAGAGCTTATGGAGTGGCAATGTGTTTCACAGCAGAAAGCTGTGGAGAGCAGTTGTTCAGAGGAATAGGAGGAGGTGGAGGAGGAGGAGGGGGGGGGGGGGGGAGGCAGTAATAGCAAAGCAGCAATTTTCTGGCGCCATAAGAGAAATGCTGAATGCATGGGAACTAGTTGCAATGCACACTGAAAATCGTCACACCAGTAAAATGGTGGCTATGTGTGCTACAGATTTATTTGACGATAATGCTGTGTCACATTTTTGCCAAGTGACAAAGCATTGGCAGAAACAAATTACTATAGACAGCTGCCTACTAAATTGAATTAGTTATGTATTTTGAATAATAAAGTACATAATTGCATGTATAATTTTTGTTGAATAAATGTCATGAATAAGATAAAATTTTCAGTAATTCTTCTGCATGTAATGCATTATCATATTTTACATTAATTTGTATGGATAAACTGTTTCACTTAACAAGTGTTTTTCACTATGAGTAAGATTCTGGAATGAGTTATGCTCACTATGCAAGGTTCCACTGTGCGGGATACGTTGCCATGATCCATCTGACATTTGCTTCAATGCCACACTGACAGCTGTTTGACTTGCATCTACTACCAACACTAAAGGTGAGTCAAGCTCGGAATGTGCCAGGAGTGCTTCATCCACCATTTCTTGGTTTGCAACCTCAGTGACAGTGTAGGCTACATTGACTCCAACCACTGCAGTGGGGTACTGCATCGGACCTTTCAGCCAGTAAGTGCTGCATAGAGTGGTTTTGCAGTTCTGCGACACGCAGTAGATGGTAGTGATGAAAGTTTACCATTCCTAGGAAGCAACACAATTCTTTAATTGTAGTCATACTTGTCACTTGCAGAATAGCTTCGACCATCTCTGTCAATGGTACAGAGCCTGCAGGCGATATCCAGTGACCTATGAAAATAAATTCATGTTGTCCAAAAACCCACTTGGCCATGTTAAACACCACACCATACTGTTCAAAACGTTTCAATAACTCTTTAAGGTGCCTGTGGTGTTGGTCTTCGGTGGCTGAGCACATGAGTATATCATCGATATGATGAAAAATGGCAGGCCTTGCAGGACGGAGTCCATACATTTCTGCCAAAAGCCATGAATTTTCTCTTAAGAAGTAATAACTGCTGTCTTCCAAATCTCTTCCTCCAT
The DNA here is from genome assembly GCF_023898315.1 of Schistocerca nitens. Taxonomy (NCBI): domain Eukaryota; kingdom Metazoa; phylum Arthropoda; class Insecta; order Orthoptera; family Acrididae; genus Schistocerca; species Schistocerca nitens. The sequence continues at coordinate 391,277,535 of NC_064619.1, read as the reverse complement.
CACAGGAATCTGTGTATGAGCTTTATAGCAGACCAAAAAACTGAATATCATCACTCTATGTAATGCATAAGTGTTAATTGTAGTCATACAACAATGGTACAAGGTAGCAATTGTGCACTGTTGTGGAACTGAGTATGCAATAATCACCACATGGGCATCTTGCTCCTCCTTTCTTTGGAACAAGATGTAGAATGGACTAGCACAGCTACCTGACAGTTGAATTATTCCCTCCTTAAGCAATGTGTCACATTCTGCCTTGGCAATGGCCAGATGATTATGTGACAAGTACCTAGACCTGCAAGATACTGATGGACTATTGGTAGTCCTTACATGATGCACTGTATTGTGAGGCACTTGCGTAGGTGCACCTGGAGGTATAGTCAACAAAGGAAATTGACTTAGTAAAGAGGAATACTCTGTGCCTGATATCTGAGTCAGCTTAGTTCTGTGCACAATTGCATCTTGGTGGAATCTTGCAGCCCTCAGAACAGTAACACCATGAACCAGCTGAGCATTGGACATATCTGGCATGAGGCAGCAATGTGCCAAGATATCAGCTGCTATGATGGCTTCCATAACATATGTGATGTTGAAATCCCAGGTGAACTGTTGCTGTCATCTCAAATTCACTTCCATTGGTGGAGATGGATGAGTTATTAGCAGTGGACAAACAGAATGCAATTGGTGGTCTGTAACAGTACACTGATGTGCAAGGTAAGATGTTCAAGTCTGAACTGGTATCTATTAGGTATTATTGACCATCTCTGATAAACAGGCATCATGACTTCATGGGGCAGCCAATTGCACCATAAACTGACTTCCACTGCAATTTGGGTGTGAGCAAGGGGCTGCATACTTCCAGACCTGCTCGCCAAACTTATGGTGGTACCAGCACATGGGTTGGTCAATGTCAGATAATGCCATATTGGACAATGAATGGTTCCGGGATTTCCTCCAGTAATGCCATCTCAGCAGTGTCATTGCACTGACCTCAGCAGGTGCAATGGCCTCTTGGATCTGATCTGTGAGTTCTGCCACATGGTCCAACAACATACGCATCTGTGACACCATGACTGCTTTGACCTGCAGTGGTAGTCAACTGCTTCACAAGGTGCATAGCAACTTGTCGGGGACAGTAATTTTATCCACCTTGCTCCACAAATAACACAAATAATGTGACAGCTTGTGATTATTTATGTCTTCCTGGATCACTATCTGCTGTATACAATCCTCTTGTGATGCTGTAAATATCCAATTGAAAGTTTCTATTATAAATTTTCCTGTGATGGCACAATAATTACATCTTGAACCTCTGTGATGAAACAGTGGTCAAGCTGGTTCACAATGAGAGTGAATTTCATGGAATCAGCTGTGATTCCTGTGCAGCGAAAGCTTCTTTTCACCTGCTCAAACCACACCACAGGATTGTTAGGCCAGAAAGAATTTAAACAGACTGCTAACCTGGACACCATTGGTTCCACAGACACATTTCCAAGTGATAAATCCAGCAGGATTTTAGCTTTCTATTCATTGGCTCAGATCACACTGGGGTCACCACATGTTGAATACAGCATAATTTGACTGACCACATTTGAATAAGTGTTCTATCTAAGATAGAACCTGAGCTGGATTGACAAATCTTTACTGATAAGTTGCTGGTTGCTTACTCGCACATAAACAGATTGTTACAGGTGACAATGGATTGTCTCTTGAATGTTCAGCCAGTAGCAAAAATGTTCCTGAGCATAAGAATGATTTGAATGAACAGAACTAGTTACTACTGTAACCCAGAGTGTCAGACAATATGGAACTAAAAGCATGGAACATACAAGACATATACCAAGGAATAATTAACACATAGAAATCAGAAGGCACAGCTACACAGAAGTTGTTTGACATCTGTGATCACTTGATACTGTGCACACATGACACTACCACACCAGATATACGTGACATCACTAGTTGTCACTAGTCATGATTGATGACCGCAACACACATAGCAGATGCTACAGTATCTATTTTCAACACAGATTTTACTAAACAACAGCAACACAATGTTACATTTCAAGATAGTATGCAGTTTCTGTACCACAAAATAGAAATATGCAGTAACACTGATTCTCTACATTTACACACAAAGTAGGAAAAACTCAGCTATTTTCTCTAAATACAAAATATTTACATGATTTCCAGATTCCACATCTATATTCATGTCATAATAAACTAATTTTGTTTAGTCTAATGCAGATTACATGGTCACAGTTCATGAATAAACTAGCTAGAGAGCCTTCATAATAAACAAAGTAGAAGTTGATTGTGATTCAAGAAAAGAAGAAAAATAACAGCCAGTTTGAGGCTCCTTGCTCGCCATGACACATACTCACAAAGTATACGAGCCCTCTGGAGGCTATTAAGCACTGGCATCTCTCTGACCCACTGTTTCCTCCTCATTCTTGTATTATTGGGTGAATTTAAATATATACTATTCATAATATTTGTTGAAATGAAATGAAATGACCATATTGCATTGAGGGTCGCAGCCTCCACCTGTAGAAGTTCAGCTGCCGAGTTGCATGCCTTTTTAGTTGATACCTCATTGGGTCACTTGCGTGTTGATTGTGATGAAATGATGAGGACGACAAAACAATACATAGTCCCCAAGCAGAGATATTCTCCACCTACCAGGAATTGAACCCTGCTGCACAGCAGTCAGATGCACTGACCAGTTAGCTAAGGAGGCAGATGTAATAATAGTTAGTACAACAAAACACAGAGTAAAATTCTTCAACATGTTACAATTTACAAATACAATCCCCTTAAACATTGCTTAAACATTGACTTGTCACTCTTATATTGTTTCAAACTAACCTGATTTAATTTTTACTTTAAGTTTGCTACCTATTTCTCCATATAGCCATCATATGTGATATCATGATATTTCTCCTCTATACTCAATGTGCTGAGTACACTATTATTCTCCCAACATTGCTAATAAAATTCAAAGCTACACAATGATTCAGAAATCCTGAAATAGCCAACATCTTGTTCCAACTGTTGATATGAATGACTGATTCAAAATTTAAAAACAGCACAGTATCCTGTAACTAAAACATCAATGAATCATAGATGGAATCAGCCAACTCATACAAATACCTGAGTGTAACAGTTTGTAGGGATATGAAATGAAATGATCAATAGGCTCACTTACAGGTAAAGCAGGTAGTAGACTTTAGGGCATTGGTAGAATACGAAGGAAATACAATCAGTCTACAAAGGAGATTGCTTGCCAAACACTCATGTGACCCATCCTAGAATACTCCTGAAATGTTTGGGACCATACCAAATAGAACTAACCAGGGATACTGCCACATACAAAGGTTTGTTTTACCCTGAAGATAGATGCAAACTTCCCTTACAGAGGCTACTTACAGAGTTTCAAGGACCAGCTTCAAGTAATGAATCTAGCAGTATACAACAAATTCATACATATCATTCCTGTAAGTGTAATGAGAACAATATTAAAGTAATTACAGTGGATTAAATGTTCTTCTCACACTCCAACCATGAATGGAATGGAAAGAAGTCCTAATAACTGGTGCAATAGGAAGCAACCTCTCCCATGCACTTTAAAGAAATTTGCAGATGATGCATATAGACATATATGTAGGTAGAATGAATAAGAAGGCTGCTTACCTGAATATCTACATTTTTATATAATTATATCTAAAAACAAAGATGATGTGACTTACCAAATGAAAGTGCTGGCAGGTCAACAGACACACAAACAAACACAAACATACACACAAACTTCAAGCTTTCGCAACAAACTGTTGCCTCATCAGGAAAGAGGGAAGGAGAGGGAAAGACGAAAGGATGTGGGTTTTAAGGGAGAGGGTAAGGAGTCATTCCAATCCCGGGAGCGGAAAGACTTACCTTAGGGGGAAAAAAAGGACGGTATACACTCGCACACACACACATATCCATCCACACATATCCAGACACAAGCAGACATATTTAGAGACCAAAATATAAATATATAACATATAAATATGTCTGCTTGTGTCTGGATATGTGTGGATGGATATGTGTGTGTGTGCGAGTGTATACCGTCCTTTTTTTCCCCCTAAGGTAAGTCTTTCCGCTCCCAGGATTGGAATGACTCCTTACCCTCTCCCTTAAAACCCACATCCTTTCGTCTTTCCCTCTCCTTCCCTCTTTCCTGATGAGGCAACAGTTTGTTGCGAAAGCTTGAAGTTTGTGTGTATGTTTGTGTTTGTTTGTGTGTCTGTCGACCTGCCAGCACTTTCATTTGGTAAGTCACATCATCTTTGTTTTTAGATATATTTTTGCTACGTGGAATGTTTCCCTTTTTTATATAATTATTGACTCTAAATCACCTGCATGAAAAGGGTTTCTGAACATTTTCACCGTTTATGGCCCTATGGTGGAGGATAGTGTCCAATACTAGCTCTCACAAACACTTCAGGGCACCTCCGATATCTGTTTCAAATTGTTGAATTTCCTTCATGTGTATGACAATTCACTCTCTTTACATTTGAAAAACGTGGTATGTAACTATCATAATATTGTTACATGTTACGCCCTATGATGAGGTTATCAGCACCCATATGACATTAGCAGAAACAAATGTGGTTAAAATGGAGAAAATGCATGAAAAGTGATAAAAAGCAATCAGAGATAAAAATGCACTAACTGTCCTCCTATCTCACTCGTGATCACCCATACACTCACAATAGCTCACATCATGGAAGAGGACATTAAAATTTTTCAGATGTTCTAAAACTGTTTAGTAAATCTAAGTAAAACATGAGGAAAACCAAAATAAGATGACAAGAATATGTGGCTGGCTGGTTACAAAGACATGGATGAGATAGCCCCTGAAATAACACATTAAAAATGCCCCCCTAAAATTTTTGGGAACAAGTTGGACAATTCACAAGATTTTCAAAGTCGTAACACAGTTAATTGATTGTCAATTAAAGTGGAGGGCAAATCTGTCGACAAATGAGTTGCCACACTTTGGTCTGAAAATAAATACAATCTTGTAAAATGTGGTGCACAATGACCTGTATGCAACAGGCATCAGCCTTGGAGACTTCTCTTGCTGAAGCAAAAAGCCATGCATCATAGGGCTGTAGTCTGTGTGAAGATGCATAAGGAGGACCTCATCCCATCTGCAGGATTGGAAGGAGGTACACCACAGCCACATTGTAGACTTTACTAGATGCAACTAGTTGTCTGTCACTACCAGCCACTTACCTTCCCATCAATGCATGTGTCTGTACCTCAACAGTGAGATGAGAGCGTGTAGGGGGATAGCACATAGAAGTATCTGAGGATCACGACATGGCTTCCTGGCTTCTACATCCACCTTTCATTTCCAGAACACCAATATGCCCTTGTACCCATCTTGGTACAAGCATTGTAGAGAGTGAAGGGGACTCAGGGTGTCAGAGCAGACAAGAAATATAGCACTCGAAACACATCTCATCGGCTCCAGTTCCTGGAAGATCGTGTATAACTCCATGTCAAAGACAGTAAAGTCTTGAGACAGTTTAACATTGAGAACACAATTAGGGAAAACAACAGTTCAACCACTGGAGTCCCCTTCTTTAGAATCATCCATAAATACAGCAACAGGCTTGCTGTGCTCAGTTAAAATGTAATAAAATAGTGTATTAAATACATGCACTGATGTGACAAAAGTCATGGGATACCTCCTAATATCATGTGGGGCCTCTGTTTGCCCAGAATAGTGCTAAAACTTGATGTGGCATGAACTCAACAAGTAATTGGAAGCCCTCTGCAGAAATACTGAGCTACACTACCTCTATAGCAAAAGTTTTGCCAGCACAGGATTTTGTGCATGAACTGCCCTCTCAATTACGTCCCATAAATGTTCAATGGGACTAATGTTTGGTGATCTGTGTGGCCAAAACATTTACACAAATTGTTCAGAATATTCATCAAACCAGTCACAAGCAACTGTGGCCCTGTGACATAGTGTATTATCATTCATAAAAATTCCATCATTGTTTGGGAACATGAAGTCCTTGATTGGCTGCAAATGATCTCCAACTAACTGAACATTACCATTTCCAGTCAATGATTGATTCAGTTGGACCAGAGGTTCCAGTGCATTCCATGTAAACACACTCCACGCCATTATCGAACCACCACCAGCTTGCACAGTGCCTTGTTGACAACGTGGGTCCACAGCTTCATGAGGTCTGCACCACACTCGAACCCTACCATCAGTTCTTACCAGCTGAAACCAGGACTCATCTGACCCGGCCACAGTTTTCCAGTCATCTAGGATCCAACTCATATGGTCACAATCCCAGGAGAGGCACTGTAGGCAATGTCATGCTGTTGGCAAAGGCACTCACATCAGTTATCTACTGGCATATCCCAGTAATGTCAAATTTTGCCACACTACCCTAATGGGAAAGTTTGTCATATGTCCCACATTGATTTCTGAGGTCCCAGAAAACTACAGACTAACATTCCTAACTTTGGTTTGCTGTATTTCTGAGGTCCCACAAAATTAGACTTACATTCCTAACTTCAGTTTGCTGTAGAATCCTTGAACATATTCTTAGTTTGCACACAACAAATTTTCTTGAGAGCAAGAAGCATATGTCCATGAATTAGCCTGGTTTTAGAAAACATCACTTGTGCAAAACTCAGCTCTCCCTTTTCTCACGTGATACACTGCAAACTATGGATGAAGGGCAACAGGCACACTCCATACTTCTAGATTTCCAGAAAGTACCTGACACAGTGCCCCTTTGCAGGCTATTAACAAAAGTAAAAGCATATGGAATAGCTTCACAGATATGTGAGTGACTCAATGACCTTTTAAGTTATAGAACCGAGTATGGTGTCCTCATCAGTGAGGTTTCATTGGAGACAAAGGGATCATCAGGAGTGCCCCAGGGAAGTGTGATAGGAATGCTGTTATTTTCCATATATATAAATGGTTTGGCAAACAGTGTGATGATGCTGTGGTGTACAGGTAAGGTGTCAAAACTGAGTGACTGTAGGAGGATACAAGATGACTTAGACAAAATTTCTAGTTGGTGTGATGAATGGCAGCTACCTCTAAATGTAGAAAAATGTAAGTTAATACAGATGAGTAGAAAAACAAATCCTTAATGTTTGGATACAGCATTACCAGTGACCTGCTTGACACAGTCATATCATTTAAATATCTGGGCATAACATTGAAAAGTGATACGAAATGGTGCGAGCATGTGAGAACTGTAGTAAGGAAGGCAAATGGTCGATTTTGGTTTACTGGTAGAATTTTAGGAAAGTGTGGTTCATCTGTAAAGGAGACCGCATATAGGATACTGGTGTGACCTGTTCTCGAGTGCTGCTTGAGTGTTTGGGATTAAAGGAAAACATCAAAGCAATTCAAACAGAGATTCCTAGTTTTGTTACCATTAGGTTCAAACAATATGTAAGTGTTATGGAGATCCTTTGGGAATTCAAATGGGAATCACTGGAGGGAAAGCAACATTCTTTTTGAGGAACATAGATGAGGAAATTTAGAGAATTGGTATTTGAAGCTGACTGCCAAATGATTCTACTGCCACTAACATACATTGCTTGTAAGGACCATGAAGATAAGAGACAAGAAATTAGGTCTCACATGGAGGCATATAGACAGTCATTTTTCCCTAGCTCTATTTTTGAGTGGAACAGGAAAGGAAGTGACTAGTATTGGTACGGGGTACCCTCCACCACACACTATTGGTGGCTTGTAGAGTATCTATGTAGATGAAGGTGTATTTATTTCATGCCGTGTTGCTAGTCTCCTAGCAGTGACAACTCTAGGCAAACACTGCTGCTCTCGGTCATTAAATGAAGGGCATTGGCCACTGTGTTGTCCGTAGTGAGAGGTAATACCTGAAATTTTGTATTCTTGTCACATTCTTGACACTGTCTATCTCAATACAGTGCATTCCCCAACAGTTTCTGAAAAGGAATGTCCCATGCATCTAGTTCCAGCTACCATTCTGCCTTCAAAGTATGTTAATTCCAGTTGTCCAGCCATAATCATCTCAGAAATCTTTTCACATGAACCATCTGAGTACAAATGACAGCTTCACCAATGCACTGCTCTTTTATCCCTTTCGTATGTGATACTCCTGCCATCTGTATATGTGCATAATGCTATCACATTCCTTTTGCCACCCCAATGTATGCAGAAGTGCAGTCTCTCCTGTACTGCACTAAATCTAAAATTATTGTGGGCCTCTGCAGTAATAAGGGTGGCAGGTGGTTAAAACCCTGGATTTGGGGTTATAATTGCTTCACACCAAATGACTCTAGCACATGCTGCATACAGATCCCAAATGGCCTTTTTGCTCATGGATGACTGGAGAAAAGTCATTCCAGAGATGTACAAGTGATAGTATGGCGTGCTGGTGAATTCGGTGCAGTAAGGAACTTACAGCCTGACACAACATGAGTAACTGCTGCAGGATGGTGACTGATCATACCCCAGCCTCAGCACAGACACTTGGTACGGGGCTGGCACTGTCAGCAAGTGTGGCCAGCTTAATACCCTCATGATGGATAGCAACAGTGATCCCCAGATAAGAAGAACTGGCTGATTTTTACACTGTACACCCTCAGTCACACAAAAGCCCCATAAAGCTGAAGCAGGCATACCTTGTCCAGTCCCTGAGACCTGTGGCTAAGATACCTTAAGATGTTCAGCACCTTCTGGGTCCTGGTTTTTATGTCTCTCAGGTGTGGTAACCATGACAGTTTGAAGTAAAAAATGGGGCCCAAAATCCTCACTGAGCTCTAAAATGTAGAATGCTGTCCTTCATATGAATGTCAGGTAAATTAAAAATGTGACAAGAATGATTAAATTGATCACACACACATTTTTCTGCAGAAAACTAAAAACCTGTCTTTACAGCCCTGCACTGTAAACTGCTGTTGCTGTTGCAATATTGGAGGAGGAACAGAAAATTCCAAAATCATCCACAGATAAGGAACATTGTATAGGACTCTGTACTGTACACATGACACTGTTTATGGCTATGGCAGAGAGGGTATTGCTTAAAACACTGCTCTGAGGAACACCACTCTCCTGGTCAAAATGATCCAACAGCACATCACCAACCTGAAACCTAAAAAATTGCTAAGAGGAAGGACCATATGAAGATGGAGAGGTGGCCTCAAAAGCCCAATTTGTGGAACTGCCCTAGAATACTGTCTCCAATTAGTGTTGTATGCCTTAATGATTTCAAAGAATATACTAGTGCAGTGATGTCTATATAGGAAAGTGTGCTGGGTAGCCATCTGTAGCAGGGTCAGTTCATCAAAAAGAGGACTGAAATCACTTGAATCCACACTGGGAGTGGATAAGGAGTTGCCTGGTCTCTTAACACCCAGACTGGATGAAGGTTCACCATTTGCTCCAAGGTCTTCCCTATGCAGCTTGTTAAGGCAACATCCCAGTAACTACTGGGACACATTTGGTACTTTTCAGGTTTGGGGAGAGGTATCAAAATTACCTCTCTCAATGAGTGGGGAATGTGGCCTGTTTGCCACATCATATTGAAACATCACTTTGATGCTGCTTCCAAATGTCAAAGCATGACATATGGGATTTGGTTGTGACAAGTTGCACTGTACTGAGCCTCAGGCAGTGCTGAATCAAGCACCCACAAGGTGAAAGGACAATTGTAAAATTCAGAATTGTTAGACCTGAAGTCTAACTTCCCCCTCTCTATGTTCACATGGCAGCAGCAGAATGCTGGATCCTGGCTGGCATAGGCAGTAGTGACCCTTGTGGTGGATGGGATAGCCCAATAGTACAGGGACATCCTTAACTTAAAAATGTGTTTCTTGTTAACACAAGCGCAGAAGGTATGCATGTGCTAGGAGTTTCAGTTTCTCTGCATGAGTCCTGAAACTAATTATTTTACAATGCAGTATGGGTGCCATTTACCACGCTGGTTGCACTCTCTGCCAGGGAGGGGTGCTTGCAACAGATGGAGATTCAGTTTTTGGATGAGATGGTCGCCACAGGCAGACTTCACATTCCATTGACTCAGAAGCAGAAGCAGTTGAACCATCAGGTCAAATGATACCAACATTGTCTGATAGTTTGCTACCTATTTTTGCCCAAGGTGGAAGCTTCCTGTTTGCTTTTTTTAGCCTGGGAAGGCTTGGACCCTGCCCTCAGAGGTGTTGGGACTGCTGCAGTGTTGGTAACTGTGTGTTTTACTGACATTCTCAACAGGACCAAGGGATTCTGAAATAACTGCAGCTTTACAAATGTACTTGCAAATGCAGGAAGTAGTGCTGACGCTAGTAACCTCATCTGTGCAGATGCATCAGTTGTCAAAAAAGGCTCTCTAAGAGCTGAAATAAAAGATGTAAAGAATGTGGTGGACTGCATGGGCTTATAGATCTTTCAGCCTCACGATAAGGCCGCAGTCCCTGCACAAGACAGGGAAGTACTTAGAGCAATTACACACTTTGTAGGAGATGAACAAATGATACCTTCATGGGCTGTCTTACCACATTTTCAACAAGTGGCTTCTCTCCTACACAACGATGTATCCAAAGTGCTGGAATTTAAAACAGTGCATTGGGTTGACAACGAAGAGCCATACAGTTAAGTAAAGGAAAGTGCCTTGATATACTCTGGGAGTTTTATTCTATTAAAAGTAAGGATAAAGGAGTCAGATTTTACCAGATAACCTGATAGTGAAAGATAGGCTCTAATAACAGCCCTCATGAACACTGTATAACACCTCAAGTATCCATTTCCAATTTTTTGGATTTCTTACCTGTGCATGGCAAGTTACTCTCCTTACATTTGAAAGATGGGGTAGGCAACCTTCATAATTTTCATTTATTTGTATCACACTTCAGTGTGTTAGGAAAGAGCTTGTCTACATTTGCTGGTACAAACAGGAAAGATTGTTACTTTGTATACATTAGCATTATTCAATTAATATAAAAATGATTCATTCAAATGAGATGTATGCTATAAATGCACATATTTAAAAATGTGATAATTTAAATATTTTTGTCTTCTCATTCTACAGGAAGAACATTTTCTCTGATGGGTATTTGTGAAGGAATTACAACATTTGCATTTGGACCATTGTATAGTACAACATATATAGCAACGCTTGAGACATTTCCAGGCGCTTTCTTCTTACTCGGTACCATTTTTGCTCTAATAACTGGAGCTATCTACATGTACGTATGTGGTCTTTTATCATGTTATTATTGTTGTTACCTTTTCAAAACTGTGTAATTTACTCTGTACTTAATTACTGAAATTCAACTGTGTGAGAAGCAGTTTTTGTTCAGCTCTAGTGGAGATCTTTACCATGGTGTTAATGACATGCTCAGGTACACTTTATATTTCAAATAATTAAAAGGAAAACTTTCACATTGGAGTTTATAATGAAATTAACATTCATTCATTCACTCATTTTGTTTCATAAATTTCTGCCAAGAAAGAGAAAAAGAGAACATTCTATGATCAAGACTTGTATTGGAGTCTTCAGTCCAAAGACTATTTTGATGCAGCTATACATGTTAGTCTAGCCTGTGCAAGTCTCTTCATCTCTGTATAACTATCATAACTTACATCCATTTGAACCTGTTTACTGTATTCACCTCTTGGTCTCCCTCTACAATTTTTACCTCCCACATTTGTTTCCATTACCAAATTGGCAGTTCATTGATTCCTAGGATGTGTCCTCTCTTTTAGTCAAGTTGTGCCATAAAACTTATTTTTCTCCATCTTGATTCAGTACCTCCTCCTCATTAGTTGCTTGATTTACCCATCTTATCTTCAACATTCTGTAGCACCATATTTCAAAAACTTCTATTCTCTTCTTTTCTGTACTGTTTATCATCAATGTTTCACTTCCATATGGGGCTAAACTCCAGACAACTATTTCAGAAAAGACTTCATACCATTTACATTTATATTTTCTGTTAGAAAATTTCTCTTTCTCAGAAATGCATTTCTTGCTGTAACCGGTCTGCATTTTATATCCTCTCTACTTCAACCCTTCTTCCCCCCTCCTACCGAACTCATCTGCTACTTTCAGTTTTCATTTCTTAATCTAATTTGCTCAACATTGCTTGGCATAATTTAACTATGTTTTATTACTCTTGTTTTAATTTTGTTTGTGTTTACCTTATAACCTCTTTACAAGACACTATCCATTCAAATCTGTTGCTCTTCCATGACACAATTGCAATGTCATCAGCAAACATCAACTTCTTTTCTCTAACTTTAATTTCCCTTTCAAATTTCTTTCCTTTACTGCCTGCTTATTGTACAGATCGAATAATATGGGTGATAAGCTACAACCAAGTCTCACTCTATTCTCGGCCTCTGCTTTCCTTTCATGTCCTTTGAGTCTTATAATGATAGTCTGGTTTCTGTACAAGTTGTAAATAACTTTTTGCTCCTTGTATTTTATCCTTGACACCTCCAGAATTTCAAACACTATATTCCAATCATTATCAAAAGCTTTCTTTAAATCTTCAAATGCTATAAACATACATTTGCCATTTTGCAGTCTAAATCTGTCTACATCATAGGGTCAGTATGGCCTCATGTGATCCTACATTTCTCTGGAACCCAAACTGTTCTTCCCCCAGGTTAGTTTCTACCAGTGTTTCCATTCTTCTGTAAATAATTTGTGTCATCATTTTGCAACCATGACTTATAAACTTAATAATTTGGTAATACTTACTCCTGTCATCACATGGTTCCTATTGAATTGGAGTTATTACACTTTTCTTGACATCTGAGTGTATTTTGTCAGTTTCATATATCTCACACACCATGTGGAATAGTTTTGGCATGGCTGGCTCTGCCAAGAATCTCAATAATTCTAAGGGAATGTCACAATGCTCCTGAGGCCTTGTTTTGACTTAGGTCTGTCAGTGTTCTGGCAAATTCTTCTTGTAGTATCATATCTCCTATCTCATCTTCAACTACTTCCTCTTCCCTTTCTGTATTGTCTTCAATGTCATTTCTCTTTATAGACCTTCTAGATATTCTTTCTACCTTTTAGCTTTCACTTTTTGCTTAGTACTGGCTTCCCATCTGAGTAACTGACATTTGTGAAATGATTTCTCTTTTCTCCAAAGGTCTCTTTTATTTTGCTATAGGTGGCGTGTGTCTTTCCTGTACTTATGCATGCTTCTATAGGTTTGCATTTGTCCTGCAGCCTTTTCTGCTTAGCCATTTTTCACTTTCTGTCAATATCCTCTTTTATACATCTGTATTCTCTTATAACTGCTTCACTGCTGCATTTTTATTTTTTCTCCATTTGTCAATTAAATTCAGTATATCCTGTGCTATCCAAGAATTCCTACTGGGTCTTATCTTTTAGCTATTTGATCCACTGCTTTCTTCACTATATCCTGTCCATACTGCTCCTAGCAGCACTATCCTGTCCCCACCATACCCTGCATACTCCCACAGGCAGCACAGCATCTTCCCCCACCCCTGGCTCAAATGGCTCTGAGCACTATGGGACTTAACATCTGAGGTCATCAGTCCCCATTCCCCCACCCCTACCCTGCTATCCGTCTCTCACCACACCCTATGCTACGCCTCCTGTTTGCCATCACCAACCTCCCAAGCAGATTGCTCCTCATGTCAGGTACAGTCGCATTTGGACCACAACATCCAAAGAATGTACCCATGTATGTGCTAGTTGTACTTGGGTGAATGTGTGTGCATATTAACTAGTTTGGAAGAAGGACTTTCTCCAAAAGATTAAATATTTCAGCAGCATTTTTCGCTGTGCCTGTCTGAAAACTCAGCCCCTCCACTATGTGGCGAATAGCAATCTAATTTTCCATATTGTTCCAGTGTGATATAAAATATTCTTAAAAATGGGATTTCTAACAATGAATATCTGTTGTATCTGACTGTTGATAATTTATACATGTGTTTTGGACCAATTCCAGTGGGATCTAAATTTTTCTTTGGATCACATACTTTCATTTGTCATGAAAGAAAGGCATTAGGGCTTGAATATGGTAAGAACCCATTATTTCATTGTCCTCCTCCTACATATTCATTTGTATATGATACAAATCTGGTTCCATTTTTCAATTTTCCCTTCAAGAATTGTATTACATATTCAAAATAAGACTCAAAGGTTGAACCACAGTAGTCCATTTGGGATATAACATCAAAATTCCATTTATAGCAATAAGAATTGTTCTTCAATTTCCTCTTAGAAAGTAACACACTTGGCACTGCTACATTTGTTAATGATAAATGTAAATTTACTCTTAAGATACTAATATATGTGATATATGTCTAAAATATTAATGGGAAAAATGTTTTTCAGAACTATTTATGTACTGTGGAAAAGGGGCAAAACTCATTTGGAGAAACACTCCACTGAAATGGATGCTGCACAAAATGATCAGACAACAAAAGAAGAACATGTAAATGAGGCTTTTCAAACTGAAGAACAAGCAGACCTTGACAGCAAGCTGTGAAACATAAAAAAATTGTTACCAGATATCTCTGAAAGATCATTAATATATAATACACTATCACTGTCTAATCTATGAATTTTCATCCATAGTAAAATATCTTATGGCACTAACAGTCTTCCATTTACATATTATTTACCACAGTAAAACTCCCTTTTTACTCCTTTCAGCAGAATGATTCAAAATAGTGTAAAATGCAGGAAAGTGTAAAATACAGGAAGGCACAGGAACCACAATAAGCTTTAGATTTTGTGTCTATTGTTCACTGTTTACAAAGACTCCCAACTGTGGGGTTTTAACAAATATAACATCATGAAATGTATTTAACATAGTTTTACAATGATTATCAATAAAAAGTCTCATATTAAAGACTTTTGCTTCCATATTTTATTCACACCATTGGACGTGATTGGAACTAAGCCTCAAGAATTTCAGTGTAAATCCTAGAAACACTTGGCCTTCCACTGTCTCAAATACCCAATATTTTAGTTTCGAGTGTGGGAGAGTGAGAACGTTTCTACCGATCCACCTGTTTCTATGTGCATGTTGGAAGTTTGTTATTAGAAGGCTGTTGGAGGGGCAATTCACTGATGATGACAAGTGTTTGCTGCCAGCACCCCAGAAGACTTGATGAAAACCCAAGGAATAGTTATGTAGTATTCTTTGGTGTGCTAGCGGCTGTGTTGATTGTAAAAAAAGACTAATGAACAATTGAATATAAATTTCTATGTACATTCATGTACTGGACTCGTTAGAGACTAGGGTTTTTTATTTTAACATTCCACATAGGAAAAATATATCTAAAAACAAAGATGATGTGACTTACCAAATGAAAGTGCTGGCAGGTCGACAGACACACAAACAAACACAAACATACACACAAAATTCAAGCTTTCGCAACAAACTGTTGCCTCATCAGGAAAGAGGGAAGGAGAGGGAAAGGATTCGGAGAAGTCAAGATGCATGTTCTTATTTTAATATGGTTTCTAATACAACTATTATGTCTCAATGTACTTAATTATTTCTAAAGCTTGAGATATGAGTGAGACAACGAAGATATTTATATGTCTAAGAAGAGAATTTTGTTCTGCATAGCATTTCTAGTACATCGTTAATCAATGAGAACATTGACACTAAAGTTCATATAAGTGATCAATAGATTACAGAAAAAAGAAGATATTATTTTCTGTCGTCCCAAAAAAACATTAGAACATGACAACCTAAGTGACAGGACACAAAGAAAACAGGAATTTAAAGACAGAAACAGAAAGAAGATATTAGGCATTACCATAGCAACGAGGCCTAACAAGATACAAGAACTGTTTCCAGTAATTGTATTGAGTCCAATAAACAAATGGAAGAAAGTTGTGAGTGCAATGCAGTAAAACACGTGAGAAAGTAATGGCAGAGAAAACTAGAGAGAGGACCTCAACTTTTCGACTAAGAAGATTGGATGTGGAAAGTAAGCAGTCTTCACACATGTACATCATGCTGACACCGATGCAGTAACCAGCCACTGACGCTGACTGCACCAGCTGCTGCTCACCGGTGCTGACTCCGCTGCTCGCTAACAACGATGCTGAAACCATCATTCAACGATGCAGGCGCTAGTGTCAGTGCGATCCGCCGGCGCTGATTACACATTTGCTCACCAATGCAGCTATAACTCTAAGCCGGGTGAGCAAAAACCAATAATTATTTGGTAAAAGTTGAGAGGGCAGTTGTATGATAAACTGTTGTTATAATTGTTATACTCAGAGATTTTTTTTAATGATAACAAGAGCTAAGAGTAAAATGAATATGGATGAAGAACATAGCTGTAACAGTGACTAGGGAAACACTAGACTTGTCTGAATTAGTGAATTTAATTAAAGTCCAGCGAGCAGATTCAGCAGTTCAAATTTCTTCTTTAAGGAAGTTAAATGATAAGTTAGACGATCATTTCAAAAAAAACCTAGACTTAATAAACTCAATGAATTCTAAATTAAAGGCTCAGAATGAAACTTTAGATATTCAAAAGACAAGTATAGGTTTGTTGCCCATCAAAACAGATGCTCAAAGCAAAGAATCTAGTAATCGATGCGAAGACATAGTTACTTTGGAGACTGAATGCAATGACTAATGTAATAATAAAGAACCCGATCTTAATGAAAAATTATATTCTTGTGAAAATGTATGTAATGTTAAATTTAATTGTGTAAGACAGGAAATGAATACTTTGAAAGAGAGCACAGATTGACCTAAGGAAGTAATATTGATTATTCAATCGAAAATCCCAGGTGTTAGTATATGAGCTGTTACTACACGAGTTGTCAGTACACAAGTAAATAATGAAGGATGGAATGTCAGGGAAAAATTAGCCAACTCTGACAAGATAAATGTAAGTAGTCTGGCGGAACCTTTTGAACCAATTAAAGATTGATAAGTTACCAATAGTATAATCTCTGGAAACATTTTGACTGTTGCTTTTTCAAAACTTAATGATAATAGCAATGTTATCAACAACTTGTGCAAAGAATTCAAATTTGTCCATGACAGATTAGAAAATAGAATAACTTTACCTGATGTTATGTTACCTAGTAAAGTGGTGATTGTTTTGTGGTGGGGAGACTTTCACACAAAATTTGACGAGAAGTATTGGTCCGTGAGTAATGAAATGAGGTTAACATCAGATCCATGGGATCCAGGCACAGTCACATCTGTCTCCCAGGGATGTTAATGTTCTGTGTTAACAGGCAGAGTGATGACCATCAGATCCCTAGTTGTTTTCGGTGTTTCTTCAAATTTAATTTTTCTGCACTGAATTCCCTTCAGTTCTTCAACTACTCTGAAATCTATTCTTGAATTCTTAAACTATCCTATAATTTTAGTACATAGGAAACTGGATATGACTACAAGATTGAGAGCAATTTAAGAGAATCACGGATGAACAGTTATCTCCAGACATGAAATGAAACAAATAAAAACTTATTTGAGTGAAAAGTATAACATCATGGTACTATTCAAACAAAGTAATATCTAGACGTCATAGACTGAATGGCGTACTTTATGTGTGTATGAAACATAGTGTAATGTGAATAACTAAACAACTATGTTATCGTAGTGTATAATTTTCTATTTTTATAGAATAATTTTATACCTTTTGTGAGATGTAATGTACATGGGAGGGTTTGTATCACTTTTTGAAGGGGTGGGTAGTGTAATTACAAGCATGACTAGCACTAATTACACACCCCACCTTTCAGACAACCCTAGCAGACAAGTCTAACTGATTCTTCACCATTTGCCGTTCCATAGGTGTTGCCAGGAGTTTTCTTTGGGACTTCACAGGTGAAGGTGAGAGTGTCCATTCTGTAGGAGACATTTAACATCATACCTCCTCCTACTTCCCGCTCAAGTACCAGCGAGGTAGGGATCCTGGGGAAGGGGGGTGGGCAGGGTTTTCCTGTCTTTCCCTTCTTTGATCTTAGTAACCGTTCCTTTCTTGCTTCTCATCTGAGTACTAGTCTACTTTTCCCTCTTTCCATATGCATATACTTCTATTGCTAAAGTCCTTCTTATTTTCCATGGTTTTCAATCACCTTCGACTTATTTCTTATAAGTAGGCTGAAGAATCAGGATACACAAAAACACATCTACATACACACGAAGATATACTTAAACACAAACAAGAGAATTACAAATTAGAAACATGAAGTGATGTCAGAATGCCAAGGGATGTGGGGGAATAAGGATATATGTACATCTGAGTAGATGTAGATATTACATTGTTGATATGTGACGGTTCTGCATCATTATTTTTTGTTACTCTCAAATATATTTACATGTGCCATGCTAGATCTTTGAGAAAAGCCTTAGTATCTAGTGGGAGTTGGTAAATACAGGTAAAAATAGCATCTACTATGTGTGGGCATTATATCTGTGAAAGAGGAATCTAGGGTATTAGAGGGAGTATTGGAAAGTGGAGTTAAGGTGTAAAGTAGATTTGTAATTTTACCAGAGAATATTTAAGAATAGTACACATAAAGATGTATGCTAGGGCAATGAACCAAGAGGTCTACTCAAGAAGGATACAGAGGGTGCACTTGTCATTTATTGGATGAGAAAAAGGGCAAATAGGCAGACCTATGAAAGGCTGACCTATACTGCGTGGACAGGGGCACCAAGGAGGGGATTGACCTGTACCATAGGAAGATAGGAATAAGAAAGGGGTGTACCTACAAAACAACAAGCACACAGGAAAAAATCAGGAAGAGGACAAAGTGAGGAGACAGAGCGGCTTCTGTTCGAAGTCCCTCAAATTTCACATGTCCAAACTGCAGTAGGGACTGCCACTCTCGAATGGGACTTTTTAGCCACAGCAGACGCTGCAGACTGTGAACCAAGCATGCTACACCATCATCCCTCAAGGATGGACAGATGCCATTATGACCTACAAAAACAGAAGGAGAAAAGTTACTCCTAGGATCAACCCATGTAAGATATAGGTACTGTTCGTAAAGGGAAGAAGGGCAGCATAGTGACAGAAGTCACACATTCAAAGGAAATAGTCTGGTAAGTTTGAATTCTATGGTATGCATCAATAGCCTTATTACATTTTAGATTTACAAGTGTCAGAAGAAGGGAACACTTTTATTCTACCCATGGCTCCTCCAGATTACAAGAAGTAATGAATAAGTACATACTTAGGAAAAGTAGTACAGGAAGTAATAACAAAGTAGTAAAGTATTCATGAGTTATGTACACCTGGATATATGATTGGAAGAGGAATAGCAAACAAAAATTTGGTACTCACAAATTTTTGAAGATTGAAAAGAGCCAATTCCAACATGGATTGAAAGGTTCATGCTCTATAATTGTGGTAAAATATGCATGGTTATTAGTAGAAAAAAAGTACTGTTAAAAGATAAAGAATTATCTTGTGTGAGATTATTGTACATGATGAATATGTATAAAGTATCATGTGTTCGAGCTAAGGGGAGGGATATGTAGTGCCTCAAGAATTTCAGTGTAAATTCTAGAAACACTCGGCCTTCCACCATCTCGAACACCCGATGTTTTAGGTATGAGTGTGGGAGAGTGAGAACATTTCTACTGATCCACCTGTTTCTATGTGCAGGTCAGTTTTTTATTAGAAGACTGTAAGAGGGGCAAGTCACTGACGACAACAAGTGTTTGCCGCCAGCACCACAGAAGACATGATGAAAACCCAAGGAATAATTATGTAGTATTCTTGGTGTGTTAGTGTCTGTGTTGATTGTAAAACAACACTAATGAACAGCTGAATATAGATTTCTAGGCACACTCATGTATTGGACTCGCTTGAGAGTAGAGACCTTTTTTTTTTTTTATGTCTTAGCTCTGAATGAGGCAGGACGCATGTAATGTCCGTAAATTATTGGATAGTTACTATGATACTGTACTTGTGTTTTGTCAAGTCTGATGTTTAAAGACTCCAGTTGGCTTGCCAGAGTTTACTTACTTATGTGAAAAAGAGTAAATGTTGCTTTGTGTTGAGAGATGAAAATATACCAAGAATGAACTGAAAGTGTTCTACGAGTACACAAATTATTTCAAGAATAGAGAAGTAGCTTAATAAATTCCTGTAATCCACTATAGTCTTCAGAGAAGAAGCTTTTGAGAGATCAATGTAGCTGATTACCCAGAGAAGAGAATCAGCTGTACACAATGCGTAAGTCAACTGCAAGAGACGTGTGAGTTTTGCACTCCAGTACCACACTGCCTTGCGTGTCCCCACATGTTTGTATGTGTTAACACTCAGCCACTGTCTTTGTGATAACCACAAAGTGTAAGTAAAATACAGAGGCAAAAGCCTTTTATGAGACTACATTATAGTGTCTTCCAGAAAGCGTTTGACTAGGTGCCCCACTGCAGACTCCTAACTAAGGGACGAGCATATGGGACTGGTTCCCAAATATGTGAGTGGCACAAAGACTTCTTAAGTAATAGAACCCAGTACATTGTCCTCGATGGTCAGTGTTCATCGGAGGTGAGAGTATCATCTGGAGTGCCCCAGGGTAGTGTGGTAGGTCTGCTGTTGTTTTCTATCTAGATAAATGGTCTTTTGGATAGGGTGGATAGCAATGTGCAGCTGTTTGCTGATGATGATGTGGTGTTCAGGAAGGTGTCATCATTGAGTGACTGTAGGAGGATACAAGATGACTTGGACAGGATTTGTTATTGATGTAAGGAATGGCAGCTAACTCTAAATATAGATAAATGTAAATTAATGCAGATGAATAGGAAAAAGAATCCTGTAATGTTTGAATACTCCATTAGTAGTGTAGCGCTTGACACAGTCACGTCGATTAAATATTTGGGTGTAACATTGCAGAGCGATTTGAAATGGGACAAGCATGTAATGGCAGCTGTGGGGAAGGCGGATAGTTGTCTTCGGTTCATTGGTAGAATTTTGGGAAGATGTGGTTCATCTGTAAAGGAGACCACTTATAAAACACTAATACGACCTATTCTTGAGTACTGCTCGAGCATTTGGGATCCCTATCAGGTCGGATTGAGGGAGGACATAGAAGCAATTCAGAGGTGGACCGCTAGATTTGTTACTGGTAGGTTTGATCATCGCGCGAATGTTATGGAAATGCTTCAGGAACTTGGGAGGGAGTCTCTAGAGGAAAGGAGGTGTTCTTTTCGTGAATCACTACTGAGTAAATTTAGAGAACCAGCATTTGAGGCTGACTGCAGTGCAATTTTACTGCCGCCAACTTATATTTTGCGAAAAGACCACAAAGATAAGATAAGAGAAATTAGGGCTCGTACAGAGGCATATAGGCAATCATTTTTCCCTCGTTCTGTTTGGGAGTGGAACAGGGAGAGAAGATGCTAGTTGTGGTACGAGGTACCCTCCTTCATGCACCGTATAGTGGATTGGAGAGTATATATGTATATGTAGATGCAGGTGTAGATTAAAAAGGTATTCACATTCTAATGTGAGGGTTGTTATTGATAAACATTATAAAATTACAGTAAATAGAACTTGTAACACAGAAGTGGTTAAAGCACTAAAGCTGGCAGTCTTCTTCGACAGAGAACAATATGCACAAAATCTACAACTTGTTGCTGACAAGGAAGTCACTTAGCTAAGCAACATCTGGGTGAGAAAGAGGGCAGAGACTGTCATCACATTATGGAGCATCTTGGGGAGAAATGTTTATGTCTGATATTGTGTCATACTGTCCTAGTATGGATTAGTGTATTTCATGCAGAAGTAACAATTCATGAAAGCTCATTACAGATGGCCATCTTCAAAAGTGGTGTTCATTTGTAGAAATGACTGTGAAACTAACTTAAGCTTTTGTAATACAGTGCAGTGTGCAAAAGAAAGGTTGCTGCTAAAGCCACTGTCATCAGATTGTGATTATTATTAAGGCAGTGA
Organism: Schistocerca nitens; assembly: GCF_023898315.1. Classification (NCBI taxonomy): domain Eukaryota; kingdom Metazoa; phylum Arthropoda; class Insecta; order Orthoptera; family Acrididae; genus Schistocerca; species Schistocerca nitens. The sequence continues at coordinate 391,255,571 of NC_064619.1, read as the reverse complement.
CTCAACATACTTTCCCACCCTTCCAAACACTGCAAACCTATAATACAGGCAGCCATGACCCAACAAACAAACAATGAAAATCTTGCTTACCTTGCTAACACTATGTTACATGATAAATAAATCTGTGTATAATTTGAGTATTCTGTTTCATTCCAAGGCTGACTCTGAGCAGGAATACAATGCACTTTTCTGCAGAAATCAGTATGAAAATCAATGTTAATGGTCATGATAGCATCAAAGAAAACTTATGAGGGCAGATCAAATATAAATGGGATTTTATTTCTTTATTAAATTTATTTATTGAAAAACTCAAGGCAATTATAATTTATTTTTCCACATAGTCTTCTGCTTCAGAAATGCTTTTGTCCCAGCATATGGGAAGCTTTTTGATGCCCTCATCATAAAAGGAACTGGGTCGTGTCACCAGCCAGTTGCGCATGAAGTCATCCACACCCTCGTCATCTTCAAATCATTGCCCTCCTAGGGCTTCTTTAAGAGGTCCAAATAAATGGTAATTGCAGGGTGATATTTCCAGGCTGTAAAGAGGATGATAAAGTGTAGTCTAGACATTTTCTGTAGCTTGGAGACTGTTAGAGCTGCAGTATGATGTGGTACATTGTCATGGAGGAGTATGACCTGTTGAATCCATTCGTCTCGTCTTTTGCGGCAATATGCAACTCTCATCTTTTTCAACAGTTTGCAGTAGTAAGCAACATTGATTGTGCATTGCTCATGCAAAAAATCAATCGGTTGAAAGAACCTTGCCAGTTGACAGTCAAGTCTTGGCTTTCACTGGTGCAGCCGCCCCTTTCCTCCGCCACTCCTTACTGGATTGTTTGGATTCTGGAGGGTTGTAGTGAACCCATGTTTTGTCACAGCTAATGATCCAACTCAAAAATGCATCACTTTTTTCTGCAAACCTTGCTGTAAGCCTCTGACAAACCTCCAAATGCCTCAACTTCAGATTTTCAGTCAAAAGTTTAGGGACTCATCTGGAACACACTTTACAGAACTGTAGGTCGTTTGTGATGATTGCTTGACAGCTCCCATAACTGATTCCGACTTTTTGTGCAATTTATGATACTATTGCCCGTTGATCGTCATCAATAATGTCTTTAACTGCATGAATGTTTTTGTCTGTAATGTTAGTCCAAGAATGGTGATCGTGTTGCTGATTTTCCACATATTCTTGCCCTTCCTTGAACTTTTTTTGCCAGGAAAACACACACATCCTTGATAGTGTTTTATCACCGAACTGTGCAGTCAATCTTTGGAAAATTTCTGCTGCTGTAATTCCTTCATGTGCAAGAAATTTGATAATCATGCATGCAGGGTGCACCTGTTGCTCAAACATCATGAGTGTTACTGACGAAATGGTGGGAAATATCTAACAGCACTTCTAACAGTTCCACCTAAGCATATCAGAAGTACAGGGCCATTCCTACCAACTGTTGATGTTCAGGAACTAAAATCTCATTTATATTTGATCCCCCTCATAAAATGGAGGAAATGTTGTAACATGGAATCGTTATTGACAAGAAAGCATAGTACTGAGAGAATAGGAGTTCTGTTGGAAAATGCAGGAAATGTTGTAACATGGAATCATTATTGACAGGAAAGCACAGTACAGAGAGAATAGGAGTTCTGTTGGGACTAATAAAAATGAACACAAAAAGTGGGGAAATGTAAAATGCAGGAATGTAAAAACAGGGTTTTACTGTATTTAGAAACTGTTTCGTTACTCCTTTTCATTTTGTTAACCTAAGCAAGTTAAACACCTACTGGTTGTGGAACTGCAAAGTAAACAAGTTTTCCCACAGAGTCATACTTTAAAAAAACAGACTACATTGTAAAACTCTAGGATACTATGAAATAATAACCACAAAGAGAAATACATTGTGTTCTACCAACCAATGAAATACAATACATACATGAAAACAAGAAAAGATCTTTAGAAATATTTAGCACCGAGGATAAATGATTAAACGATGTTATACAAACATAATTTATTCACTCACTCAGACTACCATCTTGGTTTTAACCCAAATTCACACTATCTCGGGTATTCTGGTCCTGTTCATTCTTGTCATGTTTTATTTCAATATTTTCTTACAGTTTACTATTTCATATTTCTGTTAGACATCTTTCATTATTATCTAATTTTTCATTTCTTTTTCTATCTAGTAATGTCTCATCCAACATTCTTTTGGATAATCTTAGATCTATGTACTTTATTCTTCTGGCCCATAGCTTCATTAATTTACACCATTCATATTTATAAACTATTGTTTTCACTGCTGTTTATTTGTTGGATTTAACCATTATCTCCCACCTACTACTTCATAAGTTGATTATGTTACACATATACTTAAATATTTGAGCTTTGAACTGATGTTACCACACATTTTGGCAACAGTGAATAAACTTTGGACTTTTCTCAGGGAGGATCAGTCCTCAAATATCCATGCAACTGTCCTAGTAGAGGATTTCTAATGGTCTCCACAATTCACTTCCGGCAACTGCAAAGATGGCCCCATTATCTTTCTTCATTATTGTCCAGACAAACAAACAAACATTCCATCTTTTATGCCATAATAAGATTTATGCTTCCCATTCTTTGTAGTGATATTACTAGATGTGTAACTAACTTTGTAGTATGGATATCAGAATTTGTTTACCTAGTCTTTTGTTTGCTCCTTAATTATTTTCTTACCCCTGATTGGGTCACATTTAGAATCTTCCAGATACAAATAAAATAAATTGTTCATTTGCAAAAAGAAAGACATCATCATTTCTCCCACGCTGTTTTGTTAAAGTAAGTACTTTACTTAGCTGTAATGAGCAGTGTTGAGCTTTAGCTCATTTTCATGTGAAAAATAGATCCACATGTCTATCTACTAGAAATATATCAAATTTCAGCTCTTCTGACACATTCACACAGCCAGAAACAATGGATACACTTGTTGTTAGGTAGGGTTAATATGATATTTTAAAATACCATGTGCATTCTATATGTATGTAATTATGTATGACTGTAGTTTAAGTGATCAGACCTAACTGATATCATCAACAGGGAATAAAAACTCTCAATGAACATGTGTGACACTTTCTGGCTCTTCATTACAAGATTGTGTCTGTTGATAGCCAAAATTTCCTGTAGTTTACATCCAGAATAGTTTTTACTTTTTCCGGTAACTTCTTGTGTAACACAGTTCCACTGGGAAACATATGAGGGTGTACTGAAAAGTAATGCTTCCACATTCTTTATTCTGTTGTCAATATCAGTATTATACATCATCCATATTTACTCAGTCACTTTCTGCTTTGCTGATGCATGTTGCAACCCTTTCCTGTTAGAGGGCTCCAAATTGTACTGTGTAATGTAACTATGTCAGTGCATGATTAACAATGTGCTGTAATCAAGTTTCTAAGCACAGAAGAGATTGTCCACACATGGTGCACCCCTCCTTCAGCGTGATGACAATGCCAGATCACACACAAGTGCTGCAACATCTGCAAAAATTTGGTACCTTGAGTTCATTGTCATCAATCATTCTGCATACAGTCCTGACTTGACCCCATCCAATTTTTATCTGTATCCAGAACTTGAAGAACACGTTTGAAGACTTCACACTAATACGGATGAGAGAGTGTGACTAGAGGTGAGATTGTGGGCTATCAACAAAGTCAAACAGTCTACAGTGATGATATAAAAAAACTGATTTCTTGTTGGGAGAAATGTGTTCATCACCAGTATGACTATGCTGAGAAATAAACATTTAGATGTTAAGAATCACGATACAAAATGTTAATACGGTATAACTTAAAAATTATCAAGAGCTTTCACATAAAAAGTTTGGAAGCATCACTTTTCAGCACGCACTTGTGCTTTTATGGTAAAATGATGTTCTCATACACTAATTACATGCACTCTAAGACAAAATAATGACATAGCATGAAGGAGTTATGCAAATTGGTCACAAATTGATATTCATACAGGTATACATGGAAAATTCAAATCCATAAACTTTGGCACCCAATGGATGAATGTGTGACACTCCAGCGCAGTTTCACCACACAGCTGGCAAGGACACAAACACATGGCAAATGTCAACACCAACGCATAAAGTTTTTCTGAATTTCATTCCATGCACTCTGCTGCACAGTAACTATGCCTCGTAGACAGGCACATGAACAATATACACATTGGGCTCAAAGAAATCAATTTGAGTAGTTGGCAAATCACTTGACATTTGGCAATGTTGGCTGGAATAGATGACTCACAGGCGAACACAGCACCAAGAAAGAAGTGATCAACCTAGAGAAACAACACAATTTGAGGACTCAACAATCGTCTGAGAAGCGCTCAAAGCCAAGGAGTCGTCATTATCATTCATCCAACGTGCAACTGGTGCTTCAGTGACCACAAGGACCATTAATTGGTAGCTCACAGAAAGAGAGTTGAGTTCACAGTGCACCTTGCATTGACTATCAATGACTTCTGTACACCAACAAGCCTTCTTTTTATACTTTTTAACTCAAAAGATAATACATCCCTTACAATATCATATTAAATGGAAGGAGCAAGGAACAAAATGCATTTTTCCACCACCATGGATCCTTGCTCCTTCCATCTGCATGAATATAGAAAAGACTCCTTATCCCTAACCAGATCCCAGTCCCGCATACTATTCCTGTGTTATTACCTGGCTCATGGAATACCCCCCCCCCCCCCCAATGGCCTTAGCATCAAATTAGCCATCTCTGACTGCCACCCCTCCTTCCACAATGACCTCCACCTGTTCAAATTCCACCAATCCTTAGCCCTCACCAACATAGCCCTGTAAAACCATATCAACCAAGCCTAAACCTCCTTGCAATACCTTCTCCCCATCTGCAAGATTCTCCTGCTATGCAATCCCAAATTCCTGGAATGCATAACACACATTGAAACTCTTGCCCTGCAGGAACTTGAGCAACACACATGACACCACCTCAAAAAGCTCTCCGTCCTGCTCACTTCTGCTCCCACCTTGGAGTGCCACTGACCACCACCTCTACAACAACCTCCAAATCTCCCCCATGCCCCCTCATAGCTGACAAAACCCTGTCTTGCAGACCTACTACACTTACCCCTCTCTCCAAAACCCCCTCCCACCACCACACAGAATCCAGAACCTAAACAGACCTGCAACATAGTTATGAACCTTTCCTCCAGAAGCCTTAGCCCCACAGAAGTATCAGTCCTTTCCAAAGGCCTCACTTTTGCCCCACTCCCAAATTCAATCATGCAGGACTTGTTAAAGACCTTCTCTCCATCTCCCACTCCCTACAGTGGAAACACTTTTTTGCCACCAACCCTACCAATCAGACTCAACCAAAGACCAATATTGAACCTTGCCTAACTCAGTTCACTCCTCCATCCAACCGTGATCCACCCCCACTGCTCCCCAAGCCGCCCCCTATTATCTTTCCAGTGTTTCTTAACCTCAAACCTTGTCTCACCATCATTCCCCAAATCCCTCAACATACAGACTAACCTTACATCCACAGAAAGAACCACAGTCCACCATCTAACAAATGTCCCGACATTATAATCATACCTGCAGACAAAGGCTCCACCACTGTTGTTCTGAACCACAAGGATTACCTGGCAGAAGAACTCCACTAGCTGTCAGATACTTCCACCCAAAAACCTTGCCACAGTGACCCCATTCCTGTAACCCAGCAGGATCTCCAGTCACTGCTCAAATCTTTAGGCCCATCCCAGAACCTCTCAACAAAGTCCATCTCTCTACTAATCCCTACCACTCCTTGTACTCCTGCCTTCTACATGCTTCCTAAAGTCCATAAACCTAACCATCCAGGACACCCCACTGTGGCCTGTTACTGTGCCCCCACCAAGAGAATCTCTGCTCTCGCAGATCAACACCTTCAACCTTTCACCGGGAACCTACCCTGCTATAAAAAAGATACCAACCATTTCCTCCACCGACTCTCCACAGTTCCTGTCCCTTTACCACACGGTACCCTGCTTGTCACTATTGATGACACCTCCCTGTACACTAACATTCCTAATGCCCATGGCCTTACTGCTATTGAACACTATCTTTCCCAATGCCTGATGGATTCCAAACCAACAACCTCCTTCCTAGTCGCCATGACCAACTATATCCTCACCCACAATTGAAGGCATTACCTACAAACAAATCCTTGGTATGGCTATGGGCACCTGCATGGCACCATCCTATGCCAACCTATTCATGGGCCATCTAGGGAATCCTTCCTAAACACCAGGATCCTAAATCCCTCACCTGGTTCAGATTCATTGATGACATCTTTGCTATCTGAACCAAAGGTGAGGACTCCTATCCACATTCCTCCAGAATCTCAACAAGTTTTCCCCCATTTGCTTCACCTGGTCATATTCAACCCAACAAGCCACTTTCATAGATGTTGACCTCCACCTCGAAGATGGCTACATCAGTACCTCCGTCCATATCAAACCTACAAACTACCAGCAATACCTACACTTCAACAGCTACCACCCATTCAATACCTTCCGCGCAGCCTAGCCACCCATGGTTGTCGCATCTGCAGTGACAAGCAGTCCCTCATGAAATATACCGAGAGTCTCACTGAAGCCTTCACCAACTGTAATTATCCTCCCATCTTTGTACAAAAACAAATCTCCCATGCCTTATCTTTCCAGTCTCCCACCACCTCCCAAAGCCCCACCATCCGACCACAGAGGAGCATTCCCCTAGTAACTCAGTACCACCCAGGACTTGAGCAACTGAATTATATTCTCTGCCTGGGTTTCGATTGTCTCTCGTCGTGCTCTGAAATGAGAAATGTCCTGCCCACAATACTTCCCACCCCTCCCACAGTGGTATTCCACCGTCCACCAAACCTACACAATATACTCGTCCATCCCCTGCTCCCAACCCCTTACCTCATGGCTCATACCCCTGCAACAGAGCTAGATGCAAGACATGTCCCATACATTTTACCACCAACACCTACTCCAGCCCGGTCACAAACATCACCTATCCCATCAAAGGCAGTCCTATCTGTGAAACCAGTCATGTGGTCTACATGCTAAGCTGCTATCACTTACAATATCCCTTACAATATCATATTAAATGGAAGGAGCAAGGAACAAAATGCATTTTTCCACCACCATGGATCCTTGCTCCTTCCATCTGCATGAATATAGAAAAGACTCCTTATCCCTAACCAGATAAGCAGCTGCAGCAGCAAGTCGTATACTCCTAGCTCACTCATTTCTTACATAGTTTAATTCTTAATTTCTTTGAGTGTTTTTGGTACTTGCATTGTTTGATACATAAATTTCGGGCGTATTATAGTATTTGAGAGTTTTAGCATCGCGTTTTAGTACCGGAATAGTGTAAATTCGCGTAGTCGTTTGTCTTTTGTTTTTGTTTCGAACGGCCAGTGTCGGTTGGTCAGTCAGTGTGCTCCCTGCCGCCGTTGGATAAGCAGCTGCAGCAGCAAGTCTTATACTCCTAGCTCACTCATTTCTTACATAGTTTAATTCTTAATTTCTTTGAGTGTTTTTGGTACTTGCATTGTTTGATACATAAATTTCGGGCGTATTATAGTATTTGCGAGTTGTAGCATCGCGTTTTAGTACCTGAATAGTGTAAAATCGCGTAGTCTCCTTCCGCTGCCGAGCAGTGTGTCAGCAGTGCGTTAGTAGCAGCATTACTGCATTTACTAGGCAATCTTGTATTTTAATAACCGTTTAAATTTTGTCGATTTGTTTGCGCTCTCTGTAGATTAGTTCAGACGTTCTTTGCAAAACAGTTTTTAGCATGGATAGGGACTGCAACTGCTGTGTTCGGATGCAGGCTGAGTTGGCATCCCTTCGCTCCCAGCTTCAGGCAGTGTTGGCTTCGGTCACACAGCTTGAGGCTGTTGCCAATGGGCATCACTGTGGGGGTCCGGGGGATGGCCAGCTCGTCCCACACATCCCCCAATCGGACTAAGACTGTGGTTGCCCGGGATACTGCCCACATTGAGGCTGATCCCTCACATGTGGTAGAGTGGGAGGTAGTCTCAAGGTGTGGCAGGGGGCGAAAGACATTCCGGAGGGCTGAATGGAAGGCCTCTCCAGTTTGTCTGACGAACCGGTTTCAGGTTCTGTCTCAGGCTGATACTGATCTTCGGCCTGACATGGCTGCTTGTCCTGTTCCAGAGGTTGCCCCTCAGTCTGCAAGATCCGGGCGGTCGCAGAGGGTGGGCTTACTGGTAGTTGGGAGCTCCAACGTCAGGCGCGTAATGGGGCCCCTTAGAGAAATGGCAGCAAGAGAGGGGAAGAAAACCAATGTGCACTCCGTGTGCATACCGGGGGGAGTCATTCCAGATGTGGAAAGGGTCCTTCCGGATGCCATGAAGGGTACAGGGTGCACCCATCTGCAGGTGGTCGCTCATGTCGGCACCAATGATGTGTGTCGCTATGGATCGGAGGAAATCCTCTCTGGCTTCCGACGGCTATCTGATTTGGTGAAGACTGCCAGTCTCGCTAGCGAGATGAAAGCAGAGCTCACCATCTGCAGCATCGTCGACAGGACTGACTGCGGACCTTTGGTACAGAGCCAAGTGGAGGGTCTGAATCAGAGGCTGAGACGGTTCTGCGACAGTGTGGGCTGCAGATTCCTCGACTTGCGCCATAGGGTGGTGGGGTTTCGGGTTCCGCTGGATAGGTCAGGAGTCCACTACACACAGCAAGCGGCTACACGGGTAGCAGGGGTTGTGTGGCGTGGACTGGGCGGTTTTTTAGGTTAGATGGCCTCGGGCAAGTACAGAAAGGGCAACAGCCTCAAAGGGTGCGGAGCAAAGTCAGGACATGCGGGGACTAAGCAGCAATCGGTATTGTAATTGTAAACTGTCGAAGCTGCGTTGGTAAAGTACCGGAACTTCAAGCGCTGATAGAAAGCACCGAAGCTGAAATCGTTATAGGTACAGAGAGCTGGCTTAAGCCAGAGATAAATTCTGCCGAAATTTTTACAGAGGTACAGACGGTGTTTAGGAAGGATAGATTGCATGCAACCGGTGGTGGAGTGTTTGTCGCTGTTAGTAGTAGTTTATCCTGTAGTGAAGTAGAAGTGGATAGTTCCTGTGAATTATTATGGGTGGAGGTTACACTCAACAACCGAGCTGGGTTAATAATTGGCTCCTTTTACCGACCTCCCAACTCAGCAGCGATAGTGGCAGAACAACTGAGAGAAAATTTGGAATACATTTCGCATAAATTTCCTCAGCATGTTATAGTCTTAGGTGGAGATTTCAATTTACCAGATATAGACTGGGACACTCAGATGTTTAGGACGGGTGGTAGGGACAGAGCATCGAGTGACATTATACTGAGTGCACTATCCGAAAATTACCTCGAGCAATTAAACAGAGAACCGACTCGTGGAGATAACATCTTGGACCTACTGATAACAAACAGACCCGAACTTCTCGACTCTGTAAGTGCAGAACAGGGAATCAGTGATCATAAGGCCATTGTAGCATCCCTGAATATGGAAGTTAATAGGAATATAAAAAAAGGGAGGAAGGTTTATCTGTTTAGCAAGAGTAATAGAAGGCAGATTTCAGACCACCTAACAGATCAAAACGAAAATTTCTGTTCCGACACTGATAATGTTGAGTGTTTATGGAAAAAGTTCAAGGCAATCGTAAAATGCGTTTTAGACAGGTACGTGCCGAGTAAAACTGTGAGGGACGGGAAAAACCCACCGTGGTACAACAACAAAGTTAGGAAACTACTGCGAAAGCAAAGAGAGCTTCACTCCAAGTTTAAACGCAGCCAAAACCTCTCAGACAAACAGAAGCTAAGCGATGTCAAAGTTAGCGTAAGGAGGGCTATGCGAGAAGCGTTCAGTGAATTCGAAAGTAAAATTCTATGTACAGACTTGACAGAAAATCCTAGGAAGTTCTGGTCTTACGTTAAATCAGTAAGTGGCTCGAAACAGCATATCCAGACACTCCGGGATGATGATGGCATTGAAACAGAGGATGACACGCGTAAAGCTGAAATACTAAACACCTTTTTCCAAAGCTGTTTCACAGAGGAAGACCGCACTGCAGTTCCTTCTCTAAATCCTCGCACAAACGAAAAAATGGCTGACATCGAAATAAGTGTCCAAGGAATAGAAAAGCAACTGGAATCACTCAACAGAGGAAAGTCCACTGGACCTGACGGGATACCAATTCGATTCTACACAGAGTACGCGAAAGAACTTGCCCCCCTTCTAACAGCCGTGTACCGCAAGTCTCTAGAGGAACGGAGGGTTCCAAATGATTGGAAAAGAGCACAGGTAGTCCCAGTCTTCAAGAAGGGTCGTCGAGCAGATGCGCGAAACTATAGACCTATATCTCTGACGTCGATCTGTTGTAGAATTTTAGAACATGTTTTTTGCTCGAGTATCATGTCGTGTTTGGAAACCCAGAATCTACTATGTAGGAATCAACATGGATTCCGGAAACAGCGATCGTGTGAGACCCAACTCGCGTTATTTGTTCATGAGACCCAGAAAATATTAGATACAGGCTCCCAGGTAGATGCTATTTCTCTTGACTTCCGGAAGGCGTTCGATACAGTTCCGCACTGTCGCCTGATAAACAAAGTAAGAGCCTACGGAATATCAGACCAGCTGTGTGGCTGGATTGAAGATTTTTTAGCAAACAGAACACAGCATGTTGTTATCAATGGAGAGATGTCTACAGACGTTAAGGTAACCTCTGGCGTGCCACAGGGAAGTGTTATGGGACCATTGCTTTTCACAATATATATAAATGACCTAGTAGATAGTGTCGGAAGTTCCATGCGGCTTTTTGCGGATGATACTGTAGTATACAGAGAAGTTGCAGCATTAGAAAATTGTAGCGAAATGCAGGAAGATCTGCAGCGGATAGGCACTTGGTGCAGGGAGTGGCAACTGTCCCTTAACATAGACAAATGTAATGTATTGCGAATTCATAGAAAGAAGGATCCTTTATTGTATGATTATATGATAGCGGAACAAACACTGGTAGCAGTTACTTCTGTAAAATATCTGGGAGTATGCGTGCGGAACGATTTGAAGTGGAATGATCATATAAAATTAATTGTTGGTAAGGCGGGTACCAGGTTGAGATTCATTGGGAGAGTGCTTAGAAAATGTAGTCCATCAACAAAGGAGGTGGCTTACAAAACACTCGTTCGACCTATACTTGAGTATTGCTCATCAGTGTGGGATCCGTACCAGATCGGGTTGACGGAGGAGATAGAGAAGATCCAAAGAAGAGCGGCGCGTTTCGTCACAGGGTTATTTGGTAACCGTGATAGCGTTACGGAGATGTTTAATAAACTCAAGTGGCAGACTCTGCAAGAGAGGCGCTCTGCATTGCGGTGTAGCTTGCTCGCCAGGTTTCGAGAGGGTGCGTTTCTGGATGAGGTATCGAGTATATTGCTTCCCCCTACTTATACCTCCCGAGGAGATCACGAATGTAAAATTAGAGAGATTAGAGCGCGCACGGAGGCTTTCCGACAGTCGTTCTTCCCGCGAACCATACGCGACTGGAACAGGAAAGGGAGGTAATGACAGTGGCACGTAAAGTGCCCTCCGCCACACACCGTTGGGTGGCTTGCGGAGTATGAATGTAGATGTAGATGTAGATGTAGCTGCATTCTATGTAGGCACGACAACCAACAAGCTGTCTGTCTGCATGAATGGCCACCAACAAATTGTGGCCAAGAAACAAGTGGACCACCCTGCTGCTGAACATGTTGCCAAACATAATATCCTACATTTCAGTGACTGCTTCAAGGCCTGTGCCATATGGATCCTTCCCACCAATACCAGCTTTTCTGAACTGCACAGGTGGGAACTTTCCCTGCAACCCTCCTGGCCTCAGCATTCATTAGTCGCTGTCACCACCCATCCAGCCCCTTCCCTGCTCCCATTCCAGCACTACACAGCCGTCATTCCACCATGACACCCATTATTTATTTATTTATTTATTTTAAATTCTTTCCTCACTATTCCTGTCCTTTCCTGCTACTTCCCCCTCCCCCCCCCCCCCACCTCTCCCCTTCCAGCCAACCATCTGCAGCACTTGACAGTCCGCCATCCCCATCATAATATCCCTGCTCCCCCCCCCCCCCCCTCCCTCCCCCAGCCGTTCCTTTCCCCCATCCAGTCGCCACTCCCATCACACACTGGGGTACTACTGCTTGCACTGTGGTTTCAGTTGCCTGAGACTGCAGTCGTGTGTGTGAGTTGCATTTGCGTGAGTGTTAGTGTGTGTGTGCGTATGTGTGTCTATTGTTGAAAAAGGCCATTGGATGAAAGCTTTAAGTGTGAAAATCTTTTTGTTCTGCCTATCTGCGACTCACCATCTCCACTATATGGTGACTATTAGCTTTCTTTCTCATAATATTGTCACATTCCATCCTGGGTTTTCCATTGTAGAATTACAAATTGTAAGTTTACATCCATAAAATCACACCTACAAAGTCTTCAGAAGACAAGAGAAAAAATTCAGAGTATTAGGGCCTAAGCTTACAATGTGAGAACTGACCCATGTATCCAAGCCACACTGGGTACAAATCAGCAAAAATGTTTTGACATAGCAAAATGAATAAAGCTCATAATCATATCAATAAGTCCAGTAACATGCAAAACAAAAAGTATTGTAAGAAGCATCTAGCCTCAATCAATGGTTGTATGCTCTCCTTGAGTACACACACACACACACACACACACACACACACACACACACACACACATTAGTAAATGTCTTCCACACCATTTGCAAATTGTCCATGCAAGCTAACCTACATACATAGGCATCTAGAAGATTTATTGACGATTGATAAGAAATAAATTACTGATTTAAAGTTACATAATGTATTGGGAAGTCAATTCGTCTACTTGAAAAAACATACATTTATGTGAAATAACATTGTCTTTAGCAGTCTTGGCTAACAATTTACAAATCTCAGACACAACACTGATGTAGTTGACAGATGCTTGAGTACATTCCCAACACCCATGATCTCTTGTAAATCAACTGGTCCAGTAGGGTACAGCCATATGCAGTGTGGGAATGTATCCACTCGTATCTCTCAGTTTCCTCCCTAGAGTTCTCATCACATGCTTCAATGGATAGGTAATTTCTTGTCTAGCACTCACATAAAATCCTGGAACATTGTTTTGCGTACTAAATATGCTGTTCAGTACCTTCTTCACATCACACAAGATATGCTCTCCCTATTCATTTTCCAACGGCTGAAAGCAAGGGGAAACTACAGCCATAATTTTTCCCGAGGGCATGCAGCTTTACTGTATGGTTAAATGATGATGGCGTCCTCTTGGGTAAATATTCCGGAGGTAAAATAGTCCCCCATTTGGATCTCCAGGAGGGGACTACTCAAGAGGATGTCATTATCAGGAGAAAGAAAACTGGCATTCTACGGATCCAAGCGTGGAATGTCAGACCCCTTAATCGGGCAGGTAGGTTAGAAAATTTAAAAAGGGAAATGAATAGGTTAAAGTTAGATATAGTGGGAATTAGTGAAGTTCAGTGGTAGGAGGAACAAGACTTTTGGTCAGTCGAATACAGGGTTATAAATACAAAATCAAATAGGGGTAATGCAGGAGTAGGTTTTATAATGAATAAAAAAATAGGAGTGCGGGTAAGCTACTACAAACAGCATAGTGAACGCATTATTGTGGCCAAGATACACACGAAGCCCACGCCTACTACAGTAGTACAAGTTTATATGCCTACTAGCTCTGCAGGTGACAAAGAAATTAAGAAATGTATGATGAAACAAAAGAAAATATTCAGATAGTGAAGTGAGATGAAAATTTAATAGTCATGGGTGACTGGAATTCGAGAGTAGGAAAAGGGAGAGAAGGAAACATAGTAGGTGAATATGGATTGGGAGTAAGAAATGAAATAGGAAGCCGCCTGGTAGAATTTTGCACAGAGCACAACTTAATCATAGCCAACACTTGGTTTAAGAATCATGAAAGAAGGTTGTATACATGGAAGAAGCCAGGAGATACTGACAGGTTTCAAATAGATTATATAATGGTAAGACAGAGATTTAGGAACCAGGTTTTAAATTGTAAGACATTTCCAGAGGCTGATGTGGACTCTGACCACAATCTATTGGTTATGAACTGTAGATTAAAACTGAAGAAACTGCAAAAAGGTGGGAATTTAAGGAGATGGGACCTGGATAAACTGAAAGAACCAGAGGTTGTACAGAGTTTCAGGGAGAGCATAAGGGAACAATTGACAGAAACGGGGGAAAGAAATACAGTAGAAGACGAATGGGTAGCTCTGAGGGATGAAGTAGTGAAGGCAGCAGAGGATCAAGTAGGTAAAAAGACGAGGGCTAGTAGAAATCCTTGGGTAACAGAAGAAATATTGAATTTAATTGATGAAAGGAGAAAATATAAAAATGCAGTAAATGAAGCAGGCAAAAAGGAATACAAACGTCTCAAAAATGAGATCGACAGGAAGTGCAAAATGGCTAAGCAGGGATGGCTAGAGGACAAATGTAAGGACATAGAGGCTTATCTCACTAGGGGTAAGATAGATATTGCCTACAGGAAAATTAAAGAGACCTTTGGAGAAAAGAGAACCACTTGTACGAATATCAAGAGCTCAGATGGAAACCCAGTTCTAAGCAAAGAAGGGAAAGCAGAAAGGTGGAAGGAGTATATAGAGGGTCTATACAAGGGTGATGTACTTGAGGACAATATTATGGAAATAGAAGAGGATGTAGATGAAGATGAAATGGGAGATATGATACTGCGTGACGAGTTTGACAGAGCCCTGAAAGACCTGAGTTGAAACAAGGCCCCAGGAGTAGACAACATTCCATTAGAACTACTGACAACCTTGGGAGAGCCAATCCTGACAAAACTCTATCGTCTGGTGAGCAAGATGTATGAGACAGGCGAAATACTCTCAGACTTCAAGAAGAATATAATAATTCCAATCCCTAAGAAAGCATGTGTTGACAGATGCGAAAATTACCAAACTATCAGGTTAATAAGTCAAAATATTAATGCGAATTCTGTACAGACAAATAGAAAAACTAGTAGAAGCTGACCTCGGAGAAGATCAGTTTGGATTCCGTAGAAATATCGGAACACGTGAGGCAATACTGACTCTACGACTTATCTTAGAAGCTAGATTAAGGAAAGGCAAACCTACATTTCTAGCATTTGTAGACTTAGAGAAAGCTTTTGACAATGTTGAGTGGAATACTCTCTTTCAAATTCTGAAGGTGGCAGGGGTAAAATACAGGGAGCGAAAGGCTATTTACAATTTGTACAGAAACCAGATGGCAGTTATAAGGGACGAGGGACATGAAAGGGAAGCAGTGGTTGGGAAGGGAGTGAGACAGGGTTGTAGCCTCTCCCCAATGTTATTGAATCTGTATATTGAGCAAGCAGTGAAGGAAACAAAAGAAAAATTCAGAGTAGGTATTAAAATCCATGGAGAAGAAATAAGAACTTTGAGGTTCGCATATGACATTGTAATTCTGTCAGAGACAGCAAAGGACTTGGAAGAGCAGTTGAATGGAATGGATAGTGTCTTTAAAGGAGGATATATGATGAACTTCAACAAAAGAAAAACGAGGATAATGGAATGTAGTCGAATTAAGTCGGGTGATGCTGAGGGAATTAGATTAGGAAATGAGACACAAAGTAGAAAAGGAGTTCTGCTATTTGGGGAGCAAAATAACTGATGATGGTTGAAGTAGAGAGGATATAAAATGTAGACTAGCAATGGCAAGGAAAGTGTTTCTGAAGAAGAGAAATTTGTTAACATTGAGTAGAGATTTAAGTGTCAGGAAGCCATTTCTGAAAGTACTTGTATGGAGTGTAGTCATGTATGGAAGTGAAACGTGGACGATAAATAATTTGGACAAGAAGAGAATAGGAGCTTTTGAAATGTGGTGCTACAGAAGAATGCTGACGATTAGGTGGGTAGATCACATAACTAATGAGGAGGTATTGAATAGGATTGGGGGGAAGAGACTTGACTAGAAGAAGGGATCGGTTGGTAGGACATGTTCTGAAGCATCAAGGGATCACCAATTTAGTATTGGAGGGCAGTGTGGAGGGTAAAAATCATAGAGGGAGACCAAGAGATGAATACACTAAGCAGATTCAGAAGGATGTAGGTTGTAGTAGGTACTGGGAGATGAAGAACCTTGCACAGGATAGAGTAGCATGGAGAGCTGCATCAAACCACTCTGAGGTCTGAAGACCACAACAACAACAACAACAACAACAACAACATTCATTTTCCAAAATCAATTACAAGGGATTTCTTTCAGGTACGTTTAAAAAATGTCCACATATGAAACATTAATACTCAGAGTTAAATGCTATGAAAAAAATGAAGTGATAAGGTGACACAAACAGATATACTAAGATACTATTCCTAATTTATACAGCACAAATCATGAACATTGTCCCATTTCAGAACTGTAAAAGGATCTACTCATTTAGTCTCATGGCATACATGCATCAAATTCTGAAGAACAAATCTATTACAGAACATAATTATATAGTGTACCATAGATTTTAACTCAGTCAACAGATAAGACAGACCTTTAAAAATCACATCTTCTCACATACTACATTCCTCACAAACAAAACACAATTATATAGTCTTATAAATCTACTGGGTTATTGTTATGCATCCAAGTTCAAAGGTTTTGTCTTCTAAAGTGCCTGAGATTTTACCAATTTGCTTTTCTTACCTTTAGCTCCTCTTATCTTTACACCTACTATGGGCATTTCCCCAATATTCTTACTATACTTAAACTTGTCTCTAAATTGTTCAGATATACCACAAACTGGGTTACCTGTATCAATCAAACAGTTCTCTTCCCACTGATCAATCTTAATCTTAATGTAAGGACACCCACAATCTGGGTCATCTCTGTTATTAGACACTTCATGTAAAAGATCACTTTCAATTTCATCAAATGCTACATCCACACTGTTTTTGCATGGTTTTATCAAATTTACTGGTATCATAGCATTACTTTGGTTACACATGTTATTAGGTAAAGATTGAACACACTGAATGGATTTCATAGCGTAACTAATATCACTTATTACAGAAGGAACACAAAATATATTGCTGTCAATATTACATTTCCTACTTAGATGTTCTTTCACTTCATTCCACCAATTTGGATACAAATTTTGACTAACCAAAGCTACCTTATTCCAGGATCCACATTTATCTATGTTACCATCAATCTGGTGCCAAACAAACTTCAAAGAGTTTTCACCTTTATTCTCTAGGTTTACAGATAACTCACCTTTATTGTTTGTATTTGACTAGACTGGTATCCATGACTCTCACTTACATCATCACACACATCACATACCTTATCTGTATTCACAAGTAACTTTCAAACATCATTATTCTTAAACTCTACAAATGCCTGATAATCATCATCATTATCATCATCATCATCATCATCATCATATTCTTCCAAAATTACTTCATCAATAACATCATTAACAACACAAGTCTCATCACCATCACAGTCACACACCTCACCTACATTCATTTGCAATAAGCTACCAGTCTCAGACTTACCAACCTCAGTCATTTCATAGCTCTCATTCACACCAACATCTAAAATCACCTAATTCAGATCCAATACAGTCATCACCTGTTTTCATACATCAATAATACTGTTTTCTGACCAAGAGAAGAAATAATTAGTACACACTACATCAAAATTCTCTTTACTCTCACATTCTGGTTTGTGATTAGTACCTACATCACTATGATACTAGAGTGATAATAAGTGCACCAAAGCAATTGCTACCAACAACTGCTGATAAAGTTCTAAATTACATCCACTCTTGGCTCAATGCAAACAGGTTGACATTGAATGTAAATAAAACAAATTATATGCAGTTTGGGAAAAGATGTCAAAATGTAAATCTCGATCTGGTGTGGGGTGACAAAGCCTTAGACAGAGTGACATCCACAAAATTGCTGGGGATTCATGTGGATGAAAACTTAAATTTTAATGACCATGTAATAAAATTTGCACAGAAATGTAATTCAGCCTGTTTTGCCCTCAGAATTATTGCAAATGTTTGTACCTCAGAGGGTGCCAGAATGGCATATTTTGGCTATTTTCAATCTCTTGCCACATACGGAATAATATTTTAGGGTTCCACAACAGGGCGCCTAAAACAAATATTTTTGTTGCAGAAGAGGGCCATCCGAATAATAACTCACAGTCATCCACATACACACTGCAAACCCATATTCAAAAAGCTTAGAATACTTACTATACCATCATTATACATATACAAATGTGTATTGTATGTCGGGAGCCACATTGCAGATTTTCAGACAAATGCCGACTTTAATAACTACAATACCCGTAATAGCGCAGCACTCCATACTCAGCGAACAAAAAGAACGAATTCACAAAGGCATGTGAGCCATATCGGTGCAAAACTGTACAATGCACTGCCAGTCAACATCATGCAGTTAGAAGATGATAACAAATTTAAAACAGAATTTAAAAATTTTCTAGTAGAACAATGTTTTTATTCTGTAAATGACTATGTAGGTCAATAAATTTTTTCTGATGATATTTATAAAGGCAAAATGGAAAATACTCTATCTGTACCTAATCATTCATTACCTAATCATTCATTACATTTACATACTTAAAGGACAGCTGTTGTGTGATGTAAATATATACTTAAGCAGTGTTGTGTATATAACGACTTGCCATTTAGGGAGGAAAAAACTAAAGCCTTATGAAAAACAGACTATGCATTTAAAATAACAAGAAGGGATGTATATAGGCTATATTAATTTCATTGTATTATTATTAACTTCATTGTATTATTTTGTTTCGTACTTTTTTACGTATATATTGTTTGTGTCCCATTTCTTTGAAATGGCTTACATGTACCCTTGACAACATCCATAAAATATTTATTGTCAATGGATGGATAAATAAAATAAATAAATAAATAATATAATATAATTAAACACAGTATCCCAAACCTTTTCATCAAAACATAAATGAGAAATCTGATATTCCTTCTGTTCAACTTCAGATACCTGATCCATATTATTAAAATTGTTATTATTGTCAAATTGCAAGTTAAATTGGGAGTCCTGTACTTGTTATGTTTCCTAGCCCCAAAACTGTGGACAACCAATGAGGTGGACATCCGTTTCCCACGTAGTTACCTCTATGATTGTTTCTCCTATTACACTGCCCAAGGGTTATCCCCATTATTCCTATTCTGGAGATGTTCAAAATTTCTGTCTCTATTACCATTTTGCCCCCCCCCCCCCATTTTGGTGGGGAGGCTTGCGTGCCTCTGCAATACAAATAGCCGTGCCGTAGGGGCAACCACAACGGAAGGGTATCTGTTGAGAGGCCAGACAAATGTGTGGTTCCTGAAGGGGGGCAGCAGCCTTTTGAGTAGTTGCAGAAGCAGCAGTCTGGATGACTGACTGCTCTGGCCTTGTAAAACTAACCAAAATGGCCTTGCTGTGCTGGTACTGCAAATGGCTGAAAGCAAGGGGAAACTAAAGCCGTAATTTTTCCTGAGGGCATGCAGCTTTAGTGTATGGTTAAATGATGATGGTGCCCTCTTGGGTAAAATATTCCAGAGGTAAAACAGTCCCCCATTTGGATCTCTGGGTGGGGACTACTCAGGAGGATGTCATTATCAGGAGAAACAAAACTGGTGCTCTTTGGATCGGAGCGTGCAATGTCACGTCCCTTAATCAGTTAGAAAGGGAAATGGATAGGTCAAATTTAGATATAGTGGGAATTAGTGAAGTTCAGGGTCAGGAGGAACAAGACTTCCAGTCAGGTAAATACAGGGTTATAAATACAAAATCAAATAGGGGTAATGCAGGAGTAGGTTTAATAATGAATAAAAAATAGGAGCCCACGTAAGCTACTACGAACAGCATAATAAATGCATTACTGTAGCCAAGATAGACATGAAGCCCTCTCCTACCACAGTAGTACAAGTTTATATGCCAACTAGCTCCACAGATGATGAAGAGATTGAAGAAATGTATCATGAGATAAAAGAAATTATTCAGATAGTGAAGGGAGATGAAAATTTAATTGTCTTGGGAGACTGGAATTCGATAGTAGGGAAAGGAAGAGAAGGAAAAGCAGTAGGTGAATATGGAAGGGGGTAAGGAATGAAAGAGGAAGCCGCCTGGTAGAATTTTGCATGGAGAATAACTTAATCACTTCGTTTAAGAATCAAGAAAGAATGTTGTAGACGTGGAAGAGGCCTGGAAACACTGGAAGGTTTCAGATAGATTATATAATGGTAAGACAGAAATTTAAGAACCAGGGGCAGATGTAGATTTAAGAACCAGGGGCAGATGTGGACACTGATCACAGTGTATTGGTTATGACCTGTAGATTAAAACTGAAGAAACTGCAAAAATGTGGGAAGTTAAAGAGATGGAACCTCTATAAACTGAAAGAAGCAGAGGTTGTAGAGAGTTTCAGAGAGAGTATTATGGAATGATTAACAAGAATTGTGGAAAGAAATACAGTAGAAGAATAATGGGTAGCTTTGAAAGATGAAATAGTGAAGGCAGCAGAGGATCAAGTAGGAAAAAAGACGAGGTCTAGTAGAAATCCTTGGGTAACAGAAGAGATATTGAATTTGACTGATGAAAGGAGAAAACATAAAAATGCAGTAAATGAAGTAGACAAAAAGGAATACAAACGTCTCAAAAATGAGATTGACAGGAAGTTCAAACTGACTAAGCAGGGAAATTGAAGAGACCTTTGGAGAAAAGAGAACCACCTGTATGAATATCAAGAGCTCAAACAGAAAATCAGTTCTAAGCAAGAAAGGAAAAGCAGAAAGGTGGAAGGAGTACATAGAGGGTCTATACAAGGGCAATGTACTTGAGGGCAATATTATGAAAATGGAAGAGGACATAGATGAAGATGAAATGGAAGATATGATATTGTGTAAAGAATTTGACAGAGCACTGAAAGACCTAAGTTGAAACAAATCAAGGCCCTGGGAGTAGACAACATTCCATTAGAACTACTGATAGCCTTGAGAAAGCTGGCCCTGACAAAACTCTACCATCTGGTAATCAAAATGTATGAGACAGGTGAAATACCCTCAGACTTCAAGAAGAATAGAATAATTCCAATTCCAAAGAAGCAGGTGTTGACAGGTGTGAAAATTACTGAACTATTAGTTTAATAAGTCATGGCTGCAAAATACTAATATGAATTCTTTACACACAAATGGAAAAACTATGGGCCCGGGTTCGATTCCTGGCTGGGTCAGGGATTTTCTCCATTCAGGGACTGGGTGTTATGTTGTCTTCATCATCATTTCATCCCCATCCAGCATGCAGGTTGCCCAATGTAGCATCAAATGTAATAAGACCTGCACCAAGGTGGCTGGACTTGCCCTGCAAGGGCCCACCCGGCCAATGACGCCAAACGCTCATTTCCATTCCCATTACCGTTCAGAGTCGGATAATGTTTGACTAGTGAAACTAATCACTTTTGGTGGTACGTTCCCCAGCCACATCAATAATCTGGAACACACAAGTGCCTAGCCATTGCGAGGACACAGTGGTACATAAACAGAAATCTTCAGGCATATCACGGTGGTGTGAAATAATGGCATTCAATAAGGCTTCCTTTATGCTGTCAAAATCATCCTGACACTGGTCAGTCCATATCCATGAATAGTTCTTTCCTAGTAGAGTTAACAAGGTGTCACTATTCAAAAGTTGTTTGGATCAAATTTTCTAAAAAAATTATACTAGTCCTAGATATTCCTTTCGCTGCTTCTTATTCTGAGGTGCAGGACAGTGCTTGATTGTGTCAAGTTTCTGTGGGTCTTAGAGTATACCTTGTGGAGATATTATGTGACCGAGGAATTTATCCTTTTTCTTTACCAAAATGGAATTTCATTAGACGGGCTGTGACTCTAAACTCCAGAAACCTGTATAGGACTTGTACTAATAGTCTCAGATGTCCTGCCAGGTTGGGGGAGCCTATTAGTAGACTGTTGACATAAGCAGTGTCCCTGCTAAGTAATTCAGGCCCAGGACTTGATCCAGGGTGGAAATGAATAAGCCCACATTTACATTCAGGATGAGTGGTAAGATGCAGAATTCATAACTTCTGCTCCCGCACACAAAAACAGTCTGTTCTCGGCTATCCTCATGTAATGCGATCTGCCAGTATGAGGTTTTATTACACCAGGGCATCTCCCAAAAATGAGCATATTGGACTATCAGTTCCTGAAGCTCTATTTTTGATCTTCAGTCAAACACCTGATTCAATTACTTAGTTGTGTACGATGTTAGGATCTATGTCCTCTTCTGGTAGCTGTTCAACCTCTTGTATATTTATAAACATGGCAGCTGGATAAAATAATTGTATGTGGATATTTGAGGTGTGCTCTTGTTTATTTTCACTGGCGTTTGTTTTAACCAAATCTTCCAATAATCGTTGGTCATTTATTGCAAAATGACATTTTCCTTTTCCTATATCAATTTGTGCCTGGTATTTTCTAAAAAGTGTCCATATCAATAATGTAATTTATTACCAATTTCTCAACCACTAGGCAAATACATTGTAAAGAAAAAATATTAATTTTTAAAGGAGTAAAGCTAGTAGTTTGACTCCCTTAGACTTGCTTCCTACAGCTGTCTGTATTTTGCAGTTCTGAACTAGAAGTGTTGGTATGCAGCCTGCATTTTCAATTCATCAAATAGTCTCTCTGAGATATCAAATTAGTCCTGGCACTGGTATCTAGTACTGTAGTTACATTTAAGTCCAATATTTGGGTGTTAACTGTTGCTTGCACTGATTCCACAACTTCCCTTCCAAATAGTTAGTGGTATCTTCCTGGCACAGTTCATCTTATCTCACTCTTATCATATGTAATACAACAGTTTTTAATTAGCTTTATGCCCCACCCCTTCTATGGTCATCAAATAGGGGCCTATCGAGACCTGTTACGTTTCCCTGGCTACCAGGGTACTGACCTCCTCATACGAGGTTATTTCGGTGATGTCAACTAAGTGTACATTGTGGGTTTGGTGTCTTGTGCAGCTCTTGATTTGAAATTTTGATGTCGTTGTCCACTATTTGAAATGTAATTGTAGTTATGTTGACTAAAATCAGCTGTTAGCGGATTGTCTGATTGTCTGCTTGCATTTTGTCCTTGCTCACTGCCACACTGGTTATCGTCACCAGTTGGTGGCACACTGTGCATCTGCTGGCTGTACTCTCTCTGATCAGTATAGCCCAATCAGTTAAAGTTATGTCACTGATTGTTCTTGTAACCCCGTTTATATTTTTGGCCCTTCCCATTGCCAAAGTGATTCCTATTACCATTGTAGCAAGGTGGATATGACTGCCAACCATATTGGTTATTGTTGCCATTTCTACCTTGCTGTTCACTAAATCTTGGGGGTTCAACTTGTGCAATGACATTCTGTGTTTGCACTGGCCTTTCCTCATAAATAAGGTCAATGGAATCAAGTACTGATGAAAAATACTCAAGTCAGGTTCTGGAATGATAATTAATTTTTCACAGATGTGGGCAGACAGACAGCTTTTCAAAATCTTTAACACTCCAAATGGAAGATTGGGTTCATCCAGTATCGATTTTTATTAAAATATTTCTCACAGTAGGTTGAGGAATTCCGCCTTATGCAAGACACCTTTCCAGTTTCTTTTTACCCAGACATGTTTCAGCACTTTTTGTGCTATCTTCAGTGAGTTATTTTATTTTCTTACTTACATGACACTATAGGGTATTTATGTCGTGTAAGTAAGAAAATAAAATAACCCACTGACAATAGCACAAAAACTGCTTAAACATGTGTGGGTAAAATGAAACTGAAAAGGTGTCTTGCATAAGGCGAAATTCCTCATCCAATTTTCACCCAAGCATGGACACAAGAAGAGCTGCAACAGCACAGGATGATTATTTCTCAAAGTATTTTCTTAGCCCCCATGTTTGATGGCAACGGATTAAAAACTTCATGGCACAACCTCTCCTGTACTGTGGGAGACCAAGATTTATCCAAAAATGCTCTCTCAAACTGTTCATAAGTGTGGAACCCTTCTGCCATGGTCATGGCCCATAGCAAGACATCGCCTTGCATATATGCCACAACAGAAAGGACCTTTTGTGCCTCTTTCCGATTTCTAGGGAATAAATTATGAAAAGCCTTAGGGATTACAATTACAAATAACTTAATTTGGGATGATCACATAAATAATGTTGTGGGGGAAAGCAAACCAAAGACTGCAATTTATTGGCAGAACATGTAGACTGCTTACACTACACTTGTCTGCCCTCTTGAAGAGTATCTCTGTATAGTGTTGGATCTGTGTAAGATAGGGTTAACAGAGAACGTCACAAAAGTTTGAAGAAGTGTAGCTCATTTTATACTATCATGAAATAGGGGAGAGAGTGGCACAGATATGATATCTGAATTGGGGTGGCACTCATTCAGATGAAGACTTTTTTCAGCAGTAGGACCTCCTCACGAAATTTTGATCACCGACTTTCTCCTGAGAGTGTGAAAATATATTGGTGGCACCCACCTACATAGGGAGAAATGGTCATCATAATAAAATAAGAGAAATCAGAGCTCAAACTGAAAGATTTTAAGTGTTTTTTTTCCCATGCACTGTTTGAGAGTGGACTGGCAGAGAAGTAGCTTAAAGATTATTCTATGAACTCTCTGCCAGACATTTAATTGTCAATTGCAGAGTAATCATGCAACTGTAGGTGTATAGCTGGTAACCGTTAAAATGTGGAATGTGTCAAGTGCATAAGAAATGCACACATGAATCAAGGTTGCTTGTCTCTCTCTCTCTCTCTCTCTCTCTCTCTCTCTCTCTCTCTCTCTCTCTCTCTTTTTTTTTTTTTTTAAAAACCTACCCCATTCCCTTAAATGGCACAAAAAGCACATACATCTATGGTATAGAAGGAGTTGTCAAGGAGGTATGACTTCAATTTATTTTTGAAACTATTACTGCTGTCAATCAGACATCTTATTTCATCTGGTAATTTATCGAAAAGTTTTATAGCAGCATATTTTACCCCTTTCTGTGCCAAAGATAGGTTAAGTAGAGGGCATTGTAAGTCTTTCTTTCTCCTGGTATTACAATCATGAATGCCACTGTTGTTTTTAAACTGGTCCATGTTGTTGACAAAAAATTTCAATACTAAGTAAATGTACTGTGAGGCTGTTGTAAGAAATCCTAACCTTTTGAACAGATGCCTATAAGATGTGTGACTATGAGCCCCACACATAATTCTAACCAATTTCTATTGAGCAGTGCATATTTTTTTGCCTAAGAGTTGAGTTACCCCAAAATATTATTCTGTACGGCATCAGAGTGTGAAAGCACGTGAAGTCTGTTAGCTTGCTAATTTCTGTATCCTCAAAATTAGCAATTGTTCTGATTGCAAAAATTGCTGAACCTAGTCACTTTAGGAGATCCAAAATATGAGTTTTGCAATTAAGATTCTCATCTATACATACACTCAAGAACTTAGTATGTTCTATCCTGGCTACTGACTTCTGTTTATGTGTTATATTTATTAAAGGAACTGTACTCTTTGCAGTTCAAAATTGGATGTACTGTGTTTTTTCAAAGTTCAGAGCAAGCTTGTTCACAGAAAACCAATCAATAACTTTTCCAAAGACATTATTTGTATCATTTTCTATTGGAGTTTCTTTTACTGGATTAATAATGATGCTTGTATCATCAGCAGACAGCGTCAGTTTAGCTTCTTGTTAGATAAGAAGGGAAATCATTCACGTATATCAAGAACAGGAGGAGTATCATGATTGAATCCTGTGGAACACCTAATGTAATTTCACACCAGATAAATGAAATTGGAAACTTCCTTAACTCACTTAAACCATATAAAGAAACATTTTGCTTCCTGTTCTGTGGATATTACTTAAACCACTCATACGCTGTCCATTTATACCATAGAATTGTAATTTCTGTAACATAATGCCATGATTCGCATAATCAAATGCTTTGGATAAGTCACAGAAAATTCCTATTTGTGACCTTGTACTATTTAAAGACTCTGTTATATGGACAGTGAAATTGTGTATTGCTGTTTTGTTAGAACAGCATTTTTGACATCTAAACTTTGGTTTACTAAGTATCCCATTACTGGTGAGATGGCTAACCATTCTTGAGTACATTACTTTCTTGGCAATTTTTGAAAATGCATGGATTCTGGCAGGTAATTATTGACATCTGTGGTGTCCCCTTTTTTCTAGAGAGGCTTGACAATGGCATATTTTAACCTGTCTAGGAAAATACCTTCAGTTAGTGATGCATTACAGATATGACTCAGAACATCAACTTTAAATGCTCCACTTTGTTTTAATATACTGTTAGAGATGTCATCTACTCCAACAGAAAATTTACTTTTCAAAGATTTAATTTTTTTCTTATTTCACAAGAGGTTGTTAGATCAAAATTAATCTGACATGGATTTCTTGAAACTGACTCTTCCATGTACTGCTTGGCTTTTCCTTTTGAACTATTCTCACCAATTCTTTCACCTACGCTTAAGAAATGATTGTTAAATACATTAGCTATTTGTGTACTGTTGGTTAAGATAGTCTCATTCTCTTTAATAGTAATGTTACTTACCCCAGTGGTTACTTTTCCTGTCTCTCTCTTCTAATAACATTCCATACTGATTTTATGTTATTGCCCGAGTTGTTAATTTTATCTCTAATATCATATTTTTTGATTTTTGACAACTTTTCTCAGTATGTTACAATAATTTTTATTGTGTAAAATTACGTCTAGGTCTTTACTAACTCTTGCTGTCTCATACAATTTTCTTTTTCTTTCTGAAGACACTTTAATTTCTGTAGTGATCCAAGATTTCTTTGAAAACTGTCTGGTGTTACGTTTAGTTGTTTTTTTTTTTTTAGGGGGGGGGGGGGGCAACAGTGTTCAAAACAGGATACAAATTTATCAAGAAATACGTTGCATTTATCACTGACATTTGGCTTATTATGTACATCTCCCCAATTAACATTTCTTAAACTTTCTCTGAAGTGCTCTATAGGTACCAGGTTGAACAACCTTAGACTTTTTTTTTACTTAATGGCTTCTGAACTGTGCACCCTGCTAAGTTTTGTAAGTTCATCAGTTGTGCATCATGGTCTGATAATCCATTTATCACAAGGAAAGCATGTGTTAGTTTTGCATCCTCTTGCTGTACAAATACACTACTGGCCATTAAAATTGCTACACTAAGAAGAAATGCAGATGATAAACAGGTATTCATTGGACAAATATATTATACTAGAACTGACATGTGATTACATTTTCACACAATTTGGGTGCATAGATCCTGAGAAATCAGTACCCAGAACAACCACCTCTGGCTGTAATAGCAGCCTTGATACGCCTGGGAATTGAGTCAAAAAGACCCACCATGGTTTAACAGCGCAATTCGGAGAATGCTCAGGAAGCAAAGGCAGTTGCACTCACGGTACAAGAAAGATCGGGAGAATGAGGACAGGCAAAAGTTAGTATAGATTTGTGCTGCTGTAAAAAGAGCGATGCGCAAAGCATTCAACCACTACCACCGTCATACCTTAGCAAAAGATCTTGCTGAAAACCCAAGGAAAGTCTGGTCTTACGTAAAATCAGTAAGCGGGTCGAAGGCTTCGATCCAGTCACTCACTGACCAGTCTGGCCTGGCAATGGAAGACAGCAAAACGAAACCTGAAATTTTAAATTTAGCATTTGAGAAATCTTTCACGCACGAGGATCGTACAAACATACCACCGTTTGAGTGTCATACAGATTCCCATATGGAGGACATAGTGATAGACATCCCTGGGGTTGTGAAGCAGCTGAATGGGTTGAAAATAAATAAATCGCCAGGTCCTGATGGGATTCCAACTCGGTTTTACAGAGAATACTCTACTGATTTGGCTCCTTACTTACCTTGCATTTATCGCGAATCTCTTGTCCAACATAAAGTCCCAAGTGACTGGACAAAAGCACAGGTGATGCCAGTATATAAGAAAGGTAGAAGGACGGATCCTCAAAATTACAGACCAATATCCTTAACACCGGTTTGTTGCAGGATTCTTGAACACATTCTGAGTTCGAATATAATGAATTTCCTTGAGACAGAGAAGCTGCTGTCCATGCATCAGCACTGCTTTAGAAAGCATCGCTCCTGCAAAACGGAACTTGCCCTTTTTTCACATGATATCTTGTGAACCATGGACGAAGGGTATCAGATGGATGCCATATTCCTTGACTTCCAGAAAGCATTTGACTCGGTGCCCCACTGCAGACTCCTAACTAAGGTACGAGCATATGGGATTGGTTCCCAAATATGTGAATGGCTCGAAGACTTTGTAAGTAATAGAACCCAGTACGTTGTCCTCGATGGTGAGTCTTCATCGGAGGTGAGGGTATCATCTGGAGTGCCCCAGGAGAGTGTGGTAGGTCCGCTGTTGTTTTCTATCTACATAAATGATCTTTTGGATAGGGTGGATAGCAATGTGCTGTTGATGATGATGTGGTGTACAGGAAGATGTCGTCATTGAGTGACTGTAGGAGGATACAAGATGACTTGGACAGGATATGTGATTGGTGTGAAGAATGGCAGCTAACTCTAAATATAGATAAATGCAAATTAATGCAGATGAATAGGAAAAAGAATCCTGTAATGTTTGAATACTCCATTAGTAGTGTAGTGCTTGACACAGTCAAGGCGATTAAATATTTGGGTGTAACATTGCAGAGTGATATGAAGGGGGACAAGCTTGTAATGGTAGTTGTGGGGAAGGCGGATAGTCGTCTTCGGTTCATTGGTAGGATTTTGGAAAGATGTGGTTCATCTGTAAAGGAGACTGCTTATAAAACACTAATACGACCTATTCTTGAGTACTGCTCGAGCGTTTGGGATCCCTATCAGGTCGGATTGAGGGAGGACATAGAAGCAATTCAGAGGCAGGCTGCTAGAGTTGTTACTGGTAGGTTTGATCATCACGCGAGTGTTACGGAAATGCTTCAGGAACTCGGGTGGGAGTCTCTAGAGGAAAGGAGGCGTTCTTTTCGTGAATCGCTACTGAGGAAATTTAGAGAACCAGCATTTGAGGCGGACTGCAGTAGAATTTTACTGCCGCCATTTTACATTTCGCGGAAAGACCACAAAGATAAGATAAGAGAGATTAGGGCTCGTACAGAGGCATATAGGCAGTCATTTTTCCCTCGTTCTGTTTGGGAGTGAAACAGGGAGAGAAGATGCTAGTTGTGGTACGAGGTACCCTCCGCCACGCACCGTATGGTGGATTGCGGAGTATGTATGTAGATGTAGACGTAGAACGGGCTCCAACGGCCACGTGGCACTACCGAGAAGGAAGACCATCGTGTTCGACGTATGGCTCTGGCGCATTGTACTGTGATCTGCAGCAGCGATATGAACAGCAGTTGGTATCACAGTGACGCAGTGAACTGTTACAAATCGATTACTTCAAGAACACTACCAAGCCAGACGCCATGGAGCGTGCGTTTTACTGACCCCAAACAACCGCCATTTGCGACTTCAATGGTATCGAACGAGAGCTCATTGGAGGACAGGTTTGAGTTCTGTTGTGTTTTCTGATGGAAACTGATCCTCCCTCGGTGCCAGTGACGACCATGTGTTGGTTAGAAGGAGGCCAGCTGAGGCCCGGCAACCAACCTATCTACATGCTTGACACACTAGACCTATATCTGGAACTACGGTCTGGTGTGCAATTTAGCATCAATCCTGTGATTCGACTTGTTGTGCTGCCATTTATGAACAGTGTTTCAGCCACATACCCTACGGAGTGTCGACATGTTGCCCAGACCTGCTCGATCACCAGATCTGACTCCAATTGAGCACGTATCAGACTGCCAGCCTTTGCGGCCGAGCGGTGCTAGGCACTTCAGTCCAGAACAGCGCTGATTATTCTGGTCTACAATATGCAGTTCTAGATAATCCAATGTCTGAACTGTCACCGGGAGATATATAGCGTTTTTGGGGGCTTGAACTCTTTTATACCCAGTACCGACTGTAGGGAAGAATCCGTAAATGCCGGCCGGTGTGGTCGAGCGGTTCTAAGCGCCACAGTCCAGAACCGCGCGACCGCTACGGTCGCAGGTTCGAATCCTGCCTCGGGCATGGATTTGTGTGATGTCCTTAAGTTAATTAGGTTTAAGTAGTTCTAAGTCTAGGGGACTGATGAACTCAGATGTTAAGTCCCATAGTGCTTGGAGCCATTTGAACCATTTTTGAACGTATCAGACGACAATTCCAGCGCCATCCTCAAACAGCCTTAACCGTCCCTGTATTGACCGATAAAATGCAACAGGTGCGGAACTCCATCCTACATACTGAGATGTGCCTTCTGTGCAACACAAGACATGCAGGTTTCCATTCTTGCATTCAACATTCTGGCAGTTACCCCGGTTATTACTGTTCCAGCATTTCAAATTTGCAAAGGTTTATCTCTTGATTACATTGGCCTGTGCATGTGGTAATAATTTGACTGCGAGTTAACACATCGAAAAATTAGAGGTTGCTGGACAGAAATGTATTTTATTATACTTAATATTACGTATGTTTTTTATCAATTAGAAAAATAAAGGGAGTTCAAAAGTTGAAGAATTATAGATCGATACGCCATCGACGATAACAGGCTAGTGGGTGATGAATAATGAATTGTTCTATAGTCAAGGTTTTCTCGCTCTATAGGCAATTCCCACATTCAGGTTTACTAAATGCTGACAATGCTACATGATCTGCTAAGAACTTAATTTAACTTAGTAAATCTAGAACAAAGTCAGTGTAGTACCCATTCTATAGTTAAAATCTTAGTTTTGTTAATGAAAATACTGGCCCAAAATAGTTTGGAGTTGTGCTTCAAAAGTCGTCAGTACTCCAAAAGTCACCAGATAAGTGCTAAATAATTTTTGTAGCTAAAAAGTTTTTTTTGTCGCTAAGACGAAGGCAAAGGACGCCATTTCTAGCGACGAAGTCGCTAAATTGGTACCACTGCACCTGCGACACTCATCTCTGACCTACTTAAACCCTCTGCATTGTGCATGCATGGCTCCTGAAGTTCAACTGTTCGACTGCACAATTCTACACCATTTTGGCTGATTGCGTTTTCGCTATTGCTTTCAACATTGGACATATATTTTTCTGCCATGTTGTATGAATATGCAAAATAAAAATTTCAAAAAAAATGGAAACGTTTTGTGTGCTAATTATTACACTTGATAATAGTAATTTACGCGATGTCAAAGCCATTTTAGTCTATTATGATGCGCAAACTATTGTGTCACATTTCTTTGTGTTTTACTAACAATGTGTATCACACTGAAAAGTTCCTGTAAATTTTCCACCATAAAATTCAAGGAAGGGAATAATGAGGAAAAGCTTTTTATCTACATCAAAAGAGGCAAGCAACTATTGTAGCTGTCCTACCTTTGCTGTGCCGAACAAAACAGCTTACTATGGAAAATTTTACTTAACCTGTGTCCAGTTCTTTTTCCTTTCCAAAATTTTCTCCCCGATTTTTGCCGTTTTGCTTTACTTCATATTTTATTCTACACATCTTAATCATCCTTCCACATTGGAGAGAGACTGAAAAACAAAATCATGTACAAAAAAAATGAATGATGTTTCTTTTTCGTTTGTCTGCTCTTTACAGCACATTCATAGTTAATGTCTTTGGCGACAATTATGGTCGATCACTGTTTCAGTTTTTTAAAATTTATTTTAACCTTACCACATCTGGGGAGTTTTTTACCATGTACCTACACAGTGACTGTACCGAGCGGCCTCGTTATCGAAAGAGACCGCCACGCTATTCTGTAAACATTTCGTAAGTGATGCCACATTGTTCCAGTGAACCAAAGCGGTGTTCTTGGTTGTTCTCGAGCCAACCGATGAAAAGCAAGCAGCCACAGTTCCGACCAAGCGCACTGCAGCGCGCACAGCGCCATAAACACAAATCAGCTGGCGCCGACACAGGCATGCTATTTTCCACAGTACTGAAAAGTGTGTTTAGAGAACGTAGTATTGCACCCAATTCCCCGACCATGTGTTCCCATGCATGCACAATACAATAGGGTATTTGACTGTGTTATGAAAATTGTAATAAATGCCGTATTATGTCATATTATTCTCGTTCACGTCGACATCTTGTTTTCGATTTTACGTTTCGGAAAATGTGTTACCAATAGTGTATAGTATCACATTGTACAAATACATCTATGAAAACACCCAAAAGATTGTTTCATAGAGGGTCAAAGAATAAGAAAATGCACAGAATGTGGTTGTAACTCGCTTCTTAAGATCCAAATGATGAAGTAGCCACTTTCCTATATGATGCATCAACAATGTAGGTCCTAAAAACAAAATTTAAAAAACGCCTTTTCGAGAGCGTGTGGCGAATACAGCTATTGAAGTTCGTCGAAGTATATGACATTCATCTGATTAATCAAAATGTTTCATATATGGTGGTACAATCTAAAAATATTATGGTGGGGATCTTCCATCTCTGTTTGCTGTTGTTAAGGATTCGATCGCAAATAAATACTTGTGACAAGCAAGAGTATAAAGATGTTTGCTGCTAGTTTCATTCACAGTAATTTAACTTGTGTCCTTAGATTCCTGTCTAACCACATACTCGGAAATTGCTACGTATTCAGAGAAAATGGTGAATTGCATGTGACAATAAAAAACATAAATGTCGCTGTCGGTCATTTCATACACAGCAATTTCATCTGTAGCAATTTCATCTTTCGTTTCTAAACACACAGAATTCGCAAAATCGGAGGTACTCATTACTGCGAAAGCGCGTTATTACACGTAAATAACAACGAATATTACAGAAAAATACTTAACTCACAAATAACGAAGTCTCAGAATGTGGTACAAACACTTGCAGAAAAAAATTTGCACCCTGGAGAACACAAACCAATCTTAGAACTACAGTCTCTTGCCCTAACCACCTTCTTTTTAAGACAATAATTTAGCATTTAACAGTTTCACATATTAACAGAAAACAAATTTATCTCAAAAACAATTATCTAAATTACAACATGTTCACATTTCAATCTTTCATATGGAAACCGCAGGAAGTGGTCCGTTGAGTTACTTCTTGCCATCATTTGTCTCAAACTCGGTAGTAAGGTCGACTAAACTGTTATTTTACTAACGAGATCTTGCAGACAACTCCAACAGAACTGTGAAGTTCGTTGAAGCCACTGGCCTTTCTCGGGACTATAGTTGAGTAATAAATTTCGAATGGCAGGTTTAGCTTTCATGAGCCACCCTTACAACGTGGTTTTTCGGGGCACTTCTTTTTGAGTACCTCTAGCCATGTGACCAATAAATCTTGTGTCAATATGTGATCCCCCAAATGGCTAGTGTTAAGCTTTCAAATGTAACTGCAATGTTCTGAGAATATTACCATTTCTTTTTTTTTTTCAGTTTTAACTATTTGAGCTAGGATTGAAGATGACATGTATATCCTATCAAGTGTGCCGTGTCATTTAGCATAAAAACAAGTGTACTAGGTTTCACTGGGGCTCAAAATTCGCAAAGTGTCTTCAAGATGGTGACTATCCACCAGTGCTTTAAGTTCTTCACACTTGTTTGGAACTGGTTTCTGATCTGGTTTCAGAAGAGTTACATCATGAGCGATTTCACGTCCACTCGATAAAAATTCTACATTCTTATGTCAATGTCTTGATGTGTTTTAACGTTGGTAGCAGTTCTAGTCTCTGTCTCAATGTTAGAAATTGCTGTGGAGTCAACAATTTCCTTAGCTGCTTCGCTTGCGACTTCTTGTACTAAGGCAATGTGACATTTAATCTCCTTTAAGAAATTGTTAGTAACACTGGATATCTTATTCATGTTAAGAGTGAGAATATTCCAGGGTGCATGACTGTGCACCATTTATTGTTAAGCTATGCAGACACGTCATCTATATCATTGGCCCATTCCATCACTGTAACTGTATGAGTGCATAATGTCGAAATCAGATGCTTGTACAGATTTCTTAGTGTATCGGCCTTCAGATTTTGTCTTCTCTTTTATTTGAGGTGGATCCTGATTCTTTTGCCTGGTAGAATTTGACTTCATTCCTTGTTAGGTTATTCGTAGGCGACATCTTTACTCTGACAAGATTCTGTAACAGACTCTTCAGGGGCATTATCTTTAACTTCAGAGGCCACAGGGTTTTTGACTGCTCGTTTTTGCTTTTTCCTGAGCGGTTCGTCTGCTGTATTTTCGATTAACATAGTCGTCTGGGACACACCCGCCAGGGTAGCCGAGAGTGCTAATGCGCTGCTTCCTGGACTCGGGTAGCCTCACCGGCCCCAGATCGAATCCAACCGGCGGATCAATGACGAGGGCCGGTGTGCCAGGCAGCCTGGATATGGTTTTTACGCGGTTTTCCACATCCCGCTAGGTGAATGCCGGGCTGGTCTCCGCGTTCCGCCTCAGTTACATGGCTCACAGACATCTGAACACATTCACACTATTCCATGGATGACACTATACCCAGACAGTTGGGGTACACTAATTCCTTCCTAGGGGGCTACGGGCGGCGACAGGAAGGGCATCCGGCCAACCCTTAAGTATAACATGCCACATCATATTAACCGGCAGACCCTGCAAGTCGGGATTAATGCTTGGAAAGAGAGAGATAATCGTCTAGGACACATCAGTTTTGGAGGTAACACTACCTTGAATCTGTGGTCCCAGTGCATCAGATGTCTTAGTTTCCTCAGTTTTACTCCTTTTTCTTTTCATCTTTTGAATCTGATTGTGTTTCATTGAATGTATCTTCTCTGACTTTGGAATGAATTTCTGTAAGGTTTGCAGCCATATATTGGGTCTCTATTGAGGATCGTGTGGTTTGTTTGCATTCTGTTACTGGTTTCTGAATTTCCTATACCATTTCCTGTGCAAGTTAGTTATTTCATGCACTACAGCAACAGTCATGATATCTGGTGGTAGTGAAGTGCACGCCACCATCCTGTTTGCGACTTGCACATAACTACTGGCTATGTCGCTTGTATCCATTAAAGTATTGTTTCTTCCCACAGATAGCTGCGCTGGTACTCTTTTACTACACTTAGTACACAGGTGCTCAGTAGAATGCAAATGGAACATGTCTGCAGTTGCCCAGTATATGTTATAAACACTCTATGGAAAGTGTCTTTTTAATTTCATCCAGACATTTTCTACACCATTGTCTATTTGATATCAGAAAGTCACAGACCATTTATCATTTTCAGTTTTCAAAACGATGCACTGCTGTTTAAGGTACTGCGCTTTCACCCCATTTGGGCATTCAAAACATACATTACAAAATTTTATATTGCAGAATCCATAGTCTGCATATACTACAGAAACATTACTAATACATCTATCAAGTTGCTTGAATTTCCTAGTATTGATAACTGTAGTCCCGAATTTGTCACAATTTTCAGCAACTTTAAATCTGATGATCACAGAATTCTGAATTAAATTCGATTGAATACCTACTATATATATTCTACAATTCCGAGTTCTTCAAAAATAATCCACTCATGAATTTCAAATGATAAGTGTCTAACTGAAACCCTACGAAAGGTACACTCTATGTCATTTACTCCGTGGAGCTCTGTCATTTTAGTTACAGTATTTGAAGACATTGAGATTGCGAACAGCTGAGCACAGGCACCTGTGCTGCCACCGATCACGCTGCCGTACTCTCTTGCCGGAGCACTGCGCAGGGATTTGTTGATGCCACAACGCATCAATACAATTTAGAGATGAACTGATACTAAGTTGGCTGTATTTTTCAAAAACTACACGAAAATTGATGGTTTTGGCTTGCTAACAACAACAACTAACACACAGCATTTGCTCTATTTCTGTTTGGCTCTGAGCACTATGGGACTTAACATCTGACGTCATCAGTCCCCTACAACTTAAACTACTTAAACCTAACTAACCTATGGACATCACACACATCCATGCCCAAGGCAGAATTCGAACCTGCTACCGTATCGGTCGCGCAGTTCCAACCTGATGCGCCTAGAACCGCTCGGCCACACTGGCTGGCTATTTCTGTTTGCTTTAATGGAGAGGGATGCAGGCTGACTTCGTTGCAGAATGATGCGGGTGTGAGTTGTAAATAGATGAAAATTTGGAAGGTTTCCACTACCAGGTTTCATAAAATGTTATGTAAATGTTGCAAATGATTTCCAATAATTAATAACTAAACCATATGCAGGAAAAAGTATTCAGAGTCACTAGTAATTTCAGCTGACAGTCATATAATATATGTTCTTGTTCCACACCCACAAGCATAATCTCATTTCTTGGGTCTATGGAACGAAAACTGAATCTAACCTAATCTAATCTAATCTGGACAGATCTGATATGTTGAAATTTAATGATTTTAAAACTCTTAATTACATAAAAATAACAGGTATTTTGTGAGAATATTGATCAAAAATGTTTTTATGTCATAATCATTAACAGTAATAACAATACAAACCATATTTCTGACATAGGAAAACAGTCTATTATGCACTCACTTTGCACTCAGATGTGTTCTGGTGATTCTTCAGTAAAACATAATAACTAAATCAGAAACTAAAAGCACTCAATATTTCTTAAATTACAAATTCTTGCTGTAAGCAAATCGCACGAAACCAAACAAGTGGTCATACCAAAACCTAAGCACCTCTCGGTACAGCTGTCGAAGCATCGATGAGTGGACCGATTGGTAAGAAGCCTCAGAACCTCACAGAATAGCAACTTCGGCTAACAAAACCGATTGGTAAGAACGATATGGAACAGGGCTCCATGCACTGTGTCTAACGACTGTTGTTGATGCCACTGTGAATGCAGTCAAAAACAAGATTCAACTTGTGGTTTGTACAATGTTTGCAGATGGCACTTCCCTAGGCTTAAAAGAGTATGACCACTTGCACAATAGCCACTAGTAATTGCAGCTCCACCATATGTTTGAGCAACACAGTAATTTAAATTAACTCCACATTTTGCTAGTTTTTTATACAAGCTAATGAAAAATAAGCATCCAATTTTTTTGCAGATTCAAAACCTCGAAACCTTTCGTATAAGTTACCATCTAAACGGTACCAAATGACAGTTAAAAGCTGTTCAGCTTTTGAACAACAATTAGAGCATAATACTGGGCGTCTTTCGCTTCATCTGAGAAATTTCATAGCACAATATTGTTCATGGTGCTAAGAATTTCATTTTATCAAGATGTGTGAATTGTTTCCTTTTCGATTCGGGCTTTTTCCTAACACTTTGATATTTTTTCCATATAACTTACATTATTTCCCTTATTTTAGCACCATATTTAATTCACTGTGATCTCTTTCAGCTATTCCTTGTAGTACTATGTATCAAAGTACACCACTGTTTTCTTTAACTTCTAGAAACTTTGTTTCATCTAGCAGAGACGCGACTACATTTACATGCAACACATCTCCTGAAAACCGAAAACCGAATTTCGGGAATAGTTTTCAACTGTCGTATTTACATGGTAAGGTCTGAAGCGATTAACTATGGCGTCTGGAAAACAGCTGATCCAGTTTCTGATTCAATCAACACAATCATGACTTCTCTTCACTTAAATATTACAGGTAGACAGCTTCACGCTCAGTATAATATTTCTGCTATTCCTTCACTTCATAATAAGTCCATATTAACCGAAAATTCTGAAAACAAGAATAACTTGACAACACAAACACATTTCAAAAGCGGTTGCATTAGCATGGGAGCGAAAATCGATTGTGGAGCCGGAAAACCAGCAATTAGAAACGGATTTTTACATTATTTATTTTTAAGTGTTTACAAGATCACACAGACTCGTTACTGGGAAATTGGTTTATAAAATCTGGGTTTTGGTAGCCCCAATGTAAATGGGATGTAAACTTACTTTTTCAAAAATTTTTGAAATACTCACAAGCAACTACAGAACTATTCTCATACTGTTTAAAGCCGAAATTAGAGTCTGTTGCTTTGTCCTATTATCGAGACCCTCACTTACAGAAGTAAGAAAATTGATTTTCGTGCCACGAATTTAGGGAGAGAAAAATCGATAGGTGAAACAAAATGAAACATTATTAATTATGCTAACTGCCAGCTGTGGATAAAATTCGTACAAGGCTAGCTGTAAATTTCTTTTTCTGTCTCCAAAAAAGCGAAAAGGAAAATGACCTAATAGAGGTGACCTTGTTTCATCAGTAGGTTTCATAGACACAACAAAAACCAAAACTGAAGGGATAGTACTGCTGGTGCTAATACTGGAAATCCAAAATGAATGTTCACTTTTCTTTTCTCTGGGTTTTTCGTTTTCCAATGTTTTGGTTGCTTTCCTATCTCCATTTCGTTATCAGCATACACATTTTTCATTTTCAACTTCACTTTCTCTGAAGTTACAGACAAAGACACTGTAATGCCCACATTCAATTTATCAAATTTTTGTATTGCCATGTTATTATGTTCACTTTCAATATCATGTACAATTCACTACAAAAAACACCGAACATGATGATACTAAATATACTTTTGTCGTTCACCGCAAATACTAACTGTACAACACAGGCACAAATGAAAAACAGAAGCAGGGGAAGAACCATTCATTCGATAGATCGATTGACTAGCTCAGTATAGTCTAAAGCTGGGTTTCATAGGCATTAATTTCTTACATGTGCATTCCCCACAATCACTTGTGTAAGTCCACTTTCATGTATCATGTGTCATGTTTAATGGTGTCATGCCAACTAATATGTAAGCTACAACAGTTTAAAAGCGGTCTACTTTCTTGCACGACGTTGCTTTCCCCACCATCGAATACGAGCTTCACCAACTGCTGGCAGGTGGATCTGTTCTCATTCTTCCCTGGAAATCCAGTTTGTTCAATAGCACACATCTAGAATCGTTTGCTTATGCATGAGGAAATTCAATATCATGCAGAAATAATAGGCTTAGTATTCAACTAAGTAAATAAACACTTTCTAAAATGCAAAATGTTCATAAACATTGTGATAGTAATATTTGTCTTTCAGCAACTCCTTGTAATCGCTTATTTCTAACATAGTAAGACATTATCGTTTGAAGTGACGAAATGGATTAAAAAGTATTGAAACTGAGAGTGTGGACCTGCTGTAGTTCATACTCATGCCAACAGTTGGCATATTAAATTTCACTGAAACTGAACCTATGGGACTCCTACTATTTTGAGGAAACCTGTTTTGTCCAGTGTAAGGAGGAGACTAGCGAAAAAAAGGTAGAGGTCTATTAATCATTGGCAGTTCAAACGTATTGTGAATTATTGTACACATTAGGGAAATAGGCAAGGCACAGGAAAGCAAACCAGGTGCACTCAGCGTGTCTACCTGGAGGCCTCATTCAACAACTTGAAGAGGCTATTCCAGCAGACATTGAGAAAACAGTGTGCAACCAACTGCAGATTGTGACACACGTTGGAGCAGATGATGCCCATCATCTGGGTTCCAAGGTCATACTTGGGTCATTCTAGCGATTGCCAGAGAAGGCTGAGAAGACCAGCCTTACACATAGAATTTCAGAGATTTTACAATTTGCGGCATTGTCCACGGAACTCATTGTAGCTCTTTGGTTCCGAGACGAGTGAAAGGACCGAACCAGTGATTTTGAAGGTTCTGTGACAAGCTAGTTTGCAACTTTCTGGATATGGACTATAGAGAGCTGTAGGGTCCCCTAAATGGGTCAAGTGCACACTACACATCAAAGGCTGCTACTCAGGTAGCTGATTGAATCTGGGTTGCATACAATGGTGTTTAGATTAAGCAGCTCTAGATCCAATCCAGGTAGCGATAGCTATAGAAAACCCAGAAGTACCAGTGTAAAATCGGAAGAAATACTTCACACAGTTGAGAACATTAAAATCATAATGGTAAACTGCTGAAGCATTTGAAAGGGAGTGCCAGAGTTCATGAGGCGATTAATTTTACTTTTAGGCAAACAATACACCTTGCAAAAACTAACAACATAATTTCTCCTTTCAGTTTTTAATTAAAAAAAACCATTAACATGAGGGAAATTACCTTCAATAGCCAAGAAGGATTGGATGAAGGATTAAAGTATACTAATGAACCTAGATTCCACAATATTGTACAAAAACAACTAATAGTATCTGCAAATGTAGCACTAGACTTAGCAAACTTACCTATATGGAAGAATGAAATTACTATCAGAATAACAAATGCAATTGAAAGAGAGCTCAAAATCAGGAAAGTTTATAATACCTATTCAGAAAACAAGACAATTACCTAACAATCTAAGCAGATAAAGGCAATAGTATAGTTATCATAAACAAAAATGACTATATATAAAAGTTAACGATTTCTTTGGTAGTAATCAATCAATCAATCAATCACAAGAAACCCCACAAAGAAATTTGTAGCCCATTCCAAGAAAACCATAACAGCATGTCATACAACACTTACAGAATATGAAAAAAGACATGTATACCCATGAATCCTAGAACACGAAAGTTCCGTGGACACCCTAAGATACACAAACAATTAGTTCCTATACATCCTGTAGTAGACAATGTTAACAGTCCCACATATTACATAGCAACAAACTAATCAACCTCCTTAGTAAATTTTACACATACAACAAAAAATAGACAATAAGGAACTCTAGAACATTAGCCAAAAAATTAAAAAATTAAAAATACCAACAAATGCAAGATTTATATCTTTCGACATTACTCACCTATACACCAACATCCCAATCCAGGAAACAATAGGTATCATAGAACAACACATACTCAAATAAAGAAAAATATCAGTACAAGGCACTACATGAATTTTGCAACCAACAAAACTTCTCTTACACCAAAATTACTTCGAGTTTGATAGCAAAATATATACACAAAAAGATGGAGTCGCAATGGGATTTAGTATTGCTAGAACCATAGCTGACATATTCCTTAACAGCTTGCAAGAAAAATTTTTTGAAACAGAAAACACAACTAATCAAAAAATCGTACACTATTACAGATATGTAGACGACACTTTAATGCTTATACAAGGTAATCTAACTGACATAGACGAAATACATAAGGCACTGCATCAATAACACCACAAAATTAAATTTAACATAGAACACAAAACTAACAAAACAATTAACTTTTTCGATCTAACTATTAATAGCACTAACAACAAACATTGCTTCGAAATTTACAGACAGCCTACCAAAACAGACTGTATTATCAATGCACACTCATGTCATCCAAAAGCCCACAAACTTGCATTCTTCCACACAATGCTGAACAGATTAATAAATTTACCACTAGAAGACGAAGCAATCCAGAGGGAAATAAAAATACATAGACCAGAAAAACGATTATGACTCCAAAATCGTAACACAATTATACCGCAATAAAACACAACCTGA
Source organism: Schistocerca nitens (assembly GCF_023898315.1). Taxonomy (NCBI): domain Eukaryota; kingdom Metazoa; phylum Arthropoda; class Insecta; order Orthoptera; family Acrididae; genus Schistocerca; species Schistocerca nitens. The sequence goes on along the minus strand of NC_064619.1, from coordinate 391,213,947 downwards.
AACACTAAACATACACACAACGATAAAGAAGAAAAATGTTGTAGTTTATGCAGATGAATGCAGCTAAATGACAAGTAACAACTATTTAAGGGACAAGATAAACTTTGCCTTTATTCTCACAACACATATTAATACATTTTGCTACGCATATATATTACGTTGCCCATCAACAAACATGGATAATGTATATTCCACAGAGTCTAATGCACTCTGCACATCATATCTTGTGCACCACTACACATGCTGGAAAATGTTTGTTCACATATCTCCAATACTCCTCCTAGAACAAATATTTTTCAGATACTCGACACCATACATCCCAGGTTAAACCATAATGTTTCACCAGATTCTGAAATTTGTCCTTACTGAGAGGCTTGGTTAGTAGATCAAATAACATTACTTCTGTGCACAGATAACTGAGGATTATATTTCCCTGTTCCGCATGATGTGTTATAAAGCGATGCCTTATGTCAATATGTTTGGATATTACACTGGTGACATTATTTTTTGCAAGTTTAATAGCTCCCATATTATCACAAAATACCACAGTTGGCTTTAATGTTGGAGAAGATTCTATTTCATTCATCAGTGTACAGATACAAAGAGCTTCTTGGGTAGTGGAGGACAGGGCCATATATTCAGCTTCTACAGGACTCAGAGCAACAGTTCTTTGTCTCTTACATGACCATGATACAAATCCTCTCATTAGTCTAAAACAACTTCCAGTAATGGAGTGTCAGCTTTCCAGCTCATTTCCCCAGTCTGCATCACTGTATACTTCCAAATTTACATTTCCAGTTTTAGAATATTTTAACTTATAATCAGCTGTTCCTTTTAAATATCTGAATATTCTCTTGACTGCCATCCAGTGCTTTTCTCTCGGATCACTGCAAAACTTGCTTACTGCGTTTGTGGCAAATGCAATGTCTGGTCTGGAAGTCTGTGCTAAGAACAGCAGACTTCCTACAGCTTCCAAATACAGCACACTTTCCTTACATTTCTTGTCATCATCAGTTATTAGCAGTTTTGCATTATTTCCCATAGGAGTAGAAATAGGTTTACAATTTTCCATATTGAACTTTTCTAAGATCTTCCTTGTGTACAGAGATTGATCAATTCATAATTCTTCACTTAGAATCTTCATGCCTAAGTATTGATTCATTTTCCCTAAATCATGAATATTAAATTCTGACTGTAACTGTTTTTTAAAAAAGTCCATCTGGCTTTCACTATCGATTAAAATAAAAAAAAATATGTACCCATATCGCAATGATTGCAATTTCTTCATTGCTCCTTTTATGATATATACTTGGATCTGCCTTTGACTGTATCATACTTAGTTTTATCAAAGCTTTATGCAAACATTTATTCCAGCAATGGCCACATTGCTTTAATCCATATATGCATTTCTTCAAACGCCAAATTCTCCTTTTCCCTTGATAAGGTCGCTTAACTTCATCAGGTGGAATCATATACATTTCCTCTTCCAGCCTTCCATTCAGGTAGACTGTTTTCACATACAATTGATGAATTAATAAGTCTTCCCTTACTGCAAGAGCTAAAAGGTATCTTAATGATGAATACTTCACCACTGGTGAGAAAGTTTCATTGTAATCTATTCCTTCTTTCTGGGAATATCCTTCAATTACCAACGCGGCTTTGAATTTTGGTATTGAACTCTCAGGATTTTGAATATTAGACACCCATCTTGGCTTTTTATTTTCAGGCTTGTCAACCCATTCTGAAATGGAACCACTTTCCCATTTCTATCGTTCCCATTACTATGTGCAAATCTTATTATCTACTTTCGGTTTTATGCAAATTATGTGCAGATGTTAATTATGCATTATTAATTTTAATTGTTATTCAAATAACTTTTATAGTGTGTGCAGTTCTTAATTATCCATTTTCTGGTGTGACAATTATTTATATTAATTTTAGTTGTTAATTCATTACTCTTCCATTTCCAAAGATGCTAATGTTTTGTCAACTGTTTGTTCTTTGGGGGAGATGTGTTTTGAAGGAAAGTTGGAACGGCAGTTGAATGCACGTGGCTGGTGTGGATGGAACGATTGGACAATGAAAATGTTTTGTATTTTTCGTGAATAAACAACGGTGACTCAAAAATTCTGCAGATTACTGTTGCAACATACACATATACGAAGACCAGCTGCAGTAAGACCAAGGATTCTATTTCCTAGCGGAGCAACCTACATCTAGAGGAATTTAGGTTAAGTATTCCTTAACCAGCAACAGAGAACCGACTCCATCAATACAAGTTTTTTAGTTTTTCCAGATGTTTAACCGGTGGTGGAGGAGACAAAGAAGCATGTGCTTAATTCTGTAAGTGCCGATATTACTATTGAATGCAAGCTATAAAATGTGAAGAATTCGCTGATCATATCGATAGTAATTGGAATGCTTCCAAAGGTAGGGGGAACATTTCAATTTATATGTATCATTATCCACAAAAGAGTGCAGTTCCTTTTCAATAGCCTTTTTCGAATCTTGATCATTTGAACTTGCTAAAGCTTCATCAACTGTAATTGATTCACTGTTGATTGTTTGGACAGCATACATTTCTGTATATTCTTTTGGTTTTGCTATATGTGAAGACCACCTTAAACTGACTTCCTCTGTTGAATCTACTTCCTCAATTTGATTCTCGGGTAGCACATCAGCTTCCTCTTTATTCTCGTCTTCCTCTGTTTTGGTTTCCATCTCTGTTTCAGCACTATCACACATTATGCTTGGTTGCACTACTGTATCATTTTGACTATTTTCCTTTATTTTAGGTCTATAATCCTCTAAAAATATTACAGCTCTATTACTTATTGTCTTTTTATTCACAGGATTATAAAATCGGTGGCCTTTTGAATCCTCACACTAGCTAACAAAAAAATATTTTTGAGATATTGCATCCCATTTTCCGCTTAATGGTTTTGGAATCCGAACCGTGGCTTCACATCCAAAAACTTTTAAGTGCTTTAGATCCAGTTTCTTCCCAGTCCATACCTCATAAGGTGTCTTGTGTCTCACACATTTGGTAGGTGATCTGTTAATTAAATACACTGCTGTTGACAGAGGCTCTTCCTAAAAACACTTAGGTAGCTCAGCATCACTTAACATACTTCTTGCCTTTTCTACAATGATTCTGTAGGCTCATTCTGCAACTCCATTCTTAGAAGGACTGTAGCGAATGGTAGTCTGACGTCTAATACCCATTCCATTCAACTATTCCTTAAACCGTCTGTTTACATGTTGGTATCCATTGCCTGATCTAATACTTTCAATTTTCTTCCCAGTCTGTCTTTCAACCATTTTGTAATAAACAACAAATACATCATTCACTTGATCGTTGCTACTCATAAAATAAACACATATGTATCTAGAAAAATAATCTATGAATGTCAGGAAATAGAGGCTACCTCATAAGTATTTATTCTCCATAGGACCACAGAGATCTGATAGTATGAGTTTCAAGACTTCAGTTCATCGGCTCTGACTCGATTTAAATGGCAATCTAGCCTGCTTCCCTTGCAAACAACCTCACATTGGACGTTATTCATTCCATAATTTTCCATCTCAGTTGCCATTTTCTTCAGTAAAGTCATACATTTCCTATTCAAATGTCCAAGTCTCCTATGCCACAAGAAACCATTTGCAGCATAAACAGAGTGATTTCCTGTTTCAACAGTATTTTGAACTGTATCCACTTTGAAAATACCTCTTACATTACTTGCAGTAGCTACAACACCACCACAAGAGTTTATCAATTTGGTTCCCTCTATATCGAAGATAACTTTTTTATCCTTCTTTGCTATTTCGCTTACTGACAACAAATTAGTTGCAATATAATGTACATAATGAGCAGTAACAACTTCCTTTTCCCCAGTCACAAGCAAATTAAGACCCACTTTTCCTGCGAGTTCACACCTTAACTTAGATCTGTCAACTGAGGAAATTACAATATCACTCCTTGACTGAACATCATACAAACCTGACAGAGCTTTGGTAATGCTCATGAATCTAGGAACCACTCTGCATGATCGTCACTGGCTTCATTAAAAGAATAAAAAACAGAAAATGCCTTACCTCTATCGGTAGTCTTTCTCTCAGGACTACTAGAATTGACATGCCCCTTTTCTTTTATACTTAACTTTTCGTTACACTGTGAAGCAATATGCCCAATTTTCTGGCATCTGAAACATCTTATTGGCTTCTTCTTGCACTTACAGTAAACAGCCGACACTGTTTCTTTTTCTGAAGCATTAGAATCTGGTTCATTCTTCACGTCCTGTAGAATCTTTATTTTAACACTGTCCGCTGTATTGAGTGTTCCCAAACTTTCCAAACCCATAATCATCGGCGAATTTTTCTCTGGTAGTCCAGTTAACAATAAAGTTCCAATCCATTCATCCATAATTTCAAAACCAATATTCCTCATACGTCTGGAGATTGAAATTATTTTATTCACATATTCATCTACGCTTTTACACTTATACAATCTTGTGGTTATCAGTTCACGAAGTGATTCTACTGTACTGGTTAAACAACCATCTTCAAATGCGTTTTTCAGTTCTTCCCATACCTCTTTTGCTGACGTAGCCTTTTCTATGTGAACATAATTCACTGGATCAATCAAAAGGATTTGTATTGATTTCGTCTTCCGATCCTTAGTAGCAAAACTTAATTCTGTAGGTTCCAATTTACGGTTTACGACGTAACATAAGTCATCCAAGTGCATATACGCTTCAATGGCAAATTTCCAGGTTGCATAATTTTTACGCCCTACAAGGCGCTCCATTTGCAGTATGTGTTGTACTCGTTTTTCAGTTATTTTTCTTCTTCATATAGTGTACACAATCCAACTTTATACAAACTTCTGCGCACCTTTTCCGCAAATACACGTCACCTTAAAGCTTGTTATTTTGCTTTAATCCAGTAACTGGGTCCATAACCATTGTAGTTTATGGAGATTAACGCAGCTAAATGACAATCAACAACTATTTAAGGGACAAAATAAACTTTTGCTTTATTCGCACAACACATATTAATACATTCTGCTATGTAAATATATTACAAACACATACCCGACTCATACGATAAAAAATGGTGGTGACCTTAATTTACCCTCGATATGTTAGCGAAAATACGTGTTTAATTACCAAGGTACGCACAAAATATCATCCGAAATTGTACTAAACGCATTCTCTGAATATTATTTCGATCAGTTACTTCATGAGCCTACGCGAATAGTGAACGGTTGTGAAAACACACTTGACCTCTTAGCAACAAATAATTCTGAGTTGACATTGAGCATCAAAACTGAGTCAGGGGTTAGTGATCTCAGAGTTGTCGTATCGACATTGAACATTGCAATCCCCAAATCCTCGAAAAATAAGCGAAAAACATACCTATTCAAAAAAGCAGATAAAAATTCACTTGACGCCTTCCTAAGAGACAATCTCCACTCATTTCAAATTAATAATATAAGTGTAGACTAGATGTGGCTTAAATTCAAAGAAATAGCATCGGCAGCAATTGAGAGATTTATATCAAATAAATTATCAAACAACGGAGCTGATCCCCCTTGGTACACAAAACGGGTTAGAACACTGTTGCAGAAACAATGAAACAAACATACCAAATTTAAACAGACCCAAAATCCCAAAGATTGGCGATCTTTTACAGAAGCTCGAAATTTAGCACGGACTTCAAAGAGAGATGCCTGTAACAGTGTCCATAACGAAACTTTGTCTCGAAACCTGGCAGAAAATCCAAAGAGATTCTGGTCGTATGTGAAGTATGTTAGCGGCAAAAAACAATCATTGCCTTTTCTGCACGGTAGCAAAGGAGATACTATCGAAGATAGTGCTGCCAAAGCAGAGTTACTAAACACAGCCTTCCGAAACGCCTTCACAAAAGAAGATGAAGTAAATACTCCAGAACTCGAATCGAGAACAGCTGCCAATATGAGTAACGTAGTCGTAAATATACTGGAAGTAGTGAAGCAACTTAAATCACTTAATAAAAGCAAGTCTTCTGGTCCAGACTGTATACCAATTAGGTTACTTTCGTAGTATGCTGATGCAGTGGCTCCATACTTAACAATAATATACAACCGTTCGCTCGATGAAAGATCTGTACCCAAAGACTGGAAAGTTGCACAGGTCACACCAATATTCAACAAAGGTAGTAGGAGTAATCCACTAAATTACAGGCCCATATTGTTAACGTCGATATGCAGCAGGATTTTAGAACATTGAGTTCGAAAATTATGAATTACCTCGAAGAAAACGGTCTATTGACACACAGTCAACATCGGTTTAGAAAACATCGTTCCTGTGAAACACAACTAGCTCTTTATTCACATGAAGTGTTGAGGGCTATTGAAAGGGATTTCAGATCGATTTCGTATTTCTGGATTTCCGGAAGGCTTTTAAGACTGTACCACACAAGCGGCTCATAGTGAAAAGGCGTGTTTATGGAATAGCGTCTCTCAGTTATGTGACAGGATTTGTGATTTCCTGTCAGAGAGGTCACAGTTCGTAGTAAAACGGAAGTGATTTCTGGCGTTCTCCAAGGCAGTGTCATAGGCCCTTTGCTGTTAATCATCTATATAAACGATTTTGGAGATAATCTGAGCATCCGTCTTCGGTTGTTTGCAGATGACGCTGTCGTTCATCGACTAATAAAGTCATCAGAAGACCAAAACAAACTGCAAAACGATTTAGAAAAGATATCTGAGTGGTGCGAAAAGTGACAGTTGACCCTAAATAACGAAACGTGTGAGGTCATCCACATGAGTGCTAAAAGTAACTCGTTAAACTTCGGTTACACGATTAATCAGTCTAATCTAAAAGCCGTAATTTCAACTAAATACCTAGGTATTACAATTACAAACAACTTAAATTGAAGGGAACACACAGAAAATGTTGTGGGGAAGGCTAACGAAAGACTGCGTTTTATTGGCAGGACACTTAGAAAATGGAACAGACCTTCTAAAAATGCCTACACTATGCTTGTCCATCCTCTTTTAGAATACTGTTGTGCAGTGTGAGATCCTTACCAGATAGGACTGACAGAGTACATCGAAAAAGGTCACACGTTTTGTATTATCGCGAAATATGGGAAAGAGTGTCACAGAAATGATACAGGATTTGGGCTGGAAATCATTAAAAGAAAGGCGTTTTTCATTGCGACGGAATCTTCTCACGAAATTCCAACTTTCTCCTCCAAATGCGAAAATATTTTGTTGACACCGACCTACATAGGGAGGAACGTTCAGCACGATAAAATAAGTGAAATCAGAGCTCATATTGAAAGATATATGTGTTCGTTCTTTCCAAGCACTAGACGAGATTGTAATAATAGAGAATTGTGAAGGTGGTTCGATGATCCCTCTGCCAGACACTTGAATGTGATTTGCACAGTGTCCATATAGATGTAGATATTCCACAGAGTCTAATACAATGTGCACATAATACCTTGTACGCCACTATGCACGCCGGAAAATGTTTGTTCACATATCCCCAATAAAAACAAAATATATAACCACGATTTATCTAGGAAACATCTCGAACAAAATCAACAAATTATTCAACAAAACTAACATCGCATTTGCATTTCGAAACACACACAGCCTCAAACACAAAATTCACAAAGGCAGCTTGAAAATCCCCATACACAACAATCCCAGTGTTTACAAAATTTCATGTAACACATGCCCCAAATTCTACATAGGGCAAACTGATAGAAACTTCTAAATTAGATATAAAGAGCACACCAGAGAAAGTGAAAACAACCCATCCACATTTTTTCGACATTTACAAATGGAGAAACAAGGTGTAAAACCCATAAACAAAGCACTAGAAATCCTCCAGATCACACAGAAGGGAACATTCATGTACATCCTTGAGGAAATATAAACAGTAGCCCAACAAATTTATTGAACGAATAAACCGTCCTAAAACACAAAAAGTATACAGGAAACTTTATTCATATAATAAATCGGGAAAACGGGTAATATAATAAAATAAGAGACTCTAAACAACACATATCCATAGTAACAGCGATAACAACATGAGTAGTATAAAACAGAGACAGAACGCCAACATAAGGCATAGTCAACAACAATTATTAAGAAAAATTTAAAAAAGAAAACTAAAAATCTCAAATAAAACTAAAAAAAAATTAGGCAAAAACATAATTAGAAACAAACCTATATAAAATAAAAATAAACAACTGAATGTCACATATCACTTAATTATAATAGTAACTATGTAATATCGCTGACCCACTGTCATCCAGGCTGTCAGAAAAATAGGATATATGGAAAACATGTAATATCTGACATACAGCTCCACTGTAGATCTGGGAGAAATTAATAATTCTAAAACAGACCGGACATGACAGCAACGATGTTACATGTAAGATAAAACAACTAATGATATATTATAACTTTTCAAATTGTAGTTAGAAGACCATTATATTAACACCGTATTTTTTATCTATTTACAGAGCACCTGACGATGGCTATTTGCCGAAATGGGCTCATCGTGAATTAGATAAAATATAAACGTTTTACATAGCAGTATAGCTGGATTTATTCGTAATAATCATGTCATTGAAAGATATATCTCTGACTGCAGGCCTCAAAGAATACAAGTTATTTCATGGGTACTTGTAATTTAATGTGAGCTGGTACATCATCTCACATACATACAGTATACTTTTGCACAGAGACATGGCTCAAAATGATTTTAAAATTGATTTTACTAATTCGAAAATGATATCCGACCGAAACGTCTTCCTCATCTCATAACTCCCTTTTTAGCATATGTTGATTTTCTAAACAATTCTTATTAGATGCCCATTTCCATATTCATCATCTGTGGGACCGTTTTTTCTTCGTCAACGTCGCTGCAAGGTCTTTGGCAAAAATCTGCACAACTCCTGTATGAGTTATTTCCCTTGTTGTCGTCTTGAAAGTCTCGTAAGTAGGGTATTTCCAACTCCAGGCCTATAAGAATGCTAACGTGTTGTAACAGTGTTGACTGTAGGATGCACATGTAAGAAAATTCTTACCTGTGGAAACCCTGCTTAGCATATTCAATCATAACACTTACTGCTGTGAAAATTGTTACCTTGTGACAGTTGGTATTATCCTAGTGCCTCAAGTGGCAAGAAAGCACCCATAAGATTAGTGTTTGTTTTTAATTATTTTTCTACTTAACAAAATAGTTATTTCTGGGAGGGGGGTGAGGGTTCTGTTCCCCTACCTAATGCATCCCAAGGTGGCGGATAGAGGAAGGCTCTGCAGATATGCAGCATAGATGGGAAATAAAATACCACCTGTGGACCATCACAGAAATCAAAATCCAAAGGCTGCTGTCCCCATAGCTGGACAGCCTTTGGTCAGCATCTGTTTGCCAGGTTGGGGTGACTGAGAAAAACCTCCAGGGCTAACATCTGTGTTTGTAAACCAGTGGCTCTAACAATAGGAGCCACTCAAAATATATCACTATCAATAATGAAAGAATGTGATGTGAAACAAATTACTGCAGGTGGACAATTCACTGCACTAAATTGCACAAGAAGACAATCGGATTCTGGGAAGTGTGCAGCACTCTACAGATGTGAGTGAGAACATTTTGGAACCTCAAGCAAGATTAAGTACAGAAAACCAAGGTACACAGCCACTTTCAACGGAAATTCTCTTCCAAAACCTACAAAATTAAAACGACTTATGGACATACTCAAGTACCAGAAATTATCTCAATGCCCCTAAAGAAACCAGATTCTTGGGCGAAAATAATTTTGCTTCTGGAGGCTTCAGAATGTACTGAGGGAAGGTAAGCAAAAAGATTATGAAGAACACACTGCACCTTGGAACTAGGTTCATAAGAGACAAAAATATGCTGGAGTCCATTATCAACTTTGAATCACTTTTAGAAAGACTCTCCACACTTACCATCAAATCTCCCAACAAAATATACACCATCCTGAATGCACATACCCACATAAATGAAGATAATAGAATGGACAAAGAAAATGGGGAACGTTTTTGGGACCAACTCGTACATGTTGTGCAAAAGATCGCAGAAAAACACAATGTCCTACTTCTGGTGGGCTTCAATTCCCAGACAGGAAAGGAGAAGAAAAAAAATGTTGGAAATTACCCAGCATGTAAAAGGGAGAACCAAAGTGGCATCAGACTGATAGAATTATGGCGAGCACAAAACATGGTCCTGAAATCGACAGCCTTTTAAAAGCTAGCTCGAAAACAAAAAACATAGGTCTCACCAAACCCACACCTTGGTGAATTCCACCTTGTTCAAGTGTCACTCAAACGAAAGTTCCAGAAGGAAATACAATGTGAAAATACTCAGAGGAGTCATCTAGATATTGAATCCTATCTTTCTAAGATAAGACTTAAAACCATCCCAAAAAGGGACAAGAACCAATAATCCTAGCAGAATAAAATACAATCCAGAAAATATAATAAACTCCAAGGAGTGTCCCCACACAACTGAAAACATTCGAAGCCAAAACTGGGATCAAAGGAAAGAAAGAATAATAAGTAAAGCCAAACAATTAGCTCCCATGACTGAAGCAAAAAACAGTGCCCGGTGGACAGAAGAACATGCCAGACTCCTTGAACTAAAAAACAAAGTATGGCAACACAGCAATCACAGAAAAATGATCATAACAGACAAAACTTCTTAAACATAAGAAAACTGGTGAGCAAAAATATCAAAAGAACAAAAAACTCCAAGAAGAACAACTCCTCTTTCAGATCAACGAAGACTTCATCAAAAAGAACACAGGAAACTTTTATAAGACTTTTAAACAAAAACAAAAAAAATACAGCCCACCGACCCTACAGCTCGCAGACAAAAACGAAAATATTGCCCCCAACAACAGCGATAATTGCAAAATATTGGCAGAATATTTCAGAAACGTTCTGAACTGTGCAGAACTCACAGAAAAACGGACTTAAAGGCCTCAGCAGTAATCAGCCTTAACTCTGAAGCATTCTCCACAGTGGAACTGTGAAATTTCAAAAGTTATAAAATACTGGGAGGAAACCAAATCACAGCTGAAATAGTCAACAACAATGCCATAACTCTCACAAAATATCTTGGAAGAAATCTGGATAAAGAAGAATTCCAGATGAATTAAAGATGGCTCTCAGTCTTCCACTCCATAAGAAAGTGTCCAAGACAGGCCCCAACTACAAAGAGCTCTCACTCCTAGACGTAACATACAAGATATTCTCTAAAGTCCTACTGGGCAGGGCAGGGACCCATTTATCCATCAACCTGCAGAATACCAAGTGGGTTTCATGAAAGAGAGATCCTGCCCAGTACAAATCCTAAACCTCAAAAACCTCATGGCCTACCAAAACTCAAGAACAAAATCACATGTTATCACTTTCATTGGCTTTCATAAAGCGTATGACTCAATAGACCAGGAATCTCCCATCTATGTGCTAAGAGCTAAATCTAGACAATAAACCCACCAACTTAAGTCAGAGAAACCGTTACAAACACGTACTCCAAAGCCAAATTCATGGGAGAACTCTGACCATTTTGAGATAAAAACTGGTATACAGCAAGGAGATAGATCCTCTGCACTGCTATTCAACTGCGCCCTAGAAAAGTGGGCAGAGAATGGAACACAAAGATCCATAGTGGAATCCGACTAGCAACAAAAAACAAAGGTATTTAGGCCGATTGTCTAGCCTTTACATATGATGTTGCCCTACTAGCCAAGACCTGGAAAGAAGCCAAAGAAAAGATCATTGAACTACAAAAACAAGCTGAAAAATCTCATTTGAAAAGATCAAGGTACTGACAAACATAAAATACCGACCCACACATTTTAAAGTGGAGAACGAAGAATTGAGATCGTCAACGAATTCAAATATCTTGGAGAACAGATCAGCTGGAATGCCCTCAAGAAAATGGCAATGGAGTGTAGAAGAAGTAAAGTTGAATTGACCTTCTTTCTAACTCATCAAAGAGACACAACAAAAAGTCCCTATGTTGGAATGAAAAAATAAGACACTACGATACACTAATCAAACAGGATGCCCTGTATGCATCTGATTAATTGGCCTCAAAAACGAAACTGTTTACCAAAGTACCGAAAAACTCTCAGACACAATGAGGAAAAGGACTGATTTTTATGGACACATCCTCAGAATGAACCCAAGTAGATGAAGAAAAAAACTGACTACTTCTATAACAACAAAAAAACCACCAAACTGTTATAAGGAAACGGAGATGGATCTGAGAGAAATGCAAATAACAGGAAATATGCTCATGGATAAAACCGCAAAAAAAGACCAATGACAAGAAAGAAACGCCCCAAGTCAAAATAAAAACCAAACGAATATTCTACATCTGATGATGATGATGAGATGAGTCCCATACTTCTTTACAAAGGGTAGGGGAGCGACGAGGGAGACTCGCGCCACTTTACTAGGCAAGGTCCTAGTAGAGATGGTTTGCCATTGCCTTCCTCCGACCGTCATGGGGATGAATGATGATGATGAAGACGACACAACACCCAGTCATCTTGAGGCAGGAAAAATCCCTGACCCTGCCGGGAATCGAACCCAGGACCCCGTGCTCGGGAAGCGAGAATGCTACCACGAGACCACGAGATGCGGACATTCTACATCTATGAAACAAAAAGGATAGCAAGATCAGAAAGAGTGAAGCAATACTGGGCAACTGGAAAGTTACAGAACATTAAAAATTGATTGATTTAGCATACCCAAGTGTAGGGTGAGACGAAAGAAGAAGAAATGGTTATTATATTTTTCCATTCTAGGCATTAGTAAATTATAAAAAGACATGAGTAATATTTCATGCTTGAGAAGCATGTATTTCTTTTGTTTTCTGTTCTTATTATGATAGGCACCTTCCTTTACATGTAACAGTTTTGTATGGAGTCTAATCATTCTCGCATTCTTACACTTCACTGGACTTTCTAATACTGAATATTTTTGTAAATACAGTTACTTTTGCTTCAAAAGCAATTACATTGAAATTTCTAGCAGTTCATGATTCAGATGCAGCAACAATTGTAAAACTGTTTCTTCTGTGTTGAGAAACAGTCTTACTGCTTTTGTTGTTTAATTATCAAGTCTTGTATTGATACGTCGGAAAAGCCAAGGATAACCGCTGTAAGTTCCCGCAAAAGCTGTATTATGCTATGCCGGAAGGCGAGAACAAATGATAAAGAACTCATTCAATTTTTTGTCACCTTATGTCTTGAGTTCTCGTGGAGAGAGGATGTGTGTAGATATAAGATGCTTCTAGTAGCTTTCACGGTATCTGAATAATAACTTTTCTCAGTGAAAAAAATATGTGGTCTTATTATTTTCTTCCACGCACCACGAAACGTTCATGTCACACCTGCTGCCTGTAAATGAAAATTACATTTACCTACACCATCAAGAATGGAAAGTTTTGCAACGTCGGCAGGAGAAGCACCTAACAGAATTGTGTAGATCTCGACAGTATGGAAATAAGTTCAACTTAATATGGACGCAAAGCAGAGAAACTCTAAGAACTAAAATTTGGGCATTAATTGAAAATAATTGATTTCTATTAATCTCTTTATTTGTGTACCCTTTCTTCTTATTGCACAACTGGCGACCTGGTGACATGACAATGAGAAAAAAATGAAACAAATTGTGTAAGTTTTTCAAATTTATTTATGACATTGAATGAGATATTTTGCATGTACTAATTATTTTCAAATTTTCATGTGCAACATCACGACTGGGAGCAAAATAACGAGAACCAAAAATTCTTCTGGAGAAAACCAGTTCAAAAAGGAAGCAAAAAGAAACCGGAATTTGCGGAAAATTTTGAAAATACGCTGTTCATTTCATCGTAGCAAAGGTAGGACCACTACCAAACCGCTTGCTTATCTATGCTTGGTAGCGTCTCTGGCGCAATAATTAGAATTCTTGAATTTCCTTTTCTAAATGCATTGCACTGAATTTTTCAGAAATTTTTCGTAATGAGTTACGAGACAAAAGTTAGAAGTTTTTTGTGTTACACATTTCGTGCATAATAAAAGTAGATAAATAACGCTTAACGGCACGTCAATCGTATGTTTAAATTCACAAAACAATATGTTTCAATATTCTGTTTTCCAAAACTTTTAATTGTAATATTCAAACAAATTAACACAAAAATCAGTTTCCATTATTGTTAACAATGACGAAAGCGCAATGAGCCAAGATGGCGTACAATTGCAGGATAGAATATCTGAAGTACCAGCGCCATGTCTTTCATACTCAGAAGTATTAAGTAGTTCAGAGATGAACATAACCGAAGTAACAAGAGCTAGTGAACTTTAACAGAGCTCTAACTGTGATGATACGTTGATGACAATAGATGAAACTTCATCATGTATCTCCACAAGCAACATTCTGTTCGCAGAGGAAAACGTAGAAAGCGCAGATAACATGATTTTTGACGACACTTTACCATCACCCATCACACGAAATTCAAATGTTGATTTGCAGAGTACAGTTGCCAACAACCAAAGCACATTAAATAGCAGCCAAAATGACGCACTTGCCGCGATACTTCAAAAACTGGATAGTGTGAACACCAATTACACCAGTTTGCGCGCAGACATAAAAAATATAAACACCAATTTGCGAATGGACAAAAATACAAAATTTTGACAGTTTGTCGCAAAGCCTTACCATAGTCACCCAACACATAAACCACATAAAACAAGGGCAAAAACAAGTTTTAAGACATTTTCAGGATACAGTCACACAGCAGATCAGTGACTTGACAAAGAATTTTCGCGAGGAGATGAATGTAAAATTTTAAGACATGCAAAAACAGCTAAACCAGATGTACTTTCCAAAGTAGACAATGAGAATACGGCCATAAGACAGAAATTAGACACTCTTAACGAGCAGAATGATACAGTAGAGCAGCAAATAAAAGCGATGAAAGACACACACACGAACATGGAAGCTACACAAATACAATTAACTCTGCAGTAAAGACCATCTCTGTCGTAATAAACAAACTGCACAAGGATTACGAAAATATACCAGCAGCAAGAGATGAACTCACTATAAAAGTAGCATCACTTGAAATCGAATCAGTCTGTGCCAAAAAGGAAAGAGACTAAATTAATGAAAATTTATCTCACGTAATTTCGCAAGCTGAAGCAGGTACTTTACACAAAACCAGTACCGCAGCGGAAAAGGTAGTGAAGGAACGTAAATTAATCACTGATGTAGTTGAAAGGGTTATTCAGCAAAAGCAAAATGACATTATCCACAAAGCAAACACCAATTTGCAAAACAGAGCACAGGATACGAAACTACTTAGTTGAAACTGATACAGAGACACCAGTTGTACACATAAACAAAGTGCCAGCCACAGCAAACCAAAGTAATGTATGCCCACAGATCATTACAAACCCTACAAACAATGAAAATTGTAATGGCAGATTGCAGAGTGTAAGTTTACAGGGCATAACACCAGAACCAGTATCTACGAGAAGTGTAAATAATTATGACAACTTTTAAGAGAGGTTAGAACTGAGACAAATCTTCAGTTTGAGAAAGAAATCAAAAAACATAATTCCAGCTTATTACATCAGCATAAACAGCCATTGGTTAAGAATTTTCAACTGTCAGCAGATATTTTAACTCCACCCAATTTTAACTCAGTCAATGAGAAATGTCAGCTATCTTTATTGCATCAAAATATTCGAGGACTGAGAAATAAAATTAATGAATTAACTATCTGCATAGATGAATTAGAGTCTTCAAACCCAGCTGACATAATCTGCCTCTCTGAACATCATGTGACCACTGGAATAGAACTTTTAAGTGTTACAGGGTTTAGGTTAGCATCTCACTTTTGTAGATCAGAAATGGAGAAAGGAGGAGTTGCCACATTCATCAGGAACTGTCATAAATTTAAGAACATAGACATTCATAAATTTCACAAAAAATCCTTCATAATATTAAGTGAATATCGAGCACCTGCAGTTAACTTTAATCTGTTTGTCAACCACCTTGAAGCTGTACTGGCCCATTTAACAACCAAAAACAAAGAAATAGTGGTTGCTGGTGATTTCAATGTAGATTTCTTTAAAGACTCTCCCAATAAGAACTTGTTTGAGTTAGTAACACTATCATTCAACTTAATTCCAACAGTAAAGTTCCCCACTAGGATAGCCACTTGCTCACAAACAGCCATTGATAATATCTTTATAGAAAAGTCCAATGAACAAAATTATATTACAAAACCAATAGTCAATGGCCTCTCAGACCATGACATGCAGTTCCTTCTGTTAAATGTTAATACTGAACAGGATATAAAATCTGTTAAATCTGAGCTCAAAAGGGTAATCAGTAAGCCAAAAATTGATTATTTTAGGACACTCCTCAGAGACATTCACTGGACTGATGTTTACAGCGTTCATGGCATGAATGAAAAATATAACATTTTTGCTAATAAAGTGCTTACCTTATTCGAACACTGCTTTCCCCCAAAACTTACCAAGGTTAGAGCAAAGTCTACAAAGAAGCCATGGATTACTCGAGGAATAGGGGTATCTTGTAAAACAAAAAGAAAACTGTATCTGTCACTCCGAAACATTTCCAATGTTGATGCTATAGCACATTATAAGAAATACTGCAAAATATTAAAGACTGTAATATGGATGTCAAAGCAAATATATTACAAGGAAAAGATAGTCATATCAGATAACAAAATAAAGACAATATGGGATATAGTGAAGGAGGAGACCGGTAGAACCAGACATGAAGAGGAACAAATAGCATTAAGAGTAAATGATACATTGGTGACAGATGTGTATAGTGTTGCAGAACTTTTTAACAAACATTTTATAACTGTTACTGAAAAGATGGGGTTGTCAGGTTCGGTAGATGCTGCTATGGATTACCTTAGACCAGACATTTCAAGTAACTTCCTTAATATGAATTTGACCCTCACTACCCCAACAGAAATAATGTCCATCATAAAATCTTTAAAATCAAAAAACATCTAGTGGGTATGATGAAATATCAACATAGTTAATTAAAGAATGTGATTCTGAGCTAAGTAGCATATTAAGCTATCTATGTAACCAGTCGTTTATTAGTGGAATATTTCCTGAATGGCTGAAATATGCTGAAGTTAAGCCACTGTTTAAGAAGGGAGATAAAGAAATAGCATCAAATTTCCGTCCAATTTCACTGTTGCCAGCATTCTCAAAAAATTTCGAAAAAGTAATGTACAGTCGTCTTTATAACCATCTTATCTCAAATAACATACTGTCAAAGTCACAGTTTGGATTTCTAAAAGGTTCTGATATTGAGAAGGCTATCTACACTTACAGTGAAAATGTGCTTAATTCATTAGACAAAAAATTGCAGGCAACTGGTATATTTTGTGATCTGTCAAAGGCATTTGACTGTGTAAATCACAATATCCTTTTAAGTAAACTAGAATATTATAGTATAACAGGAAATGCTGCAAAATGGTTCAAATCTTATATCTCTGGCAGGAGACAAAGGGTGTTATTAGGAAAGAGACATGTATCAAGCTATCAGGCCTCATCCAACTGGGAACTAATTACATGTGGGGTCCCACAAGGTTCCATTTTGGGGCCCTTACTTTTTCTTGTGTATATCAATGACCTTTCATCAGTAACATTACCAGATGCCAAGTTTGTTTTGTTTGCCGATGATACAAACATTGCAATAAATAGCAAGTCAAATGTAGTCTTAGAAAGATCAGCCAATAAAATATTTGTGGACATTAATCACTGGTTCCTAGCCAATTCTTTGTCACTAAACTTTGAAAAAACACACTACATGCAGTTCAGAACTTGTAAGGGGTGTCCCAAGAGTATATGTCTAACATACGATGACAAGAAGATAGAAGAAGTGGACAGTGTTAAATTCTTGGGATTACAGCTTGATAATAAATTCAACTGGGAGGAGCACACCACAGAACTGCTGAAGCGTCTTAACAAATCTCTGTTTGCAATGCGAATTTTGTCAGACATAGGGGATATAAAAATGAAAAAGATGGCATACTATGCTTACTTTCATTCCATAATGTCATATGGGATTATTTTTTGGGGTAATTCATCAAGCCAAGCTAAAGTTTTCCGGGCACAAAAACGTGCAGTGAGAGTTATATGTGGTGTGAACTCAAGAACATCCTGCAGAAGCCTGTTTAGGGAACTAGGGATACTAACTACTGCTTCCCAATATATTTATTCCTTAATGAAATTTGTCATTAAAAATATATAACTTTTTCAAACCAACAGCTCAATTCATGGAATCAATACTAGAAATAAGAATAATCTTCACAAGGATTTAAAGTCACTTAGTCTTGTACAAAAAGGTGTGCATTATTCAGGAACACACATTTTCAATAACTTGCCAGCAGCCATAAAAATCTTAACAACCAATGAAATTCAGTTTAAGAGAAGCCTAAAGGATTTATTGGTGGCCAACTCCTTCTACTCCATTGATGAATTTCTTAGTAAAACCAACTGATTTGTATATAAGTACAACATAACTTCTGCACAATTTCAGTGCAGTAATGTGTTCATTGAAAATTTGTATGTGTGTGTGTGTGTGTGTGTGTGTTAGTATAATCTAACTTCTGCACCATTCCAGTGCAGTAATGTGTTCATTGTAAATAAGTATTACAGTAGTTGTATTACCTTATAAATAAATAAAAAACTTTTTTATTTTAAATTCAGTGCATTAGTATTTGTAAAATGACTCTTAGTGTTCATTAAAAAATGACGATCATTCCACTTGGGACCTGTGGAATGGTACATTAACTTATTTGTTTTAGTTGTAAATATTTGTCATGTATTGTTGTTTTTCTGACATGTTCCACATCCTGGAGGACCTCCTCACTACGGATCAATTGGAATGAAAGTAAATCTAATCTAATCTAAAACAAAATGCCGGACACGAACTCACAGCAAAGTTGGTACGCACAACCACAAGGATATATCAACCATGGTAATGGATACGGGAATGGAAATGGTAGGAACAAGAGATTTAAACAAAACTTTCCTTATAACAGGAACGATTATCATCCACAAGCTAATTTCAATCCCTCATCTCAAAATTAGGCACCACATATAAATAAAAAGTCAGCCGTACCAGTAGCCGGCGCGCGGCAACAGCAATAACGTACAACACGCCGCACCGCAGACAACCTTTGCGCAGCAAAATCGTAACACGGCAACATTTCACAACAGCCATATGAACACACGAGAAAGCATGACGGGAACTGGAAATGATACACACTGGAGAAACAATGTACATGTACATCTACGTGATTACTGTGCTATTCACAATAAAGTGCCTGGCAGAGGGTTCAATGAAGCGCCTTCAAGCTGTCTCTCTACCGTTCCACTCTCGAACGGCACGCGGGAAAAACGAGCACTTGAATTTTTCTGTGCGAGCCCTGATTTCTCTTATTTTATAGTGATGATCATTTCTCCCTGTGTAGGTGGGTGCCAACAGAATGTTTTCCCAATCGGATGAGAGAACTGGTGCTTCAAATTTCATGAGAAGATCCCGTCGCAAGGAAAAACGTCTTTGTTTTAATGATTGCCACTCCAATTCACGTATCATGTCTGTGACACTATCTCCACTATTTCGCGATAATACAAAACAAGCTGCCCCTCTTTGTACTTTTTCGATGTCATCCGTCATCCCCACATGATGCGGATCCCACACCACACCGCATACTACAGAATAGGGTCGTCAAGCATGTTGTAAGCAGTCTCTTTAGTACACCTGTTGCACCTTCTGAGAGTTCTGTCAATTAACTGCGGTCTTTGGTTTGCTCTACCCACAATGTTTTCTGTCTAATAGTTCCAATTTATGTTATTTGTAATTGTAATACCTAAATATTTAATTGAATTTACAGCCTTGTGCGACTTTGTGTGACTTACCACGTAATCGAAATTTAGCTGATTTCTTTTAGTACTCATGTGAATAACTTCGCACTTTTCTTTATTCCGGGTGAATTGCCACTTTCGCTCTCTTTGTTATTGATCGCATAGCAACTAGTGTATTGATAAATGGATTAGATAAAATATGTTGCTACGAAAGGAGCCCTGAAATACTTTTTAGGGATGCTGTGCTGTGACTTTCTTTTGGATCATTAATTTTCAACAAAACAAAATATATTATGTTCTTATTATTCTGGATCTGGCTTTCTATAAAAGGAACATTGTTAACTTTACAGTTATTGAAAAGGTTAATGAAAATTATTTCGTTATCAATACTGATGCTACAGTACGCAATGTTTGTTCAACATCAAAATGTTGCAGTGGATTTTTGTTAACATTAAAACACCAATAAGTACCACGACTAACACGATAACATGAGACTACTATCAGAGAAAAAATGTTTTTACTAAAATGTTTGCCAGACCAGAACTACGCACGGCAAGATTTCTTTTATGTCATGAAGGTAAATTATGTTTTTGCACTGTTAATAAAGTAACATCCACTGCAATCCGCGTCCACCTGTAAAACACATCATAAAATCTGCTGCTCTGCCTACAATCCCGAAAGTGAAAGAAATAATTTTCAGTTCACTATTATCTGTCCACTTCTTTGCAATATGATTGGTTTAATTTAATGCAGTTTGAATACGCCGCGGCAGAGGCTCGTTCGTTCGTAGCGCAGCTCTGCACCACGAACAATATTTAAATAGCTCAACATCTCTTACAAGGATGGGATAAAATGCCAGGTGAGCTTATTGCAAGTCATAACGCAAGTTTTCATCAAGTAACTCTATTCAAAACATTTAGACAGATTAAATTCTTACACACCTTTATGAATCAATGCCTAATGACGTCCTTCTCTCAATCTTGACAAAAGAATGCTACACAAGCATATAATATAGCGTCACAGGCTCTTCCTACTCACGTAACTCCTAAAAGACGACAGAGAAATTAATGCTCAGTCACTACTATTTATACTCAGTTTAATGCATTTACATCTTTGTTTGATATTTATCGTCTGAGGCGGTTCCAGTACTCGCCGACACAGATATTATCTTTAAAAAATCGATACATCATTTTATACAAATAAAAATATGAGACATAATGGTTTCTCTTTATTACATAAAGTTCACACAATTATTGTCCATGCAGAAATAAAATTATAATCATCCAGTTCAATTATTTTTTTTACCAAATATAATATGTGTTTTGCCAGGAGACGTTACAACGCCCCCTGGCAGCAGTTGACCAACGTTACGAGTGTTCGGCAATATTCTGCCACTAACGTCCGTTTCGTCATTGTTTCTCACCTTATTTGGGATATTCATTATTGACTTTGTTTGCTCTTCTGCACTATAGTTTTATTTACACTGTTTATGGTTTTCTCACACTTTGCGAGGTGGCTGTAAACATAGTTCCAGGGTCATTACAGTTTTCTCGCTCCCCCATTCGGGCTATGTGCGGTCCTGAAACCTGGGAAAACTGCGCCGGAGCCATCGTCATCTCGCCTGGTTTGCAATAAAATGCAGTCTGACTGTCCATCAAATAAGGTTGACATTTATCAAATGTTCATAGATAAAGTGTCACACACGAAAGTTATTGATGACAAAATGTTTAAACTTTTAGTCCCCTTGTACACTCTTCCTTATACACTCTTCCACATGCATGATAATGTTTGATTTTATGTTCCGTGTAACATAGAAAGTCAATCATTAAATAGTTCTACAGTCATATAATGACTTGTCTCTACAATTATTCACTACAAATGTTCTACCATGGTATGGCAATCATGTCAGATTTCTTCACTAATGTGACAAAAACACATAACATATCTCATCTAACAAATTAATATTTTGAGTTTATGCACAGTAAACTAAAGAAAAAATGTTTGTCTCGTAATTTCGTGTCCAATAAATCATTTTCGTATTAGTTCATTAACAACATAGTTACTAATGTTCGGCTGAATGTCGACAATGTCGTACGGAGCGGGCGACGCGAAGCAATTGTTGCGTAACGTCGTCTGGAACGCGGCGTATCAACGACCGCTGCTGTCGACGTTCTGTCTGCCGTAACAGCGACGGCGTGTTGGGGTGGCGCCTTCGACCATAGATGTTGGTCTATGGTCAAAGGGTGGCGCCCGCGCATTCACGAACTGCGCCGAACCATTCACCAATGTCGGCGTGTTGCAGTCCTTCCCGCGACCGCCTGGCTGGCGGCACGGCACCTATCTCTGCTTCTCCGCATGGCTCCCCGTCAAAACGCATGGAACAAATATTCCACAACGGTGTACTGTCTTTAAGGGTACAGGTTATTAGCTGTGGAAGAAAATGAAACTTGGTTAAAACCGTTTATTGTTCAGTAAGCCGTCGTTTAGCTGGTCTGCACAGAATGTTTTCGCGTGATAATGAATTGCTTGTGGCTTCACAACTGAATCACACTGTAACACTGCTATTTAGGGTTCGTCACACGCACATTGTGCTACACACTTTCATTTGTTCTCACGGTCGGTGTGCTGCCAGAGCGTCTCTTAACAAGCGAAAATGTTTCTGATCACACACACTAAATTTTTCTGTCAAGCGATGTTTGTTTTAATCGACTCCGAATGGGTCACTATCTACCATTTTTATATACAGTAAATTTATTGTTTGACTCATACCGACGTATATATTGGTGCAGCTCCAACGGTCATTTTCTGTCCCTGCTACACACAATATTTCGTCGTAGATTGTTTATGCACACAGTTCATTTTTAATGCATAACAACTATTCTTTGCATAATCACTCTCATCTATATTGAGTCCATTGTGGTTTCCATGTTCATTACACACTATTAGTATTGTTACTAGGCATATATGGCTTGTTTGTAATTATTTAAAGGTGTGTGATTTTTGGTACATAGATTTCTTTTCCTTTTTCTGTGTAGCTTGTTAGGTTATCACCCATCTAGCAAACAGATTTTACCATGTGCATAACAGCTGGACTTGGGCATATTGCTCAATAAATACTTCATTTAGTGTTAGAACTTTTTTTAATTATCTGTTTGTATGGGAATACAGTATAGTTTCCACGTAGACTGACTTAATTCGCGTACTGCGTGCTTAACTTTCAAGGACGTGTACCAAGTACACAGGCTTCAAATGAAGTATCATTACATAGAAAGTGTAGTTTACATGAAACAGGTTTGTCTTTGATTGAATTCTGCTCCAGCGTCGTTATCAGATCACTGTTGGCAGTAACATTACTCCACATAATTATTTTGTACTACAAAGTCATTTTTTGTCCAGTGGAGTCTCTTTCAGGGTTCCTTAATTCTAGCACAATTACACCTATTACATTGCTATATGATAACTCATCGTTAATCGTACATACTTAATACAAATAAAAAAAGATTCAAGAAATTATTCATTACTTTGTCAACAAAAACATTGTTCATTGCTTGATGAGCGTATAGTATTTACTGACACTAATTTCTGTAAACAAAATCTACAATTTTCATGCTATTGCCCAGTTTATTGATTCATTTTTCATGCTATGCTTACTAATTAAATGTCTTGCTCTCTCAAAGTTTTAAATACAGACAAATTCTTTCTTAAAGCATACATATACTCTAAAACACAATTGAAATCTTCTTCCTGCTACTATTTACATCTGATAGGTCATTGAATAAATAATTCTACATCTTTACGTGGATACAATCCTTTTATTTTCCTTATCTGGGGGTGTGTGCTAACAAATAGCTACATTCGTGCAGCACCTTTATTACTTCAAAGGGACCTGAATATCTCAATTACCACTTTCTATTTTGATTTAGGATGGATGAGGATTTGGGGTGGTTACGAATAAGCACCATGTCCCCTAACATCTTCCAAATCTCTTTAGCCACTACTTCCCTCCTCGACCAAGGGATGGAGTAAGATGCACGACAGTACGTTTTGTGCGGCATCGGCTCTATGTGATTGTGGTACCCCTTGATTATTCCTGGTCGGTCGGTAAATACTATAGTATATTCCGATAGCCACTGCGTTAACTGTTGCTTTTGTACATTGATTAAACTTTCATATATCTTTACTTTGGTATGAAATGCATCAACATTTGATTCAAAAGTTCTATCTGCCATACTAGGATAATAAAGATCTGTAACATGTGAATAATCATCTAAGTGTAGTACCCAGGGGTTTCTACATTTGATATTAGTTCGGTTGCAACATGGCACAAGTACCTCCTTCGATTTCATCATAAACAACTCAATCCTTCTTCTTTTTTTTAACTATGCTTAGTTTTCCTGAGGAGAGGTCGATCACTGCAACCCTCTCACGGGGAAAATCTACTCCCAGAATGCAGGCGACCTTTAACCCTCGAAAGGTGGCTACACTGAGTCACAGCGCCAGAGATTGCGCCAAAGATTATTATTCCGCCGCCTCCACTGGTGCAGTAGTAGTTCAGAGGTTGCCGTGAGGAGTGCTTGTTGAGAGGATGTCGAGAGCAGTACTTGTTCAGAGGATGTCATGTGAAGTTGTTGTTCTGTTGGGCGAGAGAGTAGATGCTGTTCGGTTGCTGTAATGTATAGATGGAAGATATTGCAATGATCACACTGTATTTTTCGTATATATATGGAGGTAACAAAAAAAATTTATTTCACATTTCCTTAATGACAATGCCTCTTGGTCACAGGTTCAGTCAACAAAGCATCTGGCTCATGTTCATGTATTAGACTTGTTATTCTGGTTTCTATGTGCAATTATAGTATTTCTGGTTTTTCAATTAGTTCACTGTAAATGGTGTTTAAAATTACTTGTCGTATTGAGGAAGAACCATTCCAGATACATGTACGTTGAATCGCACTGCCACACACAGAACAGTTACACTTGTGCTTTGTTGTTTCGTAGCTTTTATAGTTGCAGAGGACTTAATTAATCAATTGTGTTAATGGAAATTTCCTTTCATTCTTTATTGTTATTTTATGCAGTCAGATTGCGTCCTAATACTAGTCAGAACCAACTGGTTACGAGACTTCGTAACCGGACACACAGATACTAAAATTATTGCATTTTAATTAAGCCCCAATGCACGTGGCGACCGCTGCTTCGGATCGTTCCTTGGAATTCCTTTGACAGTAAAATAGCAGACAGTAGTATTGTTGTAGTAATTTGTAGTTTAGTAATTGTAGTCTATATTGCATGTGCAGATTTGGTAATTGAACATTTGTAGTTGTCTTGCTATTCTTCTAATGGTATTTTTGCAGAATTTAATTTTTGATGTCTCATATACGGGTTTGACAATTTTGCGCAATTATAAAGGTTTTAATTGTTCGTTAATCGCGTTTGTCGGGAAGCATTTCGTGTGAATAATATTGTTGGTGATAAAGTGTTATATTGTGTGTAATTTTTGTATAGTGACGCCTTTTGTATGTTTTGTAAATGATTACGCGATCGATGAAAAAGGCAAAAATAATGGATAGTCAGAATAACGAAATTGTTAACATGGCGAACTCGCCAACACAGGAGAACAGTATGACGAATAATGAAGTAGAAAACAATTTATATAAGCCTGGAAAATAGTCCGGAACCAGTTCAAAAGTTTTCACAATCAAAAAATTCATAGAATACGAGAGTAACGACAAAAGATTCTGGAATAGTATCGAACACAGATAGCTTTACAGCTACGACGTAGGAAGTTAGTTTTATGGGAAATTTTAGGGGCGAAATGAATTTCGAGCCAGTTAATATGGAGCAGTTGATGAGTGCAATATTAAATTTGGGATCACAGTTAGGATCTGAATTAAAAACAGAGATGGGAACAATGGAAACACGGTTAGACTCACGAATAGGGATATGTTTTAAAAACATGAAATATGAATTAAAGAAAGAAATTAGAGAAGAAGTACAACCGATTTTGAATGCCCACAATAATAGATTACTTTCAATAGAAATTAAACAAAAGGAACAGGATAGAGAACAGGAATAAAGAGATCGCGTGGTAGTACAAAAATTTTCAGAGTTAAATCTTCAACGTGCACATGATAAGGAAGAAATATTTGAAAGAATCGAGGAATCCGTACCAAATGACAGAATAAATAAACTAACACAACAATATGAACAGTTAACTACTAAATGTGTCAATACTGAAACCCGAGTCGCGACACTTACGGAAGACGTACATAAACAGAAAGAACAAATAGGTGACTTATCGGAAAGAGTTGAGGAGATTTCAGATAAATTGACAAATCTTAGTTTAAATGGGGACAGAGATTCAGATGATACAGCTCCATTGCCATTTTCAGAAACAGAAGAGTACCAGAATATAAATAAACGTGTTGAAAACCAGGGAAAATTTAATGAATGCGTGAAAAGGGAATTTGATGCATTATGAAAGCAAGTTAAACAAATTGAAAGCAAAATCGTAGGACAAGACAGTAAAAGAAATTTGGAGTCACAGATAGCAGCGGGTTTTGAAGAAAATAATTTATTTCATTTACGAGATGCAACAAGAGAGCGACAGGCACGCGATCTTGACAATAATCGACATTCGGACTGGGATAGACGCGGTAGGTCTTTGTCGCCACGAGGCGAAAACTTTGACTATAAGCACTTTATAACTGTTCGGAAATTTAACATCATTTGTAATTCTAATAATGACATACATCCATGTTCATGGTTAGATCAATTTATGTACGCACTTCCACCAAATTTTCTACTAAGTCACGAACTGGAATTTATGTGTGGCTATTTAAGTCCTCAGGGGATTCACTACACTAAGTGAATATGTGCCGTAGCGTGCACAGGGTCCCGAGCTGTAGTGGTGCTATTTCCCTTTTAGTTTTCTGTACTGCTGCCTACTCTTTTACTATTCTTTGTATCTCTCAAAACAACTCTTCAACTATCAATCTATCTAGAAAAGGAGTCAGTAAAGAATAACCGGATATGACTATTTTACCCAAAAGTGACAGGTTTTAGGATATTGAAGAAAAGCGAACCGGCGACGCACATGCGAGCACTTATTAGGGATTGTAATAATTTAAATCTTTTTATCATACATTTACATCGGCATATTGGTACGAAAACACGCAAGACGAGTCAAACATAGTCTTATTATGCAGCGTAATTTTAAACAGTCTGAGTTGCGCACGCCGGCAGAATACTTTGAAGACATGATTCGAAAGTTCAATTCCTTTCCAACCCTTATAGCCCGACTGAATTAATTCGCATTTGTTTAACTAAGCTGCCACAATCGATAAGACACATTGCTTTAGCCGAAAGATGTAAAGACGACATTGAAACTATTAATACTTTGCTACAAGAATTTGAGTATGACAACGACGACGGAACTTCTTGTAATTTTTTCTATAACGGTAACCACAATAGATTTTCAGAGAAAAGGGATACTGATCGGAACGGACGTTATAGCGGTAATTTTGATAATGACAGACGAAACAGACAGGACAATAGATACCAGTCTTATGACAATAACAGACGTTCTAACAGCAATTACACAGACAATTATAATAACGTAAATTCCTACCGGAATGATCAATCGTACTGAAACAGTAATCGGTATCATCAAGACAGAAATTATTCATACAATAATAGAAATTCTTACTACAGAAATAACCAGGGTAGTAGATATAATAATAATTTCAGAAGTGACAGTCGAAATTACACAAGAAGTAGTCATGCAGATAGCCAGGAAAATAGAAATTTTAATAACAGACACAGCCAAGAATTTACATGTAACAGACAGAAAGGACCTAATTGGCATCCTCCACGTGACAGAATTTCAGAGAGACAAGTGCATATAGTAGAAATTGATCCGCGAGATGATGCGAATAATCAAAGAGGTGACCCATGCAATCGACAATGACTTGTAGCTTCAGCTTCTGGCAGCAATATAGACGGTTCAGAAAGTAATGACACTACGACTTTACACTACGTACGCATGGAAGACATGAGAGACATTTTGCTAGACGAAAAGGAAAATAAAGTAGACGCATTTTTACATCCTGTTATTGAAGTATGTGTGAGTAAGAATAAGTTCACTGCGGTTTTAGATTCTGGAAGCCGATTGAATGTTATTAGTGAATCAGTTTTTCGTATATGTGTAAGAACTATTGCTTCTCCTGTGTTACCTGTTTCTAAAACTACAATTCGAGGAGCTGTTTCTGGAAAAAGTGTGGAAGTCAAACAACAGACCAACTTAAATTTCATTTGTCAAGGATATGAATTTTCTCCTAATTTTATTATTGTTCCATTACTCAATACACAAATTATATTAAGTATGGAGTTTCTTAACACATATAAGGCAATTTTAAACTTTAAGGAAGGAAGTGTGAACTTGACTGTTGCTGGAATACCGAGATGTTTGAAATTTTTCGAGTGGGTAACGAAATCTGAATAAGACACAAATTGTTTAAGGTTTCTTACTGCTGATGTTTTCGCTGAGTATTATGACGACAATGTGTTCATTCATGACAACGACAATAGATACAGAGACGGGATGGATGATATAATCAATAGTGAGTTAATTAATGAAAAGGTTAACAAAGCTGAAGTGACAGATGACGTTGCAAGAGAAGAATTGCACCAAATTTTGACTTCACATGCTACAGTATTTAGTCATCACACAGGAACTATACAAGGCTTACAATATTTATTTAAAGTAAAAGAACACACACCATTTCGAGGAAAAACGTACACTATTCCTTTGGCTTAAAGAGACAAGGTTAAGAGTGAACTTCAATGCATGTTAGATCAAGGCATTATTGAGCCGGCAGCCAGTCCTTATACCAGCCCATTACATGTCGTTCTTAAAAAGGATGGGTCAATTCGTTTGGTTCTGGATTCCAGACAGATAAATAATATCATCATTCCTGAAACTGACCGTCCACAAAATTTAGATGAACTTCTTCAACATTTCCATGGAATTAAAGTTTTATCCACAATTGATATGTGCACAAGTTTTTGGCAAATAGAACTCCACCCTGATTGTAGAAAATACACTGCCTTTTTAGCCTTTGGTAAATGTCATCAATTTCGGAAATTACCGTTTGGACTTACTGTATCTTCAGCAGCATTCATTCGTAGTTTAAACGAAATTTTACCTGTCTATCTTCGTAACAATATTACTTCATATGTTGACGATATTCTTATTGCTAAAAGTTATTGGAGACAGCATAACAAAATTTTAGATTCATTATTACGTATTTTTGCAAGAGTTGGCATTACAGTAAACTTGGAAAAATCTGAATTTGGTCATTCTCAGGTGAAATTTCTTGGTCATATTATTTCTACAGAAGGTAATCTTCCTGATCCAGAGAAACTAGACGATATTCGTAATTATGCTGTACCTACCACAAAACGTGATGTTTGTAGTTTCCTTGGTGTCTGTAATTTTCTTAGACGCTTTCTTAGATTGGACAATTTGTCCGCACCTCGTTTATGTGAACTATCTGGAAAGAATTCTAATTGGTGTTGGGATGAGGAAGCTCAATCAGAATTTGAACAATTTCGTGATGCTTTAGTTGCTGCTCCACTTCTTTCACATCCAGATTTATCTCAAGATTTTTGTTTGGCGACGGACTCATCATAGAAAGGCCTAGGTGCACACTTATTTCAAGAGATAGAAGTAAAAGGCGTTGTAGTACAGAAAACTATTGCATTTAGAAGTCGTGTTCTCTCTCAATCAGAAAAGAATTATTCGATTACGGAACTTGAAGCCTTGGCTGTTGTTTATTGTTTACATACAGGGTCCTTCAAATATTATTGCTGATGCTTTATCACGTGCACCTATGGGTTTCAAACAAAGTGCTGAGGAGGACTGCAAAGAAAATAATTATTGTTTGATGTATATTCAAGGTATTGCGTTTGACAATTTTATTTCGTCTTCGCTCCAGGACATCGCTAAGGAGCAAAACAAGGATCCAATCTGGAAGGACATTAAGGAGAAGTGGAGGGGAAAGGAAAGCGTAGCGATTAGACAGTATTATTTAGTTCGCAATGATATTCTTTTTAAACGAAAATCGGTTGACAACTCTGTTTGGTTAGTTTGCATTCCTGATGAGTGGTTTAATAAATTGATTTGGTATACACATTTCAGTTATGGACACTTTGGTCCCAGAAAATGCTTTCATAAATTACGAGAAAATTGCTACTTCAGTAATATGGAAAAACGTATTCGATTTGTTCTTGCCAAATGCAAATTATGTCAAAAGGCTAAGCCGCCAACTATTTCTCAGAGAGCACCGTTGTTTCCTATCATTCCAGTGAAATTAAAGGAAATGGCTGCAGTCGATTTGTTCGGTCCAGTGGTTTGTTCTACTAATGGTTTTGTGTACATTTTGGTAGCAGTGGAATTTACGCAAAGCAACAGCTCGTTCAGTATCTAATGCTTTCATCAAACATTTTCTTAAAGAAGTGGGTCATGTTGATAAAGTTATATCAGATAATGGATCACAGTTTCGCTCTAAAATTTGGCTTCGTACTCTACGGCGTTGTAAGATTAAACAAATTTTCATTTCACTTTTTCACCCTCAATCTAATGCTTCAGAGAGATGGATGAAGGAAATCAATAAATTGTGTCGTCTTTATTGTCATCAGAATCACAGAACGTGGGATCAGTATCTTAATATTTTTCAAAACATTCTGAATGAACTCCCTAATGATTCAACTTCTTTACCGCCTTTATTGATAATAAAAAATAAAGCACCGACAAATCGCATTTCTGAAATCGTTCCTTTTCCGCCTACACGTAAACTGCGGCATTCTGAAGTTGTCAACCTGGCTCTAGAAAATATTGCATCTGCGGTTGCTAGAAGAGAGAAATCACCTAAACGTCCTGGTCGTTTAAAAATCTTGTCAGTTGGTCAAAAGGTGTTAATTAAGTCTCATCGTTTGTCTCACAAAGGAAAAGGCTTGTGTCGCAAATTTTTTCTGCTTTGTAACGGTCCATATAGAGTTCGAAAAATTATTCATGACAACACTGTCGAAGTAGAAACTCTTAAAATCACGGTGCTCTAAGGGAATACATCATATATCGAACGTTAAAATTTTGTGGAATGACATACTTTTGAGAAATTAACAGTTACACGTAAACACGCAGAGAATACAAGGATACCGTGCCGTGTTCTGGCGGCGGCACATACTCAAAGCAACAGTCAAGTCTGCGCGCCGCACAAGGCAGTCGTCGACCGCAAACAATTACTTCCTACGTCACGCGTACCTGCAGCTCATCGAGCGCTCAGTGCGAATGCACTGATAGCCGTAAACAAATACACAGTCTAATTTCTCCGATTAAATTCAGTATTAAGCTATAGTGACTCGATAAATTATGTTATTAACGTTCAGTTTTTTTTTCAGTATACAGTTGTATAAAATATTTAATAACTTCAGGTAAATTCTGTGTGTGTCAGACGTTAAGAGGACTTGCTATCGAGAAAATTTCAGGAAGAATAAAATTTCGAAGAAGAAAGTAATAAACTAAAAGGTAACTATTAATTGAGTTTATTTGTCAGGTAACATATTTCTACTTGGGTATGTACTTTATACGTAATTTGCTGCTCGCGATTACGTGATTTATACTTTGTGTTAACTGATTTTGACAATGATTGATTAATGATCATGGTTGTTACTTATGTATATTATGCATCGCTTGGCTGTTCTGCTTTTTCACTGATGTCATATTTTTTATTAAGTGCTTGCTGTGCTTATTTATTTAAATTATAATTGTCACCTGATTAGTTGTGCTGATATGGTTATGTATGTAAGTTATACGTTGTGATTTATCTGCTTGCGCCTTCATGTTTACTTATTAAGATTACATAGGAACATTTATTTGCTTATGCTGATATGATGCTAATGACCTGTTTATTATGTAAGATATATACTTGCTGCTTTGCGTATGGATTGCATATTTACACATTTCTGTTTTGTTGTCATAACTGCTCTGTAATTTGGTATATATAAATGCTGATATACTGTGTACGAACATGGAGTTTATAGTCTGGGAGACGAGTCTTTGGTATTGACAGCTCGGTAGCGTCTTTCCGTTGCCTAGCGACCGCAGGCAGGCAGCCAATGACGGCCTGACTTTGAGCGGGTAGCAAGGGCCACGTTGCAACTCTGAAACCCGGTGGCGCGCGCTTATGAAACTTACCAGTGTCTCGCGTGCAGGCGGTGCGGTCGTTCGTCGTTTGTCTGAAGTTGCATTCGCAGTTTATTTCGTTTTTGTTGTTTTTAGTGTTTCTTTGTTTATGTTTCGTTGTAAACAATGTCTAGTGCGGCGGGTAGTACCAGCCCAACACAAGAAGTGAAACGGAGGAAGAAAAGTGTGCTACACACCCAGGCCCGTGAATTCGTGTGCTGTGTGAGGGATTACTTTGAGAAAGAAAAGGACAAAGGTGGGCCCTTAATTCCTGTTGTTCAGGTTGTGAAGAGAACTGCAGCAGCATTGAAAATAAGTAAGAACACTGTTGTAAAGATAGGGAAAGAACAGTATAGTGTAGATTGTGACGAGAGTGGCACAACAAAGCTGCACACACCAGGAAAGAAGCGACCGAGAAATAAGCAGGTGACAGCTTTGGACGATTTTCAGAAAGACGCTATTCGTCGTCATATATACAGCTATTATAAGAGAAGGGAACATCCTATTCTATCTAAATTATTGGTGTCGCTTCAGAAAGACGATCTTTTTAAAGGGAGCAAATTTTCATTGCGTACAGTGTTGAAAGACATAGGCTTCAGCTATTCACTGTTAAACGGACGCAAAATATTAATGGAAAGAACAGATGTAGTTGAATGGCGGTGCAGATTTCTGCGCAGGATCATGGGTGTGGAATTCGAAATTATAGTGTGGCTAGATGAAACTTGAGTCAATGCCAGCCATTCTTTACGTAGAGGCTTGAATGATGGGGACAATGGCAGTGCCTGTTGGCAAAGGAGGGCGTATTATTGTCTTACATGCAGGAACATCGAAAGGTTTTGTGCCAAACTGCTTGAAAATGTTTCGATCAAAAAAACGGGAGATTACCATGAAGAAATGAACAGTTTAGTATTTCAAGAATGGTTCGAGACATCGCTTATGACGAATCTGACAAGTCCATCAGTGATTGTTATTGACAATGCGCCTTATCATTCCGTTGTTCACGATAAGGCACCAACCTTGGCAACAGAAAAAGACGATATCATTCAGTGGTTGAAACGGCGAAAAGTAGATTTCAGAGAAGATTTAAGAAGGCGGAACTGCTCGAAATTGTGGCACAAAAGAAACCCCAATTTCCAACATATGTAATTGACGAGATTGCTAAAAGGCACGGGCATGAAATCGTTCGGCTTCCTCCATACCACTGTCACTTGAATGCAATTGAAGGAGTGTGGGCGCAGATAAAAAATTACATTGCTGCAAACAATAAAAAATTCACGATCTCTGAAGTGGAAACTCTCCTTCCAGCAGCTATCAATAAAGTGACAAGCGAGACGTGGGCTAAAATTGTAAACAGCACTGCAAGTGCCATCAGAGAAGCGGCCAAAACCGAAGGGGTTGTGGAAGAATGCATCGAAAATTTAATTATACATCTGGGAGAGAGCAGTGATAGTTCGAGTAGTGCTGAGGAAGACAATGTCAAATCAGAGAGCAGTGATAGTTCGAGTAGTGCTGAGGAAGACAATGTCAAATCAGATTCTGACAGTGATGTGAGTGGTGTTTTTCCATTGCAGTAACTACAACGTATTCAGGAATGTAAGGAGGGAGTTTGCTATCGATCTACAACCAGATCATCATATTGTGAGTACTTTCTTCAGATTATAACTCTTAATACACTGACCAATTATTCAGTAGCTTGTAGTAGAACAAATTAATAATGCTAATACTTAACAATGGAAACCAAAACTGCTAATGTTCAACAACTTGCGAAAATAGTTTTCATTTCAGTTGTGAAGTTTAACAAATAACTTTATTATGTTTCAGCATCTTAGATACTTGTACTAAATAGCTCTTATCAGTTTTCGAGTTAATATATTTCAAGCATCAACTTTAAATAAATTCACGCGTACCAATACGACTTGTATTTTGTCTCGCTTTTATTTCTGCTGCTAGAGAATGCGTGTAGCAGACAGGGCGCCGCGTGCTGTGAGCCACATTCGGCAACAGCGCCGTCTGCCCGCCGGAACTGTCAGTACCAATCACTCGTCTCACGGACTATAGGTCACACTATGGTATTAATTATAGATTGTTCGCTTGGCAGAGCCTCGTTGTAGGGATTGTGCTACATCCACTTGTTGACATTCTGTTCTCTACTGGTATATTTACTCGCTATTGAATGTTTTTCTTACGCTCAGTGCTTTATATTTTAAGATAAGAAAATGAACTGCTATAATTCTACGAACGACATTGGTACAAGAAACTTAATTGAAGTCACATGAGCTGCAGGTTTTATGGAAGCTGTATAAATTTATGCTAATACACTCCTGGAAATTGAAATAAGAACACCGTGAATTCATTGTCCCAGGAAGGGGAAACTTTATTGACACATTCCTGAGGTCAGATACATCACATGATCACACTGACAGAACCACAGGCACATAGACACAGGCAACAGAGCATGCACAATGTCGGCACTAGTACAGTGTATATCCACCTTTCGCAGCAATGCAGGCTGCTATTCTCCCATGGAGACGATCGTAGAGATGTTGGATGTAGTCCTGTGGAATGGCTTGCCATGCCATTTCCACCTGGCGCCTCAGTTGGACCAGCGTTCGTGCTGGACGTGCAGACCGCGTGAGACGACGCTTCATCCAGTCCCAAACATGCTCAATGGGGGACAGATCCGGAGATCTTGCTGGCCAGGGTAGTTGACTTACACCTTCTAGAGCACGTTGGGTGGCACGGGATACATGCGGACGTGCATTGTCCTGTTGGAACAGCAAGTTCCCTTGCCGGTCTAGGAATGGTAGAACGATGGGTTCGATGATGGTTTGGATGTACCGTGCACTATTCAGTGTCCCCTCGACGATCACCAGTGGTGTACGGCCAGTGTAGGAGATCGCTCCCCACACCATGATGCCGGGTGTTGGCCCTGTGTGCCTCGGTCGTATGCAGTCCTGATTGTGGCGCTCACCTGCACGGCGCCAAACACGCATACGACCATCATTGGCACCAAGGCAGAAGCGACTCTCATCGCTGAAGACGACACGTCTCCATTCGTCCCTCCATTCACGCCTGTCGCGACACCACTGGAGGCGGGCTGCACGATGTTGGGGCGTGAGCGGAAGACGGCCTAACGGTGTGCGGGACCGTAGCCCAGCTTCATGGAGACGGTTGCGAATGGTCCTCGCCGATACCCCAGGAGCAACAGTGTCCCTAATTTGCTGGGAAGTGGCGGTGCGGTCCCCTACGGCACTGTGTAGGATCCTACGGTCTTGGCGTGCATCCGTGCGTCGCTGCGGTCCGGTCCCAGGTCGACGGGCACGTGCACCTTCCGCCGACCACTGGCGACAACATCGATGTACTGTGGAGACCTCACGCCCCACGTGTTGAGCAATTCGGCGGTACGTCCACCCGGCCTCCCGCATGCCCACTATACGCCCTCGCTCAAAGTCCGTCAACTGCACATACGGTTCACGTCCACGCTGTCGCAGCATGCTACCAGTGTTAAAGACTGCGATGGAGCTCCGTATGCCACGGCAAACTGGCTGACACTGACGGCGGCAGTGCACAAATGCTGCGCAGCTAGCGCCATTCGACGGCCAACACCGCGGTTCCTGGTGTGTCTGCTGTGCTGTGCGTGTGATCATTGCTTGTACAGCCCTCTCGCAGTGTCCGGAGCAAGTATGGTGGGTCTGACACACCGGTATCAATGTGTTCTTTTTTCCATTTCCAGGAGTGTAGAAAGGAAGCTAAGGACATGAAATACCAACACTAGGTTTAGACCATTGACAGTTATTACACGGCATTCTTTGTGAGCAATTGAAATAGCAAGTGACACTTGACACACACACAAAAGAAAAATACTCCACATGCTTCTGTTTTGCCATGATTCTTGAAGTGGTGTACACACTGTGAAATATTACAATTTATTCATTCAAAGTCTTAAAAATCATTCATACTCCGTACCCGTACTTACTTACTGAAAGTTATTCAAACTAAAGGCTGTTAGAGGTCATGTATGCATTTCTTTTATTTAATGATGGACAAGGTAACCAAAATGTATTTTATAATTCAGAATGAGTAGAAGATTTGGGTCAGGTGGATTACACAGAGGTTGTGTGTGGACATTGTGTCTTCGGATTGTATGGGATGATGAATTGAAGTTTGCGATTTTATCTGTACTTGTTCGATGAGCCTGACTAGAGGAAAGAGTTGTTATGGAAATGGAATGTTATTGGTGATAAGGTTTATATATATCGACGTACTGGAGAGGTATTATTGAGGTATTGAGATTGTGTGAAGTTGATGATTATTGGAGTTTTGGTGGACAAGAGGTAAGGTAAATGATATTGATGACAAGGTTTATATGTATCAACGTAAGAGGTATTATTTGAAGTATTAAGATTATGTGATGCTGGTGATTATTGGAGTTTTGGTGGCTAAGAGGTAAAGTAAGTGAGGAGCGTATTTTTTTTGTTGGTTTATATGGAACAAGGAGGATGAAGATGGCAGACTAGAACACTCAAGTGGAAGGAAGATTGTCTACACACACACTTTGTTAAATCAATAAGCAGTATATTGTTTTTTTGGAGAGAGGAAGTATTTGCATATCTTGGCACACTGACAGTTGTTCAGCAACCGTACATTTGGATTTAGCTTGGCAAACATTGGTCTTGACATGATAACGATGACATTGACTAACTATTATTGACTGTTATACACTGTTGCCACTACTACTTTATACACATGTTGAACATAAAATTTTGACAGAATTGCATTTACACAGTTAACACTATTCAATTACAAAGATGAGTGAGTGTGTTTAGTGTGTTTTCCTTTCCTAATCCCAAATAATTGCTACTGACCTACCTCCTAAACATAATTTTACTTGTTTGTTGTGGATTGCACTGACACCCATAAATATTATAGGTTTTCTGATATTTGTGTATTTGTAATAGTTAATATGACAATTATCTGATATCATTTGTGTGTTTATTATAATTTGTATGTTTAGTGTAAGAGCATCGATAGTAATTTTGTAAAAGCAATTGTGTGTGCATTCAAACTGTTGTTCGTGCTTGCACCTACACTCCTGGAAATGGAAAAAAGAACACATTGACACCGGTGTGTCAGACCCACCATACTTGCTCCGGACACTGCGAGAGGGCTGTACAAGCAATGATCACACGCATGGCACAGCGGACACACCAGGAACCGCGGTGTTGGCCGTCGAATGGCGCTAGCTGCGCAGCATTTGTGCACTGCCGCCGTCAGTGTCAGCCAGTTTGCCGTGGCATACGGAGCTCCATCGCAGTCTTTAACACTGGTAGCATGCTGCGACAGCGTGGACGTGAACCGTATGTGCAGTTGACGGACTTTGAGCGAGGGCGTATAGTGGGCATGCAGGAGGCCGGGTGGACGTACCGCCGAATTGCTCAACACGTGGGGCGTGAGGTCTCCACAGTACATCGATGTTGTCGCCAGTGGTCGGCGGAAGGTGCACGTGCCCGTCGACCTGGGACCGGACCGCAGCGACGCACGGATGCACGCCAAGACCGTAGGATCCTGCACAGTGCCGTAGGGGACCGCACCGCCACTTCCCAGCAAATTAGGGACACTGTTGCTCCTGGGGTATCGGCGAGGACCATTCGCAACCGTCTCCATGAAGCTGGGCTACGGTCCCGCACACCGTTAGGCCGTCTTCCGCTCACGCCCCAACATCGTGTAGCCCGCCTCCAGTGGTGTCGCGACAGGCGTGAATGGAGGGACGAATGGAGACGTGTCGTCTTCAGCGATGAGAGTCGCTTCTGCCTTGGTGCCAATGATGGTCGTATGCGTGGTTGGCGCCGTGCAGGTGAGCGCCACAATCAGGACTGCATACGACCAAGGCACACAGGGCCAACACCCGGCATCATGGTGTGGGGAGCGATCTCCTACACTGGCCGTACACCACTGGTGATCGTCGAGGGGACACTGAATAGTGCACGGTACATCCAAACCGTCATCGAACCCATCGTTCTACCATTCCTAGACCGGCAAGGGAACTTGCTGTTCCAACAGGACAATGCACGTCCGCATGTATCCCGTGCCACCCAACGTGCTCTAGAAGGTGTAAGTCAACTACCCTGGCCAGCAAGATCTCCGGATCTGTCCCCCATTGAGCATGTTTGGGACTGGATGAAGCGTCGTCCCACGCGGTCTGCACGTCCAGCACGAACGCTGGTCCAACTGAGGCGCCAGGTGGAAATGGCATGGCAAGCCGTTCCACAGGACTACATCCAGCATCTCTACGATCGTCTCCATGGGAGAATAGCAGCCTGCATTGCTGCGAAAGGTGGATATACACTGTACTAGTGCCGACATTGTGCATGCTGTGTTGCCTGTGTCTATGTGCCTGTGGTTCTGTCAGTGTGATCATGTGATGTATCTGACCCCAGGACTGTGTCAATTAAATTTCCCCTTCCTGGGACAATGAATTCACGGTGTTCTTATTTCAATTTCCAGGAGTGTATTATCATTGATGGGTGCCACTTGGATATGTATAAATTCTACTGATGAACTCTGATGAACTGTTTAATTATTGATAGTGAATATTATGGACATTGGTGGGTGCCACTGTTGGAACTGCTCAACCAGTGATGAGATGTCACTCGTTGGTGTCTGCACCTGTTCAACATTGCTGGGTGCCACTGATGGAACTGATTCTACTGAGATGATGTCACTTGTTGCTGTCTGCACCTGTTCAACATTGCTGGGTGCCACTGATGGAACTGCTTCTACTGAAATGATGTCACTTGTTGCTGTCTGCACCTGTCAACATTGGTGGGTGCCACTGATGAAACTGCTTCTACTGAGATAATGTCACTTGTTGCTGTCTGCACCTGTCAACATTGCTGGGTGCCACTGATGGAACTGCTTCTACTGAGATAATGTTACTTGTTGCTGTCTGCACCTGTTCAACATTGCTGAGTGCCACTGTTGGAACTGCTTCTACTGAAATGATATCACTTGTTGGTGTCTGCACCTGGTCAACATTGCTGGGTGCCACTGATGGAACATCTGCAACTGAGATAATGTCACTTGTTGGTGTCTGCGCCTGCTCGCCATTGCTGGGTGCCACTGTTGGAGCTGTTTAAATATTGCTGATGAAATGTTATGGGACTGCTATTTGCACTTGTTGACTATTGCTGGGTGCCACTGTTGGAACTGTCAACTACTCTGAGGAGTGCTACTTGCTTATTGAACTATTGAAAAGATTTTATGTGAATATTTGTATAAACTGATTTTTTGTATATTTACTGTTTATGAAATGTTATGAGACTCTTACCTGCACCTATTCGTCATTGCTGGTTCCATTGACTGAATTGTTTAACCACTCTGACAAATGATACTTGTGTAAACTATTATGTAAAATCACATGTACGCAAGCATTTGTATTCCTTACTGTATTATATATACTAGGTTATTGAAGGGTCAGTGCAAAGCCAAAATTTTTTTAGTTATGTGATATTTACTTATTAATATAATGTTTTATTTTTGTCTGTATTTTTTTGGACGAATTTGGTGGCCCGTGGAGGAGGGGCATATGAAAGGTGGATACACTGAGTCACAGCGCCAGAGATTGCGCCAAAGATTATTATTCCGCCGCCTCCACTGGTGCAGTAGTAGTTCAGAGGTTGCCGTGAGGAGTGCTTGTTGAGAGGATGTCGAAAGCAGTACTAGTTCAGAGGATGTCGCGTACAGTTGTTGTTCTGTTGGGCGAGAGAGTAGATGCTGTTCAGTTGGTGTAATGTATAGATGGAAGATGTTGCAATGATCACAGTGTATTTTTCGTCAATATATATGGAGGTAACAAAAAAAATTTATTTCAAATTTCCTTAATGACAATGCCTCTTGGTCACAGGTTCAGTCAACAAATCATCTGGCTCATGTTCATGTATTAGACTTGTAATTCTGGTTTCTATGTGCAATTATAGTATTTCTGGTTTTTCAATTAGTTCACTGTAAATGGTGTTTAAAATTACTTGTCGTATTGAGGAAGAACCGTGCCAAATACATGTACTTTGAATCACACTACCACACAGAACAGTTACACTTGTGCTTTGTTGTTTCGTAGCTTTTATAGTTGCAGGGGACTTAATTAATCAATTGTGTTAACGGAGATTTCCTTTCATTCTTGATTGTTATTTTATGCAGTCAGATTGCGTCCTAATACTATTCAGGGCCAACCAGTTACGACACTTCGTAACTGGACACACAGCTACTGAAATTATTGCATTCTAATTAAGCCCCCATGCACCCTTTAACAATGAGGAACGAGCTCACTATGGCTTCGCCCTTCTTACAAATCTCAACCTGCACTTGGTGCTTAATTAATTGGCTCTGTGCGCTTATAGATCCAGACACCTTGCAATTATTAACCGGGAAAGTCAGTATGCTACGTCCCTTCCCCAGTGCTTTAAACAATTCTGTACTCATTACACTCACTGAGCCACCTGTGTCTATGATTATATTCACTGCAACACAATTGATTTTCGCTTGTATATGGCTTGCACATTTTCGTTGCTATCTTTATTACATTCATGAGGTTGGGCCAGTAGACTTTGCTCCATACTGATACCGTCATTGTATACAGCATATGTTTTCCAGGCTCATTATTATCATTCGTGTTGCTCTCACTCCACCCCTCGGCCAGCAATGGAGAGCATATCGTGACCGATTCTAGTTTGTTGGATGGCTTGCTTGCTAGGCACTTGGATGGGTATGGTCTGTGACCTCTACTATGTATACATTTTGATTCGTAGGCCGCCACGATTGCGCAATAGGCGCGTTTTGCAGTGGTGGTCTGTTGTTATCGTACCAGTCATTACCTTGCCGTTCTGGGCTTGATCGGTGATTCTGATTCCAATTGCGATTGCTGTCGCTGTAATTGCTATGCCCCTGACCTCGCGCATCTTTCCAGCAGTTGGTCCCGGGCGGTCTGGAATCGTATCGGTCATCAAATCGACACTTTTTGTTATGGGACGGCTGCCCGTAGCCGTTCTGACTTCCAGCATTATTACCATTTTGCTAGTGCTCTTGCCGTTTGTCACCGCCCCCACCGTTTCCATGGTTGTGGTTTGGTGCACTATCATTCCTGTCATTTTTACACCCTGATCCATTGTTCCGTGAGCGAGCACACGCTGCTTTTGCGTCTTCCTGGATTAAGTCTATTGAATCTAGAACAGACAGAAAATGTTCCATTTCGTTCTCTGGTACGTGTATTAGTTTCTCTTTGATATGAATGGGTAAATGTGATTTTGGAGTCTTATTATGTCTCCTGATGAGATCAGATGAGATGAGATGAGATAGCATCCCAGTAGCGCGTCTTGTTTATACACTTATCGAAATACCGTCTCAGATTCCCATGACGGGCTGAGTACGGTTCGGGATTGTATACTTCTCTTCTTAGCCGCTCTTGTATACAAGGCGACTAGTACTTCGACGAAAACGCCTTTTTGAACTGTTCATACGTCATGCAGCAGTCTGCTACTTCCGAAGTCCACAACGCTGCATCACCCTGAATGTATGACATTATCTATTGAATTTTCTGTGCTTCGTTCCACACACTAGGCAAGATATTTTTAAAGCTTTTTATGAATACTACTGGATGTACTGATTTCAGTTCAGTAGTAAACGTTTGAAACTGCCTATTTTTGATCAAACTTTCTTCAACCAATATTTTTGGACTATACTGGTTTGCTCCTGGGACATAGGCTCTTCGCATTATCGCCTAAAGATTAACCATTGTTGCGTCGCCCATACGTTTGTGCATTGCCAAAAACATTGGCTATTGGCAACATAGTTTCATGTTCAAGATGTTTGCTACTCTGTGCTCAACCGTTTTCCAAGTCGGATATCCGTTTGGTGATATTCACTTGCCACTGCGGAATATCCTCATTGAGTATTTGTTTGATGGTTTGCACGTCGTTCTGTACCTGACTATTTACTGCAGTACTGAATGATTCGGAATCTCTATCTGCCATGGCTGCTTGTACCTTAGAATCAATATTTTTGTCGATCTCGCTCTCCTTCGCCTATAGCCATGATTTGAATTCGGTTTCAATTTTAGCTGCTCGTTCGTTCAACTTCTGCTCTGCAAGCTGTGTGGAAGCTATTTCTAGCTTTTCTAATCGGCTCGCGAAAACACCCATCTCGTCTACAATGTTAGTGTTTGCTACTTGCAGGTTGTTGACCTGAACAGTGAACGCCTGCACGGCCTTAGGCATCGACTCATAATTCTGCTTCATACAGGCAATCTCTCTTTTCATAATTTCTAACGATTGCACAAGTTGCTGGTCACGCTCAGCTAACTGACGATCTCGCTCAGCTTGCTAGGCTAGGGCATTTTCCGATAGCTGGCGATCTCGCTCAGCTTGTGGGCGATCGCGCTCAGCTTGCTGTGCGAGAAAGTTCTGAATTCTTTCGTCCTTTTCAGCTTGTTGTTGCGCAAATTTTGGCTGTTAATCCAGCACGCACTCTAATACTGCCTGAAGTGAATACCCACCAGGCAGATTACCACTCTCTGGTTCCTGCTTTCCTGGGGGTGGTACAATTTCTTTATCTAAATCTACTTGAGCACTGGTGGGCGGTGATACCACTCCCCTGTGCCCCCACTCCACATTTTCACATGGTATATCCTCAAAAAGAGTACTTGTACTGCTTAATGCACCCATTTCTACATTTCCTGCACTAACTAATGACTGTCCCTCAGTATTCATATTGCTCGGACGTTGACTACGCAGTTTAACCATATTCATAAATTACCTGCTCGAACACAGGATCTATCAGTTTTGCCACTTGGACACAAAATATGGTAATTTATCTACAATACACTGCATCCTAAAAATTACTGTCTACACTCAAATTTGCCCTGTCATAAATACTAACATCAAACTAGAGATCACTTCACTGGAGTTCAGCTTCTGCAAACAGGACTACTACACAGTAGTCTTACATTCAGTTTATCTGATTTCAGGTTTCGGGTGCCCCCGGATTATGTAGCTCTTACCGTTTCTCAGTAGTATCAGGATCTTTTCATCTGACTCGCTTGCAGTG
This sequence comes from Schistocerca nitens, assembly GCF_023898315.1. Lineage (NCBI taxonomy): Eukaryota > Metazoa > Arthropoda > Insecta > Orthoptera > Acrididae > Schistocerca > Schistocerca nitens. Next base: position 391,170,653 of record NC_064619.1, on the reverse strand, counting down.
GTGCGTTTTTCATGTAACAATTTTTTACATTCATTAATACATGCCATTAATCATTATATATATATATATATATATATATATATATATATATATATATATATATATATATATACAGTATATATAGTGTTACAAAAAGGTACGGCCAAACTTTCAAGAAAGATGCGTCACACATAAATAAAGAAAAGATGTTATATGGAAATGTGTCCGGAAACGCTTAATTTCCATGTTAGAGCTCATTTTAGTTTCGTCAGTATGTACTCTACTTCCTCGATTCACCGCCAGTTGGCCCAATTGAAGGAAGGTAATGTTGACTTAGGTGCTTGTGTTGACATGCGACTCATTGCTCTACACCGAGCGAGGTGGCGCAGTGGTTAGCACACTGGACTCGCATTCGGGAGGACGACGGTTCAATCCCGCGTCCGGCCATCCTGATTTAGGTTTTCCGTGATTTCCCTAGATCACTCCAGGCAAATGCCGGGATGGTTCCTTTCAAAGGGCACGGCCGACTTCCTTCCCCATCCTTCCCTAATCCGAGCTTGTGCTCCGTCTCTAATGACCTCGTTGTCGACGGGACGTTAAACACCAATATCCTCCTCCTCCTCCTCTCATTGCTCTACAGTACTAGCATCAAGCACATCAGTACGTAGCATCAACAGGTTAGTGTTCATCACGAACGTGGTTTTGCAGTCAGTGCAATGTTTACAAATGCGGAGTTGGCAGATGCCCATTTGATGTATGGATTAGCACGGGGCAATAGCCGTGGCGCGGCACGTTTGTATCGAGACAGATTTCGAGAACGAAGGTGTCCCGACAGGAAGACGTTCGAAGCAATTGATCGGCGACTTAGGGAGCACGGAACATTACAGCCTATGACTCGCGACTGGGGAAGACCTAGAACGACAAGGGCACCTGCAATGGACGAAGCAATTCTTCGCGCAGTTGACGATAACCCTAATGTGAGCGTCAGAGAAGTTGCTGCTGTAAAAGGTAATGTTGACCACGTCACTGTATGGAGAGTGCTACGGGAGAACCAGTTGTTTCCGTACCATGTACAGCGGGTGCAGGCATTATCAGTAGCTGATTGGCCTCCACAGGTACACTTCTGCGAATGGTTCATCCAACAATGTGTCAATCCTCATTTTAGTGCAAATGCTCTCTTTACGGATGAGGATTCATTCCAACGTGATCAAATTGTAAATTTTCACAATCAACATGTGTGGGCTGACGAGAATACGCACGCAATTGTGCAATCACGTCATCAACACAGATTTTCTGTGAACGTTTGGGCAGGCATTGTTGGTGATGTCTTGATTGGGCCCCATGTTCTTCCACCTACGCTCAATGGAGCACGTTATCATGATTTCATATGGGATACTCTACCTGTGCTGCTAGAACATTTGCCTTTACAAGTACGACACAACATGTGGTTCATGCACGATGGAGCTCCTGCACATTTCAGTCGAAGTGTTCGTACGCTTCTCAACAACAGATTCGGTGACCGATGGATTGGTAGAGGCAGACCAATTCCATGGCCTCCATGCTCTCCTGACCTCAACCCTCTTGACTTTCATTTATGGGGGCATTTGAAAGCTCTTGTCTACGCAACCCTGGTACCAAATGTAGAGACTCTTCGCGCTCGTATTGTGGACGGCTGTGATACAATACTCCATTCTCCAGGGCTGCATCAGCACATCATTTCATGCGACGGAGGGTGGATGCATGTATCCTCACTAACGGAGGACATTTTGAACATTTCCTGTAACAAAGTGTTTGAAGTCACGCTGGTATGTTCTGTTGCTGTGTGATTCCATTCCATGATTAATGTGATTTGAAGAGAAGAAATAAAATGAGCTCTAACATGGAAAGTAAGCGTTTCCGGACACATGTCCACATAACATATTTTCTTTCTTTGTGTGTGAGGAATGTTTCCTGAAAGTTTGGCCGTACCTTTTTGTAACACCCTGTATATATATAAAACAATAGACAATGAAAGAAATTTCAAGAAACAATTATTATTTTCGTGGCCACTGCACATTCTGCCCCACACTTTTGGGCGACTGTTTCGCTCTGTAATGGAACTTTGACTACCGCGCCTCTGCCAGAGCAAAGATGTGATTTACGATCGCGCATGCAGCAGAGCACTGCGCTAGCGACAGATTTTGATAAGTAATTTCGATCTTTTTTTTTTACTTTTTGCGTAGGTGCTTGTTTTAACAACTAGTTCATTACTCTCTTGTTATCTTGTCTTCATACGTTTAAGACGTGTGTTTTTCGGCGCTGATGTTAAAGAATGATTTTAAGTGGAAATTAAAACTATATTACGAAACGAACACACGGCGTCTTCAAGTTATTTCAGTAGTGATTCGCAATGGTTGTCGCCAAATTTATAAATTAACCCAGACAGTGAGAACTTCAAAACATTTTCATCAGACGGAGAACAAGAGGACCAACGAACAATGAAAAAAGGGACATCCTACAAGGAAATTAAGAAGTATTCCAGACGCAGCCACGAAGACTATATTATAATCTATACTACGTTTCTGACAGAATTATAAGGGAAATTTCAACTTATTTCTGATGCTATTTCCTTACAGTCGCTTTTTGTAGTGTTCCCGACCCGGTCTGCCATTCATGGTCAAATTACAGCACTATCTCAATCAATAATACGAAATCCGCCTTATCCGTAACTTATTCCATCAAAATTCAAAACCCAATTGATTTTCTATTTTGTATTTTCACGGCAGAACCCCGAGGAAAGGGAACACTACAGCTCTCTTTGTTATTATTCGCCTAGCAACTAAATATTGATAAATGGATGAGATAAAATATGTTGCTACGAAAGGAGCCCTGAAATACATCTTAGGGATGCTGTGCTGTGACTTTCTTTTGGATCATTAATTTTCAACAAAACAAAATATATTATGTTCTTATTATTCTGAATCTGGCTTTCTGTAAAAGGAACATTGTTTCGTTACTGTAACTCGCTATAAAGTTCAGCATATCTTTCTTACTTTACAGTTATTGAAAAGGTTACTGAAAATTATTTCGTTATCAATACTGATGTTACAGTACGCGATGTTTGTTCGGCGTCATAATTTTGCAGTGGATTTTTGTCAACATTAAAACACCAGTAAGTACCACAACTAATACGAGAACATGAGACTATTGTCAGAGAAAAAATATTTTTACTATGTTTGCCAGACCAGAACTATGCACGGCAAGATTTCCTTTATGTCATGAAGGTAAATTATCTCTTTGCACTGTTAATAATATAACATCATCTGCAACCTGCATCCACTGCCTACAATCCCGAAAGCTTAAAGAAATAATTTTCAGTTCACTATTACCTGTCCGCTTCTTTGCGGTATGATAGGTTTCATTTAATGCAGTTTCAATGCGCCGTGGCGGTGGCTCGTTCGTTCGTAGCACAGCTCTGCACCACGAATAATATTTAAATAGCTGAAAATCTCTTACAAGGATGGGATAAAATATCAGGGGAGCTTATTACAAATCATAATGCAAGTTTTTACTAAGTAACTCTATTCAAAACATTTAGACAGGTTAAATTCTTACACACCTTTACAAATCAATAGTTAATGGCGTCCTTCTCTCAATCTTGACAAAAGAATGCTACACAAGCATATAATATAGCGTCACATGCACTTCCTACTCACGTAACTCCAAAAAAGACGACAGAGAAATTAATGCTCAGTCAATACTATTTATACTCGGTTTAATGCATTTACATCTTTGTTTGATATTTAATAAATATAGTCTGTGGTGGTTCCAGTACTCGCCGAGACAGATATTATCTTTAAAAATTCGATACATAATTCTATTCAAGTATGAAACATGTCACATAATGGTTTCTATTTATTACATTAAGTTCACACAATCATTGTCCATGCAGAAATAAAATTATAATCATCCAGTTCAATTATTTTTTTCCTTTTACTTTTTTTTACCACATATAATATGTGTTTTGCCAGGAGACGTTACAGCACCATACAAATATCTTATCTAAATCATTTTGCAAGTCGTTTTGATCATCTGATGACTTTACAAGTGGGTAAATGACAGCATCATCTACAAACAATCTAAGACAGCTACTCTGATTGTCTCCTATGTCGTTAATATAGATAAGGAAAGTAGAGGGCCTATAACACTTCATTGGGGAACGCCGGATATTACTTCTGTTTTACTCGATGACTTTGCTTCTATTACTACTAAGTGTGGCCCTTCTTACAGGAAATCATGAATCCAGTATCACAACTAAGGCGATACTCCGTAGCATGTAGTTTGGTTAGAAGACACTTGTGAGGAACGGTGTTGAAAGCCTACTGGAAATCTAAAAATATGGAATCAATTTGACATTCCCTGTGGATATCACTTATTACTTCATGAGTATAAAGAGCTAGTTGTGTTTCACAAAAACGATATTTTCTGAATCCGTGCTTACTATGTATCAATAAATCGTTTTGTTCGAGGTACTTCATAATGTTCGAATACAGTATATGTTCCAAAACCCTACTGCAAATTGACGTTAGTGATATAGTCCTGTAATTCAGCAGATTACTCCTACTTCCCTTTTTGGGTATTGGTGTGACTTGAGCAATTTTCCAGTATTTAGGCACGCATCTTTCTGTGAGAGAGTGGTTGCATATAATTGCTAAATATGCAGCCATTTTATCAGCATACTCTGAGAGGAAGCTGACTGGTATACAATCTGGACCGGAAGCCTTGCCTTTATTAAGTGATTTAAGCTCCTTCATTACTCCGAGGATATCTACTTCAATGTTTCTCATCTTGGCAGTTGTTCTTGGTTGGAATGCAGAAATATTTACTTCGTCTTCCTTGGTGAAGGAATTTCGGAAAACCTTGTTTAATAACTGCTTTTGTGGCTCTGTCATCAGTGACTTCACCGTTGTTATTGCGCAGTGAAGGTATTGATTGCGTCTTGCCACTGGTGTGCTTTATGTATGACCAGAATCTCTTAGGGTTTTCTTCCAGATTTCGAGACAATTTCGTTGTGGACATCATTAAATGCATCTCGCATTGAAGTATGCACCATATTTCGAACTTATGTAAAACTTTGCCAATCTTATCACACAGTACAACTGACAGAAGTTGTCCGGTGTACCGAAGAAGATCAGAGTACACCGCAGGAAAACCCAGATCGGTCGTAGTTGGCCCCATACTATAAACCTTATAAGCGATGGGGGCATACCAGATTTGAAAACTTGTTTCGTACGATTCGATGAACAAGGGGATATAAAATACGATATACACCAATATGAACTAAAATCGGCGAAAAATACACTGGAAGAACAAGTGCAAGCAGTAATCAGAGTGAAAATTTTTGGTATAGACACATAGTTAATATTTGGTACAGGGTCCGTGAATAATTTAATGTCTGAAGCATTTTTCACTGAATTAAAAAGACGGAATAAATTTCCTGTTCTGCCAGTGCAAAACTGCAAAGTACAAACCGCTACTGGCGGCAAAACGAAATTAGTAAAACACGGAGCTCTTATCACCGTGAACATCGAACAATTCTCTGTGCAGTGTAATTTTTAATAGCAGACAAACTTATAGTCAACTGCTTGATAGGTATGGACAAATTTAGAAACTACAAAACTCTAACAGACATAGGTAATGGTAAGTGCCATTTCTTTGTGAAGGACCGAAGATTTTCTATCAGCCTGATTACCACACCAGAGAGTCATGACGAAGTAAACCCAGAACCCCATGCCACTGTACAGTATTCATATCCCACCGTGTATTTTCTGAACAAATGTGATAATGAACACGATACCAACACTGAAGTTAACCAGAAATTAGTAGAACAAAAACTGAACGAATCAAATATTCTAGATGCTACACAACGACAAGAGCTTTCTGACTTACTTTTTAAATATGCAAATGTTTTAATAAGAACCAAGGAGTAATAAAAGATTATGAACATAAATTGAATGTCTATCCTCATGAAACATTTTGTGTTATGTGTTACCCAATACCGTTGGAAAAGCATGAAACAGTTAAGCAGGACATCAATAGAATGTGCGAATGGGGAATCATACAGTCATCATTTTCTCCATATTGCAGCCCAGTACTAGCTGTTAGGAAACCTGATGGATCAGTGCAACTGGTTTTAGATGCTAGAACCATAACCAAAATTTTAGTACTAGTTAGAATAAAGCCATATAATTTAGATGAACAGTTACTAAAATTTCATAACTCCATATATTTCAGCACCCTTCACCTTAAAAAATCTTACTGGCAAATAAAGTTACATAAGGAGAGTAGGTAATACACAGCATTTGTGTGCTATGGCAGGAGTTATGAATTTCAAGTTCTACCCTTTGGCTTAAACATTAGTGCTGGCGTATTTATGTCAGCTTGGACAAGGTCTTAGGAAATGAAATGCTCAGTAGGGTTACCATTTATGTTGACAATATGTTAGTAGCCACATCAACTTGGGCAGAACACATCAGTCTAATAGTAAAAGTATTTCAGAGATTTACAGGGTACAAAATAACTGGAAATTTTAAAAATCTAACTTTGGCAAAGAACAAGTGAAATTTTTAGGACTATCACATCAGAACAGGGTATACTACCAGACCCAAAGAAACTAGATGCCATACATAATTGCCCACCCCCAAGGAATGGAAAACAATTGAAAGCATATCTAGGACTAACTTCCTTTTTCCTAAAATTTGTACCACAGCAGCTTATGAACAGCGATGTCCTACTGAACCTGTTGAGAAAGAATAAGCCTTAGTTATGGGATGAGAGATACCAGGAGCACATAACCAAAATTAAAAATTCATTAATATCAGTAGACATTTTGAGTCATCCTGATAAGTACAAAGACTTTTGTTTAAGCACGGACGCCTCATCTCAAGGGCTGGGGGCATGTTTGTTCCAGATACAAGAAGAAAAAGAAAAACTGTACCCAAGGTCATCATATTTGCCTGCAGAACTTTATCAGAGGCGGAAAGATCATATTCAATATCAGAACTGGAAAGTTTAGCAGTAATTTGGGCGTTTAAGAATTTTGAGAATTTTCTTTGGGGTAAAAATACTAAAGTCTATTGTGATCACCAATCATTATCTTTTCTCTTAACATGTAAAATGTTACACCAAAGACTAAAAAGGTGGTGTTTGTACCTGCAGGAATTCAGTTTCGAAATAATATCCATAAAGGGCAGTTAGAATGTTACTGCAGATGCATTATCCAGATTACTGCAGAGACTAGACGAGTTCAGTGAACTGTCTGAACATGATTTAGAAATCTGTATATTATTGGTGATATGTAGTACACAAAAAGCAGACTGTAAAAATTTTAGTAAACAAATGGGAATAATACAACAGCAATACAACAGGTGGAAAAAGGTAGTACAAAATCTTAACCGCAATGCAAACCACAAGGTAAGTATATGGTATCATTTATACAAAGGCGTTTTGTTCCACTGAAAGCACGAAAGTTTGTGTATGCCTTCCAGAGGAATATGTCGACGAATTTATCAAACACACACATGAAGTATGCGGACACTACGGAGTAACAAAATGTACAGACAAGATTTCCAAACTTTTACTGTCGTAATTTACGCGACGTGTTTCACAAATACTGAAAACGTGTGCTGTTCCCCAAAGAACAAAACCATCCAATATTTCAAATTTTACAGAACTACACATCATACTAACCAAAGCTCCACTGGAAAAGGTTTCTCTGGATATCGCAGGGCCCTATCCTAGAGCAAAAGCTGGTGTCAAATACATAATAGCTCTTTATGAGATCTTTACAAAATACATCAAACTTTATGCTGTCAAAACCACTACAGCCAGTAGCGTCATAAGGAGAATTGAAGAGGTTTATTTACGAAGAGTAGGGAAACCCAAAATCATATTAACAGACAATGCAGCCTATTTCGCAGGAATAAAATGGAAACAATTTATGAACACACAGGGCATTAAACACATCTTGGTAAGTTTTTTCCACCCAGAAGCAAGTCCTGTGGAGAGGGTGTTCAAAGAATTCAATAGATTTATAAGGACTTATGCTCATAATAAACATTCATGAAGGATTAAATATGTGACTCAATTTATGCAAATAGTAAACAATCTCCCCCACCCTTCTACAGGTTTCACTGCTAATGAACTTATGTTTAACACCAAGCAAACTGATGAATAGGAATCATCCATACAAAAATTACCTACTAAAGAGTTATCTTTACAGGATAAAATCAAACAAGCAGTAGTTACACTAGAGAATATAGCAGAATACAGAAAGAGAATATACAACAAAAAGTTAAAACGAATTACACATTCTTTTGTAGGGCAACGAGTCCTCTCGAGAACACATCCTAATTCGAGAAAGATCGGTAAGTTGAACAAAAAATGGCAATTACTATACTCAGGGCCCTATATTATTGCAAAAACACGTTATCCTGGAACTTATAGGTTGATATAAGAAATAACAGGAAGAGATAAAGGTCTCCACCCTCACAAAGACTTAAAAGCTTTTCACAAGCAGTGACACAATTTCACAGCAGTTTTCTTGTCATAATATATATATATATATATATATATATATATATATATATATATATAAGTATTGTCATAGTTTCACAAGTAAAAAAAAATATTATGTGTGTTTTAAATGAAATGTGTATAAAAACAAGTAATTTTGTTGTTTTGTAACCAAACACAAACATTCGTTTGGGAGGAATTGAAAAAACACAGCTTCACACAAAGCGAAATGCAAACTGGAGCAGCGTACGACTCAGCTGTGAGCGCTCAACAATGTATGCTTACGTCCATACTAGGGAAGACATTCACCTCGCGCAAGTGCAACAGGGTAACTAGTGGCGCAACCAAATAGAAATTCGAAGCTGCACAACTATTAAGCCCAATTTCAAAATAAATAATAACATGTAACAACTATATTTACTATCAGTGAACTAAGGAATATAATATTACATTTATATCAACATGTGAAGTTGCGTCAATACTCAAATACATACATTGTAATTAGAATTAAAAGAAATCATTACAACGAAACATACAATACATGTTAGCTAAGAAACGGATAAGATTCCGTAGGCGATGTCAAAGTAACTTTATTTGCAGGGCAAGTGAGTAAAAGGAGTATATTGCCGTGAACAGCGCATTGAAACGGAGCAGAAGAAGAGGTTTATGATGGGTGTTATAGGTACCAAATGAAAAAAACGGGCCGCTTCTCAAAGAAATTATTTAGTTATTAGTATGTCAATGTGTATCTTTTGCTCATCAAGCAAATGAAGAATAATAATATACATTGTCGCAGTGCAACTACAAAACATTTACCTACCAACTATAAAGTGCACATAAACACAGGGGCTGTGACCTCAAATAAAACTAATCAACTCATATCGTGTCACATGTAAATATAAACGACGACATTTCTACATAATCGTAAAGAGGTAAGCATGAAATTATGCAAAAACTTTTGCATTACGAACACGAAGCTGCACGTAAACAATTATAAGCAACAGAATGGTATATAGTACAGCAGGGCTTAACAACTGGCCGGTTTTGAGAGCGAGTACTCGCGTCTGCTCAGGCACATGCTCGCGAGCAGGTGCAAGGTCGTGGAGTAGGGAGGGTGGGGAGGGAGGGGAAATGCGCGCGCACGTTTGAATAGGGCCGCAGCTTGCCTATTGAAATAGCGCTAACTGTGTAACGTTTAAAGTACTACGATCAGCTCTAACAGTCACTTCGCTGGTTAAGAATCATGTCAAGTCGCCGTTGTGTAACCCCAACCATGCTTTCGAAGTTGGGAGGAATTGTATCTGTTTACAGAAAAAGATGGTGTTGCAAAATGTTTAGTATGTCACAAAACGCTGAATTCTTTTAGGAAATTTAATTTGCAGCGACATTATATGTCGTACCACGCGAAAGACTACGGAAGTGGAAAATGTGATGGACCAGATCGTGCACAGGAAGTTATTAAACTTAAAAGAAAGCTATCCGAAGAAGATCTGGACGACGAAGGAAAATCAACTGAGGCAGCTCTCACAGTAAGTTACAAAATTGCTTTGCTTTTAGCAAAATCCCTGTGCCCCTTCACTGATGGCGATTTAATAAAAAAATATTTGGTAGTTGCAGTGGAACATCTGTGTCCATCTCAAGTTGAACAGTTTCGGATTGTGCCATTATCTAACATGACCATTATGCGTCGCATACAGGACATGGCAGACGACGTCCAGAGCCAGCTTGCAAATATCTGTATAGATTTTATGGCTTGATTCGTCCTGAGCTGCAACTAGAAATTCTTGACCTGCAGTGTGACAGAGAATACAGACACAAATTTCAGAACAAGAAAAACATTTTGGAATTCTACAGACACTTCCCTCAGGATAGATTTCCCCGTTTGCACAAACTGGCGGCTACAATAATATAAATGTTCGTTTCCAGGTATGTTTGTGAACAACTGTTCTCTGCAATGAAATGTAACAAGACGCGCCTGAGAAACGCATTGTCTGATCGAAATTTAAACTGTATGTTGCGCCTACGATGCACAAGAACAATTACTCCGAACATAGACGCAATTGTAAAGGGCAAAAAGTACAAGATAATCGAGAATCCCACACTTCAGTGACACCTTTTATTGTGTAATAGTTCACAAATTAATACGAATGTAGAGGCATACACTAAGCTAATAAAATTATGTGGCACGTGTACATTCTCCTTTATTTGTTTCATTTGTCGCAGTAATAATTCGTGAGTGATACCCCGCAGGTGGCCGCGGATTTACATTGACTGGCGGCAGCTGTTGTGTGCCCCACGTGACTCTCCCCACTCTCCGCTCTGGTCCGGTAGTGGGGGTAGCGTGCTCGCGCTGCTCCGTGCTCACGCCTTGCTGCTCACAGCTTGCTCCGCGAGCACGTATGTTGTGAAGCCCTGTAGTACAGGAATCGCTAATACGTTTCGGTTCCATGAAAAGGGAGTTACCTGATAAGTGACTTAAGGAAGGACAAATAGCATTTCCTTAGTAATCCATAAACCAGTAGGATAGTATTCCTTATTCCATCCTGAATGCAGGAGGCGGCGCCGAAGCGTATTTAAGTCAGCAACACGTAAAGTAAAATCCTGAAGTAAATGTTTTTCTCTGTTTCTCCCTAGGAAACTCTCATAACTGATGTATGCATGACTGGAAAATAAAATGCGGAAGTATTAAAGGCACATATAGTAACACAATGTAAAGGAATGTAAATAAGTTACTTGTATTTATGTACAAAGGAATTTTTTTTAGGTTAATTAACAAACTGTACTAACCAGTAATGATAATTGAAGAAGGAAAAGGGTAATGTTTTAGTATTTAAGAATTTTCTATGTTTGATGCAAATAATGGGTTGAATGTCAGTTATAGATGTAAGCCATTGTAATATGCATTCTTATGTCAAAAACATTTAAGTGAATTTGTGTGTATATCGAGTCATATGTAAATGATGAACTTGAAGAACTATCTAAAAAGAAAAAACCTCAAGGACTAAAAGCGATTCTCACACCAAAGTGATCGACGAAATAGATAGTGGTACCCAAACGTGTGTGCAATAGTCCTATGAATCATTTATTTGTGATTTTATGCTACACAGTGTCTGATGTATTAATCAGCAAACTACATCACTTACCTTGACGTTGGGTGTTGATGTGCAGTATTCACCTCCCTGAAAATGTGGATACGATGGAGAAGATCCTTTCCGGGCCGTATGAAAGGTGAATTATCTGCCGCAGCATCGGTTCTTGAAGAATAAATGCACATGCATCGCACTCACGTTGGAAAACCACAACGACCTATTCGACGGATGACACGGCACCCAGAGAGAAAATGACACTAGAAGTGCAAGTGCAGTCACAGACAACCATAACTCAACAATATGGGGAACATTTAACAGTTGTTGTGCAGTCAACAGACATATTTAGCGCGCATGCGCACAGAGACTGGCTCTGTTGCCAAAAGGACCTGTAGTCACTCTAGCAGCGCTCTCATGTAAATACTTAGTGAACTATCATTCTGTGCGTAAGTTATGTATTTCTTGTGAGATAATGTGTAAGCAAGACAAGCTGACATCTCCAACCCAAATTACAAAGAAAAATACGCCGACAAATAAAGGTCGTTGTACCCCTTTTGGCACAAACTTAAATTTAAGCTATGCTTCCATTGCATGTCACCACACATTGTGGGGGCAATTGTATTGGTACATAGGAAAAGCCAAGGATAACCGCTTTAAGTGCCCACAAAAGATGTATTTTGCTATGCTGGAAGGCGAGAACAAATGATAAAGAACTCATTCAATTTTTTGTCGCCTTATGTATTGTTATCTTGGAGAGAGCATGTGTTTAGATATGAGATGCGTGTAGTAGCTTTCACAGTATCTGAATAATAATTTTTCTCAGTGCAAAAAGATGTGACCTTATTATTTTCTTCCGAACACCACGAAAAGGTCATGTCACACCTGCTGCCTGTAAACGGTGAAGAAGTCTGATAAATGAAAATTACATTTACCTACACTGTCAGGAATGAAAAGTTTCATGGCGTCAGCAGGAGCAGCACTTAACAGAAGGTGTAGATCTCAACAATATGGAAGTAAGTTCAACTTAATACGGACGCAAAGGAGAGAAACTCTAAGAACTAAAATTTGGGTATTAATTGAAAATAATTGATTTGAAACGTTAAGTAATGTAGGTTGTGCCTTCTATGCCACTTTCCAACGTTCCACAATTATTGATTTGGCTGGAAGTGCAGCAAGAAAAACTTCACGTTACTGAGTAGATGTATGACGTCTTTCTACAAAAGGTCAGGTTTCTTGCAGTTTACTATAAATGTTCTTGTTCTCGAAGAAACACGGAATTCTTCAGTAAATATCTGTAGGTACAATAAAATCGTAAATAAAGTTTTCTGCAATGTGGCGATTCACATCTCCCAGAATCCTTAACAAACCTAAAAAGAAAGACAGATGTTGGCAAAAAAGCATTACAGTTTCTGGCCAACATAACCATCTTATCATATCCACTGTAATGTTACACATCCAGTGTCAGGTTATGTGCTTGGTCGACTTATATTCTAGGCCACTGTCAGTCCCTCTCCCCTAGAGAACCATGTGGAATTGATCGAGGTTGCCCAAGGGAATCACACAGTCAAATGTTTCATGTGAAATAAAAATGACCACGACCCATTCTCCCCTTCCCCACCTCTCTGCACCAATAATGATCAAGCACTATCTCCTCCCCTTCCCCATCCCCCTCCCCACCTTCATCGTTTATAACTGGGACACTTCAGTGGGAGGTATTCACTTAGCAGCTGGGCAGCATTGGGAGATTATCAGATTGCATAGCTTTGTTAATAAAAAATTACATTAAGTCACATCACTTGATTTATAGGTTACTGCTATTTGTTAATAACATTTTCATATTACATCATTCGAGGCACCAGTAGAAACCACAACCTGGAAGATATTCTTTCACAATTTTACATAATTTTCCATTTTTATCATATTATCTCCAATGTTATGTATTTTTCACACATTTTCGTATTTTTACTCGTTTTTCCTCAAGTTTTCGTATTTTATTCAATTATGTAAGAGCCATGCCACTGTTCCCAGTGTCATGTCGATGTCATGATGTTCTTAGGCGATCACAATTTTGTATGTGCACACATTACATATCACTAATATTCAAGCACACTTTCCCACCTCCATCTTTTATAACGAGGACGCCTAGTGTATAAATACATGATGAATGGCCCCAGGACGCCGAAAATTAAGATTCATAAAAAAAATTGAAACACCGAATAACCAGAGGGTTGTCAAAGATGTTAATTATGAATGTGCGGTAAAGCGCAGATGAACGAAAACATTTTCTCATTCAATTTGTTGTACAGTTTTTTTTTTGTTTTAGAGAGACACAGTCTAATTCTCTCGTATGTAGAAGGACGATGAGGATGAGCTATTTTAAAGATGAAGTATTGCTATCTCGATGTATCATATGAGTGAGTGAATACTATAATGTTAAAAAACCGTATCAAGCATGTTATTTATTGAAGTAAGTGAAGAGGAAAATTACAGGAAGAGGATTTTCGTGATTCCGACAAGCACCGGTGTTCCTGGAGTCCTCTGCCGCTTGCAGCTTCAACAAAAATGTAAGGAAGTCTGATGCCCAAAAGAATACCAATAAGCACAGGACATTTTACAACACAGTAATATACAATTATAATTTATTCAAAAATCCTTTTCTTATATATTACACTAGTGAGCGCCATGGGAATAGACTGCAGGATATACCTATTTGTTAATAAAAATAACATCATTTGAGACATATTTGCCAATAACAAATTAATATTTCCAGATTGGAGGCACCAGCAAACATCCAGACAGATATGTAATTACTCTCATTTTTCAACATTTTTTTCACAGATTAAAGCATTTTATACAATTGTATAAGTTATGTGTCAATGTCAACATTGCATCACAATGTGTCACATCCTCACACAAACATTGCATCACATCATGTGATGTCATGATGCTCTTTGCCATTCACAATGCAGCTTGATCCTGATTTATGATTATCGCTAACCGCTCTCTTACTAGTGAATGTGTGACACCATAGTATCAGAAACGAAAACATTGGTAGAAATTATGATGTCATACCAAATTCTATAAGCACTACCAATTTCTAACCAAAAATAATGTATAAGAAATATAGCACTACAATAGACAAAGCCCTTGCAAAACCACTGGGTGACATCATAATAAAATTCTAATACCTTCAACCAAAGATACTGTAGGCTTATATCACTGCACTACAAAATATACACCTTAGAGTCGGCCAGTAACAGAAGATACCCAACAAAATACATTCGCTTGCAGGTTAGATGCCCCTTGGACTCCAATGAGTGGAAGTATAGCCATGAACACTGATGCTTGGGGTATGATTGCGGAGACACTCCCAGCAATGGCCAAGAAAGTTGCATTATAATAGACATAATCCTCTCCGGCCTGGTGGCTGACACTGCTGCTATGTCAGTTCTGGCCAAGTGATTTCCTACCCATGGTAATAATGGCAAACAGATCCAAAGACATCAGAGGAAATGCTCGAGACTGTTACAAATACACACCCTGACTACAACGAACTCCGGCCAGAACTCGCATGTCGAATGAGTTGGGTGAAAGGCTAGTAGGATATGAAACTACTCAAGGGGCCGTAGCCACCACCAAATCCATGACTGCAAATGAGAGGCATACACATTTGTGCCCAACACTACACCAGACCATCTCCCCTGTCATTTAAATAGTATGTATGTGTAATCATCTCGGATGTGAGCGACGTAGTAGCTGAAACAGAGGTGTCATTCACGACATCAAACCAGTTGTGAAGGGCAGAAGTCTCTGCAGATAAACATTGCTAATAGTTTTATCGCCAAGTACTCTCCTTCCATCCCTCCCCCTTTCCTTCTAGACCAAAAAACAAGCTCACCCTCATCACTCCAACCATCATGCCTTTAAAACTTGTATGCGTGACAGCCAGGCAGCATGCATAACCGGAACGAAGACACATAATTATGATGAGTATGCATGATAAGCCCTGCCAAATTATTGGTATATGCGAGATTACTATAAATCTGGTATATTAATTGTAGGAAATTCCGAATATGTTTATTGCTATTA
Organism: Schistocerca nitens; assembly: GCF_023898315.1. Lineage (NCBI taxonomy): Eukaryota > Metazoa > Arthropoda > Insecta > Orthoptera > Acrididae > Schistocerca > Schistocerca nitens. The sequence continues at coordinate 391,154,946 of NC_064619.1, read as the reverse complement.
ATGTAATTTCGATTGATCCATAGAATTCCACAGATGTGCTGCTGGACAGCTAGCACTCTGCTGTAATCAAAAATTATTGCTATGAAAGCTTTTCTGGGCATTAATAATGAGTATCCTTCAGATGTGGACTGGGCTGGTGAAACTCAAACTTCCCCCATTGCATGTGAACAATAATAAGTATATTGGGAATAAATTTAGCAACAAAATAGAATCCTGGAACTGTGTCGCTGGGGAACTGGATCTGACAGAGTTCCCAGGCATTTAACTCTCACGATATTACATTGTGGTGTCACTATAAAACTTTTGTCGTCACCAGCCCTTCTTAGGGCAGCAGCTTATGTAACTTTCTGATGACAAATTTTCCGAAGTAATATATCAAATGCTGGTGTCGATGTTACGGTTAATGTGGCGTTGAAATGCAGACGTAATTGTTTCGTCTGATTCACTACTGCTGGTGCCATCCAATGTAATTTTTTATTTGGATTCATGCTTCTGTTTAACTATCATAACAATCATTTTGAACATTCTAGAGGCAGTCGTCTGCTTCCTGTAGTGCGATAAGCCATGAATTTTGCATCTTATCCACTCCATTTTGCAAAAGAACACACAGAAAGACAACTTACAACACTCTTTGTTTGGGTGGCCCAGAGAGTTGGCCAAGAAAACTTTGAGTTGGATCCTGTCCCACCCTGGCCCACATTAGGCACCACTGCTTCTCCCAATACTGAAGATAGAGACACATGATACAGCTTTAATAAAGGTAATGTAAGTTCTTCTATGAGGCTGGCACAATGCTGTGAAATTCAAATGAAATCTAATCTTTGTAGGGCGAAAAACCGTAGAAATAGTCTCTTCAGACTTAAGACAGACAGGAAAAAATTTTTAAATACTGCTCAAAATATTTTTAATACAAAATGTCCCTGTGGTAATTATGATTTTGTGTACCTTACAGTACAGGAAAAACTGCATTATAATTATTTGCCCAAATGAAATGTAGCTTAAATAAACAACAAAACGTTTTCTTGAAACGAAGAAGTCTCAAATCTTTCAGAAATATATATATCCTTGTGACTGAATGTTTGAGAGCCTTTCGCTGTTCACTTATGCAATAAAATGGATCACCTGCAGCCGTTCAATCGATATTATTTGTTATATAGCTACTAGTTCCAATGATTCAGTACACAATCTTCAGGCCTTAACTGACACTGATGGGGTTAACTCCAATTACACACACGATCCTATCACTTTGCAACATCTATGAGCTGGTTTCCTCGAGCTGCAACAATGGTGTTGTGTCTGCAACCATCAACTACCAGCTGACTCAACTACCAGGTGAGGCAGTTGGTAGCTGATGGTTGGAGACACAACATCATTGTTACAGTCTACAGAAACCATTTCATAGATGCTATCCATTGATGGGGTTGATCCCCTCAGCAGCAGTTAAGGCCTGAAGATGGTCTACTGAGTCGCCAAAACTGTAACTATGTAATAAATAACATTGAAAGGATGGCTGTAGGTTTTCCATTTTATTACATTATTTTTAGGATGTTTTCGTGGACCAGTAACTTAAATGGCTTTTAACTTTTCTGACTGTCATGTCAGGTGGTATGGTGTTGACATTGGTCATATGACTTACTAATGCTGTCGTCGATTTTACAAAAGCCGGACAAATGAAACGTGATGACACTCTAAAGATGGCCAACTATCTGTGGTTAAGCACTATACAGAGGAAAATACAAATTATAAACATTTCGACTATATTTGTTGTGAGATGCAGAATGTTGGGAAACTGTTTAGGTAGAAATGTAAATACAGCAGATTTGTCTGTAAAAGAGATTTTCTTACAGTTTTTTCTTATAGAAACAATATTTAAAGATAGTGTGAGAGAGTGAAGCCAATGTATTGTATAGACGTAACATATTAGTAAAAAGTGATGTTATTTGTAGTAAATATACAATAATTTTAAGAAGATAACTTTTTTCAGGTGCAGACGTTTACAATGCCTCAGCATACACAAGAAATTGTGTATCACCGCATTGGTGATAAGAGCAACAATGTGGTATTCTGATTCTCATTAAAATGGTTCAAATGGCTCTGAGCACTATGGGACTTAACTCCTGTGGTCATCAGTCCCCTAGAACTTAGAACTACTTAAACCTAACTAACCTAAGGACATCACACACATCCATGCCCGAGGCAGGATTCGAACCTGCGACCGTAGCAGTCGCGCGGTTCCGGACTGGGCGCCTTAACCGCGAGACCACCGCGCCCGGCCCCTGATTCTCAACATACACAGACACAAACAGAGAATTTCCGTAGAAAGTCTGGATACTTTTCGTGAGATTAATGGTCTATGCGAAGCATTTTGCAGAAGAGGAGAGGACATAGCAACCATTAATGCTTTAAAATATTTGCAAGCAAATAAGCAGAACTGCCTAAGAGCTCGAGCAAAATTATGTTGAAGCCCGATTTCAAGATTTTTTTCATTTTGCCTTATTATTCAAGTGAAGCGATTAAATCTAAGTTTGAAAATTATCTAAATGAAAGAAGACTGAAGAGAGAAGAAGTTTTTCTTACAAAAAATTAACAGCAATTGGTTTTGCTGGAAATGTGGTTAAAATCTTAGCAGACATGTGCAAAATGTAGATAGTATTATAGGAAGTAACAATTGGGGCCATAGTGTAATAGCAGACTTATAATGTTTCTACAGGTTTGCAGTGAAAAGAATTATGAAAATCAAACTAATATAAAGATTAACAAGTTTAAATTTATTGCTTCCTTTCACATATCAGCTGAAAATAAGACAAATTAACTTATATTCAAGTACTGTCATATTTTGTTATTATGTATCTGATTTTAGTGTTTACTAGTTGATTTTGCTGATTAAGAAACTCTGGTGATAAACAAAATGAAGTATAGTATTTACCGATTTCAAACAACTCTATGAAAAATCTTATCCTACCACGAGACTTTTAAAACGTTGCTTAAGGGGAAGTTCTGCAGACCCTAATTTTTGAGATTTCCTTGTAAGCGATTCATTTTAAGTATGCAGACATGAAGAATGACACTTTCAAAATAGCTCGTCAAAAGTGCCTTGACTATCGAAACAGTCATCTTCTTATGTTGTACTATTTATTCTTTGCTAACTAATAATGGATTTCCAATGAATTAAGTCAAACCACTTGTTGCAAGTTAAGGCCCGTCCTCACGCAACGATCTGTCTGCGCAAATGTCTGCGCACATCACATCTGGGCAGACAGATCGTTGCGTGTCGACAGAAGATTTGCACCAACCTGAGGTGTGTGCAAACCTGGAAGTTGGAGTTGGAGGTTTAAGCGAAACCTCTCAAATCTGTGGGTTCAAACCACAACTGCGCAGACAAGTTGGAGCGTGTGGACAGGCGATCGCTGCAAATCTGGCGCGAAACAGCAGTTTGTTCAGTCTAGTGTTTGTATTTGTGCGCACAGAGCATTAAAATGGTTGATACTCGTCGGTGTTCTCGAGAGTTTGTAAGCGAATTCATTGAAATGTATAGAAACCAACCATGTTTGTAGAAGATTAAAAGTAAAGAATATAGTGACCGAGACAAAAAGACAGCAGCATACAATGCTCTAATTGAAAAATTGCGGGCAATTGACGCCTCGGCAAACAGAGAAACGGTAATTAAAAAAAAAATTCGTTGCGAACTGGCGAAATTATTTGCGGATGGATGTCGAAACTTATGATTATCTCTTAAAGTTTGTAACCCATCATATTATGAGAAAAAATACTTGTATGAGAAGGGCAATTTCTCCTCATGAACGGCTGGCGCTAACATTAAGATTCCTAGCAACAGGAAGGAGCTGCAAAGATTTGGAATTTTCAACTGCAATATCGAAACAAGTGTTGAGTAAAATAGTACCCAACACATGTGAAGCTATTTACGCTGTCCTGAAGGATGAGTTCATGAAGGCAAGTCAGGTAAATTAATTCTGTCGCGGACTGTTTACCGAAAAGAGTTATCCAAAGTTCAGAAATCTAGAAGATCTGGTGTAAGAGTAGATCAAGTATACTAGCCAACGTTATGGTATTTTGATCTGCTTGACTTTCTTAGTGATCAAGAAACACCAAGACCAAGCAGGAGTACAATTGAAGATGAAATTGGAGTGTCAATGTGCCAGGAAATGGAACACGAGGTAATGTAAGTAAAACAAAACAGGTTCGCCCTGCAACTCTCGCAGTAAATGTACATGAGAAAACTGCTTTCGCTTTAGCAGCCACTGTCTACACCATTTTGACCGCTTTCTCTGTTTCCTGCGGTTGGTCTGAATGTTTTTGCAACACAAGTTGCGAACACAGACCACAGCAGAACTTCCTCCATTTCTATATTTCAAAATAACTGAATTAAATTTTTGACGTTTACGGAGAGCGTAGTCGCTTGCCACTGATATTTCTTTTCTACACCGACAGATAGCGGGCGAGTAGTAGATTCGGGTCTGTGTCGAGTGAACACACCACATTTGCAGCGATCTTTTGCATGTACAGACATTTGCGCCGATGTCTGCGCAGACAGATCGTTGCGTGTGGACCGGGCTTTACGTTTAATACAGGATAACAAATGGCCATCATCTTTTACATTTGCCAGAGTGGAAAAATTGTTTTTAATGTGTTGTGCATTTTCATGCCGTAACTGCTACAATTGCACTACATTTTATTTTTCGCTATTTCTAATAAAGTTGGTGTTGCATTATTGTTTCTTTTATCTGCATGTGCTAATCATAGCATAGCCCTTTATATGTGCAAACGATATGTCCCGTCATCTACCTTCGTTCTGCATCGTCGAAGTTCTGCACAATGTTTCGTTTCCATGTTCAGTAACTTTTGACAGTTGTTGAAAGTCGATATTTCGCTGTGTAAATGGGAAGCTATCTTTAAGTCGTTCTTGTGTGCATGTATTAAACGTACAAAAGCATGTATTGGAAAATAAATCATCTTTGTTTTTGATTATGAATGAGACGTCGTTTGTGCAAATCCGGCCGTTTGTTTAATAACTAAGCGGTTTTGTCTTATGAATGGCTCCGGTTTGAGAAGAGTAGGCAATGCTAGTACGGTGGTGCGCATGCATGAGCAAATTTTCGTTGCGTTTGGGAACATAGCACGAGTATCTTGCCAGCAAATCGTTGTTAATTCTTTGATAACAACGATGACATAGACTTTGGTAGGAGTGACAGATAGCGGGAGTTAGAAATTACTGTTGTGTCTAATGTGATAGTGTCAATACGCAATTTTGGTAATATGCAAAAAGCTTCGAGATTAAAACGAGAGCTTGAATTGATGGTGAAGAGTCCACCATCCGGTATTTCATGTACACTTAAGGATGACAACTTTAATGTGCTCGACGCAAGTAAATAAAGTTTCGTTTATTTTTATTTTATCGTTGCAAAGCGTATTGTTTGTGCCTTAATACTGAGGGTTTTTTCCCCAGGCATTGTTGGTTTGGAAGGAACAGCTTATGAGGCGGGAGTTTTTAAATTAGAAATTCAGATACCAGAAAAGTAAGTTACGAACTGTTCTGTTGTCAACTTACGATTTTTGCTGTTTGCTGATATTGTTACATTAAAATGAATGAGATGTTGGGTATTGTATTTTTCGTTTTCTGTAATTAACACTGATGACAAATACGAGTAAATGCTTACATTTGTGTTATCAGCACATTGATCGTACTCGCAAGTAGACAGTTCTCGTTCCATAGACCCAAAAATCAAACTTAACAACAAGTGAGTACAATAAGCACTTCCTCAATCATTTGTCGAGAGGTTGTCAGTATACGTGGAAACATTACTCGGACCCTTAATATTTACAGAATTAATGCACTTGAAGCCAGGGAAAATTTCATCAGATATATCTACACGAAACTATGCATTTGTATAATACACTGTCAGACTGACACACAGTTATGCCTTTTTTTTAAATATGACCTTATCATACGCAAAATATCAAATCTTAGCTGTTGTGACCAAAATTGAAATGTAACAAACATTTTACTTAATAGTCCCTTTTAATGTATTCATCAGTAGAGTAGAAAGGGTTTTGTTTTAACTGTGCTTTATCTGAAACCCAAGTTTTTAATGGTTGGTGGCAATTTATTGGAAATAAGGATTCCTGAACATTGGAACCCTTTTTGATTGAGGTGATTTTTAGGTCTTTATGTAGATATTTTTCATATTCCTATTATTGATACTATGTATTGAGCTGTTGGTTGGAAATAGACAAACATTAAGCGCAACAGGCTACATTAAGGAATAAGCAGTGCTTAGAATATCCAGTTCATTGAACAGGTGTCTACATGATGTTTTAGAATTTAGGTACACCTCAAATTGGTTTTATTAGGCGCTTTTGCACTCTATAAACTTCTGTTCGGTTTGACAAGTTACCCCAGAGTATGATCCCATATGACATAATAGGATGAAAGTATGCAGGGCTTTTTATTTTTTTATTTGCCAATTGACCATTCAGGATCATGCAGCAATTTCATTTCTTCTTTCTCTGATGTTTCCTGTTTCTCCAGTACTCCTTGATATGGACGCTGTGCTGTTGCTTCTGTTCATCTGTCCAGACTCTTTCAGTCTCTTCTTAGTTATTTCGACTTGAAATCGTTCCAAATTTTGAATCATGGTTCAAAATGTGTCCCTATTTAGCATATGAACTTCCTGAATGTTGAACCTTTCCAGATCTTTTGTCATTGTCTTCTTTTTCCACAGGTAGTCTAATATTCTTTTGGTTAGTCTGGTTTTTTCCATCCCGTGTAGTTGCCCTAGAAATGAGAAGACCTAATCTCTGAGATTTTCTCCACCTTCTTGTAGATGTCATTGTTGCGCCTGACTTCACTCCAACTTCAGTAGCTGTTAAAACATTTAACACAACACTTCAAGAACTAGGTGAGTCCCCAACTGACAAGAGAAAACTAACATCTAGGCATTACGCCAAATCAAAAGTGAGAAAATCTCATCAATGACATGTAAACTTTTTGTTGCTCCTGAAACTTCTTCGTCAGATACTGATACTGATGAATCTGTTCTTGAAAATCTTAAAAGAAACTTTAAAAATTCTATAAGTAGAGCAAAAAAACTAATGATTCTTACAAGTTTACCTGAAAAGTGGAGTGTCACGAAAATAATGAGGGAATTTAATGCTCCTAATTACATTGTTCGGCAGTCCAAAAAAATTTTGAAAGATAAAGGATTCATGGAAGGTCCAAACCCAAAACCAGGGAAGTGTTTACCAACAGAAACTGTCAAAACTGTACATTCATTTTATGAAAATGATGAAGTTACCAGAGCAATGCCAGGTATTAAAGATTGTGGAAACAAAACAAAAATATCAAAAAGACTTATTTTGTGTAACCTTAAAGAAGTTTACAAGCATTTTAAAGACAAGTTTCCTAACATAAAAATAGGTTTCTCTAAATTTGCTGAGTTGAGACCAAAACATTGTGTATTAGCTGGCCGGAGTGGCACACACACTGTCTGCGTGTGCACAACTCACCAAAACATAAAATTAATGATAGAAAATGCCAAACTAAATACAGTAACAAACAGCAGCTTAAACAATTATAAGCAGTGCATTGCAAAAATGCTTTGCAACCCATCATCAGTTGATTGCAACATAGGAAACTGTGAATACAGCCCAGGAGAAACTGTCATATGTAAAATTTTAAAAGACTCTTTTCATGAAAACTTAATTGAAAAAGTTCTGTTCCGGCAGTGGATGTCAGTTGACCGATGTAATCTGAAAATTGTCCAGAAAACTTACGAAGAATTCATAGATTTATTTTGTAGTAAGATGTCGACTTTGATTCGGCATGACTTCCTTGCCAAGCAACAACGAACATTCCTTAACTCCACAAGAGAAAACCTTATGGAATCTGAATTTGTTGCCATATGTGATTTTTCAGAAAATTATAGTATAGTTCTACAGGATGAAGCTCAGTTTCCACTGGACAAGACAACAGATTACCATTCATCCTTTTGTTATATATTACAAACAGGAAGACAAATTTGAGCATATGAGCTTTTTTATTGTTTCTCATTGCCTGGAGCACAATACAACTGCGATTTACACCTTTCAAAAGAAGCTAATTTCATATCCAACAAATAAATTTCAAAAGATTCCAAAAAAGATATAGGCCTACTATTATTCTGACAGATCTGCCGCTCAGTATAAAAATAAGAAAAACTTCCTGAACCATTGCCTTCATGAGGAAGACTTCAACATAAAAGCTGAGTGGCACTTTTCAGCCACAGCACATGGGAAAGGGCCTTGTGATGGAGTAGGGGTTCAGTAAAGAAACTGGCAGCTTGTGCAAGTTTGCAAAGGCCATACCAAAATCAGATCCAAACCGCACAAGATCTATTTGGGTGGGCAGTAGATAATATCACAAATGTTGATTTTGCATATTCCACTCAAGAAGACTACGCTGCTTCAGAAATATTCTTAAGTAGCTGACTTGAAGAGGCATTGACAGTCAAAGGAACACAGCAATTTCACGCTTTCATTCCCCACACTACATCAAAATTAATAGTCAAATACTTCTCAGGTGATATGCAGAGTTGGGAGAGGGAAGTAACTACATTACCAGACAAACTGAAGTTACAAGATGTATCAGGCTATGTCGCCACTGTATATGGCAGAAATTGGTGGCTTGGGTACATTTTAGAAAAAAACGAGGAACTTGATTAAGTGAAAATAACTTTTCTTCATCCATGTGGACCAGCTAAGTCATTCTCTTATCCTGCACATGCATATGTCCTGTAGGTGTCAGTTGTGGGTGTTCTCACAAAAGTGAATACATTTACTCTGACAGGGAGAACATTCATTCTTAATGAAAGTGATGTAAACCAAACCCAGTCAGCTTTATTAAAATGTAATATGTGAAGTTCCAAGACAATTTATTGGGAAACTGCTTTCAACTCAAAACTTAATTTTTTGTCTCAGGTTAGTGTTAATGTATATTTTATAGAAAGTTGTTTCAAAATTATTGTTTGTACCTATTGTGTTAAATTTAGCTTTGTACAGATACCTGTTACTCAAAAACAAGCATTACGTATTTAATTTGTTTAATAGTTCCATTTCAAACATCATGGACCAGAACTATTATGTAAATACTTGTGCTTATTCATACTTTATTTCAGTTTGTTATATCGGTTAATATACTGTTAGTGAAATTGTATGAAATTAAGATGAGCGATCAACTTAATTATAAAATATGCTGATTAGTTCTGGTTTAATAAGGTGATGTTTTGATATTTCTAATACTTTTTTTACTTACCTTTCAGTATATTTTAAAGAAATTCCTGTTTGTTAAAGGTCAATTTGGTCAAACTAAGGCCGTTAGTGAAAAACAAAGAGTCCAGAATAATTTTTTTTAACAATGAACCTATCATCATCCCAGATTTATATTTTGCCATGTGATTTACAATAGTATGAAGTAGTTATGGAAATATTTTGAAAATGTTCAATTATGTACTTTTTGTAAAAAAATTAAAATTAAATCAAAATATAAATTAGTATTTTGAAAAAGGTTATTAATTATAGCTATGTTTTGTTGTATATCCCTGGAAAGAGCATGCAAAATGCTGCAAAATGACACCTTTCCCAGTTCTCTAGCTCAATTAGGGCAGCTCCTAGGACAATTTAAAAAAGTCCGTTCACACATTTTTGGCTGGTTTTTGGAAAGTTTACATAGCCATATTTCAGGAATGGTTTGAGATGAAAAATTGAAATTTGGTATTTTTCTTAGTCTCAGTGCCCACTATAAGTATACCAACTATCAGGAAAGAGGGTGAGGTAAAATAGGTGTGTTGATTTGACATGGAATGACTCAGTAGTGGAAAGAAGTGAAGTTTCTTAAATAAGGGCTTGCATGAGCTTCTTGAGGCAGTGCATTTTCTATGGCTCTTCAAATTTTCTTTTGGCATATAAAACAACTTTTGTTGGCAGATGCATTTCCTGAAAAGATTCTGCCTGGGTGAAGGATACATTTTTTTAGTGTCTCTTTCAATGTGCAACAGAAAGACTTTTGATAGTATAACCAATGATATTCAGTTAAATTGTAATGTATTTGGCATGTTGGATCCATCTTAGATCTTCTTGGATCCATATTTCAAGAAATTGTGTAACGCTTACATTTTGAAGGGTTCTGGTAAACAACTCTGTCTGGTGTTAGTGGACATATATTTTGCACTGTATGTAAGTGCGTTTTTTCTGTGTTTATTACTAAATTGTTTCCAGAAAACCAATCTAATGTGGGTGGTCCACGTTTATTTGTTCACATCTTTTGAACTTTACTTCTGTCCAGTTCTGCGTCGAAGTCGAACTTCCATGCCGCGATTTTGCCATGTTCAGTACACTTGTTTCTTCTTTAAGTTTCTTGATATCAGTTTTCAACAAACTGATGATAAATTGTAAACTTCACACAAGCTTTTTGAGCTTTGTTATTTTGTTCTTACAACTGTCACAGTTTTTCTTTTTAACAGTGTAATTGACATCATTTCGCAATGCCACACATCGAATTTTTATACTAGCCACCATCATACATCTGAAATTTGTATTGCAAATACAAACTTGTTTCGGCATTTCAGCAATACTGTGGTATGCCCTTCGCAACTGGATTGCGTCATTTATTTGTTTATTAGACAACCATGTCCTCAAATCATTTTTTGTTCATTAATTTTATAAATGAGTTCCATTATGTGAAGTAGGGAAGAAAATTATTATTTTGTTGTGCTCTAAAATCCCATGTGCTAAGAAGGCTTCACAGACTATCAGAAATCTTTAACTGTTAAAGAGGATGGAGGGTTTCCCTGGACATCATAGTATAGATCATCAAAGCAGATATCTTTTAACAGTATTGATGTAGAATTTCATTAGTTAACAATCTTGTTTCATATTATAACAAGGGAAATGTCTGTTGGGAAAGGAAGTACACCTGTTATTTATATAAATGGGGTATTGTAGCTAATCTGTGAAGTTGCTTCCTCATTGCAGGAACATCGTGTTAACTTACTTCCTTCTCGTACTGTGCGCTGGGTGTAGATCCAGTTATGAAAAAGGTAGTAGAAATCTCACATGAATTAAAGGAATAGCTTCCTGAACTGCTTATCATCACAAGTTATTCAAAAATATTGTTCTTATTTATGGAAAGTGCATTTACACCAGTAATGCTTCGCAATTGCTAAATGTGTTTGGAAACTGGGGTATGCTGAAGAATAGGATATAACCTGTTGGCCTTGAATAATGTCATATCAAAGCCAAAATGATATATATGTAATCTTTGAAAACAGTCATTAAAGAGTGTTGAGTGTTGTTATCCACCATACATAGATCAGCTGTAGGTGAGTGGTTGCCATAAATTTGATTTCATTCAGTGCTTTCAAAAACTGGAAATTTTTTGAAGACTGGACAAAAGCATAAAGGCCAATAAACAAGTTCTGACCCATTGTGACATGACAGGGTGTAAGATGCAGGATACAGCCAGAAAGGAAAGTTCAGAGAAGACCTAGAAGGCCTCTTTGCTGGTTAGTATTCGTGTAATGGGAATATTAGAACTGGTAAATAAATCTTTGAGTGATGATTACCAAGTAACTAGTACATTTCAAGCCAAGTGGCATGTTTAGTGATGGCACCTGTGATAACAGTTGTATTCATCTCCAGTTTAACCTGACAGTTGCAACTGCTCAAAATAACTGGTTTCTGAAATAACTGATTTTAATTTTTATTTCTATTTTTCTGATGATAAACATAGCAACATAACAAAGATGGAAGGATTATATGACTCTAAACTTTTGCGTTATATGTGTAAAGATACCTAGAATAAAAAATTTTGCACTTTCCCCATTGATTTCAATTAATACCAGCTCACAGCCAATGTCTGTATTTCCTTTGTGTCATATTCATAGTAGCTGCTTGATCAAAAATGGCGTCTGTTGTTATGGACATGTCCCAAGAAAAGACACCACATACACTGGTCAGTCAGGACATAACCACCACCCACCTAATAGCCGGTATGTCCACCTTTGGCGTTGATAACAATGGCAGTGTGCGGTGGCATGGAAACAATGAGGCCTTGGTAGGTTGCTGTAGGGAGTTGGCACCACATCTGCACACACGTCACCTAATTCTCATAAATTCCGGGGAGGGGGGGGGGTGATGAACATAGACTCCATGTTCAGTCACATCCCAGATGTGTTCAATCGGATTCAGATCTGGTGAGTTGGGGGGGGGGGGGGGTTGGCAGCACATAAATTGGAACTTTTTACTGTGTTCCTCGAACCACTCCATCACTTTCCTGGCCTTGTGATATGACACATTATCTTGTTGAAAAATTCCACTGCTGTTAGGAAACACGATTGTCATGAAGGGATGTGTGTGGTCTGCAACCAGTGTACAATACTCCGTCGCCATCTTGCACAAGCTCTACTGAACCCATGGATGCCTACATGAATGTTCCCAGAGTATAATGGAGCCATCACCAGCTTGTCTCCATGCCATAGTAAAGATGTCAAGGAGCTGTACCCCTGGAAGACGACAGATTTGCCCCCTCTCATTGGCATGATGAAGGTATCAGGGTTCATCCGATCATGCAATGCTCTGACACTGCACCAACATCCATTGCTAATGGTAACGTGCCTGTTTCAGTCGTAGTTGCTGATGTCATGGTGTTAACATTGGCACACGCATGGGTCGTTGGCTGTGGAGGCCTGTTGTTAGGAGTGTTCAGTGCGTTGTGTGTTCAGACATATGTATACTGTGCCCAGCATTGAAGTCTGATGTTAGTTCTGCAACAGCTCACAACTTCACCACGTCTGGTTATGGTTTCACCACTTGCTGAAGACACCACAGCATTCCTCAAACACCCAAGAAGTTGTTTAATTTCCGAAATTCTCGCGCCAAGCCTCTGGACAGTCACAATCTGCCCTCACTCAAACTCAGATTGCGCACCTTCCCCATTCTACATAGCACACTCACTGATATACTACATGCATTGTATGTGTAATCTGACTAGCAGTCACACTGCTATCGCCTGGACGAGTTTATATCAATAGTAGGTCGGTAGTCATAATGTTGTGGCTGATCAGTGTACATATATTTTTTACTAGTAACTATTTCAACTGCAGCCGTGGTATAATAATCAGTCTACAATCTGTCTACCAAATGATTTGCCCTTAAAAACGGTTTAGGGGACACAATGAAAATCATGATAAGGTGGATAGTGTTTCATTTCGAGTGGTTACTTGTGGTAACTACTGGTCCTGCAAGTAGCCTCTTCATTTGGATTCTAACCATGACATGTACGACATAACTTAGTCTGGAATGATGCTTCAGTCATATACAAGATTCCTCACTTGTGAGCCACTTTTTAGCTCTGAATTAAGATGTTACATGTAACACTTCGTCCACTCTTATGACACTACTCAAGAGTGTGACAAGATCTACACAGTATGTTGAGGAGCATGCAGTTGAAAAGAACTAGTATAGCTATCAATTTGTAATAGCAGTGGTGCAGAAACAAGTAATGTTTCTTTATTTCCATTTCTTTGAAATATTGGGGTGTTATAGGAAATGGCAAGAGCGATCAGAGCTATTGTAGTAATGATCCTAACAATTAGAAATGATATGAGAATGAGTAAAGTATTGCTGAAACAGTAATGACCCTGTTGTCATTCACTACCCAGAAGTAATGATACTTTCCTTTTTGGAATCTGAGCAGAGGGAGTATGCCATACTTGTCATTTGTAGCCCAAAAATGTTTATTGTTGATAGGAAGTTCTGTGCTGAGGGATTGATATGTTCTTTGAATCGTACTGTTTCTGAAAGGAATCGACTTACAGATCAAAACATTATAGAAAGAGTATTTATGAACATATTGGTCAATTAAAAATGGTCAGTGGGTTCATTAAATACTAAAACCTTAGCTGTTGTCAATTAATGTTTATGGTAAATGTTATATTGTGCCTACTACATAAATTGGTCATTTGAATTTTCTGAAAGAGCATTTGTGGTTGTGGCATAAAAAATTAGAAACTTTTTCAAATTTTTGTTAAAAAGCAAATAAAAATATCTAACTACAAAATGCTTTTTCACGCAAAATAATCACAGAAAAATAATACTACAAATTTTATACAAGCTTGTTATTTGTCTGCTGTTTTTGTGAAATAGTTAGAGAAAGGAACTGAGGCAATAGTAATAAATTAAAAACTTAACTAGTAAGTCATTGTGTCTAACTAAAATAGAAAGTAACTTGTCTTCAGTCTGTATCTACATAATATGCCTTTATCTGTTTGTAGCCTTTGGAAATGGACAATGTAACATGAAAAATAGAGTTCTTCAACCTGTTTTCATCCTTTAGTACTGACTATTCATAATGTCCAAAAAGTTGAATGATCATTGATTACAATGTGATTTTTGAGCAGAGCTTCAAAAAATTTTGATTTTATGTGGTATTCAACCCCTCATTCCTTTTTGAGATTAGCAGTTCTTTCAGACATGTCCCAAAGAAAAGAAACCTCACATATGTATATACATATTTGTATGCACACCAGGCTTGAACTCCTACTCAAATCAGTGAAATGCCGCGAATAATGAGGATAATGGGCAAGGACCACTATATTAGTAATGTATGGATAAGTTGGGAAATTGGGTCTGATGGGAGGTGTGCTACAGTAGATTGTGCAGTTGCAATGTCCAGGTGGCTTAGTGGTCAGAGCAACTGCTTAGTAAGCAGGAGACCAGGGTTTGAATCCCGATCTGGCACAAATTTTCAACTTTGCCCATTGATTTCAATCAATATCCGCTTAAGCCAATGTCTGTATTTCCTTTGTGTACTAGCGAAATAAAATACTGCAGCTTGGACAAAGCTATAGGTATTAAAGAACACTTATTTACTATCTTCCATCAAAATATCAGAAGCTCCCCATTTATAAAAAGATTAAATTCTAACATCCATACAAGAAAACAAAACGGCCGATGGCTCACCACCAGATGTATTGTGCATATCGGAACATGACATGAATCACTGAAGTTGAACTATTTCATCTACATGAACGCAAGCCACTATTATACTGCAGTATAATCAGAAGGAAAGGGTGTGGGTGGCAAAAGGGACTGTGTATGCAAAAAGTGAAGCCTAAGCCCTTCATGTTAATGAATGTTGGGTTGAACAGCTCTTTGAATGCTGTGTCAAGATAGTTTATGAGCAAACTCACAAACTTGTAATTCTGACAGTGTGCAGCCCAACATCAGGAAGTATCATGAGCTTCATAAAGCAGATGAAAGTTTCAATAACATTTGCTAACTTATCTGAAAAATCATTTTGTGTGGAGACTGCTGTTGATTTTCCGTCAAAGTTCTGTCCAAGAGCACCTAGAGTTCCTGACGTGTGATTTAAGATTATTTGCCAAAGTAAAATTTCCATTGAGAATTGAAGAAATTCTGCAGCAGCCCTTGACAACTGTTTATTTGAGAAGCTGTAAAATTAATGGTCGGTAACTAACCTGACCATGACAGACAATCGGTAACAATAAAATATGCAGACTAATTTGCTTCAAATTGTAGAAAGACAGTATTTAATCCCAGAATCGTAAATAATGGCTCAAACATGATGTTAACAGAGAAATTACTGGAAGAATCATTGCAAAGCATTTATAAAGCAGATAGCGTGAATGGAAAACTTAAAACTCTTTCTTGAACATATTTGTACAGAATGTGTAGTCTTGTTTTTGCTTAAGACAAACAAGTATAAAATTAAACGGAATTAAGTCTATTTGATGGATAACTATTGTGGTTCAATTGTCTTCATTAGTGGCCCTAATAATATTCAGTCAAGTTTCTTCTGCTGTTTGGTGGAATTGTGGTGATTCGAGAATGTCTGTGTAAATTCTAGAACCACTCGGCCTTCCACCATCTCGAACTCACGATATTTTAGATGTGAGTGGGAAAAAGGAACCCTATCTACTTCACGTCACTGTGTGTGTGTGTGTGTGTGTGTGTGTGTGTGTGTGTGTGTGTGTGTGTGTGTGTGTGTGTGTGTGTGTGTGAAGTTTGTCGTGAGAAGACTGTAGAGACGGGTCAAACAGCACCGACAAGTACTTCGATCCATGGAAGTCGCAGTGAAAGCACACAGAAGAACCATGGAACTTCTGTGTTATTCTGTTCTGTTTTGTAATTTGGACTATTGCTATTGACAAAACAACAGTTGAGTTGAGAAAGACTTTTAAGTAACTCTTAACACAGACTTGATACAGCCAAGACATGTTTGATTTCTGTGGTTGTTAAACCAATTTTGTTGCAAATGTATCTTAATTGTATCTAATGTGAGACGACACGGGTGACTTACAAGAAGTCTAATATTTATGTGAGAAATGATAATTTTGTTCTTTGTGGAAGTTGAAATACACAGAGAGTGAACTAAAAGTATTCTTAGAGTAGGCCTACCTACTTATTTCACGAGTGAAGAGAGAGTCTTATATGTTCCTGTAACTAGCATCATTCTTCGGAGAAGTAGTTTTCAGAGGTTGATGTAGCCGGCTATCCAGAGAAGATCGGCTGTACATACCAAGTAAGTCGACTCGCGTAAAAGAAGTGGGAAGGTTGCTGTCCAACTTCACACATTCTTGTCATCAAAAACGTTAGAATGTGGTGACCAGTGTGAAAGGACCGAAGGGAGAAAGGAATTTTGAGACGAAAATGAGCTTAACAAGACAAGAGAACCATTAAGAGAAACTGGATTATGCCAGAGTATCTGAAGGAGAAAATTTTGTGAAGGCCAATAAGGGAGAAGTAGTGAGAAAGTCACAATGTGAAAAACTGGAGAGAAGATCTTGACATATTAGACTAAGAAAAGATATGCCTAGAACAATACGACTAAGATGATCTGGTGTGGGGAGCATACAGCTCTCACATGCATTACGGGGATGCAGCCGTGGAAACCAGCCTACATCGAACGCTGCCGGCACCAGCTGCTGTTCACAGGTGCTGACCAGCCGTCGCATCTGCTCACCTACACTGTGAGAAGTCTACACCGGGTGTGCGAAAATCAAAACTTTAGTACCTTAGCAAGAAGTGATACGAACTATTGAGTGAACTTACCAGTGTAGTTATTATACTTAAAGTTAATTTTTAAATGCTCACGAGGTCTAAAGCTTGTAAAATCATGAATAACATTCAGCAAGTTGGAGAGACTTTGGAACCAGCCTTGGCTATGAAAATTACCAAAGAAGGCCTGACTTGTCTGAGTTAGTAAATCTATCAAAGTTCAGAGTATACAATTAGGCTAAATGAATTCTCGATTATGTGATCAAAGTAAAACTTTAAATGTGAAGTTAGATGACCAGAGTCAGCAGTCAAATGCTCAGAATGAAACTCAAGGAAAGAAATAGGTTTGATACATTCTAGTTTAAATGCTCAGAGTGAAGTTCTAAATAACCAGAGTGAAACCTTGAATAGTCAAGCAACAAATCTAGGTTTATTAAATGCCAAAGTTGACGCACAGAGTAGAGAATTTTGTAATCTATGCGAAGAAATGGGTACTTTAAAGACTGAAGTTGACACCCTGAATAGTAAAGTTGAAATTAGATTTAAAGAATGAACTAACTAATTCTTTGAACATTCATGTACATCAAATGCTTACTGACCTCAACCAAAAACAGAATGAGGATTTTCAGGATCTGACACAAAGATTGGAATTGAAGATTGAGGACAAATGTCATAGTGTGGAATCAGAGATTAATGAAAAGTTCGGATCATTGGAAAATGTATGTAATATTAAGTTTGATGCTGTAAAGCAGAGTTTGCATACTTTAAAAGAGTGTGTTGATAAGCAAGATAAGTTAATGTCAATAATTCAATCGCAAATTACAGGCGTTAATACACGAGTAGATGATGTAGAAAAAAACTTCAAAGAGAAACTAGCGAACTCACATATCATAAATGTACGTAGTTTGGAGGAACAGGTGAAGGAAATGATAGATATTGATAAGTTGCCGTGAGAGTAACCTCCGGCAGGCAACGTATCGCCTATAGTTTCTTCTGAATTTTCAGATACTCAAAAGGATATAGATGACTTGTGGAAAGAATTTAAACTTATCCAGGATAAAATAGACAAGAGGATGACTTCTCCTTACGTGGTATTGATTAGTAAAGTGATGAATGATTTACAATGGGGGGCCAATTCCGGATTATCCAGGCAGTTTAAGCAGGATGGGAATGTACATCCGACGAATTTTTTATATATATATATATATATATATATATATATATATATATATATATATATATATATATATATGTATATTCGACCAGGCTTTGCCAAAGAACTGGGAAGATTCTGAAAAGATTGAATTTGCTGTGAGATACCTTGTAGGGGAAGCCTCAGTATGGGGTACTGTAAATATTGAGAACTTTTCTTCTTGGGGAGACTTCCAGAAGTAATTTAAACAGAAATACTGGTCTGCTAGTGCCAAGAGAAATTAATATCAGATTTGTGGGACCTGAAATATTACAATAATATATGGAGTACTATGAGAAAGTATTTCGACTGGCATCTAACACGGGTGAAGTACTGAGATAAGCTGATGGAAGAAGAAGGGTTAGTGAGAATTTGAATAAGATGATTACCCATTTATGCGAGGAAAGATATATTATGTTGCGGTTGGAAAACAGTAGAAGATTTGTTGTCCTTTGTAGGCGCACTGGATGCATTAAATAAGGACTGCAATGAAAACTTACACCAAAATGGAACAGTGGTAATCATTAAAAAAACCATGAGGCTAACCTAGCTAAAATACACCAGTGCAACAGAAAAAATGGCAACGACTATTATCAGAAGCAGCATCCACGTTTGAATTTAGATCCAGTAACTTCGCAGGAATTTGTATCAAGTAACCCTAGAACCCAGAGTGGTAATGTAATATCCCATTTTCGTAACCAACCAGTAATTAGTAAAGATGAGGAAAACGTGGTGTGATCTGGATCCAGGGCCAGGGCCCAGGTTGTAGAGATACACTGGAAGGCCTGGTTCATAATAAGTATGTTCACCAATCCACAACGTATAATAGCAGTAACCGTGGAGACTTCTGAAGGTAACATATTTATAGACTCAGAGAATGAAGTATCACTCGTCACCAACTCATTCTTTACTTCACTACAGACTAAACAGCACTTACCCCTATTGCCGGTGACTGGAGTTTACATAGTCGATATGACAGGAAAGAAGAGTAAAGTTGTGAAACACGAAACCCACGTAACTGCAGCGTGGGAAATATCTCATTTCGTCAAACACTTTTAATAGTAGAAAATATTAATAGAGATGTATTACTTGGTTTAGATTGGTTATTAGAATTTAAAGTCATCTTAAACTTTGCGGAGAATCTTCTTTGTTTTGGTAAAAGGAACCATAGATGCTGGATACCGTTTGTGACAGACAGCTACATTGGTAAACAAACAGCGGAGTGTCAGTGCCTGTGTTTAATGGCTACAGCACAATTGTCACCAAAGATCGATAATGTAGATCCAGGAACGCATATACAAGACAAAGTCAATGAATCCCAAAGATTAACCAAACAACAAAGACAAGATTTATATACAATTTTAATGGAGTATGAAGTAGTGTTCTCCGATTGGCCTGGTAACACCAGCGACTATATTTGTAAATTCAAAATCAAAGATGACACTCCATTCTTCTGTAAGCCGTATCCAGTACCTGCTAGTTTGAAAGAAGCAGTTAGGGAGGAAATCAACAAGATGATTGATAACAATATAATAGAATGTAGTTCCAGCATCATGAATAACCCTTTGGTCATGATGAAAAAAGCTACGGGGGGGGGGGCTATGATTAGTGTTAGACGCTCGTACATTGAATAAGGATATAGAGACAGAAAGAGATAGACTGATTAATATTGATGAATTGGTATGTAAATTTGAAAAGGCAATGTTTTCTAGTATGATGGACCTGACTGCAGGATATTGGCAAATAAAATTACACCCAAAATCCAAAAAGTATAAAGTGTTTCTGTTCGATGGTAAATCATATTGTTTCAATGTACTGCCATTCTGACTTAATATTTCTGTATCCGTATTTATACATGCAGTGGATGAGGCATTAGGGAGAGATTTAATAATGTATGTAGACAATATTCTAATAATATCAGCTACTTGGGAAGAACATTGTCTCACGTTATGCAGAACTCTGAAAAAATTTAAAGAGAAAGGTATTACGGTGAAGCTATCAAAATCATATTTCGCTTGCCAAGAGCTTAAATTTCTGAGTCATATTGTAGGGGTACAGGGAATTAGACCAGACCCTGAATGCATCAAAGCTATTAAAGAATGTCCACACCCTAGAAATGTAAGACAGTTGAAGGGATTTGTAGGATTGGCCGGATACTATCAATGGTACATATGTGGTCTAGAGCTGAATGACACCAGAATTTTATGTTTATTAACGAAGGGACTACTGTGGATTTGGGATCCAGAGGCAAATGATGCGTTTGAAAATGTCAAAATTGCGCTTGTTGAATCACCCATATTACGTCATCTGGTTATGGGCGAACCATTTAAAATTTCAACAGATGCATCTGATTATGGTATTGCTGCAGAACTTTTCCAAGGAGAGTGGGCTCTAAATAATGTAGAACACTGAACCATAGCTTTTGCTAGCCGTAGTCTAAATAAGCATGAATTAAATTGCATGGCTACTGGAAAAAAAAAATTTTGCCAATTGTATGGAGTATCTGAAAATTTTAAACACTAATATGGTGATCAGAAATCCATGTTTATACAGATCATCAAGCTCTATAATTTCTTACGAGTAGTCGATTCTTACACATTAGATTAATTCGATGGATGCTTTTCCTACAGGAACATGATATTAGGATGCAATATGTAAAAGGTTCCGATAATATTGTACCGAATGCTTTATCTAGGTTACCCATAGGAATGGAAGAATTAAAACATATGGAAAGATGTGGCGTTATTTTTGCTATTAATTTTATGTCAGTAGAATATCCGAACATTAGGGTACAACAGATGGCTCAAAGAATAACAGAAAATATCCATCATGATCCCCATTTTACAGAAACATTTTCTATGTATGTTCGGAATTCCTTACCTCCTAATCAAGTAGGAAAATGGAAAATTATAGGTCACAATTTGTTTTGGAGAGACAGCATAACACGCAACGTTGGTGCTTATGCATTACAAAGGTCATGGAAGACGCACTTGAGTGATATGTTCATACAGGATATGGACACTTCGGAATCAAAAAGTGTATAACCTATATGAGTAAGTTCTATTATTTTAAAAAGTGAGGGTATAAGATAGCATCTTTGATTAGAACTTGTGAAATCTGTAAGAAGATGAGAGAGAATAATACTTCTGTGAAATACAAAATGTATCTGATTATTCCTAAGTCATTACACGATCTTACGTCAGCAGATTTTTTGGGACCAGTTCCAAAAGGAAAGGGAGGAGTGTCATACATTTTGGTCATCAAAGTGTGTTGGTCAAAATATGTTAAACTATAGCCAGTCAAAAGAGCCAACACGCAGACAGTTATACACTGCTTACAACAATAATTTCTAGAAGTAATCTAAACCATAACGGTTTCTTACGGATAATGGTCCGCAATTTGTGAGTAACGAATTTAAAGAATTTCTAGCGTGGGAAGGTATTTGACAAGTGTTAATATCCGACTATAACCCATCCTTGAATCTGTGTGAACAAGTAATGAAGGAAATTGGAAAACTATGCCATACCCACTGCCATGAAAAACATACTTCATGGGCAACAAAAGTGAAGAACTTTGAACTCATCCTAAATGAATTACCACATTTATCAACTGGATTGACACCTTTAGAAGTTGTAGGTAAACCCTTTGTCGGAGAACCTCTCATTAAATGTTTTAGTTGGCCTGAACAACCGAGTGTCAATTATGAAGTGAACCAGGAAATAGTTTCTAAGAATTTAGTTGAAAAAGCACAACAAAGAGTGAGTAAGCATAATGAGAAGGCTGTAGAACCTCATGACCTAATTCTAGTAAAACATCATCTTCAAAGCTCTGCCCTAAAGAAAGAAAGAAAGACACACAATTTTTTCCAAAAATGTGAAGAACCATACCAGGTACAAACAGTAATCCACCCTAAGACATTATTTTTAGTAGATCCTATAACTGGATCAGATAAAGGGAAGTACAATGTGAAAGATGTAAAATTGTATATCCCCCAGGGATGTTAACGTTCTGAGTTAATGGGTGGAGTGACGACCGTCAGATTCAGAGTTGTTTTCGGTGTTTCTTCCATAATAGTTTTTCTGCACTGAATTTCCTTCAAATCTTAAACTATTCTATCATCCCACACTCAGAGATACTATGAAAAAAAGAAAGTTCCAACTAGGATTTGTGATTACATCATCCACAATTGTTCATGGTGGGGGATTTCCTTGTTCCATTCAGTTGGACTACTAACAACCTCTGACTCCCTATATAATCTTTCAGGGAACAAAAGAAGCTTCTGCATACATGCTTCTGTTACTATTCTTATGTGCCCTGCAAGAGCATGCATGAGGTAGAGATTTGCACAGTGCATTCGCACCCTTCAGTCCCGACTTTGCTCGGCTGCAGCATGAGGTGGAAATTTGCACACATGTTGTCTCCGATCCTCGTCATTTGGCCCAGCTCTGGGGCAAGATATACTAAGTCCGCTTGGTCAGCTCTTCTCTCCCTTGGTTTCGATCGGCGCGGTCTGCATGTATATTTAGGTCATTTTTTTGCTTGAAATGGTCGTTGTATGTAATCTCTTCACCAGTGTCTTTGCAAACCTGTGTGTAGAGGTCTTGGTCAAATCAATGTCATCAATTTTATATGTTCTCTTGGTATAAGGTGTCATTACATTGACTCCAACACTGATTTTCTTGAAAGTTGCCTGGTAATCCCTTTATTTGTCACATATTTCTGTGTAAATATAGAGAATGTGTCCTGGTGCATAACTTTCAAAATAATTTCTGAATTCATGAGAATACTATTCTCATACTGATTGTAATATAATCGGGCCAAAGTTCCAATTTATACTTAGTGATGCATATTTTTCTTAGTGAACTGAAGGAAATATTAAGTTAGCAGAAGATATAATATTTGGTGACTAATTAAACAACTGTGATTATGTAGTATATAGATTTTCTACTTTTTACAGAATATTTTATACTTTTTATGAGATGAGATGTAGATTGTAGGGTTTGTATTTGTTTTGAAAGGAGTGGTTTTGTGGATAAAAGCATGGTTTATGAGAACACACAAATCATGATCCACACACACACACACACACACACACACACACACACACACACACACACCACACCACACCTTTCAGACAACCCTCGCAAACAAGTGTACCTGATTCTTCATCATTTGCTGTTTCCATAGGGTTGCTAAGATTTCCTTCGGGGACCTCAAGGGTGAAGGTTGGAATGTCTGTTCTGTAGGAGATAATTTAACACCAAACCTCCTCCGACTTCTCAACTCAAGTACCTGCGAGATACGAAATCTGAGGAAGGGGGGTGGGAAGGGTTTCCTGTCTTTCTCTTCGTTGATCTTAGCAACCATTTTTATTTATTTCCTTTCTTACTTCTAATTTGAGGTCCTATCTATTTTTTCCCCTCTTTCCATACGCACATACTTCTATCGCAGAAGTCCTTCCTAGTTTCTGTGGTTTCCAATAACCAAAATCTTATCTTCAGATGAGAAGGCCAAAGAATCAGACTACACGAACACACATGTGCATACACACAAAATTACATTTAAACTTAAACATTAAAATTATAGTTTAGAAACCTGTCGCGATGTGAGTACTGCCAGGTATTGTAGGGGAAAGAATGTGTGTAAAGCGAGAGGAATTAATTGTGATAATCATTAAGGAATATCAGTTTAATAAATACTCTAATGAATTGTAGCATAGTAGGACTTGAATTATATGTAGACATAGTATCTACTAAGAGTATGGGAGTTGGGAAGTAGAGGAGGATTATAGGGATTAAATGGAGTATTAAGAAGTATATGCAAAGTGTAGTGTAGATTTGTAGCATTTACCAGAAAATACGTAACTTTAGTATACATAGGAACGTATACTGAGGTAATGAACCATGAGGCCCACTCAGAAAAGATAAGGGGCGCATACCCAACATTTGCTAAGTATATAGGGCAGGCGTACCTACATGGAGATAGGATGACTTGTGGCCTAAAAAATAGGAATGTTTTATAAAGGGGTGTACCTACCGGAATGGAAAGAGGAAGTACACTCATATGGTCAACCCACAGGCAAGATATAGGTACCGATCCTAGCAGAAAGGGACAATATTGTGACAGAAGTCACAGATTTTATAGGAATTATTCTGGAAAGTATAAATTCCATGCACAACGAGCATTATTACATTTTATGTAAGTTTATGAGTGCCAAAAAGAACACTTTCATGTTACCCCGAGTTCGTCCAAACTACAACAGATAATGAATGAGTACATACTTAGGAAAGGTAGTGCAAAAGGTGAGAACAGAAAGTAGATTACTCATGTGTCATGGCCACCTGGAGTTTACGATTGGAAAGACAGCAGGAAAAAAGAAAAGGACAATATAACCTTCACGATTCCAATATATTAAGAGCTGACTAAAACCTTGAGTGAAATGCTCCTGTTTTATTATCAGAGTAAAATGAGAAAAGAATAGCTAAATAGTAAGCAAAAGGTTATTCATGGTTATTGAAAGAAAAGAACTGTATACTGTTAAAATGTGAATTGTTATTATTTGTGATGAAACTTCCTGGCAGATTAAAACTGTGTGCCCGACCGAGACTCGAACTCGGGACCTTTGCCTTTCGCGGGCAAGTGCTCTACCAATTATTTGTGATATTAATGTACATAATGATTATGTATAAAATATCGCATGTTTGATCCGGAGGGGGAGGGGGAGATCATTCTAACGTTTTTGACAGCAAGAATGTGTGAAGTTGGATTGCAACCTTCCTACTTCTTTTACGCGAATCGACTTACTCGGTATGCACAGCTGATCTTCTTCCCTCTATAGCCGGGTAGGTCAGTCTCCAAAAACTACTTCTCCGAAGAATGATGCTAGTTAAAGGAACATATAAGACTCTCTCTTCACTTGTGAAACAAGTAGGTTCTCGAAGAATACTTTTAGTCCACTCTCAGTATATTTCAACTTCCACAAAGAACAAAATTACCATTTCTCACATAAATATTAGACTTCTTGTAAGTCACCCGTGTCGTCTCATGTTAGATACAATTAAGATACATTTACAACAGAGTTGGTTTAACAACCACAGAAATCATAAGCATGTCTTGGCTCTATCAAGTCTGTGTTAAGAGTTACTTAAAAGTCTTTCCCCACTCAACTTTTGTTTTGTCACTAGCAATAGTCCCAATTACAAAACAGCATAGAATAATATAGAAGTTCCATGGTTCTTCTGTGTGCTTTCACTGCGACTTCCATGGATCAAAGTACTTGTCGGTGCTGTTCGACCCGTGTCTACAGTCTTCTCACGGCTAACTTCACACACACACACACACACACACACACACACACACACACACACACACAGTGACGTGAAGTAGATAGGGTTCCTTTTTCCCACTCACATCTAAAATATCGTGTGTTTGAGATGGTGGAAGGCTAAGTGGTTCTAGAATTTACGCAGACATTTTCGAATCACTACAGAATGTAATGTCGCTGTTCTGTAACTGGAATGAGCCAAGAAGACATGTTGCTATCCAAAAGATCTGTCAGCTTGATGCTGTTTTTTGATACTTTTTTTTACCTAAATTATTTTCGTGTACAGCCGTGTTACTCGATGTTTTTGATGTTGTGGGCCTGGCATGCCATGTAACTTTTTCACCTTCTGCTGAGGGTTGAGGTCTGGAAGAGAGCTTCGAACTATTCAAGATACTGAATGATGTAAACATCTTTCAGTTACTCCTCTGTGTTACACCTTCAATATATTGAAACATTTTCCACAGTGAATGTACAAACATCTTATTACTACTTAGATCAGAACATTGTCTCTGAACAGACTCTTAGAACAGAACAGAATGGACTGATGTTTCTCTTAAATTTATTTCAGTAGTTTGTGGATGGTTTCATTGTCAGCAGCATCTGTTGTTCTGTGCCTTCCATATCAGCGTCAAGTCTTGGTGCCAAAGTATAGACACCACCACAGCTAGTGAGGATGCTCGACCTCCATCACAGTTTACTGATGTCCTGTGTTCACACTTCTCCTATCATATCTGCATGTATATCAAATCAAAGGACTCACAGTTGGAACTTCTCTACTGAGATACTATTTAAACAATGTTTTTACACGAACATCTTTCATCTGCTGGAGAGGAAGAAGTGTAACATGTTATCCTCACTAAATGCCCCACAACAGTGGAGAGCTGTACCTAATTCAGAGGACAAGGTTTGTTCAAGAGTTTGAACTCCAATATTGTCAGCATTGTAAAATCTTCCTATATTAATTAATTATTTAATTAATTAAGCTGGGTAGAAATGACAGATTGAAATCATTGGCAACTAAATTCAAAGATTACTTACTTGTAGTTACAACAAGCATTACCTCCATTTATAAAAATCCAAATACAGATGAAGTAGGTTTACTTCATGACAGATGGTATGCCCATAATTAGAAGCAAAATACAACCCCTGTTCTCCACACACACACACACACACACACACACACACACACACACACACACACACATGCTCGCGCGCAGACACATTCGCACAATTAGTTAAAAAATATATGTGGACCTTGCTGTGGTGGAGTGGCTCGCATGCCTCAATAGTACAGGTAGCCATACTACGCATGTAAGTAAACATCGTATCTCTGTCTGAGAAGTCAGACTAACATATGATCCCCGAAAAGGGGCAACTTTCTGAGAGAGTAACTTATTAACTTTGTAACATTGGTTTGCTGTGTTTAAGCTGACAGCTGAAAGCCGGGAGAAACTACAGTCATTATAATTCCCAAGGACATGCAGCTCTACCATGTGATTTAATGAGGATGGCATCTTCATGGGTTAAGTCCACCATTTGGATTTGCAGTGAGAAATAACTCTGGAGGGTGTCGTCAGAAAAAACAGTTGTGGTGTTCTGTGGACTGGAATGTGGAATCTTAGAACCCTTAAACATGTAGTTAGAGAACTTGAAGTGAAATGAATGGGTAAAGTGAGAATTATTGAAGGATGGTGTAACACTGTCACAGTAGAGAGGAGAATGGATATTTGAACTATTGGTTTCTTCTCCGTCAGTTACAAGCTTTAATGAAAATGCATAATAATGTGACAAGTGGGTACCGTAGGTTTAAATGCTAAGCATAATAAAGATCATAAAATGTTAGGATGCCATCTAATTTTGTTTTATTTCGCTAGTCAGATAATTAGTAAAATGATTTCTGGAGCCAATCTACTGTTAATATTCATAACATGATTCCCGGTATTTGCTCATTAGTTCCAAAGCACAGCAAAGTCACAACAGTACTTCACATGATCATAGAATCAGCTTAAAATTGCACAAATATGTTTTCCAAGGCAAATTTAACAATTAATTCCTTCTTTAAGCACACATTGAAATCAAAGGGGAATGTTGTGCCACAGGGCAGTCCAATTTGTTCGTGGCCGCAGTTTGGTGGTGCCCATTCATCCTGGTTGACAGCTGGTTGATTGTCATACCAATACAAAGCTGTGCAAGGATTGCTGCAGAGCTGGTATATGACATGGCTGCACTTGAAGATAGCCTGAACTCTGATGGAGTAGGATAAGCCTGTGACAGGACTAGATTAGGGAGTGGTGGATGGGTAGATTGGCGGATGTTGCACGTGGGTCTTCCACAGGGACATGATCCCTGTAGCAAGGGTTTGGAATTGGGATTGGCATAGGGAAGGACTAGGATTTTGTGGAGGATGGACAGTTGACAGAAAACCACTTTAGGAGTGATGTGAATGGTCTCGGGTAGGATGTCCCTCATTCCGGGGCACTCTGATAGGTAATCACAGCCCTGGCGAAGGATGTGGTTCAGTTGTTCCAGTCCGGGTGGTATTGGGTGAAAAAGGAGGCAATACTATACTCTGATTAAAATTACTTTGTAATTGACAGATTGCAGTGGCAGGGGGGCAATGTTCCTGGCATGCAGCCAGACACACTTCACAAGGCACCTATAGAACAGACAACATAGTGAGCACGTGGTGCGTGACAAAGAACTATGATTGGTGGGCAGCTGGCCACTACCAGTCACTTGCTGAATCATCAGTCACAAATTAAGTTTAATTGCAGTATAACACAAAAAATATACCTAAAAATGACACTTTTAAGCAGCATTCAAATGTCATAAATGTTACAATAATGTTAATTACAAACATGCTTTCTCATTTAAAGATGATGAGGATACAGAACACTCCACACCTCTAACACTTATGGAAAAACCCTGAATTAAATTAAACAAAAATTCTGTACCCTCAAAAACTGAAGATTAAGAAAATCACAAAATGATGAAAGGAAGTCAAGAGTTCCTTGGATGACGTAAGATAGTGTAGCTGTGCAAAGATGTCTTTCAGTGTACCATTAATATCACAGGAAAGCAAATACTACCACAAGGAAATCAGAGAAGATCTCTAAAAGCAGAAAAACAAGAACAATACAAAGAAAGGTGTGAATGGGGAAAAAACTATTTGCAGAACACACATGAAGAACATTCATGAACGGAAGGGGTCTGCAAAAGAATGAACAGTGTAATTAAGCCAGCTACAGGAAAAAAAACAGTCTCCTAAGACAGACAGATGGTCTGAGCATGAAAAAATTGTCCCCCATCACAAAAGAACAATTACTGAAGTAGAACAATTGCCAAATGGTGAAATAATTGCACATTATACTACAACAGAGCAAAAGAAGGTGTTAGAAAAGAGGTTAAGTGGTCCATAGAAAAATTAAACTGAGTGAACACAATTTGAGACAGAATTGCTGTCTAGAACACTATGTAGATACAGATAACTAACAAATAAAAATTATTAGTAAGTCACTCTACCTTTTCATAAACAACCTTTATTTATTTGGTTGTTAAGCAAGAAGTTGTAAAAAGGTGTAGTGAGGCAAAATGAAGGGTTTAGTCCAACTCACTGCCATGCTACAAGTTGCATTTTAAATGCTCTGTTGGGTATCTGAAGAGTAACTTGGGGCGGGGGTGAGGGGGGGGTGGGGGGTGGGTGATAATTAGATACTACTATGCAATATATTATCATATGATTTTCACTTTTTTATAGTTTAGTTTTGTTAGTATCTCATATAAAATTCAACTTTGTGGCTGAATACATTTTGAATTTCAGATATCCATTTGAACCACCCCAAGTGAAGTTCCTAACACCCATTTATCATCCAAATATTGATTCTGGTGGTCGAATATGTCTGGACCTGTTGAAAGTTGGGAAATGGAAAGCTACCATTACATTATCATACCTCCTGATGAGCATACGACTTCTATTGGCTGAGCCAAATCCTAGTGACCCTCTGGTGGCAGAAATTGTAAGTGCTTGCTTTGATTAA
Organism: Schistocerca nitens; assembly: GCF_023898315.1. Taxonomy (NCBI): domain Eukaryota; kingdom Metazoa; phylum Arthropoda; class Insecta; order Orthoptera; family Acrididae; genus Schistocerca; species Schistocerca nitens. The sequence continues at coordinate 391,125,323 of NC_064619.1, read as the reverse complement.
TTTCTTATTGATTTATCTTTGCTTAGTTATTAAATGAACCCTCGTACTACCAAGATTTTATTCTCTCTGAGTACTACTGGCATCATATAGATACCAAGTAATTTACACTGGATGTATTGGCAGCTTTTTTTTAATGAACTAATGTGAAAACATACATTACTGTTGTTAAGAGTTACAGTAATAATAATCAGGACCACTGGGAGCCAGGACTGGGCCCGGGGCAAGATGAGTGTGTGAGCTGCATCTCCAAATATAACGACCCCAATTTTATTGGTATTTTAAAGAAGGTTTGACAAAATTTAAACATATTACAATTTGGGGAATATTGGAGAGAGACAAAAAATGCTCATGGGGATGAAATATAATAAATAGAGCATATTGTTAAATACTAAGCAGATCTTCACAATTGCATTCTGCCCATGTTTGACAGTGCACTGGATCAATATATCCCAAAAACCGCGTGCAAAAAGTTGATTTTTCAGGGGGTCATATCTCAGATTCTATTGATCGCAGAGCTAAGGGATCAGCTGTTTTGGATAACCCTCGGTCTACCAACCATTTGTTTATCTATCGAAAGAATTGATATACTGTAGCTATCCTACAGTACAGGGTCAAAATTTAAACATTGTTCACTTTCTCCAGATGAGGCAAATTGACCAAACCACTTGTCTCTCTTGCATTAGGAGTGGTCTAGGATAGACCTTAGGTGGCTTATAAAATCACTGTTTGTTAATAGGCAGTTCCTGAGACAACCTTGAAAAACCACAATTTTTGAGTACTAAAAGTACCAGTTGTGGGGATGGCCAAATCTATAATTTCTGTTCATAACAGACTGTCGAAAATTTTGCCATGTGTTCTTATGATGATGTTCTTGGGAAATTTCAAAACATTTTTCGGTATCATTTGTTGCTGATAATATGTGCTAATGTTCTAACGCTTTAGATGACAAGAAGCAATGAGGAGCTGGTTTGCAAACTTCCCACCTCTCTCCCACAGGTTGACTTACTTGGTATGCACAGCCGATCTTCATCTCTGGAAAGCTGGTCACGTCGATCTCCAAAAACTTCTTCTCTGAAGAATAATGCTGGTTAAGGGAAATTATCAGATTCTATCTCTACTCTTGAAATAATTTGTTACTCAAAGAATGCTTTTAGTTCAGTCATGGTATATTTTAACTTCCACAAACAACAAATTCACCATTTCTCATATAAATATTCGAACTTGTGCGAGTCAACCAAGTCGTCAAACATCATACTCTATTAAGATACATTTATAACGGGGTTGGTTTAATAACCACCAGAAAATATGAACACATCTTGCTTCTAGCAAGTCCAATACATGAATTACTTTAAAGTCTAATCGCATTTATTCATTTGTCCTTAACAATCATCATTGTCACTAAACCAGCAAAGAATAGCACAGGCTCTTCTCCACACATACACTGAAACTCTATGGTTCGTACAGCAGGTACTTGTCGGCTGCCGCGTCCACGTTTTGTTCGTGACTGTTTCTAGACCTACACACACAAACATGCAATGCACAGTAGGTCGGATTCGTCTCCCTCACACTTCTATTTAAAATATAGTGTGTTCGAGATGGAGGGAAGGCCAAGTGGTTCTAGAATTTTCATGGAAATTCTCGAAGCGCACACATTTCCCCCTCTCAGATTGAACACGTGATATTTTATATATCATCATTATGTACATTTATATCAATATAATAATAATTCATATTTCAACAGTATACCGTGTTCTTTTAATAACCGTGAATACCCTTATTCTTATTATTTAGCTATTCCCTTTTTTGTTTTTCATTTTACTTTAATTATAAAACATGAATATGTCAATCAATGTTGGCCGTAGCTCTTCCAATATCTAAAAAATCGTGAGGACCATTGCCCACTCCCTCTTTGTCCAATTGTAAATTCCAGTTGTTCATGACACTTGATTACTTTATTCTGATTCCTTGTACTATTTTTTCCTTGGTACGTTTTAATAGAGGTCAGGCCATGCTATTTTTTTGTTACAGAAGAACACTTTTCTGTGAAATCTGGGTAAAAAACTTAAATTAGAAATGGAAAACTAGGGCGCAACATATATTCTGCAAACTGTTACAAGCAACAGGAATTTTTTATGCATTTAAATAGTAGTATTATGTTCATACATTTTTCAATATTAATTATTTTACTGAGCGTTACCGAAGGACAAGAAAAAGCACAGCTTTCTTGATACTTGAATATAAGATTAATTCCTGCTCTGATGTTTATGTTTCACTTAGCAAATTTTTTAATTGGTTAACTGCATATGTTTAGTATATAAATAAGGGCATAATAGATTTTTTTAGCTCTTAGATTAAATGCTGCATCCAAGAAAGTAAGTAGCTGCAGTGTTACGGAAGGACATTTTTTCCCAGCTATACGAATTTGACTTAACACAAAATATATTGTTATTTATTGAATTTTATAACAATAAATGCTATCATACAAGTTACATATTGATTTATTACTGAAATTAAAATTATGTAGCATAGGAAAGTGAAATTATTGTTAGTAAAATATAGACTTTGTACATACGTAATTTAAAACACTGTTCTGAGAAAGTAGCCTTTACGTTTAATAAAGTAACTCTGGAAAATTGTTTATAAACTTCAAAATAATTGAAAAATTATATACTTAAGCATAACTACTTGCTTAAGAAGGCATGAGTAATGTTGCTGAGATATTTCTTTTTTTTGTGTTTTTAAGAAAGTAAATTTAGTTATTGTTCATAAACATCAACAGGATCTGAAAATTTATAAGCAAGTCTTTCAGAACTACCATTAATTTGTGATTCACTTAACACAGAAATAATGTCAGCAGGAGAAACATTAAAGACATCATTCTGGACAGTTTTAAATGTCTTTTTAGTATTGTCTGTTGACTTCATTCCCATCACTTTTAAATGTCTTTATCAGCATGAAACTTCTGAATAATGCATGCATACCTCTATACAACAGCTGTATCACTAAACACTTGGCAAAGTAAAAATGACCCATTAGACAAGACTGAATCATTTGTTAACTTGCTTTGAACTACTTGGTTCTGCTGCTGCTTGAAATCATTTGCACTCTGAATAAGTTTGTAGATCCTTCCACTGCTATGCTAGCCAGAAAAAACAGTATTTTCCAAAAGTGTGACGTGTTTTTTATCAGAAGAGGGTTGTGCAAAATGATATTTTCGAAGCCCACTTATAGGCAAACAGTTATTTGATCGTCTTTCCAACATTTTCTTTATTGCTTCAGTTCTTGACTCTGGAATGTAAATCACAATAATATTTTGGCAAGATTTTTTGCAGCTGTTGCAAATTCTTCTGCATTATTTTCTACTATGTTTTTTCTGGAGTATGGAACAAAAAATGACACTCTTCTGTTCTCCTCCAATGCCATCATGTGGACCCTTCCCATGAGCTGTTTTGAAGTAACTTCGATCAGCTGTTACACCAAAATCTTCATGAAAAAGAAGATAACAAACAGAGAATCGGGTTTTGAATTGACTTGCAGCTCCATCACTAAATTAATGGACATGTGAAATTGTAAACCCAACTTTTGTTTTCAGATGTGCTAAAATTGCCTGATTGAAAGCATGGATACTGTCCTTACTATGTTCTAAAGAATCAGATACAACACAGTAGTTTATATGCTTCAGTTCAGGAAACTTGTAATACACAATGGCTGTAAAAATAGACACACTGTGTGAACACCAGTGAGCCTGCATGATCTCAGAGTGATGTTTTATCGGAAAGTTTTCTGAGAAATCCTCTAGTACAACAATGTCTGTTTCAGGAAGGACACGTTTTAACATGCGCAACTCTGAGTGCTGCCTACGTGCATTATAAACATGCCTGGTCAAAGTCTGTAATTGTAAATAAAGTTGTACCTTTGCTTCTGACAACTTTGTTTCCATTTCTTGTTTCTTTTTACGACCTCCTTCTAGACACCATTTATAAAAAGTTATTCTTTCGTTTAAATCTCTTCAAAATAGCTGTCAAGATTTGAAGTGCCACACTCTTCACAATTCCTGTCTATACAGCTGATATTGGTGGAATCACAAACTGTTTTCTCAAGTACTTCATCCAAACCTTTTGGTATGCTTGGCACAGGCTTGTTCAAAGACCTTAATAACATAGCAACATTTTCATAAGTGCAGACACAAACTTCTCCATCTCTTAGTGTTATAGGTTCCTAACATGCTTTAGTCGTAATTGTTTAAATTTTGATAGTCCTATGGGTAACTCCCCATACTCTTTGCAGAAAAGTTCATAAATTACTTTAATATTTTATAACAAAAATCTCTCTTGCCTGTAGTCTTTACCATGTTTAATAGAAATGAATTCCTTTCTGCCAGGGCACTGCCAGCTTATGTCATCTCTTTCATAAAATTGTATCACCTTCTGTATTGTGTGATTTGGCACAGAATACCTTCTTTTTCTTTCTTTCAAATACTGATTGTTTTGGTTTTACATTCCTAGCAATAAAGTCAGCAACTTCAAAAAAATTATTACGTTTTTGAGGTGAATAGGATTTGACGAGTTTTCCAAGAACTTCGGGATGCTTGGAAGGTGATTTTGGGAGACCTCTCTTGATCCTAGCGGCAGCTTTACCTAACGTGCTAGGTGACATTTTTAATGTTGCATTTGCACTGGTTTGACAAGCAAGGGCGTGTTGCATCTCTTTCTTTTCTTTTTCATATTTTCCTAAATGACCTATCTTTCCCTCAGCTAACTTCTGTTGTTTTGCTTTCTTTCTCTCATGATCTTTTTGACGATACACTTCTGCTGTTCCTGGATCATTCATTTTTCGTTTTCTGCATTCCTTAGCACGCTCGACACCAGTGTTAGCCCTAACACCTGCACATATATTCAAGAAACTTGTTAAGTTTATAAGTGAACCAAAGAAGCAATTGAATTTACATTACATTTCCAAAAATTTCATAGTAAACCATTGATGTACATTACATTTTATTTGCAAGCTCAAAGAGTGAACATATGCTCAGCTCAAAGGAGATATGCCATGTTTGTTTAGAGTCTAAATTAAAAATTACAAAGCCAAACAATTGAGAGATTATTTTTACATGTTTTTAAAAGTGTTGCACATAACGACGTCACCTAGTCTTTGCAGAGTAGGCTACGATATTCCTTAACTGTTAATAATTATCAAATTATTTGGAAGTTGTCAGATAAATACTAACAATATTAACAAGATGCCTCAGCATGTAAATATTTGATACACTTGGTATATAGCATGTGGAATTATAGCCTACATTCTTTACTCAGGCTTTTGAAGTACGGTAATCAGGTTTATTTGAAAAAATGTTTCAGGCTTATGCATAAATGAACTAACTTTGTTTACATTAAACTAATACTTACTTTCAAATTCTTTATAACCTTTATAACCAGCAAATTTACACTTCCAGCATGAACAGCCACTTGAAACATATACATCAATTGAGAAAGAGAACAGAAACTGGATGGAAAACATCTGACAGAATTGTTTCATTGGCTAGCTAGGTAAAGACATGCTTTGAGTGGCTGGTTTCATTTTTAGAGGGAAACTCAAATAGACAAATATAACAAATGCCCTTCCGTAATAAAAAATGTCCTTCCGTAAAAAGTTTTACAAAACAAATATTTATTAAATAGTCGTGTTTCATGTGGATTATGGTACTGAAGACACCATAATACTCTTATATTAGGAAGTCATGGAAAAGAAAATTTTATATTAACTGTTCATTATATTTTATATTGAAATTATGTCAACAATTTGTTACGGAAGGACATTTGCAATTTTGGGGGAAATTTTATGTCGTTGATAAACATACCAAATTCCTTCTTTTAATAACAATGTATTCCTGTTAGGCTAACTTAAGTGCCCACATAGATTTTGTCACAGGATCATCAATATGTGTGATACAAATAATGAAAATGAAATGTCCTTCCATAACAGAAAATATTTTATTTTTTCTAATGTGTGAGAAAAAAAATCACACGAATGATTTTTTAAAAAGGGAAAGGACTATAGCATATGAAACTACATACTTTTCTGAACACAATAGCACAAAGTTTTATGGTGATTAATAGGTTTTTGAATTTCAGTACTTGTGGCATACAATATCATGGCCTGACCCTATCGTTAATTTATTTATAGTAGTTTGTAGTCTGGAGGAACTCTGGGCAACTGAAGTGTACTTTTCGGCCCTTGTAAACTCACATAAAACATAATAAAGCTAGGGGTATATTGCATTCAAACTTACCAGAACAATTCCTATTAAATGTGTGACTTCTGTCACGATACTGTCCTTTTCCCCTTGGATCAGTACCCATACCTTACATGTGGTTTGACCCTATGAGTGAGTGCACATCCTCCTTCCGTTCTAGTAGGTACGTCCCTTTATAAAACACCCCTATTCATCAGGCCACCGGTTGTCCTGTCTCTGTGTAGGTACACCTGCCCTATATCCTTAGCAAATGCCGGGTACATCCCCCGTATCCTTTATGAGTAGGCCTCATGATTAATTGCCCCAGTATACATCTTTATGTATGGTATAATTAAATATTTCTTGGTAAAATTAAACTCTTATTTTTACACTTCACTCTCACTTCTTAGTACCTCCTCTAATATCCTAGAGTCCTCTTCCACTTCTCAACTTCTATAATCTTTGTAGATACTATGTCTACACATATTATTCAACTCATGGTAGATACTACGTCTACACATAATGATCAAGCCCCGCTACTCCATGACTCGTCACTTCATCAGTGTGTTTACTACCTTGACTTTCCTTAAATGATTATCACTATTAACTCCAGCCTTGCTTATCACTGTTTTACAATTATTCCACACGCTCTCCTCCTCCTGTCTCCTCTCGCGAGTTGATTGCTACCATTATATAACACACACACACTTCTATTATACATGTATGTATATACAAGATAAGACCGAAAGGAAAAAGGAATGATGTAGAACTGAAAAAACAATGTGTGCATCTTTCCAGATGTACACATATCGTTTTCCCCTACAGCCCATGGCTGTTCTTACATCCTTTTAATCTGTAACTTCATTGTTTGTGTATTCATACTTCTTTGAGTGTATGCTGATGTGTTTTCGTGTAGTCTGATTATTTGGCCTTCTTATCTGAAGATAAGTTGTAGGTTATTGGAAACCATGGAAACTAGGAAGGACTTCTGCAATAGAAGTAGATGAATATGGAAAGAGGGAAAAATAGATAGGTCCTCAAGCGGGAAGTAAGAAAGGAAAAAAGGTAGACATGGTTGCTAAGATCGAAGAAGAGAAAGAAGAGAGCCCCAAAGACAGGAAATGCTTCACACCCTCTTGCCCCAGGATCCCTACCTCTCCGGTACTTGAGTGAGAAGCCGGAGGATGTATGGTGTTAAATCGTCTCCTACAGAATGGACATTGCCCCAAAGAAAATCTTAGCAACCCTATGGAAATAGTAAATGGTGAAGAATCAGGCACACTTGTTTGCGAGGGTCGTTCAAAAGGTGTGGTGTGTGTTAGTGATGATTCATCTGTTAGTGTAAATTGTGCTTTTACCTACACTACCCACCCCCTTTTGACATCGATACAAACCCCTCCCATCTGTGTCACATCTCATAAAAGGTATAAAATATTCTATACAAAGTATAAAATTATATATTCCATTATCACAGTCATTTAATTAGTCACACAATATTATGTTTTCTTCAAATACAATATTCCATTCAGTTTACTAAAAAAATATGTTTCAGTGACTTTAACTCGTTTATCTTACATTCAGTGTGAGAATGGTATTCTCATGATTTCAGAAATTATTTTGAAAGTTATGTGCCAGGTGTGGTTCTCCCTACTTACGTAGAACTATGTGACGAAAAAAACTTTCAAGAAACCATTTTTGGAGTCATTGTAATTATGATTCATATTAATAGGATATACAAATTTAATGACATTGATTTCATCCAGACTTCTGGCAAAAATAAAATCTTAACTATACGTGGAGAAGTGTTAGCCCTGTTGACATTACAATCGAAACTGCAGGAGAGAATGGCTGGCTAGGCAGATTTAATCTATCTTATTTCAGGGATAATATGCGTACCAACTGCCACCTCATGTCGCCGCCTAGTAAAGTCAGGATAAGTTGGGGGCAAGCCACGAGGAGTCATGAAGACAGGTAGGGACACCCCTGGAATAACGGAGGTCAATGCAGTCAAAATTCCCAACAGGCTCACCCCTCCGTGGATGACGCAGTTACATACCAGGAGCAATTTTGAGTGACGTAATAACAAATTCTCACTGGTATGGTTTTTACGAGAACCTCTAAGTGTGGGATAATAGAATAGTTTAAGAGTTTTGGGGAATTCAGTGCAGGAAAATTATTACAGAAGAAACACCGAAAACAACTCGGGATCCGACGGTCGTCACTCCACCCATTAACACAGAACGTTAATGTCTTTGGGAGACAGAGGACTCCACCTGGGTCCCATGGATCTGATATTAACTTCACTTGAGCAAGTGCAGACCAGTACTTCTCGTTAAATTTAGTTTGAAAGTCTCCCCATTGCAAAACAATCACCACAAAAAACAATCACCATTTCACTAGGTTACACAACGTTGTTCCTGGATAAGTTTGACTTCTCTCCAGAATTCGTCTGTTCTCTTCCTGGTATCAGTAAATTAGGAAGAAGTCATAAGTGATGCATTCCCGGATGTTATTCTCTCTGTGACTTTCCGATCTATAATTTCCTCCACCTGCTCCTCCAAAGTATTTATATTTATAATGTAGGAGTTCGCTAGTTTCTCTCTTAAATTTCTTTCCACAGTATCTACTCATGTATTCGTGCCTGTAATTTGGGATTGGATAATTGGTATCAACTTCTCTTGATTATCAACGCTTTCTCTTACTGTATGTAATCTATGCTTTACAGCATCGAACTTAACGATACATACATTTTCAAATAATTCCAATTTTTCATTGATTTCGGTTTCTACCTTATTTCATTTTTCCTCAATATCAAATTCTAACCTTGTTGCTAAATCTTGGTTTTGGTCATTCAGTTTCTGACTAAAGCCAGTGTATAGTTGATTTACATGAAGGTTTAAAGAACTCGTTAATTCTTTCTTTATATCTAATTTCAAATTTTCAACTTTACTATTTAGTGTGTCAAATTCAGTCTTTAGTAAACCTATGTTTGTTGCTTGACTATTCAAGGTTTCACTCTGGTCATTTAGAACTTCACTTTGAGCATTTAAACTAGAATGTACCAAACCTATTTATTTCCTTAGAGTTTCATTTTGAGCATTTAATCTAGAATTTAAAGGTGCTGAATCTGCCCTCTTGGCATCTAGCTTTTCACTTAAAGTCACAATTTGAGCATTTGAAGCTGCACTTTGTGCTTTAATTAAATTTGCTAACTCAATCCAGTCTGGCATTTCTCTATTGATTCCCATAGCCATGGCTGGTTGTGAAGTTTCTCCAACTAACTGAACGTCTTCCATGGTTTTACCAATTTTAGATCTGGTAAGCATTTAAAAAAAATTCTAAGTTTAATAAATACACAAATACAGTCTGTTGAAACAGTTTCTTCAACTTTATACACAAACAATTATTGTTTTACGCTCACCCTGTAGTGCCCCGAGAATTTCGGGGTAAATTATAGAGTACCTCGTATTAGCACAGTCTTGAACATGCGTTATTTTAAAACTGTGTCCTACTGCCCCACAATTGTGTGTGTGTGTGTGTGTGTGTGTGTGTGTGTGTGTGTGTGAAGCGCACTGTACTCCATGCGACATCAAACATTATTGAGTGAACATTTGAATGTTGCTGAAAGAAGAGAAGAGACAATTACTTATTCATTCATTATCTTACTGTCTTGAGATACGGAGAGTTACCGTATTAAGCTTGAGATAATTTCTAAACTGCATTTATTGAAAATGTATGTAATAGTTTCCGACGTTAAGGAGATGTACGGGAACTTACTGAACGTCAATATTCATGTGTCAAAGGATCGAGCGAATCTCAATGTGTATAGTTGATTTGTCCACTTAAGGTGTACAGTAGCTGTTGTGTAATCGATCGATTAACTGGTAAAGTAAATCATCATGTCAAAACCGCCAGAATGTGGCGACCAAAGTGAGCAGGACATGAAAAGGAGGAATCTTTTTGAAGAAGACTGAGATGAGAAAAAGTTGAAGTTGCCATAGCAACATATAATGAGACGAAAAAATTGGTTTGCAAGATTCGATTAAGGAAGATTTGGTTGTGGCGACGAAACAACCATCACACATGCAGTAAACAGCCGATGCAGTAAACAGCCGACACAGTCGCAGTAACCCGCCATCGTTGTTGGTTGCTGTTTGAGTTGCTGACTTTGCGCCCGCCACCAACGCTGCGACCAACATTTGAAGCTGCTGGTGCCCGTGTGGTTCACCGGTGCCGTTTCTACACCTCGCCGATGCAGCCTACAATCCTATGCCGGGTGAGCTCAAGATAATAACTATTTGAATGTAAACTAGGATGGTCATTATTTGCAGAGGTGATTTTCTTTTCTTCAAAAAAAATTAGTACTATGGAGAAGGAACAACAACCTACAGAAACTGTAGAATCAGCCATGGCAATGACAGCGGCTAAGGTCATGTCAGACTGGACTAAGGTAGCAAATTTAATTAAGGGACTAAGTCTGAAGTGAGACTCGGTGAACACTCAGTTAAATGCTAAGTTAGACGATCATTTCAGGAAAACCCTAGACTTGATACACGCAGTAGGTACTAAGGTAGATACCCAAACTGAAACTATAAAAGACCAGACTAAAGTTTTAAGTGCAACTCTAAGCAAAGAGGTAGACTCTGTAAGTTCTCAGTTACATGCTCCGAATGAAATTCGAAAAAGCCAAACAAACAAACATAGATTCATTGTACGTCAAAGTAGGCACCAGAATAAAGAATCGAGTAATCTGTGCAAAGGCACGATTGCTTTGGAAACTAAATTTGATGCTAAATGTAATAATAAAGAACGCGATCTTATGGAACAATTAGAATCTTGTGAAAATGTGTGTAATGTTAAATGTAATTCTGTAAGACAGAAAATGAATATCTTAAAACAGAGCACAGATCGACCTAAGGAATTAATATCGATTATTCGATCGAAAATTCCAGGTGTTAGTATACAAACTGTCAGTTTGCGAATAAACAATGTAGAACAGAATTTTAAAGAAAAACTAGCCAACTTTGACAATATAAAAAAGTAGTCTGGCGGAACCATTTGAGATATTATAGATCGAGAAATTACCGAGAGTATAATCTCCGGAAATGTTTCGACTGTTGCTTTTTCCAATCCTAATGATGCTAACAAGTTTATGGACAAAGAATTCAAACTTGTCAATGACAGAGTAGAAAACAGAATAACTGTACTTAATGTTGTTTTTCCTAATAAAGTGGTTATTATTTCGTTATGGGGAGACTTTCACACAAAATTTAACGACATCCATGGGATCTGACATCGCTGAAGTCCTTCTCAATTTCTGTGGATTCCTGTAACCTTCAACTTATTTTCCATATGCTGGCCAAAGAGTCAGGTTACACGACTACCCATACGCAAACAAACAATGAAACACAAAGACTCAAACAGGAAGGGTACAGTAAACTGAACCGTCATGTTGGAGGGAGAAAAGTGTGCACATAGTGATAGGTATGCACACATGGTTATGTGAGGCGACAGTTCCACATCACATAAAGGTATGTACAGAGATATATTTATATATGTAAGAGCTAAGAGTATTTATGGTTATGATGACAGTATTACACTAGTATGTGTACATGAGAGGAGGAGGAACATATTGTGGTTTGTTATGCTACATCGTATACTTAAGTGGACAGAATTGGTGTCTAACGACTATTCTGACGAATTGTAGGATAATGAGACAAGCAGAGTATATGTAGGAGTATGTATACATATTTTAAACAATATTTCCAAGTGTGGTGTCTGTTGGGAACATAGGACTGGAAGAGTAATGGAGGACTCTAAATGGTTAAAGGAAGCATTGAGAAGCGAGTGTAAGGAGTCAAGTAGGATGTTAATTTCTCTAAGAGGTATTTGAATTCTAGGGTATATAAATATGTATGCTAGGGCAATGGACTCTGAAGCCTACTCAGGAAGGAGGAGGAGGAAGGTGCACCCAGTTTGATTGCATGGAAAAGGGCTGGTAGGCAGACCCAAGAAAGGCTGACCTATACTGTGTGGGCAGGGGCACCAAGAAGGGGATTGACCTATACCATAGTACATTAGGAATTTGTATAAAGAGGTGCACCTACCAAAACGGAAGGAGGAAGTGCTAGTATCGATCCGTGTGTAAGGTAGAGGTACTATGCTTAAAGGAAAAGGGCAGTACCATGACAAAAGTCACACATTTAGTAGAGATTATTCTGGTAAGTTTGAATTCTCGTTTTCACTTGCATTGTCATGTTTGTGTGAAGTTATATTTGTTGAAAAGAACACCTTTATTTACCCAGAGTTCCTTCAGAATGTAAAAAGTATTGAATAAATCCATGCTTAGTAAAAGTAGTACGCGAAGTAAGAGCAAACAACAGCATACACTTGGTAGTGCACACTTTGTATTTACGATTGGAAAGGGAACAGAAAGATTCTTGTCCTTACAAAGTTTACATTGATCAAAAGGTCCATGGTTATAACAGTATTAACATGGAAAAGGAAAGAGAGCTATATAATGTACCCAATGGCTAGAAAAACGTTATGTAAATTGATGGAAACAAAGTAATATTGTATGAATACAATATTGATGTACATAACAAACATGTACAAAATATCGTGTGTTCGAGCTAGGGGGAGGGATATGTAGTGCCTCAAGAATTTTGGGGTAAATTCTAGAGACCCTCATATTTCCACCGTCTTGAACACGCATTATTTTGGAGATGAGTGTAGTAAAGTATAATTGTGTCTATGGCCCCACAATTATGTGTGTGCAGGTCAGACTTGTATCAGACGGATGATCGGTGCGGGCAGGTAGTCACCAAGCGCGCCTAAGAAGTTACACGTCCAGCTCAAGGAATAAACGCGCTGTACTCTATGCGACGTCAAACATTATTGGGTGAACATTTGAATGATGTTAAAAGAAGAGAAGAGACAAATACTTATTCATTCTTTCTCATACTTTCATAAGGTCTGGATAGTTGTCTTGTTAAATTTGGAGAGATTTGTAGACTCTGTTTATGGAAAAATGAATGTGATAGTTTGTGACGGACTGGAAGGTGTCGTGCTTACAGAAAAACGTTTTAGTTGCATGAAAACTGTTGTGTGTGATGAAAATACAGTTAGATTGAGTTCTAAGTATTCTCGAGTGTACGGAGTTATTTTAAAAGTATAAAAAATTCCTCCAAAGTAGCATCTTATCTTCGGAGAAGAAGTTGTGCAGGACATCACAGCCGGTATCCTGAAAAGAAGATCGAAGAAGAAACTCCGAGTAAATTTGATAGCCAAGGGGGAGTGCGAGTCTTGCAACCCAGTACCACACTGCCACCCTTAGTCACTGGAATCCGCCAGAACCCGGCATATAGTTTCAGGCTGCATCGGTGAGCGGGTGTGGAATCAGCACCGGTGAACAGCAACTGGTGCCAGTGTTGTCGGTTGCTGGTTTCTGCGTCGGCGTCGCCGCGATGTGTGTGAGTTGTATACTCCCCACACTGGATCTTTTTAGTTGAATTATTCTCGTTGTATCTCTTGTTAGTCTAATACGTCGAGGTCTTCTATCCATTCTTTTAATGTTATTACTCCCCTACATCTTTCCCTTTGCTACATTCACAAATTTTCTTTTTCATTTGATTTCTGGGCTAAATAAAGTTTCTCGTAATGGTTTTCTCGTCTTTTTATACTCGGTTGCTATGGCAACACGTAACATCCACTTTTCTCGTTTTCGTCTCTAATTCCCATTTTTTCGGGCCCTGTCATGGTTGCTACGTTCTAACACTTTAGACGACAAGAAGCAATGTGGAGCTGGTTTGCAAACTTCCCACCTCTCTCTCACAAGTTGACTTACTTGGTATGCACAACCGATCTTCTTCTCTGGAAAGCTGGCCATGTTGATCTCCAAAAACTTCTTCTTTGAAGAATAATGCTGGTTAAGGGAATTTATCAGATTCTCTCTTTACTCTTGAAATAATTTGGTACTCAAAGAATACTTTTAGTTCAGTCATTGTGTATTTCAACTTCCACAAAAAACAAATTCACCATTTCTCATATAAATATTCGAACTTGAGCGAGTCAACCAAGTTGTCAGTCATTAGACTCTATTAAGTTACATTTATAACGGGATTGATTTAATAACCACCAGAAAATACAAACATGTCTTGCTTCTAGCAAGTCCAATACATGAATTACTTTAAAGTCTAATCACATTTCTTCATTTGTCCTTAACAATCATCACAGTCACTAAACCAGCAAAGAATAGCACAGGCTCTTCTTTACACATACACTGAAACTCTATGGATCGTACAGTAGGTACATGTCGGCCGCCGCGTCCATGTGTTGCTCATGACTTTTTTTAAAATCTATACACACAAACATGCAATGCGCAGTAGGTTGGATTCATCTCTCTCACACTTCTATTTAAAATATAGTGTGTTCGAGCTGGAGGAAGACCAAGTGGTTCTAGAATTTACGCAGAAATTCGTGAAGCACTACAATACATATAAATGTGCCAAAGTATATAAATAAACTGCCAAAACTTTACTGACCTATAGAATTCATTTTATATAAGCTGCATATGCCGCTGTAGCAGGGATAAGTGGGGAACCATCTACCTCAATCCTCATTCCGCCTTCCTCACCAAACATTTTGGCATGTGAGCATATTCGCTCTTTTTTTATGCTGAAGCAGAATAACAGAGAGACAGTGCCAGTGCGAGAGAAAAAAAAAGGAGACAGTGATGGAGGTACAGAGAGAGAAAGTGTTAGTGAGATGGCTGAAAACAATAACAATAACAATGACAGCCATTGATGGTCAGTGAGGGACAGTGGCAGTAAAAGATAGAGATGCATGTATATAGAAGGAATGGGAGGAAAAGAGAGAGGAGACTGTGGAAATGAAAAAGAGACAAGTGGACACCGTACATAGGCTTAGGGGCTCTGGACCCGCCCAGATTGGTGAACTTTACACATAAGTGTAGGGAAGGGTGCATTTCGGACTAAAATTTTCAGCACAATGAAAGTGGCAGTGGCATGGCAGAAAACTGATATGACCAGACTTAAAAGTTCACTTTCGGTTGCTACTCAATAATGAATTGCTTATAAATGTATGTATTCTCCATTTAATTTTATTTTTGAAAGTGGTTTAATTTAGTTTCATTCACTTTAAAAACAAAAAGCTAAGTATTCTACTGAATTGTACTTACAGTAGAGGTCTGGTGGCAGTAACGTGACAATATGGAGTGTTCTGTTCCAACTTGTTCCGTGGCTGCCTACACGTTTCAGTAAATAGACATCAGTGTACTTGGATATAAACCACAGTGAGTCGTGCAGCGATGAATATATTATAATCTACGTGCCGATAATACAGTCAGTGGCGCTTTGTGAACCTTTCGTTCAGGAAATGTTTGAGTCTTAGCATCAAAGTCTAGTTGCCTTGCCAAGTTGTATTCAGTTTCCTTGAAGGCTCCCAAATCGTGTGAGATGTTGTTGATGCTTAATTGATCTGAGACAACTGTTAACATGATCAAGAACGTTGAAAGACATTTCTGCTTCAGCTACAGTCACTGGAAGTGTGTAAAAGATACACATACATACGCATACCCTCCGAAACAAGCTTGAAATTTTAAGCTCATGCATTTTATTGAAGAGTTCTAATGTTTTCGAAGTTTGAAGTACTTGTTGTTTCCTGACATTTGTTTTCTTCTTCAAAATCTCTTGTGACATAACCTGCATGCCTCAGCAACCTGATCGTCGGTCAACTGTAAGTATCTCCATAAAACCCAAATGTTTCACCGAAAATCTTCACTGATTCTAATCGGGTTATCAGGTTTTCAAGTTAAACACTAGATTGTTAATTATGACATAAAATACATTTATCTTGAATAAATCTTCTGAATTGACATCTGCCTCTTCATTCCTGTCTTCACTATGAAATGATTCACTCTTCTTAGTGCACACCTCCAGAAATTCAGGATTGATATTAAGTGCAGTGGGAGAATAGCCTCCCAATTTCCGTGGAGATATTTCGAGTCATTTAATAAACTCTGTGTCTTACCTCAGTATCAGTGGCAGTATTTAGAGCTTGTAGTAATATGCTTCTGTACCAATTACTTCAGCTGAGTTGATGCCACGATTAAACACTTGCATGATATCACATAATCCAAAACACCTCATAGCACAAAATTTGTTTCAGCTGATAAATTTAATTTACTGATAGTTTCAACAGAAATGGTAGTTTTGTCCAGATGAGCTGCAATTGGTATTCCGGCATCAACCCGAGCAATCCAGTGGTATCAGACATGGAATATAAAGAGCTTCCAACAATGTTTCAGAACAGATGGGCTACTACTGAATAGGATGTGAAGACGTTGAATCACTTAGAAAAAAGAATCTGCTTCATGACAACTCTCGGCTGCTTGTGCTCCACATAAAGTTTTAACAAGCACATAAAGAAAATTTTGCCAGAGGATTTCACTGAAGAAAATGTCTGAGCTCCTCTATAAGACTGTCTACAGTATTTTACGGACTATAAGACACACCTTAAAAAATTCTTAGTTTATACAACCAAACTGACTTTTACAATTCCTAAAAAATGGCATGTAAACTTTCTTCTTATTCTTCCTCCTCTTGCTCTTGCTCTTCCTCTTCATCGTCACCGTTGTCCTCTTCATATATAAGATGACCCCCTTTGGGTCCAGGGATTAGAATAGGTCCGAGGTATTCTTGCCTTCGTAAGAGGCGATTAAAAGGAATCTCTCACTTTTGGCCTTTGTGATGGTCCCCTGTAGGGTTCGACCTCTATTTTTCAAAATTTTCCCAAAGAGCAAGCCAATTGGGGAAGGGCGCCTTACGTGATGCATCGTGTCCATCATACCTTGAGATCTTTAGCCCACTTTCTCGTCGTCGCACTGCAGTCCAGCTAATTCTTCATCTCTTGAGCGAGGACACCTTCCTGGGTGCATTCTCCTCCACCCACTATGCAGTGTCGTTTTCTGTGCCGACAATGACCATGGACTTCTTCGCACCTTATATCCAGCACAGTAGTCAGTCCATTGTGGTGGTGCCACCATGTACCCTGTTGGTTGTAGCCTCCTGACAACACAGGGATCGTTCTGCTGATGCCCACGCTGTTCTCCCCATGTATGACAAGGAGGAGATGCCTGTCACCATGGGTTATCGGGACTCCCAGCAATGGCCATCCTGCCAGGTGGCCTTTGCTGCAGCTGGGTGGTGCCCGTGGAGAAGGCCCCTGGTCAGAGTGGGTGGCATCAGGGTGGATGACGCGTGATTGAGCGTACCACGCCATCACTTGCTGGTGATCAAACACCAGCAGTTTCTAAGTGTTCCAAGTCTCAGTACAGTGCAAGAAAGTATGATCCTAAATCATTCCCCTCCCTGGCCACACCATGGGAGCAATGCCAGGCTAAGGATGGTAGCGAACCTTATTCATCCTGGTACCTCGTATGTACAAGAACTGATGGGGGCTCCTTTGTTTCGATGAAGCCACAGTTTTTGTAGAGCATTTAAAGGACAAGTTTGGGGAGGTGGAGGGCTTGTCCAAAATGCGATCTGGGTCAGTCTTGATTAAAAACAGCATTCTCTGCCCAGTCTCAGACTTAAATTACTTGTAACAAGTTTACCATCACGCCACATAAGAGCTTAAATGTGGTCCAGGGTATTATCTTCCAAAGGGACCTTCTTTCGCAGTCTGACAACGAGCTGCGCGCCAATTTAGAGCGGCGAGGTGTTCATTGTGTGCGGTGTGTCCATCGGGTTCCGAGGGATAATCAGGTTGCCACCAGTGCCTTGATCTTGGCCTTCAAGGGTGACTCCTTACCCGAGAAGGACAAGGTGATGGTCAAGCCATATGTCCCTCCCCCAATGCGGTGCTTTAAGTGCTGGAAGTTTGGCTATGTGTCTTCACACTGTACCAGCGTCACATGTCGAGATTTTGGACATCTATCACATCCCAATAATCCATGTGCCCTGCTTCCCATCTGTCTGAACTGCGGAGAGCATCATTCACCTTGCTCGCCAGACTGCAGGATTTTACAGAAAGAGAGGAAAATCATGGAACCTGGACCGACTGACCTGCACTGAGGCTAAGAGAAAATATGAGTGCCTACATCCTCATACACCACTGCTACGAGATCAGTTGTAGCCCCAGCCCCATCAGTTCCGCGAATTCCAGTCGGCTCTCGGTGCCAGATGCGTACCCCTGCCCACTTCATGGTGGAGGGCATTCCCCCCCTCCCCTCACCCCCCCCCTCCCCATGTTGCTCCCGCACCACCCACCTCAGGAGCACTGCCGCCTCAACCATCGGGGCCATCAGTTCCCACTTCTCAGCCAGAGAAGCGTAAGTCTTCTTTGGCTGCTCTCACCGTGGAGGGGTCCCTTGGGTCACTCCCTTCCCAGGTTTATGCTAATGGGAAAGATGACACCCACCACTGGCTGAAGTGTCAAAAAGCAGCTGATCGTAGGGCTTCATGATCATCCTGAGTCCTGGAGACTGAAGCAGTGAAACCCTCCCAGCCAGAGAAACCTAAGGGGCAGCGAGAAAAGTCCAAAAAGAAGACCCCTAAGACCAAGGAAATTGTGGTGGCACTCACATTACCGCCACCTGCAAGCTCTGCATCTGGGGTTAAGGTGGGGATTCTGGCGTCTGCTGAGGACCTAGATCTCGTTGGACCTTCAGACCCAGTGGATATAGACTGCTGAGGCAGTAAGTTGTTGGCAACAGGTGACCCTGAGGTGTAACCTGCCTCATTCAGTGTTTCATGCCTTTCCCATCTCACAATGACATCATCCTCTAGTGGAATTGCGGCAGTTTTTTCCACCACCTGGCTGAGCTATGGCAACTGTTAAGCTTTACACTTGCTATCTGCATTGCCCTCCAGGAAACCTGGTTCTTGCCAATGTGGACCCCTGCCCTCTGCGGCTATAAGGGATATTACAGGAACCGTAGCGACTATAATAGTGTCAGGTGAAGTTTCCGTTCATGTTCTAAACTCAGTCTGTAGTGAAACTGTGCCCCTTCAAAAACCCCTCTTGAAGCTGTAGCTGTCAGAATAAGGACGATGCAGGAAATAATTGTCTGCAATGTATATCTTCCTCCAGATGGTGCAGAACCCCTGAATGTATTAGCTGCACTGATTGATCAACTCCCAAACCTTTCCTACTTTTGGGAGATTTTA
This sequence comes from Schistocerca nitens, assembly GCF_023898315.1. Lineage (NCBI taxonomy): Eukaryota > Metazoa > Arthropoda > Insecta > Orthoptera > Acrididae > Schistocerca > Schistocerca nitens. The sequence continues at coordinate 391,105,904 of NC_064619.1, read as the reverse complement.
ATGCCCATAACCCCTTGTAGGGTGGCACCGTGCTTACTGGCCAAGGCAGAGATGTCGAAACTGTACTGTCTCAGTTCGACCTCTGCCTCTTAATTACTGGGGCCGCCACGCATTTCAGTGTGGCTCATGGTAGTTACTCTGCCATTAATACATCCATTTGCAGCCCAGGACTTCTCCCATCTATCCATTGGAGAGCACATGACAACCTACGTGATAGTGACCACTTCCTCATCTTCCTATCACTGCCCCAGCGTCAGGCCCATGGACTCCTGTCCAGATGGGCTTTAAACAAGGCAGACTGGGAAACTTTCACCTCTGTGGTCACCGTTGACTCTCCCCCACATGGTAACATCGATGTTATGGTTGAGCAGGTGACTAAGACAATCGTTACTGCGGCAGAAAACGCGATCCTCGTTCTTTAGGGTGCCCCTGGCGAAAGGCGGTCCCTTGGTGGTCGCCGGAAGTCGCTAAAGCAATTAAGGAGTGTCGGCGAGCTCTACAGCAGCATAAGGGGCACCCTTGCGTGGAGCACCTCATAGCCTTTAAGCGGCTCCGTGCCCGCGTTCGCCAACTTATCAAAAGATGGAAGCAGGAGTGTTGGTAGAGATACGTTTCGACCATTGGGAGCCATACGCCATCTTCCCAAGTCTGGACGAAGATCAGACGTCTTTTTGGGCACCAGACCCCAACAGTTCTGGCATTAACATCAATGGCGTGTTATCTACTGACGCAAACGTGATGTTGAGCACTATGCTCCCCCCCAAGACTAAACTCGATTCTTGTTGTCTGAAGCATTAGATTGCTCTATGGTTTTAATACCTTCTTCTACTTCTCCGTGTGGTGTAGGTCCTGCCCCCCCCCCCCCCCTCCCCACGAAGGTTGCATTCATTTTCTTTTTTAGGTTTGGTGTTGGGTGTTTGTGTACCTTGAGCCTTGCTTGTGTCAGGAAAAAGGGAGTGATGACCCTGTAGTTTCGTCCCTTTACAACCCAAACCAACCAACCATCACACGGCAGTTTTAGTGCACGATGTCTAAAGAAAATATTGTGCATTCAAGATTAACCTTGTCGGGCCTGATGATTGTATTTTCATAAATATTATGTTCAAGAAACAAAAAGAAATATAGGTTGGGGTCATATTGACCCCAGTTGTACTCACTGCACAAAATGGTGAATAAGTTGTAATGTGTTTTAAATATAAAACTGAACAAAACATCACTTGATACAATGACTTAGAGAAAGTCATAAATTTTGGAAACAAAGCTTTGAAAACAAGGGAGGCAGGATTTCTTGCCTCAGCTGATTTACCCTTCCTAGTACCACTGGGCCCAATGTTACTCCACAAGCACAAAGGAAAATCATGACAGTGGATTCAAAAATAAGTGGGGAAATGATGCTTTCATTGTTGCAGGTTTTTTTGTATAACAGCTGTTAAATCATGATTCTGTTTTCATAAATGTAATATTCAAGAAACAAAAAAAAATTAACTTGGTGTTACATTGACCCCAGCGGGACTCAGTGTAAAAACCTGAATAAATTATAATTTCGCCTGAGAGAGTTATAGTAGAGCCACTGTGAGCATGCAAATCAAGTTTGCCTTAAATATATGCTGTAATGTTCCTGAGCTTTAGTTATCTATAAGTTTGGATGTGATGTGTTGGTGTTAGTAAAGAATACCTTTAAGAAGGCAATGATGCCGTTATGGACACCTCACTGAGTTTGAATGTGATTGTGTAATAGGACTGTGAGAAGCTGGATGTTGCTTCTGTGATATTCCAGAAAGATGTGGCAGGAACATAGCCCCTGTACATGATTCCTGACAGTGGTGGTCACGAGAATGTGCAGTTACAAGAAGACCAGGGTCCGGATGGCCACATGGCAATACCAAGAAGGAAGATGATCGTGTTCAGGATATGGCTCTAGCACATCATACTGCATCTGCAGCAGCACTTTGAGCGGCAGTTGGCACCACAGTGACATAATGAACTGTTACGAATTGGTTACTTCAAGGACAGGTCTGAGCCAGTCACCCCATAACGTGCATTCCACTGACACCAAACCACTGTCATTTGAAACTTCAGTGGTGTCAAGTGAGAGCTCATTGGAGGGCAGGGTGGAGGTCTGTTGTGTTTTCTGATGGAATCTGGTTCTGCCTCAGTGCCAAAGATGGCAGTGTGTTGGTTAGGAGGAGGCTAGTTGACGGCCAGCAAACAACCTGTCTGCATGCTGGATGCACTGGACCTACACCAGGAGTTATGATCTGAGGTGGGATTTTGTATGGCGGAAGGAGCACTCTCGTGGTTCTCATGCACTCTGACAGCAAATTCATAAGTCAGTCTGGTGAATCGATCTTTAGTGTTGCCATTCGTGAACAGCATTCCAAGGGGTATTTTCCAAATGGATAATGGTCGCACACGCACCGCTAGTGCAACCCAACATATTCTATAGAGTGTCAAAATGTTGCTGTGACTGGCTCAGTCACCAGATCTGTCTCTAATTAAGCAGACATGGGAGGACATCATCAGATGACAACTGCAGCTTCATCCACAAACAACATTAACTGTCTCTGATTTGGTTGACCAAGTGCAATAGGCATGGAACTCCATCCCACAAACTGACATCCGGCACCTGTACAATGCAGTGCATGCATATTTGCGTGCATACATTTAACATAGTAGCGATTACACTGGTTATTAATGTACCAGCAGCCCACATTTGCAAAGGCTTATCTTGCACTTAATTAACATGTGATCTTGCAATGTATGACTTGCATATGTCACATAGACAAATTTATTCCTGAAATTTCCTTAATCTACATTAATTACTTTTGGTGTCGTGAGTTTCTTTCCCATCTATGTTTACCTCCAATGTCTTATGGGGTCGTTATTGATGCCAATGATACTGGGAGGGTTAATACATCACAATACTTGGATTACTTCCTGCATATTAATTACGCTGGAATTTACTGTTATGTGTCAAAGTAGCCTTTGCAATAACTCATATGTTTGAGTGATCAGCCAGTATTTTGATTTTATTCTGATAATAAACATGACTAAAGTGGGTTGAAGATATAAACAGGTTAAAAAAGTTTTGTACATATCTCCAAAAATAAGTGTAGGCATATGTGAAGGGGAGTGGGAAACGTAAGAATAACCCTTATTAATGAATAAAGAAATACTTTACCTTAGAATCAAAACAGTAGCCAAAGTAAATACTGTCTGTTCAAAACCACACATCTGCAAAACCAGAGGTGCTGTTGAGAAATGACGGGATTGTTGCTCTGACCCATACTGTGTTACATGCTTCGGTTGTGCCTTGCATTCTGTCCACAAGGTACTAGAGACATTGTTCTTCAAGACAATCTCTTGTTTTATGACTTAGAGGAAGAGTCCTGCAATGATACATTGCAGTTTTAAATGGGTCCCAAATATGCTCAGTTGGGTTCATGTTGGCACATATTACAGTCTATTTCATGTAGTTACTGCCTCCAAGAGGAAGTAGTTCACGAGTTGGGTGCCATATGATTGCACATTATTTGTGTGAAATGTTTACTGTAGGACTGCACAATTAGTTTTTGTACCCATACTGGTCAGCCCGGATAGGATGAGAGACATACCTCTTTGACTGTGGCCCAAAACATTACTGACACATCTGGTGTTGAACCCATGGAACTGCATGTCTGAGATGTATATTGGTAATTGGCTCCCTTCATACCCTTCTGAGATGACTGTCAAATTTCAGATAAATCCTGCACTTATCAATGATGAGAATCTGACATCGTTGATGCAGATGTTCCGTTGCCTTTATTTTGTTGTTGTTGTTGTTGTTGTTGTTGTGGCATGAGGTTATCCTTTTCTTCATTATGGATATTCAGGGCCCAAATATTTGTATCTGGGGATACTTTACATACTGTCTTGGTTAACAGAGCCCTCAGGGTTTCCTCCAAGAAGGTGGTCCACAGTTCGTTTACTCAGGGTACCTAAATGCTGAAATTTGTATTTAATGGTCATGAACTGGTAGTGTTGACTGTGCATGATGACTACAAGTGCTTTGTCTTTTTGCCCCACTGTAGTGGTTGAATGTTCGAACAATGTTACTTTAGTGTATACTAATGTGACAGCAAAATATCACGATGAAAACTTTACTTGCCATGAATTGGCAGTTTATATTTGGTCCAAGCTCGATATGATCATTGCCCGGTGTACATAAGCCACATCATTCTGTTCATGATTAGAGAGACAGAACTCACTGTACTGAACTGCAGTGGACTATAGGTTTACTTTTATCTCCGTTACACAGATGTCTTGTTTTAGTGATATTCTGTGGTCAAAAAGAGTATTGAGAAAGAGGTTATCATTCGCAAAGCACAAACTGTACGAGTCATGGGGGTGGAGCAAGGCCCTTTTTTGTTTAGCTCCTGGGATGACCCACAAAAGCCTCTGTGGCAATAATTTTGCAGTTTATGAGAGGCTATGTCATAAGGGAAACCACTTCTATGGTAACTCCACTGACTGGGGTGAGATTACTGATGTGATTATTAAGTTGTTTGCACTCAGATTTGGCTTATACTGTTCATGGTGGGAAAGGTGAGAGAGTTGCCACATATATTAATCTCCTTTCACTGCCAAGTGGATTGCTGTAACAGAACCACTCTAGAAACGAAGTAGTTGTAACACAAATTTAAAGAACCATACAATAACTTTTTGGTCCATTATAATGTGTAGGATATTGAGCTGATATGCACTCAGACTTATTTAGTAATATATTAAGGTGAGGAAAAATGTTTGTAGTTTGAATATAAAATTGAATTTTCACCAGCGCCAGGGAGTCTTAGCGAATAATTTCCTATAAATTATTCACTAAATATGATATAAAGTGCAATTAAAAATCTGCCAATTGTCTTAATTGGAATTTGTATATTGCTGTAGGCTGAAGAATTTTTATTCAACAGACCATTGTTTGATAAGACAGCAAGAGAATGGACCAAACGACACGCCTGCTTGAACTTGGAAATGCCTTCGGAGGTAAATGTTGCTATAATTCATACATAATTGGCAGTAGGTGTCCAAACAAGTTTCGTCCCATAGAAATAAATGTGACTAGTAATGGTGAATGATATATCTCATTGATTACAGAATGCAGAAGTGAGTCATTCATGTGGTGTGCGGAGTGAACCAATGAAAAGAAAATCTTGGCAAATGGAAGATCTTACCCAGGAGCCTAATGCATCAAAATGTTTGAAAACCGATTGAATTTGTGTGTGTGTGTGTGTGTGTGTGTGATAATGGATATACTTCATAACAGAAAAATCTTGTTGTAAATTGTGTTCTTTTTATTCTTGATTCCTGCCTTCATAGTGCATGATACAGTCTTGCATAGATTTGCGTAATTTTCATTAGTTGTGCTCATGCAGTGCAGAACAAGTCTTGAACAATAGTAAATCAAGAGGTTGTAAATACATTTCATGACAGTTTCTATTGTGAAAAGGTCTCTCCCATTGAAAATTTCTCAATTGCAAATCACATAGCAACAAATAAAACATTACTATTTACTGTTGCAGTGCCATTTCGTTGCCATTGTGTTTTCATGTCAGGACTTTGTGTCAAAGAGATCCTTTTATTGAACTGTACAAGAGGGCTATTTGGAAAGTAAGTTCTGTTAATTTATATCAAAAGAAACACTAGTACAGCAAGAAGTTTTTCTTGTTATAAACAATTATATTAGCTACAGCTATTTTTATACTAATTGACTTCTACATTAAGGCTCTTGTTATACTTAGGAAAAAGTTTTGTTGTAGAATTCTGCTGCCTGTGAGCTAATAAATCAGCACTGTACACATGTTCGAACAATTCCCAATTAAAATGTTAAGCAACATTTGTGTTCACGCAGCAGTATCTGGCCTAGCTTTATCTTACACAAATAAGACGACAGAGCTCAACATCCCACCCCCTTCATTTTTGCATGGCTCTTCTGACCTTTTTAGTGTTTCACTGTAAATTTCGAGCTATTGTGGTCCTCTTTCCATAAAATCAACAAAAACTACTACTTTTGTGTCCCAAAAATAGTTGGCGTCAGTGCTTGTGCGAAAAATGTTTGGCGGCTCTTTAAAGGTTTGCATGATGAGCTAGTGTGTCCTAAGTCCATTGATTCCCCCTCCCCCATCTTGACGAATGCAATCCATTTTTCATCCCCTGGCTGTAATGTGACTGAGGAATTTGTCTCTTCCTGCTTCATACCATATCAGAAACGTTAATGCGACAGCAAACCACTTCGTGATAATGACATCAGTTGCCCATCATGCTCAACAGTCAGTCACAAGTTTGCACAACATTGTCCATGATACCTGAGGGAGACTGATTGATAATTGTGTAATCATGAACTGATTGTGTACTGAGTGTTGAAACAAATCCGTTTGTCACAATGGATATTCATCCATTTTTGTTCAACCTACCCGAAACAAATGACACCACTTTCTTACCACACTCTCTCCTGTAATGTTCTCTCTGTATAATGCACAAAGTTCACTATAAATATGTAGCGTTTTCATTGTTTTTATACACAGAAAAAGGATTATATAAATTAATTCACAGGTGACAGGATATTTTATGATAGTGACCTGTTTAATATACACTTACAGTGCAAACAACAGTTAAATAATCTTTCTTTAGCACGGTCAGATTTGCACTGAGTTGGGCAAGACAGCTGTGATGAAATTACTCTGCAATCCCCCTCCATTATATACCAGACAGCATTGGAACTAACTTTCTGAATAGCCCTCATATATATTATTTGGCAGTTAAACCATTATGTGTGCATTACATCATCCAATTCTTCACATTTTGAGAGAGAGAGAGAGAGAGAGAGAGAGAGAGAGAGAGAGAGAACATAAAATATTAGAAATAGAAAGCTTTCAGCCCTGAGATTGGAGGTATAATTTTGAAAATGTAGTCTTAATGCATCATGTATGTTGTAGGAATATTAAGACTCCTTACCATTGGCATAAATGTACTGTTTGTTGGTGACTGAAGTTTTCTGTGTTTTGCATAAATCACTCCAGATCTATTGGCAGGAGTTGTTAGACAAGATCATGTACATATCTTTTTCTGATTCTTACAGACTTTCTTCTGGGTTTTTTAACACTTAACTACCACTAGCAGTGAAACAACATTACAAAAAATAAGTAATTTAGATGTCATAAAGGGATGTTGCACATATTTTGTACACTTTCTTCAGTATTGATTATAAGAGTTGTGCAAATAATGTGTTTTTACAAATAAATAATTTTTGCTATCTGTAATATTACCAACATTTCTTTTTTTCTGTAAGTTTGTCTGATTTGAAGAAATTATCCATGAAAGGTAGGTGTCCAGGTTTACGTTTTAGTCCAGTGTACAGTTATTCGGCACAGTGAATGTTTTGGTAGAATTGAGATATTTCAATAAAAATAAATCTACTTTCTCTCTGCCATCACCCACTTAGCGCAGAAAATTGCAAGATGGATTTTTTATCATGGTGGCAATTGTGTTTAACATGATTTTCCTCTGCCTAAACAGTTCACATATCTACTCAGCTGAACATTGCATGTTAAGATGTATGTAGTAGCAGATTTATTTTAAAATAGGTTCTATTTTAGAGATTACTGTGATCATTATAGTTATGCAGTTACACATTTCGTTAATGTATGCCAGTTTGCTTTCAAAATTTCACTGAACGTTGTTCAAGAAGAAAATGTATTTTGGTAATTCTGGAACTTGTTGTTTAAAACTGGGTTTGATTACTGTAGTAGATGAACAAATAATTGAACAAGCAAGTGTGTTTAAATATCTATGGCGCAATTTTAAATTTCCCATGTCAGTTCATATAGAGCTAAAATTGGCCAGATTCATGCATTTCTGAGGAACCACTCGATGTTCATCAAAACATAACACTCAGAAAGAAGTATTAATTAAACTTTACAGAATAGTGGCCTTTCCTTTTCTGCTGTATGGTAGTGAACCCAACATCTGGTCAATTACCATCAATCGAATCATCAGAAATGAAGTTTCTCTACTTTGTAGCTGGATATTCATTTCTGAATCATAAAAAACACCAATATTAGACAGGAACTAAATGGATATTGAACCCATTACATCTGTAACTGAAAAAACAGATTGAACTGGAAAGACCATATGCAATGTATGTCTAATAATAGGATAACTATAGCTGCAACATTGTATAACCCAAAAGGAAAGAGAAATATTGGACATCCCTTAAACATTTGGTGTGAACAGGTCTGAGGCAGAACAGGCCAAAGGCATAATCCTTGAAAATGATGATCCACATTTCTGTGTTTCTGTAAAATTCTTTTATTAATTGTGATTGCCTGTGAAAATGAAGACCACTTCTGAAGATTCAGAGCTTTGGTGATAATCTGTTTACAATAAATATAAAGCTAACACTATGTGAATGAAAAATTCAGGGTGAAATAAATATGTAACTGAATATTGGTGTGTTACACTTCTCTTTTTACTTTACTTACACTTAATCCGTATAATTTCAAGGGTTACTGTATCATTGCACAGAACAATGCATCATTATAAGGTGGTGGACCATCTAATTATTAGGAACAGAAAAAAATTCACGAAAATAATTACATGAAAATAACATAAAACTAAGTAATACAAAATTTGCAGTTTTTCTATGTATCATGGAATTTTTCAAAGGAATCTCATAAATTTGAGGACAACAGTTTACCAATAATTGTAATTCATAGTTACTTACTGCTGGAATTACATTTTACAGCAGGAAGTTACAAACATTCGGCAGTTCTCCTGAAATTTTGTGGAACAGTATGTCTCTTCACAATGATCTGCCGACTTCACTGGATCCTGTCTGTCACAAATTATACAGTAGCAATAAATCATGTAACTATCCACATTGGGAGTAATTAGAATTAAAATAATTACAACAGTTTGAAACAGATACCATATTTAATTAATTTGACTTCATGTACTCAGTGTGGGGAAGAAGGCTGAGCTCTACCCTCTGTGGTGTTGACATCAGGTAGGTGCCAACACATGATCAATTCAGTTGCAACAGTCACCGTAGACAGCTGGAAACTGTGTATAGACAGCCGGACTGATGGTAGTACTGCCAGCCGTCTTCGCCAGCATGTGACAATTACTATGAAACAAGATGAGAAGGCAGTATCAATGCATGATAGAGGCTGGAAGGCACAAAGCTGCCATTGTTACATTCCTGATAAAACCACCTGTTGTCATTAAACGAAACTTCCAGTTAATGCGGTCATGATCCACAACTATGATATGCAGTAGTATTTACGTTCCCTGGATTTACAAAATACAAATACAAAAAGAAAATAGCTTTGTTTGCTTGTAGTGGAGTTGGTGGTTTAGTTTCCCCGTATTTATTCTAAATATTTTGCCACATGCACTATAAGTGTGTCCTTTCATGGCGTACTGGGTATAACGCATGCACAGCAAGAAGTGTAAACTTCTCCTGACTCTCAACACAGTATCGCAACAGTTAGGCCATAGCAAAGCCTAGTATTCTGCCATTCTACACAGGTGACTCTTTGTGGGAATACTACACAGAAGCATGACACATGTGCTTTTCAAAAATGTCAGTATTACTGATGTCTTACAGACAACAATATAAAGAACTATTACACCAAAAAAGTGTAGAAAAATGGGAGACGTACATTAAATACCAAATGGTAAAAGACATTTGGGGTTTCCCTTACAATCTTGCAACACATAAGGTTCGATCACGCTCTGCATTTTCAACCCTGAGGAGATCTGATGGCATAGTGACGACAGACTGGGAAACATCAGTGCAGTACTTACTCAGGTCTTTGTTGGTGAACAATATGATGATGCAAGACAGAATTCTATCAGTGTCTTTACTCTTAAGTTACTAGAGCATCAGCTGAATAACAAGTGCTGTGATTCCATTTGTCCAGGAGGAAGTTACATTGGCAATAATGAACTTAAAGAAGAAGAAAGTGCCAGGACCTGATAGAAAACTGACAGAAGTGTTGCATCAGTTGAGGGACGAAATTGTCGGCTGGTGGACCGTATTATGTTATATATAACAGTGCTATTAAAAGAATGCCTTTTTCAGGATTGGGTGCCCAGAATTTGGAAAATTTCAAATATTATAACAAAAAAAAGGAAGACAAGATCCAAGAGAACTGAAATCTTGCAGGCCGATTTGCGTGGTAAATGCTCTAGCCAAAGCTTTTGTGTCACTGTTTGAGGGACCACAGACAGTTATCAGGCATAAGCCCACCTGTAGTACAGTTTCAGGAAAGGGAATCCACCGAGGATGTGATAAGTCATGCAATGATCATTGTGAACACCTCAGGCGCTCAATGATTGATGTTGCTGGGGCGTTTGATAAATTGTGGCAGCCAGCTGTGGTCAAAAGACTAAAACAATGGACTGTCCAAGGTGTCTCTGTAACAGTCTACGAGGTTATTGCACAGAAGGCAGGTGCAATTAGGATGTCCTGGAAGGAATATTGTGAAAGACATCATCAAAGGGTGCCCACAGGGCTCTGTTTGTGGGATGTTGACATAGAGACATTACTGAACCAGCTTCAGAGTATAACAAACACTAGAGATTGCACTGCTTACACAGACCATCTACTAATATTATCTGCTAACACAAGGGCTAAATTGGAGGAAACAACATTGTAGTTCCTGAAAGACTAAGCAACTGGTGCATAGAAAACAAACTAATGATAGCAGTGCACAAAATGGTCTATATATTACTAAAAGGAACATTATCAAGAATGAGAAATTCCACAATCAGAGTAAATGACCAGCCTGTGAAAGAAAAGTATGTAGGTACCTTGTAATTAACTACCCTGAAGTCAGCTGCCAGAGAGGTATTAAGATCCTAAATAAAATAGCAACAATTAGCCACTATGTGCTGTAAGAATGTACCACAACACAATCTCACTTGCTGTTGTGGGCTACAGGTCTAGCATTTGGGCTCATAGAGCCAGAAAGGGAAGGAGAGCATGGGATCTATGGCGAACACAGAGGAGTATACTCCTGCACTTGGCACACACTTACACAACACCACCAACTGAGGCATTGATGGTGATATTGGACTTGCTACCTCTAGACCTGGCAGTAAGAGAGTGTGAATATGATAAGGTGAAGGAGATAGTGGGCAGAAGAGCCATATGGGAAGGAAATAAAAGCATGCATTGATAGAGAATGGCAAGAAATCTGGGACAGAGCAGAAACAGGGAGGAGAACCTACCAGTCCCTTCTCAATATAAAAGAAAGGATAAGAATGATATCCTTCCTTCCGACCAAGGGAGCTAAACACTACCTGTCAGGACATGGTCTGTATCCCAGCTGCATACTAAAAATAGGATAGCACACCACACCACACACACACACACACACACACACACACGAGAACGTGGAGCAGTTGGTATAGCTCGTGCAGGATATGGTGGCCGATGCGCGGTGACCATTTTTCATCCAAAACACAGAGTGAGTTCATTCATTTGTTTGGAAGGGGAGGACAATAAGTGTTTTCAACCTTTCGATCAGTCAGCGACAACAGAATAGTGGTGCACACCCTTCAATCTTTCTCAAATGACTCTACCGAAACTATTCGGTAAAAAATAAAAAAAAAATAATTTTTGCATTACTTATAGCTTTATATGTCAGATTAATGCTGATGTACCCATCATTTCATTAATGGTAATAGTTATTGTGATATTTACGTTAAAAGTAAGACACTGTGCAAAAATTAGAAAAGTATGCTATGAACAATAGAGGTCGCTGTGGTTTTGCATTTGGTGCATATTACCTAGTATGTTATTGCATATGATATTTAGCTAACATATTGAATTTTTCCTTAGACTTGGGTAGAAGTAGCTATTTGACACCAATCTCGAGAAAATTGATCTGATGTAGCACCCTCATCTGCAGTCGCCCTGCGCCGGCAATGAATACAAGAGTGAAATATCCACAACATTCCTCACATTTCATAAACAGTTTCAGATATCGAAATGGAAAACAGTAGCATGCAAAGAGGAGAGAATTTTACCACATTGTAATTATGTGAAACTGAATTATCTAGCATTTTATTCCAATAACTGCAGACTTATTTTGGTGAAAGAATGTAGTTTTTAAAGGCCATCAATAGCTGGTGAAACAAGAAATGCATTGGATTCTGGAACAAAATATGTGAAGAAATTACAGACTTCACTTTTCCTCAGTTCTTACTTAATAAACCATTGTTTCAGAATTCTCTTGTAGTTGTATCTGCAAAACATGTTAGTGAGGTGAGACAGTGTAAACTCCGCTGTGTTTTGGCAAAAGAAGCAAATTTTGACATAGCAGCCAGAGAAATGTGTAGGTTTTACTCAAAACTTGCCACTCGTGACACTTCTCTGAAAGTCACAATTGGTTAACAAGCCAGGTGAAAATAAACTGCTGCATTTTTGGATGAATTCCTTTTAGGTACTAACAAAAGTAGAGGTGATGTAGATCTTTTTTGAATGGTCACCAAGCAAGTGTGGGCATCGAAGGACCCCACTTAATATTTACAAAAAATGTGAGTGTAGGCTTCGGTTTAGAATGCCATTTCCCCTCCAGTGCGTGGCATCTCCCATACTGCGATCTGAGTGACCCCCAACTACTGTCACTCTCCCCATGCTTCCCCAGCAAATGGCGCATCTAGCGGCAATGGCATTTTGCATGCACTATACCCTGGATCTCATTGGCTGAGAGTCTGCCGTTAGACAAGATGTTATAGACGAGGACAGGAATGCATTTATAAATGCAACAGTCTACAATATAATAAGGATTGAGGAACTGAGGCATAAGCTGAACTTGCTTACAGCTAGGATAGCAGCTTACGAACTGCAAGCCTACATGGCTGAGAGACAACAAAGAAGAAGAGGCCTTACACAATGGCAGCGAGATGTGCCGTGGCAAAACACCCACCTACAACCACCTTCTGGAACCAGTGAGAAGATGAACCTCAGGGAGGACCAGGAAGGACTTCTTAAGACCCTGACCGCCACCTACCAATCTCTACACATTGGCACAATAGTGCAGCCCATGTGCATCTTGAGTTGCACATCAGTGTGTTGGTGCTAACAGTCCAGACAAATGATTGATCCAGCCTGGTTCTAATATCAAGTACAGTAGTGTAGTGTAGTTGTGTTGGACAAGTGTAGTCCAGAACTATAAATTACAAATTTGTGCTCTGCCGATGCCGCATAGTGTATTACAGCTGTAGTGTGCCTTCCGGATTCCAGATGAACAGATATGTGTGTGCCAGATGGCCAAACGGTAGTGTGCAGACTTTTTAGTCATTATTATGATGATTATTATTATTTTGTTTTAATATAGTTATTCTCCATAATTTTCCTCCCTTAAATAGTATAATACTTAGTTATTACTAACACATTTGAAATTGTTTTAAATATAATGTGTGTAAGTCATACGAATTCATGTGCAACATTCAGTCTGTTCATTTATACAGATGACAGATTATAAGAAAATAGCAAAAAAATAAATAAAGTCCAACAGCTTCATAGTATTCTGTTTTTTCCATTGAAGTCATCACTCGTCTCCACCCTTCTTATTACTGAGCAGGTGTGAGTACCCCTTCACTGTGCACATTCATGTTTTTTCACAAGCAATTTGTTTTCACACTGGTGGGACAGTTCCTTTGGGACAGCAATATAGCATGTCCATTTCATTTATTGAAAGCATCACTTTGAAGTATAGTGTGTGTGTGTATGTGTGTGTGTGTGTGTGTGTGTGTGTGTGTGTGTGTGCGCGCGTGCACATTTATCTTTTTTTTTTCACCAAAACTAACATCCTTTCATTCTAGTCTCCTAGATTATGGTAATTGCTACTTACAAAATGTTTTCACATTATACATGCTTTTCTTTTACAAAGTGTAGCAATAGGGTGCTTGTAGATTTTAAACTGGGGATATTGTTTCTTATTGGGTGTGTTTCCAATTGTGGAGTATACTGGTCAGACACTTAATAACAGAAATAATTACGCATAAAAGATTAGGACACCAGGCTTTCCGGACCCGCATATGACGTGACTTAAGGTACCTAACCTTTTGAAATGAAATGCAAAATAGCAAATCACAAATTATGCGAGTACAAGGGTGGTTTGGAAAGTTATCAGAATCAACACAAGAGGTCAGCACTAGCGCAACAAGTTGTTCACATGATATTCATTGGACTGTTGCCTACAACACGTGCCACCTCAGTGTTCTTGGAAGAGAGCTGTGGCGGTGACGTGGCTCTGTTGTTGATCCCGTGTAGTGATTTGCGAAGATAGAAAAAATCACAATTCGAGCTGTGATTAAGTACTTCGTAAAGAAAGATTAAGTACTGTGTAAAGAAAGGTGTGAAAACAAAGAACATTCATACCAATTTCCATTATACACTGGGGGACTGAGAGTTGTGCTGTCCTAATCATCATCATCATCATCATCATCATCATCATTTCATCCCCATCGACGCGCGAGTCACCGAAGTGGCGTCAAATTGAAAAACTTGCACCCGGTGAACGGTCTACCCAACGGGAGGCCCTAGTCACACGACATCTATCTACTGGGCGAGTTTATTCAACTGTTGCCAAGTGCACAAATGAATTTAAATTTGGTCGATAGAGCTTAGATGATGATCTGAGCAGTAGTCGGCCAAAATGTGTCACTACTCCAGAAATCATTGTAAAAATGCACAAAATGGTCATGGAGGATTGCCGATCGAAAGTGCATGAAATTGCTTATGCTTGCCAGATGTCATCTGAAAGGGTACATCACTTTTTAAGTGAAGAATTAGAAATGAAAAAAATTCCTGCGAGAGGGGTGCTGCGACTCTTATGCTGGATCAAAAACGCGTGACAATGGACATACTGCAACAATGTTTGGCCCATTTTAAGAGAAATGAAAAAATTTTTTTTTGCACTGGTTTATGACAACAGATGAAACTTGGGTGCACTGCTATACCCTAGAGACAAAACAACAGTCAAAACTATGGAAACATGCTGATTCTCTGCCACCAAAGAAAGCAAAGACAATTCCTTCGGCGGGAATGGTCATGGCATCAGTGTTCTGGGTTGCGAAGGGGGTTCTGTTTGTAGATTATCTCCCCACTGGGCAAACAATTACTGGAGAATACTCTGCTAAGCTCCTAGACAAATTGCAACAAAAGATACGCGAAAAAAGGCCAGGTTTAGCAAGGAAGAAAGTCATCTTCCATCAAGACAATGCGCACCTGCACACATGTTCTGTTGTCATGGCAAAATTACACAAACTAAGATATGAATTGTTGCCACACCAACGTTATTCACCTGATATGGCTCTGTCAGACTTCCATCTCTTCCCAAAACTGAAAATTTTTCTTCGTGGACGAAGATTCACTTCAAACACAGAATTGATAGCTGGAGTTGACAACTATTTTGCAGGCCTGGAGGAAACTCATTTTCAAGATGGGATCAGGACAGTGGAATATCGCTGGACAAAGTGCATTAACCTACAAGGAGACCACATTGAAAAATAAAGTTTCAGTGATGTAAGTACTTTTTTTCTATTCCGTCCCGACAACTTTTCAAACCACCCTTGTAAAACAAAAAAAAGGCCTAAAAGAAGTTCCCTAATTACTTTGCGTGCTAAGACTTCTATGAAAACACCCAGGTCTTAGTTTGCCTTTTGATTCCATATAACCACAAGTATACAAAAAATAATTAAAACAGCGCTACAAGAAGAAAAGTTATTACTTAAATTGAAAGTAAATTAGTAAAAATCAAACAATGGAAAATCCAGGATGGAATGTAACAATACCAGAGAAGGAAAGTTGCTACTCACCATATAGTGGAGATGCTGAGTCGCGATAGGCACAACAAAAAGATTCACACAATTATAGCTTTTGGCCATTAAGGCCTTTGTCAGCAGTAGACACACACACACACACACACACACACACACACACACACACACACACACACACACACGCACACACACGCTCATGCAAACGTAACTTGCAGACACGTCTGCAGTCTCAGAGAGCTAGTAAATTAGAATTAGTAAAAATTAAATTAGAATTAGTAGAAATGTGATATAATGTTGTATCATGTAACCCTCTGGATTGTTATTGTATTTTACGGACTCTGAGATGTTATGGACTATAAGACACAGCTTAATTTTTAAGCAATGTTTTTTTTTTTTTTTAAAAAAAACATAACTTGTTTATGAAGATAATTTTTTAGTTATAAAATCAAACTGATCTTTAAAATTCCTGAAAAACATCATCTGAACCACCTCCTCCTCCTCCTCCTCCTCCTCCTCTTCATCGTCACCTTTGTCCTCTACATATATAAGATGGTCTTTACTGCCATCGACAGCGCACTTATCATCCCTCACTCAAGACCACGACTGTTTTATTCAGTGACACACTTGTTTAGGTGATTTTAAAGCACCCTTCGGTGTGAATTCATGTTGGGTTTCATCCATTCATGCTGTATTTGTCAAGACATTAAGCAGTAGCAGTTGTGAAGTAAGTCCTCTCGGAATAGCAGGAAACCTTGTATTTCTCTGTCTCAATTTCTCATTCACAGAATTTTTCGAATGACTGCTAAACTGATGTAGCACAAGAAGAGATCTCTTCCTAAAAAAAGCACATTTCCTATTCTCCCACACTCTGTTAATCCGTAACTTCATACCAGCCTTGTCCATCCAACCGTTGTCATGTACATGATCACCACCACCACCTGGCAGTATTTCAGAAGGTTTTGGCATTGTTTTGCACCTGAAAGTGACCATTGGATTAAGTTTAGTGCCATCACCACAACATGAAAGGACAACAGTGTAGTATATTTTTTCATGTCCAATAGTTTAAAACTTTCTTACTGATTCTATCTCTTGAAATCTATGGTGATAGAGGCATTTTGTCTTACCAGATCAGGGATAAGATAAAAGATGGGATCCGTTATGAGAAATCTTCACAATTCTGAAAGGACTGTTATATAGCAGTTGCCACTTTTTGTTTTTGAATTTTAGAAGAGATGGTTACGGATTAGTTCTTAATAAAATTAAATCACTTACAGAAAATGCTGGTGTGCCGTCTAGTCTCTTGTCATGTGCAGTCTTTGCCACTTGAGCCCTAGCATTCAGTGAAATAATTGCTTGACAAATTTTTTCTTCCCAGGTGACTTTGTTCTTAGGTACTTGAAGAAGTGGGTTCATTTGTTTTTCTGTGTAAAAATTTCCTTAGCACTCACTCTAACAACAGAAAGTGCTCCTGTCACGTAGGCATAGCAATCAGTAAATCATCCATGTAAACAGTGACCTTGGCTAATAACTGTGATCCGAGAACTATATCAATGGCAGTGATATACACACCAAAACTGATGTTTAGGTCGAATAGTATCACTTATTCCCCCCCCCCCCCCCCCCCCCCATGAACCATGGACCTTGCCGTTGGTGGGGAGGCTTGCGTGCCTCAGCGATACAGATGGCCGTACCGTAGGTGCAACCACAATGGAGGGGTATCTGTTGAGAGGCCAGACAAACGTGTGGTTCCTGAAGAGGGGCAGCAGCCTTTTCAGTAGTTGCAGGGGCAACAGTCTGGATGATTGACTGATCTGGCCTTGTAACACTAACCAAAACGTCCTTGCTGTTTTGGTACTGCGAACGGCAGAAAGCAAGGGGAAACTACAGCCGTAATTTTTCCCGAGGGCATGCAGCTTTACTGTATGGTTAGATGATGATGGCGTCCTCTTGGCAAAATATTCCAGAGGTAAAATAGCCCCCATTCGGATCTCTGGGTGGGGACTACTCAAGAGGACGCTGTTATCAGGAGAAAGAAAAATGGCGTTCTATGGATCGGAGCGTGGAATGTCAGATCCCTAAATCGGGCAGGTACGTTAGAAAATTTAAAAAGGGAAATGGATAGGTTAAAGTTAGGTATAGTGGGAATTAGTGAAGTTCGGTGGCAGGAGGAACAAGACTTTTGGTCAGGTGAATACAGGGCTATAAATACAAAATCAAATAGGGGTAATGCAGGAGTAGGTTTAATAATGAATTTAAAAAATAGGAGTGCGGGTAAGCTACTACAAACAGCATAGTGAACGCATTATTGTGGCCAAGATAGACACGAAGCCCATGCCTACTACAGTAGTACAAGTTTATATGCCTACTAGCTCTGCAGAGGATGAAGAAATTGATGAAATGTATGATGAGACAAAAGAAATTATTCAGGTAGTGAAAGGAGACAAAAATTTAATAGTCATGGGTGACTGGAATTCGAGAGTAGGAAAAGGGAGAGAGGGAAACATAGTAGGTGAATATGGATTGGGGTTAAGAAATGAAAGAGGAAGCCGTCTGGTAGAGTTTTGCACAGAGCATAACTTAATCATAGCTAACACTTGGTTCAAGAATCATAACAGAAGGTTGTATACATGGAAGAATCCTGGAGATACTAGTAGGTATCAGATAGATTATATAATGGTAAGACAGAGATTTAGGAACCAGGTTTTAAATTGTAAGACGTTTCCAAAGGCAGATGTGTACTCTGACCACAATCTATTGGTTATGAACTGTAGATTAAAACTGAAGAAACTGCAAAAAGGTGGGAATTTAAGGAGATGGGACCTGGATAAACTGACTAAACCAGAGGTTGTACAGAGGTTCAGGGAGATCATAAGGGAACAATTGACAGGAATGGGGGAAAGAAATACAGTAGAAGAAGAATGGGTAGCTCTGAGGGATGAAGTAGTGAAGGCAGCAGAGGATCAATTAGGTAAAAAGACAAGGGCTAGTAGAAATCCTTGGGTAACAGAAGAAATATTGAATTTAATTGATGAAAGGAGAAAATATATGCTGTGTCTAGACAAGACAGTCTAGACACAAGGGAAATAGCCGAAAGGGCACCGTCAACTCAAGCCGTCTTGCGTTAAGTCTGAAACAGGATACGTGATGAAAGCTATAAAGAAAAGAACGGAGTTTCTCGTATACTTAACTTTAATTCTTTGTGGTACATTTCTCTTGATAATACAAGTGAGACTCTCTCCAGATATGGTTAATGGCGCCTTGCTAGGTCGTAGCCATGGACTTAGCTGAAGGCTATTCTAACTGTCTCTCGGCAAAGGAGAGAAAGGCTTCGTACGTGTAGTCGCTAGCAATGTCGTCCGTACAACTGGGGCGAGTGCTCGTACGTCTCTCGAGACCTGCCGTGTGGTGGCGCTCGGTCTGCGATCACTGCCAGTGGCGACACGCGAGTCCGACATGTACTAATGTACCGCGGCCGATTTAAGCTACCACCTAGCAAGTGTGGTGTCTAGTGGTGACACCACAATATAAAAATGCAGTAAATGAAACAGACAAAAAGGAATACAAACGTCTCAAAAATGAGATCGACAGGAAGTGCAAAATGGCTAAGCAGGGATGGCTAGAGGACAAATGTAAGGATGTAGGGGCTTATCTCACTAGGGGCAAGATAGATACTGCCTACAGGAAAATTAGAGAGACCTTTGGAGAAAAGAGAACCACTTGTTTGAAAATCAAGAGCTCAGATGGAAACCCAGTTCTAAGCACAGAAGGGAAAGCAGAAAGGTGGAAGGAGTATATAGAGGGTCTATACAAGGGCGATGTACTTGAGGACAATATTATAGAAATTGAAGAGGATGTAGATGAAGATGAAGATGAAATGGGAGATACGATACTGTGTGAAGAGTTTGACAGAGCACTGAAAGACCTGAGTCGAAACAAGGCCCCGGGAGTAGACAACATTCCATTAGAACTACTGACGGCCTTGGGAGAGCCAGTCCTGACAAAACTCTACCATCTGGTGAGCAAGATGTATGAGACAGGCGAAATACCCTCAGACTTCAAGAAGAATATAATAATTTCAATCCCAAAGAAAGTAGGTGTTGACAGATGTGAAAATTATCGAACTATCAGTTTAATAAACCACGGCTGCAAAATACTAACGCGTATTCTTTACAGACAAATGGAAAAACTGGTAGAAGCCGACCTCGGGGAAGATCAGTTTGGATTGCGTAGAAATGTTGGAACACGTGAGGCAATACTGACCTTACGACTTATCTTAGAAAATAGATTAAGGAAAGACAAACCTACGTTTCTAGAATTTGTAGACTTAGAGAAAGCTTTTGACAATGTTGACTGGAATACTCTCTTTCAAATTCTAAATGTGGCAGGGGTAAAATACAGGGAGCAAAAGGCTATTTGCAATTTATACAGAAACCAGATGGCAGTTATAAGAGTCGAGGGACATGAAAGGGAAGCAGTGGTTGGGAAGGGAGTGAGACAGGGTTGTAGCCTCTCCCCGATGTTATTCAATCTGTATATTGAGCAAGCAGTAAAGGAAACAAAAGAAAAATTTTGTGTAGGTATTAAAATCCATGGAGAAGAAATAAAAACTTTGAGGTTCGCCGATGACATTGTAATTCTGTCAGAGACAGCAAAGGACTTGGAAGAGCAGTTGAATGGAATGGACAGTGTCTTGTAAGAAGGATATAAGATGAACATCAACAAAAGCAAAACGAGGATAATGGAATATAGTCGAATTAAGTCGGGTGATGCTGAGGGAATTAGATTAGGAAATGAGACACTTAAAGTAGTAAAGGAGTTTAGTTATTTGGGGAGCAAAATAACTGATGATGGTCAAAGTAGAGAGGATATAAAGTATACTGGCAATGGCAAGGAAAGCGTTTCTGAAGAAGAGAAATTTGTTAACATCGAGTATAGATTTAAGTGTCAGGAAGTCGTTTCTGAAAGTATTTGTATGGAGTGTAGCCATGTATGGAAGTGAAACATGGACGATAAATAGTTTAGACAAGAAGAGAATAGAAGCTTTCGAAATGTGGTGCTACAGAAGAATGCTGAAGATTAGATGGGTAGATCATATAACTAATGAGGAGGTATTGAATAGAATTGGGGAGAAGAGAAGTTTGTGGCACAACTTGACAAGAAGAAGGGACCGATTGGTAGGACATGTTCTGAGGCATCAGGGGTTCACAAATTTAGCATTGGAGATCAGTGTGGAGGGTAAAAATCGTAGAGGGAGACCAAGAGATGAATACACTAAGCAGATTCAGAAGGATGTAGGTTGCAGTAAGTACTGGGAGATGAAGAAGCTTGCACAGGATAGAGTAGCATGGAGAGCTGCATCAAACCAGTCTCAGGACTGAAGACCACAACAACAATAATAGTATCACTTAAAGTTGATATCAGTGTCCTGAGAAGATAAATGCCATTCACTTTTTAGGATCCTCACACGTGGTCACGTACTGGTACGATGATCTCAAATCTATGTAGTTAGATATTTTGCTCCATGAAATTTCTGAAACTGCTCCTTGGGGTTCCAGATTGGATCCTAACAGGAACAATGATTTTATTTATAGACGGGGTGCCAAGTACTAGACACACACTTATTACTGTTTTTGTTACTGCTAACAGTAGACTGCTGTGTGGGGACAGTGAAGTTACAATGATATTACAGTTTCGCATCCTACTTATCTCCTGCTTCACTGCTTCCCTCTTCACACAAGGAATGGAATAGGTTTGATGTGAAAAGGTAGCGTGGAGAATGATATTCATATGACACATGTAACCTCTTATTACTACAGGTTTGCTGGAGAAAGCAAGAACAAATAACGATAATAACTCTGCCAGTTCAGCCTTATGGTGCTCACCATAAGGCTCTGTGCATTGTTGTAAATCTTAATTGACATCCGGCAAATCACTTTCTACATTTACTGACTGCTATGTTTAACGTAAGATTCTGACAGAATCTGCCTTGGTGTGCTTGAGTATGGATTAAAATTAACACCATTTATCTATCTAGAATATTCAGTAGACAAGTTCCAATTTGGAGGCAGACACTTGCATTCCCCTGTCATAGGAACTCCATGCCCAGTAAGCATAGCACTGTAGTGGTTAATGAAAAGGAAATGAGAAGAAAACAAAAGAAAAGGTTGAAAATGTGGGAAGGAATGGTGAATAAAAAGGGGTTTTAAAATCGTTAATGACCGTGAAAAAGGGAAAGAATGAAATACAAATCGGACTTCGTATTACAGAAAAGTTATCGGACTTCGTGATTCGGAAAAGCTATTGTTGGGGTGGTCCTTGCGGCAAAAGTCAAACCAATTTCCACTACAAAAATTATGTGAAAGAGAACAGAGAATAACAAAATGTGACTAAGGCCGGTATTACACTATCAAATTTCTTTGTCCAATATCTTTGTCAAAGATATTTGATAGTGTAATAGGGATCTTTGACAAATGTCGTCCAATATTTGATCAAATCTAGGCCGAGGCCGTGTATTTGATCAAAGAAATCGCTTGTCTTCTGTTCACTGCAATGCGATATGTTACCACGCGGAGCGCTAGCATCGCTGCAGCGTTCTGTCGTCTGTAGTGTTTTTATAGCCATTGCCGGTAAATACAATTGGTGTGTGCCGACAACTACAGAATTAATAGAGATGTCTGAAGCCCTAACATAACCCTCTCCTGTTGCAAGGAATCGGAGCGTTATAGTGAGCCTGTCTTCTGAAGATGTAGCAGTTCTTAAGTGAAAATTGTGCTTTGTGATATGAGGATACACTTCATTGAGCACATACAGAAATGTATGCTCATCCATTCTTAAGTAATTGATGTACGACTTGACGTCTTCCACTGTAAGCTCACGTAACAAGTTTTGTTGAATGCTTTTATCGTGTCGTCGTAAAACCCACGGCTTCACCCAGATTAGATTAGTTTTTCGTTCCATAGATCCGTGCTGAGGAGATCCTCGTGGATGTGGAACATGTCGATTTTTTTAAGCTGAAATAAAAATACTAATAGTATGAATAAATACAATACATCATTTGTTTCTATTAAAAATTTCGCCAATGGAGTAGAAGGAGTTGGCCAGTAGTAAGTCTTTCAGGCTCCTTTTAAACTGATAAACTGATCTTTATTTCTAACTAAATTTTTTATGTTTCCTGGCCAATTATTGAAGATGAGTGTTCCTGAGTAGTGGACCCCTTTTTGAACTAAAGTGCTTTTAAGTCCTTGTGCAGATCATTTTTGTTCCTGGTATTGTATGTATGAACTGAGTTGTTTGTTGGAAAAAGAGATATATTATTTACAAATTTTATTAAGAAGTAAATATACTGAGAGGCAGTAGTTAGTATACCCAGTTCTTTGAAGAGGTTTCTGCAGGAGGTCCGTGAATTTACTCCACAAATAATACGTATTACACGCTTTTGGACCTTGAAAACTTTTGTTTGACTTCAAGATTTACCCCAAAATATTATCCCATATGACATTATGGAATGAAAGTATGCAAGCTTTTTCATTTTTTTGTTGCCTATGTCTGCTAACACTCGAATTGCATATACAGATTTGTTAAGGCGTTTCTGCAGTTCTGTGGTGTGCTCCTCCCAACTGAATTTATTATCAAGTTGTAATCCCAGGACTTTTAAGACTGTCAACCTCGTATGTATGGTTCCATTTTTTCCCCCACTTCTTTTCCGCATGTGCACACAATGCAATTGGAGTACGTAGAACTGCTGCGGTTAATAACAAGTTGTTGTCAGCCATCTTGAACTTTGACGAAAAATTTGATGACGTGTAATACCCCTTGTAGCGCTACGTCAAAGATCTTTGTCAAATATATTGGACGGAATATTGGATCACATCTTTGATCAAATCTTTGACAAAGAAATTTGATAGTGTAATACCGGCCTAACAGGAGGAAATGGCGTAGATAAGAGTTCATCCTTTACCATGTTAACACATCTTCTCTTGTGCAGCGTCCAGGTCTTGTTCTCCAAAAATCTGCTTCATTTCTGTGTGAAAAGTCGTAGCTGCTCCGAAATTTTGCAATACATTTCATTGTCCAGGAATT
The DNA here is from genome assembly GCF_023898315.1 of Schistocerca nitens. NCBI lineage: Eukaryota > Metazoa > Arthropoda > Insecta > Orthoptera > Acrididae > Schistocerca > Schistocerca nitens. The sequence continues at coordinate 391,081,991 of NC_064619.1, read as the reverse complement.
ACTAATGTATACAAAAACCGTCTTGATATTAAATGCAATGTATTTTACGTTGCTGCTTCCATCCTCCAAATTTCATATAAACTTCCACAATATGTTGGCATATCAATAAGTTTGTTCGTCTTCATCCGACCAAGACTAGCTAATAAGTAAGTTAAGCTTCCGCTCTCAAGAGACAAAAGCCGGATAGAAAACAAATAGAATTATAATTTTAGTACCTTCATTTTCTTATATATTTTCTCTGCCGTCGAGCGCTCATACCGCTGCGACGGTATAATTTATATCTGAGGGAACGAGTGTAGCGCGGCGAAATTCAAAGTCCCGCTACAGCACACATAAATCATTCCCAATGAAAAACATGCACTCAACTTCACAATGAAATACATGCACTCAACTTCACAAAGAAATACATGCACTCAACAACTCTGTTCTCAAATTTTAACTTCACCTGTGCCTGCTTTTCTGCTGTCTGTGTACGGGTGCCAGTAGCCCCTGACACAATACAATTTTGCACTGGCAATATCGGTATCTTAAAAGTATCACAGATCCTTTTGAGAAAATGACTTGCCAAGACATTCATTTTTTCTCCTGTGTCTATAATAAAATGGTTGGTATTACACACAATAGTGTGAACTGTGCCTGAACCTGTTCTTCAAACTGTTGTGTATGTAACATATCATCATCATCATCATCATCATCATCATCATCATCATCACACAATTCGTTGCATGTATGTTGCCCATTGTTAATAACTTAACATGTGTTCTCAAACCATTCCACAGTCACTGCATCTGAGTAGGATAAGGCTGCCTTTAATTTGTTGACTGATTTAGAGTTTGGAGACTTCTTCAGTGAGCTCAACCGTCTTGTAAGTTTGAAATGTTGCTGTGGCCAACCAAGAGATGGTTTACATCTACATCTACACTCTGCAAACCACCCTGAGGTGCATGGCAGAGGGTATGTCCCACTGTACCAGGTATTAGGGTTTCTTCCTGTTCCATTCACATATGTAGCATGGGAAGAACGAGTGTTTGAATGTGTCTGTGCATGCATTAATAATTCCAATTTTATCCATTCTTTATTTAACTTGTCAACTATTGACATTCATGAGACTAGTGCACTTACAACAATTCTTGTGTCTTCTGAAAAATGATATTGAGGCAGTATTAAGGAAGAAGAAATCATTATTCATGAGCTCCATTGGTGGATCACTACTAGTAAATTATGAACAGCTTTGTATTTTAATGTTGCACATGTGGGTTTGCAAAATATCGAAATAATGGTAATGTATACTATGTTCATTCATTTCATACCAACCTTAAATTGATTTAAACATTGAAAACTCCAGGTAGCAATATCAACAATGTACATACCGTAAAGATAACTCGCTAAATTGCTGACAGGCACAATTAAGACACTTACACATGAGCTTTTGGCCACACCCTTTACTGGAAAAAGAGAAACACACAACATTCATTCACATAAGCAACCACAACTCACACACACCTGACTGCCAACTCCAGCAGCTCGGGCCAGACTGAAACTGTCACGTTGGATGGAAGCAGTAATCTGGAGTGGGTGGGGAAGGGATAGTAGTGTATGGGTGGGGGAAGAGAGGAGCTCTGTCAGGTGGAGTGTGCAGGGACTAGAATGGTAACAGGTGCAGCATCAGGAGGTTGTGAGGCAGGGAGGTGGGTAAAACATAGCCAAAAAGGAGAGGAGCAGGGAAAGATGGGCAAGTGTGTTTGCAGAGGATGGGAGACGAGAATTGGAAGGTGATAAGACAGAGAGGGTGGAAATTATTAGTTGGAGGGAGTGGGGCAGTATGTTACTTTAGGTTGAGATGGGAATAATTATGGGAACAGTGTGTGTGTTGTAAGGATAACACAGTTCAGGAAAGCTCGTAGTGGAAGGGAGGATCCAGATGTCTTGGGCAGTGAAACAATTATTGAAATAAAGTATATTATGTTCAGCTGCATGTTGTGCCACTGGGTAGTCTACTGTGCTCTTGGTCACAGTTTGGCAGTGGATGTTTATCCTGATGGACAGCTGGTTGGTAGTTATACCAATATAAAAAACTGTGGAATGATTGCAGCACAGCTGGTTTATGATGTGGCTGCTTTCGCAGGTGGCCTGGCCCCTGATGGGGTAGGATAAACCTGTGATGACTGGAACAGGAATTGCAGGATGGGCAGATCGGGCAGGTCTTGCTCCTGGGTCTTCCGCAGGGCTATGATACCTCTGGCAAGGGCTTGGAATTGGGAGTGGCATAGTGATGGACAAGGATGTTGTGGAGGTTCGGCGGGTGACGGAGCACCACTTTAACATAGGTAAGAAGTAACTCGGGTAGGATATCCCTCATTTCAGGACATGATGATAGGTAGTCAAAGTCCTGGTGAAGGATGTGGTTCAGTTGCTCCTTACAATATCTTGTAAAATAACAATTATTGAGGCAGGCATGCTTATTCAAGTGACATAGCTCCCACTGATTAATTGACCCTCCCTACCTAGTTGTAGATTGATAGACTAGTCATGGTGACCACATACCCTGGCTTTTTAGAGCTCTATTTTTCTGCACTCTTATGGTGTTTACAAACAATATTAATTAAATGAAATTTTGAAAAGGTATGCTGTCACAGATGACCAATGGCTTGAACAAGTGATTGAATCTGTTGTTGGCACTAAGAAACTTCACTCTGTCACTTAAGATCGGCATGTTATTCTGTAAATTCTTAAAAGATTTTGTTACGAAATATGCATGTGTTGCAAAGTCTCTGTTACCATTTTGCAAATGAGAAATGTACAGTTGCTTGCTAACTCTTGTGTCCAGTCAGTTAAACCTCAGAAACAATTTGATTCTAACTTTTTTTTGTGAAGAATGATCTGTAGCATCATCTCTCCACTGTGGCTTATTGTAATGAACAGTGTTTCTATTCCACTGTAACAGTGTTTCAAAAGGTAAATTCTGTGAGAAACTTTGGACAGTATTTACCTTTAGGAAGTCAAATTCCATGTACTGTGGATAGAAACACTTAAGTTATTAAGAGATAGGGTGGGGTGGGATGGAAAAGAAGAGGCGGGTCATACCAACCACACCTTGGGAGGAATCACCTGTTGGCAAAAATATGATGTACAGAAAATGCAGATAAATAAGTAACTTTCATTTCTCATCTGTGTGTGTTTGCAAATGTCATCAGTCAGTCCTCCATTGGGTCTTCGTCTCAGTGTTTTCTCATCTCATAGATCCAGGAAAGAACTTTGAGTCACCTGTCACCCATTCACCTGGCTACATGTCCTACCATGCTCCATTTCATTTTCATGACAATCATAATTCTATCTTCCTTTTTAATTTGTTCCCTAATCCATTTGTTTGCTTTTATGTCTCTCCAGTTAATTCCCATCATACATCTCTTCATTGCTTACTGAGAAACACTCAATTTTAGAATGATTATTTCATTGAAAGTCACTGTCCCACTCCTGTAAGTTAAAACTGGTTAGTTTTGAAAATATTATATTTATTTAGAGTTCATCTGGTCACCAATTGCAAACTTTAACACTGTAGGAAAAGATAGATTGCTGCATACCGTAAGAAAGGTATGCTAAGTTGCAGACAGGCACACTTAAGACACACAATAAAGCATCTGGCTACAGTGCTCACCAGCAAAAGAGAGAGACACACACACACACACACACACACACACACACCATTCGTACACAAGCAAGCACACCTCATGCACACATGACAGCCACCTCCAGCATCTGGGGCTGGAATGCTAAGTTGACATTCCGGCCTGAGATGCGGAAGCTGTCTTTTAATTGTGACTGTCTGCAATTTAATGTGTCTTCTTTATGGTAAGCAGCAATCTATTTTTCCTACATTGTTTATATTCCTATCTGGAGTTTCTGTTGTTCAATTTCAAACTTTCCACTACAGAAACATTTGAAGATTAGTTTCGAAAACATTTAGTTTACTCAGTGCACATCAGGTCATTTTTGCTGTTCTCTCTATTTCTTTTGTCTCACGTAGACATTGGATCGTATGAATAAAAAAGGGAACATTCTCCAGATGAGCTTCATTTGGAGCTAGTCACTGAGCAGGCCTGATTAAAATCTGAAAACTTGTGCTATAATTTCGTTGTGTTGCTACTTACAATTTTAAACTAAGCACTCAAAACATGCAGCTGAATCCTCCTGTGCTTCATTTCTATGGTATAATGGAAAAACTCCACTAACGTAATTCTCATCGCTATGACAGATGCCTGAAATATTATTGGCCACTGTGGTTACTAAACGAAATAATTAATCTCTTCCACTGAATTTTTCAAAACAGCTCCATTGCTGAAGTCTGTTGCAGGCTTTCGGACCAGGAGCTTCTGGATACTCTCCAATCAGGTGCTTCTGGATTCTGGAATGCTGTCATCAACCATGGGGTAATGCCGTATCATTCATCTTCTAAAATTAATGCATTACAGTGGTTATCTCTTTCTTTCTGTCATATATCTCTGTATCCTAGCATCATATACAGACCCAAGCCATGAAGCACTGACACTAGTAAACATTTTACTGTAATCTCATGTTGCCTGCACATTTGTACTAGGGAAACCCTTTCAGTTAATACAGTACTAGGGTAGTGGCAATCAGGGTATCAGTAGTGGCAACATTGCCATTACATGAAAGATGTGCATCCGGTGGCATGCACACTGTCCTGCAGGTCATAGCAGAAAGTCAGTTGAACTAATGCAATGAGTGGCTGTTTTTGATTCAGTTGTAGTGTGTACTATCTGAAAGAGCATGTGTGTGTGTGGGGAGGGGGGGGGGGGGGATAGTTCAATTGACCTAACTGTTAGGAAACATGAACAACATGCATGGATCAAGATTGAAGAGGAACATAGGTGGTTGAAGTGCACAACAATGTTTTCAGGGACTGCATGAGGCGTATGCTGATGCTGCATTTCCATATCGTATGGTGGCGAGATGAATGAAAGTGTTTCGGAATGGTGGGTATGTCATTGAAGACTGGTCCCATTCAGGACTTCCCCTCAAGAACTTGAGAATTGAACTTTTGCCTCCCTTCTGTAAGTGGATTGCCGTTGGACTACATCCCATCAGCTTTTATGAAAATGCACGATGCCGCATGGCGAATCTCCAGCAGAAGCTCCTGTTGTGTAAGTGGGTGTGGAGATACTGGAACATCCATTGTATTCACCCAATATGAGTCTGTGTGATTATGGCCTGTTTGCCAAAATGAAGGAAACTTTTCATGGCATGCATTATGACACAAGAGGCGACAACATCCGTGCCATTGGGTGTTCCTTGTGATGCGGAGTGATTATATTGAAGGCATGTAAAATGGTGAACGTCTATCAAAAAAGTCCGGTATGAATTATAATTGTGTTGCCACTACTTTTTATCCAAGCCATGTACATTTGTCTCTATGTAGAGATTTCATGACTATGAGCACGTGACTGAGGAGCTCCCGCCACAAGTGGAAACTGATACCCTGATTGCCACTTAACTTTTACATTTCTAGTGCTGTGTTTGTGGAGAACTGGAGCCACAAATTTGCTTGTTGGTAACGTGATGAAGAATGTCTGAAACTGTCAGTGGCACATTTGTCTGGTGTATACCTAAGTCTTCTCCTGCAACAGCCTTAATACCTGGATCTGGTAAATAGTGCAAAAATACTTTCATTTTTGCTTTGTTTGAAAGGGAACCCCCTCTTATTTCATGATTTTTGGCAAGGAAATGATTTGCCAGCCAAAATGTTTTCATTGTTAACAGGTATAAACTTGTACACTTTCTTCCTTCACTATTTCTCTGGGCTACGTATATCTTTATTCACCTTCAGAGCAACATAAATTCTGCGAAGTTTACTTGCAACTTCTCCCACATTTTTATTCAAGCTGAGAATATTCTCAGGTTAAATATATTATCCGATTTGCTTTAATCATGCACATCTGAGAATGTCCTCCGAAGTTCTGAGAATAAAGTATGTTCTCTGTTTTGTTCATATGACCTATTATCGTTGATTGCACTAATTACACTCATCAGCTTTTTGTACAACTCCATTATCGTTCGATGGAATTTTCAGTGAAATATCTGAGGTCTCTAAGCTGCTGGCATGATATTTTGGCACGGAGTCTTCCAGCTTTCTTTGGGTGAATTCTGGCAAAAATACACTGAGCTTCCCTATTTAAGTCCCCACTGACACATGCTTGGTGTACCCAGTTGTCATTGGACATGCTCTTCTTTAGTGCATCCCCTCTGCAGATTTGTGTGTGCTATGCGACGTACCCTCTATGGTTAAAGTCTTCTCATAGATATCAGTTCAATTGTCATCGCATGGTAAAATTGCAGAACAATAACACGTACAAATAGCACGAAGTTTTTCTATGACAGCATTCCAAACAGAGTCTAATGAGAAACTGCTGCCCTGACTGACAAGGGACTCTGTCAGTCATGTTTTCACCGATTCATTGATGATTGAGCCCCAGAAGTTTGACACATGGGCCAAAAAATTTGTTTCATTGTATGTCATCGTATGACTAGTAGAAATACAGAAAAATAAATCAAGGTGGCAGCTTCCACTTAGATTTTACATTGAATCTTGTCGTAGAAAAACTTTGTGCTCTATGTAGCCAGCATCGTTCTGAAATTTCGCCATCTAAAACTTTCATCACAGTGGGCGCATGGCTCAGGACACATTTTGTAGGTACATGGTGAAAGACCCTCCCGATATGGTAAAGTTAAAATTTATTAAAAAAGAAATAGCTATAATGACAGAAGCAAGGACCAACCATAAGTGTCTGCAAAGACATTAATTATGAATGTGCAGTAAGGTGGAGACAAATGAGCAAACAACACCTTTCACTTTTCTTTGTACATGATTTTGTTTCACTCTTGTATGTACAAGGGTTGTATCAAAAGTAAGGTTGCCATATTTTTTTACAAATAGAAGACATTGTTTATTGCTATTAATTTATACATTGTTGAAAAGCTTACACTTTCATCTGTTTTTCAGCATAGTCTCCATTTTTTTTTTACACGCTTTTGAAAATGATGCTCCAGCTTTTGTATTTCTACGTCGAAGAAGTCTCCCGCCAACCCATTGAGAAAGCGTGTGACTTCTGCCTGGACTTCATTGTCGCTCTTGAAGCGTTTGCCACCTAAGTGTTCCTTTAGCCTGGGGAAGAGGTGATAATCACTGGGTGCTAAGTCCGGGATGTACAGGAGAGGGGGCATAACAGTTTACCAAAATTTCTTCAAAAGCTCCTGTGTTTGACGAGCAATGTGGGGTCAAGTGTTGTCGTAAAGAAGCACTATTCCCGTGTTTGACGAGCAATGTGGGGTCAAGTGTTGTCGTAAAGAAGCACTATTCCCTCCTTCAGTCGTCCTCTCCAGCGATTCTGGATTGCTCGCCTGAGCTTGGTCAATGTTTCACAGTATCTGTCTGAGTTTATTGTCGTCCCAGGTTGCATGAAATCGATTAGGAGTGCCCCTTTACGATTCCAAAACACTGTCGCCATAACCTTTCCTGCCAATTGCGTTTGCTGGAATTTCTTTGGTGGCAATGAACTGGAGTGATGCCACTGACGAGATTGTTGTTTTGTTTCGGGGGTGTAATGAAACACCCACGTTTCATCTCCCGTGACATTAGAGTCCAACAACTTCTAGTTGCCTCCCCCCTCACATTGTTGAAGAAACCTGCAAGTACAGTCAAGGTGTTGCTCCTTGTGTCTGTCAGTCAGCATCCGGGGGACCCAGCGAGCACACACCTTGTGATAACCCAATGTTTCGTTAAAGTTCTTTCAATTGTGCCATGGGAAGCTTTAGGAATGCATTCAACAAGTTCTGATCTTTGAGCAGCTCACTGTTGATCTTCTCGACAATTGCATCCGAAACCGGCGGTCTTCCACTCCGTTCTTCATCGTGAACTTCTGTGCGACCCTCAGCAAAAGCTCTGCACCATTTGCGGATGTGCTGACTGGACATGCACTGTTCACCATAAACATGAGTCAGTTGCTGATGAATCTCCATGGGCGGTAACTTCCTTGCTTGGAGAAACATGAGTACTGCTTAAACCTTGCACTTGGCGGGAGCAGCGATCAACACTTCCCTCTCTGATGGCTACCAAGCCAACACTGAGCGACGTAGTGAATAGCGGACAGGCCGACTTGAGAGTGGAGGAACCACTGCACACGGCACTGTTGTCGGATTTAGCCTAGCACCTTCCCTTGAGGCTGTAGCTCATTTGGAACCTTACTTTTGGTACAACCCTCGTAGAAGGATGGTTAAGATGTATTGCTCGAAGTATGACTGGCTACAAGTGTTTTGTATTATGTGTGATTATGAATAAGAGAAGACTTAAAAACAGTATTAAGTATTTTTATTGAAGCGAAGTGGAGCCAAGTTGGGAGGATGGTCGTATTTCGTAAGATTAACAGAAGTATAAGAGCCTTCAGAAGACGACAAATGTAATTAAAATAGATATATTGATGAAAACACACACACACACACACACACACACACACACACGTTAAAGTATGACTGGCTACAAGTGTTTTGTATTATGTGTGATTATGAATAAGAGAAGACTTAAAAACAGTATTAAGTATTTTTATTGAAGCGAAGTGGAGCCAAGTTGGGAGGATGGTCGTATTTCGTAAGATTAACAGAAGTATAAGAGCCTTCAGAAGACGACAAATGTAATTAAAATAGATATATTGATGAAAACACACACACACACACACACACACACACACACACACACACACACACGTTAAAGTGAATAAAGTGAATAAAGAATAGCACAATGCCATACACGCCAGAACATCTACTAATAATGCAGTTGTACTATCCTTTAATTTTTTCCATTTTAATTATATATCTTTTTTTATTGTTATAAAACAACTATCGACCTAAGTGCCACGACATCTACTTCATACACCGCAAGCCACCTAATGGTGTTTGGCGGAGGGTACTTTCGGTTCCACTATCTGATCCCTCCAACCCTGTTCCGCTCGCGAATATCAAGTGGGAAGAATGATTGTCAGTAAGCCTCTGTATTGGCTCTAATTTCTCAAAATTTATTCTTGTGGTCAATTTGTGAGATATATGTGGGGGAAGTAATATGTTTCTTGACTCTTCCTGAAAAGTGCTGTCCCGAAATTTCAATGGTAAATCTCTCTGTGATGCACAACGTCTCTCTTGTAACGTCTGTCAGTGGAGTTTGTTTAGCATCTCCGTAATGCTCTCTCGCCAGCTAAACGATCCTATGATGAAACGCACCGCTCTTCATTGGATCTTCTCTCTCCCCATAGATGAATAATACTCAAGAATTGGGCGAACAAGCGCCTTATGAGCCACTTCTTTCATCAATGATTTACATTTCCTTAAGATTCTTGCAATGAATCTGAGACCTGTGTCTGCTTTTCCCACTATCTGTTATATAGGATCATTCCAGTTACGGTCACTCTGGATAGTTACGCCTAGATATTTTATGGCAGACACTGTCTCCAGCTGTTTGTCATGAATAGTGTAGCTGTACAGTTGTGGATTTCTTTTCCTATGTATGCACAATATGTTACATTTATTTACATTCAGGGTCAACTGCCAGAGTCTGCACCATTCATCAATTCTCTGCAGGTCATTCTGCAAATTTTTACTGTCCTCTGGCATTGTTACTTTGGTATAAACAACTGCATCATCTGTGAATAGCCTTAAAGAGCATCCTGCGCTTTCTACTAGAACATTTATATATGTTGTGAACAGCAACAGTACTATCACACTTCCCTGTGGTACTCCAGATATTACCTTTACATCTGTCGATTTAGTTCTGTTAAGAGCGATGTGTTGAGTTCTGTTTGCAAGAAAGTCTTGAATCCAATCACAGGTCTGCTCCGATACTCCGTAAGTTCATATTTTTCTCATGAAACCGCAATGCGGTGTCAAATTCTGAAATCAAGGAACATGGCATCAGCCTGAGTGTCATTGTCCACTGTGCTGTGCATCTCATGGACGAACAGAGCGAGCTGAGTTTTGCAGGATCTCTGTTTGCGGGATCAATGTTGATTTTTATACAGGAGCTGTTCATTTTCCAAGCACGTCATAATTCTTGAGTATAAAACAGGGCACCAGTTGTAAGTAGGGTTTGTTAACTATTGTTATAGTAAGAAATTTCTGTGATGTTGTTATTAGTCATTCAACCAATTGTATTTTCTGTTTACATGAATCACAATGGGGAGCAAGTAAAGCAAAAAGGAAAAAATTCAGGAGAAAATTTTGGAAAGAAATAAGAATTGGGCCCAGGTTTGCATGGTTAAGCTTGTTAGAGCTTCTTTTGATGTTGACAGAAACCTTTTCCACATTATTTCCTTCCTTGAATTTTACTGTGGAAAATTTGCAGGAATTTTTCAGTGTGATACGCATTGCCAGTAAAACATGAGTTGTGAAACAACAGTTTGCATATCATAACAGACATAAAACAGGCTTTGACATTGCGTAAATTACAATTATCAAGTGTAATATTTAGCATATGACGTTTTAACATTTTTTGTGAAATTTTTATATTCGCATATTCATACAACATGACAGAAAAAAATATGTCCATTGTTGATAGCAATAGCGAAAATGCAATCAGTCGAGATGGCGTAGAATTGCACGATTAAACAATTGAAGTTCAGGTGCCATCCATGCCTACCACAGAAAGTTTAAGTAGGTCAGAGGTAAGTGTTGCAGGACCCGCCGGGGTAGCCCAGAGCGCTGCTTCCTAGACACAGGTAGGCGTTCTGGCCCCAGATCAAATCTGCCCCGCGGTCTAATGATGAGGGCTGGTGTGCTGGCCAGCCTCGATGTGGTTTTTAGGCGGTTTTCCACATCTCACTTGGTGAATACCGGGCTGGTCTCCACGTTCCGCCTCTGTGACACGACTCGCAGACATTTGAAACATGTTTGCACTATTCCATGGCTTACACTAGATGCAGACAGCTGGGGTACACTGATTTCGTCCCGGGGGGTTCGGGGTGGCAACAGGATGGGGATCCGGCCACCCCTTGAAATTAACATGCCACGTCTGTTTAACCATAACGGCAGACCCCATAAGTCAGGATAAATGCTTGGAAAGAGAGAGAGATGGGTGTCGTAGGTGTGAGAAATGATAGAGATGCTCCACAGCAGAATAACATTGACGACAAAATGTCACGCATCTCCCAGAGTTTTATACCGCTCAGGAATGAAACATTGGAGAGCAATACAAATATGAATCTTGACAACACACACATTAACTTGGAAAGTAAAGCTGACAGCAACCACAGTAGTACAACTGATACAGTGCTATGGCAGTTATTTTTTAACATAAACATGAATTAGATAATATGAACAATTTCAGTGATATGAAACAAGATATGAATACCAAAATTGATAGTTCGACACACGGTAAAATGGCAACAAAACACTGTTACACAAGATCTAAATACAATGAAACAAGAACAAAAACAAGTATTCAAGGATTTGCAATACATGGTCTCAGAAGTTCAACGACTTAGCAAAAAATTTTTGCTCTGAAATTGAAAAATTGAATGATATGAGAAAAACAATTAAAGAATGAAGTGATTTCTGAAGTTAACTGTAACATTACAGAGTTAAAACAGAAGGTAGCTTCTTTTAATGACCATCAAGATCTAATAGAGCAACAGATAAAGAAAATCACATATGCGAACACAAATATTGAAGCCACAGAAAACCAGTAGTGTTTGACAGTAAAAATGGTAACATCTGTCGTTAACAAACTAAACAAAGACTATGGTAGTGTACCTCAAGCTGTAGAAGAGCTTACTTTAAGGTTAGCAGAATTAGAAGTTGACTCTGCATGTGCTAAGAAGGAGAGGGAGGGGGGGGGGGGGGGGGGAAGAGAGAGAGAGAGAGAGAGAGAGAGAGAGAGAAAGAAAGAATCAATGAAAATCTAAGTGATATTAGTCAAGCTGAAGCAGGTACGTTAGATAAGGGTAATACTATTGCAGAGAAGTTAGTAACCAATTGGAAGTTACACACAAATGTAGTGGAAAAAGCTATTCAGAAAAAAGAAAATGAAATAGTAAAAAAAGTAAACACTAACCTACAAGCCGCGGAAGGTAGGATCCGCAATCTTTTAGAAGAAAATATTACCTGATCTCGAAATATACATGTAAATAATTCACTGGCTACAGTGAACAAACCACAATCTGTCAGTATTTATCCACAAATTGTCATGAGTCCTACAACAGGTACCAGTGACAGTTGTAGAGTGCAAAATGAAAACTTACCCACAACTCCAACACCTGAGCAGTTACCAACCGGAATTACAGGTAACTACAATAACAACATTCTGTGTTCAGACTTAATGACCTATCTAGACTCTGAGAAGCTCATCTGTAGAAACCAACATGGTTTTAGGAAACAGTGGTCATGTGAGACACAGTTGGCCCTCTTTGTGCATGATATACAACAGGCTCTAGATACCGGCTCCCAGGTTGATGCCATATTTCTCAACTTTCGAAAGGCGTTCGACTCAGTTCTGCACTGTCGCTTTGCTCCAAAAAGTGCACGGTTACGATCTATCTGATGATATATGCGGTTTACGATCTATCTGATGATATATGCGGTAGGGTAGAAAGTTTTCTGACAGACAGAGAACAGTATGTCGTCCTGAATGGGGTGAGTTCAACAGAAACAAGCGTAACTTCAGGTGTGCCCCCGGGAAACTTAATAGGTCTGCTGCTTTTTATGATTCACATAAACGATCTGATTGATGGTATTGACAGCGGCATCACACTGTTTGCCGATGATGCTGTAGTCTACAGGAAAGTAGTATCACACATAAGTTGTGAACAAATCAATAAGGATTTGCAGAAAATAAATGCGTGGTGTAATGACTGGCAGTTATCTCTCAATATTAGTAAGTGTAAGCTACTGCATATAACAAGGCGAAAATCCCCATTAATGTGCGAGTACAAAATAAATGCTCAGTCTGTGGAAGCGGTAACATCCGTCAAGTGTCTGGATGTGACTATTCGAAATGATCTCACATGGAGGTGATCATATTACACAAGTAATGGGCAAAGCGAACTCTAGATTGCAGTTTATTTGTTGAATCCTGAAGCGATGCAGTCCTTCAACAAAGGATATTGCTTACAATACGTTAGTTTGTCCAGTCTTATAGTATTGTTCGTCTGTATGGTACCCTTACCAGTTGGGTCTGATTCAAGACATTGAGAAGGTTCAAAAAAGAGCAGCAAGATTCATGACTGGTACATTTAGCCATCGCGAGAGCGTTACAAATCTCATAGATAATTTGAAGTGGGACACACTTGCAGATAGACGAAGCGCTAAACGGAAGGGGCTGCTCACTAATTTCCGAAATCTGATCTTTGCCGAGGATGCAGAGCATATATTATTACCACCTACTTTCAAATCGGGGCAATGATGGGGGGAGAGTATGACTTTGGCGTGAATTGTGCCCCCCGCCACACACTGTTTGGTGGCTAGCGGAGTATAGATGTAGAACGTAAATACGACAGAAAATGCCACGTGTCTATCAACTATTTTTGCAGATGAAGGTTTGTTGAGACAGCGACAGTTTCCTACATTCACTACCGTAGGTAAAAGAATGAATCCAGTAGTATTTATCAGTGCTTTTCCTCATGTATTTACACGCAACTGGAAGGAAGCACAGAAAATCAGATTTTTCGTGGGATATACGCAAGGTGACATTCTTTCATGGGCAACTGAAGTGGCCAAACATTGCAGCACTTATATACCATTTGAACAAGCTTTCCTTGACAAATACAGGTTTGAGGCAATACAAGAAAGACTCAGGTGTGAGGTTTGAAACCCCGCACAATTCAATGGCAAATACAGTAGTCTACGCAAATACTTCGAAAAATACCTGAACAAGACACGCTACTGGAAGAACTCAATATCACATATTAAAAATTTTGAAAAGTCGTTTACCACTGCAAATTAGAGAAAAATTAGTCACAACACCTGATCATGACCCTGAATATTCTCTGTCAGTGCTCGATTCTATCAACTTAATCTGTGACGTGTACCAAACAGAGCAACAGAAAATCGGGCACTACAACTTAGTTATTTAAATCAGTCAGCAAAATGTGATCCAAATACACAGCAGGGATGGTACACACAACAAAGTTACATACCCAGAGGTAACGAGAACAGAAAAAACAAACGATTTAAAAGAAATTTTCAAAACAAAAGGAGTAATTTCAATCCACCATCAAAAGGCCATATGTCGAATATAAAAAGAAACAGTCAACCACAGCAGTGTCTGATGCTTGGCAACAATGCCATGCTTTATGTTATAGCCAATTTTTGGGCCGCAAAGTAACGGTTCAGCAGTTTTTGCTAATAATACGAACACTCGCAAAGGAATGTCGCGAGCAGCCAAACACACAAATTGGCGAAGTACCCACATTGTGCAACTAACTGAAATTACTCCAGATTATTAATTAAGTCACACTACGCCATCTGAAAACCCCAACTGATTGCAGTTAAGCCCCAGGCTATTGACCTCTTGAAGTGGGGGCAAAGCAAAATTACAAACATGTTTCATAAGATTTGACAAACAAGGTAACATCAAGGATTGTTTATATCAGCAGATACAATGGATAATATCCAGGAAGAATAAGTACAAGCAGTCATTAAGGTGAAAACATTTAGTATTGACACACAGTTAACTTTAGATACAGGTTCAACTACCAACCTAATGTCAAATGCATTTTTCTGTGAATTGAAGAAGGGAGGCAAATTCCCAACATTTCCTGTCCAAAATTGCAAGGTGCAAACGGCTACAGGCAGGAAGACTAAATTGGTTAAGCATCAGGCACTTATTCCATTACAAATTGAACATTTTACAGTGAAGTGCAATTTTCTTATAATTGACAAACTTAATCATCTTCCTGGCATACACACATTTAAAACTACAAAACACAGATTGACATGCCACTTTTATGTAAAGGATCAGATTTTTTTTCTATTGATTTAGTCAAAACACCTGATAAAATTAACAAAAACAGACCAAAGTCTAATCTAATAGTACTTTATTCCTTTCCAACTGTATATTTCACAAACAAATTTCATCCTGGGCAAGAAGCAAACACTGATGTTAGTCATGAAATGGTAGAGCACAAACTAAGTGAATCATAGATAAAAAAATGATATGCAATGACAAGAACTTGTTATTTAAGTATGCAAATGTTTTCAGTAGGGAGCCAGGAGTAATCAAAGACTATAAATATAAATTTGAAGTTTATCCACATGAAACATTTTGTGTAATATCATATCCTATTCCATGGACAAAATGAGAAGCAGTAAGGGAAGGAATCAATCATATTATTAAATGTGGAGTTATACAACCTTCATTTTCACCCTATTGTAGTACAATATTGGCAGTAAGTAAACCAGACTGATCTGTAAGAATAGTTCTCGAAGCTGGAGGTATCAATAAGATTTTAGTACCAGTACACATAAGACCAGACAACTTGGACGAACAGCTGTGAAAGTTTTACAATACATAACACTTCGGTATACGCAACTCAAGGTGTCCTACTGGCAAATAAAGCTCCACCAATGAAGTTGAAAATATACTGCACATTGTTTGTGGTGGCAGAAGTGTTCTACCTTTTAAACTGAACATTAGTGCAGGCATATTTATATCTGCAGTAGACAAGGTTGCTTAGCATTAGCAAAGTCACTATTTATGTAGATGACATGCTAATGGCCACACCAATTGGTTAGAACATATCAGGCTGATTGAACAGGTACTTCAATGATTTGCAGCTTATGGAGTAACAGCCATTTTGGTAGGGAGCAAGTCAGATTTTTAGGACATGTTGTGTTGGAACAACGTATATTACCTTATCCGAAAAAACTTTATGCCTTATGCAACTGTCCAGCTCCAGGGGATAAAAGAACAACTAAAAGCTTATTTAGGACTAGCATCCTTTTTTCGTAAATTCGTACCACAGCAACTGATGAACAGTGATGCACTACTCAACTTGTTACGAAAAAATAGGCCCTGCTTATGGGATGATAAGTGTCAGGAGGGCTTTAATAACATTAAGCAGGCATTAGTCAATGCAAACATTCTTAGCCACCACGACATGTCCAATGATTTTTTTTTTCTATGCACAGATGCCTCATCTCAGCGGCTGGGGGCATGCTTGTTTCAGATGCGAGAAGAAGGTAAAGAAGTCATCAGTCTTGCTAGCTGAACATTACCAGAAGCAGAAAGATCTTACTCTGTGTCATAATTGGAAAGTTTAGCTGTAATATGAATATTTAAAAAGTCTGAATATTTTTTGTGGGGTAAGAGTACCAAAGTTTACTGTGACCATCAGTCACTGTCATTTCTTTTAACATGGAAACTATTGCACCGTAGAGTATCTAGGTGGGTGTCTATATTTACAAGAATTCAATTTACACACACACACACACACACACACACACACACACACACACACACACGTGCGCGTGGAATTTATAAGACACACACGTGAAGTATGGGGACGTTATGGAGTAGGAAAATGTACTGAGTTATTTTCCAAATTTGAGAAGGCGAGTCCTGCATGTAATAAGAAAATGCGCCACATGTCAAAATATATCGAGCTACACCCAGCACTCACAAAAAATCCTCTAGATACAGTATCCCTGGACATAGCTGGTCCATATCCAAGAAGTAAAGTAGGAGTAAGATACATAGTAGCACTATACGATATTTTCTTGAAACATATCAAAATGTAAGCCTTTAAAAATGCAACAGCCACAAATAGAAAAATAATTGAGGAAGACTGAGAAGAGTAAGTAAACCAAAGGTACTACTACTAACTGATAGTGCTTAATATTTCATTGGCAGAAGTGGAAACAATTTATGACCTCACAGGGCATAAAACATGTATTAGTAAGCTTTTTCACCCTGAAGCAAGCCCACTAGAACAAGTTTTTAAAGAATTTAACTAGTTTATTAGGACATACTCCCCTCACAAACACACCCGATGAGTACCGTATTTACTCGAATCTAAGCCGCACCTGAAAAATGAGACTCGAAACAAAGGAAAAAAAAAAAAATTCCCGAATCTAAGCCGCACCTGAAATTTGAGACTCGAAATTCAAGGGGAGAGAAAAGTTTTAGGCCGCACCTCCAAATCGAAACAAAGGTGGTCCATTGTAATATGAGACACAATTTAGGTCGAATGAAAGACGAGACAGCTACAGTAGTTTGGTTCGAGTCGTAAGCTTAGCAGTTAAGCTTTACCAGGAGTAGCTATGCGTCAGGCGCTCCGTCCGTATTTATACGGTTACCCTTCCTTTTTCACGTGCTTCGTCTGGTTTGAATCGATTGCTTATTTTGCTTTGATCTGATAAGCGCCGTTTTCTTTGTTATAGGTGTTTATGTCACTCTAAGCTGAAAATGCATTACTGTACTGTGTCATGCATTGTTTGTCGCATTTTGATAGTGCGTGTTTACGGCCTGTCGCCGCTCGCGGCATGACTTGCTTTTGTGCGCGCTAACGCCGCTTAAAAAAAAAGAGGAATCGTCTCATTAGCGAAACAATGGCAAGAGACTGCTATTTGTTGTTACTTACACTGCTGCTTTCTTTGATAATGATCAACAATAACCAAATGCGTATGATAGAACATGCGTATGATAGAACATGTTCTAAACGAGAGTTTTGCGAAAATTTTCCTCCGTTTGAAAATCTTTGCGGCCGCTTCTTTAGTACATCAAATTCTGCACAGAAATTAGTCATCTTACATTTAAAATCTAGTCAGTTGCCGTGCTTCATTTCTGACTGTATCACTATTAGGCATAAGAATATAAACACGACACGATACGTATATTCTTCCGCGTTTGCTGTTGTCTCAACTCTAGTTTCGTAGTTTATTACGCAGACAGGATTTAAATGAGATAGCAACAAACACGAAAGAATACATGGCAAAATGTTTATATTCGTATTATTCTTATGGTGAAGAGAATACTGCATGTGATTCACATTTCATCAGGTTCCTATTAGCAACCATCTCTTCTCACAGGTAGGAAAAAACTCGGAATGTAGAGTTGGCCATATTGACAAACATCCCTAACAGTCTTGCCAGTCGGATTTTCGTAATACATTGAAATTCTGCTACATTCGAAGATGAACAATACGGAATTTGTATTTACTTCGTTGGATAATGTATGAAAATGCAGTGGTCGAAACTAGGGGCGGAGAAAAAAAAAGCTCGTCTTCTACCTTTTTTTTAAATTTATTTACTGATGCATAGGTTTTGGCGCCAGTGTTTATCTTTGTGCCCACAAAGCATGCTTGTGTAGCGCTACATATATTCGACGGCAGAAGTTAGTTGTGGCGGCACCTATCAACATTTTTCAGAACTTCCGCTTGCTTTGCACTCGATTCTAAGCCGCAGGCGGTTTTTTGAATTACAAAAACCGGAAAAAAAGTGCGGCTTAGATTCGAGTAAATACGGTAGAATATGTAACTCCTCGAACTTATCAATGACCTTCCACATCCTTCAACAGGTTTCACACCCAACGAATTGACGTTCCGGAGTCGCCCATACCAAAAGTATTCGCTACAGAAATGACACTGCAAGACAAATACATTCAAAAACGGCCAAGTATAGAAAGAAAATTTATAATAAGAAACTGATAAGTGTTACACAGTTTTTTGAAGGGTAACGAGTCCTCTTGCAGACGCACCCTGAATCGACAAAAATTGGCAAACTGAATAAGAAGTGGCAGTTACTCTATTGAAGACCATATATAATTTCCAAAATAACTTTCCCTGGAATGCACAGATTAGTCTGAGAAAACAGGGAGAGACAAGGGTCTCCACCCTGATGAAGATATAAAAGCTTTTATAGAATAATGAAGCTAGGTAGCATTTTTCTTTCTGTCACAAGATAACGGTATATAATGTACACACCTCTAAGGGTAATGTTTTTTCTTCTGGGGTGTATTTTAGGATAAAGTAATGTGTAAGTAATTCTTTTGATTTGTACAAGTAAGCATAAAATCAACAGGAATGAGAAGTAATACACCGCTTCACGTGAAGCGAAAGTATAAACAAAATTGCCTTATGGCTCAGCTGTGCACACTCAACAATACATGGTTATGTTAGTAGTAGGAGACGAGGCATTTGACCTGTGGGCATGTGCGACAGACTGGCAGAAGGCACAACCAAATAGGAATGCGATATGTACTTCGTATTTAAGTTAGGTACTTGTAAACGGAAATACTAAGCAATTACATCTAATGTCTAAGAACTAAGGAATCTATTGATATTATGTACACATAGATTTAATTAAATCCTAAACTTATGTACAACACAATTACAAGCAAAAGGAAGAATTATGAAGAAATATGTGATGTGTAAACTAACAAGAAATGATAAAATACCTTAGGGAATGTCAAATAATTCTCTTTGCAGGGTAAATGATCATGAAGGGTAACAGAATAAACAAATGTCTATAAATTTAAACGAAGTATGGAAATATCTGCGGACGGATGTAATGACCAAATGTATCAGTGGCCACCGAGTTACATAATGCAGTAAGTTTTAGTTTTAAGTTCTTTCTTTCAGGCATCAGTGCATCGTCGCGGTGCAGATGAAGAGAATTACATCAAGAATAGCAGGTACCAAATGAAGAAACAGGCCACACCTCGAGTAAACAACTTAGTTGTAAGGATGTTTATAGAAAGGTTATAAGGCAATGAAAAATAAAAATTTGCATTGTCACAGTGTACCTCCGCGACATTTATCAGTAGCTATTCGCTGCAGAGTACACACTAACATTTAACCCTGTGATTTTACAAAAACCAATTAATTTTTATCGTGTGACATGAAAGCATAAATAATGACATTTCCAGGTGTTCGAGAAAGAAAGGTCTACAATGGTTGAAACTCATTCATACTTAATACTAAGCTGCATGTGGATTGAAGTAAGCACCAATAGCGCATGAAGAAACATGATAGTACATGAATGATTAATCAGTACCCGTCATTTCCATGAAATAAGAGTTCCTTGGCAACTAGTCCATGATTGTACGAGTAACATTTGCTCATAAATCCTTGAACCAGTAGATGAGTATTTCCTTCCTTTCTTCCTTCCCAAAGAAAGGAGGCGGCGCCAAGCATAGTTAGGCCTGCATAATGTTTTAGTCACATTGTGGATGTTTTTTTTTCTTTTTTTTCTTTTTTTTTTTCTTCTTCCTCCCTCCTCTACCTAAGGAAGAAATGAGCTCCCATAAGTGATAAAAGCCTATCTATGAAATGAAGTACAATGAATCATATGCTTGTATTGTACCATAATGTGTTATGCAATTAATTTGTATATGTGATGTGAACGAATGTAAGTTAAAACAACCGAAAAAACAGTAGTAACAGAACCCAGTTAATGAAAAATGTAAGACATTTTAAAACTTCAGAAATTTATGTTCGTAGTATAAGCGACGTATGGAATGTCAAGCATAGGTATCGTTGTAACTCAATACTTGTAAGGATTTTCATTGGAAACCAAACTCCATGTAAAGGAGTGAACTTTAGAGACAAGCAATTTATGCAATGGTTTGGATGGCTATGAGTGTCCTTCAACAAATTGGACTGTGAAGTGTGGTGTCATTAACATACATGTGCAGTGAAGTACTCTCTGAGTAGTGTGTCTCTCAATGCCTGATACATTAATAAGTGAACTAGTTGTTTGAGGCAGTATTACCTCGTCGACAGATGCTGTTGGCCAGGGTTCTCTACACTGAAAATGGGAGTACGAGGGGTAATAATGATGCCTGGACCGTAAAACTGGAGATCTTCTGACACAGCGTCAGATTTTGAACAAACACTCACACACACTGCACCCAGAATGAAGACAAATCCCACAGGAATTATTTAATATGTAATATGCAGATGAAAGTATGTAATACTCAGATGAAAGTATGACACTCAATGTGAAATTGACACTAAGAAAAAGAGTGCACATGTGTGATGGTAGCAACTAGCATGTTGACCATTAGCGGCTCGTGCTGAGCCACCAAACCTACTAGTGCCCAAGCACTAAACCCGGCAGCTAGGTCGAAGCAAATTGAACATTACTGTCAACACTAAATTCAAATATGTACTGAACTATCATATTAATAATATGAATATAATAGAGAGAAATATTCCACGTGGGAAAAATATATCTAAAAACAAAGATGATGTGACTTACCAAACGAAGCGCTGGCAGGTCGATAGACACACAAACTAACACACACAAAATTCAAGCATAAAGGTATATGTGTGGATGGATATGTGTGTGTGTGCGAGTGTATACCCGTCCTTTTTCCCCCCTAAGGTAAGTCTTTCCGCTCCCGGGATTGGAATGACTCCTTACCCTCTCCCTTAAAACCCACATCCTTTTGTCTTTCCCTCTCCTTCCCTCTTTCCTGATGAGGCAACAGTTTGTTGCGAAAGCTTGAATTTTGTGTGTTTGTGTGTGTTAGTTTGTGTGTCTATCGACCTGCCAGCGCTTCGTTTGGTAAGTCACATCATCATTGTTTTTAGAACTATCATATTATCTATATAATCTTTCAATTTCTGATAGAACTTTAACATACATAGAATAAGTTGACATATCCATTCCATTAAATTAAAGTGAAGCGGACAAGAAAAGGGCATCGACCCCTATCGGCAAATAAAGTTAAAATTTATTTTTTTAAAAAAAAGGCACATACAAAATGACAGAAGCAAAGATGCATCGGCAAAGACATTAATTATGAATGCGCGGTAAGGCATAGACAAATGAACAAAAAACATCATTCACTTTTCTTAGTACACGATTTTGTTTCACTCTCTCTTGTATGTAGAAGGATGGTTAAGATGTATTGCTTGAAGTATGATGGGCTATGAATGTTTTGTATTATATGAGATTCCGAATAAGAAAAGACTTTATAACAGTAAGTATTTTTATTGAAGTGGAGCCAAATTAGGAGGAGTTCCTTCATCTTGTGAGGCACTGATGTCCTTGGAGTCGGCTGCCTGCATCTACGATTGAAATTTAGGAGAGGAAGTCCATGGTCCTGTTTCATAAGATTAACAGAAATATAAGAGCCATCAGAAGACAACAATTATAATTAAAATATGCTTAATGATGGACACACACATAAAAAGTGATGTAAGCTAAAGTGAATGAAGACTAGCACAATTTCATACATTCACAATATTTATAATGACAGTGGCATGTAAAGTGCCCGCTGCCACACACCGTTGGGTGGCTTGCGGAGTATAAATGTAAATGTAAATGTAGATGTAATAATGCAATTGTACTATCCTTCATTTGAATTCTTGTTGAAACTAAATTTGGTGCAATGAAGAGTCTTCCTCACAACTTAAGAAAAATACAATGCAATGTACCAGTACTGAAGTTACACAAAACATATTTTGCTGCAACTTGGTGCTTAACAAAAAGTCAAATTCATTACACATACTGTTGAGGCATGAGTAAAAATTACATGTCCTTTTTGTTTGAGATCTAAAACATAAGTACTCTCAAGTGAGATTGTAACAAAAATTGTAAAAAGAAATTAATATTCTTTTGAAACTGTCCTTTGTTACAAGGATAATGTTAAAAACCTATCTTTGCCGTCTTCTGTGGCGATGTACCAATTTCTTATTACTAATGAGGAACAGAAAACATTCATATAAATTAATAGTGCGAGAAAAAACAAAAAGGTATTACAGAATTGCCCCCCCCCCCCCGCCCCCACTGTTCTCTGACATTGTATGGAGCTGTACAGTCTTAGGCAGTATAACATGATTAATCAGTTGATATCTAGTGTGTGTAACTAAAAGGAAAACAAGTTATAAAAAAGGGGTACAAATATCAAATTCTGTGTGTATTCAACAACTCTTGGTCAAGTCTCTTTTGTTATTGTGCCCACGCACGTGGCAAGTAGTTGGTGGGGTAGCACCGTGACTTTAACGGTTGCGTCCTCGTGGAATACTTTTAACTTGTGCGTGTCCTTATCATACGGAGTGAAACAGCGAAGTAGTTGTGTATTGAACCGTGGATTCCTTCACAAATAATTGTTCATTTCGTGGTAACGGTGTGCGTGCTTGTGAAAATTTCGATGCTGTGAGAAAAGACCTCCGATTTTACGGTCCGGGACCCATTGTTAACCCATTGTAATGCACTTATACAGTAGAGAGAAATCTGACGATCAGTACCTTACAATAAGGTAGGTTTCTTATAAAACACTTCTCCATTTATTCAGAACTGAATGTAGTTTAGTAAAAAATTTTGTAGATTTGCACATGCGTACTAAGTGTCACTTTTGAGAAAAAAGTCACTTTTAAACAGGTTCCTTGCTGAATTGCCGTCCAACTCTATTAATCGCTTATTTTGCATAAAATGTCTGCTTTTGCATGATGTCACTCTTTAAACCAACTGTTATTTAAATTGTTACAATTTTAATACATTTGTATACTACATATTATTGCTGACATCCCACTTACACTTACTTCACAAACAGATTTTGATTCTTTTCATAAACAGTAATATCACTTTACTTTGTAAATAATAGGCTCATTTACATTCCTATTATAGAATAAATATGTGTAACCTCAGTTGCACTGATCATCCTTATATGCATTCATATGTTTGTGTATCATGAACCTTTACTTAAGAAACATTATACATAATTCCATTCACATTATTCGTGGGAGCTTGTTATTTATTTATGGAGCAGGAGGAAAAGCATTGGCTTCTACTTCAAATACACTATGTGCTGCTTGTCTAACTACACGTAGTATCGCCTCTAGGAATGAAGGAAGGAATCTGTATGACTACAGACCCATTTGATTACAAAGGAAAGCATGTATAACTCAATATCGTGTTACAAGAAGACTCTCAATCAGCATTGTTCATGGTAGATTCTTGTTATGTTCCTACTACATTGTTTACATCAGACAATGTGTAACTTAAGTACTCATGACACGTGTTTAATTGCTGTAAATGTTGTTGTCATTCGATATGTAAAAATAATACTCCTGTTTATAATGATCACGTACATATACACACATACACATTACAAAGAGAAAAATGGGTGTTGGGGTTTCTGAAGCAGTGATTGTACCCTGTGTGTAGGTCGGCTCGTTACTTGTTCGGTAACATCAAACCTATATCATTGTGACGTCGCTTACTGTACTGCTACTGCATAAATTTTGAATTGTTCATTCGTATCACTTTTATATATATAATATTTCTTACAACTAAATTTATTCATTTGAGGTGCAGCCCATTAAACTTGTATGGTACATGCCACTCTTGAAGCTTATCATCTCTTCTTTCACGCCATGTTGATACACTGGTTGTTGAAAAGAAAAAATTTAAAACTAACTTAAAACTAAATGTGTAGTAGCTCAGTGGCCATTCATTCAGCCACCCTTCTACGTCAGTATGCTGCAGTTTTATTTGATTGTTCTACCCAGTACATCACCAGCTTCACTTACCTTTAGTGCGTAAAGAAAAGTACCTATAAAGTTCTATGAAGTGTGAGATACTTGTGCTCCTGTCTCTGTATCCTGCTTTCATCTTAGCTGTCATTGTATCATGTAGTTCACTTTCTGTAAATGCCTGTATATAATAGGTTAACATTTTCATGTAATATAGATATTACTCGTAGTCTCTTGTACATTTCCTTAGTTCAACATTGCATATATATATATATTAGATGTAGTCCACCCTAAGTTTCTAGTTATAATATAGTTCTTCCTTCCTATACATATATATTTCATGTAAATATGTGTTTGGGCGAGTTGCATTTAATTGCATTAGCTGTCGGTCATTTATCATGTCAGTTGTCTAATAATTAAATCTCCTTCAGCCATATTTGCTCTCACCTTGTCTGCTGAAGTAGCTCACTGATGCAATTTTATCAGTGTGTGCATTGCAGGTTCTGCTCTACTTTGCCGCTCTTTGCATCAAGCGAAGTGTTGTATTGTTCAATATTTTTCTCAATTTCACTTATCTGCTAATTTATATATCAAAATAAAAGTAAAAACCTCTTTCCTTAACACTAGTATTAAAAAAAAAAAAAAAAAAAAAAAAAAAAAAAAAAAAAAAAAAAGCAGAAATTAAATTTCTATTTTGTACGCTATGTACAGTCATTATCTCTCTCATCTGGAACAGACATGCCCCGAGACCCCATGTGGAGGCATCTGTGCTCAGGCAGAAGTCCTTTAGTGTATCGGTGTGACTAAGCATATTTGCATTAACTAATGCCGCTTTTTTCATCCAAGAAATGGGATATGATGATACACAAAAAGTTTCATGTGGGTAAACATCCATTTTGTACTGATAATCCTTCATAACTCTGGGTTGTTTTCCATACTTAAATAACAGATCTGTAAGTTCCTGTTCATTTAAGGTGCTGGACTCACTCATCTTGTGCTCTACCATTTCATAGTTTACATCTGATTCTGGCACATGTTAATTATAGTGAGCATTTAATACAGTAGGAAATACAAATTGAACTGTCGTATCAGACTCCTCCTTCTGCTGGACCTTCTTGTCAGATGTTTTTGGTAAATCGACAGAAAATACCTGTTCGTTTACACTGAAGTAGCATTTGCCAGTTCCTTTGTCAATTTGCATTTTATAAGTTCTAAACGTGTCCATCCCAATCAAACAATTTACTATTAATTTTCAATGATGAGGAAATTACATTTGACAGTAAAGTGTTCTATTTTCAGTGGAATAAGTGCTTCTAACTTCTCGACTTTTGATTTGTTTCCAGTGGTCGTCTGTATTCTACATTTCTGCGCTGGGAATGTGGGAATTTTACCCCTTTTCTTTAACTCTCAGAAAAATTCAGAGTTCAGAACTAAGTGTACTGCCATGTTAAATAATATTGTTTTTATAATTGCCTGTATCTGCTCTTTATACACGTTTTCTTGAATTTCCTTCTCATGGCAGTATAAATCATGTTTCATGTCACCTTGTTCATTGTATCTCACAAAACATGTGCTTATAAGTGTATTGCCCCCACTCCCTACCTGGTCAGCAGTGTGGGGCTTCACTGCGACTGGTTGGAGTTTTTCCCCAGTGCAGGGGCATTGACCTCGGTGACCAGAGTAATTTCAGCAAGCTGTACAGCTTGTGTTGTGTTATTGCAATTCGTATCATTGACTGTGCATGACCATCTCCATGCGAATTCGTATTGGTAGTTGCAAAATTATAATTTGCGCTATTATGTTGTCCATAGGTTGGCTGCAACACAGCACATGGCATTTGATTGTTGCCGATCGCTTGCCACTGCACTGTCTGTCTGTTACCACTGGTAGCCTTGTACTCGCGGACCGTAGTTTGTTTGCCCATTGTAAATGTTCCTGTTATTCTGATAACCTCGCTTAAATCTTTTGTTTGTCCCATTTCCATATCCATTCCCTTTTTGTATGTACTGTGTCGGATGTGGTTGACATGCCTGTTGTGTAGTAACATTATTATTGACAAGTTGGTTTCTAAAGATGGGTCAAGGTGTTTGTTTATCTGCTAATGTATGTTGCCATGGTGCCTCTTCATAAAGCAGGTCAATGGAATCCAAAACTGAAAAATGTACTCAGTGTCGTGTTCTGGTGTGGTTACCTGATTTTCCCTTTTGTGGGATGGAAGTTGGCTCTTTAATATCTTCAGTACGCCCACTTGTGATATGGGATTGGTCCAATATCTGGTGTTATTTAAACACTTTTTGAAATAACCATGCAAGCTCCCATGCTTGCTATTAAATGGAGATGGATTAAAGACTTCACATCTTAATCTTTCTTGAACAGCTTCCGACCAGTACTTGTCTGAGAAAGCACGTTCAAATTGCTTGTAACTGTGACAATGTTCTGCCATTTCAGTGCCCACAAAAGAATGTCACCTTGGGTGTAACCAACAACAAATATTAGATTTTGAGCCTCAGTCCAGTTACGCAGCAATACATTGTGGAGCACACTGATAAAAAATACCAGGTTTATCCACTTTCAATCTGCCAAAAATGTGGGAAACTGCCTATGTCTAAGCAACCCTTCAAACAAGGTACTTGTCAGACACTGGTGTGTTGTTATAAGTGTGCGGAGCACTGTGTGTCAGTTGCACGTGTTGTAGGTACTGCTGTAGGTAAATTGTGAAATTTACTGTTGCACGTGTTGTAGGTACTGCTGTAGGTAAATTGTGAAATTTACTATCTTCACTTGCACTTGCTATTGGGTTTGTGACAAGATGTGGATAACTGCTACATCCATCCATCTTGGGCGCAGATAGTTGAATATTTTACTTCATTTGATGATTTTGTTTCAGTTTTCTTCATGGCCTCTCCAACCACGTCTAAATACATTTTGTATTCAGATACTACCTTCTGTGATAATGTACTACTTTGAGCTAAGGTACCTGCTTCTGCTCCTTTAGTTATATCGTCTTAATTTTTCACTATCTGAGTTCTTTCTCTTTTGGCACATTCAGACTCTAATTCCAAGCTTTCTACACTTAATGTTAGCTCCTCTGTTGCCAATGGTAAAACTTCATAGCACTTGTGTAGCTTGTTAAAGTGGTCACTTTCTTTATAGTATTACACATGTGGTTTTGATTTGCTCTTATACTACTGTTCATGTCAGTGATTTTCTGTAATTTACCTCCTATGTGTTGTGGATTTTCACTAATGGAACCTACCTTTTTGTTCACAACATCAATACTTTCTTTAATGTCAGAAATAACCTCCTGTTTTAATTGTTTTTTTTTTTTCATTTCTTTTAAATTTTCAGATATCTCTGTGTGCAGATTTTCTGTCAGATCACTGAATTTTTGTGTGACACTGTTTTGGAAATCTTCCAACAGCTGTTTTCGTTCTGTTTTGAAATCCGAAAAACCTTGTCACAAATCGTTACATTTTGTTTATTTATTTAGCCCTTCAAATCCTACATGTATAGAATATATACAAGGATATTGGGCATGGTTAGGTCTTTACAAGATAAAATAAAGTGTGTATTGCTTTCCTAAGGACTAGATATTGAAGTAATTTAGCAAAGATTCATACATACAACAAACATTACAGGCAACATACAAAGTAGAATATTAATAATGCATCTTTATTTTTGTTGTTTGGCTTTTATATATTCTGTCAGACTGTAAAAGCAATGATCAATTAAATATGCCTTTACTTCAGCCTTAAAACTACAGACTTTGCCTATTGATTTGATATGGTTAGGCAGATTATTGTAAATTTTTATCCCAGTATGTAGCATGCCTTTTTGGCACAATGATGTTCTCACCTGTTTCATATGAAGAACAGATTTTCATCTTGTACTGTATGCATGTATATCTTCATTTTTTATTAAGATATCCAGGTGTTTATCAATATATTGTTTGATGAAAACTGATGTTTCATACATAAAAAGTAAGGAAGAGGAAGAACTGACAATTTTTTTGAATATGGGTCTGCATGATTTCCTATTGTTTCCCCTTCAATAATTCTTAATATTCTCTTTTCCACCCTGAAAATTTTAAAATTAGTTGTTGCTCTGCCCCAGAAGATTATGCAATATTTAATTACAGACTGCACATAGGAGAGCTTTGCTGCAATAAGTTTTTAAGATCATTATCATGTAGCAGGTTTTGCTTAGTTTTCTTTGCAAATATTCAATGTGTAACTCCCATTTTGTGTTGTTCTGGAGGCAGATTCCCAGAAATTTTGCACTGTCAACACTTTCAAGAACTCTGTACCTTAGTTCTATTTGTATGTTATGGCGGTACCTTCCTTTTAGATTATAGAAGTTTACTGCTACTGTCTTTTCTTTGTTTATAAGTAACTTATTATCGCTGAACCACTGGTCTACACTGTTCATTGTTTGGATAGTGGAGTCTTTTAGTTTTTCTTCTGTTTTCCCACTAATAAGGAAGCTTGTACCACCTGCAAACTGGAGAGTAGTTTGGCAATACTTGTTGTACATAAGATCATTGACATAGAGGAGAAACAGAATGGGTCCTAATACTGTTCCTTGAGGGACACCGTATTTCACATTTTTCACATCTTGAGTAGTAGCAGCTGATTTTGTCATGGTCAGTATACTGCACTGCAACAACCTGTTTGTGATCACATACGTATGTCCTGAGCCATTCATTGGATATATGTCTTATTCCTAATTGGTCAAGCTTCTGCAGTAAGGCATTGTGGTCAATGACGTTGATAGCTTTGGATAAATTAAGACATATGCCAGTCACAAACTCACTCGCATGCAGTTTAGCATAGATTTCCTTAAGAAATTCAAATATTGCACTTTCAGTTGAATAGCCTTTCCTGAAGCGATGCTGTGAGGGAGAGATAATTTTATTTTTATTTAGGTATTCCATCAATTCCAAATGAGTACCCTGTTTTTAAGACTTTTATAACTGATAAAATTTCTTTCTCTTGCTATTGGATGATGGAGGTGATATTTTGTTGTGTTCTTCCAGTCCACTCACCAACTGTTCACTTATGTTTGCAAAATATTTGTTGAAGGTCTCGGCAATTTTTGTTGGGCAAGAAATCATTTGTCCTCCGTAACATAAGTCGATATTTTTCTATTGTATGGTTTCACTTGTTGTTTGATTTTTTGTAACTTCCCATATAGCTTTAGATTTTTTTTTTTATTTTCAATGTATTTGCCATTGCTTTAGCTTTCCTTATGACATTTTTTAGGATCCTCTTGTAATTCTTCAGGTACAAATGAAATTCATGAGGCATGTTCTGCGTCGTAGCTATATTGTGTAATCTTTTTTTCTCCGCGCAAGAGATTCTAATACCCGTTGTAATCCATTTGTTCTTTTTGAAGTTCGGTTGATTTTTTTTAATGGAAATGCAGCTTCAAAGTAGGACATGAAGAATTCCATAATTTTTTCAAACTTTTTCTTGGTATTTTCATAAGTAAACACTTCATATCAGGTTTCTTCACTTAGTCTCTGTATAAAAACGTTTATTTGTTTGTTAGTGATTTTTTTTACTAGTTCCTCTTTATCATTTGTTTCACTTGGGGTGTTTTAAGCAATAAACTGTGCATAGTGATCACTGAAGCCAGTATTAAGATTTCCGGCACAGAAATTGTGATTTACATTTGTGTTTATTAATATCTGGTCAATTGTTGAGCTTGTTGTTGGTGTAACTCTTATAGGAGATTCTATTGTGGCTTTTATGTTACATGTTTCCGGTA
This sequence comes from Schistocerca nitens, assembly GCF_023898315.1. NCBI lineage: Eukaryota > Metazoa > Arthropoda > Insecta > Orthoptera > Acrididae > Schistocerca > Schistocerca nitens. Next base: position 391,051,746 of record NC_064619.1, on the reverse strand, counting down.
GGGCCATTAAGCTTTGCCGGTCTTCTGAGATTTCTTGAAAATCAGTATTAAAATCCCCACATATGATCACTGTTTTGTTGAAGTTTTTTTATAGCATTTAAAGCTGCTTCTGGTTGATGACAGAAATTATTTAAGTTCCCATCAGGGCTCCTATATACACAGATGATTATTAATTTTAATGCAGAGAGTTCAACTGCCAACTGTGGATACTTCAAAAACTTTCTCTTCACTTAACTGTTCAATGGGTAGATTGAATACTGCAAGTTCTGTGACTGTCATTGCAGCTTTAGACAGCCAGTGTTCAGTTATACACATTACAGAAGCGTTTTTTAGGTCATCAGTAAATAAAATTTCAAGTTCATATAATTTGTTTAGCAATAACTGGTCATTTTGATGAAGTCAGCATGAAATTAAGAGATATGTTGGACTTTGGCATATTGTTAGACTTTGGCATATTTAATAGATCACTTACCTTCATCTTGTCAATAAAAAATCATTCAGGTGTACTGGAAGTACTGATTTTCTTCTTTGTCTGGCTCCCCTGTCAGTTGTTCAGTTGCTCCAGTTGTTGATTCTGCTGCTGATCCTACTGTTGATGATTTTGCTGCTGGTGTTAGAGTTGAGTCTGCCACTAGGGAAGCTGTTACTGCATTCATTGTTGTTACTGTGCCTGAATATTGGAGGCACCTTGTTTCTTCTTTTCTTATTATTGATGTTGGTGAATGAGGTCTTGATGGCGTTGTTTCCTTCGAATATTGGGGAGACCAATCCAGGATGATTTTGTTCTTGAGTGTTTGATGTCTCTTGTTGATAATTTCTTTAATTTTACCGACGCGCAGTTTTTTCCCCATGTTGTAAACGTGCAATCCATGTAATTTGTGGAATCTGCACCCAATATTGTTAACATTTACGAGCTCTTCATTTCTGAAATGTTTGCAAAGTAATGAAATTTGTTGGTTGGCATTGATTATTTCTTATTTACACTTAACCAAGACGGTAAGTCATGCAGATGTGGGATGTTCAGCACTAAACCAATTGTGTGTGTGTGTCAACTGTCCTAAGCACCTTTTTAGTTCTTCTTTTGCTTTGTGAGTTTCGTTTTTGTACACGTCCTTTGACCCACCAAATAGCACAACAAAATTTTGAATAAGTCTGCGACATCTGTGGATCGTACACGCTTGCAGACTTCCGATACAGAAGCATCAGGCTTTGTGTAACGATTGTTTGTACAACGGACTGACCCTTCAGAAGGCCAGCAAATCCAAGACCGTTGTCTACCATCACAACTACTTTTCTTCGTTTACATTTATCTGCATCTTTAGAAAGGGCGCCAGCGTTGTAGCCAAGACATTTAGTATGAGCGCTGGACAAACACTTAATATTCAAGTCACGCAAGTGTTCAAGTCTTTGAGACTCATTTTCATAACAGTAATTGAGTTGTTGGCATTCTTTCGGACTCCGCGTATTTGCAGTTTCATATTCAGCTCGGAAATAAGTCTTATCACATGTACAATGTCTCTTATCTTGCACAGTTGATTGCACACTGAGTCTGCTTGTGAACGTATAATAAGCTTCGTTGACAATGTGGCACTTTTGTTTTCCACTTTGCCTGGAATTTCGAGGTTATTGTGAGGCAATTTTGCTGTCGGTTCACACTTTTCGCATGTAAGATTTTTAGTTCACTCATCAGAATATTAATGGTTAATTGCAGACTACTTACACAATCATTTAACTTCCTGATTTCATCACTATATTTCTTGCACTCTCTGTTTTTATCGGTATAATTTTCACTTTTTTTCACATGAACAGATCCTGTTCATCTTGTGTGTTCAAGTTACTAAGCTGCTGTGTAACTGTTTTGAAATTCGTGTTCATATCGTGGAATTTGGTGTTCATATCGTTCACAGTTGTCAGTGATTGCTGTAACAGCGCATTGGTGGTACTATTATTGTTGTTCGCTGTACTTTGCACATTAATACTCGGATTACCGACAATCGGTGTACATACTTTGCTCACAAAATACACTTCTGTTTCACATTCCTCTGTTTTGTTTAGCAGCGATATATCGCATCGGGCGAGGCGTGAAATAGTCTTATCGATAGTCATCATAGTAACTATCGTCATAGTTTGTCCACAGTAACATGTTAGACTGTGGTTTGTCTGTGTATCACATGGAGGTAAACTCCATGAGTCCATGGTGTATCAGTGCTGTCATTTGTTACATCTGTGATACTTATCTCCCATGTACGTCGGCTTTCTCATAGCTGTGCGGTTGGCGCTTCGTTTTTATTTATCTGTCCTTGCAAATCACCACCATCTTGGCAGATTGCATGTTCTGTATTACGATCAACAATGGGTAATTTTTGGTCAACTATTTTGATCGTGTTAGCAATTACCAAAAAAAAGTTAAAAACAGTAGAAAAATTTCAATGCAAATAACTCTTACACCCGAAACCTGTAATTTCCTGGGAAATTGCGTACCCTTAAATTCCTGTCACTTTGTCACAGTGTTGTGACACAAAAGATTGAAATTTTCGTAATAATTTACTCCATACTGATGAGTAAAAGTTTGGTATGACCTTTCCTACTAGGGAAACAGTGAGGAAAAAGGAAAGAAATCTAACTACGACAAGAGAGGCGCTACTAAGCGTAGTCATGCAACCTATTGTGCAAATTTCGTTCCTTCCCTGCATAGTCAAGCAGCTCACGTACATCTCCCGTTGTTGGATAAACTGGTCATTTTAGTTCTCTGCTCCTCGTTTTCATATAATACGGCTTTCGTTGCACTCGTTTTCATGCAATAAGAAAATAGACAAAAAATTAGTTTTTCCTTTATACAATAATGACAAAATTTTTGCATATGTTCATTTAACATTCGGTAGAAAAAGTCTGTTCCTGTTTAGCTACGACTTTGTCCTGGAAAAACGGCCGCCAGTTGTGTGAATTTTGATGTTCTACGCATTCGGGGGGACGACGGTTCAATCCCGCGTCCAGCCATCCTGATTTAGGTTTTTTCGTGATTTCCCTAAATCCCTTCAGGCAAATGCCGGGATGGTTCCTTAGAAAGGGCACGGCCGATTTCCTTCCCAATCCTTCCCTAATCTGAGCTTGTGCTCCGTCTCTAATGACCTCGTTGTCGACGGGACGTTAAACAGTAATCTCCTCCTCCTCCTTGATGGTTCAAATGGTTCAAATGGCTCTGAGCGCTATGGGACTTAACATCTATGGTCAACAGTCCCCTAGAACTTAGAACTACTTAAACCTAACTAACCTAAGGACATCACACAACACCCAGTCATCACGAGGCAGAGAAAATCCCTGACCCCGCCGGGAATCCAACCCGGGAACCCGGGCGTGGGAAGCGAGAACGCTACCGCACGACCACGAGCTGCGGACCCTCCTCCTTGATGTTCTACTTTTGAATAGCCATGCTGGGAGGCAACACAACAGGTAACACAAACAGTATGAATCGGTATGAAATTTACGTTATGAGGGATAATTACTACTAATTGGAGTACTGGAATTAAAGCATGAGTTCTTGTTGAAACTAAATTTGGTGCCATGAACAGTCTTCCACGCAATGAAAGAAAAATACAATGCAACGTACCAGTACTAAAGTCACATAAACGGTATTTTGCTGCAACTTGGTGCTTAACAAAAAGTCAATTACGGGAGAAATTACTGTCTCTTTTTATGATTGCAGGCAAAAGTCATGATTTTTTTTTATCACATGTATGATTTATTGCTGTATGCATATTGTTGACACACGAGAAAAAATTACACTTCCTTTATGGATGAGATCCGAAACATACGGTAAGTAGGCTACTTTCAAGCGAGATTGAAACAAAAGTTTTTAAAAAATTGAATATTCTCTTGACATTGTTCCTTTGTTACAAAGATAATTTTAAAAGCCAATCTTTGCCATCTTCTGTGGCAATGCACTAATTTCTTGTTAATAATGAGGAAAAGAAAACATTCATATAAAATGATATTGCAAGGAAAAAATAAAAAGATATTACACAACTTGGAGCAGCTGAAGTGGATTTGTTTGTGGCAACGTCATTTATCCACTGCGCCAAAAACAGCGGGTGAAACACTATTCTTACCTCCATGGGATGAAAGCTGCAGCTGATAGATATTTATCTTTGCTGTAGTCGGCTTGGTTACGAGTTGTTTATTCTTGTTAGTTTTTGATCTGTGCTTGGAAAATAAAATGTTTTCTCATCTCATGAAAAAGCTGTTACATCATAAAATATAAAGGCTCCCATAGTGGTGACCCCGAAAAATCGTAGCAGAAGCATAAAGAAAATATATATACCGAATTGAATAATGAATTCAGAGACAGAAGCATGGGGCAGTGGAATCAAGATTGAAGACTACAGTCTGTTCGACCAAGGATCGCGGTCCATGTCCTTTGATTCGCCACAAAACGGGACGACAGATGTTAACACAAAAGATGGGAGTACCTACGTGCGACACGGAAATGTTAAGCTTTCCGCGTTCTGGCTGACGTGCCCCCAGCTTCGGTTTACACAGGCTGAATGCATATTTCGGCACCGTGGTGTGTCTAACAGAATTGACAAATTTAATATAGTGGTTTCACATCTAAATTTAGAAGTGATAGAGCAGGTAGAAGAAACCTCGTCGCAACAAAATTACTTTGTGCTGAAGGAAGCTCTCATACAGCATTATACGTTTTCACCAGATTTGCGACTACAAAAAATTTTCGTATACGAAGATTTGGGCGACAATACTCCGTCACAAGTACTCAAAGCCTTACGTATATTAGCCGGCCCGGAATTCCTACCTGAAGAGTCTTTACGTCTAATATGGCTTCGTAAACTTCCTGCCAACATCCGTGCTGTCCTTGCAGCAGAAACAGACTTACCATTGCAAGTCTTAGCAAAAAAGGCAGACACCATCGCAAACACCTTAACCGAAGTTTCTGCGTGTTCCGAATTCAACTACAGCCAGGATAGAGGCTCAAGAACGTATAGTGTGATGGAATATGACGTCAGTGAGCCAGGAACATGCAATAATACTTCCCAACAGCAGTGCTCATCGACCGAACCCACCATACAGCAACTGGCAGCACAAGTGGCAAAACTCAACGTGCAAGTAACTTCACACCACCAGCAGCTACCAAGTCACAGTTGGAAAAGACGAAGAAATGCTATCCAACAGGATTTGACAGATCAATGGTGCTGGTACCACAGACGCTTCGGTAACACTGCCCGTCAATATATTCAACCCTGCAGCCACCCAAACTCAAAAGGCGGGCGTTAAAGGGCGCTAACGTTCGTCAACAACAACATAGGCGCCCAAGTCATAGTGTGATTCAAAGAGGTGAAAACGCCACGGTATCTGCAGTCAACCAATCACACCGATTGTTCGTGTAGGACCTCTCTTCAGGTGAGAAGTTTCTGATTGACACAGGTTCAGAAGTCAGTGTTTATCCAAGAAAGAGAGGTGATATACTCACAACAACAACACAACATGTGCTGACTGTGGCAAACAATTCCAGAATATCTACCTATGGTGAGAAACAGTTGGCATTACATCTGAATTCCAACTTCCATCCGACCGCTACCCAGTACCCAATGCGACTGATTTTAACAGTACGATTAGCAATGCCAAAATATTTAGTGTGATTGATTGCGCCAAAGCATTTTCCCAGATTTCCATGGCTCCATCTGACATTAAAAAAACAGCAGTTATCACACCATTGGGTTTGTTTGAGTACAATTTTATGCCATTTGGCCTCAGAAACACTGCCCAAACATGGCAAAGATTCATGTATGAGTTGCTTTGAGAATTACCATTCGTATTTTGTTATATGGACGACATTTTAGTATTCTCTGGTTCTGTATATCAGCATGTCGAACATCTGCGGCAGCTTTTCCGCCATCTGACAGAGTATGGCATGATTATTAATGAAACAAAGTGCACGTTTGGAAAACGCAAGGTTAAGTTCCTGGGATATTTGGTTTCAGCAGCAGGCCTGTCACCTTTGCCTGAGCGGGTTGAAGCAGTACAACAGATGCCCCTTCCCACAAATTACAAAGGACTTCGCAGATTTTTAGGCATGCTCAACTATTACAGATGTCACTTACCTAAATTAGCTGCCGCCAAAGAGCCACTCACAACGTTACTTGCAGGTAAAAATACAACAGGAAATCATAAAATTCCATGGAGTCCAGATGCTGAAACAGCTTTCCATGACAAAGAAATGTCTTTCTCGGGCAACACTACTGGGACATCCAAGATTGAGCGCTCCTTTAGCGCTCATGGTTGATGCGAGCCAAACAGCAGTGGGTGCAGCGCTACAGCAAGAAGTTGATGGCAGATGGCAGCCGCTCGCATTTTTTTCTAAAAACCTGACTCAACAGCAGCAAAAATGGAGTGCTATTGACCGTGAGTTGCTTGCTATTTACTTAGCCATAAAGCATTTTCGCACGTCTGTCGAAGGGAGGCACTTTGCAATTTTTTACCGATCACAAGCCGTTAGTAGCTATATTTCAACGAGACACAGAGCTCAATTCACCACGTCAGTGCAGGCAAGTCGAGTACATTGCACAGTTCACAACTGACGTGCGTCACATTTCAGGAAAAGACAACCTGGTCGCAGATTGCCTGTCTAGGAATTGTGCCAGTTTAAATTCAATTCGTTGGACCGAGTTAGCATCTAAACAACGAGAAGATCCTTTCTTGCGCCGTCTAATAGAGGAACAGAGAACTGCGCTGCGGCTCAGACGTGTGTCTGTCCCAAATGTTCCAGACGGAATTTGGTGTGATGTAGCAAAAGGAAAGGAGTGACCTTACATACCAGAACAATATCGTCGCGAGATTTATAGTGCACTACATAACCTATCACATCCAGGAGTACGAGCTACAGCCAAGTTAGTTTCCTCCAAAGTAGTGTGGCCTGGAATACAAAAAGACTGTCGTGCATGGGCGCGTGCATGCCTAACATGCCAGCGTAATAAAATCAGCAGACATGTCTTTGCACCTATTGCTGACTTCCCGACGCCATCTGCAAGATTTTCACATATACATGTGGACATTGTGGGCCCGCTATCATGCTCTTCAGAACAACGCTATTTGCTCACAATCATTGATCGTTTTACCAGGTGGCCAGAAGTAGTTGTAATACAAGACATTTCTGCGGAGTCGGTTGCAAAAGCACTATTGCATTCATGGTTCTCCAGGTTTGGCGTTCTGCAAAACATAACAACAGATCACAGAAGGCAGTTTGAAAGCCAACTTTTCAATGAACTTTTACTACTGTGCGGGTGCAACCACCTACACACCACAAGCTATCATCCATCTAGTAATGGAATGGTGGAATGACTACACCGCACACTCAAAGCTGCATTAATGTGTAGTTCCACTTCATGGCCTGAAGCACTACCGCTGGTCCTACTTGGATTGAGAACGGCCGTGAAGGAGGACTTACAATGCTCTTCCGCAGAATTGGTTTATGGCGAGCAATTGAGGGTTCCTGGAGAATTTATCGTTCCAGCATCTACACAGCCGTTCGCCCCTGAGCTATGCACACAATTCGCAAGACAACTCAGCGTTAGAATGAGAAACATCAAACCCACTAACCCTGTCAGACATGGAGACCGGAGAGTGTTTGTACATAAAGACCTGCAAGCAACGTCCCACGTGTGGCTTAGGGATGATACGGTGCGCCCGCTGCTTGTTTCGCCTTACTCTGGACCATACAGGGTAATCACAAGAGGAAGCCACAGCTTCAAAATCGATAAGGATGGTAAAGAAGAGACAGTCTCAATTGAGCGGCTTACACCTGCTTACACCGAAGAGGGTACACTCCTTCCTCGGTCTGCAAAATCACCCTCAAATGTGGAGGCCAAAGAAACAGCAGAGAGTATCGTCGAGCCCTCGGTTTCAGAAGAGGACAACGAAGCAGCAAGTGCAGAACAGGAGCAGCCATTGCCTGCACCAGATGTTTTCACGAGAGCTGGTAGAAAAATCAAGTGCAAATTTCCCCACATACTTGGTGCACCCGGTTTCAAAAGGAGGGGGACTGATGTGGCGACGTCATTTATCCACTGCACCAAAAACAGCAGGTGAAAGCTGCAGCTGATAGATATTTATCTTTGCCGTAGTCGGCTTGGTTACGAGTTGTTTATTCTTGTTAGTTTTTGATCTGTGCTTGGAAAATAAAATGTTTTCTCATCTCATGAAAAAGCTGTTACTTCATAAAATGTAAAGGCTCCCATATGTTCAAGAAGAGCATGCGCGATGACAACTGGATACACATGTCGTTGCCAGCGAGGTCTCAAGTGGTGGATGGTTGGTTGGTTTTTGGGGGTTGAAGGGACCAGACTACAAAGGCCATCGATCCTCAAGTGGTGGAGTCAGTGGAATTTTGCCGGTATTCACCTGTAGATGTCAAAGACCCTGTGCCAAAATATCATGGCATCAAGTTACAGACTTCTGGGGGCCACCCAAAAGTTCATGGAAGAATATATACATTGGGAAAGTTCTAAATTTCACTTGATTATTAATTGTTATTTTGATTTCTGTGTTTGTTTAATATCAATATAATTGAAATTGTTATATTTCCCAATTTTCTGTATGTAGTTCTTCCATTCATTGTTGGAGGTGTTCTGTATTAATAGTGTCAGCTGCAAATAAATGTAATTCAGGTAGTCTTTATGAATATGCAGTGCTTTTATTCAGTGTAACAACCTACAAACTTCCTCTGGGGCTACTGAGAAAAGTGTTTGGTGGTAGGAAACCTCCTTGCCTGCCTCTTCATTCAATTGCACCAAGCAGTGAGCTGTTGCTCGGACTAATCCTCTGGATGATGGTGGTTCAAATCCCCATCTGGCCATCCAGATTTATATTTTCTGTGATTTCCCTAAATGATGTAGAAAGGTGAATGCAAAGATGGTTTCTTTGAAAGGGCACAGTTGATTTTCTTCCCTAATCCTAGCTTATGCTCCATCTCTAATAACCTCATCATTGACAGTTCCGCCCCCAGTAGCTGTGTGGTCAGCGTGACAGCATGTCAATCCTAAGGGCCCGGGTTCGATTCCTGGCTGGGTTGGAGATTTTCTCCACTCAGGGACTGGGTGTTGTGTTGTCCTAATCATCATCATTTCATCCCCATCGACACGCAAGTCGCTGAAATGGCGTCAAATCGAAAGACTTGCACCAGGCGAACGGTCTACCCGACTGGAGGCCCTAGTCACACGACATTACATCACATCATATCATCGACAGAATGAAGAAGTAGCCTATACTGAAAGTGCAGCATCCTGAGTATACCAGCAATTGTTGAATCAGTGGCTTATTTATCAAGGACTCTAAATAAGTGTTTTGTTTAAATTTCATCGAAAATTGTTCTCAAAATCAATGAATTGTGGACAAAGGAGGAGGAGGAGGAGATTAGTGTTTAACGTCCCGTCGACAACAAGGTCATTAGAGACGGAGCGCAAGCTCAGGTGAGGGAAGGAAATCGGCCGTGCCCTTTCAAAGGAACCATCCCGGCATTTGCCTGAAGCGATTTAGGGAAATCACGGAAAACCTAAATCAGGATGGCCGGAGATGGGATTGAACCGTCGTCCTCCCGAATGCGAGTCCAGTGTGCTAACCACTGCGCCACCTCGCTCGGTGTGTGGACAAAGGATTAATTTATACTCATTATTCAATTTAATGATTTTGTTCACAACTTGCAAATTATAAACTGTGCTATATTTAGTCTAGTTGGTGATAATTTTTGTGAATGTTATGCATTTTATAGGTAGGCAAATACACTGAAGCATCAAAGAAACTGGTATAGACATGCTTATTCAAATACAGAGATATGTAAACAGGCAGAAGATGGCACTGCAGTTGGCAACACCTATGTAAGACAAATGTCTGGTGCAGTTGTTAGGTTGGTTACTGCTGCTACAATGCCACGTTATCGAGATTTAAGTGGGTTTGAACATGGTGTTACAGTTGGCACATAAGCGATGGAACACAGCGTCTCTGATGTAGCAATGAAGTGCAGATTGTCCCGTACGACTATTTCACGAGTCTACCGTGAATATTAGGAATCCGGTAAAACATCAAATTTCTTACATCGCTGTGGCTGGAAAAAGATCCTGCAGGAACGGGACCAATAATGACTGAAGAGAATCATTTAGCGTAACCAAAGTGCAACCCTTCCGCAAATTGCTTCAGATTTAAATGCTGGGCCATCAACAAGTGACAGCGTGCAAACCATTTAATGAAACATCGTTGATAAGGGCTTTTTGATCTGAAGGCCCACTGGTGTACCCTTGACGACTGCATGACACAAAGTTTTATGCCTTGCCTGGGCCCGTCAACACTGACATTGGTCTGTTGATGACTGGAAACATGTTGCCTGGTTGGACGAGTCTTGTTTCAAATTGTATCGAACAGATGGATGTGGATGGGTATGGAGAGAACCTCACGAATCCGTGGACCCTGCGTGTCAGCAGGGGACTGTTCAAGCTGGTGGAGGCAGTGTAATGGTATGGGGCGTGTGCAGTTGGATTGATATGGAACCACTGATCCGTGTAGATATGACTGACAGTGACATGTACGTAAGCAATCTGTCTGAGCATAAGCTAGGATTAGGGAAGAAAATCAACTGTGCCCTTTCAAACCATCTTTGCATTCACCTTACTACATCATTTAGGGAAATCACAGAAAATATAAATCTGGATGGCTAGATGGGGATTTGAACCACCATCATCCAGAGGATTAGTCCGAGCAACAGCTCACTGCATGGTGCAATTGAATGAAGAGGCAGGCAAGGAGGTTCCCTATCACCAAACACTTGTCCATTGTGCATTCCAATGGACATGGGCAATTCCAGTTCCAGCAGGACAATGCGACACCCCATGCATCCAGAATTGCTACAGAGTGGCTCCAGAAAAACTCTTCTGCGCTTAAATGCTTCTGCTGCCACCAAATTCCCCAGACATGAACATTATTGAGCATATCAGGGACACCTTGCAATGTGCTGTTCAGAAGAGATCTCCACCCCCTTGTACTCTTATGGATTTATGGACAGGCCTGCAGATTCATGGTGTGAGTTCCCTCCATCACTACTTCAGACTTTAGTCGAGCCCATGACATGTCGTGTTGCGCCACTTCTGTGTGCTCACAGGGGCGCTAAACGATATTGGGCAGGTGTACCAATTTTTTCTGATCTTCAATGTAGATCTAATGTCTTTCATATCTTGTCTGTCTCCTCTCATGATAATTACAACCGTTAAAGGTTTTTTTTTTTTTTTTTTTTTTTTTTTTGAGTTTTAGCGAATTAACTGCCTGAATGGACATTCTATAAATAATGTGATAAGTTCCTTTTGTATAATTTTGAATGAGGTTAATCATTTCTATTTGAACACTGACACTACCGTGTCACATTTCTCATTCCCACCTTTGAAAGTTCCTTGAATGTCGGATTGGAGATTGTAAAGCTGTCTATGTGAAAGAGAGACCATTAATGCAGAATTATCAAAACCTACTTTATTTTGTTATCCATATTTATATAAAATAATAAATAACTTCTGCATCATGAGTAGCAGACATACAGTATAGAGTCATATTTTTTTTACAGACATCTAAATCTTTTATCTTTCCAATAAGTGAATGACTCTGAGTGTGTTTCCTGACAGGTTTAAAATAAATACCATAGCAGCACCTGTGTATAAAATTGGAGTAAGTAAACCACCACTGATTACAGACCCATTTGAATCTTTCCATTATTCCAAAAAAATTTTGAGATATTGATCTTCAGTAGAACAGTGAGTCATTTCAATGGGCAGCACTTGTTGTTGACTGCCTTCTAGTTTGAGTTTTGTAGAAGATACTCCTACAGGTAGTTGTAGAAGGCCTGACAAATGAAGTCCTTACAAGAGTTTATTTTTATAAATGAGCACACACAGCAATTTTGCCAAAATGGGGCAACATTCTAAAATAGCCAGCTTTGATTTAATTGATCTGGTGAGTTTGAAAACATGTCGTGGCCCAAGAATTAAATCTGGTAAGGGGTACACCAACCTTATTATATCTGAAATAGTTGAGATCTGTTTAGTGTTTTTCAGTTAGATTGCTTTGATACCCAAATAATAACAATGCTCAACAGTATTTACAAAGTACAGTACTTTTTTAATTAATATGACTATAGATGTCAATTTTTTGATTCAACAATATGAACTTACATTCTCATATAATTAAACCTGTGGTATTCAGTGAGTTATAAAGCTAAAAAATAATTTGAAAAAATTATTCATGTTTCCATAATTTTAGGTTGAAACTGAAAATTAAAACTTTGATGAAAAAAGAGTTATAATCTTTGAGGAAGTCATGTTCGATATAAACAAACGTAACCAACAAAAGATATTCCTTGAAGTGGAGGTATAGAGAACACTTCAAAAAAGACTGATCCAACTCTGATCCATCCTCAACACTTTATTTGCATAAATGCCTTCACAATTAATTATGTTACTGGATTCATTTCATTTTTTTCATGTCTTCTGTTTTTATTCTTAATGGAATTGGGGACTGATGATGGGCACATATACTGATACTTTGCTTTTGTTGTGCTTGGAATTCACACAGAAGGGTGTTTGATTGATCCCTTTCTGCAACTCAATAAGAACATTAGGAGGAAGTGTCACAGAAACAGTTGAGGGCACTGTTTTGTCACTGATGTGTAGAGATTCACATCCGTCTTGACTGCAGAAAAGTGCCAAACCCATCGCCGCATCAAGGAATATGTTTAATTTGATGTTAACAGCATACAACTAAAGTAATCCAAAATATATAGTGGCTGCTTAATTCACAGTATTTCACATAATGATCGACAGTGTTAAATTTGCTTTTAAGCAGACTCATAGACAGTCAGTCTTTGGCTTTAGTGAGAATTCTGTTATGAATAAAAATCCCATACTCAGTTGCAAGGAGGGGGCATGTGCACTATGTCCCCCCCCTCCCCCCCCCCCCCCCTCCGCCCCTGCCACACTCCTTTTGCTGATGCCTGTAGGTAGTAAACTTAAGTACTGTGGCATACACGAATGGAATTGTAATTGTACCTTCATAACAGCAGAGGATCACACTGACTGAGTGTGTCATAGGCAAGATACAAATTTCACAATTTTGAACATAACATGTGGGGTGCTACAAGGATAGGTGTGGGTTTGAAGTGGGAACATATGGGATCACCACTTACAAGTTAGTACTGCAGTGGGCCAGTCATATTGTTGCACTCACACTGTGCTCAGGTGCTCTCAGGGAATAGGACATGGTGACAGCAAATGACAGAAAACATGTCTGCACAATGGTATATTTATTTGTGGCAAAGAAATACACAACCAATTAATAATATTTTGTAGTGCTAAAAGTCAGTGCTCTTGCGATCACATGGTTGCAGTAATGGGTGTTGCACAATTGACGTGTCGAATACTGTTCCTGGAGGGTGTACACCCCTTTGATCATGTAACCATGGGAAAAATGATGGCTGCATGGACTCACAAAACTGATAATTGTCTTCCGACCTGTGGGGCACTGTGTACTTTGCAGTTGTGATTTAAGGAGGCGGAAGAACAGATGGTGTTCTCTAAATAGTCCCATACTCAATGTGGGGAGCTCTGTTAAACTCAACCCACATGGCCTGCAGCAAGTAGAATTGTACACCTGGAGACACGTCTATAATGGTCTATTGCTCAGCTCACACAAGTCCTTGCTTTATCTCATGTGCGTCATGCCATTGCCAAATGGTAAATCATCAGGTGCACCAGTAGATGCTGAACAGCACTACCTTGTACTGGCTATAGCTGCAGCTGCAGCTCATGCATTTCATAGTGCAACTGTCACAATGATCCCCTCTTGGAGAGCAGAACTGGGGGGCTGTAAGAAGCATCAGTGACCAACTTGTGGCTAGTGTTCTTGGAGCTCGCATGCTTTCTGGTAATATCAGTGGGAGTGTGATGGTGGTGGGCCGGTCCACAGTGATTTGGTGGCGGCCAGTGACATCAGCACATGGACTGACAGCAAGAATGGTGGGAATGTCCATCCACAGCTGACTAGTGACAGTGCCAGCAGGGTGCACACAGTCCATAGACATATGCGGATTATCTCAGAGGACACAACACACAAGCAAAATCTGGCTGGCCGTTAACATCATGAAACAGAGTGTTTACGATTTGCACAGGATGTAATGAAATAAAGTGCCCTCAAAGTATCACTGTTCATAATTCACTGAGTTGATTGACACAGTCCAACGCAGAATCATGGTGTGGCACTCAGTCTGGCCTCGACTCTCGATACGGAAGAGCCAGCGGAACTGTACGAAGTGTTTTAACTCGTGTGAGGATGATGTTGTTGTGACTCGAACATTGGTACTGAAACTGCAATGGACAAATCTGGTGATGCGGGTAGTTCGATGAGAACGTGAATACAGAAACTGATGTAGCAGTTGATCCAGCCTCAATGCCCAAGACGGTGGAGGCAGAAGGACACGAACGTGGGTCTAGGAGCTGCTTCTGTTGAGACTGGTGATGATGACCATAGCTTGACTGGAGATCGATTGATGACACAGCCTGCTGGTGATGGACCTCCACAGCAAGTGGCAGCTAGGAGGCAAATTCTAACCCCATACAATTGCTGGAGTGCATGTGCACTATGTCATATGGCATGATGTTATTACATAGCATGGGCATTTGAAGCAGACATGGCACCTAGGGCATGTGACATAGTGGTGATGGTCAGTGCAGTTGTGGTGGGCCCAGTCCAGGTGGTTGAGCTAGCTGCTAGGAAGAGATGGAAGAAGAATGAGGCACCACTGACAAGTCGTCTTCCACCAGTTTGAAGAAATGGCCAACTGCTGGAGTGGACAAGATGTTAGCCAGCTTCACTCTGTCGATGGAGACTTTAGTGGGCTTGCCAGTGTACTCAAGGTCAAATGCTTTTTTGCCATGGGTGATCACACAGTGTGGCCTCAAGTAAAGTGGCCGAAGTGATGGCTGTACTGCATTGGTGTGCAACATTACATGTGTACAGTGCTGCAGATCGGCCATGCTGCATATGAGTGCACAGTCGGAGGCAGGCCATATGGATGTGCAGATGTTCTGTCAATAGTAGGATTGAGGCATTGTGTGACAGTGATGCTTCCTCCATGAAATCTTCAGAAATGGCGAGTTGTTGTCCATAGATGAGATCGCCAGGTGAAGCACCAATCTCTTCCTTCAGTGACAGTTGCTGGCTGAGGAGTCGAAGTAGGAGTTGTTCCATCCAGGTGGTGTTGTGGCAAGCGAGGGCAGATTTCAGTGTCATATGGAGCTGCTCAACCATGCCATCAGATGATGGATGGTAACTAGTGGTTTTGTGCAGGTGCAAACCAAACAGTTGGGCATCATGAGTGAACAGTAGGCAGCCAAATTGGCGTCCTTGGTCTGTTGTGATGTGACTGGGGCATCAAAAACATGCCACCCAGGTGCCAGCAAGGGTGGTGGCATCATTCTCTGCAGTGGGGGCGTTGCTTGCAGACAGCAAGTGAAATGGTCCACCATCTTTAGCAGGTACTGCTTGCCATTGGACAGAAAAAGCAGGCCCTTAGTGTCAAAGTGGATATGCACAAAGCAGTGTGTCACTTTGGGAAAGGCACTGACAGGTGCACGGGTGTTCCTCCAGACTTTAGCACGTTGACATGCATTCAAGGTGTGTGTCCACCAATGGCTGTCTTTCCAGAGTTCTGGCTAGACAAAGCACATGGTGACAAGTGATACAGTAGTGTTGACACCAGGGTGTGACAGTCCATGGTTGTGGTCGAAAGCACAGTGCTGGAATTCCTCTGGGATTAATGGGTGGTGTGTGCCAGTCAGTACATCACACCAAATCCTGTGGGTTGAGCTGGGAATGGGCACTAGTTATAGGCTGTTAGAGGTGTTGTGGCAGAGTGTGTCCAACTGATCATCACTCTCCTGTTCTTGGGCAACATCCTCAAGTTCACAGGAGGAGAGACAATGGCACAAGTGCAGGACAAACAGTCAGTGGCAATATTTTCTATCCTGTAATTATGGTGAATATCTGGGGATATCTGTGACACATACTCCAACTGCCAGGACTAGTGTGGCAAACATTTGGTGTTATTGACCCAAAATGGGCTTGTGGTCAGTGTTAATAGCGAAAATTGGGCTTCTACTGACGGGCAGAAACATTTTACCACCTCATACACTACAAGCAACTCACAGTCATAAGCACTCGAAGTGCATTGCAATGTTCATAGCTTCTGCAAGAAGAAACTGAGTGGCTGCCAGCACTGCTGGTGTGCTGCTGAAGAACTGCCCCTATGGCAGTCTGGCCAGCATTAACAAACTTGGCCAGTTCAGCATCTACACTGGCTGGATGAGCAGCATCGCTACTGTGATGCTTCATTTGGTTTTGGTGAAGCATTTTTATGTTGTTTGTGTTCAGTGCATGGGTGTCCTCTTCGTGGTGAGGCTGCACAGAGCTGATGTCTGTGGCTCCTGCACAACGGCAGCGTTTGGGAGGCAACCCTGATAAAAATTCAGCATGCTGAGGTAGCAGCATAACTCTTTATGTGTCTGTGGGCATTGTATTTTTTAAGATTTCCTGTACCTTGTCAGGTAGCAATGTCGACCTGCTTGGCATCATTAAGTGTCTAAAAAGCTCTATTTCTGTGCCACCGAGTATGCACTTCAAGGGTTAATAACAATGGCAGCCTCACTCAGCTGCTGAAAGATGGTTGTTAGGTGGTGGCAGTGGATCTCAGGTGACTACAAGAAGCCATCAAGATATGTGAAACAACATGGTGAATCTCGCAAGACGTCATCCAGGAAACGCTGCCAGGTTTGGGCGGCATTCTGAAGGCCAGATGTCATGTACATGCTTTCGCAGCCCAAATGGTGTATTGATTGCCGGTTTTTGAATGTCTTTGGGCGCAACTGGAATTTGCATGAATGCCTTCACATAGTGGATTCTGCTAAAGATTACTGAGCCTGCCAAAGCATGACTAAAATCTTGTAGGTGCACTACCAGATATAGGTCCAGCACTGTTCATGAATTCAAGGCATGATAGTCTCCATATGGACACCACAAATTGTCTTTTTTGGGGACTAGGAGTAAGGCAGGGGACCATGGGCTGCTCGATAATCGAAGTATGCCTTTTTGCAACATGGCCTTGAATTCAGCGTTTGCTACTGGCAAGCTGTCAGGCATGAGTATACATGGTTGGCACAAAGTGGGAGTACCAGACACAACTACAATGTTGTTGACTGTTGAATGTTTCACATCCCTAGGAACACCTAGCGGACGAGTGAGATCTGGGAATTTGTCAAGGATGTCGGCATATGGTGCAGGGCACTTAACTGATTTTACACTGTAGAAAGCTGCTTGCCATTGCTGTCCTGCTGTCTTCAGACTTGTGGTTGTATCTATTAGCTGAGCATATGCAATATCGGCAAGCAGCTTCTAGTCTCCGAGGATATCAGCAGTGCCACATCAACACATCTCTTCATGATTGGCTAGTTGACATCAGCCACAGTGAGGGTCCATGCAAATGTGCAGCATAATCTGTGATCCAAATTTCTTTTGAGTGTGGCGTACGTTATGATTGTTCAATTATTCGCAGCTGTGAGAGATAGCACCTCATCAGTCCTGCAGCCTCTCAGCATGGCTTGCGGGAATGTTGAGAGGTCAAAATCTGTGTCTACAAGATATCTGACACCACCAGCCATTCCGTCATGAAGAAATGTGTTGATGTGGCACTGCAGCCAGGTGCATCTAAGCCCACTTGCAGCAGCATTTGGGTGTGAGCAGGGTGGCTGGGACTTTTTACATTGTTTCCAAAGCAGGTGTGGTATCAGCAGAATCTATCTGGCAGATGATGTGACGTCTATGGTTTACTGCTGGAGCAGTTAGTGCTGTGTTACCCATCATGCAAGCCAGTGCGGCGATGTCTGGTTCGGCTGCTGCTATGGTGCCTGCTGCTTCGGTCCACAAGCGCACCAGCTGATTGACCTGCATGCTGAGTGCTGCCACCTGTGTGGACAAGTTATGAACTAGCTGGTGCAGATTGGCATCCAGGACAGTGCATGTGGGAGGCATGTGTCACTGCAGAGGTGGGGGAATGGTGTTGTAGGCTACCACAGCTGTGGTTTAGGACACCGTTGTCAGAGCATCGTGCATCCAATCAGCAAAGTTAAGAACAGTGTCCAGCTGCATGTCGGTCTGCGCAGCTATCACTGCTTGCACTTGTGCTGGGAGGCTGCAGATCCAGGTAGACATAACAGCGAATCTGCAACCATGTCGGACTGTGCTATGCTCTGCTTATGGCACAGGAACTGAGACGGCTGTCTGTCGCCATATTCCTATTGGCGCAACAACTGGTGCACTTGTTGTTCTTGTGATGACGAAATTCAACAGATCAACTCTTCCTTTAACCACTTATATGAGGACTGCATTAATTGGGTGGTAATTATGTCCCAAAATTTGTTGGCATAGCTTTGGTTGGCATGGCTCATGACGTGCTCGAATTTTGCAAGGTTGAACATTATATTCTTACTCAGGAAAACTGATTCCACTTGGCTGAACCACATAAGTGGATCATGGGGCCAAAAGGGAGGCATCTGACCAACACCTATCCAGTGTTTGTCACCACTCCAGAAAAGTAGAAGCTGTTGATGTGCTTAGTGCACCGAAGTTTTCCTGAGCTGTTTCTAGGTGTGTGGAGCCTGTGTGTAAAGGGCATGCCTGTAGCTCACTTTGAAGCAGTTCCTGTAAAGTCGCCATCTTGGTGTAGAGTCAAGTTCTCGCACAAGGGGAAGGAACACAATAAAAAAAAAAAATCAGTGCAAAAAGACACGCAAAAAACAAACAGAAGTAATAAACATTAAAAGTACAAAAGTTTTTTATGCATGGCTGTGGGTGAGCACAGGATTGTTTGTTTGCTAACAGTGTAATGTTCACACTTGAGGATGTCAGTGTCACTCTACTCACGGTTCCACATCACACAAGCAGATAACAGTTCATTACCATGTGTTTAGCCTACAGATTGCACTGGGGTCACCAGTGAAGCAGGAATGTGTGGGATTGTCCCTTACAAGTTAGTGGTGCAGTAGGCTGATCTTATTGATGCACACATGCACTATGATTGCGGTGCAGTAGGGACAAAAAAATATGTCCACACAATGCTACATTTATTTGTGGCAAAGGAATACACAACCAGTTAACAATATCTTGTAAAGCCAAACGACTGTGCCCTCATGACCTCATTGTCACAGTAATGGGCATTGCACAATAGATGTTCTTGAACACTGTTCCCATAAGATTTTACATTCCTCAGACGTTGAGCACATGGTCTGATCACATAACCACAGGAAAAACGATGGATGCAGGAGTGGACACCTTACAACCATCTTCCGACCTGTGGGTCGTTCTGTACTTCACGGTCATTTTGTAATGAGATGGACAAATGGATGGCGGTGTCTAGATAATCCCATATGCATTATGGGGAGCTCGTGTCAAGTTTGACCCATGTGGCATACACCTGGACTCATGTCTACACTGGTCCATTGTTCAGCTTGCACTGGTCTCTAATTTGTGTCATGTGCATTGCGCTGTTGCCGAAATTTGGCATAAAGGTAAATCTGTGGGCATGCCAGCAGATGCCAGGCACTACTAGCTTCTGCTGCCTGTAACTACAGCTCATGCAGTTCTTGTCACAGCTGCCACAGGTTCAGTCTTGTTCTTAAACTGTGTAAATTATCTTCCAATGGCCAGTTTTGCAACTTGAAGGCTGGGAATAGTTGCTTCGCCAGGATTTGTTTAATATCTTCTTACTTTAGTTCTGTATTTGCTAGATACAGTGTTTGTTGATTTTGCTGCTGTAATTGACGGTTTTGTATCATGGTTGAGGGTTTTCCTGTTGCTGTTGGTGATTTTGCTTTTGTTCCAATCAAAAGAATTTCCTTAGGCTGTTTGTGTTGTTAGAATTTACTTTCCTGCCATAATTTTAGGAATTTCTGATAAATGCCAAGTTTTGTTTCATTGTGTGTAATAAAAGGACATGTCACAGTATAAACACAGTGAACTCTGCTGCCACATTTGAATATAAATAAGAAAATTAAAAAAAATATTTATAACACATTATTGAAAGTATCTCAGATAGAAAAACTGCTCAAGTCTATGCACTATTGTGCTCACATTTTGACAAGACCTCTGCAAACAAGTATAGAAACATATATGACAACAAATCCTGCAACAGAAGAGCAGAGCAGGAGAAAAAGTATATTTTGATAGGGAAAGGTTGAATGTGGTAGCAGAAATAATAAGAGGAGCGGTATTAATAAAATCTACTAAAAACCAAAATTGATGATATTTTATGAAACAGTAAAACAGTAAACAGTATTGGGTGTAATGATGCTTTTAAACCACTATAGAAATTCAAGAGTATGTTGATTAGTAGAGTTCTGAGAAAAAATATTGTTACAAAGCTAGAAACAATCAGTCATCGTACAGAAAATCAGAGATTTAGGTAATGAGAATTTAAGTATATAGAGATATACCAGATTTCATTGTACAACAAATTCAGCAGCTTAAAAAATGAAGGATGTTCTAAACAAAGGCAAAATGACAATTATTTAACAAATGTATTTATGTAAGCAACAAAAGGTATTGCATATTTGCAGATGTGAAGAAGGCAGGGGACGTGGCATCCAATACAGTAACAGTGAGTGTTGGAATAAAAAACATAGAAAAATATATTGAATTAAATAAATATATTTGGAGATATCATTGGTAGAATGCAATAAACAAATATATGGTAAGAGAAATAAGGAGTATGAAGAAAATGAAGCAGAAACATCACGTTTCATCAGTTAATACAGCACAATAACAACAGAGAGAAAGCTGTACACAAATCTGAAGATTCGCTTAAATGATAATATGAGGAGCTACTTTTAAAAACACATTATGTCCCAAAAAGTAAGTTTTTCAGGAGAAGCGAAAAACGTATACTGCAAAAAATATTCCATTAATTTTTACACCACATACTCAGGTAAGGCTCTTGATCAAAACGTGTTTAATACAAGGAAATTGCGTTTTATACTTTCAAGCTATGAGCACTTTAGTGATGGACAAAATGTGTTTTGTTGGGTTCTGTTGGACAGTCTGCATTTTGATGTAAGCTATTTTGGACACAATGCATTTTGATTAGTTTTCAGTGACATAGAACTGATAAAAATACTTTTTATTGTTTGAAAATACGTTTTTTAACATTCAGTAAAACATTTTAACACCAGAAGCAGGAACAAAAACAAAAATGTGTTTCATTTAAAATAACAAAGTTCACAATATTTTTCCCAAAACAGGCTTCTCTTCTAAACAATCACAAATAGTATCTTGGGCAATAAGTTTGTTACATGGAAGGCTGATAGTCCGAGTGAAAAATTCAAGTATTTCATTTTCTCTCCAGTTGTTTCCATATATGAGGCTTAGCAGTTTTTCCACATCGTCTTTCTTATCTTGTTTCAGCCTCATCTGTGATGACACTCTGGAGGTATTTGATACTTCATTCAAGCTGTATCCATGTTTACCTTATGGTAAAAAGAGCTTTGAAGGATCATGAGAATAGTAGGTGATGAGTGTTTTGATTTTCACATTAGTTACCCTTTCACCTACCATATATTTCTTCAAATGGATCCTTTTCAGATCACTGATCCCATCTACAGGCCTCAAAATTGTACTTAGTTCCTTGAAATCAAATATTTCCTGGTCTTTCCCTAAAATCCTTGTTTTGCCCACTTCTGCATAAACATTCTGGTACGTGTTTGGACTCAATATTTCAGAAATTTTATGAAGTTTCTTTTCTACTCATCCAAATACTCTTCAGGAGGTAAAAAGGAATGTCCTGGAACTGGAAAGCAGATAAGTACATCAGTCACATGCAGTGGATATTCTTGGAATAGCCAGAAAGGAATTGCATGAATAATGTGCTGATTTTTGTTTTGGTGAGCACATCCATCTGCAAACAATCTAAGAAATGTGACAGATGTGTCACTGTTCAATTTCTTTAAGAAATCAGTGATAGCTGTGTTTCATTCCAAATGTAAAATGTAGGTTCTGTACCTGCCACATTTGTTACACAAAAGGAGTACAGAGATATCTGTCTTGCATAGTCTGCCTCACCAATAGATAATTTTGGGAGAGGTTGTACTTGCTGTAAATCAAAGGCAAATGTCAGGCTACAGTCATACATTGGCGTCATTAATTAGTGAAAAGCTCTAGCTCTTAATTTATGTGACTGAAGTTCAATCATTGGCTTATTCTTTGTGTTGATGTCTGTAGCAGTTTTCATTTGGTGATACATTCTATGGCAGAAGCTACAGTTATCACTTGCTGGAGTTCCAAAACCTGGATTAAATTTTGTATTAAATATTTTTGTTTAAAATGTTTTCTTCACTTTCAGATCAGATGTGACTGAATTGTTATACATGAGGAAAAGTTTGATTATACTCATGTTACTTGGTAGATAAAGCACTGGCTCTTACTTATGGAGTAGTGTTTCTCCCTTGCTTGTAGATGTGAAATGAATTCAATTTCCTTTTTCTGTTTGCACTATACTATCCAGCTTTATGGTCTTCTCCTCTCTTGTCAAGCAGCCCTTCACCTTTTTTAAGGCCCTAAGCAATGGTATGCACTCTTCTTTGTCCAATGCCAAAAAACTTCCTGAAGAAAGCAGGACACACAGGAATAAAGCTGAAAAGCATTGAAGATACCAATTACAATATTATTCCTCTAGCATGTTTGAGCAGAGTAATAAATCATAAATTTGGTGATTTTTTACTTATATGATACTGCACTGTTAGAGCAGTTGGTTTATTTTTTGGATCATTCTGTACTTCCTGCACTTAGGACAGCTCACATTGAGAAGGAAGGAACGCCTTTTATCTTATCCCTTTTTGTCT
Organism: Schistocerca nitens; assembly: GCF_023898315.1. NCBI lineage: Eukaryota > Metazoa > Arthropoda > Insecta > Orthoptera > Acrididae > Schistocerca > Schistocerca nitens. The sequence continues at coordinate 391,028,770 of NC_064619.1, read as the reverse complement.
GGTTTAGCAAACACCACACTTTTAGTTTTGTGTTGACTGTTAACAGGAATCAAACAACAGCAAAAGTGTTCTACTTTATGCTGGCAAGGAGGTTCAAAGTTCATGAGATGAGGAACCTTGTCCTGATATTTGACAATAAAAAATTACAAGAGAAATAGTTATAGAGGTAAGTACGAAGACATTAATTTGTATAGGTTTACAATAACAGTAATTTTCATATTCTTTACTCTTACCTGTTTTCATACTCTAATTCCCTTTTTGATTTGCTCTTCATTAGTTTTCTTGTTCCATGATTCATTTCCTCTCCAACAGTCACACATTCACTCACTATAATACTCTCCATCTTAACACAACAACATTTTTACATCTGACTTCTATAAGTCTAACAGACAGAATGATAAACGTTATACACAACAGTGGTGTAATACTGAAAACGAATATTAACTGGTCATTGTTGGTCAGTTAAAGGGTTTCAATTTAGTCCACCTGTCTTACATTGTAGCCAACATAGCTTAATAAATCAAAATAAAGGCAACTGTTTAACTTAATGCAGTTTGATTCAATCATACTAGAGGACAAAATGCTATTTGCTGCATCTGCTACTTTTCAGTGCTCTTTTTGAAGGCATTAAAATGCATTTTGACACAATCTGATTGCAGGAGTGTGTAGGTTGGGTGATAAAATACTGGATTTCATATCAATCTCAATTTTGTCCACCAGTGGATATAATATGTTTTGAAAAGTTGCTCCTCATATGGTTCAAGAGATGAATGAGAAACAAAAGACAGTTGACAGTTAATAATGCAATAAATAAATAAATAAGTTAGAGATCATACTGCTTCAATAGAAATAGTTCAATTGAAGGTAAATTAATACAAAATAAATTCTTGAAATTACTCACAGAATGTGTGGAGAAAGACAACCTTGTAAAGATACTCAGTGAAATTGTTGACAATTACATAGAACAATGATTGAATTTTGATCATGCATAGGAATGAGTTGGTTTTGGATGTGTAAATAGCATGATAGACCATTTGTAAATTGTGAAGAAAATTATAAAATACAGCAAAGTCAGTAAGATCATATCAATGAGAAACATTTTTACCCAGTTTAACAAAGTTTGTATAAACAGCCCTTGATAAGTAATGATTCAATTAAAACAGTGTTAGTATTGTTGTGACTCGCCGATCATTCAAAGTGCCGCCGCACAATTACGCGCGTCCTCTACGTGCGGCGCTGTCTGCCAGCCATGCAGCAGCTGTGCCACCTAAGCGGCCAGCTGAGCAGCGGCCGCTAGACTGGGACTCAGTGCTCATTCGAATGCTAACGTGTACACATGTCTTACTTGATAACTTACTCTGTGACTTATATGTGTCGTTGTGTCGTTCCGAAATATATGTGTTAAACCTGAAGTTCTAACACGTATACCAAGGGATATTTACAAGAGTGCTACAGCTTCCAATGTTATTCTTCTGAACTGAAAGAGGAGTCAGGCAAGGATATTTCATGTTCACAAACACTTTATTCAGCAGCCCAACAGTGTGTTTTCAGAATGTTACATTGGAAAATTGAAGGATTTTGCGTTAATGAAACACGCGGAAACAACCTTCATTTGCTGATGACATTGCCTCTAGTGCAGTGAATTTCAACAGAGTATGGAAGAATTTAATACATGGAGCCTGAAAGAATCAGAAGTAATGAGACTAAAATAACATTAATCAGTGTGTTGAAAATTAACAGTGACATCACTGAACTAGCTGATGAGTTTTTGTATTTGGAACAGTTGGAGATACTTTAATGGGCAGTGAAAGACTGAAGTGAAGAGTGAAAGTTATATGGAGCACTTCTAGCAAACTTAAGTTGTGGTTTCAAAAGTAAACTTCCAAAAGTGTCAGAAATGCAAAGTTTATAATTAGTGTGTTTACCAATTTTTCACTTGTCATTGTGAGAAACTGACTTCCATATGAAAACCATTCAAATACTGAGAATGGCTCACCATGAAGGGCAGTGATGATTGGGGATATTACTAGGTGAGACAGAAATGCAAACAAATAGATTAGGGAAGGGAATGGAGTGCAAAATGGAATTGTGAATATGTTGAAAATGAAATGTAGCTGTAATAATAGATGAAAGAAGGGGTAAGAGAGGAAAGACAATGACTGAGTAAGGAGGTGGCTAGATGACTAGATAACTAAGAATAACATGTCTGTGTATAGCTGAAGTGCCTAATAAGTGTAAAATGTTAGAATAGGCCTTTATCCTGCAGGCGATTTCAAGTGGGTGATGATGACATTTTGGAGGATTTGTGAATAAGTAAAGTAACAGTTTATTCAATTGTGAAGAAATCTTCCATATAAAACTATTATATGATGTTTCTCAGTTTCAGTGTTCTTTTGACACAGGACCAGCAACGTTTTTAATATTTCATGAAGTGTTTTCATTAAATCTGTCATAGTTGCAGTTGCTGTTTGATTCTGACTTGCTAAGTAGGCACATGTTGATTGTGACAGTCCTTTGAAAACATTTTATAAAGCATGTATTGCCATTTTGATGTTTGTTATTAAGATCAGTCAGCCTCAGTAGGCCATGTTTGTGAATGAACCTGTTGGTTCAAATCTAGTCATCAAACACATGTACTGCAACTGTGACAGATTTAATAAAACACATAATTAAATATTAAGTGATGAATGTAGTTGATGCTCAGTGTTTCTCATTTCTTCACCAAAATATCCTATCTATGAGAAATGCAGTGAACAGTTAGAAGTGGAACTACAGACTATAAATAGTTTACTTGTTTGCGTAACAGAACATTGTTGTACGGGATCCCAAATAATATTAGGTTTGATGCATAAGTTTTTAGCATTTTTGTTTTCAGTGTTGGTATTCTTATTGCTATGGGTTTATTTATTCATTGCATTTTTTATTTGTATTTTGCTGTTGCTATTTGAGTTTACATATTGTCATTTGGGGATAGTGAGTGGAGCTGTGGGTGGTAGAAAATCAAGTGCCAAGTGGAGAAGTAGAGCCATTTCCAACATATTCTTCTGTTTGAGGTTGACAGAGGGGCAACAGCAGTGGAGGCAGCCAGAAACATTTGTACTGTGTATGAGGATAATTCCATTGGACAGAGCATGGAAAGAAAATGGTTTTTGCATTTTAAGGAGGATTGGTTTGACATTAGTAATTCTTCATGTTCAGGAAGACCTTCAGGGTTTGATCAAGATAGTTTAAACACATTAATCCATAATTAATCATAATTAATCCACATCAGTGTACTCGAGAACTGCCAAATGTGATGAACTGTGATGATTCAACATTTGCATGCAATGAGGAAGTTTCAAAAATTGGGTGTACGGGAACAAAAATCTGTGGATGGCCATATGTGCATCTGTGCTTGCTCAACATCAATTGGCTGAAGAACAACATTGACCATCCCTGTTTCATAACTGATGACAAGAAATGGTGTCTTTATGCTAACATAAGGAAAAGAAGGGAATGGTTGAGCACAAACAAAGCAGCAACTCCCTGTACAAAGAGTTGCATGCATCCACAAAAGATAATGCTATGCATCTCATGGAACAATGATGGTGTGGTGTCCTACAAATTTCTTCCCCATGGTGTAACAATCCCTGCTGACATTTATTGTCAACAACTGAGATATCTCACTGATGCAATCCAAGAACAACATCCAGGAAAACTGCATGAACTGATGCTACTCCATGACAACACCTACCCGCTTTCTTCTAGCACTATACAGGAGTTGGGTTGGAAAGTCACTCTGCACCCTTCTTATCAGGTTTTCACCTTTTCCACTCTCTATCAAACAACCTTCAAGGAACTTCCTTTTTGGGTGAAAATGTGCTCTGAACATGGCTCAATGAGTCCTTTGCCTCAAAATCATGTTATTTCTACAGTCACAGAATCAAAAAGTTACCCCAGCATTGGCAGACTGTTGTAAACAGTGAAAGAGGATATATCATTTACGGCTAAAGTCTCTACTAGCTATATCTATTGTGTTTATTAAACTTGCAGAAAAATGCTATGAACTTATGAACAACACAATGTATCTGAAATAACTCATATATTATAGTATACCATTACAGTTGATCATATGAGACTTGGTGTCTTATGCATAAACAGGGTGGTCCATTGATCGCAATGGGGCTAAATATCTCACGAAATAAGCGTCAAACAAAAAAACTACAAACAACGAAACTTGTCTAGCTTGAAGGGGGAAACCAGATGGCACTATGGTTGGTCCGATAGATGGCGCTGCCATAGGTCAAAAGGATATCAACTGCATTTTTTTCAATAGGAACCCCCATTTTTTATTACATATTCGTGTAGTATGTAAAGAAATATGAATGTTTTAGTTGGACCACTTTTTTCGCTTTGTGATCGATGGCACTGTATATGAAGGATGGGATCACATATAAAGTTAGAAATGACATTATTTCATTATGTGAAGCTACAGAGATATGGAAGCATATACTATCTATACTATGTATGAGGGAATTCGATGTAGAAATGAAAAGCTTGTAGGGGTAGTTTTGTCTTTTCGTGACTTTAGGTTGGCATCATGGGAATGAGCTGATAACAACGGATGGATAAAGATTGTTTTATTTATAACCTCAGTATGCCTTTTAACAATTGCATGTCTTGTTGAAGCTTCCACATTAGTTGAGCAACCTTCAGTGACTTGATTTTTTGTTTTCTGAAGGTGAAAAACAGACTAAAATATTTTCTCAAATGTTTTACAGTATGGTGCATTTTCATAAGCGAGCAGAACAGTTCAAAAACAGTTGAACCTCAGTGACTGATGAACAATCCTCTTGACAGTCAGATGAAGTTTCAACTTGTTTTCATCTTTTGTGATTATTTGGAACATCAGTGTAAAATAAACAGTGCCTACTACTCAGGCACGTTGCTCAACTGAGTTAAGTAACCAAGAAGAGAAAATAACCAGAGATCTCAAGGAAGAGGTGCAATATTTCTACATGACAATGCTCCCTCCTTACATCACTCAACTGACCCAAAAAACCATTGAAAAAATGATTTGGGAGATACTACCTTATCCTCTCTACACTCCAGATTTGGCTCCCTTAGGTTTCCATTCATTTGGTTAGCTCAACGAGTCATTGTGTGTAAAAAAGTTCAGCAACAATGAAGAAGTCAAAGAATTTGTGGGAAAGTTGCTCAAACAACAAGACAAAAACTTCTTTGCATCTGATATGAAAGAAAGAAAAACTTGTTAATCATTGGAACAAGTCTGGATTATGTTGAGAGATAGTAAAAGTTTCTTCTTCTTCTTCTTCGTGGATGGATCGCTTAGGACCACGCGTAATCAACATTTGTTGGTATTCCTATTCGCCCAGTATTCCTTCATACGTATTGAATGGGCTAGTTTTTGTTACGCAGACCACATATATTGGTTAGTTTTTCTCCCTTCTTCCTCAAAACCCCATGTGTTTTTGATTTTTCTGATTTCATTTCTGTCATGTAGATTTGGAGACCCTAATTCTCCTAGGTCTTTTTCCATCTGTTTGTACCAGTTTGGTCTTGTAGTTTTGTTCTTTAAAAATGTATGGATTTTGTGCATTAACCTGTCTGAGTCCATTCTTTCTAAATGCCCCATGAATTGGATTCTTCTCATGCATATTGTGTGTTGTTTTGGAGATATTTTTATATATTTATGCATTGGATTTTGGATAATGCACACCATCTTTAGTTCTTGGTCCTAGGATTTTCCTCTTTATTTTATGTTCTTTTACTTCTAATTCCCCTTTTAGTGTTCTGTGTTGAAGATTTAGTGTCTCAGATGCATAGAGAGCTTCGGGTTTAATTACTGTTGTGTAGTATCGTATTTTGTTGTAGAGGTTTTTTGTTAGCTGAAACTCCGTCTCCATTTTCTGGACTCTTGATCTGACAGTTTTTTTTTTTTTCATTACAATTTTATGCAATCCATTCACCTAAATATTTAAATTGTTTTACTTGAGAGATGTAGTTATTACTAATTTTGAGATCAGAAGGTGCATCTTTGATGTCAGTCATAATTTTGTTTTTTCAAATGAAATTTGTAATCCTATTTTTGCTGCCTGCTCTTGTAATAATTCTAGCTGTTTCTATGCACTGGTAATGTCTTGGGCGATCAGTGCCATGTCATCAGCAGATGCTAAATGGTCTAATTCTATGCCCTTATGCTTTGGTCCCAGTCTGTGTGCACCAAAGGTCTCAATGCAGGCATGAGTCAACATTTTAATGTGGGGGGCTTCAATAGAAAGTACCTTCTTGATTGTTCCAAGAATGACTGTACCATGTGTCTGGGGTCTAGATTTTTTGTGTAATGCTGGAGTAGTCATCAATTTAAAAGAAGGAGCATGTACCTTGGATTCTGAATGCAACGTTTTGACAGTCTCTATGATAAAGGGCAAAATAGCCCCAGATCAGTATTGCATGAAATTAATGGTTAGCTGTATTGGTACTACCTGTAATTTAGTTGGTGATATTTTCTATATTGAATAACTGGAGAAGAAATAAGTCAGGTTACACTTCAGGAGAAAATCTCTGAATCCAAATACCTATCTGCAAGTCAACGAGAAGATTTGTGTTGCTTGTTAAGTAATTATCTGCCTGTATGTATCAACCCAGAATAATCAAAGGTTTTGAATACAACATTAAGAAGCATCCACACAAATCTTTTTGTAGCACTTCCTATTCTGTTCCTTGGTCAAAGAGAGAGGCAGTCAAGAAAAAAATTAGCAAAATATTAGAGTGGGGAATTATAGAGCCCTCTCATTCTGAATATTGTAGCCCTCTTTTGGTGGTCCTCAAAGCAAATGGTGGCATCAGATTAGTTCTAGATGCCAGAGAGGTAAACAAGATAATCATACCTAATAATTTGGATGAGTTAATTCAGAAATTCTGTGGTGCCTGCTTCCTGACATCCCTTGATATGAGAAGTTCATACTGGCAAACAAAACTCTCTATTGAATCTCAAAAGTATACTGCTTTTATTTTTATGGGCAGAAGTTACCAATTCACTGTTATGCCATTTGGAACAAATATTAGTGGAGGTGTATTTATATCAGTGCTAGACACTGTATTTGGATGAGATTTGCTCAATACACTTACCTTGTATGTGGACGACTTATTGATCGCTACTGAAACATGGGAGGAGCATCTCGATCTGCTTGAAAAAGTATTTGCAAAATTCTTAGAGCATTGAGTAACAGTAAATTTAATGAAATCTAGATTCAGCAGAAGTCAACTGAAGTTCCTAGAACATATAATTATGCCAGACGGTATTATATCGAATCCTAATAAAATGAGTGCTATCAAAGAGTGTCCCCATCCTAAAAATAAAAAGGAATTAAAATCTTTCATGGGATCAGCCTCATTTTTCCGCCAATTTTTGCCTAATCAATTAATCAGCCAAGAATGTTTATTACAGTTATAGTGAAAGAACATCATGTGGAAATGGATCCCTGAACGTAGTCAAGCATTTGACAAAATCCAAGACACTTTAGTTAAGGCCCTGTAGTTACATCATCCGAAACTTGTACAGGATTTTTGCATTTCCACTGATGCTTGTGAAACGGGACTAGGTGCTACGCTTTTCCAAATGGATAATCCACAAGATATGAATACCATTAAGGTTATAGGAATCGCAAGTAGAACGCTCTCTAAATGTGAAAGGGCATACTGTACCACAGAGTTAGAGGTACTAGCAGTGGTATGGGCACTTAAAAAGTTTAGATATTTTGTCTGTGCAAAAAGATTAACCATATTTTGTGACCATAAAGCTTTGTCTTATATTTTAATGGGAAGAATGTTTCACTCAAGGTTCTGTTGCATTTTGTGAGAAACAAATTTCAAAGTTGAGTCACAATGCGTCGCAGTTGCAAGAACGAGATCCTTACTGGAAATCTATTCGAGATGTAATCAGCCAAGGTGCTACAAATTATTCTGGTAGTCTATATACTTTACAATCTAATATATTATTTTGAAGAAAAACTCATGACGAAGCATGGAAGGTATGCGTTCCAAAGGGACTTCTGAAATCTTTACTGTGGTATACACATCTGAAGAGGGGACACTTCGGATCTTTAAGGTGGAAAGCCAAGTTAGCCCAATATTGCTACCATCTGAATTTGGTACAGACTGTGTTTTATCAAATTTCTGTTGTTGCTTTGCAGCTGTATCACTGAAGTAGTGATTTTCAAAGTTTGACAGTTTTAGGGTCATGTATAGTGGTACCATCATGTTGAAATTGCATGTTTACTTTTGTCTTTTTAGCATTCTGTACTTAAATTGCTAAAAATACAGCCCTTATACAATCATTTTGTTGTTTATCTGTCTGTCTAACAGTTGAGAACCCTTTTTCTCTACAATGAGTAAAGGTATCAAGTTGAAATTTATGTCACATACTAAGGTCTATAGGTCCTCATAATTTGATATTAGCTAGTTACAGATTTGTCACACAAGCCTTTACACTAACCAACAAGGTTTGTTGATTTAACCTCACTTTTGAAGCAGATGCTATTCATGTATGCTATATTTCGACACTAGCTGGAATGGCTGCAAATGCAAATAAAGTATGGTTCAAAATGAGAGAGAAAAATACACATGAAAACCTGTTAAATGAAATGTTATGCTCCAAACATGATGATTACACCAACTTTCTCCAAGTGGACAGCAAAACTTTTAGTAACTTCTTTACAGTTACTTTAGGTTCACATTGAAAAAGAAGATACTAGTACATGAAAATTTATTCTCTTCTGCGTGATCTTATAATAATAGTTCATTAAAATCAACATGGGAACATACAGCCCACATCATCTATGAAAGAATCAGAGAACTTTGTTTTTTTTATTTTTATTTTATTTTATTGCATTCTCACATTTACGCTGCAAGTAAAATATTGATTTTCTTCTTAATCTCTTCCTGTATAATATATGGCTGAGAAAGATACAGCACCTCTACCATTTTTGTAATTGCCACTGCCATTTGGTTTTTATCCATTACCGTAGTTTCCATAGTCGTGTAAATTCATGATACAATGAGATAAATGGGCATAAAACTCTTTTTTGTTAAACATATGTGGTGAAACACCAACACAAACTGCCGCCCCCATCTTGTCAAATTTTCTGCCAGTCAAAATTTCTCTCAGAAATACTCTATATTTGTCAAGCATATCAAATGACACCTTACACTATCAAATATTTGTCATACAAGGTAAAGTTTGACAAATTGTTTGATCATTTTTGGAAGCATTAAGATGGTATTAAATGATGTTCCCATGAACATTGCAGGTCTAGCATGACAGCCATCTGGCAGTAGAACAGGTGGCACTAAAAAAATTAGCAGACACATTTTCTGCACTCAGGAATAGAAAGCAGTTCAAAATTCCCGTGAAACCACGTCTGAGCACTAGATGCACAGAACAGGGTACTCTGAGCATGCTTTCTGCTAATTATTGTTTCCAGTTTATTGTCATTATTGACATCTGTGGCCAACACCTAACTTCAGATTTTCACATTGGAGATTTTTTGAATTTTCAATAATAGAATTTTTGTAAATTCAGTAACCAAAAAAAGCAATGCTTTTTGACAACAAACTTTCTATTATACAAACTATCTGCAAAAAGCATTATTTGTACTAATTGCTTCATATTCTACAAATGGAATGGACCAAACAAGCATTAAGCATCCTAATTCAGGAATATAGTGAAAAAAGGGGTCTGCATGATCATCACAACCTGCTACATTGTAAGTTACATTGTAAACCATTTATGACTGAGTAAATATGTGTATAACTTTATATTTGTGATTTTTTATTTTTATATTTGGTGAAGTAATTGAGAAAAAGGTCACATCTGATTTGATTGCATCTTTTGCTTTATTTCAGAAATCCAGGAAGGAGAAACTGGCAATAGCCAGTGAGGAGTCTGATCACAAGATGAATAATAAAATGGTTTAAGTTTTAATTCCAACTAGGAGAAACTGCCTCCTATGCTGCCCTGTCACATGAGCAAATTTCTTCCTTTATCACTGATGGCAGATTGTCAATTTAAATCATGTCCATTCTCATGAAGTTCTGAAATTACTGCAGATCTTTGGGTCTCAATTCCTTCATTAAGAGGCAATATATGTGACTGCCTTCATCCCTTCTTCCCAGACAGTGAGTTTGATATATTTGCCAGAAATTATGACCAGTGTGCTGTTTTCTTCTTCTTCTTTAAACACAGTACCAGAGTCAATGTTGTTGTTGTTGTCTTCAGTCCTGAGACTGGTTTGATGCAACTCTCCATGCTACTCTATCGTGCGCAAGCTTCTTCATCTCCCAGTAATTACTGCAACCTACATCCTTCTGAATCTGCTTAGTGTATTCATCTCTTGGTCTCCCTCTACGATTTTTACCATCCACGCTGCCCTCCAATGCTAAATTTGTGATCCCTTGATGCCTCAGAACATGTCCTACCAACCGGTCCCTTCTTCTTGCCAAGTTGTGCCACAAACTCCTCTTCTCCCCAATTCTATTCAATACCTCCTCATTAGCTATGTGATCTACCCATCTAATCTTCAGCATTCTTCTGTAGCACCACATTTCGAAAGCTTCAATTCTCTTCTTGTCCAAACTATTTATCATCCATGTTTCACTTCCATACATGGCTACACTCCATACAAATACTTTCAGAAACGACTTCCTGACACTTAAATCTATACTCGATGTTAACAAATTTCTCTTCTTCAGAAACGCTTTCCTTGCCCATTGCCAGTCTACATTTTATATCCTCTCTACTTCAACCATCATCAGTTATTTTGCTCCCCAAATAGCAAAACTCCTTTACTACTTTAAGTGTCTCATTTCCTAATCCAATTCCTTCAGCATCACCCGACTTAATTCGTCTACATTCCATTATCCTCGTTTTGCTTTTGTTGATGTTCATCTTATATCCTCCTTTCAAGACACTGACTATTCCATTCAACTGCTCTTCCAAGTCCTTTGCTGTCTCTGACAGAATTACAATATCATCGGCGAACCTCAACGTTTTTATTTCTTCTCCATGGACTTTAATACCTACTCCAAATTTTTCTTTTGTTTCCTTTACTGCTTGCTCAATATACAGATTGAATAACATCGGGGAAAGTCTACAAACCTGTCTCACTCCCATCCCAACCACTGCTTCCCTTTCATGCCCCTCGACTCTTATAACTGCCATCTGGTTTATGTACAAATTGTAAATAACCTTTCGCTCCCTGTATTTTACCCCTGCCACATTTAGAATTTGAAAGAGAGTATTCCAGTCAACATTGTCAAAAGCTTTCTCTAAGTCCACAAATGCTAGATATGTAGGTTTGCCTTTTCTTAATCTAGCTTCTAAGACAAGTCGTAGGGTCAGTATTGCCTCATGTGTTCCAACATTTCTGCAGAATCCAAACTGATCTTCCCCGAGGTCGGCTTCTACCAGTTTTTCCATTCGTTTGTAAAGAATTCGTGTTAGTGTTTTGCAGCTGTGACTTATTAAACTGATAGTTCGGTAATTTTCACATCTGTCAACACCTGCTTTCTTTGGGATTGGAATTATTATATTCTTCTTGAAGTCTGAGGGTATTTCGCCTGTCTCATACATCTTGCTCACCAGATGGTAGAGTTTTGTCAGGACTGGCTCTCCCAAGGCCGTCAGTAGTTCCAATGGAATGTTGTCTACTCCCGGGGCCTTTTTTCGATTCAGGTCTTTCAGTGCTCTGTCAAACTCTTCACACAGTATCGTATCTCCCATTTCATCTTCATCTACATTGTCTTCTATTTCCATAATATTGTCCTCAAGTACATCGCCCTTGTATGGACCCTCTATATACTCCTTCCACCTTTCTGCTTTCCCTTCTTTGCTTAGAACTGGGTTTCCATCTGAGCTCTTGATATTCATACAAGTGGCTCTCTTTTCTCCAAAGGTCTCTTTAATTTTCCTGTAGGCAGTATCTATCTTACCCCTAGTGAGATAAGCCTCTACATCCTTACATTTGTCCTCTAGCCATCCCTGCTTAGCCATTTTGCACTTCCTGTCGATCTCGTTTTTGAGATGTTTGTATTCCCTTTTTCCTGCTTCATTTACTGCATTTTTATATTTTCTCCTTTCATCAATTAAATTCAATATTTCTTCTGTTACCCAAGGATTTCTACTAGCCCTCGTCTTTTTACCTACTTGATCCTTTGCTGCCTTCACTACTTCATCCCTCAGAGCTACCCATTCTTCTTCTACTGTATTTCTTTGCCCCATTCCTGTCAATTGTTCCTTTATGCTCTCCCTGAAACTCTGTGCAACCTCTAGTTTAGTCAGTTTATCCAGGTTCCATCTCCTTAAATTCCCACCTTTTTGCAGTTTCTTCAGTTTTAATCTACAGTTCATAACCAATAGATTGTGGTCAGAGTCCACATCTGCCCCTGGAAATGTCTTACAATTGAAAACCTGGTTCCTAAATCTCTGTCTTACTATTATATAATCTGTCTGATACCTTCTAGTATCTCCAGGATTCTTCCACGTATACAATCTTCTTTTATGATTCTTGAACCAAGTGTTAGCTATGATTAAGTTATGCTCTGTGCAAAATTCTACCAGACGGCTTCCTCTTTCATTTCTTTCCCCCAATCCATATTCACCCACTATGTTTCCTTCTCTCCCTTTTCCTACTCTCGAATTCCAGTCACCAATGACTATTAAATTTTCATCTCCCTTCACTACCTGAATAATTTCTTTTATCTCATCATACATTTCATCTATTTCTTCATCATCTGCAGAGCTGGTAGGCACATAAACTTGTACTACTGTAGTAGGCATGGGCTTCATGTCTATCTTGGCCACAATAATGCGTTCACTATGCTGCTGGTAGTAGCTTACCCACACTCCTATTTTTTTATTCATTATTAAACCTATTCCTGCATTACCTCTATTTGATTTTGTATTTATTACCCTGTATTCACCTGACCAAAAGTCTTGTTCCTCCTGCCACCGAACTTCACTAATTCCCACTATATCTAACTTTAACCTATCCATTTCCCTTTTTAAATTTTCTAACCTACCTGCCCGATTAAGGGATCTGACATTCCACGCTCCGATCCGTAGAATGCCAGTTTTCTTTCTCTTTCTCCTGATAACGATGTCCTCTTGAGTAGTCCCCGCCCGGAGATCCGAATGGGAGACTATTTAACCTCCCGAACATTTTACCCAAGAGGACGCCATCATCATTTAATCATACAGTAAAGCTTCATGCCCTCGGGAAAAATTACGACTGTAGTTTCCCCTTGCTTTCAGCCGTTCGCAGTACCAAAACAGCAAGGACGTTTTGGTTAGTGTTACAGGGCCAGATCAGTCAATCATCCAGACTGTTGCCCCTGCAACTACTGAAAAGTCTGCTGCCCCTCTTCAGGAACCACACATTTCTCTGGCTTCTCAACAGATACCCCTCCGTTGTGGTTGCACATACGGTACGGCTATCTGTATCGTTGAGGCATGCAAGCCTCCCCACCAACGCAAGGTCCATGGTTCATGGGGGGACTCTACTTTTAAGTTATTGAATTTCTCATTTAATTGTCTATTATCATCTTTAAGTGACTCAAACTTGCTGTCAATTTTTTCATTGAGTAAACCCATTTGGGTGTTGAATTTTTCAGTTTGGGAATCAAATTTAGTACCAAACTTATCATTTAAATGTTACATATTCTCAGTTAACTGATGTTGCATACTCACCATGAATTTAATAATAATATTATATTTAAGCTCTGTAACATTTGATGTAAGATTCACACTTTCCTGTGTAACTTTGGTATTTATAGACTCCTGTATATTACTATTTCTATTTGTGCTTGGGTCTGCTTCTTCTGTCACCTTCACATCAATGATATTACTATCACTTAAATTATGTGATTGCTGTCCTACATTTATTACATTTGGGACTCTTTCACCAAGATTTTCCTCACTCAAATTATGCAATTGCTGGTCCATAATTGGTTCCCTAGTTACCTTCTCATGAGGATTATATCCAGTTTCCTCCCCTCACCTGTCTCTTCCAAACTCTGGGTTGCATTATCTCACGCTTTCGTTGCTCGGGTGTACGTTTTTCCTAATATCTTTCTACACAGTTAAAATATCAGTATCAACTCAAAATATACTTTCACCAACCGTAGAACTGTTCTTTTATACTATGTCTATCCTACTCATACCTGCGACTATCTCATGTTGGCTGTGAGTACTTATTCTTTCCAATGGGTCGAAGTTCATGCCTTGGGCCTGAAGCTGTTAGTATATCCTTTTCAAGCCCCATGTTGCGACACCAAATGTACCGATGCCTCTTCTTTAGCCTTCTTCTTCTTCTTGTTTATCCTGGCTTCTTGAGATCTCTTGTGAAGAGACACGATACAACAAGTTCCATAGTGGTGTAGGAAAATCGATAAAGTTACTCAACAGTTAATAATTTAACTTTTGAAACTGCTGGCTTATTGGCATTTATGGAAAGAAAAACACTCTCATACTCTCATGCAGTCATCAAACTTCATGTAACATTTTGTGTGTGTAATGGGCCTTACTAAGCCACAAATCGTTCTAAAGAATTAATTAAGCTGCATTTCAATGTTGCTAGGCAACATAATCAACAAGGTGATATGGGTCTCAATTAAAACTCGACCTCGATATTTTGAATAAACTTTCAGTTCATTTTTTGTCAAAATCAGCACTTGTCTCAAAATCAATTTCCAACTTCGTGCATTAAGTCCAACTGCATTTGCAACTATTGTACTCAGTTTACTGGACAGCTCGATCAGGTACTGGTGTGTAACATATTTCAAATCGAGCATGCAGGTTTGTTTTCCCTAATGAGCTAAATGTCTCTTTTGTAATAATGTGATGTGTCTATCTCATGTAAAGTTTAAGTGAAACTGGATTTACTCTCCATTCGTGTCGAGAACACAAAATAAAATTCACCACATAGGACAGGAAACTGTACACGCACACTTTTAGCACTCTTAGTGATAACTTGTCTCAGAGTAAAAGCTGCACATAAATCACACTTTTTTTATGCATACAAAATTCAAAACACCTTTATATTGAACAAATAAATTATGGCATGTAATTACTAATTGAACATTTGCGATTCTGAATATACTTCAAGAACTATTTCATAATCAATAAAATCTTATCACCTGAGAGAAATTATTAATTTGCTAAAACAGATTCAGATTACAGTCAACTTGTGTCTGGATGATGATGTCATGAATTGGCACTTGCTTGGAGTGAACAAAATACCTGTACTGAAAAATACTGACTTTTATAACAAATTTGGTGCCCCTTGCATCGCACCACCAGAAACTTGTAGGCGCATCTCTTTATTGTCATCATTTTTAAGAGTAATGTAAGCCATATTGAAAGTTAGACCTATGGGACTCTTAACAAGATACAACATTATCAGTAAAAATCAGTTAGGTTTCAGGTGTACTCAAAGCGCAGAGAAGGCATCTATCATGACTCACTGAAGACTTTGTTACAGTAGGTCACAAAGGTCTGCTAAATCAGCTGGGTGCGCTACTTATACAGGGTGAGGGTAGCAAATAAATGGTTTTATTCATACCTAAAAAACAGTGCCATGGTTAGAGATCTCTCAAACTAACTTCAATCATGCCATAGAACATCTTTATAAACTCAAATACATTAATGTTGGAGGCTGCTTGGTCAACATTATGAAACAGTTGGCCTACTATTTGCTGAAGACGGTAACATTCTAATATTCTAATCAGTGATGGATCATCAAGTGTACTAAATGACCAAGCTGGAGAAACACTGATGCTTGTGTACAGAGGGGAAAAAAATTTAAAAAAGGGACAGAAACCATCACTACCATAATAGGTTCCACACAAACAGAAAACCCAACAGTAAATCTTTAAAAGTGCAAGATGAGATCATAGAATGTGTTTCAAGAACAAAATTTCCAGGGATGTAAAGGGACTGTAGTCAGACAAAACCGCGAATGACTTAAGAACCAGTGGAGACTGGTTGAGAGCATAAGCAGTAATCTGTCAGAGAGGAAAACATGGGTAACACAAGAGGAAGACAGACAATGGAGATGACACAAGAGAATAACAAGTCCAGTAAGCAAACATATTTAAAACAAAGACATAGTGAATTCAGAACCAAAACAATGGTTTGTAGCGAGACCAGTACTGTAGCATTGTGAATTCACAAATGGCAATGCACTGCCAGCTTTAAAGGGAAGTTGTAGTTGCCAATAAGCCAGCACAGCGGGCGTGTCTTTGCAGCGGCACTCATGTTGCTGACAGCAGCACCCGTAGTGCAGCCTCACCATGTAGCAGTTATCAGTGATTTCCATACCATCTGACAGCCCTTCAAACATGCCAGGCCAGGATGCCAGAGGATGCATGTCAATGCACAACTTAAGTGCACTGAGTATATTACTGCCCTGAGGAAGCAAATGCTTCTGCGTGCTGTGCACTTAAAATAATAAATTCAGTGTGTAGCAGCTCATGCAAAAGAACAATATATTTTGCATATGTTCATTTAATAATTTATTATGGGACAATGTTCTGGGGAAGAGATGAGCAAAATATACGTCCTTTAAGATAAAAAAAAAAGGCTGTACCAATCTGATAAAAAGTAGCAAGACAACTCACTGCACTGAGTTGTTTAAGCCCATAGGAATTCTGACTGTCAGTGTGATCCATATAGAGAAAGACATTGACCAATACCTGGTGAACAGGTCTCTACATGAACTTAGAAGCAGATCCAGCCACTGCTTACAATCTCAGTGGGGAAAAAAACTGATATATAATTGAATTAAATTATATATCAAATTTCCACAAGAGATCAAAGACAAAAGTGAATACATGACTCCAGGAATATCCTAAAAAATTATCTGTTAGAAAAGTGTTTTAATACTGTCGAGTATGAACTGAAATAATACATAAATGTTGTCAACAGTATTCACGGTTCTTATAAATGACTATATCAGTTTCACAGATTTGGTTTAGCTATATTACCTGAACCATTGTCACAGGGTTTTGCACACACACAGAAAAACTCAATTTTTGTACAAGTGTTCCATGTGTGCCCCCTACCAAGTCTGCAGACATCAAGTTGATAATCATGTTCCTCCCATGCTTGGTGTACTATGTTCTGGTATGTTTGTTGGTAGAGGAGGCATGAACACTGAATCTTTCACATAAACCCACACAAAAAAATTGCATGAGGTTATGTTGGGAGGCCTTGGAGGCTGTGAAATGAATTGCTGACCATCACCCCTCCATGACTGATCCATCAGTTTCTCAATTTCGTATTTCAGAATTCATCAACATCATGATGGAAGTGGGTTGGAGCACCTTCCTGTTGGTAAGTGAAAAATGCAGTGTTGGCCTCCATTTGTGGTAGAGACTATTTTCCAGCCTGTCCAGATACATGTGTCCTGTAACAGCTGGTCGGAGAAGGAAAAGGGATCATAAACTTTTAGTCGTGAGAAAGCAGATTAGATTAGATTAGATTAGATTAATACTAGTTCCATGGATCATGAATACGATATTTCGTAATGATGTGGAACGAGTCAAATTTTCCAATACATGACATAATTAAGTTAATTTAACAACATACTTAAGTTAATATAACAACTTTTTCATTTTTTTGCGTTTTTTTATTTTTAATTTTTTATTTTTTTAATATATTTTTTTAAAATTTATATCTAAAAATTCCTCTATGGAGTAGAAGGAGTTGTCATTCAGAAATTCTTTTAATTTCTTCTTAAATACTTGTTGGTTATCTGTCAGACTTTTGATACTATTTGGTAAGTGACCAAAGACTTTAGTGCCAGTATAATTCACCCCTTTCTGTGCCAAAGTTAGATTTAATCTTGAATAGTGAAGATCATCCTTTCTCCTAGTATTGTAGTTATGCACACTGCTATTACTTTTGAATTAGGTTTGGTTGTTAATAACAAATTTCATAAGAGAGTATATATACTGAGAAGCTACTGTGAATATTCCTAGATCCTTAAATAAATGTCTGCAGGATGATCTTGGGTGGACTCCAGCTATTATTCTGATTACACGCTTTTGTGCAATAAATACTTTATTCCTCAGTGATGAATTACCCCAAAATATGATGCCATATGAAAGCAACAAGTGAAAATAGGCGTAGTAAGCTAATTTACTAAGATGTTTATCACCAAAATTTGCAATGACCATTATTGCATAAGTAGCTGAACTCAAACGTTTCAGCAGATCATCAATGTGTTTCTTCCAATTTAATTTCTCATCAATGGACATACCTAAAAATTTGGAATATTCTACCTTAGCTATATGCTTCTGATTAAGGTCTATATTTATTAATGGCGTCATACCATTCACTGTACAGAACTGTATCTACTGTGTCTTATCAAAATTCAGTGAGAGTCCGTTTACAAGGAACCACTTAGTAATTTTCTGAAAGACAGTATTGACAATTTCATCAGTTAATTCTTGTTTGTCAGGTGTGATTACTATACTTGTATCATCAGCAAAGAGAACTGAACACATAATCTTATGGTGAATTGCAAATATTCCGCATCACAATGTGGGGATTCTCTGTCCCCCAGATTTGCAAGGTGAACCTGTTTACCATAAAAAAATGTTATTTCATGACTGAAAATGAGTTTCTCACAAAACCCATCCTCTTCCATAGGCTGTTGCATCTGTGCCAAAAATTCACAGCATCTGACTTCATCATTGGGTGCCAGGATTTTTAACAGTTGCAAGCGGTAAGGTTTCAGCTTGAGTCATTTCCTTAAGGTCTTCTAAATGGTCGTTTGTGCTATGTTCAGCTCTCTACTTGTTCTTTTTGTTGATTTCTATGGGTCAGCATGCATCAATAGTTTTCTCATTCACTGCAGCCAACCCATTGATGTGCCCTTGCAGAGCATCCTGAAGCTTTAAACAACACATACTATCACCAAATGGAGTTGACAGTCGGTAGATCTTTGTTGAAATTCATGCTGAAGTGTCACTGCGCTGTTACGGAATTCTGATGTGAATGCATTTCTAGCTCAACATACACTTCCTTGGCGCCTGTTGCCATCTCACTTAACTATTCACTGCTGCGTTCTTGTGGCAGAAATCTGAAGTGTGCCACTAACAATACAAAACTTGTATGTAAGTGCTGAGTTTTGTAACAATATGTCAATTATGTAGCTACAGTGGATTTATGAAACCACTTCAGTCATTTATAACCAACTTTACTAATTATTACCTCCAACAGTTAAGAAGTATTTTATATTATGTTCAGTAGAATAGTGAAATATGATGTACAAACACTTGAAATAGTAAGTCAAATAATATAGGTATCTGTTTATATGTTGTAATTGTCTACATTTATGTGTCTGTATTTCATATATTTATTTGATGACAAGATCCATACATTTATATCATCTACAGATGGATAAATAAATAAATTGATGCCTTTTCCACCCCACTCCCATTCTGAAGACTGAAAAGATGCAGCTCACCATGTTATCCTATCTGGAGCTCTTCATCTCTGTGTACCAGTATCTACTGCAATCTACGTCCACTTGATACTGCTGACTGTTCTCAAGCAATAGTCTCTCTCTACAATTCCCCCCCCCCCCACCTTCCACGACTCCCACCCCTCCACCCTACAGACACTCTTCCCTCCATTAGCATACTGACTATACCTTAATTATTTTGGATGCCTTCTTCTAGTCATGTTGTGTCATAAATTTATTTGATTCAGTACCTTTTCACTAGTACTGCAAAATGGTTCAAATCTTATACCTCTGTCAGGAAAAAAAGGGTGTTATTGAGAAAGAGACATGATTAAGCTATCAGGCATCATCCACCTGGGAACTAATTACATGTGGAGTCCCACAAGGTTCCGCCTTAGAGCCCTTACTTTTTCTTGTGTATGTCAATGACCTTTCATCAGTAACATTATGAGATGGCAAGTTTGTTTTATTTGCCGATGATACAAAACGTTGCAATAAATAGCAAATTAAGTGTAGTCTTTGAAAGATTGGCTAATAAAATATTTGTGGACGTTACTCACTGGTTCCTAGCCAATTCTTTGTCACTAAACTTTGAAAATACACACTACATGCAGTTCAGAAAATGTAAGGGGTCTCCCACAAGTATATGCCTGACATATGCTGACAAGCAGATAGAAGAAATGGACAGTGGATCAATTGGAATGAAAGTAAATCTAATCTAATATTATCTAGTTATCCAATATACCCATCTAATATTCAATAACAGAAGACAGTAGCAACATTATCGAATAACATGATACAACTGAACAAAAAGTATCTCTAGTGGCACCTGATATTTTTGTGGGTTAAACTAGGACAAGTCATACTATACAGTTTCTTTTTCTAAAATCAGCTATTACATAATGAGAAATAGCTAACAAATAAGTACATGTACATATATACTCTGCAAGCCACTGTGGAATGCATGGCAGAAATTACTTAGCACGGTACCATGTGTTAGGGTTTCTTCCCATTCCAAGTTTGTTTGGAGTGCAGGAAAAATGACTGCTTAAATGCTTCTGTGTGTGCTGTAGTTAGTCTAGTTTTGTCTTCACAGCTCTACAGCAGTAATACATAGTGGGCAGAATAATATCTCTAGATTCTTCATGTAATACTGGTTCTTGAAATTTTATAAGTTGTCTTTCATAGGATAAATTGTGTCATCTCTGAGTCTGTCAGTTCAGGTTTTCAACGTTTCCTTAATGCTCTACTGTGAACCAAATAAATCTGTGACTATTTGGGCCACCATTATTAATAGCTTTATTTTCAATATCCCCTGTTAAACATATCTGGTATGGGTTGCAGACACTTGAGCAATATTCTAGGATGGGACATACAAGTGATTCATAAGCAGGTTCCTTTGTAGATTGAATTTTCCCAATATTCTGCCACCTTCCTTAGCTAAGACTTGAGCCTATGTGATATTCCATTTTATACCCCCTATGTATTGTCACACCAAGGCATCTCTATGAGCTGACTTGATTATAACTGTGTATCATTGATACTGTACTCATAGAATACACACTTGACGCCTTTCATGTCTAGTGTGGAAGCAAGTATATTTTATTAATTTTACAGCTGCTGTAGGAAACACAAAGAGAAAATACCTCATCTCAGTGTATTATCTGGCTCAGCAATAAAGATTTTGCACAAATAAATATACTTTGTTTTGTTTCATTGTTAATACTACAGAAAATAAACAGGTTAATATTTATTTGATATTAACATAAAATCTAAAGAAATGATTAACTGTGGGATATATTTATTCCATGCTGTCTCTGATTTCTCTATGCTCTTAAAAGCCAGTTTTCATACTATCTCCTTGTTATTGTTTGTGTATAACTGGGTGTGAACAATGTTAAGAAACATAGCACTTGTTTTATTAGGAGTATTGTTTGCTGCTGAATTGAAGAATTGTATGTATTTGTGAAGTAACTTAAATATTTAATGATGCCTGATTCTGCACAAATCTTGCTCTCTCTCTCTCTCTCTCTCTCTCTCTCTCTCTCTCTCTCTCTCTCTCTCTCACACACACACACACACACACACACACACACTCACACACACACAGACACAAACTAAAATTTCTGTTGTAAAAACTGAATTGTGTTATGTATGCCTTATGTTGTTACTCAGAGCTGGCACCAAGAATGATCTTCAAATCCATATCCTATGTATTTTATGCATTCTATATGAGGAGAAAAATTTTACTCAATATAATTAATTTCCAGAGTATATGCCTTGCTGCTCTTAATATCTGGGTTACATATTGGCATTCTGTGAGTTTGGGTTGCCAGTAAAGTAGTCTTTTTTGGATGTATGGCTCCATAGCTGCAACTTTCTTAATGAAATTCATTTTTTGTGTAGGTTGTTCTTTTATTTTGAAATAAACACTTTATTTCACTGTTTAGCAATTATCTATTTTTGCTGTCTCAGATATTATCAAGCTAAATGACAGTAGAAATTGTTTTTGTTAAGCTTACAGCATGTCATAGTCCACACTCCAGTGTGGTGAATAGCAACGTGTGTTAGTGTCCCTAATAAGATTTTAAGATGTCGGTCACATCATGTTTGTTTCCACTTCAATAATTACAGTAACATAATGTAATGTGCTATGTACTCCTGTAATGATTGTAAAGATAAGATTAAACTAATTACAGTGTGCACAGAGGTGTTACAGTGGTCTTCCATGTGCTCCATATTTGAATGGGATGGGAAAAAGCCCTAATAACTGATACAATGGGCAACAGCCTATGCCATGCACTTCACAGTGCTTTGCAAGGCATGATTGTAGATTAGGTATGGTATCACATGTCAGTTTTTCTTGTGATAGGGCTTGGTAATTGCAAATGGGCTGAAATTAGCTAATTGCTAAATAAAGGGATGTCATCACATGTCCATTTCTGTTGTGATATAGCTTGATAAGGCCAAAGGGGCTGAAATCAGATAATTGCTAAATAATGAAATGCAGTAAGTATTTTGAAACAAAAGAAGAACAGCCTGCACAAGAAAAATGACTTCCTTTGAGAAACTGAGTGATTGTCTTGGAACAGAGAGAGAATGATTGGGGGGGGGGGGGGGGGGGGGGAAAGAGAGAGAGAGAGAGAGAGAGAGAGAGAGAGAACTATAGTTTCTAGTGTTCCAGATGATTAGATAGAGATCTTAAATTCATTAGTTACCATTCCATCCAGATTTAAGCCTTTCTTAATTGATTAATTAATTTTTTTTAAAAAATATGAGGTCCCAACTATCAGCAGGATCTCTTCATTAATCTGATTAATGTTTTCTTTGATATCTACATTTAAGGTTTATATTTACAGTGTCATTTTCTAGATGCAAATTTATCTGTGTTGAACACTTGCATATACATATGGAAGGTTTAATTTTTTTCTCAAATTGTTTTTGGCAGTCATTTCTCTTACAACAAATTTTTTGTCAGATGTGCTTCACAGTTCTAAATATTTTTCTTGCTCATATTTCAAACTTTTTCTCAGATTGAATTGTTAGCTATTTCTCAATTTATAAAGCTAATTAAAAAATGTATAATGAGACATGTCCTAGCTTAACTACCAGAAAGATCAGGTGGCATTACAGATAATTTTGATTTAGTTGTATTGTTGTAGTCACTAATGCTGCTACTGTCTAGTGTTCTTTCCTTTTTCAGCTTATCATGATGATGATAAGGTGAGCAATTGGTTTATTACCACATTACTGATACAATGTGCCACTGAACACCTAGAATTGTCTCTCATGGTGGAATAAGATCTGCATTTGTAACAATGAAGCTGGAACATAAATAACCAAAGTAATTCCTTGTAAATATTTCTACAGTATTTATTCATGTGGACAGTTGATTGGTGGTCTTGCCCATGCAAAAAGCTGTACAAACGTTACAGCAGAACAAGTATTTGAGATGACTGTTTTCATAAACAGCCATACCTCTCCTAGGGTATGCCTGTAAAAGGACTGGAATAGCATGTTCTGAGTGGGTGCTTACTATTCCAGGTCTCTCACAGGCATATTTGACCCTATCAGATGTACCAGCCCTGCTACTACATTTACACAGCCGTAATCTTTTCTTTCACCTGAAATAGTTCTTTGATGGCTTGTGGTTATAAAAATGAATTCCAGCACCTCTTGTCTTATTCTGATGAGTCTTTCCCTTTGGTGGACTACAGTGTGCATCCCATTAGTGCTCAGGTGGACAACACACTATAATGTGGGTATCACTTGGGGCCACAGCAAGCCTGCTTCTTGGTCTTGAATATCATTTAACATATTTATAATGGAAATGGATAGATAAAAATTCTACTCACCAAGCGACAACAGAAGAACACAAACAGAACAAGCTTTCAGAACCAGTGGCTCCTTCTTCTGGCAGAAAGTTTGATGTGGAAGGAAGAGAAATGAATGAAAAGGACTAGAGGTTTAGGAAAAGGGATACAGTTCAAAAAAGTCACCCAGAACCTCTGATCAGGGGAGACTTTCCGGATGGGATGAGAAAGAAAGCTTCTCTCACTTTTCCTAAACCTCTCTAGTCCTTTTCCTTCACCCATCTTCCTTCCCCTTCAACTCTTCTGCCTGAAGAAGGAGCCACTGGTTCTGAAAGCTTGTAAAGGTTAAATCTTTTTATGTGTGCCTTCTGTTGCCGCCACTTGGTGAGTATATTTTTTATCTATCCATTTGCATGGTATCATCAGTAATTGAATATTTTTGATGTTATTTAACATATTTAGAATTTTCTTGGATTAATATTGGAAGTAGAGCATCCAGCAGAAACAATCTACCATAGGGTATGTAAAGGACAAGAATGGTAATTGCTAAGTATCATAATGCCATTGTATGACACAGTAACACATGTCTGCCCCCTCTCTTTTATTTCACATGAACACTTGACTTCTGAGGTACCACCACAGAAAGAAATTACAAATCAGGGGATCTGGCTGAGCACAATATGTCCCATGAACTGTGTGATAATTCGTGTCTCAAGTGCTATGCACATTTGTCCCATCTTGCTGAAAATAAACTAGTGTTAAATCAGTGCCATCTCTCTGTAATTCAGGGATTGAGAAAGTGGTCAGTAGTCCTCTGTAACATTCTGAATTGACTGTGATCACATTTCCATGATAATCTTCAAAAAACGTAGGGTCCAGTAATACTGGAACAGATAAACCTGCACCAAACTATGACCTTCCACTATATAGTTGTTTTTGTGGAGTTCCTGTGATTCAAATTACATCAGTTTTGCGTGTTTTACCTGTTCACATGACCTGTCAGGTTGTAGTGCGCTTCATCCAACACAATCAGCTTGAATGTTTCTATTCTCATCCTTTAGGGCAGTACAGCTCGTACTGAAGTTTTTCCAGGATGCATAATCACACTCAGATAATTTACAGGTCACCCGTCTTTTGTGTGGATGATAAGTTAAATCACTGTGGAGGACGTGGCATCCAAATCTGTCTGACAAGTGTAAAAATACAGCATGTTTGTTCACTGAACACTGATGACTTGGCTGTCTGGCTTCTTATTTGTGGCACTTGGAATAATACATCTGTATCTACATTTACATCTACACAGATGCTCCGCAATCCCCTGTACAGCACATGGTAAAGGGTACCCGTACCACTATTAGTCATTACCCTTCCTCTCCCACTTGCAAACAAAGCAAAGGGAAAAAGACTGTCTACATGCCTCCATATGAGCCCTAATTTCTTGTATCTTATCTTCATGGTCCTTTCAAACAATGTTTGTTGGAGACAGTAGAATCATTCTACAGTCAGCTTCAAATGCCAGTTCTGTAAATTTTCTCAGTATTGTTCCTCAAAGTAAATTTCAAAAACTGATAAACACCTTTGAATTCTGTGCCATTCTGGTACTCTTCCATGACTTCCAGTGTTGAATTGCTGTTGAAACTTATACTGTGTAGTTACCACACTGTTAGCGCTTTTGAAATACACTTCAACCACAAAAGTTTGATTTGCCATTGTCCAATGTTTCATTGAACTCAAAGAGGTAGAAACCCTTGGAGAGGCAACAGTATGACCATAGTGAAACAAATTGTATAACCTTCCACCATGTTTTTGGAATTGAAGCAAATGGAAATGGTACATTATAGTGCGTAAGGGAAATAATAAATTCATACATCCATGTAACACTGAACCCTTGATAGTTCTCTAAGTGCTGGTGTACAACATAAATGAGCAAAACCACTAATGGATAATATTTTTAAACAATACTCACTTTTAACAATATATATATATGTAGTTATATTGCTTTTGTGCATGCAGTTATAAGTTGTGCAAGTGTTAGGCATGATTTTGAAAATAAATTCGGCAATAGCTTATATTACAAGTTCAAAAACAACCACAGAATTAATTTTGAAAATATGGCACGGATTAGTACAGCATAGCATTACAAGGAGTGCTAATTAACATGCCACAGCCTTTCTATGTATACTCTGTCTCTTCAACTAATATTGTAATTGCAAAATTGGGTTTGTTTCTTACCTTTTCACAACTAAACTGCTGAAGGATTTTGATGAAATTTGCTATGGAGATAGCCTGGATGTTGAGGACAAACATAGGCTGCCTTAGAAAGTATTTATAATGTAACTGGACAATACAAGATATTTATTGATTTGAATGATATTACATAAATTAGGGGAAATATTTACTCTTTGAAAATGTTGTTTCCTCTTTAACTTTTGAACTTCATCATATTTGTGAAAATTCCTTTGATTGGTTGATATGTTCTACATAATATGATTTGACAAAATGAATATAATACTCAGTGTGTTTAGTTAATAGTTCCATACTATAATATGTTATTATAAGAGTGAAAGTAACTCTGTCTGTTGTATTTTCGTGAGTATGCTGCTGAACTGATTCCAATGAAATTTTGTTTGGAGATTGCTTGAGCCCTGAGAAAGAACACAGGCTACCTTAGGGAGAAAAAAGGTTGACCCCTAATAGGGTGAAATAAGGAGTGGAACATCTTGTTTTACATCAGTGAACATAACTGTGAACGAAAAATTATTACATTTTGTGGATAAAGCACACATTGTGTAATTTACAGCTATTGCAACAGCACAATGCACAGATGTGTGCTGCTGCCCACACCCCTGCACTTGCACTGCCCGGCAGCAATGCTGCTCATGAAGCATTGTCAAGTGGTGCGGCAGTTGGTAGAGAGTAGGGGGTGGGGGTTGCATACCATGAGCTGTGTTACTTGAACTGGCAGACACCAGAGGCCAAATGACCCATTTACTTACCATCACTCATAATAACAGAACATACGCAAGTACGGGCACAGGTAACAGATAGTCAAGCTGTACCTCTTAAAACCAACATTTATAATATAGAAGGAATGTCTACTTACCAGCTATTGAAGTAAAAGCATAAGTAACTGCTTCAAAATTTTAAAAACGTGGCTCATCAACTTTTAAAAATTCTTTCATCCAGGAGAAAGAATGTTCTTAGGGGAACAATGGTACAACCTTCAAGAAAGTAAGCAAAAGTAACCTTGGAATAAAAGCAAAGATACAACTTCAAAAGTACTACTTGAAGTGAGCTCTTGGGAACCGATGCAGGTTATGATGTGCACAGAAGATTTCTACTCAATGACTAGATAAAGCTTTCTTTATGCACAGAAACATGAAATGCATTGCTACATTAGAAATGTTTAAATAGTCAAGATAATGATATTTGGGAGCCGTTGTAGGCAATAATTAGTGTTGTATGTTTTGGTTTAATGAGGAATTAGTGGTACCTTCAGGAATAAAATTATACAAATGTTGGAGGATGGAGTCATTGATGTATGAAGCCCAGCAAAAACTGGAGAGAGACTGTTGACAGCTGCCTCTGTCATTATGTAAGGAATAACAGGAATATTTGAGAGTATGCAGCTTAATTTTATGCACCATTGTAATGTACACATTGAGACCACTGGTTATCAGTTAGAACAGTTGCTATGTGCTGAAGTTGTTTATGCCAGTAAAGAAATTAATATGCATGAATGACTTCATGAAATCCCAAAGGAAAATATACATAGGAGTGAGATCCAATAATCATGCTGTCCAGACACCGGGTAACCAGAACTTTTCAGACATGGTGTAAGAAATAAGGTCCTGTTATTTAATATTGTATGATTCCAGCCCATAATTGTTGCAGGGGATTTGAGATTTTTGTCTCTGGAAACATGACTTCTGGAGCAGTTCAAAATACCTTAATGGTTTTGAATGGACAATACAAACATGTAGAAATTTGGTACTGCAACATTGTACTGGATAATCCATGACAGAAATGGACTGCGATACTGATTACACAGGCTAACGATGGAAAAACATTTTTGCTGAAAATACCTTATTCTTATGTTTTTATAGTGGGAAATCCAAATATGATACTTAAAAAACTGTATTACCCACTATTTCTTCACATTTTAGAGTTAAATTTATTAAATTAAGCGATTTTTTAAAGAATTTAACAGCTTTTATACAGTTAAAATAATTTAAAAAGGAGGTGTAATGAATGTAGATGACTGGTAGCACTGCTGAAAAACATTTGTTGGCAAAAAAAGGTCGAGTCTATTTTTGTGTTAAGAGATGGTGTCTTGTTTACTATCAACCTAACCTCACTTTCCTGTTTCCTGTACATGTTTCTCAATACAATGTCTAATTGTGGTTGTAAAAACTCTGCTGACAGTTTTTGTTATATTTGTTGTGAATTTGTGGTTTAAAAATATCAAAGAAACATTACAGACTTTGTAAAACAGGTTTATCTATCATACTTTGGATCTGAACTTTGTGATCAAGATAAATCTTGGGTGCCGCATAAGGTATGTTACGTGTGTGTTGAAGATCTGAGAAAATGGTCCAAAAAGGAGAAAAAAGCTTTTAGATTTGCTGTTCCTATGATATGGAGGGAGCTAAGAAATCATTCAGATGATTGCTACTTTTGGAGTGTTGATATTACTGGTCATAATTCGAAAAACAAGAAGGTAATAAGCTACCCTAACCTTCCGTCTGCCATCCGACCAGTAGGGCATGGTGTAGACTTGCCGGTTCCTGAACCACCAGATGATTTAAATTCTGTTGCAACAGAAGTATTTTCTGATGTACAATCTAATTTACATGAACCAGGTGATGATGAATTTATTGTAATGCAGAGAGTGTAGAGCCCAAATTGTTTACTCAGTCCGAGCTTAATGATTTTGTTAGGGATCTGCGCTTAACGATTAAAAGAAAAGAACTTATTGGCAGTTGTAAGCAGCATATACATGTACAGAAGGAGAGAGTAGCAATTTTCCAAGTTTTTTCAACAAGAAGGTGATTTAGTGTACTGCTCAGATATTCCCAGTCTGATGAATGAGTTTGGCATTGAATACAAAAAGGAAGACTGGAAGCTGTTTATTGATTCATCCAAAACTAGCTTAAAGGCTGTTTTATTACACAATGGTAGCATGTATGCTTCTATACTTGCTGGACATTCTGTACATATGAAAGAAAGCTATGAAAACCTGTAAATAGTGATAAATAAAATAGGCTATTCTGCTCATGGTGGATGATATGTGGTGATCTAAAAGTAACATGCATGCTCCTTGGTCAGGAAGGTGGGTTTACCAAATTTCGATGTTTCTTGTGTGAATAGGACAGTAGGGCTAGGGATCAACACTGGTGCAAAAAGAACTGGCCTGTGAGGGAGTCTTTAAAACCTGGTGAGAAGAATATTCTACATAAAATCCTTGTAGATCCAGAAAACATACTCCTACCACCTTAGGCCTAATGAAACAGTTTGTAAAGGCTTTGCCTAAAATTGACCATGTTTTAAGTATCTCTGCCAAAAGTTTCCACATCTTTCAGAAGCTAAACTAAAAGAAGGCATCTTTGTAAGACCTGACATTAGAAAGTTGATGTTTGATGTTAACTTTGAATCCACAATGACCGTAAATGAGAAAGAAGCATGGATATCATTCAAGCAAATCGTTACAAAGTTCTTAGGATGTGAAAAAGTCTGAGAATATGTTTCTATTATAGCTACAATGTTAAAGAAGTTTAGAACTTTAGGATGTTTAATGAGCCTCAAAGTTCACTTTTTGAACAGTCACCTTGATTACTTCCCAGACAATATGGGAGCTGTTAGTGAGGAGCAAGGAGAGCATTTTCACCAGTAAATTAAAGTGTCGGAAAAATGCTACCAAGGCCACTGGAACACCAACATGATGGGGGGACTACTGTGGGTCACTTCACTGAGAAGTTCAGCAAGTGACTCATCATAGAAAAAGCTACACAAGAAGCTTCAAAGAAAAAGGAGAAAGAAAATGCAAACCAATTCCAGCTGACAAGTGAAACCTGTATTAACATATATCATTGTTTTAAGTAGCTTACTGTAAATACAAACCATGCTTATCTCATAACAAAGTGTTTCATTAATTTCCCTGTTTACCATATAGCATAGGATTTTTATACTATATAATAAAAAACATATTGCTCAAAAACTATGGGTGTTACAAAAAAACTAAGGCTAGATTTGGATTCAGCTCATAAAACTCTATAAAGATCAGCCATCAAAGTAAAAAAGTTTTTCGTTGGCCTGTGTTATTTATGATAAGTACTTGCCATGCCATGTTCTTCCAAGTGTGTATATCATAGGCGAACTGAGTAATGCTGTTTGGTCCCTTCTCCACCCAACCAACCAACCAACCAACCAACCAACCTGAGTAATGCTTATTAATGAATCTTCTCCCACATGAGCCAACACCAAAATCACGACCCTCCAGACCAAATCCATTAACTGAGAAAGTGAGGAAACCAGATAAGCATGACTGCAAGTGAACAAAAAAGTGTATAGGAAATATATATATGAAGACAGTAACTGTTCTCGATAGAACAGAATACTGTTGATGACCGTGCAGCTTTTCCCTGGAATAAATGGTGACTAACTGAAACCCTTAGGTGCCGACAGGTATTGTTGATATACCTCGATGTGGACAGCTGAAAATGTGTGCCCCGACCGGTCAGCTGTCCACATCGAGGTATATCAACAATACCTGTCGGCAGCTAAGGGTTTCAGTTAGTCATCATTTATGTATAGTAAATGTAAGTTGTTGTGTGTGTGCAACGTAAGGATGTTTGATTTTCAGCCCACAAGTTAATTTATTAACTAATATATGTGTTAGGAATTTGGTACATTTGTCTGAAGAAATAAAAATAGCACAAAAACTCGCAGTTACACAAAAATGTGAAATGGAGAGTAACTAAGCTTACACGTTATTTTGTTCTTGCCCTAAACTGTAATTAATTATGTACAAAATATCAAAATTACCCAAAAACAATTCTTTCTTTTTTCAGACAAGTTATGCATATTATTATTATTATTATTATTATTATTACTATTATTTCAATGAATACAGTTTGTAAATATGTTGACAAACATAACTCTAATACAGGAGATTCTATTAATTTCACACACTCATATTTATTTGAATCTAAAAATTTGTGAACACCCGGAATGTTTGCTTACAAGTCACCACTGGTACATACAATTCAATGATCATCTTTTGAGCTGGGTCCACAGTTGACACGAATGTCTTAAATGTCTCCATGCCATCTATTGAAGTTTAGTTTATTTATGCACTATTAGACAACTAGTAAACCCTATTCTAGTTGGAAATTGAAAAAAACGAGTGTTATGCAACACTGGATTAATATAGCCTGGATAATTTGCATTCCATTTTAATCAAAAGCAAGTTTTTCTTGCATCTCAGTTTTTATGATGGCATATACCTGGAACTGTGTGTTTCGCAATGATATAATTTTGCAAGTACATTGAGTGGTATATGTGGATACTATCTTCAATAGTAAAGAAATAATAAATTAAAAATGTCGTCTCTTATACTGAAATTTTACTGCATGAACAGCAAAAATTTAGTAAGTGGTAAACTTTTCTTCTTTTGCGGTTTTGTGGTGGATGTCAGTGATAAAAAAGTTTTGTAAAGGTTTTAAATTATGTGTAAAGTTTCTTGGAAGTCACTAAATGCTATCATTCTCAAATAATGGATGAATAAAGCCTGGAATTTGCAAGCCATAAGCTATGCTGCCTCAAGATGGACACACAGTTTCTAACTGTAGTACTAGTCTTCCTGTGTTAAACTTTTAACATAAGATTATACCTCTTACTGAGTGGATTATGACAGCATTTAAATTTGGTCTACAGACATAGAAATTATTGAAAATCAGATGTTTGTCGTCACTGGAAGCCATTAGAGAGGCAACCTGCAACTAGTACTGCGTTCCAGGATAGTTGCTTAGTAATATAGATTACAGCCATAGACCATCTTCAAGTATGCGATTAACATTTTTTATGAAAACAATGTTTGAGCTTCAGTACATCATTTGTAGTTGACATTAAAAGCAGTGACTAAACAAAGCATAGAATACATTATATGCAATAACAGAATACATACGTTGTTTGCTGTTTGGTCATCAAATTTATGTGATGACAAATGTTGCCATACTGGTCTGTTGTATATGTTATACATTAAGTACAAAAAAGTGCATAGATAACTGTGTTATGTGAATGCATTTTGATGAACACACTTGGCAGGTAACCCAACAGTCTTATTTTAGTTGAACTACACATAACAAGATTTTATTACTTTGTGACACTTGACTATATGCTTCAAAATATGAGAAGATATTTTTGGCTCTAATTTATAAAAGGCGAATTCCAAAGTTACTGTTTTGTAGGAAAATGTGAGTCCACCAGAAATGAATTAGCTTCCATTCTTCAAGAGAATGCTCTCCAGTATGAAATCTCCATCTGTGAAATTTCTGTGCGTAGTGGTAATATCTATCCATTCTTTTCTTTTGCACTATTAACACTTGTTGCTATTCTGGAAATGTTGCAGTATTCTGAAAGCACACTAAATAACAGACCTTCATTCAGATAATGTGATAATGGAAAAAAATGGAATAAGTGGAATACGAGGCCTACCAAACCAGTGGATGCATTCCTACCTTCATGATTGTCAACAGATCACTCAAATAAAATACAAAGACATAAAAACACAAAAAATTTGTAACTTTTACAGTAATGCACATAACATAACATATGGAGTTCCTCAAGGGTCAGTCCTTGGGCCAATTCTTTTCATTCTTTATGTTAATGATTTGTCATAAAAAATAACTAAAGGGACAACAGTACTTTTTGCAGATGCCACAAATATTTTAATCAAATCATGTGATGAGGAAAGCCTACAAAAACAGCTACAGGTATAATACAAAATGTAACACAATGGTTCAGAACGAAGAAGCAAATAATAAATAATGAAAAAACAGTGACAGTCAATTTCCACAATCTGCAAGACCTATTTTTAAAACTGATGGAAAAACTGTCTCATCTGTGAGCTACACAAAATTTTTAGGTATACATATTCAGCAAAACCTAAAATGGGAGACTCATCTTAATCATGTAAATAAAAAGTTAAACACACTTATGTATGTAGTAAGATTCCTCTCACAAAATACAAGCCATGTGTCAGTGATCACAATGTACCATGGTAGTATTCAGTCAGTGCTGATGTACGGTATTATCTTTTGGGGGAACTCCGTAGGTACAAACAAAACATTTAGGCTACAGAAAAAGATTGTTACAATAATAAACCATGCTAAGTACAGAGACTCCTGTAGACCAATATTTAAAAATCTCAATATACTGCCTCTTCCTTGCTTATATATGTATGAAATACTAAATTTCACAAAAGAAAGTATTTTAAAAGATGGAAATATCTTCAAGTATAACTGTGATTTCCACCCTCATGACACTAGGCAGAAGCATTATTTGCGTGTCAGTACAGTCAGTACAAACATTTGTAAGAGAGGAGTGTATCATAATGCTGTACAATCACATGCCGTCCTATTTGAAACAGATGCAAAATTTAC
Organism: Schistocerca nitens; assembly: GCF_023898315.1. Lineage (NCBI taxonomy): Eukaryota > Metazoa > Arthropoda > Insecta > Orthoptera > Acrididae > Schistocerca > Schistocerca nitens. The sequence continues at coordinate 390,995,266 of NC_064619.1, read as the reverse complement.
AAAAGTTTAAAGTGAAACTGAAAGAGTACTTGCTTGACCACTGCTTCTATTCTCTTTCCGAGTTTTTAGAGTACCAGAGAAGTATAGCGTAACTGCTCAAATATTCTTAACCAATCTATCATTTTATTTAATTGTATTAATTTTGTCATCAATATTCAACATGTATTGAAAAATTTTTATTATTTATCTTTTCAAAATAACAATGTGTATGATGTATATACTGTACCAACGTGACTTGTCCTACATCGTATGAGCAAAATATGTACCTAAACATGATTTGCAGGACCAATAAAGAAATACAAATACAAAAGAAATACAAATACAGAAAACACACTCAGTGGACAGTTACCCAACACCCCTATACATATGTTCCATAATTTTAGTTGGGATTGCCTTGAAATTCATTTTTCATTTCTGTTGTATTATCTGCAGAATTTCAAAATTTTTGCTTGTTACTTTCCTTTTTTGTATAATTGAATTACTTTTTCTTTTTGCCTGTTATAACTTAAATCTAAGCAATTTTATTTTAAGTAAATGCTACCCCGTACACATTATGGTTGTAGTTCCAGATACCCCCTCCCAATGTTCATATGTTACAACACAAAATGATGTTCTCAGCTACATTATGCCTTTAATGCAGCAGCACTATGGATCTTTGTCACTATCATCAACATGCCTGTATCAAATATGCTCAATACTTCTGATTTTCAGGTGAAAGTGTACCTGCTGTTAACCCAGCCGGGTGAAGAAAATATTACTTTTCTGCAAGTTGTGATGTCGTCTAATGTTCCAGAAAATATCTCATTAAAGGATTTGCTTAATTCTGTTCCCGAGAATTGCAAAATGAATATACCAAACCTTGGCACTGCTTCAGAAACAGGCAAGTGATGCAAATAGAGAATAGATCACAACTCACCAAATGGAAGAGGCACTGTGCCCCAGATGGACACTTAGAAAGTGCCAGTAAACTCCAACAATTCTGGATAAATTCTTTCTGCAGAGCTTAAAAACATGCACATGCGTGCACACACACACACACACACAGCAGCAGCAGCAGCACAACTGATGAATAGTAATTTGTGCTTTCTGGTTGTGTGGATTGGACAGTGTGCTCATGGGAGTACAGGCAGGGGAGGAGGAAGAAAACAGGGGATGGAATTGAGAAAAGTCACATCAGTTTGGAAAATGCAGTTGGGTACAGGGGAGGTGACTAGCAGCTACAAAGTGAGAAGCAGGTCGGGATAATAATATAAGAACCCAGCGTTAGATAATGCTATAAGCAAATAGAAATGCACACATGCTAGGGTGGAGCAGATGGGAGACCCCTGGACTAGCAGAGATTAAATCTTAGAGATTTGTAGGTACAAAGGATATATTACGTTGTGAGTTTCTGTCTATGTTGTTGGTGATGGAGGATGCATGGCATGAGCTGTCAATCAGCTGTTGCTAGTCATCACAGTCTGTTAAGCAGCATGTCCCACAACTGGCCAGACTGGTTGGCTATTAATCACAGTGTGGCTACAACACTGAATGAAGAAGTCTGTCAGCTGCTCATTGCCTCTTCTTTGGGGTGGGAATGACATATCCATAATACTTTTTAAGCCATTAAATTTTTTTAAGTAATTAAAATGTAGTGTATGTTGATTTTACTTCTTACACTGCCATTAATTTTATATGTGCCATGAGCAAGAACAGTTGTCAGTGCAGAAAGAACCACTAATGAAAAACAATATTCTTACACATCCTAAAAGTTCTCATTCTGCCCATGTTTCACATTTGAGAATATAGTCTCTTTCTTTTAGCATACTTGATAAATGCAGTTTTAGATAGTATAAACAGTGAGTCTTTTCAATACTGTATGAGCTAAGGTATGAACATTACTCTTTGAAAATCAATTCATATTGAATTTTCAGTGTATTTTATTCCCCTGTGAATGAGATAGAGCTGCTCTTCATACATGTATGTACAGTACAGTAAAGTAGAAGTATCTCTCACAAGTATTTGGTCAATAGATTAGTACTAATCATGGTTTGTTGTTGGTATACTTAATATAAGTAATCTACAGAGACAATGACAAGAGATTTATGTGGCATATTTCTCTACAACAAGTTGAGTCCTATTTTCCTTTATAACAGGGAAGGATATACTTATAAATGAGTAGGAATGTGGAGAACAGACGAGTAACACTTTGGATAAAAGATAGACCTCTGTTTAATTCAGAAGATGGGCTGTAGTGAAGATCACAGACACACACACTCTCTTTCACACAAGCACAACTCTCTCTCACACACACACATGGCTACTGTCTCCGGCTGCTGTGGCCCAACAGTGGGCTGAAGACAGTGGCCTTGTGTGTGTGTGTGTGTGTGTGTGTGTGTGTGTGTGTGTGTGTGTGAATGATGTGTGGTTTCTGAAGGAGAACTTTTTTTTTATCAGAAAGCTTACATTTTTAGCAGTATTTTCATTGTGCCTGTCTACAACTCATTATCTCCTCGATGTGGTGAGTAGCAAGCTGTCATTTTCAAAATATTGTTTTTATTCCATCATGGCCTAGAGCATTATTAAATTTGTACGAATACTGACATACATGTTATATTGTTCTTAGTCGATAACTATAAGAAAAATGAGAACATGCTGAAAGCGTTGATTATTTAGAGCAATAAATCCTTCTTACCACCATTAATAAGTAATGCATATAATAATGCACACCCAAATTCAAATGTGTTAGATTGACTACAACAGATCCTACATACTTCAGCAGCATATGTTTGCTTCAGTTAACCAATGATTAAAAAGATTACCCTGATATTTAGACTGGTGGAAAGCAGTAACATCTAGATCAGACAAGGGGGAGATTGAGTTGATAATTAAATCACTGAAAACTAAGGACTCTCATGGATATGATGCAATGCCTAGCAGAATATTAAAGTATTGTGCTGCACATGTTAGCCCTGTATTTAGCCATGATTGTATTTTTCTGTAGGAATGGTCAGTTTCCTGAATGTTTAAAGTACTCAGTAGTAAAGCCGCTTTATAAAAAGAGAGGAAGGGATTATGTAGACAATTTTAGACTTGATTCAATGCCATCAGTGTTTGCTAAAGGCACTGAAAAGGCTGTGTATGTAAGGATAATTGATCATTTTATATCACACGATTTGCTATCAAATGTACAGTTCGGCTTTAGAAGTTGTTTAACAACTGAAAATGCTATATTCTCATTTCTCTGTGAGGTTAAACAAAAGGTTTCGAATGCTAGCCATATTTTTGGTTTAAATTAGGCGTTTGATTGAGTTGATAACAAAATATTACTCCAGAAGTTAGACCATTGTGAATATGGGGAGCAGCTCACAATTGGTTCATCTCTTACTTTAGCAGCAGACAGCATAAGGTCACTATTCATGATGTGGAGAATGGCAATGATGTGGAGTGTGAGTGGGGTACAGTCCAGTGGGGGGTGCCCCAGGGATCAGTCTTGGGGCCACTCCTGTTCCTTATTTATAGAAATAGTCTCACGAGTAACTCTAAAATATTTCTGTTTGCTGATGACACTAGCTTGGTAGTAAAGGATGTTGTGTGCAATGTTGGCTTGGTTTCAAATAGTTCAGTTCACAACATAACTTCATGGCTCATAGAAAATAAACTAATGCTAAATCACATTAAGACTTAGTTTTTACAGTTTCTAACACACAATTCAACAAAACCTGATGTTTTAATTTCACATAATGGGAATATGATTAGTGAAACTGAACAGTTCAAATTTCTAGGTGTTCATATAGACAGTAAACTGTCATGGAAAGCCCATGTTCAGGATCTTGTTCAAAGACTTAATGCTGCCATTTTTACTATTCGAACGGTATCTGAAGTGAGTGATCGTTCAACACAAAAAATAGTCTACTTTGCTTATTTTCATTCACTTATGTCGTGTGGTATTATATTTTGAGGTAACTCTTCCCATTCTAAAAGGATATTTTTGGCTCAGAAACGAGCGGTTTGGGCAATAAGTGGTGTAAGTTCACCAACCTCTTGTCGACCCCTGTTCATGAGTCTGGGTATTTTGACATTTGTCTCTCAATATATATATTCCTTAGTGACATTTCTTGCTAACAGTATTAGCTTATTCCCAAGAATAAGCAGCTTTCACTCAGTTATTACTCACCATAAATCAAACCTGCATTTGGATTAGACTTCCTTAACTCTTGTGCAGCAGTATACTGTTGCATCCATTTTCAATAAGCTGCCACTCGAATTCAAAAATCTTAGCAGTAATCCACATGCTTTCAAATTGAAACTGAAGAGTTTCCTCATGGGTCACTCCTATTCTGTCGAGGAGTTCCTTAAAAAATTAAGCTCGTTCTTGTCATATTGCTGATTGTGTTTACTTAAACTAATGGATTTTTTTTTTCGGGTTCATAAACGTTTATTTTATCTGTTATTACTTTTATGTTGTAATTTCATGTATTGACATTTTCCATGACCTTTGAGATTTGCTCCTCAATTTGGTCCTAGGGATCTTGACATGTAAATAAAATAAAAATGTTCTCCCCAAGCCACCTGATAGTGTGTGGTGGGCCGGCCTCTGGCCAAGCAGTTCTAGGTTCTTCAGTCTGGAACTGTGCTGGTGCTACAGTCGTAGGTTCAAATCCTGCCTCAGGCATGGACGTGTGTGATGTCTTTAGGTTAGTTAGGTTTAAGTAGTACTAAGTCTAGGGGACTGATGACCTCAGATGTTAAGTCCTATACAGTACAGTCCAATACAGTATGGTGCAAAGATTGTAAGAGAGTTCTAAGTATGTCTAGGAGCTAGGAAGTTATAGATCATTATTCTCTTACAAAAGTATTATGTTTTAAATCATTTTGAACAGTCTTACAATATACTGCAACAGCGCTTAAACTTCCAAGTCATTACATCAGTAACTATCCAAATGTATCTGTCACATCTAGTGACCAAAGTTCAACTTAGGAATGAATGAACAAATTGTTTTTCAGTCATCTTTTGTTTTACTAAACTACTGATGGCTCATCTTCTCTGATAAGTTCAAAACACCTCCAAGTAATGACAGCAGGGCACAATTAAATGTCCACATGGGAAATAGGTTTTTTGAGGTACTGTTGTGCCTTGTAGATGTTCTGTACATATCCTGTTTTGTCGATTTTACCTACAAATTATAAGAATCTTGAACAGCGGGATGCTCCTACCTGCTACAAAGCTACTTATACTTTTATGCGATCATCTTTTTTCTAACATTGAATAAGTAGAACATGTCCTCTGTAGGGGTAGAGGTTACTAAAAAAGCACCACAGTTGGAAGAATGAATATCAATAAGATTTCATATTAGCTCTAGTTTCTTGAATTTTCTCATGATGGTCATTTTGTGAGATTTATGTGGGAGGAAGTAATATATTGACTGACTCTTCCTACAAGGTACTCTCTCAAAATTCCAATAGTAAACATCTTCATAATTCACTAGGCCTCTCTTGTAGCACCTGCCACTGGAATTTGATGAGCATCACTGTAATGCTCTTGTGCCAACTAATGATCCCATGATTAACCATGCTGCTCTTCATTGTAACTTCTGTATCTCTTCTATCAGTCCTACCTGGTAAGGCTCCCACATTGATGAACAATACTCAAGAATTGTTTGAACAAGCCACTGATTTTTTGGATGAGCTACATTTCCTTAAGATTCTTCCTATGAATCTCAGTCTGGCATTTAATTTTCCAACTACTTGTTTTATGTAGTCATTCCACTGAAGGTCCCTCCTAGGCATTTTACAGTAGATACCATGCTGTTTCCAGCAATGTCTCATCAACAGTGTAGTTGTACAGTAATGGATTTCTTTCTGTGTGTATGTGCAATATTTTACATTTATTTATGTTCAGGATGAGCCACGAGAGCCTGCACTATTCGTGAGTTCCCTGCAGGTCATTCTGCACATCAGTACCATCTTCTGGCATTACTACTTTCTTGTAGGCAACTGCATCATCTGTGAACAATCATAAAGACTTTCTGACACATTCACTAGATCATTTATATACATTGTAAACAGTAATGGTCCTATCACATCTCCTTGGTGTACTTCAGAAATTATCTTTACATCCATTGATTCCATTCCATTAACAGCGATGTGTTGAGCTCTATCTGCAAGGAAGTCTTTAATCTAGTTGCAAATCTGGTCTGATGCTCAATAAGCTCATATTTTTTTCACTAAACTGCAGTGTGGGTTGGTATAAGACACCTTCCTGAACTCAAGAATCACAGTGTCAACCTGAGATCCATTTTCTACAGTGCTATTGATTTCATAGAGAAACAGAGTGAGCCAAGTTTCACAGGATCACTGTTTGTGAAATCTATGCTGATTTTTAAAGAGGAGATTCTCATTCTCCAGAAAAGGTTATAATTCTTGAACATAAAACATGTTCCATAATTCTACAACATATTGATGTCAATGATATAGGCCTATAATTATGTGCAACTGTTCTATGACTCTTCTTGAAGACAGGAATGACTTGTGCTTTTTTCCAGTTGATAGGTACCCTTCAATGCTCGAGAGAGCTACAGTAAACTGCTGATAGAAGGGGAGCAAGTTCTTTCACATAACATTTATAAAATTATACAAGTATCTCATCTGGCCCTGATGCTTTTCCACTACTGAGTGATTATAGTTGCTTTTCTGTTCTGTGATCAGTTATCTCAATGTCTGCCATTTTGACATTTGTATATTGATTGAAAGGAGGGATAGTATTACAGTCTACTGTGGTGAAACCATTTCTGAAGAATGAATTCAATACTTCAGCCTTTTCTCTGTTGTCTTCTGTTTCTGTGCTTGTATGGTCAGTGAGTGAGTGAATAGATGATTTTTAACCACTTATGGATTTTATGTGAGACCAAAATGTCTTAGGGTTTTAGTCAGATTGGTGACAAAATTTTATTTTCAAAGTCATTGAATACTTTTCTCAGTACTCTCTTTGTGCTCATTTTCACTTCATTCAGCTTTTATAAGTCTGCTAGGTTTTCTCTCAGTACTCTCCTTATGCTCATTTTCACTTCATTCGGCTTTTATAAGTCTGCTAGGTTTTGACTGCTCTTGAATCTGTGATGAAGTGTGTCTTTCTCATCCCTTAACACCTTGCTCAGAATCTACTTCTCTTAGACATAATGAACAATACTTTTGAATTTCTTACATCTGTGCACCACATCTTCATTCTAAGCATTGAAAGTTTTTGTTGACTTCTCAGATACTCTGCAATTTGTATCCTGTCATTCTTGACAAGCAAAAATTTTTCCTACCTATCTTAACATTCCTTGTAAAACCCTTAGTCATAGTTGCTGTTGCAGCCTTTTGATCACTGATACCTTTCTCTGCATTAACTGATTTGATAATTTCAGGTCTGTTTGTTGCTAGGAGGTCTAAGATGTTACCTTCTTGAGTTGGTTTTTTAATTATCTGCTCAAAGTAATTTTCAGACAATACAATCACAATAGTGTCACACAAGTCCCTGTCTATGGCACCAGTTTTGATAGCATAACTCTCCCAATCTATGCCTGTCAAACTGAAGTCACAACCTGTTAATACAGCAGATCAGGAATGTTACTAACAATATTCTCTATTGCTCTAATTTTCTGCTAGAATACTGAATCCCTCTATTGTCTTCACAGGGCTGTGTAAGCAGTGAGGAACTCACATCATCCAATTTTTAACAAATAAATATGACCCCCTGCTACTAGAAATAGACTTTAATGGCCAATGGTGATACACTCACTAATGTATACTTCCTTGGTGTGTAGCTGGATAAGGTATTCCTGCCTGTTGTAAGAGGCAACTAAAAGGAGTCTCACTCTTTTTGGCCCTATAAGTTCAGGTCCCATTTTATGGTTTGACATACCACTTTCCAAATTCTACTGAAGTGTAGCCGTATGGGGAAGGATGCCTTATGTGGTGCATGAGTTATCCATAGTGCCCTTAGGTTCAATTTCCTGAACCTCCTGTCATGGCTTTGCATCTCCACCTGCAATTCAGCTATTTGGGTGAGGACACTTTCTGGGGTATGCCGTCTTTTTCTTTTGTCTCCTGTCCTCTTTTGCCCCCATCATATTGGATTCCTCTGTTCCCCAATATCCAACATGGTAGCCAGTTCATTGTGGTGGGGCTGCCATGTACCCATATGGTGGTAGCCCCCTGACATCACAGGATCGCACTGCTGATGCCTGAACTGTAAACTCCCCACCTGTGCTAAGGAGTAGATGCCTGTCTTCCTGGGGCATCAGGACTTCTGGTAATGGCCATCATGTCAGGTGGTCTTTGCTGTGGCTGGGTGGCGCCTGTGGGGAGAGCCCCTGATCGGAGTGGGTGGCATCAGTGCAGATGACCCGCAATGAAGCAGACTAAGTCATCTCTTGCTCATGACCATATGGCACCAGCAGTCTCTAAGAATGGTGAGGTCGAGTACAATGCTGACAGCTATGATCCTAAATCATTTGCCTCCATCACTACACCATGGGAGGAATGTAGGGCTACAGAAAGAAGAGAGCCATATTTGCCTCAGTATTTAGTCTGTAGCAGAATGGATGGGAACTCCTTTCTACCTATGAAGCCTCAATTTTTTGTTGAACATCTTGAGAATAAATTTGGGGAAGTGACAGTGCCGTCCAAGATGAGAAGCAGTGCAGTCTTGATTCAGACAGCATCCCCAGCCCCAACCCGGGTGTTAATCGCTTGTGACTGGCTGGTTGATATTCCTGTTTCCGTCACTCCCCATAAAAACCTCATCGTGGTCCTGGGAATTATTTTCCATCCTCTTGCAGTCTGATGATGAGCTCCACGCCAATCTAGAATGGCGGGGTGTTCATTTCATCTGGCGCATTTACAGGGGACCCAAAGACAACAGGGTTGCTACCGGTGCATTCATCTTGGCCTTTGAGGGTGATTCATTGCCTGAAAAGGTCAAGGTGATGGTTTGCCACTGTGATGTTAAACCATACATCCCTCCCCCTATGCGCTGCCTTAAGTGCTGGAAATTTGGGCACATCTTCCCGCTGGACTTCCAGTGCCATATGTCGAGACTGTGAACGTCCATTGCATCCAGATACTCCATGTGCGCCTCCTCCCACCTGTATCAGCTGTGGAGAGCAGCACTCCCCCTACTTGCCAGACTGTACAGTACTCCAAAAGGAGCGGAAAATCACGGAGTACAAGATGCTGGACTGAGTGATTTACCAATAGGCGAAACGTAAATTTGAACGATTACACCCCGTTCGGTTGACAGCCACATATGCTGCACCTACATTCCATCACCATCACAAGTACCAGTCGTACCACACACTGTGCAATGAACAATGGGCCCTCTGGGCCTCCAGAATACATGTGCCCCCTTGACAGTGGGGGGAAAATCTCCTTCTGTTGGTACCAAAGTACCTACTTTGAGAGCAAGGTCCCCCCCCCCCCAAATGCAGGGGACATAGGTCCCCTCCCCACAGCCAGAGAAGCAACACCCTCCTCCAGCTACTCTCATGCAGAAGGGTTCCATTGGGACCCTCTCTCCCAAGGTCTCCACTAATGCCACAGTGGACACTCGCCAGTGGCTAAAGCATCCAAAAGCTGCTGGACAAAGAGCTTCACAGTCTTCCTCTGTGCCTGAAGCTACTCTGGAGAAGTCTCCCAGAAAGCTCGTAAAGGGAAGTGAGAGGACAAGTAAACAAAGAAGTCTGCCAAGGAAAAGGACCCTCTGGTGGCTCCAACACCACCACTCCCTACCAGTTCTGCACCTGAGGATGATGTGGAGGACCTGGTTCTCACTGATGCCTCATCCACAATAGGAATGGATACCAGTACTCAATCATCGGTGGCAGCAGGTGACCCTTATGCATAACCTGACTCCTTATGTGCTTCATACCTTCCCAGCCTCATGATAATGTCATCCTCCAGTGGAATTGCTGCGGTTTTTTCCACCACCTGGCTGAGCTATGGCAAATGTTAAGCTTTACACCTACTTTCTGCATTGCCCTCCAGGAAACCTGGTACCTGGCAATGCGGACCCCTGCTGTCTGTGGTTATAGGGGATATTACAAGAACCGTAGCGACGATAATAGAGTGTCAGGTGAAGTTTGTGTCTATGTCCTGAACTCAGTATGCAGTGAACCCATGTCCCTTCAAACCCCTCTTGAAGCTGTGTCTGTCAGGATAAGGATAACACAGGAAATAACTGTCTGCAACATATACCTTCCTCCAGATGGTGCAGTACCCCTGAACACATTGGCTGCACTGATTCATCAATTCCCTATACCTTTCCTACTTTTGGTAGATTTTAATGCCCATAAACCCTTGTGGGGTGGCAACGTGCTTAGGGCCGAGGTAGAGATGTCGAAAATTTACTGTCTCAACTTGACCTCTGCCTCTTAAATACTAGGGCACCCACACATTTCAGTGTAGCTCATGGCACTTATGTAGCCATTGATTTATCCCTCTGCAGCTCAGGACTTCTCCCATCTGTCCACTGAAGAGCCCACGATGACTTGTGTGGTAGTGACCACTTTCCCATCTTCTTCTCACTCCCCCAGCACCATTCCCCTGGATGTCTACCAAGATGGGCTTTAAACAGGGCAGACTGGGAAGCTTTCACTTCTGTGTCACCATTGAATCTCTCCCATATGATACCATCGATGTGGTAGTTGAGTGGGGCACTAGATCAATCATTTCTGTAGCGGAAAACGCAGTCCTTTGTTCTTTAGGGTGCCCTCAGCGAAAGTCAGTACCTTGGAGGTCACCAGAAATCACTGAGGCCATTAAAGAGCATCGGCGAGCTATGCAGCGACATAAGCAGCACCCTTCCCTAGAGAACGTAATAGCTTTTAAACAGCTCCATGCCCACGTTCACCAGCTTATAAAAAGATGGAAACAGGAATGTTGGGAGAGGTATGTCTCAACCACTGTGTGCCATACATCACCTTCCCAAGTCTGGATGAAGATCAGATATTTTTGTGGGTACCAGACCCCGACAGGTGACACTGGCATTAACATCAATGGCGTGTTATCTATCGATGCAAACACAATGGCCGAGCACTTTGCTTAGCACTATGCTCAAGCCTCTGCGTCAGAGAATTATCCCCCAGCATTTCGTACCCTCAAATGGTGGATGAAAAGGAAAGCCCTCTCATTCACTGAATGTCACAGTGAACTCTATAATGCTCCATTTACAGAGTGAGAGCTCCTCAGTGTCCTTACACACTGCCCCAACACAGCTCCTGGGCCAGATTGGATCCACAGTCAGATGATCAAACGTCTCTCATATGACTACAAGCGACATCTCCTCGTCATCTTCAACTGGATCTGGTATGATCGCGTCTTTCCATCGCAATGGTGAGAGAGCACCATCATTTCAGTGCTCAAACCCTGCAAATACCCAGTTGATGTGGATAGCTATTGGCCCATCAGCCTCAGCAACATTCTTTGTTAGCTGTTAGAATGTATGGTAAGTTGACGATTGTGTTGGGTCCTGAAGTCGCGTGGCCTACTGGCTCCATGCCAGGGTGGTTTCCGCAAGGGTCACTCTACTGCTGATAATCTAGTTTCCATCGAGTCTGCCACCCAAACAGCCTTTACCAGATGCCACCACCTGGTTGCCATCTTTTTTGATTTACAAAAAGTGTATAACACGACTTGGTGACATCATATCCTTGTAACATTATACAAGTGGGGCCTCAGAGACCCGCTCCCGATTTTTATCCAAAATTTCCTATCTTTCCATACTTTCCGTGTCCAAGTTGGTGCCTCCAATAGTTCCCCCCATATCCAGGAGAATGGGGCCCCACAAGGTTCTGTATTGAGTGTCTCTCTATTTTTAGTGTCCATTAACAGTCTAGCAGCAGCTGTCGGGCCCTCCGTCTCATCTTCTCTGTATACAGATGACTTCTGCATTTTGTACTGCTGCTCCAGTAGTGTTGTTGCTGAGCGGTGCCTCCAGGGAGCCATCCACAAGGCACAGTCATGGGCTCTAGCCCACGGCTTCCAGTTTTCAGCCTCAAAGTCATATGTCATGCACTTCTGTCGGCGTCGTACCGTTTATCTGGAACCCACACTTTACCTTAATGACAATCCACTCATTGTAGTGGAGACGTATCAATTCGTAGGACTGGTTTACAATGCTCGGTTGACTTGGCTCCCTCATCTTCGTCAGCTTAAGCAGAAGTGCTGTCAGCACCTCAATGCCCTCCGTTGCCTGAGCAACACCAGTTGGGAGCAGATCGCTCTACACTGCTGCAGCTCTACAGAGCCCTAGTTCAGTCCTGCCTTGACTATGGGAGTCTAGTTTCTGGTTTAGTTGTGCCCTCAGCATTGAGTTTACTCAACCCAGTGCACCACTGTGGCATTCAACTGGGAACAGGGGCTTTTAGGGTGAGTCCAGTGACCAGCATCCTGCTGGAGGCCGGAGTCCCTGCATTGAAGGTTCAGCATGCAAAACTGCTCACCAGTTATGCTGTACACATTCGTAGTTCTCCTGAGCATCTGAAGTGCCATCTCCTTTTCCCAACCATGGTGGTTCATCTCCAGCATCGGAGGCTAGGTCAGGGCTTACGATTGCAGTTCGTGACCAATCTCTTCTATCTGAAGTGGAGTCCTTGCCACTTGTACTCGAGGTCCATTCTTGTACACCTCCATGGTGTACACCTTGGCTGAAGCTTTGCCTGGACCTTTCATATGGTCCTAAGGACTCAGTTAACCAGCTGTCACTTCCTCTCGATTCTTGACATGTACTGGGACCATGAAGTGGTTTACACCAATGGCTTGATGGCTGATAGTCACATTGGCTTTGCATATGTTCATGGAGGACATATTGAACAGCACTCTTTGCCAGATGGCTGCAGTGTTTTCACTACAGAGCTGGCGGCCATTTCTTGTGCTCTTGAGTGCATCCACTCATGCCCTGGTGAGTTGTTTCTTCTCTGCACTGACTCCTTGAGCAGCCTACAAGCTATCAACCAGTTCTACCACCACCAACCTTTGATAGTGACTATCCAGGAGTCCATCTGTGCCCTGGAATGGTCCAGTTGTTCTGTGGTGTTTGTGTGGACCACAGGCCACGTCAGAATACCAGAAAATGAATTTGCTGAAAGGCTGGCCAAACAGGCTACACGGAAACTACTTTTGGAGATTGGTATCTCTGTAAGTGACCTGCGGTCATTATTATGCCGTAAGGTTTTTCAGCTCTGGGAGACAGAATGGCATAATCTCAGTATGCACAAGAAACTGCGTGTCATTCAGGGACTACAAATGTGTGAAAGTCCTCCATGCAGGCCTCTCGTAGGGACTCTGTGGTTCTCTGCTGGCTCTGCATTGGCCACACATGGCTGAAATACAGTTATCTCCTCCATCGTGAAGACCCACTTTGGAGACACATATGACTGTCTTCCATATCTAGCTGGACTATCCACTTTTAGCCCCTCTGCGGTGGACTTTTAACATTCCCAGCACCCTATCTTTGGTGTTGGATGACAATGCCTCAACAGCAGATTTAGTTTTATGTTTTATTTGTGAGGGCAATTTTTATCGTACCACCTAAGGGTGGGCATTTAGCCTTCTCTCATAGGCCGCCACCCTCCCTCCATTTTAGCTCTGTTGCACTTTCTCTGCATTTGTTTGTCTTGGTGGTCGTCTTTTCCCTACGTGTGTTCATCTCGCTTTGTCTTTTTGCTGTGGACGTTTTAATGTGTTGCAGAATGGCTGGCTCATCCTCTTTTATTATTGTGATCAGCCAGCTCAGACCATACGCTCTATTGTTTTAATACCTTCTTCAACTTTTCCTTGTGGTGTATGTTTTCCCCATTTTTTGTTCATTTCATTCATTTTCTTTTTAGGTGTGGTTCCCCATTCCTTTTTCCCCTTCTACTTTCTCAAACATACTTTGGGTGTTTTTGTACCTTGAGCCTTGCTTGATTAAGGAAAAAGGGACTGATGACACTGTAGTTTGGTCCCATTATACCACAATCCAACCAACCAATTGGTTTGTGTTCTCAACAGACCATAGATATTCTTGTGCCTTACTTGAAACATATGGTGTACAACTACAAAATGATGCTGCAGGATCTCAGAGTGCAGTTAGCAATAAAGGAATAAACTTCCAGAAGGCCGAAAACACATAAACATTCACAATATCAAGCAGATTACTGCTGAATAATGAAAAAGATAATGAGCTATTGATGAAATGTTAAAAAATCTAAAAGCAGATCATGTAGTCTGTCAGAAAGAGTAATTAATTTCTCATTAACATTGGCAACATGTAATCTTCTCTTTTTTGGAAGAAGCAGAAATATCACAGACTTAGATATGGGTAGTTTTCTTTTTGTCATTGAACTGTTTGCCAGTTCTTATTTATTTCTGAAAGAACCATAAAAAAAGTCTCACACAAAATGGATTTGAATATTCAGAGTATGCACTTTTTTTAGGTGTTATGCAATGCAAGATTCATAAAACTGGTAGTTAAGCAAATGTTGTAGGAAAGTTCTTGTAAAACTGTTAAGCTAGCCAGTATCATTTAGTGGCATAGGTGCATATAGCATGTATGTGTGTGTATATGTATTTATGTATTTTACTCTAAGTCATCATATGATATCTCTGAAAGATAGCAAGTTTTCTTTTCTGAATGTGTACCTGTCAACATCATAGTGATTCATCTCTTCAGTGAGTGGTCTCATTTGATCCCAAAGTATTTACATTAATTAATCAAAGTCTTTCACTGTGTTAAAATAATCAGACACGGAATATTTAATTTATCTAAGTTGGACATCAACACGCATTAGAACTCAGACATCAAATAATTAAATCTACGAAATGAAAGAGACTAGATCTGAGCAATTTTTATGAGAGCAACAGTGGTGGAGCATCCATCATGAGTGGCGTTTGGAATGGTGTACAAAATACTGTCATGCTTCTTTCATCTTTTGTGCAAGCCATGGTCTGTCTCTGTTGCAAAAGCTGAACATTCTTTCTCTGATCTAAAATTAGTAAAATAACAACAATAATAATATAAGAAACTACTTGCATTCTACAATGAATAAGAGTATGACTATCAGGAGTGGCAATATTATAAACAGAAAATGAAAGAGCAACATAAATAGATTTTTCTAAAAAAAAAAAAAAAAAAATAAGCTATTTACAGAAACAAAAAATGAAAGAAAGATTGTATAAGAAGCAGAGAGAAAAGGGCCGTTAATCACATACATTTCATAAGCAGTTTTCATTTTAATATTGTCACATAGAAGAAGGTGTAATTAGATGAATGACAAACACTAACTTCATGTAACAAAGGTTTATTCAGCACATGCACATACAAGAGCACAGAGTGAACTGCCTCTGGCCAGAAAACATATGGTATATATACAGTTAGAAAACATTCCAGTAAAATGATTCTTGACATTTGTTTATACTTCTAGAATGTACTCGAACCGAATATAGAAATTAAAATTTTACAGTTCAGGTGAGGTCTGAACTCACAACCCTCCATGCAGCAGTCTAGCTAGTATCACAACCACTGCACCCCAGTGATTGTGCTACTCAGCTTTGTCTGTGACATTGCTCCCTCCTTAAGAGAACAGCGTCTGAGTGTTACATCCTGCTAGTCTGGGAATGAGTCATTGGTCCTGCATACTCTGACTCCCGATGACTGATGTTCACCCTGGTGCTGATCTTCTTAGAGCTTCCTTGCTGCTACACTCTTCGTCACTTTTCCACTTGTTGCCTGGCTCTGAAGCTTTGAATTTACCCTGGGTTGCAGGATCCTTATAGGGCTTCATTCGAAGGACGTGGACCATATCTCTGAACTATTTTTGTCTTGTGTTGGGGCCGAAATCTTCAAATTCATAAGTAACATCAGACAACTGTTTTACAACCTTATAAGGTCCAAAGTAGTGCCTGAGGAGCTTCTTAGAGAGACCAACCTTCTGAACAGGAGTGAAGATCCAGACGAGGTCACCAGGCTGATAGACATCAGGGTGGTGGCTCGTGTCATACCTTCGGTGATCGTTTTCTTGAGTCTGCAGCATGCGGAATCAAGCTAACTGCCGAGCTTCATCAGTTCTGGTTAACACCTGGCTAATGTAGTCATTGTCCCCGTCATTAGGATGTAATGGAAACACAGTGTCCATTGCCGTAGTTGCCTCACACCCATGCACCAGGAAAAATGGCATAAATCCTGTGGTGTCTTGTTCGGCAATGTTGTAGGCAAATGTCACCAAAGGTAGCACCACATCCCAGTTGCTCTGCTCAACACTGACGAACATTAATAGCATGTCAGCCAAGGTCTTATTAAGGTGTTCATTAAGCCTGTTAGTTTGCAGATGGTAGGCAGTCATCATGTGATGAGTAATTTGCACCAACAGTTTATCTCTGTCACAAGATTCGATTGAAAAACTTTCCCTCAATCTGTAATTAATGACCTTACAGCACCGTGTTTTAATACAACATCTTCCATGATGAATTTGGCTACCTTGAATGCTTTGGCTGTTTTCATGGCTTTTGTAATGGCATAGCATGTCAGATGATCAGTGCAAACAATAATCCATCTATTGCCACTAGCAGATGTTGGAAATCATCAGAGGAGGTCAATCCCCACATGCTGGAAAGGTGTTTCTGCTATTGGAATTGGTATGAGTCGGCCAGGTGGTTTCTGAGGAACTGCCTTTCTCCTCTGGCACTCTCAACAGTGCGACACATAGTGGCGGACACTCCTAAATAAACCTGTCCAGAAAAATCTCTTGTGGATCCTATCATATGTCTTAATAAATCCTAAATGTCTGGCCTCAGGTGTGTCATGGAATTTCTGTAGAACATCTAAACGCATGTGTTTAGGAATCACTGGAAACCACCTCTTTCCAAATGGATCAAAGTTTTTCTTGCAAAGTAATCCATTAATTATCATAAATTGTCCTTTCACATCCTCTGACCGACTTAAGCCAAGCATAATTTGAGATCTCTTGATGTCCTTCTTCTGCTCAGCAGAGAGATCTTGGAATGCAACGAGACAGTCACTATCTTCATCACAGTCTTGATGGTCTTGCACAGGGTTTTTTGAGAGACAGTCGGCATCTTGGTGTTTTCTTCCACTTTTGTATGCTATGGTAATGCCATACTCCATAAGTCATACTGCCTACCTGTCAAGTCATCCTGTTGGATCCTTAAGACCTGTCAACCAACAAAGTTAATGATGGTCTGTAACAACTGTGAATGACCTTCCATAAAGATACTGTCAAAATTTGGACATGGCTCAGATCACAGCAAGACATTCTCTTTCTGTAGTTGAGTACGTTCTCTCAGCTTTTGTAAGTGTCCTAGAAGCATAGGCTATAACCTTCGCATTTCCATCCGAAATTTGCACCAGAACAGCACTGATACCATACCTGCTGGCATCTGTATGTAGTTCTGTATGCCGACCAAGTACAGGGTCAGTTGTCAGAGCTTTTTGCAGAACATCGAAAGAATCTTGTTGAGCACCACCCCAGATAAATTTAGCATCGGCTTTTAATAACTCTTGGAGTGGTCTGGCTTTGACACAAAAGTCTTTGATAAAACAATGGCAATAAGAACATAATCCGAGGAAGCTTCTCATGTCTTTAATACTTTTAGGAATAGGAAATTCCATTATAGATCTCATCTTTTCTGGGTCTGGCCGCACAGCTTTGTTTGACACAAGGTGTCCAAGTATTTTGATTTCTTTTGCTCCAAAGAGACACTTTCTTGGATTAAGTTTCAGTCTGCCTTGTTGGAGACAATTAAGAATGGACCTCAGTATTTTTGAGAACATTATAATGTCATCTAAATAACAAAGACACATCATCCACTTCAGGTGTCTTAGAAGATTATCCATCATCCGTTCAAAAGTTGCTGGTGCATTACACAAACCAAACGGCATCACCTTAAACTTATACAGGCCCTCAGGAGTGATGAATGCAGTTTTCTAATTATCAGTTTCATCTACTTTGATTTGCCAATATCCCAAGTAAATGTGCATGGTTGAGAAAAACTTAGCCCACTTAAGACAATCTAGTGTATTGTCAATTTGTGGAAGGGGGTAAACGTCCTTTCTAGTTATCTTATTAAACCACTACCACCATCATACCTTAGCAAAAGATCTTGCTGAAAACCCAAGGAAATTCTTGTCTTACGTAAAATCGGTAAGCAGGGTGAAGGCTTCCATCCATTCACTCACTGATCAGTCTGGCCTGGCAACTGAAGACAGCAAAACGAAAGCTGAAATTTTAAATTTAGCATTTGAGAAATCTTTCACGCAGGAGGGTCGTACAAACATACCGTCATTTGAGTCTCGTACAGATTCCCGTATGGAGGACATAGTGATAGACATCCCTGGGGTTGTGAAGCAGCTGAATGGGTTGAAAATACATAAATCGCCATCTCCTGATGGGATTCCAATTCAGTTCTACAGAGAGTACTCTACTGCATTGGCTCCTTACTTAGCTTGCATTTATCGCGAATCTCTTACCCAACGTAAAGTCCCGAGCGACTGGAAAAAAGCGCAGGTGACGCCTGTATATAAGAAGGGTAGAAGGACGGATCCTCAAAATTACAGACCAATATCCTTAACATCGGTTTGTTGCAGGATTCTCGAACATATTCTCAGTTCGAATATAATGAATTTTTCGTGAATCTCTTGCTCAACATAAAGTCCCGAGTGACTGGAAAAAAGCACAGGTGACACCTGTATATAAGAAGGGTAGAAGGACGGATCCTCAAAATTACAGACCAATATCCTTAACATCGGTTTGTTGCAGGATTCTCAAACATATTCTCAGTTCAAATATAATGATTTTCCTTGAGACAGAGAAGTTGCTGTCCAGGCGTCAGCACGGCTTTAGAAAGCATCGCTCCTGCGAAATGCAACTCACCCTTTTTTCACGTGATACCATATTCCTTGACTTCCAGAAAGCGTTTGATTCAGTGCCCCACTGCAGACTCCTAACTGAGGTATAAGCATATGGGATTGGTTCCCAAATATGTGAGTGGCTCGAAGACTTCTTAAGTAATAGAACCCAGTACGTTGTTCTCGATGGTGAGTGTTCATCGGAGGTGAGGGTATGATCTGGAGTGCCCGAGGGAAGTGTGGTAGGTTCGCTGTTGTTTTCTATCTACATAAATGATCTTTTGGATAGGGTGGATAGCAATGTGCGGCTGTGTGCTTATGATGCTGTGGTGTACGGGAAGGTGTCGTCATTGAGTAACTGTAGGAGGATACAAGTTGACTTGGATAGGATTTGTGATTGGTGTAAAGAATGGCAGCATTTGAGGCTGACTGCAGTACAATTTTACTGTCACCAACTTATATTTTGCGGAAAGACCACAAAGATAAGATGAGAGAGATTAGGGCTCATACAGAGGTGTATAGGCAGTCATTTTTCCCTTGTTCTATTTGGGAATGGAACAGAGAGAGAAGATGCTAGTTGTGGTATGAGGTACCCTCCGCCATGCACCGTATGGTGGATTGCGGAGTATGTGTGTAGATGTAGATGTAGAAGAAGCTTCCTGTAATCATCACAAAAGTGCCAACTGCCATCCTTTTTACTGATGACAACCAATAGCGATGACCATGGGTTCTGCCAAGGGTGAATGATGTCATTCTTCATCATTTTCTCTACCTCGTCATGAATTATTTGACATTCTGTTGGTGACACATGGTATGCTCTCCGGCTTATTGGTTGATGGTCTCCAGGACTAATCTGGTGCTTCACTATTGATTTGTCTAATTTGCTCTTCACCTGTGGATTGAAGCATTCAGAGAACTCCTGAAGAATGGCAAGTAGCTTCTTCTGTTGTCCCTTAGTGAGACCTGGTGATAGTCGAGCTAGAAGATTTTTTTCTCATAGTGGTGGCACTAATTTCGCCTACAGACTCAGTATGGGAGGTTTCTATGATGCTCAGCTGTTCGGCAATTAACAGCTCAGTGTTTGCTACGCACATGAATCTTGGAAGGATCTTCATTTCTCGGCGGCAGTTAACTATCTACAATTCACTGAATCTGTTCTTAAACGAGATGACAGAGGCTGGGATGACCAAGTTATTCTTCAGTGGTATGCTTCTCTTACATTCCACTACAAGATCCATGGGTTGATGCATGTTATGACACATGACAGTTACCTTTCTAGCACTGACTGTAGGAATGACCACTTCATCCAGCATACATAGTCTTCACATACTCAGATGTGCGCCTTCCTGTCCACAATATCTCATCTTGTCTAGCATAATCTTCGAGTGACCACAGTCTATAATTCCCTGAGAAGCTATCAAAAAGTCCCATCCGAGAATAACGTCATGACAACACTCATGTAAGACAATGAATTGTAAGGGCTGTGCATGGCCACTTATACCCACATGAGTGACACATCTTCCTGTAAGTTTTACATATTTCCCATTAGCCACCTTCAGCAGATATGTTTTGCTATCGCTGAATACAATTTTCTGCAACTGGTGATGGTACTTCTCCTAAATGACTGAGTATGGTGCTCCAGAGTCCACAAGAGTTTGGGCTGGTCAGCCATCCATGAAGATATTGATGTAGTTTCCTTTCATTTCTGTAGTGATCAACGGTGGAGGATTTTTCTCTTCGACGGCCTCACCTCCAATGAAGGTCGCACCCTTTAGTTTTCCAGGTTGCAGTGGCTAGGTGATTGGCTGGAGCTTCTAAATGGCGATGGAGGCCTTGATTGGTGTGTTGGGGAGTGTCCTCTCCACCAGCTAGCTTTCAGCGTTGGTGACCTATATGTCACCCTGCACCCACAGCTTCTTGTTCATCTTTGTCGTCCTGGAGTTGGTGTCGGCTAAGATCAGTCTGCTGTCTTCTGGCACAGGCATCATCAAATATCCACCACCATTCTTGACAATAACACACCACATGTCCTGGTTGTCCACGGTGGAAACATACTGGTTGGTTATCCTGTTTCCTCCAGACGTCAGTCTTCCTTGGTGCCCAAACAGGTTCCTCGTGTGGCATTGTAGGAACATAACTTTGCCTGGGTCTCAACTTTTTCACTGTTTCAAAGGGAAATGAAGGATGAGAGATTGGGTTCAATGTCTGTTCCACTTCCTCCCTTATGACCTCTTGAATTGTCTCGGTTTTTTGCTCACCATGCAATCCAAGTGCCCTGTGAACTCCTTCTCTCACAATCAGACAAAGAACACTTGTGAAATCAGTTCCTTCCTCCATCACAGACATGGATACAACATTTGGAAGCCATTCAAACTTCTTGTGTGTAATTCTTTTTTGATGCATTGTCTCGATATACTGGCATCATTTTATGAAGTCGTCTGCTGTTGAATCCTCCTTCAGGATTAGGGCTTGATACATGTCCTCAGAAACACCCTTCATGAGATGTGTAACCTTATCTTCCTGCTTCGTACTAGGATCCACTATTTTACACAGCTCCAAGACGTCTTGAATGTAGGATGCTGTAGTTTCTCCTGGATGCTGCGCCCTGCACTTTAATTTATCTTCAGCCTTGCACTTCTGTCGTTGTGTGTCGCCGAAATACTCCAGTTCCACTTGGAATACTTCCCAGCTTGTAAACTTCTCCTTGTTGTTCTCATATCGTTGCTTGGCAGTGCCCTCCAAGTAGAAAAATACATTAGCCAAACACACGGTGTCATCCCATTTGTTAAATTTGGCTATACGCTCATATGCCTTCAGCCACATGTTTGGATCTTGGCCATCGTCACCAGAGAACTCGGAAGGATGTCTCATTTGGTGGCACAAAGTGTTGTCATCGTAACATCCTCCTCTTCTTCTTCTGTCTCCGATAGATTGCAATCTGTTGAATATGGCTCGAACTTGGGTTTCTTGCCATGTAAACAGCAGCTCTGTCATGGCCTGATGGGAGTCACTGTGTCGTCGATAATGTGTGCTATCACAAGTTCCAGTACCCAGCGTCTCCACCAGAATAATGTCACATAGAAGAAGGTATAATTAGATGAAAGACGAACACTAACTTCACTTAACAAAGTTTTATTCAGCAGTTGCACATACAAGAGCACGGAATGAACTGCCTCTGGCCAGAACTCGTATGGTATAAATACAGTTGCAGAACCGAATATAGAAATTAAAGATTAGGTAAGTTTTGAACTCACAACCCTCCATGCAACAGTCTAGTATCATAACTACTACACCATGGTGACTGTGCCTCTCAGCTTCTTATACTAAAGCTTTAACTACGGTATTTTATAAATATGGGTGGATATGATTATGGAATTATGGAAATTTATGCTTCGGCTAGCATAAATTGTAATGGATGTAAAATAAGCTTAAGTATATTCATATATTTGTAATAATTCAGTAATTGAATAAATATTTGATTATTAAGCAATATTTCTTCAACTTAATGTATCACAAATATTCTTGATTTTTATTTTTATTTTTATTTTTTTTTATTTTTAAATATGAGCATGAGACTCAGTATTTTTATTACTTAAATATCACACACAACTATTAGTATGTGGATTAATTAGAGGTATCACTTCTTATCATTAACTAAAAGTAAATGAATTAAGTATTTCACACACGCCACTTTTTAGTTTATTCTCCTCTTTTTCACCTTTTATTGTTTGAAGTGAAGGTCAGTAGACCTGTAGCACACTGAAAAGCATTTAATTTGTGTTTGTGTAATGTCAAGGAAATTTCTAACTAGCTTCTCACCTCGTGAGGGATTCAGAATGATTTAATTTAATCTCGTGAGTATTGCATTGGCATTGTAAGAAAAAATGTAGTAAAAAGAATCTATAACATTTATATATTGGGAATTTGTGATTGCCACTACGAAATGAAAATAGAAATGTTAAATTAAACAATTATTATTTAACAAAATAAGTTTTTGAACTGAAATCTAACATTTTGTGAATAATTCTTACAGTTTTGAACAGAACAAAGAATTGTGCCATATTTCGGCGAGATACTTCAAAATTACAATAATCTTAGCTAAACTCTGGAGCAAAAGAGTAAAGTATTCATAATAAGATCCTATTAGTAGTTACAGTTGGTGATAATAATGGAATGATTAAATAAATTCGTAACAGAAATACAAGTACAGTTCATTTGAACAAAATGGAAGAAAATAGTAGCCTGATAGTGTAAGATGCTGTAGGAAAGGCGCACAATTGAAGAAGACGGAGAGGAGAGAAAAAAGATGAGTGCACATTCTTAAATAGAACAAAACACAGATAATAATGATATGATGCTCACATTATTCTGGGCATACATATTTGCTGACTTCCAGTGCAGTTCATTCACTTTGTGCTTAAATTATATCGTTCAATCTTAATACTTTGATAGAAAAAGAAAATAGTATGTTATTACGTAACGGGCGGGGCGCAGTATTATATTCTTGTGCGACAATATGGATCTTGAGACTTCAAATATTTTTTAGATTAACCTTTTGTGGTGTCTTTTGAAGTAACATATCATTTCCGCTCTGTCTTACAGTATGGAACCAGCATAAAAGCGATACAGTCAGTTACTCATTTGTAATGGAAAAAAATAGTCTTGAAGCTTTCTTGCTTAACTTTTTGCCTGTAGTAGCCATTGTTGCTCTAATATTGTCAGGTCACCACCCATCACTCTTTTTATCCTACTCTAAAAAGAAAAGATTGAGTCTGTTTATAGCAGCCACAGAAGATGAGTGGGGAGAAGAGAGGGAACATTATGAGAAAGAATTGAGATGAAGCTTTTTATTAATAGTCACACTGAAGCTGCAATATCTAGAAAATTCAGTGAAGTCAAAGTTTCCCACGTTACCACTCTGAAATATGGAAAATTTTCAAATTACACAAAAGTAAGAGTTTCCATTCTGATCATAATATTAACAGTAAGGTGATAAAATATTGCTGTGTGCTCTGGTGTATGCAGTGTGGTGTAGCAGTTAGCATGATTGGTTGGCGTGCTGTGGGTCACTGATTCAAACATGACCACCATCAATAATTTGTTATTTCAAATTTATCATTTCTAGAAGTGTTTTGAAGTATCTTATGTATTGGAAATTGCATACTGACCTTAAACCCCCTATCTTCCTTCTATACTGTGTCAGAACACAGAATAGGTAAACATTTCTGGTGCCACGAGTGGGATGATTTCCTTAATAATTTTTGAGATAGACGGGAGCTTCGCACATCCTCAGCTCGATGTCATGGATTGACTAATGGCTATGAGACATATGAGAAGCAGCACTTGCACTCCAATGACAACAGACAGAGCACAAAGAGCAGAAGAAACATGCTGAGGTCTGGAGATAAATGCCTGATGAGAGAAGATGCAGCCAGGGCAGCCTTGATTACACCCATGATCCAGCAGCAGAAGTCGCACGGCATCTTCGCAAATTTCAGCAGCGGCGGGAGTCAGTGAGCAGACAGAAGGTGGCAGCTGGCAATGGCTCGGTGCAGCACAGCTGAGGGTAACACAACACTGCAGGTGTCACGCGGGCATTTCCTGCCCGGCTCAGCTCAGTTCAGCTCACCTGACCTCAGCAGAGCACTTCACTTTCAACAAAGACACTGTCTCTTATTACCTCTGCACAATGGATCAATAGGTAAAAGTAAGTCATGTCCTTGTCTAAAAATGCAGTTGCTGATGGTGGAGCAGTAGCATCTAACATTAGTGTTAGTGATGCCCTTAAACTCGTTCCCCAGGCTTTTGATGGTACAAAATATGCCTTAAATGAATTTATTAGTAATGTGAATATATCTTTTGAATTAGTATGTGAAGCTGAGCATCTAATAGTGTTAAAATTCGCAAAAACGTGCATTCAGGGCCCTGAGTGAAATAAACTGCTTGTGCATTAATTATTTTCCACCTGGGAAGAAGTAAGAAATATTTTGTTGGAAAATTATGCTTGTGAGTGTAGTTTAAATTTCTATGCTTGTTACGAGGGCAGTTCAATAAGTAATGCAACACATTTTTTTTCTCGGCCAATTTTGGTTGAAAAAACTGGAAATTTCTTGTGAAATATTTTCAAACATTCCCGCTTCGTCTCGTATAGTTTCATTGACTTCCGACAGGTGGCAGCGCTGTACCGATCTGTTAAAATGGCGTCTGTAACGGATGTGTGTTGCAAACAACGGGCAGTGATCGAGTTTCTTTTGGCGGAAAACCAGGGCATCTCAGATATTCATAGGCGCTTGCAGAATGTCTACGGTGATCTGGCAGTGGACAAAAGCACGGTGAGTCGTTGGGCAAAGCGTGTGTCATCATTGCCGCAAGGTCAAGCAAGACTGTCTGATCTCCCGCGTGCGGGCCGGCCGTGCACAGTGTGACTCCTGCAATGGCGGAGCGTGCGAACACACTCGTTCGAGATGATCGACGGATCACCATCAAACAACTGAGTGCTCAACTTGACATCTCTGTTGGTAGTGCTGTCACAATTGTTCACCAGTTGGGATATTCAAAGGTTTGTTCCCGCTGGGTCCCTCGTTGTCTAACCGAACACCATAAAGAGCAAAGGAGAACCATCTGTGCGGAATTGCTTGCTCGTCATGTGGCTGAGGGTGACAATTTCTTGTCAAAGATTGTTACAGGCGATGAAACATGGGTTCATCACTTCGAACCTGAAACAAAACGGCAATCAATGGAGTGGCGCCACACCCACTCCCCTACCAAGAAAAAGTTTAAAGCCATACCCTCAGCTGGTAAAGTCATGGTTACAGTCTTCTGGGATGCTGAAGGGGTTATTCTGTTCGATGTCCTTCCCCATGGTCAAACGATAAACTCTGAAGTGTATTGTGCTACTCTTCAGAAATTGAAGAAACGACTTCAGCGTGTTCGTAGGCACAAAAATCAGAACGAACTTCTCCTTCTTCGTGACAACGCAAGACCTCACACAAGTCTTCACACCCGAGAGGAGCTCACAAAACTTCAGTGGACTGTTCTTCCTTATGCACCCTACAGCCCCGATCTCGCACCGTCGGATTTCCATATGTTTGGCCCAATGAAGGACGCAATCCGTGGGACGCACTACGCGGATGATGAAGAAGTTATTGATGCAGTACGACATTGGCTCCGACATCGACCAGTGGAATGGTACCGTGCAGGCATACAGGCCCTCATTTGAAGGTGGCGTAAGGCCGTAGCATTGAATGGAGATTACGTTGAAAAATAGTGTTGTGTAGCTAAAAGATTGGGGAATAACCTGGTGTATTTCAATGCTGAATAAAACAACCCCTGTTTCAGAAAAAAAATGTGTTGCATTACTTATTGAACTGCCCTCGTATATGTTGTCTAGTAGGCAGTCAAAGGAGGAACTGATTGCAGATTGGGTCAGTAAAGTACATACACTTTAATATCCATTTTGTGAAGCTATCCGGGGTGCAATGCCAGCATTAGAACTGGTGGGATCTTTGTCATTAGAAGGAAACTTAAGCAGAGCATTATTCATTCAAGGCATCTATTATGAGCGCATACAGACAATTGTGTGTGCAAAGGCTTAAAACATTACCCTCACTGAGGCTGTTGAGGTAGCCTTGACTGAAGAGTTGGCAATTGTGTCCACCAAGGAAAAAGGATTTTGTGACAAAATTCATCAGGGCAAGATGAGGAAGTTTCTCATGTGGACATGTAGGGCACACGTCTAAGAATTGAAGAAGTAATGTTAAGTGTAAAACCTGTAGTAAATCAGGACGTTTAATGTGAGACTGCTGGTTTGGGAAAAGAATTTGCAAAGTAGATTTGGCTCAAGTGTGTTGAGAATCAAAGGCTCCAAAGACAATCAGGTGTGAAAGTTGCAGTTTATTGGGACATAGAGGTGCCTGTAAGAAAGTGAAGCCTGTTGTGTGTTTCACATGTCATAGGACAGAGCACATGGCTAGACAGTTTACTAGAATGCAGGAAATTCTGTGAAAAATAAGAAACAGAGAAATGGAAGAGAAGGATAAGATTACAGTCACCTTATGCTGAATTGGGAAAGGTATTCAAAGTAAACTGTGAAAGTAAAAATGTTGTAGAACTGAATTGCCCACAGAGCTCAGAAAGTCCATTAAAATGATTCCAGATCATGGATTACAAATTATCTTGTTCAATAGGAACTATCATTGAAGTCAGGTTGGGTATAGACATGAAGATCGTATAAAGAGTAAAGGTACCACAAGTCTGGTCATACATACATAAGAGGTGGCAGTTTTAGATCTTGGAATAGATCAGGAATTAGGAGTGAAACATAATTTCATCTGGTAGGAGGGGAACTGGATATTCCCTACACTAGTTTACTTGATAGAGACTTCTTTACAAAGCACAATGTAGTAATCGATTACACCAAGGGAACCCTGTAAATCAGATGTAGGCCCATTAAATTGTGTGCAGAGACAGAAGTGCAATGTGCAGGTACACAGGGGCAGGTGCTTAGAAAGCCACCAACAGATTTTGAAACTTGTGGGGTGTGAATGCACTGGAGTTCGAGGTTCTCTGAGCTGTTCAGAGGGGCCAGTAAATAACAGTACACCAAAGAAATGGCGAAGTAAACAAGGTACTGGTAGACAGATTTGTTTAGACAGACTTGTTACAGATGGGAAACAAATTCTACAGAGCCTAAGGCAGGCCAGATGGCTAAAATAAAGTTGGATCCTCATGAGGAAAGGATTTTGAGGATAAAGGTTGAAGATACCAGCCTTAGAGAAGGCATTATCAATAAACAAGATTTGCAGGAAGGCATGTACATACCAGAGGTGCTGGTAAGTGTATGAAAAGGCTCTTGTTTAATTAACATGTTAAATACATGAGAAGAAGTTTCTATGGAGATGACTTACATTGAAATGGAAGAAGTTCCCCCATTTAGCCCAGGTCCAAACTCTGATTCTGATTCTTTATTCATCATTCAACAATATTACATGCAATAGACTTTGTCAGTTCTCTTAATCTATTAATATTATAAAATACATTTTTATATATTTAAGTTTATATTGAGCGTATGAAAAAATTCTTCTAATGAATAGAATGGGTTAGTTAGCAAGGAGTTGTGTAAGTTTTCCTTAAATACTTTGACTGGCATGCTTGAGGCATGTTTAGACATTTTGATATATGTTTTAATTGCCATGTACTTATGACTTTTGTTCGTTTTTGCTAATCTATTTTGTGGCAACGCGCAGAAATACAGATTCTTGTATTGTAGTTGTACCTTTGATTCATAATACCTGAATTTGGTAGTTCAGAAAGTATATGGTTAACATGATCAAGATTGTATAGATTAATAACTGTTAATATTCTAAATTCAATCAACAGTGGTCCTGTTACCTACCTTTGCCATTGCTTTCTTCTGGATCATCTCTGGCTATCATGGAGGATTTCCTCACATTGAGTCAATCATCTTCCCACTCAACTTCTACAAAATGTAAATGCAACGAGGCTAATGATTCAAAGAACCTTCCCACTGCACCATTGTTCCTCGTTGTCTCACGTACTGAAGATGGTCAGTCCTTTGCCATGGTAAATGCATTTATTGTTCAGAAAGGTGTAGATGCAGTTGCTGACCCTGTGAAATCCTGCTCTCATTTATGGAATGGCACATTGCTTTTGAAGACCACTTCTGACTCTCAAGCACAACTACTGCTTGCTGCCTCACTTCTCCATGGTTACCCTGTTCGTGTCATGGCCCACAGAACTTTGAATTCTTCCCATGGTGTAATTTACACCAGGCTGCTCGACAGTCTAACTGAAGCCAAAATACAATCTTACCTCTCCGATCAGGGTGTCATTGCTGTTCATTGTGTAATGAAAAAGGTAGATTCCTCCTTAGTGCTTACCTGCACTCTCTTTCTCACTTTTGATAGAGTGGTGCCTCCGTCCAAGCTCAAATTAATCTATGAAATTATCACTATCTGGCCATACATTCCGAACCCAATGTGCTGCTACCAGTGTCATTGTTTTAATCACACTAGAACATCTTGTCAACATCCAGCCAAATGTGTCGCCTGTGGTAGGGATGCACACGAGAGTGATTGTCCACCTCCTTCTCCCCGCTGTATCAACTGCAATGGTGGCCATGCTGCCTCCTCTCGAAAGTGTCCAATGTATCTTGATGAGCAGACTGTAGGAAAAGAAAAGGTACCTTATGCAGTTGCTCACAAGATGCTGTCTTCTCCTGTCTGGTACCTATAGTCCTGTTGTTGTTACCCCTCGCTCCATGAAGGACATGGCCACGCAGACATGCGACCTCCAATTCAGCTCTGAGGTTGTGAAATCACCCAGTGTCAAGGTAGCATCACCATCCCCCCATCCAGCTGTGCAACAAGCCATCAAACTGCCACCTCAAGGGGCTCTAACACTTTGGATGACTTAAAGTGGTGTGGTATGTGTTTAAAATCCCACTTTTTTAACGATAAACTTACTTGAGATGGTCAGCCGACTTTCCTTGCTGGTTAACTTGCTGCTGCAACATCCTTTTCTCTTCTTCTCTGAAGGATGTCTGCTAGGAACAGGAATTTCTCAAGACTCTTTCTACTTATAAAAATAAGCAGACATATGCAGTTATTTTTGCTTAACTTCACAATGTATATTTGAACATCAAACTCTTACAGAAATCATTCTCCACCTAAAAAAAACACTGTCAAGTAAGTCTCTTCGTGTGTCCAAAGTTTAAAAACAGAGTTCATTTACATGTTAGAAAAGGTTGGCTTCTAACCCAAGCCCATTCTCATTCTGAATCTGAACACACGTCTTATCCTCTCCATGTCCAAATGAACAAAAATTAACAATATTTCAACTGTTCTTTTTTTTCACTACAATAGTCAAAGCTATAAAACAGCACAGAATACATAAACACTCCTTTTTCTTTCATTATGGCTTCCATGGTGTGATCGGGAAACACTTGTCGGTGTCGGTGCCACGTCTATGATCTTCTTATTACAGATTTCGGACCTGCACACACAGACAGTTGAACTCCCAGTAGATAGGCTCTCTCACACTTATATTTAAAATATCATGTATTCGAGATGGTATAAGGCTGAGTGATACAAGAATTTACGCGGAAATTCTTGAAGCACTACATATCCCCCACCTCAGATCAAACATGCAATATTTTATACATAATCATCTCGTATATGAATATCCTGCATAATAATGATTTACATTTTAACTTTATTTTTTTTTTAAGAACACTCTTTAGCTGAGCAATTCTTTAATAGCTAGACTTTAGTATTCATTAGTGATCCAGTAAGCCTGACTAGTATTTAGGAAATGTGAGACTTTATTTTTTTTTTCATTCATATACTACAGGTGTTTGTGACACTTGAGAAATATATTTTCTGTTTTCACCTTTAATACTCCCTTTCCTAAGTATGTATTATTTATAATATTTTATGTAGATTGGAGGAACTCTGGATTCCATGAAAGTGATTTTTTCGTTTTTTTTTTTTTTTTTTTTTTTTTTTTGACACTTGTAAACTTACATAGCACGTAATAATGTTCGTTGTGTGTAGAATTCAAATGTACCAGAATAATCCCTATAAAATGTGTGACTTCTGTCGTGATACTGTCCCCTCCTGCTAGGATCGGTACCTATACCTTACTTGTGGGTAGACCGTATGAGTGCACTTCGTCTTTCCATTCTGGTAGGTACACACCTTTATAAAACATCCCTATTTTTCAGGTCACAGGTCATCCTATCTCCATGTAGATACACCTGCCCCATATATTTAGCAAATGCTGGGTATGCCCCCTTATTCTTTCTGAGTAGGCCTCATGGTTCGTTACCTCCAGTATACATTCCTATGTATATTATAATTAAATATTTTCTGTTAAAAATAGAAAATCTATTCTACACTTCATATTTTCTTCCTAATACTTCATCTAATCCCTGGAGTCCTCCTCTACTTTTCAACTTCTGTACTCTTAATAGATTTCATGTCTATATACTATTCTGTAGATAACATGTTTACTTAGGCTATACGAGTACCACTATTTTACACCTCTTTGGCTTATGTTCTCTTTCATTACTCACACCTCCTTCTTATGTATCCTAGATTTACAATCATCATAGATCATAGTTCTTATATATATATATATATATATATATATATATATATATATATATATATATATATATATATATAAACAAAGGTGATGTGACTTACCGAACGAAAGCGCTGGCAGGTCGATAGACACACAAACAAACACAAACACACACACAAAATTCAAGCTTTCGCAACAAACTGTTGCCTCATCAGGAAAGAGGGAAGGAGAGGGAAAGACGAAAGGATGTGGGTTTTAAGGGAGAGGGTAAGGAGTCATTCCAATCCTGGGAGCGGAAAGACTTACCTTAGGGGGAAAAAAGGACGGGTATACACTCGCACACACACACACACACACATATCCATCCACACATATACAGACACAAGCAGACATCTCACAAGCAGACATATTTAAAGACAAGCTTTCACACATGGCTCTGCCTTTGATCGTGTACACCTTCCAGGTTGCAGGACTGGAGTAGGTGGTGGTGGGAGGGTGCATGGGACAGGTTTTACACCGGGGGCAGTTACAAGGGTAGGAGCCAGAGGGTAGGGAAGGTGGTTTGGGGATTTCATAGGGATGAACCAAGAGGTTACGAAGGTTAGGTGGACGATGGAAAGACACTCTTGGTGGAGTGGGGAGGATTTCATGAAGGATGGATTTCATTTCAGGGCAGGATTTGAGGAAGTCGTATCCCTGCTGGAGGGCCACATTCAAAGTCTGCCTGTGTCTGCGGATAGATATGTGTGTGTGTGTGTGTGTGCGAGTTATACCTGTCCTTTTTTCCCCCTAAGGTAAGTCTTTCCGCTCCCGGGATTGGAATGACTCCTTACCCTCTCCCTTAAAACCCACATCCTTTCGTCTTTCCCTCTCCTTCCCTCTTTCCTGATGAGGCAACAGTTTGTTGCGAAAGCTTGAATTTTGTGTGTGTGTTTGTGTTTGTTTGTGTGTCTATCGACCTGCCAGCGGTTTCGTTCGGTAAGTCACATCATCTTTGTTTTTAGATATATTTTTCCCACGTGGAATGTTTCCCTCTATTATATTGATATCAGTAATTTGAACCCAACAATTACGTTTGTTATTGTCACTGTTGCATTTCGAAATCTTTTCTGTCGTCTTATTTTCTCTTTCTGTTTTTGCCAGTAGTTTCACCTTGTATTCACCTTCTCCTTTTTACTGTAATCTGCTATACAATTTTATTCCGCCTATATATACTTAATAATACGTAACCCACTTCCAAACCATAACCAAAAAAATTTTTTTTACCGCTTTCAACACTACCGCCGCTATAAAATCCACCATTTCTAGTTCACAAACAGTTCCTTTCACCTTTTAAACAACCATTTCGGCTAGTTCTAATAACTTTCGCTTTATTTCCGTTTTTCCCACATCACTGATAATTTTTATCCGCTTTCCACAGGTTTTAACGTCATTATTTCTTCGTCAGACAATTGTTATCCTCATTTTCATAATCTGCCACCACAAAACCACTCCTTTTAATATATTACACGCAGTTTTTTCGAAATTTTCCCGAATTTCTCCGTCCTTTGACGTGTTTTGGCGGCAACACAACCACCTAACCTTTGTGCACATCGTTATCTACCAACCCAAGTCCAACATAGCCCAGCTGTAACCAACACCTTCTCACCTTTTTTTTCACACCAGATCTCCAGTTACTTTCCAGTCCACCTTTATCTCTCCCCATATATTTTTATTTTCATTTTCATTTCTCCTCATGTTACACTTTCCACCTTCTAATACCTTGTCACCCTCACAACACCCCCACAACGACCCCATTAAGTTGGTCTGCTTGTGTCTGTATATGTGTGGATGGATATGTGTGTGTGTGTGTGCGCGAGTGTATACCCGTCCTTTTTTCCCCCTAAGGTAAGTCTTTCCGTTCCCGGGATTGGAATGACTCCTTACCCTCTCCCTTAAAACCCACATCCTTTCGTCTTACCCTCTCCTTCCCTCTTTCCTGATGAGGCAACAGTTTGTTGCGAAAGCTTGAATTTTGTGTGTGTGTTTGTGTTTGTTTGTGTGTCTATCGACCTGCCAGCGCTTTCGTTCAGTAAGTCACATCATCTTTGTTTTTAGATATATTTTTCCCACGTGGAATGTTTCCCTCTCTCTCTTTCTCTCTCTCTCTCTCTCTCTCTCTCTCTCTCTATATATATATATATATATATATATATATATATATATATATATATATATATATATATATATATATATATATATATGTGTGTGATTTTTTTTATATAAATAAGCGATGTAGAATGGTCATAATAAAATAAAAAACCGATGTGTGCATTTTTCCTGATGTACATATAACTTTCCCCCTACAACACTTGGCTGTTCTCACATCTTTCTAATCTGTTACATCATTGTTTGTGTATCCATCTCTTTTTGTATGTATGTGTACGTGTGTTTGTGTAGTCTGATTCTTTGGCCGTCTTATCGAAAGATAAGATGTAGGTTACTAGATAAGATGTAGGTTATTAGAAACCACGGAAAGTAGGAAGGACTTCCGCGATAGAAGTATGTGAATATAGAAAGAGGGAAAAAATAGATAGTTCCTCAAATGAGAAAGGATCCCTACCTCACAGGTACTTGAGTGAGAAGCCAGAGGAGGTTTGGTGTTAAATCGTCTCCTAATGGACATTCCCACCTTCACCCTTGAGGTGCCTGAAGGAAATCTTAGGAACCTTATGGAAATGGCAAGTGATGAAGAATCAGTCACACTTGTTCGTGAGGATTGTTTGAAAGGTGTGGTGTGTGTTTTGTGTTACTCATGATTTATGTGTTCTCGTAAACCATGCTGTTATCCACAGTACCAACCCCTTTCAAACTGATACAAACCCTCCCATCTACATCACATCTCATAAAAGGTATAAAATATTTTGTACAAAGTAGAAAATTATATGCTATAGCAACATCATTATTAGCCGTCAAATTTTATATGTCATTAAGACAAATATGCATTAGGAAATATAAATTTGAACTCTGGCCCGACTATGGCAGTACATGTGTCAAAGAAGAATGCAGTTGTCCTATGGCCAGTTCAGCGAGGACAGAAACCTCATGTAGAGAAAAAAAGTCAAAAGCTGGCTTGACTCTATTACACTCAGTCTGAGAATAGTATTACCATGACTGAGGGAGATAAGAACTGACCAGGCACCTAATATACCCTGTCCCAAGGCTGTGCCAAATGACTGAGATTGGAGGCAACCTGTGTACAGATTTCTGCCTCATGCTGCAGACAGGCAAAGTCGGGCCATCTAACTGACTGGAACAAGAAAATCTCTTACCAGGAGTAATTTTGGATGACATAATCACAAATTCTCACTGGTATGGTTTCTTCCAGTACCTCTAAGTATGGGATGATAGAATAGTTTAAGTGTTTGGAGGAATTCACTGCAGGAAAATTATTACTGAAGAAACACTGAAAACACCTCGGGACCCGACGGACATCACTCCGCTCGTTAAATAAGATTGTTAACATCCCTGGGGATAGATGACTCGGCCAGGATCCCATGGATCTGATAACAACTTCACTTGAGCAAATGCAGATTAATACTTCTCTTTATGTTTCTTTGGACATTTTTCCCAATGCAAAACAATCACCATTTCACTAGGTAACACCACATTAGGTGAAGTTATTCTTTGTTCTATTCTACCCTGGATAAGTTTGAATCCTTTCCACAAGTCATCTATAACCTTGCTAGTATCACTGAGTTTGGAAGAAGCTATAGTCGATACGTTTCTGGAGGTTATACTCTCATAACTTTTCAATCTATAATTTGTTCAAATGGTCCCGCCAAACTACACACCTTTATAATATCATAGCTGGATATATTCTCTTTGAAATTCTGTCCTACATTACTTACTCATGGACTGATCACTCATGCACTGACACCTTTAATTTGTGATTGGATTATTGGCATTAACTTATTCTGCTTATCGACACACACTTTTAAAGTATGCAACCCATGCTTTGCAGCATCAAACTTAACGTTACATACATTTTCAAATGATCCTAACTTTTCATTAATTTCAGATTCGATCATATAACCTTTTTCCTCAATATCAGATTCTAATTTCTTTGTCAAACACTGGATTTGATCGTTCTGTTTCTGACTAAAGTCAGTGAACATTTGATTTACATGGAGGTTTAAAGAGTTAGTTATGTACTCTTTAATTCTAATTTTAAATCCTCTAATTTATTATTTAAATCATCAAATTCAGTCTTTAAAGCCCCCATGCTTTCACATAACTACCAAATTCTTTGCTTTGCTTTGGCATTTAGCAAATTTAAATGAGAATTTACTGAGGCTGGTTCTTCCTTTAGAGTTTCATTCTGAGTATTAGAAGTTTCATTTAGTTCCTTTCTTAAAGCCACTGAATCTGCCCTCTGAGCTTTAATTAAATTTACTAATTCAGACCAGTCTGGCATCTCTTTACTAACCTCGATGACCATAGCTGGTTCTTGAGTTTTTTTTCCATTTGTCCTAAGTTACCCATATTCTTATTAGCGTTAGACCTAGTAATCATTTAAAAAGAAATTCAACTCTGAGTATAATAACTACAGTAATATTGTTCAGTTAACAGTTCTTCCTAGTTTGCACTAAAACAATAGAGTTCTGTTTTATGCTCACCTGGCGTAGAGTTTAGGCTGCATCGGTGAACGGGTGTGTAACCAGCACCAGTGAACAGCAACTGGTGTCGGTGGCAATGGTTGTTGGTTTCTACATAGGTGTTGGTGAGCAGATGTGGAAGCAGGTCAGCATCGGTGGACAGCAACTGGTGCCGGCAGCATTGGATGCTGGTTCCTGCGTCTGCTTACCCACAATGTGTGAGAGCTGTATACTCCCTACACCAGATCTTCTCAGTCGATTGTTCTTGGTGTATCTCTTCTTAGTCTAATACGTCGAGATCTTCTCTCCATTCTTTTAACGTTATTACTTTCTTACGTCTTCCCTTTTTTGCATTTAGTAATTTTCACCATTTGAATTTTTAGGCAGAATCCAATTCTGTGAACTGGTTCTTTTGTCTTGTTATGCTCAGTTGCTATGGCAACACCTAATATCTTCTTATCTCGTTTTCATCTCAAAATTCCTGTTTTCTTCTGTGCTTTCACATCGGTCACCACGTTCTAATGCTTTGGATGACTTAAAGTGGCATAGTGTGTGTGCAAAATCCCACTTCTTTAATGATAGACTTACTCGAGATGGTCACCCGACATTCCTTGCTGGTTAGCTTGCTGCTGCAACCTCTTTTTTCTTCTTCTCTGAAGTATATCTGCTAGGAACAGGAATTTCTCAAGACTCTTTCTACTTATAAAAATAAGTAGACGTATGCAGTTTCTATTGCTTAATTTCACAATGTATATTTGAACATAAAACTTATACAGAACTCATTCTCCACATAAACAAACACTATCAAGTAAGTCTCTTTGTGTGTCCCAAGGTTAAAAACAGAGTTCATTTACACATAAGAAAGGGTTGGCTTGAAACCCAAGTCCATTCTCATTCTGAATCTGAACACACGTCTTATCCTCTCTGTGTCCAAATGAACAAAAATTAACAATATTTCAACTGTTCTTTTTTCCCACTACAATAGTCAAAGTTATAAAACAGCACAGAATACATAAACACTCCTTGTTCTTTCACTATGGCTTTCATGGCACGACCGGCAAACACTTTTTGGCACCATTCAACCACCATGTGTACGGTCCTCTTATTACACACTTCAGAGCTGCACACACAGACAGGCGACTCACAGTAGATAGGCTCTCTCACACTTATATTTAAAATATCAAGTGTTTGAGATGGTATTTAAAATATCATGTGTTCGAGATGCTATAAGGCCAAGTGATACTAGAATTTATGCGGAAATTCTCGAAGCACTGCAGGGCAAAACCACCAGTTACACAACTGGTAGGCCGGAAAGGACAGAAGGAGTACTCCCGTGAAGACTTCCTCCATCCCTCTAGCCAAACAACACCTGAGTCTTCATCTACCCAGAAAGGCTTGAAGAAATCCTCCAAAGGCAAACGGTCTTCTCCTTCACCACCTTGAAGATCCTCTTTGATGGCGTCAGCACGTGATACCTTCACCCGGCCAGCCCCTGTATCGCCGCTGAGCACCAACAACCATTTTTCGTCATTGGACTCCACAGACCAACCGTACAAGCAAGCTGATGTTTCTGTAGACCCCATGGAGGAGGATCCTCCTGATCCTGTCCCCTGTAGTAGCTCCTCGTCTCCAGCTGTCACTCAGCAGCCGCCGAGGTGACACCCCCACGTCTCTTCATCATGACTCTCCTCCAATAGAACGTTCATGGCCTTTGGTCCCACAAAGAGGATTTATGGCTGCTTTTAGTGTCACAGTGTCCCCTTGTACTCTGCCTTCAGGAAATGAAATTGTGCCCTCATGACCGCTTTGAGCTTTTACATTTCTTACTGATTCGTTTTGACCTTCCCCCTGAGGTCGGCATTCCCTCTCATGAGAGCATCATGCTGCTCATATGGGATGACATTCATAGTCAACCCATCTCACTGACTACCAATCTTCAAGCTGTGACAGTTCACCTTTTCCTTCCTCACCTGACTTTTCCCCTCTGTACTATACATGTCCCTCCAACATTCGCTGTCACCAGGGTAGACTTCCTTCAACTTATTGGGTAGCTGCCTCCCCCATTTAATTTTTTCTACTCGGTGACTTAAACGCACATCATCCCCTTTGGGGTTCTCCCAGGACCTGTCAGAGAGGTGCCCTCTTGGCTGACCTCCTTAACCAGCTTAACCTCTTCTGCCTTAACACTGGAGCACCCACTTTCCTTTCCGACTCTTAGCACACCTATTCCCATTTGGATCTATCCCTCTGCACTGCCCAGGTTGCCCATCGTCTTGAAACATGTTTTTCTCAGCATGCGAAAAATATGTAGCCGGCGCTGTGTTTAAACTAAAAACATTTGAGGTGAGCAACTCAAAGTGAATGACGGTGTGTACTAGTGCTCTGAGTGACCAAATGCTGAAATGCGCTAAATATGGTTCAACAAAGGTACCATGGCTATCACAAGTCACAAAACTGCATTCACGCAATAGAGACCGTTTGGAAATGGTTGTGATGGGTCTTGACATCTTTATTCAAACAAACCTAGTTACTCCCATCAGCAACCATGCCAAGTAGAGCTTGGCAGCAGTGGGAGATATGGCACTAATTGTTCCAACTTTTACATGTTTACCAGTTCAGATTCGCTGAGTAGAGTGCACTAGTATGAAAAAAAAACTTAATCATGTAATATTTGTAAACACTACTGGATGACCAACAGCATGCCAGCTAATTTTTTTTCATGAACATTTTTTCATAATGCATAAATTGTGGGAAAATGATTAATATGTTGACATGAAATCAAATTCAAATTAGCACTGTGGACATAGGAAATTTGATAGGAATGATAACAAATGTTGTAAATGGCAAGAAAATGTTAATTTTGGGAATTTAAAAGTGGAGTTATACTGTATTTCATCCCAGATAGG
Source organism: Schistocerca nitens (assembly GCF_023898315.1). Taxonomy (NCBI): domain Eukaryota; kingdom Metazoa; phylum Arthropoda; class Insecta; order Orthoptera; family Acrididae; genus Schistocerca; species Schistocerca nitens. The sequence goes on along the minus strand of NC_064619.1, from coordinate 390,956,753 downwards.
CTACTGACAAATCAAGGTTGACAAGGCTGAGCAGGAGGAGATTGCCTTCATAACTCCTGATGGCCTCTATGAGTTCAAAGTTGTGCTGTTTGGACTAAGTAATCTCCAGTCACCTTCAAATGTATTATGGGCAACCAGGTTTGACACCTTGATTGGAGAAATTGTTTTTGCCATGTGGATGAAATTGTCATTTTTCAAAGACAATAGAAGAATATATAAGCCACCTGGAAACTGTGTTGAGGTCTATTCATACTGCAGATCTCCACTTAAACCTGAAAGAGAGCCTTTTTGTCATCCAAGAAATAAAAATCTTGGAGTACCTAGTGAATGGTGATAGAGTCTGTCCAAATCCAGAGAAAATAAGAGCACTCACAGATTTTCTGATTTCTTAGCACATTCATGATGTGAGATGTTTTTTCCGAATGTGCTCAAGCTGTCAAGTGATTCATAAAGGATTTCTGTACCAAAGTATGTCCCTTGCAATAATAACTACAGGGAGAAACTAAATTTTCCTGTAACGAGTTGCAAGAAAACTCTTTCCTTGTTCATACTGAGGCACTAAAATCTTCTCAAGTTGAGAAGATGAGAATGTGGATTCAGAATTTCATATCACCATTAAAGGTTTCAGGACATGGGTTGTTCTATTAAAAATTCTGGAAGGTGCTGAAAAGATGATAGATTATGCTTTTAAAGTAATCTCCAAGCCTGAGATGAACTACTCTGCAACCAAGAAAGTGTACCTTGTAGTTGTTTGGGCCATCAATTTATTTTGAAAATCATTCGCTGTTGTAGTGGCCCACCATTCTCTGTACTCGCTGACTTACCTAAAGCTTCCTTCAGGTCAACTGGCAAGAGGGGCACTGAGGTTTCAGTAGTATGACATCACAGTGGTATACAAAAGTGGATGCAAACATAGCAACACTGACTGCCTTTCAAGGAATCCTTTGCTAAAACACGGCAGCATGGATGAAATATCAGTCATTGCTGCATTAAGTGACATTGCTGCTGAAGAGAGAGAATATGCAACATTGCTTAAAACCAAAGAAACCTTCAAGAATGAGGAACAATCCTAAAGAGGATTATACTTAACTAACATAGCATTGTATAAGACACACTATGCTCATCCCAGATCATCTATGGCCAGGTATCTTGAAGTATTTGAGTGGCACTCCAACATCTGGTCACCAGAGATTTGTGAAGACTCTATACAGAGTCAGACACAGGTTTCACCGGCTAGGAGTCTACCAATAATTAGGAAGAATTACGATAACAGCTGGTAAAAATGTTGCTTATTGAAACACCACCAGTTTTGTGGCCTAAAGCCACATCATCAGGTCCAACAACACCCATGTCTTATCCTCATACACGTTCCCATGAATGACCTAGGGTTGCAAGACCTCCCTGGTTCATTCTCCTAGCAGTCCTAGTCCAGTCTTGTCACAGGCTTATCCTCAACATCTGAGATAGGTCCACACTACCTCTGCTGCATTTTTGGCACAGCATTTTATGTGGGTGTGATCACCAACAAACTATCCACCAGAATGAATGGCAACCATCAAAACTGTGGACAAGAGTATAGTTTACTGCCCAGTTGTGTAACATGCTGCTGAGCACAATTGCTTGAGTTCAGAGACTGCTTCATATCTTACACCAGTGGACCCTTCCTCTCCTCCCCCAGCACCAGCTTTTCTGAATTATGTAGATGGGAGTTCTCCTTGCAACGCACCCTTATTTCCTGTAATTCTTCTTATTTCAATCTCTGGTAACACACTGCACCCACACCCTCTATCCAACAGTCTCCCCATCCTCTACCCTATTTCCCTCTCCCAGTCCAATCTCCAACATCTTCAGCATCGTGCACTATACAAACTCCAGTGCCCATATAACGCATTCCTATCTTGCACATCTGTTGCCTCCCTCCAAACCATTAGCCACTCCCTCCAACCTTTTCTCCCTCTTCCTGCCTATTTTCTTCCTCTACCCACCCAAACTGTCATGACCCCTCATCCCACTGTACCTGCTGAACTGTAATTGTTTCACATAGTGATGTGGCAGATGCATGACACATTAAAGAAAGTATATAAGCTGAGCATAGATGACGGTTGAATTATTCTTGTCATGATACAGGCCACAAATAGTGAAATCTGCAGACATAAATTACTTTGACAAAGTGCAGATTGTTGTGAACAGGCACCTGGTAGTGACTAACTTTAAAAAAGCTGGTGAGCTGTTCACGTTCAACTATTTTTAATATCTATGGAAAGTGGTGGAACAATGGTGAAACCATGAGTGGACAACAAGTGCTGGATGTCCGCTCCTCATCACAGAGTGTGGATGTTGGAGACTTGCCTACTCTGTAAAGCAGGATATATAACAATTTGTGGTAGATCTGATGACAGAATGCAGCACTGGTGCAGGCAAAAGTATTTCATAGTTCATCCTTCAGTGCTCATTGTTGAATGTGTGGCTCCACAGCAATGGCTACTAAATATTCCTGTACTGACCTAACGACATTGTCAGTCATGATTGCAGTGGGCACAGAATCATCAAGATTGACCATGGATAAATGGGAATGTATTGCCTGATTGAATGAATCACATTTTTTGATACACTTGAATGAATTATGTTTTTTGTTGTACTATAATGAATAATGTTTTTTGTTACACTAAGTAAATGGTCATGTCCTGGTATGCCATCATCAGGCTAACTCAAATGTGCTAGTCCCCATGGATGCAGGCTTGTGGCGGCAATATTCTTCTATGTGCTAGTAATCAAAGGCACCAGAAGAGATGTGGTGTAGGTAAACATTATTGTGGACAGCAATGACATTTTCCAGCAATATGACTCTCACAAGGCCAGAATTGTACTACATTGGTTGGAGGAGCATGATAGTGAACTCGTACTCTTGTATTGGCCACCAGATTTGCCTGATCTGAACATGACGGAACACATCTGAGATGGTATCAGGCAACAGCTTTTGTGCTCTCAAACCACTGTCCTCTGATTTACAGGAATTATCTGACCTGTGTACAGACATCGCTGCCATGCATTATTGTGTTCCAAAGGTGGTGTGTTTGTGTGTACTCTGAAGTGGCAGTCTGCAAACTCTCAGTGCTCTTTATCATTGCATGTTACTGCAGCTCTGTAGAGGACGGCAGTGGCTTCACTGAGGGATTCATCTGCCTCAGGTGCTGCTGACAGCAAGGATTGCTGATAGATCAAAGTTCTGTGGCCTTTGTGGTGCACCCTCCTCCAGCAGCCACATTTCTTCACACTCAGTGTCCCCAAGAAGGCTCCTCTTGTGGTGGCAGCATATCCTCAACGAACTCCCTGTGGTGTTTGCAAGTGGCTGACTGGTGATGGAGCGGGCAGTGACTCCACTGCTCCCACAATGGTGCTCATGGGTGCTACCCTGGGCTGGAGTTGGCCTGCTGTAGCAGCAGCTCCATGATCAAATAGCTTCAGGATGGGCTACCGTAGCATAAATGCAAACTGCAGTCCTCGGTCAGCATCTCATGCAATGGCCAGGCAACACAGCCCCCATTGTGGTCAAGCTGTTGTACTGACAGAAGTGAATTTAGTACTAATTGCTTGGGTATATATATCCTTCTGAGCTGTGCATGTTTGGCTTGTGCTTTGCGTTTTTGGAATACACATTAAACACTTCTATGGCTGCCGGTGTCGAAAGGCTTGTGACACCTTGCTCTAGAGTACTAGTGTGTTGACTATTCCCACACAGCACCAGGATGGCCTTCCTCACAGCACTGTGACACCTACATTGTGTTTCATGAAGTGCCACACTCGTGGTTACCTGCTGCTGGCACTGTTGCAATCGTCTTTCTAACTTTGCACATTTCTGACTAGATATGGTTGGTGTGCTATACTACCCTCTCCCACACCACGAACTGGTCCCTTGTAATGCCTTAAAACTACCTTACATTTGTACAGTCTAAATACAGTCTTACAACAGCAGAAAGGATAGAACTAGGTGGAAGTTGTGAAAAAACATATTATTATTATTTTTCTCTTTCTTTTCTTTTTTCCCTCATTCTTTTCGTTATATAGAGGGAAACATTCCACGTGGGAAAAATATATCTAAAAACAAAGATGATGTGACTTACCGAACGAAAGCCCTGGCAGGTCGATAGACACACAAACACAAACACAAACACACACACGAAATTCAAGCTTTCATAACAAACTGTTGCCTCATCAGGAAAGAGGGAAGGAGAGGGAAAGACGAAAGGATGTGGGTTTTAAGGGAGAGGGTAAGGAGTCATTCCAATCCCGGGAGCGGAAAGACTTACCTTAGGGGGAAAAAAGGACGGGTATACACTCGCACACACACACACACACACACATATCCACCCACACATATACAGACACAAGCAGACATATTTAAAGACAAAGAGTTTGGGCAGAGATGTCAGTCGAGGCAGAAGTGCAGAGGTAAAGATGTTGTTGAATGACAGGTGAGGTGTGAGTGGCGGCAACTTGAAATTAGCGGAGATTGAGGCCTGGTGGATAACGGGAAGAGAGGATATATTGAAGAGCAAGTTCCCATCTCCGGAGTTCGGATAGGTTGGTGTTAGTGGGAAGTATCCAGATAACCCGGACGGTGTAACACTGTGCCAAGATGTGCTGGCCGTGCACCAAGGCATGTTTAGCCACAGGGTGATCCTCATTACCAACAAACACTGTCTGCCTGTGTCCATTCATGCGAATGGACAGTTTGTTGCTGGTCATTCCCACATTGAATGCGTCACAGTGTAGGCAGGTCAGTTGGTAGATCACGTGGGTGCTTTCACACGTAGCTCTGCCTTTGATCGTGTACACCTTCCGGGTTACAGGACTGGAGTAGGTGGTGGTGGGAGGGTGCATGGGACAGGTTTTACACCGGGGGCGGTTACAAGGGTAGGAGCCAGAGGGTAGGGAAGGTGGTGTGGGGTAAGGTTATTCATTCATTCATGCCAATGATACTCATATGTTCATATCCCTGCAATGCACCGAGAATCCTGCATCAAGAGGGTCCTAGCTAACAAGAAGAATTCATGTGAGCAGAGGAGGGCCGATCCGGAGCCAGTATTATCATACCAATCTCCAAGCATAATAGCGGTAACAAAATGGATGTACTCAAATTTACAAATGTTAGTTGTTGAATATATGTATGTAATCCTGAAGGTCTGTTTATGTTAGTGCCAGTTAAAGTTCTCCCAGAAAATAAGTACTTTCCAAACCTTTTTTAATCATTCTTTAAAAATTTCCATTTTAATTATTTAAGCAGCAAATTTTTATTAAGATTTCCAATATATATATCACATTTCAAGTCCCTCCACCACTATTCAGAGTTGATTGTTGATGAATAGGATATTGTGTGAAGTAGTGGGACCTACTTCCTGACTACCTGAATGAGGAATCTGAGGAATGAAATCAATGAACATTTCTCAGCCTCATTTGTATTGGCTGGAGAAGCCTGTAGAAGTGGCACCAGACACGAATTTGACTATTCTAAATCAGACCATGGGACAAGACAATGCATTCATAGATAGTCATTAACGAGTGGGATGGGTGAATCTCTTTGGAAATGGTAATGCAGCACATTGAGCAATACAAGAGGACCAGTAACAAAATGGAACCAAATTGACTATTGCAATGTCAAGTGTCACAGTAACACTTACTCTGCTATGCATAACTTTTGTTTTTATTTAGAAGTGTGGAACACGGAATGGTGGATAGAACTAGCTAATGTTCAAATCCCAGTGTACTGGATTCCCAGAGCTTATGAAATAACTGAGGTAATTGTAAATGCAGCATAAGCAGAAGTGCGGATGAGCCAGAGGAGGTCAGGAAGAAACTATCAGAGCTTAGGATAAGCAGTGCACAAGAAAGTAATGGTGGTAACGCTAATACCAAATTGAAAGCAGAATATAGGCAACTGGGCAAGTAGCTTGGCTGTACTTTCTTCACAAAAAAACATCAACTTTGATAACAAATGGACATCTATTTTGAGATTCAAAAATGATTTCAGAGGAACAAACAAAGTCAGAATATAGTCAATAAAATTCTTCTGGGTCTGTGACTGCATTGTCAACGTGTAAAACTTCTGACATTTTGGTCACTATTGCAAGTGGCCGTCCTCAGAATGTTCTCTTTTTTCCAATTGTGACCAAAATGTCAGAAGTTTTACACACTGTCAATTATTGCAATAGTGGTCAAAATGTCAGAAATTGTACATGTTGACTATTTTTGCAATAGTGGCCAAAATGTCGGAAGTTTTTCACATTGACAGTGAAGTCAGAGACCCAGCAGAATTTTATTGACTGTAACCATGGTCATGGAAAGCTAAACTAACATAGTCATAAGACTAAGGACTGCAGGGATTAAAGTTAGCCACCTTGTTTTGCTATAGCCTAAAACTTGTTTGTACTCCTGGTCTACAAATTTACAAAATTCTTTAAGATTTTCAGCTCTTACAATGTACATGTGGAAATAAGGATATATTATGAAAAAAAATCCTTCATTGTCAATAGTAAGGACATCAGCAACCATCTGGTTATTATTGTGGATTATATGAGCAGAACACCCAACTCGGAGTAAGTTATGACCTCAATTTCCTTTCAGTTTTATGAAGACATTGTTGACACCATTTCTAGATATACCTCCAGAATTGCAGTATGTATTATCTGCAGAAAGAGTGATTGTTTTATCTTTTGAGTTATTACTTTTCAAACACTTGCTCAATAGTGTAACAATGATTTTTGAAGTTCCTCCAGGCAAAGATTTCAGATCCAATATTTTAACTTAGTTGCCCTCAGTAATATCAAAAATACATAACAAGCAATGGAAATATTGTTACATTCTTATGCATCCATCATTACTGAAATAAAATTAACTTTCAGTAAACAATTAACATAATTGCCTCAGTTTTGCTATTGCCACAAGTAGATTTTGATTCAAAAATGCTTTGGATAAGATTAGCACTACAGTCCACTGATGTGAGATTAGTTGTGGTAGACGGTATGGCAAGAGAACGCACCTTCAACAGCTCCTGATTTCATATCTTTATCATCCAAACTTTCACTTACAAAAATATTAAACAATATGGTGCTAGAAGAAGCACTTGCACACACCATTCTTTCATGTTTTTCACAGTTCTTATGTTGTGATATATCCAATCAACCCCCCCCCCCCCCCCCCCCCCCCCCCGTTTTCCCCTGCCATGCGCCACACGGTTTACAATGAAAGTAGATGCACATTCATTGCATCAAACATCTAAGTCAGAAATTGATTTTTTTATGTATGAGTATTCCTTTTTCAGGTCAATATTAAAAATTCACTTCATTTTCAGAAGTGGCATGCTATTATTTCAAGTGTTTTAGCTTTCACAGTTTACAAAAGTTCACAGTATTTCATTATTTCACAAATGCAGAACACAGTCCAGTCTTCTACCGAAGTCACAACTGTAATGAATTTATTCTGACTCACACTCAAGCATATGCATTTACAATTTTCTTGTTTGTTGATGGTGTTCACATCAAACACAAGTGATTACGATTTGTTTGTCATCTGTAACTGTGCTTTTCCAACTGTAGTCTCAACACAGTTTCAGGTGTATATGTACTGTTAACCCATAACATAAATAATTGTTTGCATTGACAGTTGTTAGAACCTTTAAATTTTTTGACACACTCATGCATAACAGAACATTTTGAATTTTTGAGATGCTGGTAAAACTTTGCTACAAAATGGGGCAACGACTAAAAAAAGAGGGACTGCTCCAGCTAATATGGGGCATCTGGTCACTGTAGCTTAGAGAAATGCTTCCTTTTCATTCCTTTTCCCCCTGTTAATGGGACATTACTGACATGTCACATAATTTAAGGTTTATAACTGTGATGAATACCTTTTATGCCGTTAAAACTATGCTGTCAGTTGTATCCTTACTTGGTTTAACAGAAGTTTGCTTATAAAAGTTTTATTCATAACCTTTAATGGTGGTAAATCCATAGACATAGGTGCTAATTCATTCAAAATAATTTGGAACTCAGGGATCATCTGAGCCCATGTGGTATGTTTGTTAGAAGAGTAAGTTCTACACAGATGTTGTGACATACCTGCTCATAAATCTGCTTGTAGTTCCTTGCTGGCAGCAATCACAGTGAAGAAATGGCTGTAAATATGGGTGGGTATAGCACCATCTACATCCAGCAATGTGCTCAACACACAAATTTCGTTTGACAGGTTTTACTTACATAACCCTCCTCCCCCTAACACTCTATCACTAGTTGTGGCCAGTTCCTGTCTTAATTATGTAGCTAAGTCTCATTTACCAGGTATGCACATACTGCACCTTCTAATTATACAATAATAGTCACTGTGGAGGATAATGTAACCAACCAACAAACAGTCTCACTCAGATGAGCAATATGTGTGGCGTTATATATTAAAGTTAATCAGTAATCATTGCTAATTTTCCTCCTTCACTGTCCGTCGTCTTATTCAGAACAACACATCATTGCACCATTATGTTATTGCTGTTTTGACTGACACTGGGACAAGCAAGGTGGCGCCGTGATTAGCACACTGGACTCACATTTGGGAGGATGGTGATTCAAACTCATGTCAGGCCATCCTGATTTAGGTTTTTTGTGTTTCCCTAAATTGCTTCAGGTAAATGCTGGATTAATTCCTTTGAAAGAGCATGGCCAGCTTCCTTCCCCATCCTTCCCTAATCCTATGGGACTGAAAACCTCACTGTTTGGTCCCCTCCTCCAAAATCAACAAACCAACCAACCAACCAGCTGACACTGGTTCCATGCATGAAATCTCAGAACAAACTGACTTCAAAATGGCTTCAGGTCCAGTGCTTATAGTGTATAGCTGTGCAGAAATGGCTAATAAAGTTTCACAGTATTAAATACATTATGTCAATATCTTACAATTAGAATTTTATGTCTCAAATTAATTGAACAGTACAGAAAAATTGGTTTTTAACTGAACTTCATGTTACAATAAGAGTTTTGACTGACACAAGCCTTCTTGATGACAAAAACTGCAAAAATAGCTAAATAAACTATTCCATACATAAAAGACTTAATTACCCAGAAACTAATTAAGTGATGATGTTTCTACCATATTTTGAAATTAACTACATGAATACTTTAAGGTTTCCATGGGTAATTTTCCTAACTTTATCAATAATGTAGTAATTACATCTGTTTATATGTCAACAATGTGTCTAGAATGGAAAATAATTACTGTTAGTTTACTGAACTGAGCATTAGAAAAACTTGTTACTTGTGATGGTTCAAATCAATTAGGAAATCATTCTATGCACTGTAATTTAGCCATGTTGGTCCTGATCTTATACTCAGAGTTACACAAAGACAGCTTTGTCTTATGGCACATCTCACACTGACACTAACAATAATTAAGAAAGCAAAAAAATATCATTTAAGGTGGCACATAACAAAACAAAATGGGAATGGGGTCCAGCTTGCTTTGCTACAGTGTGCTGTCTCTTTCATCAGTAAACCAACAGTTATATTGCCTCAGAAATTAGCAATATACCTAATTTAATAATGTAATAAAGTAACAAATATAACGAAATGTAGTTGCACACTTTAAGAAAATAAAAAAATTATACTCTTTTGCGCCAGACCACGAGAGACATTGCATCACTAATGATTCCAGATGCCCTTTCTCCTAAACCTTAGAAGCTCCTCCTGGGCTTGGAGTGTAAATCCAACTTAATTCTCCTTCTCTTGTTCCTCTGACAATCAGCATCCCCCTCCCTACAGGAAAGAATGCACAAAGTTTTCAATGGGTATTTTCTAATGCTTTCACAACTTGTGAAATCCCTTCTGGCATTCCACAGTATTCCTACGATTGATTCAAGGACTAGTAGACTCATCTTTCTCTTGTCCTGCTTTTTCCCAACTAGCTCCTGCAGACACATCTCTAAACAGTCAGATTTTTTTGGGGGCACTATTTACTTCATCAAATTCTTTACTTTGTTCTAATACATCTACTCAGCCTCACATATCTGAGATTTGATTATGTATACTTTTGAACTCATGGGGTGAAAATTCCTCTGTTTGTTGCATTTTATTAGTTACTTCTTTAAACATTTCTTGAACTTCATTCCTGAATAAGTCTCACTGTTTAAGTATATCTTTTTGTAACTTTAATAAGCTCAATTCTATATTACAAATTTTATCTCCTTTGTAGCTACCTCCTGCATTGTCTTTTTAAATTTAAATTTATATTTAGGATCTTTAATTCCTTCCTTTCAGTCTTAAAGAGAGCCACTAATTCCTCCATCATTTGTCAAGCATTTGAATATCTTTCACTGTTGACTTCATTGCCATGCTCAACTAGCATCCCTTTTTCAGCAACAATAGGTCAACCCTCATTCACATTTAAAAATGTCACTTGATTCTGACCCGACTATCCAGACAGAATCACTAATAAAAAATCTCAGGTTAGTACTATTAACAGCTCACCTAATAAGGTTCGCAGCTAGCTGCACTGTGCTGCTGATGCCTCCAGTGTGGGCTGGGTGCTGTAGTGATGACCCACTGTTTAGCCATTGCCTAGACAACCTAGCATTGCACTGTGAAGTGAGGCTGCACTGTTATCATGCTGGTTGGCCACCACAGGGAGCCATCATAGATCAGTGCTACAATTGTAGTTCCAAATCTCAATGTGGAATTCTAATGTGTTGTTGGTAAAATTCTTATCTATTCACATGCCAGAGGTTACTCAAGCATGTGAATGTCTTTCTCTGTTGACCTTGTTGGTATGTTCGACTAACTTCTTTATTTCAGCTCATTACACTGACGTGACAAAAGTCAGGGGATAGCAATATGCACTTAAATGGATGGCAGTAGTATCATATACATAAGATTTAAAAGGGCAGTGCACTGGCGGAGCTGTCATTTGTGCTCAGGTGATTCATGTGAAATGGTTTCTGACATGATTATGGTTGCACAATGGAAATTAACAGACTCTGAACACAGAATGGTAGTTCGAGCTAGATGCGTAGGACATTTCATTTAATAAATTGTTAGGGAATTCAGTATAACAAAATCCACAGTGTCAAGAGCGTGTCAAAAATACCCAATTTCAAGTATTAGCTCTCACCATGGACAACAGAGTGGCTGATGGCCTTTGGTTAATGATTGAGAGCAGTGGCATTTGCATGGAGTCATCAGTGCTAACATACAAGCAACACTGCATGTCATAACTGCACAAATCAGTGTGGGATGTATGATAAATGTGTCCATTAGGACAGGACTGCAAAATTTGGTGTTAAGGGGCTATGGCAGCAGACAACCGATGCTAGTGCCTCTGCTAAAAGCACATCATTTATTTATTTATTTATTTTCTGTCCATATAACAAAAAGTTTTCGGACATTGTCAGGAAAATTTAGATTACATTACACATATACAGTAAAATATTTACAGTCTTTCATAACAACATACGGATCAGACACATGTCTGTAAACATTATTTTTCAAAAGGGCACTACAAATAGATTCCTCTATAGTGTAATACAATTTAGCTTATATTTATAATAGTACAGTACACATAATACAGTATATAATTACATTCCTTCATACCACTGATAGATCGGAGACATTGTCTATATACACTGGCACTACAACTTAAAGTCCTCTATAGAGTAGCAACACTTCTCTATTAATAATTGCTTCAGTCTACTCTACTCTAATCATCACCTGCAGCCCCTCTCCTGGGCTCATGACCATATTGGTTGGATCCTAGATGATGGGAAAACCATGGCCTGGTCAGATAAGTCTTGATTTCAGGTGGGAATCTCTGATGGTAGGTTTTGAGTGTGGCACAGACACCAGAAGCCAAGGGCTGGAGCTGTCAGCAAGACACGGTGCAAGCTGGTGATGGCTCCATAATGGTGTGGGCTGCATTTACATGGAATGGACAGGGTCCTCTGGTCCATCTGAACTGACCATTGACTGGAAATGGTTGTGTTTGGCTACTTGGAGACCATTTGAAGCCACTCATGGACTTAATGTTCCCAAACAACAATAGAACTTTTATGGATAACAGCATACCATGTCAGTGGACAGCAACTGTTCACGATTGATTTGAAGTGAATGATTTGGCCACCCAGATCACCCGATATCAATCCATCAAACTTTTCTAGGATGTAGTCAAGAGACTAGTTCATGCACAAAATCCTGCACTGGCAACACTTTCAAGGTTATGGCTGTAGAGGCAGCAGGGCTCAATATTTTTGCAAGGAACTTCCAGTGACTTCTGAGTCCATGCCATGTTGAGTTGCTGCACTATGCTGGGCAGAAGGAGGTCCAGCATGATATTAGGAAGTATCTCAAGACTTCAGTCACCTCAGTTGTACCAGTTAACATTTCTTTGGTCTTAACCAAATTAAACTTATTTCTCCTCAAATATTCAAATTAAGTAAGACAACACCATTGTATGTGCCTGCTTATACCATCTCAGTTATTCACTTGGGTTGTTCTCGGCAATGTTTTATCATTTTGTTTTCATCAAAATTATTGAAAAATGTTTTTATTATTATTAATACTCCCTTATTTTAGCACCATTAATATGCATCTTGCACTAGGATGTGAAAATGGAATGGTTTGTGTGGATGTTACACCACAGTATTAGTCCACATCCACCTTCCTATTCCTTCACCAGCATCTCTCTGCTACTTGTCTGTTGGTAGATCTACACCCCCATGATCTGCGAACGCTTGATCATGTGTCTTCTTCAGTTATGTTCCCTCTCAACTTTGTGGGCTCCATTTAGTTTCTGTGCACAACAATCCATCATATACACAAGACAATGACTGCACACAGAACTCTCTACATTTGACATTCTGTTCTACTGAATTCCTCCATTTCGATCCATAGGCTACTGGATGTTCCACACCCTCAACTTCTTGATTCAACACACAGCCAATTGCATGGTTGGCCTCATTACATAAAAGAATAAACTCCCCATTGAAATTAGGAAACACTGAAACTGGGCTTGCTGTCAAAACTTCTTTCAGTTTCTGAAATGCCTGCTGACAACCCCCCATTCACACAAACTTCGAACCTTTCTTGAATAATTATGTCATCAATAATTACGTCAATGGTCTTGCAACATCTGCAAATCATTTTATGAATCTCATAATGTAATTTGTTACTCCAAGGAACAATTGCGTCTCCTTCACCAATTCCAATTCAGGAAGTTCATGTACTGCCTTCACCAACCTCAGGACTGTCTTTATCCCTTCTTTACTAATTATGTGAGCAAGACACGCTGCCTCTTCTAACTCAAAATTACATTTCTCCATACTCAGTGTCATATTTGTGGCCGTAACCTCAAGAAACCACTCTTAAGCATTATCTGTGCTCCTCCACATTGCTCACATATGCGTTTACATCACATAGCTATACTTTATAATGATGTGGTTTTAAACCACTGAGAATCCCATCACAATCTCTGAAATGCCGCAGGTGCATTTTTCAATTCAAAAGGCATCATACACAACTGATAATGTTCCCACTGTGAAGAAAATGCTGTATTTGGCCCATCTTCTCGAACCACTTGTACCTGATAACTAACTACTTTTCAAGTTCATTGTCAAAAAATATTTGCACTGGCCCAGATAGTCTATAGTTTCTGTACTGTTTGGCAGAGGGTGGTAGGTACCTGTTACATTCTTGGCATTCACATGTTAATAATCACAACAAAACCTGTAATTTTGTGATCCATCCACAGATTTTTTAGGCATGATAACAATATCGGCACATGATGGAGTATTTATTTCCTCAGTAGTACCACCCTTTAACTGCTGATTGATGAACTCCTCCTGAACCAGCTGTAAGTACCTTTATACTCTGTATGGTTTGCAGTATACTGGTGATTCACTCTGCATTGCTATCCAGAGCTGCATAACTGTTCTGCTGGCAACGGCACCCTTGGAAAATACAAATTTTTAAACTCCAGCAGTAGCCCCTTCATCTGCTTCTTATCATCCCCTTCAGACACTTCACTTTTCCTTGTAATGCAGTTTCAGTGGTGCCTGCTGATTACCCATTCTTCACACCACTCATGTTTCACTCTTCCTTATCCAAGGTATCCACACTAACAATTAACTACCCTGTCATTGACTTCAAATCTCTAGTGCTAAAACGATCTATAATTACAAGTATCACTTTCTCCCCTTTCACCTTGTATACGTGTGCAATACTTCTTTTCACAGAACAACCTGCTGGATCCAGTATTCATTTGGTTTTAATGGTTCCACCACACATACAAAATCCCTGTAGGTAAGTTAGACTTAATGTTAATCCAAAGCATTTTTCCCAGTGCCCTTGAGTACAGAATCATGTGAATCAAACCTTAGTGCAATCGTTCATGGTTTAATTGGTCTGTTACATGATAGACACCCATCTTGACAGTCCTACACTGGCAACAGCTTCACCTAAAAGAAACACTATTCCATCAAGCTCCACTGTTCAAATGGCTCTGAGCACTATGGGACTCAACATCTGAGGTCATCAGTCCCCTAGAACTTAGAACTACTTAAACCTAACTAACCTAAGGACAGCACACACATCCATGCCCGAGGCAGGATTCGAACCTGTGACCGTAGCATCCGCTCGGTTCCACAATGAAGCGCGTAGAACCGCTTGGCCACACCGGCCGGCATAAAAGCTCCACTGTATGTTGCCCTGGATCGACTTTGGCACAATGCTGATGCAAGAAATCCATTCCCAGAAACATATCATAATTCTCACTTATGTGTGGCACAATTTCTACGCAGTGACTGAACTGAATTCTACTTAAACTTAAATCTATGTTGACTGACCCCAATAGCCTGTCATCATTATCCCCCATTTCATGTAACCCATACTGCAGTGGGTTCCTCTGTTTCTGATTCATCAGATCCCTACTGGCAACCTACACATTCACCCCTGTATTCAATAACATACTGTAATTCTATTCTTCTGCTGCTGCTTCCTTCACACAATCCAGCTCACAGATGATAATGTACCCAGTTTTTTTCCTGGTCCACTATCCCTGAAACTGCTGCTACCATTATGTGGACCTCTGCTCGTACTTCCATTGCTTTGTGGCTGGTGACATTGCCTCTGCACAGGTCCCATCTGCTCACTCTCTTGACACTTTATATCAGCTGAAAATACATCCTGTCTGCCTTGTAATACAGTTGCCACATCAATTTCCTTCCATTCTACCACTAGTATAACAGCTGCATGTAAATCAACATGACTTCCTTTTTAACTCTTCTTGACATTTCTGAAGGCAGGCTCCTTAAAAATGGGTCAAGCACCCTTTGCTCAGCCTCTCACAATATTACTTCATTCAGTACTGCTTTCTGTCCAAACTCACACATACAATCGTTGATCTTCCTTATGCTGCCAGCAAATTCTTCCGTAGACTGGCCAATCCTCTTCACTATCATACCTAACTGTTCTCAGGAATGTCTGACACTATTCTGCTTGCTATACTTTTCTTCTCAAGCTCCTGAAATGTCACTGCTCCCTTAAGAGCTTCTGTGTATCCCGCATAAACATTTGCTCAATCCATTAACCTTAACTTTGCCACTCTTAAAATCTCCATGTCAGTCCAATATTCAATTGCTGCCAAATTTTTAAGATCCCCAACAAAATGTTGCACATCCTCAGTTAATTTACCAGACAGAGAAGCAATTATATCTATGGCTGCTTAAGCTGTACCTTGCTGTTGCGACTGTGTTTCTAGAGAACATGCAACTCCCTATTATCTGCTCTTAATTGTGTTAACCCTTCCAGCAACATATGTACTGCCTCTGGCTCTGACACTTCTTGCATCCCTGACTGTGCCATATCATTGGCCTTATGTTTGTTCATTTTGGAGTGTCAATAAGTTATAATTACTTGTACAACAGAACAAAACATACCAACTTCATTCGTACACCCTATCATTAACCAATTTGACTCCTGACACTGTCTAACCACATGTCCACAACAGTTGCCTGAAAAATGTACCACTGTTACCAACTCTATATAATGCACTGTATTACCCAGAAAATTACACTGTATACATCTGATAGGTCCTAATTATTCCTATTATCCATTACCTCTAAAGCCTGATATGTCTACAAATTTCTTATTCTTAACAAAAGTAACTTTCCACATAACATGGTAGTCAAGATTTTTGTCCACGACAAATATCTTCTCCACAATATACAATCAACTCTTTTGTCTCACTGCCCCTTAGACTGTAGCTTTAGACATCACACCGAAAAGACAATGCCAGGACTTTGAAACCAGTTTTTGGTGTCATGGCTGGATGGACACCAGGAGCTCCAGAGAAACGGTCTGAAAATACTCAGTACTCTATAGTACTCCATGTTGCCACAACTCAGTACAGGACTGTGATGACTTGGCTGGGGATTTCCACTGCCTTGGTTACAGTTGATTGCCAATAATGCTGATGGGATGCAGTGTCAGCTGGCTGTGGCTTTCATGGTGCAACTTCCCCCCACCGGAATCATTTTTTCATGCTCAGCAATGCTACAGGGCCCCTTGTGCAGTGTGTGCAGATAACACTACTTGCTGATTACATTTTTTCACCTTTTCACTACATTTTCTTTTACTTCTTCCTGCTTTATTTTCACCATACATTGAAAAGGTTATTTAAGAATGAGTTTTTTAAATTTAATTCCTGGTATAATTATATTTCTGTTTACATAACGTAGTTTTTATGCATGTGATTGCCATTTTAAGTTATTCTGATGTTATATACGTTCTTATTTGTTAACATGTTATTTGAATTCATTTTCAATGGAGGAATGTGAAATTGTGAATTTGCACAAAACTTTAAATTGATGCAATCAGAATCTCTGAAAGTATTGTGTGAAACAAAGTGAATGACTGATATCGAATCATATTTAGGTTGAAAGAGAAGGCATCAACAAAGAGTTAGGAGTGAGAAGAAGAGAGTGGAAGTGAATGTTGTGCTGCATATGTACTGCTACACATTGTGTTTGTGGCCGGTGAAAAATAACAGTGTTTGGACAGTGATACATTTACGATCTTGGTGTGTACTGCAATGAAATATTTAGTGACTTTATATGTCATGTTGCTAATTTGCTGCAACTGTTTTGACTCATAAGGTGTAAAACTTTGATAAGCAGACCAGTAAGCTTTGTGCACACCACAGACTGTAGAATGAAAGAGAAAATATGATAAATCATTGGTGTGTCATATATTGATACAAAGAATGTTAACTGTGAATGTACGGTGTGCTAATCTCCACAAGATAGAACTGAGTGCGTAGCCAATTGTGCACAGCACTTATTGTGCTGTGTAAACCGTGGATCATTAACCACAAATCTGAAAACTGTGGCTTTAGTGAGTAACAAACATTATGACATCAGGGTATATCATGTGTTAATGGAAATAAGTGCATTTTATCCTTATCATTGTGTGCAGTTTGGAATTCATTCTCCAAACACCTGTCATACCTGTTAGACTCACAGCTTGTACTCACAATGAAGGAGTTCAACAAGATTTCAGCAATTAGTGGACTGCACACTCAAGACCATGGACTATTATTTCACCAAGAGCATCACCTAACTGGAAACTGTTTTGAAGGCCTTTGTCAGCAGTAGACACACATGCACACACACACACACACACACACACACACATATATATATATAAACGCAACTTGCACACACATCTGCAGTCTCAGAGAGCTGAGACCACACTGCGAACAGCAGCACCAGTGCATGATGGGAGTGGCGACTGGGTGGGGGTAAGGTGGAGGCTGGGGCGAAGAGAGGGAGGGGTAGTATGGTGGGAGTGACGGACAGTCAAGTGTTGCAGTTTAGATGGAGGGCAGGAGAGAAGGTGTGGAGGGGGAGGGGGTAAGTAGTGGAAAGGAGAGGAATAAAAGAAATTAAAAGACTGGGCGTGGCAGTGACATGATGGCTGTGTAGTGCTGGAATGGGAACAGGGAGGGGGCTGGATGGGTGAGGGCAGTGACTAACGAAGGTTGAGAACAGGAGGGTTACGGGAACGTAGGATGTATTGCAGGGAAAGTTCCCACCTGCGCAATTCAGAAAAGCTGGTGTTGGTGGGAAGGGTCCATATGGCACAGGCTGTGAAGTAGTCATTAAGATGAGGGATATCGTGTTTGGCAGTGTATTCAGCAACAGGGTGGTCCACTTGTTTCTTGGCCACAGTTTGTCGGTAGCTGTTCACGCAGACAGGCAGCTTGTTGGTTGTCATGCCTACATAGAATGCAGCACAGAGGTTGCAGCTTAGCTTGTAAATCACATGACTGGTTTCACAGATAGCCCTCCCTTTGATGGGATAGGTGATGTCAGTGACTTGACTGGAGTAGGTGGTGGTACGAGGATGTATGGGACAGGTCTTGCATCTAGGTCTATTACAGGGGTATGAGCCATGAGGTAAGGGACTGGGGGTTGTGTAGGGATGGACAAGTATATTGTGTAGGTTCGGTGGACGGCAGAATACCACAGTAGGAGAGGTGGGAAGGATAGTGGGCAGGACATTTCTCATTTCAGGACATGACGAGAGGTAATCGAAACCCAGGTGGAGAATGTAATTCAGTTGTTCCAGTCCCAGATGGTATTGAGTTATAAGGGGAATGCTCCTCTGTGGCCGGACTGTGGGACTTTGGGAGGTGATGGGAGACTGGAAAGATAAGGCATGGGAGGTTTGTTTTTATACAAGGATGGGAGGATAAATACAGTCAGTGAAGGCTTCAGTGAGACCCTCAGTATATTTTGAGAGGGACTGCTCGTCACTGCAGATGCAAAGACTACGACTACCCAACCACCCAGGATGCCCCATTGTGGCCGCTTACTGTGCCCCCACTGAGAGAATCTCTGCTCTCATAGACCAACACCTTCAACCTATTACTCGGAACCTATCCTCCTATATAAAAGATACCAACCATTTCCTCAACCGACTCTCCACAGTTCCTATCCCTTTACCACATGGTGACCTTCTCGTCACTATTCATGCCACCTCCCTGTACACTAACATTCATAATGCACATGGCCTTAATGCTGTTGAACACTACCTTTCCAGATGCCCTATGGATTCCAAACCAACAACCTCCTTCCTAGTCTCATGACCAACTATATCCTCACCCACAATTACTTCTCCTTTGAAGGCATTATCTAAAAACAAATCCATGGTACAGCTATGGGCACCCGTATGGCACCATCCTATGCTAACCTATTCATGGGCCATCTAGAGGAATCTTTCCTAAAAACCCAGAATCCTAAACCCCTCACCTGGTTCAGATTCATTGATGACATCTTTGCTGGATTGAAGGTGAGGAAACCTTATTCACAGTCCTCCAGAACCTCAACAACTTCTCCCCCATTTGCTTCACCTGGTCCTACTCAACTCAACAAGCTACCTTGCTAGATGTTGACCTTCACCTCAGAGATGGCTACATCAGTACCTCCATCCATATCAAACCTACTAACCACCAGCAATACCTTCACTTCGACAGCTGCCACCCATTCCATACCAAGAAGTCCCTTCTGTACAACCTAGCCACCCATGGTCGTCGCATGTGCAGTGACGAGCAGTCCTTCTCAAAATATACCGAGGGTCTCACTGAAGCCTTCACTGACTGTATTTATCCTCCCATCCATGTACAAAAACAAATCTCCCGTGCCTTATCTTTTCCAGTCTTCCATCACCTCCCATAGTCCCACAGTCCAGCCACAGAGGAGCATTCCCCTTATAACTCAGTACCATCCGGGACTGGAACAACTGAATTACATTCTCCACCTGGGTTTCGATTACCTCTCGTCATGTCCTGAAATGAGAAATGTCCTGCCCACTATCCTTCCCACCCCTCCTACCGTGGTATTTCGCCGTCCACCGAACCTACACAATACACTCGTCCATCCTTACACAACCCCCAGTCCCTTACCTCATGGCTCTTACCCCTATAATAGACCTAGATGCAAGACCTGTCCCATACATCTTCGTACCACTACCTACTCCAGTCCGGTCACTAACATCACCTATCCCATCAAAGGGAGGGCTATCTGTGAAACCAATCATGTGATTTACAAGCTAAGCTGCAAACTCTGTGCTGCAGTCTATGTAGGCATAACAACCAACAAGCTGCCTGTTTGCATGATCAGCTACCGACAAACTGTGGCCAAGAAACAAGTGGACCACCCTGTTGCTGAACACCCTGCCAAACACGATATCCCTCATCTTAATGGCTACTTCACAGCCTGTGCCATATGGATCCTTCCCACCAACACCAGCTTTTCTGAATTGCGCAGGTGGGAACTTTCCCTGCCATATATCCTACGTTTCTGTAACCCTCCTGGCCTCAACCTTCATTAGTCACTGTCCTCACCCATCCAGCCCCTTCTGCACCTTCTCTCCTGCCCTCCATCTAAACTGCAACATTTGACTGTACGCCACTCCTACCATACTATCCCTCCCTCTCCCTGCCCCAGCCTCCTCCTTACCCCCACCCAGTTGCCACTCCCATCATGCACTGGTGCTGCTGTTTGCAGTGTGGTCTCAGCTCTCTGAGACTGCAGATGTGCATTCAAGTAGCATTTGTGTGTGTGTGTGTGTGTGTGTGTGTGTGTGTGTGTGTGTGTGCGCGTGTGTGTATGTGTGTCCACTGCTGACAAAGGCCTTAATGGCCAAAAGCTTTAATTGTGTGATCTTTTTATTGTGCCTATCGCGAGTCAGTATCTCTGCTGTATGTTGAGTAGCAACTTTCCTTCTCTGGTATTGTTACATTCCATCCTGGATTTTCCATTGTTGGATGTAGATAAATGACAAACAAATTGTTTGTTTCTTGAAAACAGAGGTTCTGCGTGGTACCAGAAGAACTGAGAGCAAACTAACAGAGTGAAAGAAGTATATGTGAGAGGTAGAGGAGGAAGAGATAAAATGAATTCTAGGGGTAACAATAGAGGTCCTGATAGATGAGGAAAACTTCATAGGGGAAACAATACCTTGCAACAGTAGTGTCCTGGTCTGAAGCTGGTCAAATGTTCGGACCTACCAAAGTTACAAGTTGCCCTGGCAAGTCAAGAAGTTTAATAATATGTAACATGGGTAATACTAGTCGTGTTGATAGGAGATGTTGAGGTCAAAATTTGGTGATTGAAGAAGTAGTGCCTGAAGTTAACTGTAGAAGTAGTGTAGGGTCAATAGTTTCATGTATGGAAATGTTTTTCCGAATGTACAATGGAGTTAAAGAGTATGAAGAGGGTTTGGGGAGGTGAGAGAGAGGAAGATAAAGTGATACAAATTGAGAGTATTGATAGTGAGGAAGGAGATAGTAGTAAAAGTAGTTGTAATGAAAAAGAAGAACGAGAAGAAGAAGAAGAAATGACACAAAGACATGCATTTCTCTTCCATGGTGGTTTGTAGGAAATAATGAGGAAGGAGAAGGTCAGATTTGCTAGAGGGGAGGCTTCTACAAATCCTGTGAAAAGTGATATGATCCCAGATGTGAAGAGGAAAGTTAATGATTTCATCATTGGTAAAGATAAGGGAATTTCAACTTGTAAGAAGGAGGAAAGAAGTTTATGTGCAATTCAAAAAGAGTTGGGAGAAGAAGTAAATTCAAAGTTAGCTTGTGGAGATTGGGAACATGACCATATTGAGAGAGATTTATTACATGAGGAAGAGGAGGTTGATAATATTAAAGTTGGACAACAGTTTGTAAGAATAGGATCCTATAGTAGGGAAGAAAGAGCTCTCTTGGGCACTGGTAGTGAAATTTGTGCATTTGCTGAAGAATTTTATAAATGTATGAAGGATGCTAATGAAGTAATGATGTGCCAGTGTCAAGAATGAAAATAATAGGTGCTACAGATAAATTGAGTAAAGGTGTTAAGCCTCAAATTATTTTGGAGTTTGAAATTTGGGGCATAAGTCTGGTCCACAATGTTTTTGGGGTACATAGTCTGAGTGTGCATATTATTTTAAGGATGGACTGATTATTGGAAACAGAGCAGAGATTAATTGTGGAGACAATTTTATCAGTTTTGGTAGTGAAGGGTCAGAATCAAAAGGAAGTTTCAGTGGGGTGGTAGCGGGTAATAAAAATTTAGTATGACAGCTAAAAATAATGCCAGTAGGAAGTGATGTTATGGACTTGGAACTGAACCTAGACTATGTTGGTAGTGGAGATGAGGGAGGGACAATGTAAGAATTGAAGAACAAACTTGACAAAGTAGAAGGATTGAATGAGCAACAGAAAAAGGAACTGAAAGAAGTTTTATGGGTGAATAGAGAAGTATTGTCTGGTAAACCAGGTAAAGTTAAGAACTCTGAGTGTAAATTAGATGTGACACTGCATGAACCTTTTGCAAGAAATAGCCTTTTCTTGTGTGGTGTTATAAAGAGGATCATTGTGTCTAAAAAGGATCGTAGTGTCAGAGTGACCATAGATGCTAGGATGTTGAATACAATAGTGAGAAGAGAGACTGAGCATCCAGAGAATATGGATGGGCTATTGCAAAAATACTGCAAGATGAATTTTATAACCAGTCTTGGTTTGACTGACAGTTACTGTCAAGTTCCACTTGCAGAAGAGTATAGAAATTATACTGTGTTTTTGGTGAGTGGAAAGTGTTACCAATGTACTGCAGTTCTTTTTGGGTTGAATACTAGTGTGTTAGTATTCATACAAACACTAGACCATTTCTTAGGACTGTAGGTGAGTGCCCAAATAATGGTGTATGTGGATGACCTGTTGGTTGTCACTGAATCTTGGGAAGAGCATATAGCCTGCTAATGATGTATTTAAAGCTTTGAGAGAAGGGGGCATGACCCTTAGGCTAACAAATATGAATTTGTGAGAAAGAAAATAAAATTCATAGGTATCATAGGTAATCACGAGTGGCATTAGTGTTGATTCTGAAAAGATTAAAGCAATTAAGGAATGTCCATTTCCAAAGAATTGGAGACAGTTAAAGTCTTCTCTGGGTTTATGTTTGTTATAGAAATGTCGTATCTGAACAAGTGTTCAAGAACCCATGTTTGAATAGGATGTTAAATCCTAAGGTAACTTTTGTTTGGGCAGATGAGTGTCAGGAAGCTTTTGATCATATTAAGGTGGCCTTGAAAGAGGACTGAATTTTATACCATCCTGACCTTATCTGACTTTTTGTCTATGGACTGACTGGTGGATACGGTATTGGAAGAGAATTGTTTCAAAAATCTGGTGATAATGAGAAGGGAGATCATAGGACAATTGCCTTTGCAAGCAGTCCATTGACTAAGTATGAGAGAATTTCCAGTGTGATGGATTGTGAAGCTTTAGCAATAATTTGGGGATTCAAAAAGTTCAGAGATTAAGTGTGGGGAAACATTTACACTGATCATCAAGCCCTTATATTTTTCAAGAAATTTAGACTAATGCATTCATGTTTCATGAGGTGGATAGTGTTTATTCAATAATTTGAATTTGAAATCAGGTATGTCGAAGATGCACAGAACATAGTAGCAGATGCATTGTCTAGGCTACCACTGGGAGAGAATGGTGAGGCAGGAAAAGATATAGGTGAGGGTCGTGGAAAACAATTTTATATAAAAGGGGTTAGGAAGAGAAGAAAATAGAAGGAATTTGTAAGTACATGAGAAGCTATCAGAATCATGTTGAGATATGGAAGATGAGAAAAGGGGGTTTGGATAAGCCAAATGGTAACAATAATCTACCAAAACACTACAAGATACATGATGGAGATTTGTTTAGGTGATCTAATGAATATTCGGAACATTGAGTGTGTTGGCCGGGTGAGTAATTGATTATGTCAATTTGAGTTCTAGTCATGTAAATGCAAAGAAGTGTATACAAAAACTAATAGAATGTGTAATTTTTGGCAACATGGTAAGGAGGGTAAATAACTATATTAGAATGTGTGACAAGTGACAGAGCGCCAAGGTTACTAACCGAACATGTAGGCTTCCCATGCAAAGTGTTAAACCAAATGATTTGATGGAATTGTTAGCATTGGATTTTTATGGTCCTTTGCCAAAAAGAAGGAGATTTTGCCTATATCTTTGCAATGTTGTAAGTATTCTTTAAATTTATAAAATGCAATCCTTTGTGTAAAGCAACTGGCAAAGACGTTTTGACTAATTTAGAAAAGCACAATTTTGTGAAATTTGGTAAACCAAAAGCCTTACTTCCTGATAACATTACATACAAAAAATGGAAGGAAGGTCTTACCAGCCAAGGAATAACAATAATATATACATAATCATATAACGCAGCAGGAAATCCTGCACAGTGTTATATGAGGGACTAATGACCTCAGCAGTTGAGTCCCATAGTGCTCAGAGCCATTTGTTATATGAGGGAAACTGGATGGTTGTGCTGCACATACTGTAGCAGTAATCATAGTTCATGGAGAGACATTGAAGAGAATATTGAAGATTTAATGAATAGTTTAATTCATGATGTAACAGGGTTTATTTCTTATGAGATTATGGACAGAGAGAGAGATTTGGGTTTTGTACAGGAGAAACTGGCTTTTGTCTTTAGAGATGAATTAAGTTGGGATGAGAAGAAGGAAAGAGTGAGAGAGTTGGTGGAAAGGAAACTGGAGGAGAGGAAGAGAAATTATGATGACAAGATACAGAAGGCTGATATAAAGTTGGAGATTTACTGTTAGTTAAGACACATGAAAAATCTAGAATGATAAGTAATAAGATATCAAAATTTTTGATGTATATGAAGGTCTGTCAGAGAAAATAAGTATACCATACTCAAATGCATGCTATTTAGTTCACCCAAAGTCAAAGAAGAAATTTTGCACTGAGAACACAGTGTATTTGAAACCATATGAGATTAGAGTGACACAACCAATGAAGATGAATGCAATGATGCAATAAATTTTTAATGTGAAGCTCAGGATCCAGAAGAAGAAATGAATGGAGTTGTAGGGAGTATGTAATTTTATTTTTTGAAATATACAAGTAAAATTTTTAATTTTTAAAAAGTTTACAAGGATATTTAAGGTAGGAGATATTTCATAGCACGATGAGTGTTAATTTAATAATAGTTCAGTGTTCCTAAGTTAGTTTACAACATGAAAATGTTGAAATAGCATTAGGAAAAGTAGCAATAGACAAGAGTTATGTCAAGTTGTAAATAGAACTAGAATTTGTAAAAGTATGTAATTTTCAGTAGATTGCATTAGTTGGTAACAAGAAATAGCTTGAAAGACTACTTGTTTCATGACACAAAGTTAGAGCAGTGATTTCCATAACATTTGTAGCTGAAGCAATAAGTGTACAGAAATGAGGACTTCGAATGTGGGGAGTTAAGAACAATGAAAGCTAAAAAGGTGATTATTTGCAGTTCTACGTAAATTATCAACTGTATTATGTTTTGTTGTATGCCAGTGAGGATACATGAAGGTAGTTCTTTGCAGACTTTGTCATGTTACTTCTATTACTGATAGGATAATTTAGAAATTTTAGGAGCAGTGAAAAAGTTATTCATATTTGTATCTCTCATAATGACAGTTTGTACTGAAAATAACACTACAGGCTGATATACTTTTTTTTCCATTTTACTGTATTTTCATTTACGTCTTCCTGCTTTATTTTCATCATACATTGAAAAGGTTATTTAGGAATGAGTTTTGTAAATTTAATTCTTGGTGTAGTTTCTGTTTAGATAGTGTTGTTTTTATGAATGTGACTGTCATTTTCAATTATTCTGATGTCGTGTACTTTCTTCTTTGTTAACATATTACTTGAATTGATTTTCAGTGGAGGAATGTGAAATTGTGATTTGTATAAAACAGCAAATTGATGTAATCAGAATATTTGAAAGTATTATGTGAAGCAAGTTGGATGAGTGATTTAGAATCAAATTGGTAGATTGAAAGAGAAGGCATCAGCAAAGAGTCAGGAGTGAGAAGAAGAGAGTGGAGGTGACTGTCATAGCACATATGTACTGCTACACATTGTGTTTGTGGCCGGTGGAAAATATCAGTGTTTGGACAGTGCTACATTTATGACCTCAGTGTGTACCACAATTAAAGAATGTTTCTCATTTGCCACACCTACATTTTGACTCATTAAAAATAAAGCTTTGACACACAGAAATGTGCACAATGTAAAATACTCTTTCTGATTATCAACAGCACAATCTGGTTAGTTCATTCCATGCACTGTGGAATGGAAGAGAAAATATGGTAACACATTGGCATGTCATATATTGATACGAAGAAGTTTAACTGTGAATGTAAGATGTGCTGATTGCCATGAGGTTGAAGTGAGTGCACCTGAAAACTATGGCTAAAGTGCATAACAAACATTATGACATCAGGGTAGGTCGCACATTAATGGAAAGAAGCATGTTTTGTTCTCGTTGTTGTATGCAGATATGCAGATTGGAATTAATTCTGCAAATGCCATGCATACCTGTTAGCATCCATGACCAGGAGATCAGCAAGATGAAAAATGATTGGATTACATGCTCAAGCATCATGGACTAATGATACAGATGTCAATGACTCACCAGCAGCATTGGCTAACTGTATAGAAGGAACACTGGCTGAGAGAGACCATGAACTGCATCATTCTAATCAGTGATATAAAAACTATTTGTATCTTCTTCTTCTTCTTGCATTACGGCCTCTGTAGGACCATGGGTAGCCCCTTCGTGGACTGCATTTTCCTCTTCTTCTCCCAGAACCTCTTCATTCTTTCTCTTCTTTTCTCCCACTCTTCTTCCGAGATCTTCAGTGTCTGTTTCTCCTGTTGGCTCCACCGGTGACACTCTAATCTTTTCCTGTATTCTTCTCTGTCATTGATCTCCAGCATATTGGTCTTTTGTATATTTGTTCCTCCAGTTTTCCGTTCCTTCAACCTTGATCCCCAATTCCAACCAGTCCTTTGGAAGTTCAACAACCCACTTGGTTCCTGTTTTTCCCCTTGTCCTCCCTGTTGTTTCCCACACTCTCTTTGTTATTCTGTTCATACTCATCCTAACCACATGTCCAGCAAACCATGCCCTTTTGAGTCTGATTTCCCCTGATATTGTTCTAATGTTCTGGTACAAATCTTCCTTAGGTCTTCGCATCCACCTCTCTCCACCTCTTTTGGGACCAAGTATTTTTCTCAGTATTTTTCTCTCTTCTTTCTCTATATTTTCTCGGTCATTAATTATATTTAATTTTAACTTACATATTTTAATTCTATTCAGCTTATTTTCAATAACATTTAGAGCACTAATTAATACTTGGTTTTATTCTTTTCATAACCATAAAAATTTTGCAGAACTATTAATTTCCAACACAGTCATTTTTGCAAACAATGGTTACTAATACTAATGAGATAAAGAGTTAAACAGTTTTGGTTCCTTTCATTTTCTTTTAATTGCCAATGTGTTTTTTATTTATGTAGTCTATAAGTGTTCCTACTTTGCATGTTTTGTTGTTCTGCATTTAATCTCGTATGAATTACTGTGCTCTGCCAATGAATTTTACATGCTGTTTGTCAACTGCCATTGCATTAAAAGATAGATACATGCCAGTTTGTTTGGGAGAATATTTTATCCGTGGTAATCTCTTCATAATGTCCAGCTAAATTGAAGAAAAGTATAGCATTCTTTGTCCCAGTTAACTAAAATTTCTGGGCTCAATAAATTTAGGGGAGAGAGATCGGAGTATTGCCAGTCCGAGTAGTTGAACACAGTCGGTTATAGTCCAGTTGAGATGCAAGGTAGTGCTGTTTTGGATGATACAGTTGTATTTTTTAATAAACCTCTGATCCATTGTTGCCAGAAGTGGCAGCCCGATTCTCGCTCATCTCCCCATGGTTTCAGTATGCAGCTGACCTGTGACATACTGGGTAGTGACCTGCTGCCTTTATGCTGGTGGTTGTGGCTGCTATTCTGGGCTGGTGTTGGCCCACCTGTAGTAGCAGCTCCTGCTTCACAGCAGGCTGCCCTGCCTTAGACGCAAAATGCAATCCTCGATCAGCATCCCATACAATGGCCAGGTGGCATAGCCTCCACGGTGGTAGAGCTGTGGTACTGACAGAAGTGATTTTAGTACAAATTGCTTGGGTATATATACCCTTCTATGCTGCCCATGTTTTGCCTGTGCTACACCTTTTGGCAAATACATTAACCACTTCGATGGCCACTGGTGTGGAAAGGCTTTTGATATCTTGGTGCATGAGTACTACTGCATTGAATATTTACACACAGTACCAGGCTGGCCTGCCTTTCTATATTGCAAAAGCTATGTTACTTTCATAAGGCACAACAGTCACAGTTGCTTGCAGTTGGTGCTGCTGCTATCCTCTTCCTAACTTCACATACGAGAACACAGAAATAAGACAAAAGCAGTGTGGTCAGTTGTTCAGTCTGAACTAGGAGCCAAAGTAAAAATTCATGAGATTTTGAAAATTAGACATGAAAATGAAATTATAGTAAACCCTGTTCAGATGTCAAGTTGTTTCAATGAATTCTTCCTAAACGTAGTAAGATCGTGTGTATATACGACATTCTATCAGGGCATCACAAATTTGGAAAACAGCCAGAACACATCTTTTAAACAATTTGAAAAAATAACCCAAAGGGATGTGGAAAAGGAAATATTGTCTCTAAAAAACAAAACCTCACATGGGTGGGATGAAATAACAACATCTGTAATCAAGTATGTGTACGATACTATTCCCCAACCACTGTCAACTATTATAAATCAATCTTATGAACAGGGATGCTTTCCAGAGGTATTGAAATATGGTGAGATCAAACCTCTATTCAAGAAAGGATCGACAGAAGATATGGGGAATTACCGCCCTAACTCTCTCTTGCCGGTCTTCTCTAAAGTGTTTGAAAAGATTGCAGCAAAACAAATTAATAACTTTCTTACTGTAAATGATATAATTTTTAAAAACCAGTTCGGATTCCAACAGGGTAAAAGCACTGCGAATGCTATAAATGAGTTTATCCAAAAAATATGCTCCACGTTAGATAAAGGTAGAAAGGTCACAGGTATATTCTGTGATCTGACTAAAGCTTTTGATTCAGTGAACCATGCATTACTCCTCCACAAATTACAGATGTATGGAATCAGAGACACTGCTTTAAAATGGTTTAGCTCTTACCTGTCAGGTAGGAAGCAAAGAGTAATTTTAACTTCAAATGGAACCAATTATTCATCAGACTGGAAAACAGTTCCCCAAGGAGTCCCACAAGGTTCGATATTGGGTCCCTATCTGTTTCTTTTTTACGTAAATGACCTACCACTTGCTATTGATGTTCATTCAGTCTTATTTGCTGATGATACATCAGTTCTAATTGAAAATGAGGTATCTGAAAATATTCCAGAAAAAGCCAAAAATACTTTAGAAAAACTTGAATCTTGGTTCTATCAAAATGGACTAAAACTAAATGTAACTAAAACCAAAATGATGCAATTTGAAGCTAAATCAGTAGAAAGGAGTGAAATAAAGATAACTTGCAATGATCAGGATATCACAGAAGCAAACCACGTGAAGTTCTTAGGCCTAAATCTTGACAAAAATTTAAGTTGGAAGGTACACATAGATTACTTAGCAAATAAACTGAACAACTTAGCATTTGCAATGTGTATTTTGTCAGGTGCCACAAACATGGATACCAGAAAGATAGTTTATCAGTGCTACTTTGAGTCAGTTATTCGTTATGGCATAATCTTCTGGGGAAATTCAACAAATGTCACTAGGCTCCTAGTATTACAAAAGAAAGTAATTAGAATCATGTGTGTTGCAAAAAAACGGGAATCCTGTCAACCACTGTTAAAAAATTTGAAAGTACTATCTATCCCCTCACTTTACATATATGAGATGGTGGTGTTCCTATATAGAAATCAACATACACTAGACAATTTCTGTTTTGACCACAACTACAGCACTCGCCACAGAGATAACTTCAAACTTCCAACACATCGTTTAAAACTTTATGCCCAAACGCCAGAGTATATGGGGTTAAAAATTTTCAATAAAATAAAAGCCAGTAATATATTTAAAATGGAGATTGGTTCACTGAAGAGATTGCTCTTTACTCTCCTGGTGGAAAAGTGTTATTATTCTGTCAATGAATCGTTGAGGACAGCTTCACAATCTGAACACAGGGATTGTAATACATTTATTACTTTATGTACATGTGTAGCTGTAACTTAGAAATGTAAAATATAATGTAAACTTTTGTATTTCTCTTAAAAAACTGAAAAAAGTTTCTTTTGTAAACCTTGACATGTCTCCTGTACATCAAATCAAATGATTTGAAAATTGTATGTAATCAGATGAATAAACCACATAACATAACATAACACATTTATGGTCAAGTATGGTTGGTGCCTGGGTGCTGGGTACTGTTATATAATTATGCTCAAAGAATTGTTTTTGTATTACTTACTCAATTTATATCTAAAAGTATATCTAAAAACAAAGATGATGTGACTTACCAAATGAAAGTCCTGGCAGGTCGACAGACACACAAACAAACACAAACATACACACAAAATTCAAGCTTTCGCAACAAACTGTTGACTCGTCAGGAAAGAGGGAAGGAGAGGGAAAGACGAAAGGATGTGGGTTTTAAGGGAGAGGGTAAGGAGTCATTCCAATCCCGGGAGCGGAAAGACTTACCTTAGGGGGAAAAAAGGACGGGTATACACTCGCACACACACACACACACACATATCCATCCACACATATACAGACACAAGCAGACACATTTAAAGACAAAGAGTTTGGGCAGAGATGTCAGTCGAGGCAGAAGTGCAGAGGCAAAGATGTTGAATGACGGGTGAGGTGTGAGTGGCGGCAACTCCTCTAATTTCAAGTTGCCGCCACTCACACCTCACCCGTCATTCAACAACATCTTTGCCTCTGCACTTCTGCCTCGACTGACATCTCTGCCCAAACTCTTTGTCTTTAAATGTGTCTGCTTGTGTCTGTATATGTGTGGATCGATATGTGTGTGTGTGCGAGTGTATACCCGTCCTTTTTTCCCCCTAAGGTAAGTCTTTCCGCTCCCGGGATTGGAATGACTCCTTACCCTCTCCCTTAAACCCCCCTTCCTTTCGTCTTTCCCTCTCCTTCCCTCTTTCCTGATGAGGCAACAGTTTGTTGTGAAAGCTTGAATTTTGTGTGTATGTTTGTGTATGTTTGTGTGTCTGTCGACCTGCCAGGACTTTCATTTGGTAAGTCACATCATCTTTGTTTTTAGATATATTTTTCCTACGTGGAATGTTTCCCTCTACTATAACTATATCTAAAAGTAATGTTATATAAATGTTAATACAGATCTTTCTTGCAAAACGGTTAGAAAATCACTAATTATTCACTGAAATAATGTCATATTTTAATCCACTGAATACACAAATAAATTAGTGAAACTTATAATCACTAATGTGTGTATGAAAATAAGTTATCTCTGAATATGAACCCACAATGATTCATTCAGTGTAATTATTTTTCACAGCAGACTTCAGTCTATTGGTTGAATTTCTGGGAGAAATGGAATCAGTCTACAAAGAAAATTGCTTACAAATCAGTTGTGTAACCCATTTTACAATATCCCTCAAGTGTGTGGGAACCATACCATATCGGACTAACATGGTATACTGAGTGTACACAGAGGAGACAGCATGAATGGTCACAGGTTTGTTTGATGTGTGGAAAAGTGTCTCAGAGATGGTGAAGAACTGAAGTGGCAGACTTTTGAAGATAAATGTAAACTGTCATGAGAAAGTTTTCTTAAAAAGTTTCCAGAACTGGCCTTAAATGATGACTCTAGGAATCTACCACAACCTCCTATGTATTGCTCACATAGGGATTGTGAGGACAAGATTAGATTAATTACAGCATTCACAGAACCAATTAAACAATCAGTCTTCCTGTGCTCCATATGCGAATGGAATAGGAAGAAACCATAATAACTGGTACAATACGATGTATCCTGTGCCATGTACTTCACAGTGGTTTGCAGAGTATGGATGTAAAAGAAGACATTGCAAAATTGTGGCCTTTATTTCTCTCTGACAGTAGAGTGTCATTTATTCTGGATAATTGTAATATTTATTTCTGTTGTTGTTGGTGTTGTTCACACACATAATTATTTCTATATTTTTATTTATGGTTTCAGTCATTTTGCCACAGATACAATCCATTTACCTCTTTGTTCCATCTAATTTTTAGTAACCAATTCAATCTCTCTTAGTATCCGCGTGATTGGAAGCTCCTTAATTGCTATTCTATTATTTTTTGTGAACTGTGATTTATTAGTCTGACAACATACATAACCTAAATCATTTGTTTCAGGCATAGGAGACAGGTCACCATATTCATAGAACAGCTGATGATGACAAACATCATCATAATAATAACAATGCAATTTTGTTACATATACACTTAATTACCTCGTGCTCAAATTATCATTTCATCCTCTGCCAATTCTTCTATTGAATAGTAGCAGTTCTCCCACAGAGTGTGCTTCATATTAAATATTTTTTTGCCGAATAACTTGTTATGTATTGTCATCCCCATAGACTGTGGAGTCCGTGCATAAAATTTCAGTTGTTACATGAATAGCATAAAATTATATTATTTCTAATGTTATATGTATGATTGAAATGATTCTCCTCCAGTAATTTTTGTCTGTTTTGTAGGAATATTATGATCTCGTAAATGTATAAGGAGGGAACACTTCAGGGTTTGTAGTTCCAGGTATAATGTGTGACAGGATCCTGTTTGCTGTGCAATACACATGTGCCTCATAATTTCCTTCTGCAGTTTCTATATTCGAGCTACACTATTTGAACTTTCCCAAAAAATTATCCCATATCTAATGGCAGATTCAAAATAACTATGATTTCATCTTCAGCGTTTATTCCCAGCGTCTGTTTCATATAGTGGTCATTTAACTGAGAAGGAACTGGTGTCTTCCTGGAGTTGCATTTCCTTGTGTAACTTATGTTGTCTATGACTTTTAATCAATTACTGTACAAGATGCTTGGTTTGTTTTGTTTTTGATTGATGAAAGTATTGTGATGAATAGCAAATTAATTACAGTGTTAGAAAGGACTGCTGATAAAATTAAGAAATGTTTTTAGCCACTTCATTACCATTAAACTAAAAATAGACTTACCACATGCAACTCAGAAAATGAAAGAAATTCCAAACCTGTATAAGCTTAATAAATGAGGAAGTGCTGATAGAAGAGGTTAACAATATTTTTAAATTATTAACATTAAAATGTGATAACAATTTCATTTGAGGAAGTATAATATTTTGGGATAGATTCTCATACCAAACAGCAGGTAATGAAAATTACTTTTGGAGTGAAGTTAAGAAATCTAATCAATGTTTGGACATTAAAACTAATAAATTTCAGTATATTCATTCTTTAACAAAATGTGTTGAAAATATTATTTATGTTTTTCAAGTCTTAACAGCTCAGGTTATGAAATGAGTAGTGGTCCAAGTATGTATCCTTTACTCAGAAACATAACATTTCAGTAACTTCTTAGCAATCATAAAAATTTTAGCAAATTATGAAAGTTTAGATTAAAAGAAACAGTGTACATGAGTGGGCATCCACTGTTAACCTCTATGTCTGCAAAAAACCACACTATAACAACTTTAAGTTAAACGATGAACTATAGAATGTGTAGACTACACAAAATTTCTTGGTATGTATGTTGACAGTCAGTTAAAGTGGGAAGAACATATTAAAATACTTATTAACAGAATCACTGCAGCATGCTATGTTCTTAGAATTCTGACTGCAGTGTGTGATACTACATGTGTCAGATCTGTATATTTTTCTTGTATCCACTCTGTTATTACCTATGGAATAATATTTTGGGAAGTCAACAGTAAAAATATTCAAATAGTTTTCAAATTACAGAAAAGAGCAATTCATATAATAACCAAGAGTGGCAGTAGGGCTCACTGCCTTGAACATTTCCAAAAGCTGGAAATCCTAACAGTCCCTTGTGAATACATTTTTCAAACTATTATGTATGTAAAAAAATATTGGCTGCTATGTTAAAAATTCTTTAGTACACAGCTATGAAACTAGAAACCAATACAATCTGCATCTAGAGAGCAAATATAAAGTTAAAACTCAGCAGAACTTGTTGTATAATGCCGTTAAATTATATAATAAATTACCCCATAATATAAAAGATATTGACACAATTGGACAGTTCAAAGCAAAACTAAAAAAAATTTTATTAAATAAAAGTTATTACGCAGTAACGGACTATCTGAATTAAAACATCTAGAGTAATTAAAGTAGCCTGCATTGTACTACATGAGGAAATACACTCCTGGAAATGGAAAAAAGAACACATTGACACCGGTGTGTCAGACCCACCATACTTGCTCCGGACACTGCGAGAGGGCTGTACAAGCAATGATCACACGCACGGCACAGCGGACACACCAGGAACCGCGGTGTTGGCCGTCGAATGGCGCTAGCTGCGCAGCATTTGTGCACCGCCGCCGTCAGTGTCAGCCAGTTTGCCGTGGCATACGGAGCTCCATCGCAGTCTTTAACACTGGTAGCATGCCGCGACAGCGTGGACGTGAACCGTATGTGCAGTTGACGGACTTTGAGCGAGGGCGTATAGTGGGCATGCGGGAGGCCGGGTGGACGTACCGCCGAATTGCTCAACACGTGGGGCGTGAGGTCTCCACAGTACATCGATGTTGTCGCCAGTGGTCGGCGGAAGGTGCACGTGCCCGTCGACCTGGGACCGGACCGCAGCGACGCACGGATGCACGCCAAGACCGTAGGATCCTACGCAGTGCCGTAGGGGACCGCACCGCCACTTCCCAGCAAATTAGGGACACTGTTGCTCCTGGGGTATCGGCGAGGACCATTCGCAACCGTCTCCATGAAGCTGGGCTACGGTCCCGCACACCGTTAGGCCGTCTTCCGCTCACGCCCCAACATCGTGCAGCCCGCCTCCAGTGGTGTCGCGACAGGCGTGAATGGAGGGACGAATGGAGACGTGTTGTCTTCAGCGATGAGAGTCGCTTCTGCCTTGGTGCCAATGATGGTCGTATGCGTGTTTGGCGCCGTGCAGGTGAGCGCCACAATCAGGACTGCATACGACCGAGGCACACAGGGCCAACACCCGGCATCATCGTGTGGGGAGCGATCTCCTACACTGGCCGTACACCACTGGTGATCGTCGAGGGGACACTGAATAGTGCACGGTACTTCCAAACCGTCATCGAACCCATCGTTCTACCATCCCTAGACCGGCAAGGGAACTTGCTGTTCCAACAGGACAATGCACGTCCGCATGTATCCCGTGCCACCCAACGTGCTCTAGGAGGTGTAAGTCAACTACCCTGGCCAGCAAGATCTCCGGATCTGTCCCCCATTGAGCATGTTTGGGACTGGATGAAGCGTCGTCTCACGCGGTCTGCACGTCCAGCACGAACGCTGGTCCAACTGAGGCGCCAGGTGGAAATGGCATGGCAAGCCGTTCCACAGGACTACATCCAGCATCTCTACGATCGTCTCCATGGGAGAATAGCAGCCTGCATTGCTGCGAAAGGTGGATATACACTGTACTAGTGCCGACATTGTGCATGCTCTGTTGCCTGTGTCTATGTGCCTGTGGTTCTGTCAGTGTGATCATGTGATGTATCTGACCCCAGGAATGTGTCAATAAAGTTTCCCCTTCCTGGGACAATGAATTCACGGTGTTCTTATTTCAATTTCCAGGAGTGTAATTATAATATGAAATCCAGAATTGTACAGTACTATAAGAAAATTTCATAAGGATATAAAACTAACGTAAGATACTTTAAAAATGTGTGTAAATATTAATTTTATGTGTATATATTGTAGGTATATTGTATTGTATATGATTTTGCTGACGAAATCCACACAATGTAAACTGTTACATGGATTAATAAAGAAATCAATTAAGAAATCAAGAAGACAAAAGGATTTGTTGGAGGACAACACATTTATCTCCTCTGACAAATTGCTAAGCAGAGTTAATGGCTATGGGCTATGTATTATTAGCAGTATCTTTTAATCAATATGCTGCACATCCTAAGAGCAGTAGTAGGTATTTGCCCAACAGAAAGGTTCATAGAAACCTACTTCTGTTATGGCGTTGTATGCCAGTGTCTCAAATGCTACTATATGTGACTCAATAATGGCTCCTATATATATCTAGACATAATTTTTCATGTACTTTGTGTCGTCCATGTATGGGTAATAATTTTGCTTTGATTTCAGGTGTAAGTGCTAAAGTCCATAACCACTCAAGAATGATGGAAAAACCATTTGAAAATATGTCACAAATTAACAGAAAACATCTCCACCACTTTACTGAAAAAGCAAAACATTTAAATGACAGTGCCAGGATGAAAAACAGAAGCTATAATCGAAATGTAAAACCAAAACAACTGCACAGTAAAACTTCAGTTAAAGATAATAAAACAATTGCATATAACTCAAAACAGGATGTGAACAAACATCATGAAAACGTAGATAACCAAAGCACCATCAATGAAAGATTAGCAGTGCAAGTGGTTTCAGAGAATGATACTAGCGATGAATTAGAGGAAAACCATATAAGCTCAAATGTTAGTCAAGGAGTAATACTCAAGAGATTGCCTAGCAAAATATCAGCAAAAAGTAATAAGATACAGGCTCATAGCTCACAACATAAGATGAGTAACATTAGTGAAACTATAAATAATGAAAGCAGCATCAAGAAAGGCTTATCAGATGCATCTGTTTCAAGAAATTTTTCTAAGAAAGAAGTGTATGGAAATAATGTAAGTGAACTAAAAAATTTCATATTTACAATTTGTAGCAAAGATGGCAGAATCTGTGACTAGTTGAAATAATGGTTATAAATATGACATTGAAGTATTGGAGTGAAATGTACTGATGAGTCACTAATTATGTTTTCATGTAAGACTTTGGAATGTTTTGTGATTTATTTTCCTACTGGGAGAGATAGGAATGTGCTGTTGAAACTAACTTCTTGTAATTGATTGACTACATAGGCATAAAATTCTGGCAGATATTTGTATGAGTGTATCTCACAAGAGGCTCTGAACAATATTTTACAATAAAATATGAATGTCAATTGTCTTTGCATCGATGATTTCTTTAACGTCATGGTCATGTGCACTCCATGCCCTTCACTCTCGGCCCCATGGAGCAAATGACTCCACATAGCAGGTAGAAGTGCCAGTCCATGGCCCTCATTGCCAATAGTACAGTAGCCGTACAACTCCCATCTGCACAAATCATCATAAATCTCCCAGAGTTGTGGTCTAACTACCTTAACCTATGAAAAGCTTTCATTAGCAAATGAACATTAAGGACAAGTAACATCTCATTCTACAAATGACACGTTGCACCTCATATTCCCCACTGAGGTGAAAGATGCCATGCTCATAAACTTGGTTCTATAAGGTGTAAAGCAGTTACAATAAACATCATTTTTCAAACAGTTACATAATATTATAACTTTACAAAATACTAATGCTGTTTGCAGTTTATGTCCCTTTGGGACTCACATAATGTTTTATCCAGTTCAGTTCATACTTCACCAACTACTTCACATCATAAGTTTACCAAAAACAAAAGCTACTTCCAGTTCAGGGGCCTATGGGACTTGCATTCTTTGTTTATCATAGGAAAAATTTCAACTCTGCTCTGCAGTTTGGACATTTCAGTTTTGGCATTTTAGTTTTGACATTTTACTTTAATATTCTTCTTTTGCTCTAATTATCCAGTTTACATGATATCTACTCGACTTAACTGTGGGTATTCTGATATGCACAAACGTTTTTGTAGGATTCTGGAAACATTACACTTAACTGTTTGTCTTGTTTCATTTGCTACACATAGATGACACTGATTTACTGTAGGTCTTGACAGAGATAAAAGTGTTATGCTTATTTGCAACTTAAATTGTATCCTTTAATTCATTTAAGCAAGGAGTTACTTCTGACCTTTGAATCAGCAATCCGTTTACCTATCCCCAATCTCAGATACTCGCATCCTTAAAACACAGTAGAGACATACTCAGATTTATGAAGTATAATAAACCAAGTTCATATCACATTTCTCTACTTTGGAGAATGCATCTTTAATGTTAACATACAGTACTTCCTAAGCATGTTGTACCTCATTCTATGGGTGTTACTGTACAGCTCTCCCTTCATGAAAGCAGTATGGGTCCTTCCTTTCACAGGTTCACCTGACCTAAGGCATAAGTCATCCTTTTCATAGGTCCACTTACCTTTTATCCCCCTAACAATTTGCCTTCAGGAACACTGCATCATCATTTTTCAGTTTTCATATGAAGTATCTTAACATGCTTGTACTCTCATTCATTGAATACCTTATATGTTTGACTCTGGTGATCATTACCTTGCATACATTCCCACCTTCCTCAGGTCTTGGCTTATGTTAATATTTACACCTGCTGACAGTGCTGTGCTATTACTGCATCTAAATTGTGAATTATTAATCATTATTGTATGCTTCAACTTGTGGAATATCTTCTGACAATAACTCTGTTCCATCTGCTCCACTTTGTTATACATATGTTTATCTTATTATATGAGCTATATATTTGAACTTCTTTCTGATCATCTCCCTATTTTTAATCTACTCTATATTGTTGACCACCTCATAGGCACTCATCAGAATGAATACAAAGTGGCATGTGTAAGCATCTTCTAATTATTATAATACTTATGTTACAATGTATATTTACTTGATTGCTCACCAGTTCTCAGTGTCTAAATTCTTAACCTCATCCTTTAATAAACATAGTTCAGTTGTTTGTATGACAAGAGGACTCCAGTTTTTTTTATTCTGTTTCTCAATTGTCAAAAAATTTATGTGCACATGTTCGTCCTACACCTTCTCGGGTGATGTGCTATACACACTAGGAGGTTCTCCTACCCCGCGACATGTGATGTCACTAACATCGCCGGCACGGTAGCTCAGCGTGTTCAGTCAGAGGGTTAGCTCCCTCTGTAATAAAAAAAACTGAGTTAATCGATCAACAACGAACTTAAACGGATATCTTACGATGTCCGCCCCGAGCAGATGCAATGAGGAAATTGGACAAAAATGAGATTTTTTTTAAAAAAGAAACCATGTGGTGCGGCACTTAACTCAATGTATAGTTGTCATGAAATTTTGTATAAATATTGCTGTCATATTGTTCCATGTGTGTCATTTTCCCTGGGTACTCTGTGAAGACAGGTTGTAAGAAAATAATCTATAAGAAGGGATGGTTTCAGCAATAGAAACTTGGGAGCATGAAATACCAGGAAAAACAGAGTTGGTCCTCCAATTGGAGTAGGAAAGAAAAAGGAAGATGGCTTTATTAAGATCATAAAAAGAAAGAAATAGCCGCAAAAGATTGAGTCCAATGCCACCCTTATTGAAAGCATATAGGGAAAGAATCAACATCACATGGTGAGAAAAAAGTATGTTGTCAGTTGTCAATGCCCTGATTCCATCTGTCTATTGTCATGCTTATAATAGCACTGTAACTAAAATCTCCCATAGAAAATCTTCACAAACCCTACCATTGTTTACAAGACTACAGTATCAGAGATAAAAAGAATATACCCTGTACAAGATCTTAAATAAAAAAAATTTGTCATTGATATTTATTCATGTCGATATTGCATGCTAGCAAATTACCACTTTGCACTGTGTGATTTGTCAATTTCCTACAATCACATATATTTGACAATTGTATTACAATGTCAGTGACATTCCTTAATGTAAGTAAAGTGAACAGCTGACTGGTAACAACTGAAGGTACTTAGCACTCTTCTTCTCATGCGTTTAAACATTCACCCATATACCATACCTGTAAACTTAAAATACAGCACCTGAGTACCAAAATAATACAGCACTCACACAAAATATATAAAAGATAGATTCAAAATGAATTGTAGGTTTAACCAGTATAAATGCTAGTCATGTAATATGAGATATCAGTATATGAGTAACTATGTGTACTCTCATAAGCTACTTATATATTCATATCATACTTAGGTGTTCCATGTATCTAATTCTAGGATAGTACAGTGAGAGCTAATATTTTTTTTAAAGATTATAGGATTGAAAAAGGGTGAAGAAACTGTTCAACAGGAAATGAATATGTAAATGATAGAACAGTTAACTTGGGGCCTGACAGACGTCATCC
Source organism: Schistocerca nitens (assembly GCF_023898315.1). Lineage (NCBI taxonomy): Eukaryota > Metazoa > Arthropoda > Insecta > Orthoptera > Acrididae > Schistocerca > Schistocerca nitens. Next base: position 390,916,462 of record NC_064619.1, on the reverse strand, counting down.
TGCTGAACTTGCTTAGGCTGCAGTTTCCCCTGAGGGCTTTTCATTTTATCATGTCTATATTATATAGACCTTTATCTTGACCTGTTGCAAGGTCTACAAGATATACACCCTTTGCGTGTGGTATACTCTCAATCAATTATGGTCCACAATACTTTGGAAAAATGTAGTAATTTATTTGTTGATATTAGGACTGTGATGATGATCTTGAACAAACTATGCATAAGTGAGCACTGGGTAAAAGAAGTGCAAGCGTCTAGCATAATTATTCCAAATTTTGAAATGATTAGCAAATTTTGTAGAATCAACCATAAAGGGGGTGGGACATGTATTTATGTTAGGACAGGGGTAGAATCAAAAGAAATTAAATGCAAACTAAAATGCATAGAAAAAGATTTTGAATACAGTATATGTGAGCTAACCAAATTAAAAATTACTATTGTGTGTTTGTACCGATCACCACTGGGCAACTTTGCCATTTTTATGGAAAACCTTGAGGGACTGCTGAATGAACTTAAACATAATGTAATTGTTCTTGGTGATTTTAATGTTAACTTTAAGAATGATTGTAGTAAACAACAGCAACTGTGCAATCTGTTTTTGTGTCATAATATGATGGCAACTGTAAATGAAGTTACCAGATGTGGAAATATGTCTGACACTATAATAGATCAAGTATTTATAAACAAGGACAAGTGTGAATATAACACTGGAGTAATTGACACTGGTTTCTCGGATCACAAGGGTATCAAATTGAGTTTAAATGTCACATCTTACAAGGACCCTGTTATCAATAACAATTACAGAGAAAGGAGATTTATAAATGATGACAGCATAAGAATTTTTAATTACATTCTGGAAAATAACAACTGGGGTAGTGAATCAAGTGGTGATGTCAACAGAAAGTTTGACTCATTCCTTGAAAGCTACAAACACTGCTTCGATGTTGCCTTTCCTATAAAAAGAGTCAAAACTAAACATAAAACCAAAACATGGGTTACACAGGGGATTAGAAAGTCATCAGACACTCTCAGAAAGTTAAATAAATCAGCCAGGAAGAATGTAGTACTGAAAGCACATGTGAAATATTATAAAAGCCTGTACAAGAAAGTAATAATCGCAGCTAAGAAGCTTGATAATGATACCTATATTGAGAAAGGTAACAACAAAATGAAGTCAACTTGGGAGGTAATAAATAAAAATATAGGTAGACACAAAAGAAAAGATAACAGCTTTGTCATTCAAAGTGGGGGAAAACTGTTAAGGACCCACTTCAGATTGCCAACATATTTAATGAACATTTCACAAATATAGCCATAAATTTAATTAAAACTAAATGCAATTCCAATAGCAAGGTAAAAATCCCCATGAATGACATGACAATGTTCCTTTATCCAGTAACTGATTCAGAGGTACTAAATGCTATAAATAAGTTAAAAAATAAAATTTCATGTGGGTGTGATGGGATTCCTGACAAAGTCATTAAGCAAAGTGCAAGAAACATAGCCTCGCATCTCACTGAAATTATAAATGAATCTTTTAAGACAGGGGTGTTTCCATCAAAACTTAAAATGTCTACTATAAAGCCACTTTACAAGAATGGTGATAAATATGATGTTAGTAACTTGAGGCCTTTATCAATGTTGTCAGGTTTCTCAAAAATAATAGAAAGGATAATGTATCAGAGACTATACAAATTTCTTATTAAGAATAGAATATTGGTTAATGCGCAAAATGGTTTCCGTAAAAATAAATCAACTGAAACAGCTATCTTCAATTTTTTGCAACTTGTTCTAAATTCCTTAAACAGAAAGGAATTAAATTGTGGATTGTTTTTAGACTTTGATGTCATCGACCATAAGTTACTGCTTAGGAAGTTATATGCCTATGGGATACGTGGAGTTGCCCACAAATGGTTTGAATCATATCTGTCAGACAGGTAACAGAAGGTGGAGATAAGCCAGGCAGATAGAACATATTCATCAAGATTCGTGAGAGTTTTGTATGGAGTACCCCAAGGATCTGTATTAGGGCCATTACTGTTTTTAATATTTATCAATGACCTACCAAGTCAACTATCTGAAGCAGAGGCAGTACTGTTTGCTGATGATACAAGTTTGTTTGTTAAAGCAAATAGTGAAGCTGACTTACAGGAAAAAGTCACATTAGCAACAGACGAAGCAGACAGATGTTTTAATGAAAACAGACTCATTGTGAATGCCAAAAAAAAACAACGTGGATCAACTTTAGACATATTACAAATAAAATAAAAACTAACCTTACAGTAGAACTGGGTAAGTGTAAGATTGAACAAGCATCATACACTAAATTCTTGGGAGTATGATTTGATGAACACTTAAGATGGGAAAAGCATGTAATATCATTGAACAAAAAATTAAGTCAAACATGTTATATACTTAGAATGCTTAAAAGCTCATGTAATATTAAAACAGTGTTATGTGTTTATTTCTCATTCATGCACAGTTTATTAAGATACGGCGTACAGTTTTGGGGGAAAATCAGTCTAACAAAACACTCATTTAGACTACAAAAGAAGGCAGTCAGAATAATAAAAGGTATAGGATATAGAGACTCTTGTAGGTAAGCTTTCAAAGAATTAAAAATCATGACACTACCATCTCTATACATATATGAAAGCATATGTTTCTTAAAAGAACACGAGGAATTTTCTACATTAGACAGAGAATTTCACAACTACGAAACAAGGAATAGGAATGATTTCCACAGAGAAATTCATAAAACAGCTATGTATCACAAAAGTGTACTATACCAACCCAAAATCCTCTACAGTGCTCTCCCCAAAGAACTAAAAATAATACCAAAACTGTACATATTTAAAAGAGAATTAAAAGACATGTTATTGAGCAATAGTTTTTACAGTATTGAAGAGTTTATGAATCGTTGACAATAAAAGCGCAGTTAATATTTCCCTGACATAATAAATATGTGTAATTGCTCACATTTAAATACTTGCTGTTTCTATGAAAGTGTGAAACAGTGTTAATGTAAGAATGTAAATAATCTTTGATGTGAGAATCACTAACTTTTTTTTTTTTTTACGTTGTTATCCTACTTGTATATTTTTATGTTAATGTTCTAAAAGTTCTATTAAAATTATAATGTCTAAGTAACAAGTAAATTCAATTACAAATTTTCATGTATATGTATTTTAAATTGTAATGTTTATTGACAAGTCCTATGTCATTTCGATGATGTACTACAAGGACGCTAATAAATTGAATTGAATTGAATTGAACTCATTAGTATTAAACATTGGAGTATGTGCATGACTATTAAACTTGTGTTTCCTTATATCTGCATGTCTATGTAAACATCATTCTACTGTATTATGTAAGTCTTCCAAATTTACTTTGGATTTAGATGGCCACTGAAATAATTTCAATAATGATTCCCCAACTAAGGCTCTGTTCATTATTTCTACACAGATAGTTCAGTAGCCATGTGTGGTAATTCAGGAATCAGTTGTGCCCATGTAGTATGTTTTTTCTGAACAATGTATTGCTAAGTCTTCCCAGTTCTTTCATTACTCATTCACATGGGTTGGACTGCAGGAGGTGTCTTGATATAGCAACATGGTTCACTCTTTCTGTTGCGTCTAGACCATACAGCCCAGACACAATGCTGTAGCCGATAGGGCACGCAAGGCTAACGCAGACGGGCGTGAAGTCTGGAACATGAGACTTATAAATGCACTAAAGAAAAATACGTAGCCTTTTTAATACTTAACTTTATTCTCTTGTTGGAATACATCTCTCCTGCATACTCGTAAGCTATTGGCACTGATACAAATGGCGCCTTGCTAGGTGGTCGCCATTTAACTTAGCAGAGGGCTATTCTACTGTCTATCTCTCGGCAAATGAGAGCAAGGCTTAGCACGTCCAATCGCTAGCTATGTTGTCCGTACAACTGGGGACGAGGTCTCCTCAGTCTCTCGAGACCTGCCTTGTGGTGGCGCTAGGTTTGCGATCCCACAGTGGCGACACGCGGGTCCGACATGTACTACAGGACCGCGGCCGATTTAAGTTACCACCTAGCAAGTGTGGTGTCTAGCGGTGACACCACATTCCTCCCCCGCAAATCGGCAAACGGTCGTGAGATAAGGCTTCCGCCCGCCGTGGGGAGGACCGCATGTCGACGTATGCGATGAGGTGGGGAGCCTAACAACAGGCGAGGCTGTGCCACCCGCACCCGGCCATTCGGTCCGAGGGGAGCTAGGAAACGCCTGAAAACCTAGTCCAGGGTGCACGTCAACATGCGGTGTATGCGCACGTAATGAGACAGGAGGGGCCGAAGGGTCGACCTCCATTGCGTCGGGGAATCCGACGCGCGATGACGACATCTGGTCCGGAGCGGGCAAGAGGTCCATGGCGGAGGACGGCTGGTCACGGGAAGCGAGCGGCGGCGCGTGACCCTGGGAGGCGCCGGGCGGTTGCAGCGAAGCGTCCACTGCGGGCGGCGGCGGCGGTGGCTGCGGCGGCGGCGCGACGCCATGAGGCAAAAGGGAAGGCAGCGTCGGTAACACCTGGGGATGAGACGAGCCAGTAGATGGGTCCCCAAGGCGCTGACCGGACGGCTCCGTCGCTGAAAGCAGACGGGGAGCGGCAGAACCCAGGCGACGACAGAGGCGCAGCTGATTGAGATGCCGACGCACCTCACCAGAGGCCCCCAAAACCAAATACATCGCGCGGACGAGGCAGCGAAGAATGCGCCCTTCAAGCCAACGCCGTGAACCGCGATAGGTGCGATAATAGACAACGTCGCCAGGAGCAAAAGCAGGAGTCTGCCGCTGCACAGGAACCTGATGTGGCGGATGCAGCAAAGACATCAAGGTGCGATGAGAACGACCATGGAGCAATTCAGCCGGGGAGCAACCATCGCGGGGCTGAGAGCGATACGAAGACAAAAAGAGCAACAAAGCGTCCTCCCGAGAATGCGACTCTTTCAATTTCAACATCCGTGACTTGAAAGTCCGGACCAATTGTTCAGCGGCACCGTTTGACTGAGGCGAAAACGGCGCGGATGTCAGATGTTGAATACCATTGGCCTCGCAGAAGGACTGAAATTCTGCGGACATGAATTGTGGGCCATTGTCGGAAACAATAGTCTGCGGAAGACCTTCAATGCAAAAGATAGCAGACAAGGCTTGGATCGTGGCAGAAGACGTCATGGAAGACATCCGGACAACAAAAGGAAAATTACTGAAAGCATCGACCACAACCAACCATCGAGCATTCCAGAATGGACCAGCAAAATCGATGTGCAAGCGTTGCCAAGGGGAAGTGGCTTTCGGCCATGCAAAGAATTGCCGCGGCGGTGCGGATTGCTGTTCGGCACACGCCACGCAAGAGGAGCACATATTCGTAATCACAGCATCGATTCCGAACCAAGTACAGTGCTGACGAGCAAGTTGTTTCGTACGCACTATACCCCAATGTCCTTGGTGAAGAAGCTTTAAGACAGAGGACTGTAACGAACGTGGGACCACGACTCTGGATTGATCATTATCGGAACGCAACAACAAAACACCACGTCGTACAAAAAGTCTCTCCTTGTGAGCAAAAAAACGACGAACCAAAGGATCCTCGATCCGCGACTTTGACAAGGGCCATTGCGTAGCAACAAAACGCAAAACAGTAGCAAGGACCGGGTCAGCAGCTGTGGCTGTAGCTACCCGACGAAAATCAATCGGAAACGATTCGACCACGTCATCGGTTTCCGAATCAATGAACATGCAAGCAAGTTCGGAAGAATCGAATGCTTTATCCGCAGCAACAGGCAAACGGGACAACGCATCAGCGTTTCCGTGTTTAGCAGTGGACCGATACAAGATATCGTAGCGGTACTGCGAGAGAAAAAGTGACCAGCGAATGAATTTCTGCGCTGTACGTGGAGGTACAGGCTTGGTCGGATGAAAAAGCAATGTCAACGGTTTGTGGTCCGTGATGATTGTAAAAAGACGACCATACAAGAAATCGTGAAACTTTGTAACACCAAACACGAGAGCTAAAGCTTCTTTCTCTATCTGTGAATAATTTCTTTGCGCAGAGGAGAGCAATTTTGACGCAAAGGCAATAGGGCGATCATGCGAGCCATCTTTGTGCGCAAGCACAGCACTGATCCCGAAATCCGATGCATCGACCATCAACAAAAGGGGTTTTCGGGGATCGAATGGCGTAAGGCAAGTATTTGAAAGTAACGCCGATTTCAACTGGCGAAAGGCGCGGTCGCATTCCGTCGTCCAGACGAACGGAACACCTTTACGGCGTAAGCGATGAAGCGGAGCTGAAATGGAAGAAGCGCGCGGCACAAACTTTGCATAATAATTAATTTTACCCAACACACTCTGTAGCTGTTTCAAGTTCCGCGGTGCAGGTAAATCCTGTATGGCACGGAGGTGCTCTGGACTCGGATGTATACCTTGGGCATTTATGACATGCCCCAGGTAGGGTAAGTCACGAGCAAAAAACACACATTTGTCCTTCCTCAAGCGAAGACCATTCTGACGCAAGACCTGAAATAATGTTCGGAGATTTTGCAAATGTTCGGCTTCTGTCTTTCCTGAGATCACAATATCGTCCAGATAGTTCGCAGCAGTAGGGACCGATGCACACACAGTTTGTAAATATTGCTGAAACAAAGCAGGGGCGGATGCACACCCGAACGGTAGTCTTTTGAAGCGATATAAGCCAAGATGCGTGTTAACCACTAAGACGCGCTGGGATTCTTCGTCCACAGGTATGTGCAAGTACGCATCTGCTAGGTCCAATTTGGAAAAATATTTTCCCGGGCACAGTTTGTCAAAAAGATCTTCCGGGCGGGGCAAAGGAAAAGTGGCAGTCACAAGTTGTGGATTCACTGTTGCCTTGAAGTCCACACAAAGTCTCAGTTTACCGGAAGGTTTTGGCAAAATTACTAAGGGTGAGGCCCAGAGAGAAGCCTGCACACGTTCAATTACACCTTGAGATTCTAAATCGGCTAATGTTCTGGCGACCTCATCACGCAATGCGTGGGGAACATTGCGCGCTCTGAAAAATTTCGGTTGCGCGTTTTCTTGCAGTTCCAAATGCACTTCATAGTTCTTAGCGCAACCAAGGCCCGGTGCAAAAATGTCTGCAAATTCTTCACAAAGACTAGAAACACTGGCGGAAGGCACAGTCTGATTCACTGATAGGACCTGATTTACTATAGACAAATTAAACAATTGAAATAAATCTAAACCAAACAAGTTCACTGCAGAAGTAGAACGAAGAACGTAAAATGATACAAGTTTTGTCCGTCCCATGTATGTGGCAAGAAGGCTGCACTGTCCTAACACAGGTATATGCTGTCCAGAGTAACTATGTAACTTAACATTTGCGGCACGCAATGGCGGTTTGCCCAGTTGTTTGTACGTGTCATGATTGAGCAATGAAACTGCAGCTCCGGTATCGAGCTGGAAGGGTATCACTTTGCCTTCAAAGTCTAAGTCCACAAAAAGTTTATTGTCCTGCTGACGACAAGAGCGACTGTCACGTGCAATTTGAACTGATACAGGTACAGAAGCACTTGCGACTTTACGGGATTTTCGGCGATGTCGACGCACTCTGTTTGTGGGACTAACACAGTCACTGTTAGCTAAAGTGTCACTGGACGGGTGGGAATGAACTACATGAATGTCCATGGGCGAAGGTCCACGAGCCTGATTATCCTGGGTTCGATTCCGGCGCGAAGCAAAGGGCCTGGAATTATTGTGATTGTCTGATCTAAGCTTTTTCTGGCAAACACTTTGAACATGTCCTTTCTTTTGACAGTAAAAGCAAATAGCTTGGCGTGACGGGCAATTGTCACGCGAATGTCTAGCTGCACACCGCGGGCATGATTTCACTGCATTTGCTTGCTTACGCGGCGCACGTGTTTGCAAGGTAGGCTGCCGCTGCTGTGACGGGCGCGAGGGCCGCCTAGCGTCCCGTGCAGCGGGCCCGGCGGGCCCGTTAATGTGACACACTGCTGGCGAAGTTTCAAAAGATGCCTGAGCAAAGTCAAGTGTGTCTTGCCTATCCAATATGTCTATCACTTGTTGAAGGGAGGGATTAACGAGTTTCAAAATCTGTTCCCGTATGCGAACATCAGAAACGTTCTGTGCTATTGCATCACGCACCATAGTATCTGAATAAGGAAGGCCACAGTCACATTCAAAGGCACACTCCCTAGTAAGTCCTTGCAAAGTTGCAACCCACTCCCTATTAGTCTGACCGGCCGTACGTTTTGTACGAAAGAACATATACCTTTTTGCAACTACATTAACTGTTTCCTTGAAATAGGCATCTAAAGCAGACAAAATTTCTTCATAGGTCAGAGTTGCTACGTCGCGTCGGGGAAACAATTTCACTATCACACGGTAGGTGCACACACCGACACAAGAAAGCAAAAACGGCTGCCGCTCATTACCTTGAATTCTGTAGGCTGTTAGATGAAACTGGAACTGGCGGGACCATTCTTGCCAGGACTCCAAGGATGAGTCAAAATGACGGAAGGGCGGTGCAATGGCGTGTTGTGGCTGCGGTAGCGATGAAGCGGCGGCTGCCGCATCGCGTTGCAGCACACGTTGACCCTGGACAAGCTGTCCCAGGGCATCCAATAACGCCTGCGACTGCTGATTCTGCAAGCGAAAAAATTCGGACAGTACATCCGGAGATTGTGGCGAAGCCATGACACAAACGAATTAATACAAACTCTTTTTCTCGTCGCCAATAATGTTGTGTCTAGACCATACAGCCCAGACACAATGCTGTAGCCGATAGGGCACGCAAGGCTAACGCAGACGGGCGTGAAGTCTGGAACATGAGACTTATAAATGCACTAAAGAAAAATACGTAGCCTTTTTAATACTTAACTTTATTCTCTTGTTGGAATACATCTCTCCTGCATACTCGTAAGCTATTGGCACTGATACAAATGGCGCCTTGCTAGGTGGTCGCCATTTAACTTAGCAGAGGGCTATTCTACTGTCTATCTCTCGGCAAATGAGAGCAAGGCTTAGCACGTCCAATCGCTAGCTATGTTGTCCATACAACTGGGGACGAGGTCTCCTCAGTCTCTCGAGACCTGCCTTGTGGTGGCGCTAGGTTTGCGATCCCACAGTGGCGACACGCGGGTCCGACATGTACTACAGGACCGCGGCCGATTTAAGTTACCACCTAGCAAGTGTGGTGTCTAGCGGTGACACCACACTTTCCATGTGAGAAACTCTTGTTGATTACAACTAGAATCACCAGTAAAAGTAGGTGTAAAGCTTCAGGAATGAATTCTTTCCTGCATTTTTTGTTCTACAAAGTCTTTCAATTATTCCTGCAGTCCACCCCCGGTAGCTGAGTGATCAGTGTGACAGAATGTCAATCCTAAGGGCCTGAGTTTGATTCCCGGATGTGTCAGAGATTTTCTATGCTCAGGGACTGGGTATTGTGTTGTCCTAATCATCATCATATCATCCCCATCGACGCACAGGTCGTCGAAGTGGTGTCAGATTGAAATACTTGCACCTGGCGAACAGTCTACCCAACGGGAGGCCCTAGTCACAAGACATTTATTATTTTAAAATCATTCCTGCAAAGTATATAAGGTAGTATGAGGACTCAAAATTTCATTATTTCTACAGAGATAGTTCAGTAGCCATGTATGGGAATTCAGGAATCAGTTGTGCCCATGTAGAATTTTCTTTTTCTGAACAATGTGTTCTACACAATCTTCCAAGTTCTTTCATCACTCATCCACAAGGGTTGGACTGCAGGTGGTGTCTTGATATAGCTGCATGTCTCACTCTTTCCATGTGAGAAACTCTTGTTGATTACAAATAGACTCACCAGTAAAAGTAGGTGTAAAGCTTGAGGAATGAATCCTTTCCTGCACTTTTTGTGCTACAAAGTCTTGCAATCATTCCTGCAAAGTAGATAAGGTAGTATGAGGACTCAAAATTTCATTGGATTCCCTACCTTGTTCGAGTATAACTGCCCTTTCTTTAGTATCTGAGATTTCCTTGATTACTGTTTTGTAACTCATGGGTAAATCAGTGATTACATTTTCTAAAGTAGAAATTTTACTTCTCTGTGTTGTTATTAGACTTAGTATTTCCTCTTGTTTTGTATTAGTACCCTCACATTGCATTTTAAATGCAGCTAATACTGCATTAATTCTATTCCCTTGTGCGTTTGCAACTTCCTCTAATATTTTAGACATTTCGTCTTAAAATTTAGCAAATAAATCTGTCATATCTATTTCGTATATCTTGGGGTGCCATTTTACATGTGGTGATGGTGTCGAATATTACAAAAATTGTAACTGAGTGTTTCACTACTTAGAAATTGTCATAAATTTTATAATTTTAAATATAGTTCACCTATGTCACTCCTTAACAATGTCTACTACAACCAAATCACAAAATTTTGTCACAAATTTACAAGTAATGCAGTTCATCAGATATGACTGCATGCTGCGATGAACCACAGCTAACCTGCTGGCACACTGCAGACAAGTCACATCATTCAGCTGTAGTGAGCTGTTGCTGGAACTGCTGTGATGTGGCCGGTGACATGTAACTGTGTGGTTTCATAAACTGTGTGCTAAGTTTAACTGCTCCAACAAGGTCCACCACCAGCTGCTATAACATTGGTAATCTTCTTCTCTGAGCCTGATGTAAACTCCTCCATATTACAGCTTGTACTGTTTGTACATGACTCATGTCTACACTCTCATAAACACACACAATAATGTAATTTGTATCCTCCAGTTATCCAGGAATTTCTTCTTTTTCTCTCTAACACAAACACAAACATCTTCTTCTTTAAAATTTTAATAATTTGAGTGCATCTGTATAATGTATGCAATGCTAGATGTTCAATTGTTGACTCTTGTTGTTCTTGACAGTGACATATATTCTCAAATATTTTCATGAGATTTTTCTTTAAAACCTTCTTTTTGCCTCTTTTTGGATGCCTTATCATCACATCCTTCACCAAGGTCACCAAATGGAATGTTTTGTGGCTTATTTTCCTACTGGGGTTGATAGGAATGGGCTGTTGAAACAGTCCAGTAGTCACCTGCAGCTTGTGTATATTACTGCATTTTCAAATTCTCTTATGTTTTCTGTCAGTGGCTGTACACTGTCATTGTTAAATTCTTCTAATCGACTGACTACATAGGTGCAAAATTCCGGCTAGATGTTTGCATGAGTGCATTTCACAAGAGACTGAATAATTCTTCCAATAAAACCTTAACATCAATTGTCTTTTTGGTCATGATTTCTTTGATGTCATGGAGGTCTGGTGTGCTCCATGCCCTTCATTCATGGCCTCACAGAGCAAACGACTGCATCCAGCAGATAGAACAGACAATCTGCGGCTCTCATCACCGAAAGCACAGGACCGGTACAACTGCAATCTGTACATACTGTCAAAAACCACTTGAAAGTATGGTGCTTCCTACTTACTAACTACCTTAACCTATGAACATCTTTTGTCAGCGAGTGGATATCAGGGATGAGTAAACTCTCATTCTGTCAATGACATGTTACAGCTCAACTTGTATCCCTTATCCTATATCATTTTGTGCACAATAATATCTGCATCTATGTCCATACTCTCCAAGCCACTGTGAAGTATACAACACATAAAGGCTTTATCCCATTCTATTGTGAAGGCATGTTGGAAGGCTGGCTGCTTAAATGCCTCAATGTATGCATAATTAGTCTAATCTGATATTCATGGTCCCTGTGGGAGTGATGCATTAGGGGCTATAGTATACATTCATGTCATATTGTAATAACATATATTGTTATTGCATGGAAATTCTGTAATAATAATAAAAAAAAGAACTAGAAAAGGCAACCACTTATAATAATTGATAGTGGCACTTAGACACATGTAACAGTGCCTGGACTTAATTAACTTCCTGCTGTGTAGGTTATTACTCTCAAACACACATACACTGAAACAAAATCACTCACCAATTCTCAACGGCGATGGTGGGTACACCAAAGTTAAGCACCATCAAATGTGGGCAGAACTTGAGTGGGTGACGATCTGGGTATGTTGCGTGGTATTGACAAGTTTTGCTTTGTGTTTATGGCAGAGGGACAATAGGGGTGGTGCCATAAAATCACTGATCACCAGTCTTTGTGCCATGTCCTGAATTAAATTCAAAATCTCTCCACACTGTCTCATGAAATGATGGCATGAAACACTGTCTATGAAGATCTATCCATGAGATGGGGATGTTAAGCTGCCTGGCCCCCTTCACGCTGTTTGAGAGGATTTAACATACACATCTTTCTTACTTCACAAAGGAAAGGAGCCTGGCAATAGGGGAAACATTTCTAATTAGGCAACTGGACCTACATTCATGTTTTACTCGTCCAGTCATTCATTTGTTCACACATTGTGTTTTGTAAACCCATGTGAAAATTCAACTTATACATCAACAAGCAGAAACAGTCACTGCAGGCAACTTCTGTAGAGTATGCTAACAACAAACTGTGAATAATAATTACACGAGTTACTTCTAGACTATTTATGTGTGTGTAGGTATAATGGGCAGCAACAAGCAAATATTTAGCACTTGTCTAACTGTACTTATATCAGAGACCTTTGTAGCTGATTATGTTCTCTAAAAGTCAGATAGCTACAAGAGACCCTGCTGTTCTGTATCAAAGCCAACACTTTATCAATATTGGAAAAGTTACAAAACTGTTTAATAACAGTGTTAACATTCCTGAGTCCAAATATTCAGATCAAGTCACTGATAAAAGTATTCTTTTATTTTGGTTTTGAGTATCTGGGGATCTCCTGTTTCCTGTCTGATGTCTACCAGCAATCATAATATAAATCTCAATTCTTAACCCTAGGCAGTAATGTGTAGTCAGTACGATTTTTTTATTTTTATTTATTTATTTTTTGTGATTGTAATATTTCACAGTTCATGGTAAAGTTGCTGTTCAGAGCTAACCAAAATAGGAAGAATGAGTATTTCTTGACTTTTGAGGAGCCTTTCACTTAGTACCATACCAGTATTTATTAACAAAAGTATGACCACATGGGCTATCAAAGAAACAGCAGCTTGTGCATAATATGAGGGTTGAATGAAAAGTAATGACTTCACCTCCATTAATTTAGTTTGTATGGGAATATTTTAATAAATCAATTGCAGAAATAGTCCTGAGAATGTGATCTTTAATTACCAATATTCACTTTTCCACATAATCACCACCCAATTGGAATCATTTATGCCAATGATGAACAAGTTTTCTGAAGCCATCACAGAAGAAGTGGACAATCTGTTTCCACAACCACAGTCTCACAGTTCTCTCAACGTCTTCATCAGAAGCATTATGATGTCCCCGCAGATCATCTTTCATTATCGGGAACAGATGGAAGTCAGACAGAGCTAAATCTGAACTGTATGGAGGATGCCATATGGTGGTGAGATTCAGTCTCTGAAGTTCTGCTATGGTGGTACCTGAAGTATGTGGTTTGGCATTGTCATGCTGCAGGAAAAAAACATTTCCCCATTCCTTTCGGACCCTTGTTAGCCTTTGTTTCAGTGTGCGCAGCATTGTGATGTAACACTCTGAATATGTTGGTGTCCTATGAACGAGGAAATCAACATGGATAACACCATCTGCATCCCAGAACACTGTGGCCATGATTTTTCCAGCTGAGGGCTGGATCTTGAATTTCTTTTTCTGGTGCGAGTCTTTGTGTCGATATTCCATAGACTGACGTTTCATCTCTGGGTCGTAATGGTGTACCCAAGTTTCGTCTCCTGTCATAATTGAATGGAGAAAGGTGTCACCTTCATTCTTGTAACAGGAGAGGAGTTCCTCTCAAATTTCAAGTCTGTGTGCTTTCATTTCCAGAGTCAGCATCCGGGGTACCCATTGCGCACAGATCTTCTGATAGCCAAGCAAAGCAATAATGTGACCCACACATTCTTGTGTGATGCCAATTGTGCTTGCAGTTTCTCTCTGAGTGATACAACGATTGTCCTGAATCAGTCTGTCAACATTTTGCTTGTGAAACTCTTTGGTTGCTGTCACAGGCCGTCCAGCTCTTTGTTTGTCATGCAGCTCAGATGTTCCCTCCTCAACATCTTTAAACTTACATGCCTAACAATGCCCAGTACTCACATCAACACAATCACCATAAACTGCTTTCGTTCTCTGATGACTCTCCTTTGGGATGACACCTTCTGCTGACAAAAGTTCAATGACTGCACGTTGCTTAAATCGCATTTACTGACTGCCTGCGCAGGGTTCCATACTTTACACTGTAACAACACAACCACTCAATGCTAAGGCTTCCCACCAACTGGAGCTCTAGAGAAGAGGCTAAGTAACAAGCCAGTACCTGCCACTTATCAATGCTGCCAACTGTTGAAGAGCTACGAAGGTGGATACATTACTTTTCAGTCAACCTTCGTATGTTTAAAACAAGGAAGAGATCCATAGATAGACTTCTAATGGTTTCGGCGACAAGAGAAGTTGTGCAAAGCTGGATTGTGAACTTCACACTTCTCTTACTACAGTTGACTTACTTGAAACTTTTAGCTGATCCTCTTCTCTGGATATGTGGCTGCATTGATCTCCACAAATTCTTCTCTGAAGAAATAATGCTGGTTAGAAGATCCAACAAATATTCTTTCTCTCTCTCACTAGCAATAACTCTGTAACCTCATACGTTCAGTTCAGTTCAGGTATATTTTCATCTCCACAAGTTTCACATAAAGATACAGATTCTTGTAAGTCAACTACGATGACACCCGTTAGATACAATTACACATAATCACAATTGCCTGGTTTTAACAACCAAATAATTTATAGACACCCCCTGCATGTTGCTTCATTCAGAGCTAAGATATGAAGCAAGTTAAAAGTCTATAGTCAAAATTTTTTTTCCATTCACTAACACAGGAAAGAGTAGTATTTAATTATACCATATCCTCTCCTGCAGCATCTGTGGCGTACGCTTGTCTGGTGCAGCTCCTGTCTTCCCATGATAAATGTCAATCCTGCACACACAGACATGTGTTGTGCAGTAAATAGGTTCTCTCTTACACTTATCTTTAAAATATCTCGTGTTCAAGGCGGAAAAAGGTTGAGTGGTTCCAGAATTTACATGTGAATTGTATAAGTGCTACATATCCCCCTCCTCAGATTGAACGCGCGGTATTTCATACATAACCATTATGTACATTAATAATGTACCTAGTAACAATCCACATTCCAAAAGTAATCATTTACTGCACAAATTTATATACACAATTTCATTCTTTTTTTTTCTTTTTTATAAATCTTTGTTGTCTTCCCACTAATTCTTTATTCTACTTTGTTTTTAGGACATAAGCCTCTATTTATGATTTCATTCCACATTACTCTTACTTATAAATGGTGAGGACTTTCTTTTCAGCTCCAATCGTAAATTCCAGGTGTCATGGAAATTTAAATATTTCATCCTGTGTTCAGATTTTTTGTATGATTTTTCTTCAGTACCAACTACTATCATTATTCATAGTAGTTTGTATTCTGGAGGAACACTGGGCAAATGAAAGGGTTCTTTCCGACACTCATAAAATATAATAATGTTAGCGGTATATAGAATTCAAACTTACCAGAATAATCCCTATAAAATATGTGACTTCTGTCATGATGCTGTCCATTTCCCCTTTTGGAACAGTACCTACGAGGTGTGGCTAGAAAAAAACCGGACTAGTACTGGTGAAACAATAAAACGAATGCAATAAGGCTGAAAGTCGCGTGGCCTGTCACGTGACTCTCGCTCCGCCTACTGCTCGAGTTTCATCTGCCTCCTGCACTCAGTCTGCCCATGGCGTCTGTTTTAAGTAGTTGACGTTTTGTCTGTGCATCGGAAAATGTTGAGTGTACAGAAAGAACAGCGTGTTAACATGAAATTTTGTTTCAAACTAGGAAAATCTGCAAGTGAAACGTTTGTAATGTTACAACAAGTGTACGGCGATGATTGTTTATCGCGAACACAAGTGTTTGAGTGGTTTAAATGATTTAAAGATGGCCGCGAAGACACCAGTGATGACACTCGCACTGGCAGACCATTGTCAGCAAAAACTGATGCAAACATTGAAAAAATCGGTAAACTTGTTGGACAAGATCGCCGTTTAACAATCAGAGCAGTGTCTGAGTTAACGGTTGACAAGGAAAGTGTCGAACAAGTTTACCGATTTTTTTCAATGTTTGCATCAGTTTTTGCTGCTGACAATGGTCTGCCAGTGCGAGTGTCATCACTGGTGTCTTCGCGGCCATCTTTAAATCGTTTAAACCACTCAAACACTTGTGTTCGCGATAAACAATCATCGCCGTACACTTGTTGTAACATTACAAACGTTTCACTTGCAGATTTTCCTAGTTTGAAACAAAATTTCATGTTAACACGCTGTTCTTTCTGTACACTCAACATTTTCCGATGCACAGACAAAACGTCAACTACTTAAAACAGACGCCACGGGCAGACTGAGTGCAGGAGGCAGATGAAACTCGAGCAGTAGGCGGAGCGAGAGTCACGTGACAGGCCACGCGACTTTCAGCCTCATTGCATTCGTTTTATTGTTTCACCAGTACTAGTCCGGTTTTTTTCTAGCCACACCTCGTATACCTTACATATGGGTTGAGGCTATGAGTACACTCCCTCCTTCCATTTCGGTAGGTATGCACCTCTTGATTCCTATTTCCCTATGGTACAGGTCAGTCCCCTTGTTAGTGCCCCTGTCCACATAGTACAGGTCAGCATTTCTTAGGTCTGCCTATCTGCCTTTTATATTCAATAAATGCTGTGTGTGCTCCCCCTTATCCTATATGAGCAGGCCTCATGGTGCATTTCCCTTAGTATACATCTTTGTGTTTACCATAATGAAATGTCTTTTGGTAAAGGTACATATCTATTTTACACCTCAACTCCACTGCTTGATACTTCATTTAATCCCCAGAGTCCTCCCCTACTTTTCAACTTATACATACTTGGTATATACTTTGTCTCTATACACCATTCAATATATAATATGTTTACTTAGGTTATAAGAGTACCACTATCCTACAAATCATCAGAATATTTGTTAGACTGACATTCCTTAATAATTACCCCAATTGATTTCTCTTTGGCTGATGTTCTTTTTCTTACTCACACCTCCTTCTTATGTATACTCGGAAATTGTTACAGTTCTTATATATGATATTGAATCATCATAGTTCTTATATGTATACATATTTTCCACTATATACATGCAATGCAGAGCCTTCACAATAAACAGTAATGTGTGTATGTACAATGCAGAACCATCACAATAAACGACAGTGTGTTCACCCTTTCCCAGGGTACACATTCCCTTCCCCCTACAACGTTTGACGGTTCTCCCCTTTTGATGTGTAAGATCATTGTTTGTGTAATCGTAATTTTTTGTGTTTATGTGTAAGTGTGTTTGTGTAGCCTGATTCTTTGGCCTACTTATATAAAATAAGTTGTAGGTTATTGGAAACCACAGAAAATAAGAAGGACTTTAGTGATAGAAGTTGTGAATATGGAAAGAGGGAAAGGTAGACCAGTACTCAGATGAGAAGTAAGAAAGGAAAAAGTAGAAATGGTTGCTAAGATCAAAGAAGAGAAAGAAGATAGCCACAAAGACAGGAAACCCTTCCCAGCCCCCTTCCCCAGGATCCCTACTTTGCCAGTACTTGTGTGAGAAGCCGGAGGAGGTATGGTGCTAAATGTCTCCTATAGAATGGACATTCTCACCTTGACTCACCTTCACCCTTGAAATCTTAGCAAACCCTATGGAACAGCAAATGGTGAAGAATCAGTCACACTTGTTTGCGAGGGTCATTTGGAAGGTGTGGTGTGTTCTATGTTAGCCCTGTTTGTACATACAGTACCCACCCCTTCCAAAAAGTAATGTAAACTCTCCCCTACACATCACATCTCATAAAGGTAAAATTATGTATCATGTTATCTCATGTTATCACAATTGTGTAATGATTTGAACAAAATCCCATTTTCTATTAATCTAATATTCTTTGCAGTTTATTAATCTGCACCCAGGTTTGCATAGACCAATGGGATAAGAGACTACTTTCTAAGAATAGCTTAGGCAAATATAAGACCTAACTATATTCTGTCTGGCTAGGCAAAAATAAGACCTAAATATTCGCAGATGGTGGGAAAAACTGGCTGGATAGGCATTACAATTGAGACCACCACTGACTAGAGTGGAGCACAAAGGTGACTTAAATACTTATTGGACAAGATCCTCTAACAACCAAGTACTGAGAACACAAACTGTTCTGGACGTCATTGCAGATATATCAAATTTAAATCCAACTGCTTTTAATGAGCATATTATGAAACCAGTAATAGGTGCTTCAGTCCTGACTCAATATAACAACAAAATTTATTGAGTTGATGACACAGCAATCGACAGAAGCCCATGTGACACATTTTAGACAACCAGTGGTGATACGATCACTTATTGCTATTACTACAAGAAGCAGTATGGCTTGCAGCAGCCATTGCTTGTCAGCCAAGTAAAGAAAAGGATGCAGAATCAAGAGAAAACTGAACAGCTTATATGTCTCATACCTGAGTTGTACTTCATGACTGGACTTACTGATGAAATGAAAAATGATTTTAGAGTGATGAAAGATATTGCAACATACCTATGTGTAACACCAAATCAAAGACAGGCATTGGCTGTTGTTATCACACTTCCACATGGGTATGTTTCTCTAAAGGTGGATAATAGGATAGTATAAGAATTCAAGAATAGATTACAGGATAGTTTAAGATTTGAAGGGAATTTGGTACAGGAAAAAATAGCACAGAAGAAACACTGAAAACAACTCAGGATCCAACGGTCATCAGTCCGCCTGTTAACACAGAACATTAATGTCCCTGGGGGATACAAGTTTCCTGGGTGCTTGCTGACCAATACTTCTCCTTAAACTTTTTCTGTAAATCTTCCCAAGACGAAAAATTCTCTTTGTTCACTGTGCCCCACTCTGAAGCTTCTGCTGAAAGGTACCCCACTGCAAATTCAATATATTTTGAATCTTCCCAGTTTTTCAGCGAGGCTTGATTAAACCATTTGAGAAAATGAGTAGGATATTCTTCCCCATCTGGCTTAAACTTTCGAAACTGTCTGGATAATCCAGAATTTGTGACCCATTGTAGGTCAGTCATTACCTCACTGGTTAACACCATGTTAGGAGAAGTCACCTTCTTGTCTACCGTATCCTAGATAAATTTGAATTCTTTCCATAAATAATCTATGTGTCTCTTAGAATTATTAAGTTCTGAAGCTAAATTTGAAGAAACGTTGTCAGGAGTTAGCCTCACCCTCTCTGCAACTTTTCAGTCCATTATTTCCTCTACCTGTTCCTTCAGATTACTTACATTTAATATGTCTGAAGTGCCTAGTTTCTCATTAACATTTTGTTCCACATCATCTACTCGAATGCTCATGCCTACAATTTGCGATTGGACCATAGGTATTAATTTATCCTATTTGTCCAAACTCTCTTTTAAGGCGTGCAACTTATGCTTTACAGCACCAAAGGTAACATTGAATACGCTTTGAAATGATCCTAACTTTTCGCTAAGTTCAGTTTCTATATTATTACATTTATCTTCAATGTCAAATTCTAGTTTTTTAGCCAAGTCCTGAAATTGGTTGTTCTGTGTCTGACTAATGTCAGTAAACAGTTGGTTTACATGGATAGTCAGGGAATTACAAAATTCATTCTTTATATCTAATTGCAAACTCTCCACTTTATCACTTAAGGCATTAAACTTAGAATTTAAAACCTCACCCTGTGCTTCTAGTTTTTCACTTAAAGTAGCACTTAGTTCCTTTCTTATGGCAGCTGAATCTGCCTCCTGTTCATCTAATCTATCATTTAACTGAGTATTTACTGAATCTTACTTAAGACTTAGTTCTTGTCTTAAATTAACTGAATTTGCACTCTGAGCATCTAATCTAGAATTTAATTGTAAATTCTGAGCTACTAGATTTTTACTTAAAGTAGTAATCTGGGCGTTTTGAGCTTTGATTAACTTCACTACTGCAGACCCGTCTGGCATTTCCCTAGTCACCCTAATAGCTGTGGCCGGTTCTGCTAGTTGCTGTTCTTGATCCATATTCTTTCTACTTTTGGATCGAGTTATCATTAAAAAAAATTCACCTCTTAGTATAACAATAACAGTCTATTATTGAACAGTGTCCTTAACTTCACACTCAATTAATTGTCTTTCGCTCACCCGGCATAGAGTTGTAGGCTGCGTTGGTGAGCAGGTGTGGAATCAGTGCACAGTCGCTGGCAGTGTGAAACGTTGGTTTCAGTTTCGTGTCAGTGAACGGATTTGTAGTCAGCACCAATGAGCAGCAGCAGGTGTCACTGGCGTCAGTAGCTGATTATAGAGTCCACGCCCCCGCAATGTGTGTGAGGGCTACTACTCCCCACACTGGATCTTCGTCATCGAATAGTTCTCGTCGTAACTCTTCTTAGTCTAAACTGTTGAAATTTTCCTTGTGTCTTTTCTTGTATGATATTTATTAATTTTCACTCCTTTTTGCCATTTATGCAGAATCCAACTCTGTGAACCATTTCCCTGTCTTGTTATTAATGGTTGCTACAGCAACTCACAGTATCCTTTTATCTTGACTTCATTTCGAAATTGCTCTTTCTTTGAGTCCTGTCACAGTTGCCATGTTCTAACAGTTTCAGTGACAAGAGAAGTGGTGAAAAACTGGATTGTGAACTCCACACTTCTCTTACTACAGTGGACTTACTTGAAACTTTTAGCCGATCCTCTTCTCTGGATATGCGGCTGCGTCAGTCTCCACAACTTATTCTCCAAAGAAATAATGCTGGTTAGAAGAACTAACAAATACTCTCTCTCTCTCTCTCTCACTAGAAATAATTTAGTAACCTCACACATTCAGTTCAGTTCAGGTATATTTTCATCTCCACAAGTTTCGCATACAGATACAATTTCTTGTATGATGACACCCATTAGATACAATTAAACATAATCACAATTGCCTGGTTTTAACAACCAAATAATTTATAGACATCCCCTGTGCCTTGCTTCATACAGAAGTAAGATATAAAGTAAGTTAAAAGTCTATAGTCAAAAGTTCATTTTTTCTTACAACAATCACATTCACAAACACAGCAAAGAGTAGCATTTAATTACTCCGTGTCCTCTCCTACAGCATCTGTGGCATCCACTCGTCTGACACAGCTCCTTTCTTCCCATGATAAATGTCAATTGTGCACACACAGACATGTGTTGCACAGTAAATAGGCTCTCTCTCACACTTATCTTTAAAATATCACATGTTCAAGGTGCCGAAAGGTCGAGTGGTTCCAGAATTTACGTGTAAATTCTTGAAGCACTACAGACTCTGAATGAAATATGTGTGACTGACAAGAGGGCGATGCATGAAGCCTTCAATAACAACCATAGCAGTGCGATATCAAAAGATCTCTTAAAAAATTCAAAGAAATTCTGGCCATATGTAAAGACTGTCAGTGGCACCAAAGTTAGTGTACAGATACTCTCAGATGACACAAGGTGTGAAACTGATAGTAGCAAAGCAAAAACCAAAATACGAACTACGTTTTCAAGTTTTTCTTTGTGAAGGATGATACAGATTTACTGGCCCAGTTTACATCTTGCACCACTGCAATCTGGTATATTGTGATTAACAAAGGGCTAACTAAGCTGCAAATACTGAATAGAATATCAAGGAGATTCCATTGGGCCCTAGGACTTTACTCAGTTTCGGGAATTTTAGATTTTAACATGGGTCCAACTACCCTAAGAAATTTTGTAAAATGGGAATTCCAAATGATTTCTAAATATTCTCCTTTCTAGAATGACAGCATTTTCACAATATCCTATCAATGAACCAAAGTCTACCACCTGCCATACCTACTGCTGAGCCTATGAGAACACTGTATTTCATCTTCCTAAAAATTCTTCAACCAGGTATATGTATGAGTTGACTGATTCAGATGGTGGTAATCCACTGATGTTCTAATCATAGGATTCTACTATTATGAATTTTGTGGAGTACACAATTTTACATTTATGTATGTTTAAAGCAAGTTTCCTATTTTTGCATTTCTTTGAAATATAATCAAGATCTGCCTAGATATTTATGCAGTGTTTCTCAGATAATACTTCATTCTACATAACTGCATCATCTGCAAAATTTGTGGGGTTGCTTTTTATATTGCCTACATGGTCATTAATATGCAACATGCAGAGCAAAGGTACACACACACTTCCCTGAAGTCTGGCTGAAGATACTTTTACATCTGTCGATGACTCTCCACCCTAGGTAATGTGCTGCTGCTTCCTGACCAATAAATTACTAATCCAATCACAAATTTTGTTTTATACACCATATGATTATTCTTTTGATAATAACTTTTAGTGTGGTAATGAGTCAAATGCTTTTAAGAAGTCACGAAATACAGCATCTACCTGATTGCTGTGACTGTGGCATCCAGTGTATATCATGAGAGAAATGCGAGCTGGATTCACATGACTGATTCTTTTAGAACGCATGTTGGAGGAAGTCATTGTGCTGAGCTACTTTATTATATTTGAGCTCAGAATATATTCTAAGATTCTGTTACAGATTGATGTCTATGATATTGGACAGTATCTTTTTGGATCACATCTACAACCTTTGTAGACATGTGTGACCTGTGATTTCTTTCAACTCTGTGGCACAGTTTTTTATTTGAGGGATCTGTGGTATATTATGATAAACTGAAGGTTTATTAAACACAAAATCTATACAGAATCTGACAGGGATCCAGTTTTAGCAATTTCAGGTGTTTCTCAATGCCACTGATACACGTATCTGTTACATGTGTGACCTGTGCTTTCTTCCAACTACAGAACAAAGTTTTTTTTTTTTTAATTTGAGGGATATGTGGTATATTATGATAAACTGATGGCTTATTAACCACAAAATCTGTATAGAATCTGACAGGGATTCAGTTTTAGCAATAATCTGTTTCTCAATGCCACTGATACTCATAGCCGTATCATTCATAATATATGTCTGTGGAATGGAAAAATAGATACTCACATCATAGAGCAAGCATTGAGTCACAGACAGGAACAAAGAAAAAGAATGCTAGAAATATTCAGCTTTAGGACTAAGTCCCTCGACAGAGGTAGAAAACTCGTACACATTCACACAAGTACTACTCACAGCTACATGGCCTCTATTGTGTCTGTGTGCTGAGTTGGGCCTCAGCTTCCCACACCCAACAATGGCGAAGTGTGTGTGAGCTGTACTTTTGTAAATGTGAGAGACTTTTCTGCTCCTAATTTGCAGGTTTAGTCCTAAAGCTGAATAATTATAGCATTATTTTTCATTGTTGCTTTCTGCGACTTAACACCTGCTCTTCAAGGTGAGTAGCTAGTGATCCTTTCCATATTGTTATTCCATGCTGGACCTTCCACTGTTTGATAATATGTAAGTTTGATGTTCTCTTTCCTAGAAATTCAACTTGTTGTACCTTATTAGAAATGCAATGTACATTATGGGACATTATTTTAATTTTTTTTATCTTCTGACATGATGGATAATGTTGTGGCAGCAGCTCAGCAATTGCAGATTACACAGTAAATGGGCTGACATTTGTCCATGCACCCCCCCCCCCTCCCCCCCCCCCCAGGCAAAAGTACCATTAGGCCAAAGCGTGGCAACGCTGCAGTGTTGATGGGCACACAGGACACAAAGAGAGACACATGTGTTAGTTAGTCACTGTTACTCAGTGGAGGTACTCATCGTTCTGCGATCTCACCAGCCACGATCCACATGGGTCAAGCACAATGCTTGGTCCCCACTCTTGCTTATGCAAATTGAACAGCTGCCATCATCTAACTTTCTTGTGCCCACGAATTAAACAGCATGTGTGAGATGACAGAATATTT
Source organism: Schistocerca nitens (assembly GCF_023898315.1). Taxonomy (NCBI): domain Eukaryota; kingdom Metazoa; phylum Arthropoda; class Insecta; order Orthoptera; family Acrididae; genus Schistocerca; species Schistocerca nitens. The sequence continues at coordinate 390,892,412 of NC_064619.1, read as the reverse complement.
GCACGCTCTGTCAGACATGTGTCCATTGTCTTCCATGGTCATGAGTCTGTACTGCATGCTCAATCACTGAGAAGTGTATACCCTCAGGGATCAGTGGTCGAGCCATTCATCGCTATCATACGATCGCCCGTGCAGAAATTTCCAGTGTAATTATTATAACATTTTGGTGTATGTATATTACTGTGAATAAATGTGTTGTGCATAACCACAGGCATCTAATTAATATCACGCATGCCTAAAGCTTGAACTTAGTGCACAGGCCTGGGGATACGCTGGCCCGCAGTATCACAGGTCTGAAAGGAGCAAAGAACTATGCATTGCTCGCTTCAGTGGTGACCTCTTCATGGTCGTTTGGAAGCAAAAACATGTGGTTCTGGACTCAATCAGTGTGAGTGACCAGAAGTGATGAGCAGACTCACTTTTGAATGTTTCTGTGCTTGCCCTTAGTCTCATGTGGACATTATTTGGACCTCGAACATTTATTCTTTTTGTGTGTGCTTTCTTTGCGTGTGTCTCAGTACTCTTAGTGAGTCCCTTTTGTGTGAGAACTTAGTGCAGTAGGATAATGGCAACTATTGGGGATTTCCAAAGACAACTAGAAGAGCTGTTGGCGTGTAATCTGTTGCTGTAAAGTGAGCTGCAGGCACGGCCCACATGCATGGACTCAGCCCACCTGCAGCCAGCCCATGAAAATTTGCAAGTGCACCACCACCCTCCACCACTGCTGGGGCACTGATTAGGCTGGCTCCACTTTCAGCCCCGTGATCCATCCATGCGGTTTAGCCAAGTGGAGGCAGTTTTTCTAACTAACAATATCATATGCAACTTCACGAAATTTGAACATGTCATGAACCAGGATGAACAGAATTATGTGTCTGAAGTACAGGACATAATAACTGCCCTACTGATACAGTCCTCCTACAAGCAGCTTAAAGATGAGTTGATATGATGGATTTCATCATCTGAAGAGCAGCGAGTGCAGAAACTACTGCACCAACCAGAATGCAGTGACTGGATGTGTTCACAGTTCCTGCACCAGCTAAGGAGCCTAACACAACCCGACATGCTTCCAGATTTGCTGTTGCTCACTAATGGGTGTGCTGCCTCCCCACCAGAGTTTAACCAGTGATAGCTATGCAGACTGACATGCCAGCTAGATGACATAACGGACCTAGTAGAGAGGGTGCATGATGTGCTGGCAACAGCACCAACCACAGCATCTGCAGCCATCTGTGAGCCTTTACCCCCACCAGTCACCTTCAATTCTGCCTCCCCCAGCCCCAGCAATGGACACGGGCCTTCAGCACCTCCTGCAGAACTTGGCCACTAGATGGCAGCACTCAGCACACAGATCACACGGTTGACACACTGAAGGCAAGAGGGTAGCAGGCATTGCAGTCACAGCAGACCAGTCTATGGGTGGCATGACTTTTGAGGCCAGCACTGCAGCAACAGCCACTCTAATGGTACTCTGCTGACATTAGGGCAGAATCCGAGTGGCATCTGCAGGCACCACACCCATTTCGGCAGAGAAGCAACCAAATGCCACACCTTTTGCTCGCACCAAAATGATAGCTCCATGGTGAAAGGAATGACTCCTATTACCTGGACTCATGAAATGGAACAACGTTTTACTGTGTCTAAATGGTGCCTTGTCAAAGCAGTGCTGCTTGCTCATCAAATACACGATGCAGCATTAGGTGTCATTGTGGATGCCAGCCAGACCACTATCAGCACAGTGCTTCAACAATGTGCTGGGCTTCTTCTTGCAGAAGTTGTCAGCAGTGCAATGCTCTTGAGTGCATATGACTGTGAACTACTCACTGTGTATCAGATGGTGAAACACTGACATTCTTCAGTAGAAGCTCACCCCTCCATTATCGTCACTGTCCATAAATCTATAGCACACACTTTACGGACCAACAACACCAGCTGTTAATTGCACGAACTGCAGCAGTTGGAGTACTTGTCCCAGTTCACAACAGGCATCTAACATATTTCCGGGATGGATGATGTCATCACAAGCTGCTTGTCCCGGGATTGTAGTCATCTCCTTCCCAGTGAACTTTGAAGATGTTGCACAAGAACAGGAGGGTGACAGAGAACTGGACAGCTTCTGACAAGAGTCCTCCAGTGGCCTATGTCTAGGACTGGTGCCTATCCCTGGCTCATCCCAGAAGATTTTGTGCAATGTTACAAAAGGCATGCATTACCCTTTTATCCCAATAAAATTCTGTTGCAGTGTTTTCAACTCCATCCATGGAATGTCACATCCTAGGGTGAAAACCACAGTACTATTCATGGCAGCATGTTTCATCTGGCCTGGACTCTGGAAGAACTGTAGTCAGTGGACACATACCTGCATGGTGTGCGAGCATGCCAAAGTTGGGTGGCACACACACATGCCCATTGGCACCTTCCACTACATTACACACTGCTTCACACATGTCCATGCAGACATTGTAGGCTCACTTCCTCAATCCCAAGGCAAGTGCTATCTCCTTGCAATGGTGGACCACTTCGGCTGCTGGCCAGAGGCAACACCCATAACAGACATTGTAGTGCTTCGAGAATTTCCATGTAAATTCTAGAACCACTTGGCCTTCCTCCATCTCGAACCCCTTAATATTTTAAGTAGAAGTGTGAGAGAGATAAATCCGACCTACTGCGCATTGATGTTTATGTGTGCAGGTCTAAAAACAGTCACGAGCAAAATGTGGATGTGGCGGCCGAACGGCAACCAACAAGTACCTGCTGTACAATCCATATAGTTTCAGTGTATGTGTAGAGAAGAGCCTGTGCTATGTTTTACTGGTTTAGTGATTATGTGATGATTGTTAAGAACAAATGAAGAAATGAGATTAGATTTTTAAGTAATTCATGTGTTGGACTTGCTAGAAGCAAGACATGTTCATATTTTCTGGTGGGTATTAAACCAACCCTGTTATAAATGTATCTTAATAGAGTCTAATGTTTGACAACTTGGTTGACTTGAATGAGTTCAAATATTTCTATGAGAAATGGTGAATTTTTTTTTTTTTTGTGGAAGTTGAAATGTACCATGACAGCACTAAAAGTATTCCTCGAGTACTAAATCATTTCAAGAGTAGGGAAAGAGTCTGATAAATTCCCTTAACCAGCATTATTCTTTGGAGAAGAAGTCTTTGGAGATCGACATGGCCGGCTATCCAGAGAAGAAGATTGGCTCTGCGTACCAAGTAAGTCAACCTATGGGAGAGAGGTGGGAAGCTCACAAACCAGCTCCACATCGCATCTTGTCATCTAAAGCGTTAGAACATAACCACTGAGTTGGTTGCTACTGCTTTTGTTGACACCTGTGTGGCGCACTTCAGCTGCCGTAACTGTGTAACTATGGACCACAGTTGCTAGTTTGACTGTGTGCTGTTCAGACCCGTCATGTGACTGTGTGGCATGCAGCTACACATGACAAGCTATCACCCGACGTCTAATGGCAAGGTTGAATGGTTTCATCGCACGCTGAAACCGTCCCTGACGTGCCACAACACTGTGTGGATGGAAGCACTACCGCTAGTACTCCTCGGCCTGCAAGTGACACCAAAGGAAGAGATCAGTGTCTCACCTGCAGACTTCATCTGTGGTCAGTTGCTTGCCATCCCCAGAGAATTCATGGAGGAAGTACTGTTGCCACATGATGCCCTGGCCATGCTGCTAGCAGAGTGCCTCCACAATCACATGGCCAGCCTCCAACTGCACCCACTAACGTGGCAAAGCATTGGCAAAGCCTTTGTTCATGCAAACTTACAGCACTGCAGGCATGTGATGCTGCACACAGATGTGGTACAGCCACCCTACTCAGGACCGCACTGTTTAATTACGCACAGTGGGAAGATGGTTGGTTGGTTGGCCAGAGTCTCGATCAACAGGGCCAAACTGGTATACACCTTGAAAGAGCCCACCACCACACAATTCTTCAGCCCAGCAGAGGACTTGGCGGTGGACAATGCTCCACATGCAAAAGACCAGGAAGAGCCCACTCAAGCAGCTGCTGTCGACTCATGCACACCATCAGCTGTCACTGAGCATCCAGTGCACCTCAGCCTACCCCCACCCCACTCAGACAGCCATCTGGACCATGCCCCACACAGGTGCACCAGCCACCCTCATCACAGCAGCGAACAGAATACGTTACATGTGCTGGCCATCGTGTTCACTTCAAATGCCCATCCTGCATCATAATGACGTCATGTCTAACACAGCTGCCTACACACACACTGCCCACCACCTGCCATTGGGATGCTTTCTCCAACAAAACTCTAGTCCATATCCAGACACTGCTACCCATTTCACTGAATGTTTGCCCATTGCAGCTCATGGAACCACTGCTGCATCACTGTGCCTCCACCACATCGGGCATTGAGGTTATATTAACTTCTGTGCTGGCTCCTGCATCATGTCCCCGCCAAACTCCATACCACTGGCTATGTCAGCCACAGCTCTGGAAGCTGCTTTCTAGCCCTGATGATGCTGTGTCTGTATGCTTAAACTCTCTGTAGTCTCCACTGCCACAAGTGCCAGGACCAAATTGAGTGCTGCCTCATGCTTCTGTGCCAGGTGTGTCAAGCAAAAAGAAAAAGTCATGGTTTATGAAAGGGCATCTCTGCGAAATTTTAGTTTCATTTTTTCCCCTGTGGTTAATGAGACCTAATTTATTTGTATATGGACTCAGTGTTACAAACAGTGCATCTTCTCCAACTGTTCAATTCTTATCCCTTGTAGCAGTTAACCAGAGTTTGTTCATGTGTCAGTGTTCTCTGAGACAACATTGGCACATTAGATCTGGTGCCACTCATCGCTATGGGCTATTCCTGCACAGTGCCACCAGGCACTGCTGTTCTAGCAAGCCACACAGGACTCCATCCCCACATGCACCACCAGCCACTTGTGACATAACACACCACCACCTTCTCACTTACTGATGCAAGGCAGTGCCACCATCACACAGTGCTGACATCACAACAAGCATGCAAAGCACAAACATATGCTGAGCGCAGATGTAACATCTTCACCTCTTGCACCTGCCGAGCTCTGCTCCCAGAGGGGGGATTTGTGTGGCAGCCTTGGACAGCAGTACAGCAATTGCAGATAACACAGTCAATGGGCCAACATTTGGCTGCATGCAGCCCCATAGAGAAGTACCAACATGCCAAAGTACAGCAACAATGCAGAGCTGATGGGCATGAGGACACAGAGAGAGAGACACTAGTGTGAGCTAGCTGCTGTTACTCAATGGATGTCTGCATCATTCTACAGTTTTGCCAGCCACAGTCCAAGTGTGTCGAGCACAATGCATGCTGCCCACCATCATGTATGCAAATTGGACAGCCACCATTCATTCGCTGTGTTTTTTGTGCCCACTTATCAAATGGCATGTCCATTGTCTTCCATGACCATGAGTGTGTACTGTGCACTCGATGACTGAGGAGGGTATACCCTCCGGGATCGGTGGTTGTGCCATTCACTGCTTTCACACGATCATCCATGCAGAAATTTCAAGTGTAATTACTATAACTTTTCAGTGTATGTATTTTGCTGTGAATGTGTTGTGTGTAACCACTTGTAGTGAATTACCATCACCCATGCGTACAGCTTGGACTTACTGTGTGGGCCTGCCAGTATGACAGGTTTGAAGGTGGAAAAGAAGCACATTTTTCTCATTTCAGTGTTACAAGGTCAGATCAGTCGATAACCCACACTGTTGCTTCTGCGACTACTGAAAAGGCTGCAGCCCCTCTTCAGAAGCCATATATAGTAGTTAGCCTCTCCAGAGATAAAAAGTAATTATTACAAATTTCTCGTTAATATGAATTGTTTTTTGTTGTGCTCTAATTTGTGCTTGTATAAATAATATTGCTTTTTATGACTTCTTTATCTGGCTCACTTTTAACAATATCTACTATTGAACAATGGCCAGAGCTGCAGAAGCTGGCAGTCATGTGTGCATGAAGTGTGCTTGCTTGTGTGAATGAATGGTCTGTATTTCTGTTTTGTTGATGAAGGCTGTGGCCGAAAGCTTTGTGTAAATGTCTTTTAATTGTGCCTGTCTGTCTTGCTTACATTGAGTTGCAGTATATCTTTTCCTACATTGTTGATATCCACTATTGATTTTGTTTGATTGTTGGTGCTCTCAGTTATAGACAAAATGTGCATACTTAAAGGTTTTTACAAGTTTTATAGTAAGTAATGTTTATAATATGAAATACTTCTGAAGCAATCATATTTTGGCTATTTGATTAATAGTTATTGTTAGCATTCCATCTCCCAGTGAGTCTAAACAGAAAACTTATAGGATCGCTTTGTTGTACACCTGTCGGTCTGTCTCACTGTTAAAACCCCTTTTTACAGAAAGAGGTAGATGTATAAAGTTGAAATATATGTAACATACTAATGTCTATGATCCCTTGGTGATGTGAAAATGTTAATCTTCTAAGTAAATGCAATCAAAAGTTACAGCCATTTCTGTCACATATTTTGATATTCCCAAACTCCATCATTAAAAACTATTGGGTACTTCCTGTGGACCTAGAATCATGGCTCAGAGTGCAGTTCCTAGTTGCACCTGGCTAATTTTTCAATCTAATTAGAGCTAGCTTTATTGTAAGTTTCCACAAATCTGTTCTGTAAATTGTTGTACTTTTTTATCATTGTATGGCCTCACTCCGTGAACCATGGACGTTGTCATTAGTGTGATGGCTGCCGTGCCTCAGCAATATACACAGCTGTACTGCAGGTGCAACCAGAACAGAGGGGTATCCGTTGAGATGTCAGACAAACATGTGGTTCCTGAAGAGGGGCGGCAGCCTTTTCAGTAGCTACAGGGACAACAATATGGGTGACTGACTGCTCTCTGCTCTGGCCTTGTAATACCAACCAATACAGATTGCTGTGCTAGTACTGCAAATGGCTGAATGCAAGGGAAAACTACAGCCATAATTTTTTTTCAAATGCATGCTGTTGTACTATATAGTAAACTGATGATGGCATCTTCTTGGGTAAAATATTCCAGAGGTGAAGTAATCCCCCATTCAGATCTCCAGGAGGGTATTACTCAGGAGAGTGTCATCACCAGGAGACACAAAACTGGCATTCTATGGATCAGAACATGGAATGTTAGATCCCTTAATTGGGCAGCTAGTTTAGAAAATTTAAAAAGGGAGATGAATAGCTTATGGTAGATATTGTGGTACTATAGTGAAACTTAGTGAACTTTGGTGCCAGGAAAACTAGGTCAGGTGAATACAGAGCTATAAATAAAAAATGAAATTGTGGTAATACAGGAGTAGGTTTAGTAATTTATAAGAAAAGAGGAATGTGGGTAAGCTGCTATGAACAGTATAGTGAATGTATTATCATGGCCAAGGGAGGTACAAAGCCAACATAATAGTAATACGAATTTATATGCCAACTAGCTCTGCAGATGATGAATATTGAGAAATGCATGATGAGAAAAAGTTATTCATATAGTTAACAGAGACAAAAATTTAATAGTGATGGGGGACAGGAATTCGATAGTAGGAAGAGAAAGAGAAGGAAAAATTATAGTTGTATATGGACTGAGAGGAAGGAATAAAAGAGGACACCCTGTGGGAGATTTTTACACAGTACATAGTTTATCATTGCTAACACTTCGTTTAAGAATATGAAAAATGGTTGTGAATGTCGATTAGACCTGGAGACACCAGAAGGTTTCAGTCTCTTGATATAATGGCAAGACAGAGATTTGGAAACTAGATTTTAAATTTTAAGATATTTCCAGGGGCAGATGTGGACTGATTACAAGTAAAGAAATTGGAAAGAGATAGGAAATTAAAGAGAAGTGAACTGGATAGGTCTAAAAAACCAGAGGTTGAGCTCAAAGTAAATAGAAACCCTAATTTTGTAACTTATGCTAAGCACTATAAGACTATATTTAAAAAGTGATACTGGCAGATAAAAAGCTGGCAAATAGTATATTCATAAATAAACAAAGAAATAAAACAAAGACAGTCTGCTCTGTTGTGAAATCAGAGTTGGGAGTCAATGCTAAAAGTCAAAATTTCTCAAATTAGGTTTCAGGGTGACATTATTGTAAATCATGTTCAAATCTCAAACTGCTTTGATGATTTCTTTGTCAATATAGCAAAATCTAATGTAGACATGACAGCCCATCAGGACAATATGATTTTCAGGCATAGTGATGACATACAAAACATTTGTTTTAAAAATTCAGAAAAATAACTCAGAAAGATGTGGAAGACACAATATTATCATTAAAAAACAAAAATTCAGCTGGATGAGATGGAATACTTCCCATGGTAATCAAAGCAGTATGCCATATTATTTCATACACACTGACTATTATTGTAAACCAGATGTCCTAAAATATTCAGAGATTAAGCCATTATTTAAAAAGGGATCACCGTATGATATGGGAAACTACTGGCCCATCTCTATCCTTCCTGTTTTTTCTAAAATATTTGAAAAACTTGTTTCATTCAACTAGAAAATTTCCTTGCAGTAAATGACGTTATTTGTAAAAATCAGTTTGGTTTTCAAAGTGGAAAAAGCACCATAAATGCCTCAGAGAATTTACAGAAGAAATAAGCACATCACTAGACCAGGGTACACAAGTCTCAGGAATATTCTGTGATCTAATGAAAGCCTTTGACTCAGTGGACCACTCATTGTTACTTCACAAACTGAAGAGCTATGGGATCGAAGATATTTCATTGAAGGGGTTCAACTCTTAACTGACAGAAAGGAAACAAAGAGTTATTTTAACATCAAATTCAGTTAACTACCACTCCGAATGGAAAAAAATTTCCCAAGGAATTCCACAGGGGTCAATACTGGGTCCTTACCCGTTCTTGCTGTATATAAATGATTTGCCATTAAATATTGGTGCTCACTCAGTCTTGTTCGCAGATGACACCTCAGTCCTGATAGAAAATGACACAACAGAAAAGATTCTAGATAGTATTGAAAATGTTCTGGGTAAACTGGAATCCTGGTTCCATAATAATTGACTAAAGCTCAATGTCACTAAGACCTAGATAATGCAATTTGTCTCTACATTGTCAGCAATATGTCCTGTACAAATAGCCCATAATAATTAACTGATGACAGCAGTGAGCCATGTGATATTCTTGGGCCTAAACTTTGATAAAAGTTTAAACTGGAAGACACATATAGACTTCCCGGCAAATAAATTAAATTGCCTAGCTTTTGCAATGTTTTTTTTTTTTCTGGTGCCACTCATATGGACACAAGAAAGACAGTCTACCACAGTTATTTTGAATCTGTTATTCGGTATGGTAGAATTTTTTCAGGAAACTCTAGAAGCAGTTCAAGGCTACTAATTCTGAAGAAAATTATTAGAAATATGTATGATGCCCACAAAAATGAGTTGAGTCACCCGTTGTTCAAGAAATTAAAAACATTCATTGTACATTTTTCAAATTTTGATTTTTGTATGTAATAATCAAAAAAATCTTGAAAAGTTCCATTTTACGCATAGCAATGGTACTTGTGACAAGGAAAACTTCAAATTTCCTTTGCACCACTTAAAGCTTTATGCTCAGGCACCACTGTACATGGGGCTAAAAATATATAACAAATTAAAAGGAAGAAATATATTAACAATGGACCTCATTTTGCTGAAAAGTTTACTCCAAAATATTTCAATAGAGAAATGTTAATACACCATTGAAGAAATCATGGAAGACAGTCTGACACTTTTGAACAATAAAAATCTGTAGCTAATATTGCAGTGTTGTCTGTGCACAACGAAGAAAATTGTTAAACTGTTAATATATAGTGAATATTGTAGTGTTGTATTTATTGGCATTATTCTTAAAATAGTGTAAAAAGAATTTCTGTAAATCATTATACAGTATGTTTTTGCTAAACTTTACATTTTTGCTAAACTTGGCTTCTCTCCTGTACAACAGATCATATGATCTGCACAATGTATGTAATGAGACTAATAAATCACATTTTATCCTTGGATAACACAGGAGATAATGAATTTAATTGATGAAAGGAGAAAAAATAAAAATGCAGCAAATGAAGCAGGTGAAACGGAATACGAATATCTTTTTAGAATGACAGGAAATGCAAAAGGCCAAGAAGGAATGGTTAGATGACAAATGTAAGGATTTAGAAGTGTATTCTACAAAGGGAAACATAGATACCACCCACAGGAAAATTGAAGAGACCTTTGGAGAAAAGAGAACCAGATGTATGGATATCATACATCCTAAACAAAGAAGAGAAAACTGAAAGGTGGAAGGAATATACACACATTAAACAAAGTTTTGCATCACCACCGTTCCAAGAATTCCGCTACCTGTAGAGAGAATTGGAATAGAGATCAACATAGACATCATTTCTGCCCTTTTTATTGCTGATGAAAACCACACATTGCATCTTGTAGCACCAGACAGCGAGACCTTCAGAGGTGATGGTCTACATTTCTTTACACACTGGTATCTCTAATACCCAGTAGCACGTTCTCTTGCATTGATGCTTTCCTGTGTTCGTTGTGACATACTATACACAAGTTTATCAAGGCACTGTTGGTCCAGAGTGTTGCACTCCTCAATGGTGATTCCGTGTAGATACCTCAGAGTAGTTGGTGGGTTATGTCATCCATAAACAGCCCTTTTCAAGCTATCCCAGGCATGTGTGATAAGGTTCATGTCTGGAGAATATGCTGGCCACTGTAGTCGAGCAATGTCATTATCCTGGAGGAAGTCATTCACAAGATGTGCACAATACTTAGGAATTACAGTTACAAATAACCTAAATTGGAGCGACCACATAGATAATATTGTGGGTAGAGCAAACCAAAGACTGCGATTCATTGGCAGAACACTTAGAAGGTGCAACAGGTCTACCAAAGAGACCGCTTACACTACAGTTGTCTGCCCTATTCTGGAGTACTGCTGTGCGGTGTGGGATCCACATCAAGTGGGACTGACGGATGACATCGAAAAAGTACAAAGAAGGGAAGCTCGTTTTGTATTATCATGAAATAGGAGAGATAGTGTCACAGACATGATATGTGAATTGGAGTGCCAATCATTAAAACAAAGGCATTTTTCATTGCGACGGGATCTTCTCATGAAATTTCAATCACCAGTTTTCTCCTCCAATTGTGAAAACATTCTGTTGGTACCCACCTACATAGGGAGAAATGATCATCATGATAAAATAAGAGAAATCAGGGCTCACCCGGAAATATTTAAGTGCTCGTTTTTCCCGTGTGCAGTTCGAGAGTGGAACAATAGAGAGACAGCATGAAGGTGGTTCTTTGAACCCTCTGCCAGGCACTTTATTGTGAATAGCAGAGTAATCACGTATATGTGGATGTTGATGTAGAATGGGGGCACAAATTGTCATCCATGAAGACGAATGCCTTGCCAACATGCTGGTGAATTGGTTGTACTATCTGTTAGAAGATGGCATTCACGTATCATACAGTCATTACGGTGCCTTCCATGATCACCAGTGGCGTACATCAGCCCCACATAATGCCACTCAAAAACTGCAGGGAACCTCCACCTTGCTGCAATTGCTGGACAATGTGTCTAAGGCTTTCAGCCTGACCGAGTTGCCTCCAAACACATCTCTGATAATTGTCTGGTTGAAGGCATCTGTGACCACTCATTGGTGTAGAGAACGTGATGCCAATCCTGAGTGGTCCATACGGCTTGTTGTTGGGCTCATCTGTACTGCACTGCATGGCGCCACTGTTGCAAAGATGGACCTCGCCATGGATGTTGGGAGTAAAACTGCGCATCATGCAGCCTATTGTGCACAGTTTGAGTCGTAACACGTCGTCTGTGACTGCACAAAAAACATTATTCAACATGGTGGCATTGCTGTCAGGGTTCCTCTGAGCCATAATCCATAGGTAGCAGTCATCCACTGCACTAGTAGCCCTTGGATGGCCTGAGCGAGGCACGTCATCAACAGTTCCTGTCTCTCTGTATCTCCTCCATGTCTGAACAACATGTCTTTGGTTCACTCCGAGATGCCTGGACATTTACCTTGTTGAGAGCCCTTCCTGGCACAAAGTAACAATGCTGATGTGTTTGAACCATGGCATTGACTGTCTAGGCATGGTTGAACTACAGACAACACAAAGCGTGTACCTACTTCCTGGTGGAAAGATTGGAACTGATCGGCTATCAGACCCCCTCTACCTAATAGGCGCTGCTCATGCCTGTTGTTTTGCATTTTTGGGCAGGTATAGTGAAGTCTCTGAGCAGTCAAAGGAACTGTGTGATACAATACACTCAGTCTACACCTAACTTCAGGAGTTCTGGGAACCGGTGTGATGCAAAACTTTTTTGATGTGTTTATATAATATATACAGAGTGTCTATATGAGGGAAATGAACTTGGAGGCAATATTATAGAAATGCAATAGGACATAGATAAGATGAGATGGGAGATATGATACTGTGAGAAGAATTTGACACAGCACTGAAAGACCGAAGTCAAAACAAGGTCCCCAGAGTAGAAAAAATTCTGTCAGAACTAATGACAGCTTTTGGAGAGCCGGCCAGGACAAAATTCTTCCATCTTATGTGCAAGATGTATGAGACAGGTGAAATACCCTCAGACTGTAAAACAAATGTAGCCATTCCAATTACAAAGAAAGCAAGAGCTGACGTGAATGAATATTACTGAACTGTCAGTTTAATAAGTCATGGTTGCAAAATATTAAGATGAATTTTTCACAAAGAAATGGTAAAACGGATTGAAGCTAACCTCAGGAAGATGAGTTTGGATTACAGAGAAATGTAGGAACATGTGATGCAATACTGACCTTACAAATGATCTTAGAAGATAGGTAACGAAGGGCAAACCTACGTTTATATCATTTGTAGACTTAGAGAAAGCTTGTGACAATATTGACTGGAATACTCTCTTTGAAATTCTGAAGGTATCAGGGGTAAAATAGAGGGAGTGAAAGGCTATTTACAGTTTGTAGAGGCACCAGGCAGCATATACACTCCTGGAAATTGAAATAAGAACACCGTGAATTCATTGTCCCGGGAAGGGGAAACTTTATTGACACATTCCTGGGGTCAGATACATCACATGATCACACTGACAGAACCACAGGCACATAGACACAGGCAACAGAGCATGCACAATGTCGGCACTAGTACAGTGTATATCCACCTTTCGCAGCAATGCAGGCTGCTATTCTCCCATGGAGATGATCGTAGAGATGCTGGATGTAATCCTGTGGAACGGCTTGCCATGCCATTTCCACCTGGCGCCTCAGTTGGACCAGCGTTCGTGCTGGACGTGCAGACCGCGTGAGACAACGCTTCATGCAGTCCCAAACATGCTCAATGGGAGACAGATCCGGAGATCTTGCTGGCCAGGGTAGTTGACTTACACCTTCTAGAGCACGTTGGGTGGCACGGGATACATGCGGACGTGCATTGTCCTGTTGGAACAGCAAGTTCCCTTGCCGGTCTAGGAATGGTAGAACGATGGGTTCGATGACGGTTTGGATGTACCGTGCACTATTCAGTGTCCCCTCGACGATCACCAGTGGTGTACGGCCAGTGTAGGAGATCGCTCCCCACACCATGATGCCGGGTGTTGGCCCTGTGTGCCTCGGTCGTATGCAGTCCTGATTGTGGCGCTCACCTGCACGGCGCCAAACACGCATAGGACCATCATTGGCACCAAGGCAGAAGCGACTCTCATCGCTGAAGACGACACGTCTCCATTCGTCCCTCCATTCACACCTGTTGCGACACCACTGGAGGCGGGCTGCACGATGTTGGGGCGTGAGCGGAAGACGGCCTAACGGTGTGTGGGACCGTAGCCCAGCTTCATGGAGACGGTTGCGAATGGTCCTTGCCGATACCCCAGGAGCAACAGTGTCCCTAATTTGCTGGGAAGTGGCGGTGCGGTCCCCTACGGCACTGCGTAGGATCCTACGGTCTTGGCGTGCATCCGTGCGTCGCTGCGGTCCGGTCCCAGGTCGACGGGCACGTGCACCTTCCGCCGACCACTGGCGACAACATCGATGTACTGTGGAGACCTCACGCCCCACGTGTTGAGCAATTCGGCGGTACGTTCACCCGGCCTCCCGCATGCCCACTATACGCCCTCGCTCAAAGTCCGTCAACTGCACATACGGTTCACGTCCACGCTGTCGCGGCATGCTACCAGTGTTAAAGACTGCGATGGAGCTCCGTATGCCATGGCAAACTGGCTGACACTGACGGCGGCGGTGCACAAATGCTGCGCAGCTAGCGCCATTCGACGGCCAACACCGCGGTTCCTGGTGTGTCCGCTGTGCCGTGCGTGTGATCATTGCTTGTACAGCCCTCTCGCAGTGTCCGGAGCAAGTATGGTGGGTCTGACACACCGGTGTCAATGTGTTCTTTTTTCCATTTCCAGGAGTGTATAATAAGAGTCAAGGGACATGAAAGGGGAGCAGTGCTTGAGAAGGGAGTGAGACAGAATTGTTGCCTATTCTAAATGTTATTCAATATGTACATCGAGCAAGCAGTAAAGGAAACAAAAGAAAAATTTGGAGTAGGAATTTAATCTCAGGGAGAAGAGATAAAACCTCTGAGGTCTGCTGATGAAATTGCATTTCTATCAGACAGTAAAGGGCATGGAAGAGCAGTTGAATGGAATGGAGGATAATAAAAGATGAACACCAACAAAAGCAAAACAAGGATAATGCAATACAATTGTATTAAACCAGGTGATGCTTAGGGAATTAGTTTAGGAAATAGGACACTCAATGTGATAGATGAGTTTTGTTAGTTGGGTAGCAAAATAACTATTTATGGCCCAAGTAGAGAGGATATAAAACGTCGACTGACAATGGCAAGAAAAGCATTTCTGAAGAAAAAAAATTTGTCAACATTGAATGTAGATTCAAGTGTTAGGAGATCTTTGAGATCTTTTGAAAGTGTATAAAGTATATTGAGTGTAGCTATGTATGGAAGTGAAACATGGACGATGAACTGTTTAGGTGACAAGAGAATAGTAGCTTTTGAAATGTGATGCTACAGAAGAATACTGAAGGTTAGGTGGATAGATCGAATAACTAATGAGGAGGTAGTGAATAGAAATGTCAATTTTTGGCACAATGTAACTAGTAGATGTGATCGGGTTATAGGACACATTCTGAGACACAAGAGGATCTCCAATTAATATTC
Organism: Schistocerca nitens; assembly: GCF_023898315.1. NCBI lineage: Eukaryota > Metazoa > Arthropoda > Insecta > Orthoptera > Acrididae > Schistocerca > Schistocerca nitens. The sequence goes on along the minus strand of NC_064619.1, from coordinate 390,877,183 downwards.
GAGGACAGTGTGAGGGTAAATATTGTAGAAGGAGACCTAGACATCATTACAGTAATCAGATTCAGGAGGATGTAAGTTGCAGTAGTTATTCAGAGATGAATGGGCATGCACAGAGTAGAGTAGAATGTAGAGTAGCATCAAACAGATCTTCAGACTGAAGACCACGATAGCAACATAGCCTCACTTTTTGTATGTGCTTTTGTGATAATATTATTAACTGTGTTTCATGATTTGACAATTTATTTACCACATGGTAGGCACATATTTATTGATTCTATATTTGTTTGAAAATGTTATCTGTCAGTATATTGATTGATTGTTTTATTGGTCAGTTTCATCACTTTTGTTCATAGTTACAAACTGATATTGGACAAGTCAATTTTTGTGAGATGATGAGATGAGACAGTATGAATTAAAGCAAGCATTATGAATTGTATATCTAATACGTTTTAAATAAGTTTGCATACGTAAGACTGTAAGCGAATGTGTACATATAGATTACTATCTTCATGCTCTTCTCAAGAACTTATAATAATAAAGCAAGAGGATAAAAAAGCAAGAGGATTGTTACCATTTTTGCAACATTGTGTTGATCGTAGCTTACAAATTTTTCTCTCTCTATCCCTCTCTTTTCAAAGAAACCAAATTTACATTAAATAATGACACATTTCTTACGAATTAACAACAATTAATCTTATTAATAAGAAAACAGAGTAATGTTTACAGCTCTGACTAGTTTATACCTTTTGCATTTGTGAGAAAGATGCAAATCTAAAGATTAGAAAATATTTCCAATTTATATGTGACATACATTAACACTAATTAAGTTACTGACTGAAGTGTTCTACAGGAACTCATTCAGATTTAAGAAGCAGCTAGCTTCAGTAGCTTCTACTTAGTATAAGATTATATATATTCATCAATGTGGAGTTTTCTGTCATCGTGCTGCGCCATGACATGCACGGGTGTTTGAAAGTACAGTGTCGTGAAACTATCCCTCTGGATACCAGAGATGCTATACAAAAGCAACATTTGTTCTGTGTTTTATTCTTTGATTGTTGATTTCTGTTCCATGTTCTACTTCTTGGTGAAAGCGTGAATCCAAGCGTGTTAGATACGAAATAATTTACTGTACTGAACTTTTGTCATGCCTTCCCACAAGTTATCGGTTGCAGTGTATTATTGTCTGTTCCAACCACAGGGTTTCGTTAATAAATTATTCCATCAAGCTGAGACAAGCCTACTTCTCTTATTCAGCCTACAAGCACACGCAGATGTTAAACCGTCAATCGTCGTAATTCAAACCGGTACCGACAAGGTGGTTACCCCGACGTGATCTCCTGCATGTACGCTGAATTTATGAGAAGTCCTTGCAAGAAAATGAGATGGTGAATCCGCCAGAGCCAACAAATACTTCTGTGGCGCGTCTAGCGGTGCGACTACCACCATTCTGGCCACACAATCCATCCCTGTGGTTTGCGCAAGTCAAAGAAAATTTTTCCTACGCAGATATCACAGTTGACACCATGAAATTTGCGCTGGTGGTCAGCCAGCTAGATCACCAGTACGCCGCTGACGGTCAAGACATCATAATTAACCTGCCAGGAATGAATAACTACAACTGATTGAAAGCAGAACTAATTCGGCACGTGTCCGCTTCTCAAGGAGAATGAATTCGGCAGGCGCTGCGATAAGAAATCTTCACAGTACCTATGTCATCTGCAGAGTAAAGTAGATGCAGCTACAGTCCCGAACAGTTTGCTGCACATGATCTGGAGCAGCTGGTTACCACCACCAGTGAAGGCAATCATGGTGTCACAGACTGACGTGTCTTTAGATGCAGTGGCTGAATTAGCCGATAAGATCCAAGAGACAATGACGCTGTCAATAGTTAGCTCCACCACCGCAGCATGCACCTGCGCGGCGACAACTGTCTCGCATGTGGATTATGATTTTCTCCCCAACAAAGTGGTCTTATTATCATGGCAAATCAGTGAGCTGTTATGTTGCTGCGACACTGACCACAGGAGCCAACATCGATTCCGTCGTCGCACATGCAGCCGATTATCAACAGCTGCGACTATGACAGGGACAGAATAAACAGTCTGTTGGTACCATCACAAGTTTGGTGAGCAAGCACGGAAGTGTACAATGCCCTGCACCTACCCAAATGGCAGTGGCGATTGGAAGTGAGCACCTTCTCTGGTTGCTGTCCGACATCCAGGCACCTGTGAGCGACCAATGTTCCACTTGGAAGTACTTAGTAGATATTGTTTCCAATTTGTCAATCTTTCCTCAAACCATGCTATGTCAGAAGCGACTGTCTACGCCCATTTGCCTCACTGCTGCTAATAACTCTCAGATTACTATGTATGGCACGCTTTCGCATGGGACTTTACCATTGCGGACATCACCGAACCAATCATCAGAGCTGACTTCCTCGCCCACTACAACCTGCTGCCTGACATAAGGATCTCTCATTTGGTCGACAACACCACCAGCCCAACAACTTCTGGATTCCATAGAGATGCCACTGTCCATACTGCCAAGGTAATTGAGATAGTGGATGGAGAGTACGCGGAGCTGTTGCGAGGATTCCCAGCCCTGATGCGACCATCCGGAGCACCTAAGGAGGTAAGACATGATACCGTCCATTATATTGAGACTACTGATGGACCCCCTATCTCTTGTAGGCCATGACATTTAACCCCAGATCGCCTCAAAATAGCAAAGGCAGAATTTGAGTGTATGTTGCACGAAGGTGTAATCCAGCCTTCCAACAACCCTTGGTCCTCACCATTACATCTAGTGCCAAACAAGGAGGGTGCATGGAGACCATGCAGTGCTTATAGAGCCCTGAACGCCTGGACAATACACAATCGTTATCCTGTACCCTTGTTGCGCGATTACAATCAGACATTGAGTGGCTCAGTAGTGTTCACTGTGTTAGACTGTGCAAAGGCCTACACACAGATACCTGTAGCCAAATGTGACATTCCAAAGACAGCCATCATCACTCCTTTTGGCTTATTTGAGAGCATGTTCATGACTTTTGGACTGAGGAATGCCGCACAGACATGGCAGCTCTTCATAGATTCTGTGCTACAGGGTTTACCTTTTGCATTTTCATACCTGGATGACATTTTGGTTTTTTCGTCATCGCCTGAGGAACATCGCCACCATCTGACCAAAGTATTCAAGTGATTGGAGCACTATGGAATCGTGATCAATACCACAAAATGTGTCTTTGGTCAACCTGAAGTAGATTTTCTCGGACACAGAATTTCTGTGGCAGGATTGCTACCACTACCTGAGAAGGTGGAAGCCATTTCACGCATTCTGAGGCCCGCTACAGCCAAGGAACTATGGTGTTTCCTCGGGATGTTAAATTTTTTCCGCCGCCATTTGCCACACTCTGCTGAGCTACAGGAACCTTTAGTCACAGCACTAACTGGTCCGAAAGCCAAGGGTAACACGTCCATAACTTGGACTCACGAAATGACTGTCGCACTTGAAGCGGCCAAGAAAAGCATTGCCAACGCAGCCCTGCTGGCAAATCCAGAACCTACCGCCACGTTAGCACTGGTAGTCGACGCCAGCCAGACTGTAGTCGGTGATGCGTTGCAACAACAATGTAGTGACATGTGGCAGCCACTCACATTATTTTTCACGCAAGCTGAGAACCTCACAAAGACTTTGGAGTGCATACGACAGAGAACTTCTGGCCATTTACGAATCTGTCAAGTACTTCAGACCACAACTAGAAGCACGAGACTTTGTTATCTTTATAGTTCACAAGCCACTAACATATGCATTCCGCCATAACAACATGAACTGCAGACAACACAACCAGCTCATGTTTATTTCTCAGTTTACCACTGTTATATATCATGTGTCTGGGATCAACAATGTAGAGGCCGACTGTTTGTCCAGAGCCAGAAACCTTGCCAATATGATCGATTATGCCAACCTCACTGCAGCACGGCAAGCTGATGCTGAATTACAAGCGATTCTATCAAATGGTGAATCAGCACTGGACCTGCAGCTGGTAGACATTCCTGGAAGCAACGTAAGGCTATATTGTGACGTGTCCACATCGAAGCCGAGACTCTTCCTACCTCTGGAGTTTCAGAAGGATGCTTTCCATTTGCTGCACAACTTACGTCACCCAGGCATACGAGCTATGATACGCTTAGTAACAACATGTTACGTGTCACCTGGAATGCAAATGGACTGCCATGAATGGGCGTGATGTTGCTTGAAATGCCAGTGTAGCAAGATAAATCGCCATGTCCACTCACCAGTAGGAAGCTTTCCAATCACAACAGCACGATTTATGCATGTCCACGTTGACATTGTTGGTCCACTGTCATCATACAATGGTCACCGTTATGTACTTATGATGATTGATCGGTACACTCGATGGCCAGAAGCTGCACCAGTGGACAATGTTACAGCAGAAACTATTGCATTCACCTTCATCACGCACTGGGTGTCACGTTTTGGTTGCCAGCTGCACATTATGATGGACAGGGGACGTCAATTTCGAGTTCGATTTGTTTCGAGAGTTGACAAAATTTTGTGGCACACTTCACCACCGGACAACGAGCTATCACCCTGCCAGGAATAGTTTAATAGAGCAGTGCCACCATACCCTAAAAGCTGCCCTAATGTGTCATGTCGCCAGATGGACCAAAGCACTTCCTGTGGTATTACTTGGACTCTGAAGCACATTCAAGCCAGACCTGGATGCTTCTTCAACCGAATTGGTTTATGGGGAAGCATTTTGCCTGCTGGGAGAATTTGTAGCTACCGATGCTCTGCCGAACCCTACTGGTGACAAGCCGGAATTTTTCCGCCAACTGCAATAACATGTGGCTCACCTCTGTCTAAAGCAACATCACCATCGTGATCTGTCCTCCTGCACACATGTCATGTTACGAATGGAAGGTATTAAACCCTCGCTCCAACCACCATATTCCGGCCCACACACTGTCGTAACCAGAGGATGCAAAACCTTGGATATCTTGATCAATGGGAAACCGACTACAGTCTCCATTGACCGCGTGAAACTGGCGTACATCTTTCCAGAAGCAATGACGCCTGACCTACCACAACTTCTGCCTCACTCAGCAATCACTCCATTAACATTGTCGCCGACACAGACGCAGCCTGGGGGAGCAGTTGATGCACCACCACGCACCTCAAGATACGGACGACATGTCAATTTTCCACCACGCTATTTGGAATGACGCTCCACTTCCACTGTGGGGGCTGATGTGGCGTCTTCTGTCATTGTCCAGCGCTGTGACATGCACGGGTGTTTTAAAGTACAGTGCTGCGAAACTTTCCCGCTGGACGCCAGAGACGCCATACAATAGCAACATTTGTTCTGTATTTTATTCTTTGATTGTTGATTTCTGTTCCACGTTCCACTCCTTGGTGAATGCGTGAATCCAAGCGTGTTAGATAAGAATAGTTTACCGTACTGAACTTTTCTCATGCCTTCGCATGAGTTATCGGTTGCAGTGTTCCGACCACAGGGTTTCGTTAATAAATTATTCCATCAAGTTGAGACAAGCCTACTTCCCTTATTCAGCCTACAAGCACACGGAGATGTTAAACCGTCGATTGCAGTAATTCAAACCGGTACCGACAATCAACATTGTTGTTGTGGTCTTCAGTCCTGAGACTGGTTTGATGCAGCTCTCCATGCTACTCTATCCTGTGCAAGCTTCTTCATCTCCCAGTACCTACTGCAACCTATATCCTTCTGAATCTGCTTAGTGTATTGATCTCTTGGTCTCCCTCTACGATTTTTACCCTCCACGCTGCCCTCCAATGCTAAATTTGTGATTCCTTGATGCCTCAAAACATGTCCTACCAACCGATCCCTTCTTCTAGTCAAGTTGTGCCACAAACTTCTCTTCTCCCCAATCCTATTCAATACCTCCTCATTAGTTACGTGATCTACCCACCTTATCTTCAGCATTCTTCTGTAGCACCACATTTCGAAAGCTTCTATTCTCTTCTTGTCCAAACTGGTTATCGTCCATGTTTCACTTCCATACATGGCTACACTCCATACAAATACTTTCAGAAACGACTTCCTGACACTTAAATCTATACTCGATGTTAACAAATTTCTCTTCTTCAGAAACGATTTCCTTGCCATTGCCAGTCTACATTTTATATCCTCTCTACTTCGACCATCATCAGTTATTTTACTCCCTAAATAGCAAAACTCCTTTACTCCTTTAAGTGTCTCATTTCCTAATCTAATCCCCTCAGCATTACCCGATTTAATCTGACTACATTCCATTATCCTCGTTTTGCTTTTGTTGATGTTCATCTTATATCCTCCTTTCAAGACACTATCCATTCCGTTCAACTGCTCTTCCAAGTCCTTTGCTGTCTCTGACAGAATTACAATGTCATCGGCGAACCTCAAAGTTTTTACTTCTTTTCCATGAATTTTAATACCTACTCCGAATTTTTCTTTTGTTTCCTTTACTGCTTGCTCAATATACAGATTGAATAACATCGGGGAGAGGCTACAACCCTGTCTCACTCCTTTCCCAACCACTGCTTCCCTTTCATGCCCCTCAAGTCTTATAACTGCCATCTGGTTTCTGTACAAATTGTAAATAGCCTTTCGCTCCCTGTATTTTACCCCTGCCACCTTCAGAATTTGAAAGAGAGTATTCCAGTTAACGTTGTCAAAAGCTTTCTCTAAGTCTACAAATGCTAGAAACGTAGGTTTGCCTTTTCTTAATCTTTCTTCTAAGATAAGTTGTAAGGTTAGTATTGCCTCACGTGTTCCAACATTTCTACGGAATCCAAACTGATCTTCCCCGAGGTCCGCTTCTACCAGTTTTTCCATTCGTCTGTAAAGAATTCGCGTTAGTATTTTGCAGTTGTGACTTATTAAACTGATAGTTCGGTAATTTTCACATCTGTCAACACCTGCTTTCTTTGGTATTGGAATTATTATATTCTTCTTGAAGTCTGTGGGTATTTCGCCTGTCTCATACATCTTGCTCACCAGATGGTAGAGTTTTGTCATGACTGGCTCTCCCAAGGCCATCAGTAGTTCTAATGGGATGTTGTCTACTCCCGGGGCCTTGTTTCGACTCCGGTCTTTCAGTGCTCTGTCAAACTCTCCACGCAGTATCTTATCTCCCATTTCATCTTCATCTACACCCTCTTCCATTTTCATAATACTATCCTCAAGTACATCGTCCTTGTATAAACCCTCTATATACTCCTTCCACCTTTCTGCCTCCCCTTCTTTGCTTAGAACTGGGTTGCCATCTGAGCTCTTGATATTCATACAAATGGTTCTCTTCTCTCCAAAGGTCTCTTTAATTTTCCTGTAGGCAGTATCTATCTTACCCCTAGTGAGACAAGCCTCTACATCCTTACATTTGTCCTCTAGCCATCCCTGCTTAGCCATTTTGCACTTCCTGTCGATCTCATTTTTGAGACGTTTGTATTCCCTTTTGCCTGCTTCATTTACTGCATTTTTATATTTTCTCCTTTCATCAATTAAATTCAATATTTCTTCTGTTACCCAAGGATTTCTATTAGCCCTCGTCTTTTTACCTACTTGATCCTCTGCTGCCTTCACTACTTCATCCCTCAGAGCTACCCATTCTTCTTCTACTGTATTTCTTTCCCCCATTCCTGTCAATTGTTCCCTTGTGCTCTCCCTGAAACTCTCTACAACCTCTGGTTCTTTCAGTTTATCCAGGTCCCATCTCCTTAAATTCCCACCTTTTTGCAGTTTCTTCAGTTTCAATCTGCAGTTCATAACCAATAGATTGTGGTCAGAATCCACATCTGCCCCTGGAAATGTCTTACAATTTATAATACATTTATTTAAAAGACACATTTTTAGTGCCATTTTAAAATACTTAAAATTTTTTGTCTCTTAATTTGTTGTGGTAACTTGTTGTAAAGTTTTTTCCCTGCTAGTAGAAGCCCATCTTATCTTAGTTTTGTTTTTGTGTAGTCACTACGAGTGCTATTTTCTGTCGATTATTGTACTCATGAACTGTTTCCTTTTTTCCACTATTTGGTCTTCAGTGTCTGTTATTTTCTTAATAAAACACGTAACTTCCAAAATGTGTGAGCAAGTTAGTGAATATTTATGTTCTTAAATAGTGGCCTGCATGAGCTTCTAGTAGCTACATTTCGTGTGGTCCTTATAATTCTTCTTTGAACTATAAAGCAACTTCTGCTGAGAACTGAGTTGCCCCAACAAATTTTGCTGTATCTTACCAGTGATTGCACCTGTGCATAATATATATTTTTCGTCATTTGTTGCATCATGGAGCCAGTAAGAATTTTTATGCAATAGCAGATAGTACTTAATTTCTTATTGATGAAGGTTACATGCCTGTCGCACTTTATGTTTTTTCCTTCCATATTCCAAGAAATTTAGTGCTATTTAGAGTTTCTAATTGTTTGCCAGATAACACTACAATAGGGCTTGAGAGGTGTATCCTTTGTGCAGTACCAGTACGTAAATGCATAGTAACTATCTTTGCTATGTTTATGGTAAGTCTGTTTTTGGATAACCGATCAGTTATGTGTAACATGTGTACTTTGATTTCATTCTCCGGGTCATTAGCAGTCTTCCCTTCTACCAGAGTGTTAGTGTTGTCTGCAAATTTTATACATTTCTGGGAAGGGGTTGACTCTAATTCATTTATAAACAGCACGAAAAAGATAGGACCTTAGGGCACACCACATTTAAACATTCTGTTTCCCTGACTAATACATATGTATATTGTTTCCTTCTTGATAGTTAAGTTCCAGTACTTGTTGCATGGTATTTAGGTATGATTGTATCGATTTGTGTCCCAGTCCCCTGACATCTACATGTTCGAGTTTTGAGAGTAGTAGTTCATGGTTTATTACATCAAAAGTTTCGGTGAGATCCAAAAGTACAGCAGATAAATGCTGTTTATGGTCTACTGAGGTCAGTGCTTTATTAACAAAATCAAAGATGCCAGTTTCTGTGGACTTACATTTACAGAATCCATGCTATTACTTTGGGAAGAGGTTATTTTCTTCTATAAAAGGAACCAGCCTCTTATTACTTTCTATAGATGATAGGAAAAATTAAAACCAATACTAAGTCACCTGTGGCTAGTATTATCTCTTGGTCAATAATTATGTCTGTTTTCTTTAAGATACATTAGTTACATTGAAATTTCTGAAAATTAATAAATTAATAATCATACTTTCATATACAACAGATAGCACAGTAAGGCCTCATTTCTTTCTGAAAATTTTTCTCTTATTCAGTGGAGATCTCTACACAATATGATTATTTATTTTTACAATATTATTTTACAAGTATCCTATCTTGATCTGTACAGAACGTAGTTATTTCTGTATTTTTGTATATTTATATTAATGTGACAACTGCTTTTCACCATAACAGTATTCCAGCTGTCACAATAGTGAAAATGTATTAGTTGGAAATAGGAGACATTTATTTCTGCTTTTCTCATTAAGCACTGAGTGTTTTTTTTTAACTTGAAAATTTGATTGGCTAGGAGTACCGTATTAACTCGAATCTGAGCCGCACTTTTTTTCCGGTTTTTGTAATCCAAAAAACCGCCTGCGGCTTAGAATCGAGTGCAAAGGAAGTGGAATTTCTGAAAAATGTTGGTAGGTGCTGCCACAACTGACTTCTGCCGTCGAATATATGTAGCGCAGCACCGGCATGCTTTGTAGGCACAAAGATAAATACTGGCGCCAAAACCTCTGCGTCAGTAAATAAATTTAATTAAAAAAAAAAAAAAGAAGATGGGAGACAAGCTTCCCCCCCCCCCCCCCCGAGTTTTGACCACTGCATTTGCTGCTATGTCATTTAAATCCTGTCTGCCTAATAAACTACGAAACTAGAGTGAGACAACAGCAAACGCGGAAGAATATACGTGTCGTGTCGTGTTTATATATACGTATTATTCTTATGCCTAATAGTGACACAGTCAGAAATGAAGCACAGCAACTGACTAGATTTTTAAATCTAAGATGGCTAATTTCTGTGCAGAATTTGATGTACTAAAAAAGCGGCCACAAAGATTTTCAAACGGAGAAAAATTTTCTCCTAACTCTCGTTCAGAACATGTTCTATCATACGCACTCTATTATTTGGTTTTTGTTGATCATTATAAAAGAAAGCAGCAGTGTATGTAACAGCAAATAGCAGTCTCTTGCCATTGTTTCGCTAATGAGACGATTCCTCTCTTTTTTAAAAAAAAAATTGGCGGTAGCGCGCTCAAAAGCAAGCCATGCCGCGAGCTGCGACAGGCCTTAAACAAGCACTTTCAGAATGCGACAAACAATGCATGACAGTACAGTAATGCATTTTCAGCTTCGAGTGACATAAACACCTATAACAAAGAAAACGGCACTTATCAGATCAAAGCAAAATAAGCAATCGATTCAAATCAGACGAAGCACGTCAAAAAGGAAGGGTACCCGTATAAATACGTACGGAGTGCCTGACGCATAGCAATGACTACCTGGTAAAGCTTAGCTGCTAAGCTTACGACTCGAACCAAACTACTGTAGCTGTATCGTCATTCATTCGACCTAAATTTTGTCTCATATTACAATGGACCAACTTGGTTTCGGTTTGGAGGTGCGGCCTAAAACTTTTCTCTCCCCTTGAATTTCGAGTCTCAAATTTCAGGTGCGGCTTACATTCGGGAAATTTTTTTTTCCTTTATTTCGAGTCTCACTTTTCAGGTGTGGCTTAGATTCGAGTAAATACGGTACTTCATGCAGACCTGTGTGTTTCTTTGTATTCCTCAAGTTGAAGGCAGTGTATAGGGAACTGAGTAAATACGGTATATTTCTGTGGATCAGTGAAGTGGTTGCTTCTATAACTAAGTATTTTCAAGAGTTTATGAAAACTTAGTCTGTGATTGTTTGTAAACAATGGATTCTCACTGGATCAGATGTATAGGCCTAGTCATTGAAGGAGATTATACTCATGGAACATATTTAAAGGGCAAGAAAATACACAAGACAAACCACAAAATATAGAGAGAAGGCAAATGTGAAATTTTCGGGAAATGAAGTAGAGGATAGGGAAATGAGATGGAAGCAGAGAACAGTAGGAATGATTACCCTCCAGACTATAAAACCAGTACTCAGATTCAACCCTGGTGTGTCCTTTAATTTTTATCTGTCACTTATCATTTCTTTCACCTCCAGCAATTTTTGTTAAAGTGAAAAATGTGAGTTGTATCATCAACATTGAACTATTAGGTCCCCTTACAAGTGGCCCGGTAAGTCATTTCAAAGGCTGGAGGAAGGCAGTGCTTATTACCTCCAATAAGACCATGTACAGTAATGAATTCTGGTGGTCAAACAAACTTAGCCCCATAGTGTTGACCTACATCTTCCCTGTGGCTAGTTCCATGTTTCAGCTCAAGTTACACCTATCAACAAAAGAGTATTTACATTGAGATTTTAGATTTTCCCTTGGCAGCTCCACCCTTTTATAAGTGATGAGACTGAAAGTTCTGGTGCTTCATCAGCTTTCTGACATTTCCACTTATAGTGTTAGCAATCATGACCCCCCTCCCCCAAATACTTTGCTCAAAGAGGCTTGCAGCAACTCCTGAAAACCTCGAATGCCTTCCAAAACATCATGCTTGAATCCATAGAACATCTTACACACAAAGTGTGGGCTCCAAACTTCTACTGTATTACAAACATGCCCATCTTTATGCAACCTAGCTGCCAATACAGCTATTGATTTCAAAACATCTTAATGTACTTGTGTTTTACCTGATCAATACATTGTCAAAAATTCCTTTCACATATTCAATACATAATTAGTTTCCTCATCTGTCACCAATGATGCCATTCCTCCTACATCAACATTCTCCTAATATATTGCCAGTATAACCTGAAACAATTAACCTATCATTGGCCATCACAAAGAAAACCAGTGACCATCTTTTTCCTTCACCTCAATCAATTTCACACATACTGAACACTATTTACATATGAGGAGTGGTGTAATGAAGTATGTGGGCTGCAGCCATAGATGCCAGGATGACCCCCAGTTATAACAAGCCTTTTATAATTCATTTCAAGTGGGCTTTCCTATGGTCCAGGCACCACTAATGCTGCTCTGTTTTCTATCCAGGACTCTTGACTTATGGTGAAATTGAACTGTGGTCTTACCTGGAATGTATTAAACTCATTTTCTAACACAATATTTGTATAATCTTCATATGAAACTCTTACCTCATACTTTTTGGTAATGTATATCTTCTCAGTGGCTAATTTCATACCTCAGCATGATACACCCATCAACAAACTAGAGTACTTTCAATGACATGTTCCCTTTAAAACTCTTCTACTACAGCCATTGCAGTTGTATTATTGCAGGATTTAGATTTTTGATATGTTTTTTGTGTATCTATTGAATGGGGATGATGCCATCTACATAGTTAGTACACACTAGAGTGTCCTGAACAAGCTGTTGTAACATCTTGTAAAATAGTTCATGTGATCATCCAGTAGTGTAAGAATTGATGACTGGTCATTGATAGTGGCTTTGAAGTTACCATACAATCACAATGCTGTTCTTGGTTTGACACAACATTTAGACAAGGTTACTCATAAATATATCTTTGATTGTGCAGTGGTTGCAATGAGCTCAATAAAACCTAAGCATTGCCAATAGATGTATTGTTATATGGACTTCAGAAAACTTTGCTTGCCAAAACTAGGGGATACTAGATATTGAGGAAGAGAAAGGCCAGCAAAATTACAACCAACTATTTTGCTTCATACAGAATACGAATATGTTGCCCACTATAAGTTAAGAAAAGCTATTACACTACTAAGTACAGGAGATCATGGAGCATTGTCTATTAGAGAGACTGACACATCTGTGTCTATTTGGATTGGAATTTACATCTGATTTACCTGAGAGTTAGTCGTTTGTTCATATTGCCTGTTTCTCGGTTCCATGAGATACGTACCATCACTGCATTGTTGACATGACATGCACTTCTTGTCTTGGTAACCAAGCTAGGTGGCACAGTGGTAAAACACTAGCGCACACTTGGAGGATGGCTTTTCAAATTCCATCCAGCCATCCATGTTAAGTTTTTATGTGATTTTCGTAAATCATTTCATACTAATGCCTATACTGTTCCCTTAAAAATGAAACAGCTGATTTACTTCCCCATTCCCAGCTTACACTCTCCCTCTCCCTCTCCCTCTCCCTAATGATTTTCTCTCCTACTCTGGATAGGTGTGACACAATTTGTGATAATTCACACTGGTGGTAGCATAGAGGCTGCCAAAATGAAATAATAGATGGTCCTGGAGGTAAAAGACAGCAGAGGCCACAAAGTGATTGGATAACCAAAACAAGTCCAAAGTATAACAAAGTTGTCTTAAGCTTATACAACAATATAGGGAGCAATCCAAATCACAAACATAACTTAGTGAGGTCAAAACTCATGTACTTAATGGCATGTAACTAAATGCTTCAGAGATAGGAAGAGACTGGCTAACACAAACTGGGTCTCTTTATTCAGCGGGAAACCCTTGTCAGAGGGCAGTGTCACATTGCATACTTTCTGCAGCTCCTATGCCTCACGCGGGTGCTTGCACTGCAGCTGTCATCTGGAGCCCAGTTTCTATGATGTGTTTTCCCTACCAAAACTCAGGTTAAGTTGGGAGTCAAAATCACCATCTGATACTAAACCTATCCCCTTTCAATGGCACATAGGCCAAAAATGGTCTAGCCTATGCCGACTTTGCTGAGGATGTGGAGAGAGATGCAAAATTTCCCCCTGAAAATTCCTGTGGTAGTTCCTCAACATGATTGTCTGCGTTAGGAAGCAGCACTATCTGTGGGAGTCTCAGCTAATAGATGGGGTCCAAAGTGCAGCTTGGGCCAGCCTGCAGGGGAGTGTGTGCCAAACATGGTGGGGATGGGACCAACAGTTCGGTCCCCATCTGCACCACATACTGAAAATAATACTTCATTTTTTCTTTCATTAGTTTGGCCTGTTTTGTGACATGCTTGCCGAACATTTTTGGTCTTCTGTGCATATCTGTAATCAAATTTGCTTTTGATGGTTTGGAAGAACTCTTGAACTGCATCAGTTACCATATTTCCTGTAAACCAGGCTGCCACTCTACTGCAAATACTGCTGTTTGAAAAGCACATGATGTTTCCTTATTTATGATCCTTTCTGAGAAATCATAACTGGAATGCAGGAAATAGCAGGTTGATTATCAACTCTATTTGTATAAGTTCCATACTATTGTTCTGTGGTTCGAGTTCATTGTGTCAACTGCAGTACCTATGAACCCTGTTGTGATGAGAACAGATCGTGGGAGTAAGGGTTGGTTTTATTGTATTTCTGTTTCTTAAGTAGCTGTTATTGTCTTTATTCATTCACCGGTACATCCTGTTTCATAAACCTCATTCTGCTGAACAAGTCAACACATACATTAACAGCCAGCAGGAGCCACTGCAGATTATTCATGTGAAGTACACATTTAACACATCATGAGAGGAGAAAATTTGTGGCTTTGAAAGAAAACGTCACTGCATTTCTTTTCCAAAGCTTTATGCTAAGAAATTACATTATTTTCATTTCAGAGAACATCATCATCTGTTTATACACTGGAATAATTAAAAACTTGTTAATATGAGCAGCAGTGTGAAACAGAAGGTGCTTACCTGAGTCCAAATATTCTGATATAGCATGGGAGTTGCTAGTAAGGTATTAATTTAGTTTTTTTTTAATATTGTGGGATTTCTGATTTTCTGCCTGATGTCTTCCAGTTACATCATAGACTTTTTAGTGAAAATGTGCTGGCAAATTTTTCTGTTTCCACTCCACAGTTATCTATGGAAAATCGAACAATGCAAAATCTAGGATGGAATGTAACAATACTGTGAAAAGGATAGTGGCTACTCATCATACACACACACACACACACACACACACACATACACACAACTACAGTCTCTGGCAGCTGAAGCTAGACTGAGCAGCAGCACATGATGGGAGAGGTAACCTGGTGGTGTGGGTAAGGAGGAAGCTGGAGTTTGGAGGGGGAGGGATACCAGGGTGGGGGTGGCAAATAGTAAAGTGATGCTTGTGGGAGCATACAAGAAGGAGATGGAGAGAGAGTAGGGTAGCTAGGTGCAGTCAGGAGTTTAGACAGAGGGGGAGGGGGTTAGTGAAAAGGAAAAGGAAAAAGACTGAATAGAAGGCTGTGTAGTTCTGGAATGGGAAGAGGGAAACTGATGGATAAAAACAATGATTGACAAAGGTTGAGACCAGGAGGGTTACGGGAGTGTAGGTTATTTTGCAGGGCGAGTTCCCACCTGTGCAATTCAAAAAAGCTGGTGTTGTTGGGAAGAATCCAGATGGCGCAGGCTGTGAAGAAATGAGGAATGTCATGTTGGGTGGTCCAGCTAATTTTTGGCCACAGGCTGTGAAGAAATGAGGAATGTCATGTTGGGTGGTCCAGCTAATTTTGGCCACAATTTGTCAGTGGCAATTTGTGTGGACAGAAGTGGAAGTATTGCTGGTGCTTCATGGGTTTGATATGGACAGAGGTGCTGATGTAGCCACCTTTGAGGTGTAGTTCAACATTGAGGAAGGTGGCTTGTTGGGTTGAGTAGGAGCAGGTGAAGAGATTGGGAGAGAAGGTGTTGAGATTCTGTACAAATGTGGATAGGGTGCCCTCACCCTCAATCCAGATCACGAAGATGTCATCAATGAATTGTAACCTGGTGAGGAGTTAAGATTCCGGGTGTTTAGAAAGGATTCCTCTAGATGGCCTGCGAATAGGTTCATCTACATCTACAACTACATACATACTCCACAATCCACCATACGGTGCGTGGCAGAGGGTATCTCAAACCACAACTAGCATCTTCTCTCCCTGTTCCACTCCCAAACAGAACGAGGGAAAAATGACTGCTTATATGCCCTAATTTATCTTATCTTATCTTTGTGGTCTTGGCGGCAGTAAAACTGTACTGCAGTCAGCCTTGAATGCTGGTTCTCTAAATTTTCTCAGTAGCGATTCACGAAAAGAATGCCTCCTTTCCTCCAAAGACTCCCACCCGAGTTCCTGAAGCATTTCTGTAACACTCGCGTGGTGATCAAACCTCCCAGTAACAAATCTAGCAGCCCGCCTCTGAATTGCTTCTATGTCCTCCCTCAATCTGACCTGATAGGGATCCCAAACACTCGAGCAGTACTCAAGAATAGGTCATATTAATGCTTTATAAGCAGTCTCCTTTACAGATGAACCACATCTTCCCACAACTTTACCAATGAACTGAAGACGACTATCCGCCTTCCCCACAACTGCCATTACATGCTTGACCCACTTCATATTGCTCTGCAATGTTACGCCCAAATATTTAATCGATGTGACTGTGTCAAGCACTACACTAATAATGGAGTATTCAAACATTACAGGATTCTTTTTCCTATTCAACTGCATTAATCTACATTTATCTATATTTAGAGTTAGCTGCTATTCTTTACACCAATCACAAATCCTGTCCAAGTCATCTTGTATCCTCCTACAGTCACTCAACAATGCCACCTTCCTGTACACCACAGCATCATCAGCAAACAGCCACACATTGCTTTCCACCCTATCCAAAAGATTATTTATGTAGATAGAAAACAACAGCAGACCTACCACACTTCCCTGGGGCACTCCAGATGATACCCTCACTTCCGATGAACACTCACCATCGAGAACAACGTACTGGGTTCTATTACTTAAGAAGTCTTCGAGCCACTCACATATTTGGGAACCAATTCCATATGCTCATACCTTAGTTTGGAGTCTGTAGTGGGGTACCGAGTCAAACGCTTTCCGGAAGTCAAGGAATATGGTATCCGCCTGATACCCTTCATCAATGGTTCACAAGATATCATGTGAAAAAAGGGCAAGTTGCATTTCACAGGAGCGATGGTTTCTAAAGCCGTGCTGATGCATGGACAGCAACTTCTCTGTCTCAAGGAATTCATTATATTCGAACTGAGGATATGAATGAGAATGGTGCAACAAACCGATGTTAAGGATATTGACCTGTAATTTTGAGGATCCATCCTTCTACCCTGCTTATATACAGGCGTCACCTGCACTTTTTTCCGGTCACTCAGGACTTTACGTTGGGCAAGAGATTCGCGATAAATGCAAGCTAAGTAAGGAGTCAATGCAGTAGAGTACTCTCCATAAAACCGAATTGGAATCCCATCAGGACCTGGTGATTTATTTATTTTCAACCCATTCAGCTGCTTCACAACCCCAGGGATGTCTATCACTATGTCCTCCATACGGGAATCTGTAAGAGACTCAAACAGCGGTATGTTTGTATGATCCTCCTGCGTGAAAGATTTCTCAAATACTAAATTTAAAATTTCAGCTTTCGTTTTGCTGTCTTCCATTGCCAGGCCAGACTGATCAGTGAGTGACTGGATGGAAGCCTTCAAACCGCTTACCGATTTTACGTAAGACCAGAATTTCCTTGGGTTTTCAGCAAGATCTTTTGCTAAGGTATGACGGTGGTAGTGGTTGAATGCTTCGCACATCCCTCTTTTTACAGCAGCATGAATCTCTACTAACTTTTGCCTGTCCTCATTCTCCCAATCTTTATTGTACCACGAGTGCAACTGTCTTTGCTTCCTGAGCATTCTCCAAATTGCACTGTTAAACCACGGTGGGTCTTTTCTGCCCGTAACCCACTTTTCCGGCACATACTTCTCCAATGCGTGATTTACAATGTGTTTAAAATTTGCCCATAATTCTTCCACGTCCATTGTACCGGAAGTAAATGAAGTCGATTCATTTACTAACTGGGATGCTAGCAACTGCTTATCTGCTCTTTCTAGTAAGAATACTCTCCTAGCCTTCTTGACCGACTTTTTAACTTTCGTGACCATAGTCATAATGACAACATCATGATCACTAATCCCTGTCTCAACACTGACACCGTCGATGAGGTCTGGTCTGTTCGTGGATACCAGATCTAAAGTATTTCCATTACACGTTGGCTGTCGATTTAGCTGCTCAAGACAGTTTTCGGATAATGTGTTCAGAAGTAATGCACACAACGGCTTGTCTGCACCACCTGTAATGAATCCATAGACATCCCAGTCTATACTAGGTAGGTTGAAGTCGCCTCTGACTAATATAGCATGATCTGGGTACTTCTGCGATATAGAGTGTAGACTCCCTTCGAATGATTCTAGAACTGTCAGGGTGGAACCTGATGGCCGGTAATAACACCCAACAATTAACTTTATTCCTCCTAACTTCACAATCACACTCTACTTCGACCTCAGTAGACACAATATTTTTGTCAACTGCAATGAAGACACCAACTCCTAGGGTGTCTAATCTGTCTTTCTGATACACATTCCAACCCTCACTAAATATTTCAGAACTTCCTATCTCAGGGTTCAGCCAGGTCTCAGTCCCAAGAATAATTTGCATGGCACACACTTCCTGGAGGGCAGTAAATTCAGGAACTTTATTCCCAACACTCTGAAGATTTACTGCTAATATCTTGATAGCTGAAGTGTCTTTACACTGAGCGCATCCTGATTTCCGTGCCTGCACGTCAACTGGTACGTGTTCATCAGGACATCTCACACTACTGCCTAGCCTAAAAAACCCCCATTAGCATGCCATGTGGGTGCCCAAAGTCATACAGATTCATTTGTAGGTAATTCCTTCGAAGGAGAAGTAACTATGGGTGAGGATATACTTGGTCATTGCGACTTGGAAGGAGGTTGTTGGTTTGGAACTTGTCAGATGTTTGGAAAGATATTGTTGAACAGCAGTAAGGCTGTGAGCACTGGGATATTAGTGTGAAGAGAGGTGGCATCAATAGTGATGAGCAAGGTACCATGTGGTAAAGGAACAGTTATTTTGGAGAGTTGGTTGAGGAAATGGTTGGTGTCTTTTATATAGGAGGGTAGGGTGGAGGTAATAGGCCGAAGGTGTTGGTCTATGGGGCAGAGATCCTCTCAGTGGAGGCACAGTGACCTGCCACTATGGGGTGTCCTGGGTGTTTGGGTTTAAGGCTTTGGAAGCATGTACATATAAAATAAAGATTCCAGGGATAGAGATGGATGATGGGGAAAGGTTCTGGTATGGGCCTAAGGCTTTGAGGAGAGACTGGAGATCCTGCTGGATTTCTGGAATGAGGCTACTTTGGCAGGATTTGTAAGTGAATGAATCTGGCAGTGGCGGAATCCTTCAGCAAGTTAATCCTTGTGGTTCAAAACAACAAAGAGCCTTTGTCAGCACATAGGATTATAGAGTCGGAATCAGTTTTTAGGCAGTGGATTGTGGTTTTCTCTGCAGATCTAAAGTTAGTTTACATGTTGAGGGATTTAGGGAATGATGATGAGGCAAGGTTTGAGGTTAAGATATTCTGGAAAGTTCACAGAGGATTAATTGGGGCCATGGAGGTGGATCACTGTTGGATAGAGGAGTGAACTGAGTCAGGCAAGGTTCAATGTGTATCTTTGGTTCTTTGGTAGAGTTGATTGGTATGTTTGGTGGCAAAAAAGTGCTTCCACTGTAGGGACTGGGAGAGTGAGAGAAGGTCTCTAACAAGTCCTGCTTGATTTAATTTCGTAGTGGGACAAAATTTTAGGCCTTTGGAAATTACTGTACTTCTGTGGGGCTAAGGCTTTTTGAGGAAAGGATCATGACTACTTTTGGGTCAGTTTAAGTTCTAGATTCTATATGGTGTTATGTAGGAGTTTATGAAGGAGGATCAGGTAGTGATTGTGGGTGGAGCTGGTGGTGACATGGCAAAGACAGATACTTAAACTGATAGCACTAATGTGCATTTCATGCAACTGTTTCAGCATCATGATCAGCCTCATCTTAATGTGGCTGTTAGATGCATTAACATGGGGCTGGAGAAGGCACTGATGGCAGAGGGCACGGGTCACATTTCAGTGTGCCAGTTGAGTCTGTCATTGAATCAGATTTAAATAGGCACGACCTGCACCTCGATAGGTTTGGGAGGGGAGGCTGGTAAAGCTTCTAGGTGACAATGTAGTGAGTGATGGTAGGATCACTCATGGAATTCCTGTAGTAGTTGGTGTTAGAAATGCTGCACCTTTTTTAGTTTGAAGTCAGCTGATAGGTATAACTGCTTAAAGGAAGTCCCTCTAACTAAGAGCTCACCTTCAGAGGACTTCATGTTTCCAAGTAGAGAAGGAATTAGCATATTTCAGCAGAATATATGAGGTATTAGAGATAAAGTTAATGAACCGCTTGTAGTTGTTGACTATGAAATTATTGGTATATTGGAGCACCACATAAATAATTTGACAATTAAGAGTCTTCCTTTACCAGGATACAGATTAGCTAGCTGTTTTTCAAGGAGTTCCTTGTGGGGTGGCCATGTTTGTAAAGAAACATATCATGGCACTACACTGAACAGATATTTGAATGTTGTGCAGGGGCAGTTGAATTTAGTGAAACTAAACTTCTAATTGTTGTTGTTTATAGGTCCCCTAACTCTGACTTCAGAGCATTTATGCTCAAGCTAGAGAGGGCTCTTGATTCACTTTGTAGGAAGTACCAGAAAGTAGTTAAATGTGGTGACTTAAATATAAATTTTGTGTATGATGGTGCAAGGAAAAGGATGTTGGTAAATCTCCTAAATTCATATGATTTGATGCAGACTGTGTTTTTGCCACCTATGGTGCAGGGGAACAGTAGCACAGCCATGGACAATATTTTTATTCATTCTTCATTACTAGATGGGCATTCTGTTGGCAAAAGGGTCAATGGCCGTTTGAGACCATGATGCACAAATTTTAACACTAAAATGCTTTTGTACTCAAACAAATGTCACATGTAATTACAAACAATTTAGGAAAGTTAATCCAACAGCAATAGAGAGTTTTTGAAACCTTGTCAAGGAATGAGAATAGCAGGATGTTTATAGTGACAGTAACATAGATGACAAATATAATGCTTTCCTTAACACATTTCTCATGCTCTTTGAGAGTTGCTTTCCAGTAGAACATTCTAAATGGGGTACTAGCAGCAAAAGGCGGCCCAGGTGGCTGACTAGTGGGATAAGGCTATCATGTAGAACAAAGCGGGAATTATATCAAAATGTTAGAAGCAATCACAATCAAGCTACAGTAGCCCATTACAAACAGTACTGTAAGGTGCTTAAAAATGTTATTAGGAAGACAAACGTATGCGGAATGCAAATAGAGTAGCTAATTCACAGGATACAATTAAATCCAAGTGGTCAATTTTGAAGAAAGTTCCTGGTCAGCAGCACCAGGTCTACATCTACATCCATACTCCACAAGCCACCTGACAGTGTGTGGTGGAGGGTACCTTGAGTACCTCTATCGGTTCTCCCTTCTATTCCAGTCTCTTATTGTTCATGGAAAGAAAGATTATTGGTACGCCTCAGTGCTGCTCCCCGTTGGATCTTCTCTATCTCTTCTATCAACCCTATCTGGTACGGATCCCACACCGGTGAGCAGTATTCAAGCAGTGAGCAAACAAGTGTGCTGTAACACACTTCCTTTGCTTTTGGACTCCATTTCCTTAGGATTCTTCCAACGAATCTGTCTGGCATCTGCTTTACCGGCGATTAATTTTATATGGTCATTCCATTTTAAATCACTCCTAATGCCTACTCCCAGATAATTTATGGAATTAACTGCTTCCAGTTGCTGACCTGCTATATTGTAGTTAAATGATAAAGGATCTTTCTTTCTGTGTATTCGCATCACATTACACTTGCCTACATTAAGATTCAATTGCCATTCCCTGCACCATGCATCAATTTGTTGCAGATCCTCCTGAATTTCAGTACAATTTTCCATTGTTACAACCTCTCGATATACTACAGCATCATCTGCAAAAAGCCTCAGTGAACTTCCAATGTTATCCACAAGGTCATTTATATATATTGTGAATAGCAATGGTCCTACAACACTCCTCTGTGGCACACGTGAAATCACTCTTACTTTGGAAGACTTCTCTACATTGAGAATGACATGCTGCGTTCTGTTATCTAGGAACTCTTCAATCCAATCACACAACTGGTCTGATAGTCCATATGCTCTTACTTTGTTCATTAAACAACTGTGGGGTCCTGTATCAAACGCCTTGCGGAAGTCAAGAAACACGGCATCTACCTGTGAACCTGTGTCTATGGCCCTCTGAGCATCGTGGATGAATAGCGCGAGCTGAGTTTCACATGATTGTCTTTTTCAAAACCCATGCTGATTCCTACAGAGTAGATTTCTAGCCTCCAGAAAAGTCATTATACTTTAACATAATACATGTTCCAAAATTCTACAACTGATCTAAGTTAGAGGTATAGGATTATAGTTCTGCACATCTGTTTGATGTCCCTTCTTGAAAAAGGGGATGACCTGTGCCCTTTTCCAATCTTTTGGAATGCTATGCTCTTCTAGAGACCTACTGTACACCACTGCAAGAAGGGGGGCAAGTTCCTTCACATACTCTGTGTAAAATTGAACTGGTATCCCATCAGACCCAGCGGCCTTTCCTCTTTTGAGTGATTTTAATTGCTTTTCTATCCCTCTGTCATCTATTTCAATATCTACCATTTTGCCATCTGTGTGACAATCTAGAGAAGGAACTACAGTGCAGTCTTCCTCTGTGAAACAGCTTTGGAAAAAGACATTTAGTATTTCGGCCTTTAGTCAGTCATCCTCTGTTTCAGTACCATTTTGGTCACAGAGTGTCTGGACATTTTGTTTTGATCCACCTACCGCTTTGACATAAGACCAAAATTTCTTAGGATTTTCTGCCAAGTCAGTACATAGACCTTTACTTTCGAATTCATTGAACACCTCTCGCATAGCCCTCCTCACACTACATTTCACTTCGCGTAATTTTTGTTTGTCTGCAAGGCTTTGGCTATGCTTATGTTTGCTGTGAAGTTCCCTTTGCTTCCGCAGCAGTTTTATAACTCAGTTGTTGTACCATGGTGGCTCTTTTCCATCTCTTACGATCTTGCTTGGCACATACTCATCTAACACATATTGTATGATGGTTTTGAACTTTGTCCACTGATCCTCAACACTATCTGTACTTGAGATAAAACTTTTGTGTTGAGCCATCAAGTACTCTGAAATCTGCTTTTTGTCACTTTTGCTGAACAGAAAAATCTTCCTACCTTTTTTAATATTTCTATTTACGGCAGAAATAATTGATGCAGTAACCGCTTTATGATAACTGATTCGCTGTTCTGTATTAACTGTTTCAGATAGTTTGGGTCTGTTTATTACCAGAAGGTCTAATATGTTATTGCCATGAGTCAGTTCTCTGTTTAACTGCTCAAGGTAGTTTCAGATAATGCACTTAAAAAAGTTTCACTGGTTTCTTTCTCCCTGCCACCCATTATAAACGTTTGAGTCTCCCAGTCTATATCTGGCAAATTAAAATCTCCACCCAGAACTATAACATGGTCGAGAAATCTACTCAAAATATTTTCCAAATTTTCCTTCAGGTGCTCTGCCACAACAGCTGCTGAGCCAGGGGGCCTATAGAGACATCCAATTACCATGTTTGAGCCTGATTTAACCATAACCTTCACCCAAATTATTTCACATTTCGGATCTCCGTCAATTTCCTTTGATACTATTGCACTTTTTATTGCTATAAACATGCCTCCCCCTCCACTGCCCAGCCTGTCTCTGCGGTATACATTCCAATCTGAGTTTAAAGTTTCATTACTGTTTACATCTGGTTTCAGCCAACTTTCCGTCCCTAGTATGATGTGGGCACTGTGACCATTTATAAATGAGAGCAGTTCTGGGGCCTTTCTATAGACCCTCCTGCAGTTTACTGTTACCACATTAATATTGTTATTCCGTGTTGCATTTTGCCTACTACTACTTTGTCTCGTCTCAGGAGGTGTCTTGTCGGGCCTAGGGAGGGAATTCTCTAACCTAAAAAACCCACATGTGCACTCCACTCCGCTACCCTTGTAGCCGCTTCCTGCATGTAGTGCAAGCCAGAACTATTCAGGGGAACCCTACATTTCTCCATCCAATAGCGGAGGTTGAGAAATTTGCACCCGACAACTCTGCAGAATCGTCTTGAGCCTCTGGTTTAAGCCATCCACTCGGCTCCAAACAAGAGGACCGCAATTGGTTCTGGGAATGATACTACAAATAGTTAGCTCAGATTCCACCTTGCGAGCAAGGCTTTCTGCCTTCACCACCTCCGCCAACTGCCTGTATGAACTGAGGATGACCTCTGAACCCAGATGGCAGGAGTCATTGGTGCCGACTTGAGAAACAATTTGCAGTCAGGCGCACCCAGTGCTCTCTATCGCCACAGGCAGGGGCTCCTCCACATCCTGGATGAGACCCCCCAGCAAGCAGACAGAGTGAACATTGGCCTTCTTCCCCAACCTTTCTGCTATTTCCCTAAGGGGCTCCATCACCCTCCTAACATTGGAGCTCCCAATCACTAATAAAAACCTCCCCCCATGTGACTGCTTGGTGGACGATGTAAAGTCAGTTAGTAGTAAAAATATTTCTGTTACTTGTAAATCAGATATATGTACAGTGTTTAACAATCATTTTCTGAGCATTGCTGGTGAATTAAATAAAAATTTAGTTTCTACAGGGAATCATATAACTCTCTTGGCCAATGCCCTTCCAAGATTGATGTCTGAAATATTCCTCTGTGATACAGACAAGGGGGAGATTAGGTCAATAACTAAATCACTGAAGACTAAAGACTCTCATGGATATAATGGAGTGCCTTGCAGAACTTTGAAGTATTGTGCTGCACATTTTAGCCCGGTATTTAGCCATATTTGTTATATTTTCTTTGGGAATGGTCAGTTTCCTGAACAATTAAAGTACTCAGTAGTGAAGCCGCTTTACAAAAAGGGAGAAAGGGATAATGCAGACAATTTTAGACCTATTTCTAAGGCATCAGTGTTTGCTAAAGTTATTGAAATGACTGTATATGTAAGGATAATTGATGATTTTATATCACGTGATTTGCTGTCAAATGTACAGTTCAGCTTTAGAAGTCATTTAACAACTGAAAATGCTATATTCTCTTTTCTCTGTGAGGTGCTGGATGGATTAAACAAAAGATTTCGAATGCTAGACATTTTTTTTATTTAACTAAGGCGTTTGATTGTGTTAATCACAAAGTATTGTTGCAAAAGTTGGACCATTACAGAATACGGGGAGTAGCTCACAATTGGTTCACCTCTTACTTTAGCAACAGACAGTAGAAGTCATTATTCACGGTGTTGAGAATGGCTGCTATGTGGGGTCTGAGTGGGGTACGGTCAAGTGAGGGGTGCCCCAGGGATCAGTGTCGGAGCCACTCCTGTTCCTTATTTATATAAATGATATGCCCTCTAGCATTACGGGTAGCTCTAAAATATTTCTATTTGCTGATGTCTCTAACTTGGTAGTAAAGGATGTTGTGTGCAGCATTGGCTTGGTTTCAAATAGTGCAGTTCATGACGTAAGTTCATGGCTTGTAGAAAATAAACGAATTCTAAATCACTGTACGGCTCAATTTTTACAGTTTCTAAAACACAATTCAACAAAACCTGACGTTTTAATGTCACAGAATGGGCATATGATTAGTGAAACTGAACAGTTCAGATTTCTAGGTGTTCAGATAGATAGTAAACTGCCATTGAAAGCCCACATTCAGGATCTTGTTCAAAGACTTAATGCTGCCATTTTTACTATTCAAGTGGTGTCTGAAGTGAGTGATCATTTGACACAAAAATTAGTCTACTTTGCTTATTTTCATTCACTTATGTTGTATGGTATTATATTTTGGGGTAACTCTTCCCATTCTAAAAGGATATTTTGAGCACAGAAATGGGTGGTTCAGACAGTAAGTGGTGTAAGTTCATGAACCTCTTGTTGACCTCTTTTCTTAAGTCTGGGTATTTTGACATTGGCCTCTCAATGTATATATTCCTTTCTGTTATTTCTTTTTAACAGTATTAGCATATTCCCAAGAATAAGCAGCACTCGCTCAGTTAATACTCAGCAGAAATCAAACCTACATTTGGATCGGACTTCCTTAACTCTTGTGCAGAAAGGTGTGCAGTATACTGCTGCGTCCATTTTCAATAAGCTACCACTAGAATTCCAAAATCTCAACAACAATCCATGTGCTTTCAAATCGAAACTGAAGAGTTTCCTTGTGTGTTTCACGCCTACTATTCTGTCAAGGAGGTCCTTGAAAAATTAAGCTGATTCTTCTTGTATTAGTGAGTGTGTTTACTTAAACTTATGGCTTGACTCTTTTTGTGTTCATAAATATTTTATTTTTATCTGTTATTACTTTTATGTTGTAATTTCATGTACTGGCACGTTCCATGATCCTGGAGATTTGCTCCTCAGTTTGGTCCTATGGAACTTGACATGTAAATAAATAAAAATAAATGAAAATTGGTCCTCAATAAACATCCTCATTCTGTTCATGCAGTAAATTCTCTCAGAATGGTGTGACTGAGTCAACATTTCTCATTCTGGGTAACTGTACTGTCTCTCTTCTTTAATTAAATGTTACTGATGAAGATACTTATTGTTGCCATGTGACCATCAAGTCACAGAAGTCATGCAAACCATTTACTTTGGAGTTCACATCTATTTCAAGAAGGCAGCTGCATTAGTACAATCAATATTATCCAAAATGAAATTAATATAGAAATATGCACATACAATGAGTTTGTACCTGTTTCTTACCAGTAGTATTATTAGTAGTTTTACTGCTTGGTGAAGTTTAATAAAAGTTCTGTTGTGGGCATTTAGATTGTCAGAACTAAAGTGACTTAACTGCAGTACTTATTTATGACTGTGGCCTGGAACTTTATTCCAGTTTTTGTGTACAGGTGCTATAACCACTTCTCTCTTCCTTACATTATGCCCATAGTAATTTGCTGCTGACTATTATTCATTTAGGCACTCCAAATAACATTTTGTTACACATAATACATATCTGTAGATATAACTTTTGATTTTTCAGATATCTACAATTATATGAGAAACTCATCTCCCTTGTATATTGTGTCATGGTTTGATGAAAAAGTTCAAATGAATATTGATATGACATTCCACAAAGTGAAGGTGGGGATGGTTTTATTTCAGTGAAGTTTTCAGTGTAATTACTGCACAGCTTCCTTCAGTTAACAATGTGCCTAACAATGAAATGTGTTTGACATTTTCTGAATAACTTAGCCATCAGTATATAGGGTGTGTGTTAATACACCATGACTTTGGCTCATAGCTCAGTGTGACGTCATGGGCTTTTACATAGTATTATCTACGTTAAGCAATCATCTTCTAGCATCAGTGTATGTTTTGGGATATTTACAAGAAATTATGCAGTTACTTCTGGACTATGATTTATTGGATACTGATGACGAACTACACTTTTTGCATGATGCTGGATGTATATTGATCAATTTGTAATCAGTAGTTCCAACATCAATAACCAAGCAACCAGAATCACTGGCATTCACTGCAACAGCACACAGCAGCAGCAGTGGTAATAGGAGCAGTCATCACACCAGAAGAAGGCAGCCACCCTTGAGAAGTCAGGATTTTTGCTGGGGCAAAACAATGAACAACAGCACATAACAGGGAAACAGGTAAATGTTTGCAAGCAGAGGAATCTACAACAAGGTATGAAATCTTGTAACAGTGTAAGAGAAAATGCATCAACAGAGTGTAAAGTGACAGGTCAGTCGGATTGTTCAAATCAGCTAAGAATTATGAGTCTGAATAACCAGTGTTTTAAAAACAAGTACCTTGAACTTGAGGTAGCAGCTAATAGTGACCATATTGATTGTTTATGTGTTATGGAACATTGGTGCGGGGACAGTGAACTAAAAAGCATAAACTTAAGCCAATATAAACTTGCCAGTCAGTACTGTAGGCAAAATGCCAAAGGTGGTAGTGTATGCATTTATCTAAATCCAAAGCTTAAATTTAAGTTAAGATATGAGGCTAAACCATTAATCATAGAAAAGGGTTTTGAGGCAGTAGCCATTCAGTTATATAGTTTAAAGAAGAAAATAATTGTTGCAGCAATTTACAGGTCACCATCTGGAGATACTGAAGTCTTTCTTAAGAATTTGGAAGAAATGCTCAACATTTTCTCAAATGAGAACTCTACCATGATTCTTTGTGGTGACTTTAATATTAATCTATTGGTCCAGAGTTCAGTAAAAAACAAGTTTTTAGACATACTAAAAAGCTTCAACATGTTCCCCCACATATCAGCTCCCACTAGAACAACAGATTCCAGTGAAAGCCTAATAGATAACATTTTCTCAAATGTGGTCACACATGAAGTTGCAGTTACAAATGTGAATATAGGATTATCAGATCATAATGCACTAACCTTTAATCTCACTGCAACTCCCAAGGAGGAGGAAAATAAAAAGGAGTACAAACGATTTTTCTCTACTGAAAATTGTAATCAGTTCAAAAATAAATTTCAAAAATGCAGTTTGGTCAGAGGTCTTGGCACAAACAAACACAAATGATGCTTACAATATATTTGCTTCCACTTTTATGACATACTTTGAAATGTGTTTCCCAAAAAAGCTTTTGAGTTATAGATCATCTGGATCCAAAGGGACCTGGATTACACCCGGAATTAAAAAGTCAAGTGAAACCATGAAATTACTAAGTTTAAAGTTAAAAACATGTCATGATCAGCAGTTTGTTGAGTATGTGAGGACATACAAAATGACTTACCACAAAGTAATAGCAAAAGCAAAATTATTAAGTAATGATAGATTAATAAGGCAGGCTAGTAACAAGTCCAGAATGATGTGGAAAATGGTAAAAAAAGAAACTGGGGGTCAAACTAAAGAACAGGAAATCAATCTTAAAAATAATGAAAACATTCCCATAGAAAACGATGCCATGGCAAACTATGTAAACAATTATTTTGTAAATATTCCCCTTACTTTAAGTAGTAAATTTAAGCAACAACCAACAGTGACGACTCCAAAGATAAATACCAGCATGATGGCAATCCCAACAGATGAGCATGTAGTTCTAAAAGTCATTAAATGCTTGAAATCCAAAATGTCCTCTGGGTTGGATGATGTACCTGTATCAATAATTAAGAAAATTGCTCCATGTGTTGTCAAACCTATAGTGCACATAGCAAACTTGTCCCTTAGTGAAGGGATATTTCCGGATAAACTTAAAATCTCTAAAGTGATACCTCTATACAAAAATGGTGACAGACATAAAATAGAAAATTACCGACCTATATCTCTCCTCCCACCCTTCTCCAAAATACTTGAGGAATTAATGAAAATCAGGGTTACAAAATACCTAGAAAAACATAAACTAAT
Source organism: Schistocerca nitens (assembly GCF_023898315.1). NCBI lineage: Eukaryota > Metazoa > Arthropoda > Insecta > Orthoptera > Acrididae > Schistocerca > Schistocerca nitens. The sequence goes on along the minus strand of NC_064619.1, from coordinate 390,847,731 downwards.
AAATAACAACAGTCAACATGGTTTTCGAGCAGGGCACAGTACAGACACAGCCATATTGGACTACACAACAAAAATAGTAAGAAATTTGGAGTCAAATAAACATGTTGTTGGAATTAATCTAGATTTATCCAAAGCCTTCGATACTGTGAACCATGACATACTACTAGAAAAAATTGAAGCAATAGGCATCAGGGGTACTGTTAAAAAATGGTTTGAATCTTATCTGCAAAACAGGTCACAAGTTGTTGAGCTGAGGTCATCCAACAATCTTCACAATTTTAAACTCATACCTGAACCAAAACAAATTGAAATAGGTGTTCCACAGGGCAGCATTCTGGCCCATTGTTATTTCTAATTTATATCAATGATATACAGGCTCCAAACAGCTCAGCCAAAATTCTACTATTTGCAGATGACATGAGTATCATAATTAGTGATATAATAGAATCATTGTGTACTACAGCAGAAAAAATGCTCTCATACATACAGTCATTTTTTTATTCAAATAAGCTGATATTAAATACAAAGAAAACAAACTTTATACAGTATGGAAGCAAGTGTCAAGGGGAAAATATGTGCCTTATGCTGGATAGCAATCAAATAGAAAAAGTGTGCACCACAAAGTTTCTGGGAATGCGAGTTGACCAAGATTTAAACTGGAATGAACACAGTGTATATCTTACTCAGAAACTTAGCTCAGCCTGTTTTGCCTTAATAATAATATCCAAGGTATGTAGCAAAGAATGTATTAGAGCGGTGTACTTTAGTTATTTCCAATCAGTTGCAAGCTATGGCATAATTTTTTGGGGAAAAACCAGGTCAAGACTAAATGACATTTTTATTATGCAAAAAAGAGCTATTCGTATCATGACACACAGCCCACCACAAACTCACTGTAGACCCTTATTCAGACAACTAAAGATACTTACAATACCATCAATATATATTTTTAAATGCCTGGAAATGATCAGTAAAAATAACTGCGATCTCCAAACCAACTCAAGCTACCATGATCACAATACAAGGCATTGTAAAGACTTCCACATTCCCTATGTAGCAAAAACTAGAAGTCAGAAACATGTTAGCCACTTAGGAATAAAGCTTTTAAATGCACTTCCATCTCAAATTAAAGAGTTGAAAGGCAAAAATAATTTCAAGCGTGAAGTAAAAAAATACTTGATGGAAAAATGCTACTACAGTGTAAATGAATACCTGTCTCAGACTGTGTATTGAAACCTGTACTTATTTTTTAAAAATTCAAACTAATTTAATTATGTTTTCAACTTCGTAATTATGGTACTTAGGAAAAATCTGTTAAATATCCGTAATACGTTTTGTGTATAAAGCGTAGTTCATGATCTATAATTGTTTATCATGAGCACATACTTTTGTTTTTGTGTAATAAGTTCTTGTACACTACTTGTGTACTATGTGTATGTAATTTGTTTTCTGTTTGTATATGTTTGTCAATTTATTATGTGTATGTGTTGTTATGTGTTACATGTAATCAAATGACAAATCCTATATCACATGTGTGATCTATTGAATGCTAAATAAATAAAAAATAAATAAACATTTGTGTTTGTAGTATCCAAGAAATAAAATATTTTGTCTTCATTTTCATTATGTTCTGATATAAAGAAGTAGCTTTATTTTTACAGTGAGCAAACCTCTCAGCATCTTGTACTGTATTACTGTGTCTATTCAAAATTCACTGAGATGGATGTCATCTTACCTATTAAACAGGAAACAAAGAATAGTAATAGAAGAAACTGGTAAAAGATTATTCTCTAGGTGGAATAACACAGAACAAGGTGTGCAACAGATCTATCCTTGGGCCAATATTGTTCTTGTATTATATAAATGACCTGTTGACTAACATAAATTCAGACACTATTATTTATGCGGATGACTCTACAGGAATAGTCTGTTGCAAGAAAAGTGAATATTTCATTAGTAATCTTCAGCAGTCTCTAGCTGAAATTGAAGCCTGGGTGAGAAATAATGGTCTGAAATTAAATCTAACAAAGACACAAATCATTCACTTTATAACAAAACAAGTTGTACAGGATATACTAGAAATACCATATGAGGACAATCACCTTGCCACCACAAACTACCAAATTTGTAGGTGTAATTCTGAACAAGAATGTATCATGGACAGACCACGTAAATGCCATGTGTCACCATCTAAACAGTCAAATATTTGCAACAAGTGTTACAAGCAGTACAATAGAAACACCAGTCAAAAAGTTGTGTATCACGCATATTTTGTATCTGTGATTAGAGATGGTATAATTTTTTGGGGAGGAGAGAAAACAAACTTACACAGAGTCTTTAGGCAATAGAAAAGAGCCATGGGAGGTGTGTGTGTGTGTGTGTGTGGGGGGGGGGGGGGGGGGGGGGGGGGGGGGAAGAAAAAGGAAAAGAAAACGACCGTGCAGACCTCTGATCAATCCTTGGAAAACATGAGGATTTTTTACCACTAAGTACACCTGCTCAAAATAGTGAGGTAAATGATCAAGCAAGAAATGATTCCCTCCCTGTCCCTAATTTTAAATTACTCCTTCAAAACGTTCAGTCACTCCCAAATAAACTAAATGAAATAGAAATAATATTTTGTATATATGAAGTCTTCACGGGTTGTCAGCCGAGTAGCGTCGTTGTCTCATAGCAACATTTTGATGGAATGCGTCTCCATCATTTTCAGGCGAAGTGTCGGGATATCGTCTGCTTGTGTCTGTGTATGTGCGGATGGATATGTGTGTGTGCGAGTGTATACCTGTCCTTTTTACCCCCAAGGTAAGTCTTTCTGCTCCCGGGATTGGAATGACTCCTTACCCTCTCCCTTAAAACCCACATCCTTTCATCTTTCCCTCTCCTTCCCTCTTTCCTGATGAGGCAACAGTTTGTTGTGAAAGCTTGAATTTCGTGTGTATGTTTGTGTTTGTTTGTGTGTCTATCGACCTGCCAGCGCTTTCGTTTGGTAAGTCACATTATCTTTGTTTTTATATATATATGCACCCTCCCACCACCACCTACTCCAGTCCTGTAACCCGGAGGGTGTACATGATCAAAGGCAGAGCCACGTGTGAAAGCACCCACGTGATCTACCAACTGACCTGCCTACACTGTGATGCATTCTATGTGGGAATCACCAGCAACAAACTCCATTCGCATGAATGGACACAGGCAGACAGTGTTTGTTGGTAATGAGGATCACCCTGTGGCTAAACATGCCTTGGTGCACGGCCAGCACATCTTGGCGCAGTGTTACACCATCCGGGTTATCTGGATACTTCCCACTAACACCAACCTATCCGAACTCCGGAGATGGGAACTTGCTCTTCAATATATCCTCTCTTCCCGTTATCCACCAGGCCTCAATCTCCGCTAATTTCAAGTTGCCGCCACTCATACCTCACCTGTCATTCAACAACACCTTTGCCTCTGCACTTCTGCCTCGACTGACATCTCTGCCCAAACTCTTTGTCTTTAAATATGTCTGCTTGTGTCTGTATATGTGTGGATGGATATGTGTGTGTGTGCGAGTGTTTACCCGTCCTTTTTCCCCCCTAAGGTAAGTCTTTCCGCTCCCGGGATTGGAATGACTCCTTACCCTCTCCCTTAAAACCCACATCTTTTCATCTTTCCCTCTCCTTCCCTCTTTCCTGATGAGGCAACAGATTGTTGCGAAAGCTTGAATTTTGTGTGTATGTTTGTGTGTCTATCGACGTGCCAGCGCTTTCGTTTGGTAAGTCACATCATGTTTGTTTTTAGATATATTTTTCCCACGTGGAATGTTTCCCTATATATATATATATATATATATATATATATATATATATATATATGTTGTTGTTGTTGTGGTCTTCAGTCCTGATATATATATATATATATATATATATATATAAAACATACACACAAAATTCTAGCTTTCGCAACCAATGGTTGCTTCGTCAGGAAAGAGGGGAGGAGAAGGAAAGATGAAAGGATGTGGGTTTTAAGGGAGAGGGTAAGGAGTCATTCCAATCCCGGGAGCGGAAAAGACTTACCTTGGGGGGAAAAAAGGACAGGTATACACTCGCACACACACATATCCATCCGCACATACACAGACACAAGCAGACATTTGTAAAGGCAAAGAGTTCGGGCAGAGATGGCAGTCAAGGTAGAAGTACAGAGGCAAAGATGTTGAAAGACAGGTGAGGTATGAGTGGCGGCAACTTGAAATTAGCGGAGGTTGAGGCCTGGTGGATAACGAGAGAAGAGGATATACTGAAGGGCAAGTTCCCATCTCCGGAGTTCTGACAGGTTGGTGTTAGTGGGAAGTATCCAGATAACCCGGACGGTGTAACACTGTGCCAAGATGTGCTGGCCGTGCACCAAGGCATGTTTAACCACAGGGTGATCCTCATTACCAACAAACACTGTCTGCCTGTGTCCATTCATGCGAATGGACAGTTTGTTGCTGGTGATTCCCACATAGAAAGCTTCACAGTGTAGGCAGGTCAGTTGGTAAATCACGTGGGTGCTTTCACACGTGGCTCTGCCTTTGATCGTGTACACCTTCCGGGTTACAAGACTGGAGTAGGTGGTGGTGGGAGGGTGCATGGGACAGGTTTTACAGCGGGGGCAGTTACAAAGGTAGGAGCCAGAGGGTAGGGAAGATGGTTTGGGGACTTCATAGGGATGAACTAAGAGGTTACGAAGGTTAGGTGGACGGCGGAAAGACACTCTTGGTGGAGTGGGGAGGATTTCATGAAGGATGGATCTCACTTCAGGGCAGGATTTGAGGAAGTCGTATACCTGCTGGAGAGCCACATTCAGAGTCTGATCCAGTCCCGGAAAGTATCCTGTCACAAGTGGGGCACTCTGGGGGTTCTTCTGTGGGAAGTTCTGGGTTTGAGGGGATGAGGAAGTGGCTCTGGTAATTTGCTTCTGTACCAGGTCGAGAGGATAGTTGCAGGATGCGAAAGCTGTTTTCAGGTTGTTGGTGTAATGATTCAGGGATTCCGGACTGGAGCAGATTCGTTTGCCACGAAGACCTAGGCTGTAGGGAAGGTACCGTTTGATGTGGAATGGGTGGCAGCTGTCATAATGGAGGTACTGTTGCTTGTTGGTGGGTTTGATGTGGATGGATGTGTGAAGCTGGCCATTGGACAGATGGAAGTCAACGTCCAGATCCAGATCACGAAGATGTCATCAATAAATCTGTACCAAACTTTGGGTTTGCAGGCCTGGGTAACCAAAAAGGCTTCCTCTAAGCGACCCATGAATAGGTTGGCGTACGAGGGGGCCATCCTGGTACCCATGGCTGTTCCCTTTAATTGTTGGTATGTCTGTCCTTCAAAAGTGAAGAAGTTGTGGGTCAGGATGAAGCTGGCTAAGGTAATGAGGAAAGAGGTTTTAGGTAGGGTGGCAGGTGATCGGCGTGAAAGGAAGTGCTCCATCGCACCGAGGACCTGGACGTGCGGAATATTTGTATATAAGGAAGTGGCATCAATGGTTACAAGGATGGCTTCCAGGCGTAACAGATTGGGTAAGGATTCCAGGCGTTTGAGAAAGTGGTTGGTGTCTTTGATGAAGGATGGGAGACTGCATGTAATGGGTTGAAGGTGTTGATCTACGTAGGCAGAGATACGCTCTGTGGGGGCTTGGTAACCAGCTACAATGGGGTGGCCGGGATGATTGGGTTTATGAATTTTGGGAAGAAGGTAGAAGGTAGGGGTGCAGGGTGTCGGTGGGGTCAGGAGGTTGATGGAGTCAGGTGAAAGGTTTTGTAGGGGGCCTAAGGTTTTGAGGATTCCTTGAAGCTCTGCCTGGACATCAGGAGTGGGATTTCCATGGTAAACTTTGTATGTGGTGTTGTCTGAAAGCTGACGCAGTCCCTCAGCCACATACTCCCGACGATCAAGTACCACGGTCGTGGAACCTTTGTCTGCCGGAAGAATGACGATGGATCGGTCAGCCTTCAGACACACAACTTCTTCACTTTTGAAAGCTAGACATACCAACAATTAAAGGGAACAGCCATGGGTACCAGGATTGCCCCCTCGTACGCCAACCTATTCATGGGTCGCTTAGAGGAAGCCTTCTTGGTTACCCAGGCCTGCAAACCCAAAGTTTGGTACAGATTTATTGACATCTTCATGATCTGGACTCACAGTGAAGAAGAACTCCAGAATTTCCTCTCCAACCTCAACTCCTTTGGTTCCATCAGATTCACTTGGTCCTACTCCAAATCCCATGCCACTTTCCTTGACGTTGACCTCCATCTGTCCAATGGCCAGCTTCACACGTCCGTCCACATCGAACCCACCAACAAGCAACAGTACCTCCATTATGACAGCTGCCACCCATTCCACATCAAACGGTCCCTTCCCTACAGCCTAGGTCTTCATGGCAAACGAATCTGCTCCAGTCCTGAATCCCTGAACCATTACACCAACAACCTGAAAACAGCTTTCGCATCCCGAAACTACCCTCCCGACCTGGTACAGAAGCAAATAACCAGAGCCACTTCCTCATCCCCTCAAACCCAGAACCTCCCACAGAAGAACCACAAAAGTGCCCCACTTGTGACAGGATACTTTCCGGGACTGGATCAGACTCTGAATGTGGCTCTCCAGCAGGTATACGACTTCCTCAAATCCTGCCCTGAAATGAGATCCATCCTTCATGAAATCCTCCCTACTCCACCAAGAGTGTCTTTCCGCCATCCACCTAACCTTCGTAACCTCTTAGTTCATCCCTATGAAGTCCCCAAACCACCTTCCCTTGGCTCCTACCCTTGTAACCGCCCCCGCTGTAAAACCTGTCCCATGCACCCTCCCACCACTACCTACTCCAGTCCTGTAACCCGGAAGGTGTACACGATCAAAGGCAGAGCCATGTGTGAAAGCACCCACGTGATTTACCAACTGACCTGCCTACACTGTGAAGCTTTCTATGTGGGAATGACCAGCAACAAACTGTCCATTCACATGAATGGACACAGGCAGACAGTGTTTGTTGGTAATGAGGATCACCCTGTGGCTAAACATGCCTTGGAGCACGGCCAGCACATCTTGGCACAGTGTTACACCATCCGGGTTATCTGGATACTTCCCACTAACACAAACCTGTCAGAACTCCGGTGATGGGAACTTGCCCTTCAGTATATCCTCTCCTCTCGTTATCCGCCAGGCCTCAACCTCCGCTAATTTCAAGTTGCCACCGCTCATAGCTCACCTGTCTTTCAACATCTTTGCCTCTGTACTCCCACCTCGACTGACATCTCTGCCCGAACTCTTTGCCTTTACAAATGTCTGCTTGTGTCTGTGTATGTGCGGATGGATATGTGTGTGTGCGAGTGTCTACCTGTCCTTTTTTCCCCCAAGGTAAGTCTTTCCGCTCCCGGGATTGGAATGACTCCTTACCCACTCCCTTAAAACCCACATCCTTTCATCTTTCCTTCTCCTTCCCTCTTTCCTGATGAAGCAACCGTTGGTTGCGAAAGCTAGAATTTTGTGTATATGTTTGTGTTTGTTTGTGTGTCTGTCGACCTGCCAGGTATATATATATATATGATGTGACTTACCAAATGAAAGTGCTGGCAGGTCGAAAGACACACGAACAAACACAAACATACACATAAAATTCTAGCTTTCGCAACCAACGGTTGCTTCATTAGGAAAGAGGGAAGGAGAGGGAAAGACGAAAGGATGTGGGTTTTAAGGGAGAGGGTAAGGAGTCATTCCAATCCTGGGAACGGAAAGACTTACCTTAGGAGGAAAAAAGGACGGGTATACACTCGCACACACACATATCCATCCACACATATGTGTGGATGGATATGTGTGTGTGTGCGAATGTATACCCGTCCTATTTTCCTCCTAAGGTAAGTCTCTCCGTTCCCGGGATTGGAATGACTCCTTACCCTCTCCCTTAAAACCCACATCCTTTCGTCTTTCCCTCTCCTTCCCTCTTTCCTGATGAAGCAACCATTGGGTGCGAAAGCTAGAATTTTGTGTGTATGTTTTTTTGTTTGTGTGTTTATCGACCTGCCAGCACTTTCGTTTGGTAAGTCACATCATCTTTGTTTTTAGATATATTTTTCCCACGTGGAATGTTTCCCTATATATAACAAAGATGATGTGACTTACCAAATGAAAGTGCTGGCAGGTCGACAGACACACAAACAAACACAAACATACACACAAAATTCAAGCTTTCGCAACAAACTGTTGCCTCATCAGGAAAGAGGGAAGGAGAGGGAAAGACGAAAGGATGTGGGTTTTAAGGGAGAGGGTAAGGAGTCATTCCAATCCCGGGAGGGGAAAGACTTACCTTAGGGGGAAAAAAGGACAGGTATACACTCGCACACACACACATATCCATCCACACATATACAGACACAAGCAGACATATTTAAAGTCTTTAAATATGTCTGCTTGTGTCTGTCCCGGATGTAGAATCAGTTTTGGTTAGCAGCAACTGGAGCCGGTGGTGTCGGATATTGTCTCCACATCTGTGTCCCCGCGATGTGTGTGAGAGCTGTACACGCCACACACTGTACCTTCTTAGTTGAATTATTCTCGACCATCTATGAGTCTAATACGTCAAGGCCTTCTTTCTGTTCTTTTAACGTTCTTACTTCTGTGCATCTTTCCGTGTGTTGGATTCAAAACATTTTTTATTTAATTTTTGGACTTTATCCAATTATGCGTAACAGTTCTCTTGTCTTGTTATACCTGGTTGCTATGGCAACACATAATATCTTCTGCTTTGATTTTGTCTCAAAATTCCCATTTTTTTTAGTCCTGTTCACTGTTAGCTACGTTCTAATGATGTGTGACAATAAGAAGCGGTGTGAAGTTGGATTGCAAAATTCACACCTCTCTCACATCGGTTGTTTTACTTGGTATGTACAGTCAATCTTCTTCTCTTGATTTCCAGCTACATCAATCTCCAAAAACTTCTTCTCTGAAGAATACTGCTGGTTAACAGGAATTTATGACACACTCTCTCTAATTTTGAAATAATTTAGTACTCAAAGAATACTTTTAGTTCAGTCTTGGTATATTTCAACTTCCATAAATTACATATTCACCATTTCTTACATCAATATTGAAATATTTATAAGTCAACCGATTTGTCTTGTGTTAGACTTGATAAAATACATCTGCAATAAAGTTGGTTTAACAACCACATAAGTTATGAACCTTTCTTGCCTCTAGCGAGTCCAATACATGAAGGACTTAATAATCTATAATCAATTGTTCATTTTTCTTTAACAATAATCACAGTCACTAAAACAGCAAAGAATACTACATAAGTACTTCTTGTTCTTCCAATACGGCTTCTGTGGCACTAGTGGCGAACACTTGTGTTGGCGTCGTTCGACCGCCATGCTTACAGTCTTCTCATAACAAACTTCCAACCTGCACACAGAAACAGGTGGTTCAGTAAATACACTTCCACTCTCCCACTTATATTTAAAATATTTTGTGTTCAAGACGGTAGAAGGAGGAGTGGTTCTAGAAGTTACGTGGAAATTCTCGAAGCACTACTGTGTGTGACATCACCAGGGCACACACAAGCTTGCAGTCCAGATGGTATTGATTGATTGTGGGATGGAAAAAGGGGGCAGGAGTGGGATGGTCAGGTGCTCAGTGCTATCGCACTGACAAAAATCTTGAAATGAGATGGTGTGAACAGTTTTAGTTGCCATAGTAGTTTGTAGCCATCCATATGGCGTATGTGCAGTATCAACATCATCTTTATCAACTGCACCTAATGTGCTGCACACGACTTGCAGCTGACCAAGAGATGGTACATTTGAACCTCCCACCAGCATGCTCCTGTGTGAGTTCATTCTTCCATTGCTCCCCATCTCTGACACCATGTACACATACCATCAGAGGATGCTCAATTCATGTGGCCTCACTGTTGTGTCTCCAATTGACAGGCATTATTTTTGAAGCAGCTGCAATTCAGTGCTTCGCCCGAGAGATTCACTGAACTTTCAGACTCATACTACTCTTAGTATGGGAGATTTCCGTGAGGACAGTATTTGACATAGCACAATGTTATTAAAATTTACAATGTGTCAGTGTCTTATCAGAGTGTATCAGCTTTCAAGGCTATTTGGCACTATTGAGGACATTATTTGCACTGTCTGCAACTCTACACCATATAAGAATCTAAACATATACAAAGTTAAGTATATATCTCATTTATTAAGTGTGCATATTGTAAATAAACTTATTAAGATGTTACTTTTTTTATTGATGTTTGACTGTGTTTATTGGCCACCTCAGCTATTGAGTCATCAGACATCCATTGGTGACAAGTTTGGTTTTTTTCTCCATTGGCAACAAGTTTTGTTTCTTCTATCCATTTATAATGAGTCTGGATTTACTTTAGCAGTGATCGACTTTCAGTAAAAGTTCATAATTTTTGTGTGAACTCTTATCTGTTTCAAGTGTCTTTAATTTGTGTATGCAATGGGAAATTCTGGAGAGCAGTCACTAACTGCATTTTTTCAGTTTTAGAACCAATAAATTACTTCCTTGTTGTGACTCTTGAAATTTTCCCAGATTCATTGTCACTTATCAGCAATAAGTTTACGGCCGATATAACGGCGCTTTTTCACCATGCCCTGTCCTCTATGTACTTTCTATTTAATAATGAATATTTTGAGCAACTTGACGGTGTTGCCATGGGTAGTCCTCTGTCCCCTCTGGTAGCAAACTTTTATATGGAAGACTTTGAGGAGAGGGCTCTCGATTCGGCAATGTTGAAACCAACAGTCTTCTGGCGGTACGTCGACGATACCTTTGTAGTGTGGCCTCACGGTGAAGAAGAGCTTTCACAGTTTTTACAACATCTGAATTCCATCCACACAAACATTCAGTTTATGATGGAAGTTGAAAAGGATGGTTGCCTACCATTTCTGGACGTCATGGTTAAACGCAGGGTGGATGGGTCATTGGGGCATTCCGTCTATCGAAAACCCACGCATACGGACCTATACCTGCAGGCATCAAGCTGTCATCACCCGTCACAAACTATGGGCGTCCTTCGAACGTTGGTGCATAGGGCACATGTCGTGTCTGATAAAGACAGCCTTGCAGACAAATTAGAGCACTTGAAATCTGTTTTTCAACATAATGGATATTCTGCACATCAGGTCAGTACTGCTTTAAGGAGGAAAAAACGTGACCACCCACAAGATCAAGAGGAAAAGGAGGTGTTTAAGTCCAGAGCATTTCTCCCATATGTCAGGAACATTTCATCAAAAGTAGGCAGAATTTTAAAGAAACATTGTGTGAAAGCAATCTTCCGGCCACCTACAAAGACTCGTGCTCTTCTGGGCTCAGCCAAGGATGATCTGGGATTACGGAAGGCTGGAATTTATAAGATACCTTGCGAGTGTGGGAAAGCCTACATTGGTCAGACCACACACACAGTACACGACCGCTGCGTTGAACATGAGCACCACACTCGTCTTTTACAGCCCAGTAAGCCAGCCATAGCCAAACATTGTATTTCCACAGGACATACTATGGATTATTCGGCCATGAAAATCTTGGCCCCATCGAGATCTTTCTGGGATTCAGTTGTGAAGGAATCCATGGAAATATGTTTAGCGGAAAATCTCGTTAACCGCGATGGCGGCTTTTTATTGAATAAGGCCTGGGACCCGTTGATTTCTTTAATTTCAACCAAAAGAAAACTTTTTATGGCTTCTGACATGTCGAGCGACAAGTAATTTTAATTTTAATATTGAAATTTTGCATTTTATTGTTTTGGACACATCTGCGTGTATGTTTTACTTTTTTCACGCATTTCTTTGTGCTCCATAGATGCAGTAATATTGTAGAGGGCCTTGGAATCGACAGGTGGCGTGCATGCTATGGTAAACTGCGCATGCGCCCTGGCGGCACTTTTACGTATAAATAGAGCGACTTGCACTAGCAATCTCCAGTGTCAAACACTCGCCTGAAGATGGCTGTAAGGTTTTCAGCCGAAATATCGTGGAAAGAAGTCGATGAGATCCAGCTGCAATCCCGAAATCTTGTGGAAAATTACTTCGTTGTTCACAGTTGAAACCCAGCAAACAATCCAAACCCTACACTATGAAGACATTGTTAGCAAAAGTTGAATGACTGTTTTAACACTCAGATTCAAGTAGCTGCTACTTATTTCAAATTTTGTTATATGTGTCATCATAGTGCTTCATGGTGCCATTATTCAAAACCCTGTTGATTACATATACAGGCTGAAATTCTCTAGCATTGCAACTCTGGTCTCATGGTTGTACTTAAAGTAATCAAAGCCCAATAAGTGTAAGACTGTGATGAACTTGATTTTGATATGCGTATTAGTGGAACACTGACTTTGGGTAGTTCACAGTAGCCCCAGTTTCCCATGCCTCAGGACCACTGCCACCACAGGCACCAGTATAAACAGGGCCCAAGTTTGTCAGCCATTTCCTCAGCTAGTCCCAACCATCTGGAACATTGTGTGAAATGTTATGTAACAAATGACTGCAAAAGCTGCTTTCTCTGCTGTGTGGACTGCCGACACTGCCTTAAATCAGAACACACACTCAAGTTTGCATGCAAAAGAAATGTAAAGTAAATTCCTTTCCACACAAACATCAGCTTGAGGAATTTGGAAATACATGTGATCTCTTACTCTGAATCTGTACACACTTCTCTTGGTGATCTGCATACAAATTGTGGATGGAAGTGGCGGTATTGCACATTGAAATGCACAGTGCCAAATTTGTTTTTTTCTGACCAGCTCTCCTCCCTGCATGCCATTGAACAAATGTCCATATTTTTCTCACAACTGATGAATACTGGCATGGGAAAGTTATGTATGAATAGTATGCACATTTTCATGGATATCTAAACCAAATAAATCAAAAGCACCTATATCAAAAATATTAGGACTAGAAAGTGACTGAACTACTGTGAAAGGCACTCATGTAGTCATATTTCTACATTTTGCTTACAAAGTGCACTTTCCAAGAACAAACATGATTTCCATACTGTAGGCCAGGTGGTTCAGACTTGATTTCTGTAGTTAAGGGTGTCCCAAGTGTTCATACATATTTTAATTAATCACTGTGACTGAAGCAATAACAGAAATTGTACCAATCAAGTGCAAACCTGCAGACAGATGAACAGTTTGCAATTGGTCCTCTGCATGTGACTTATCTGGTCTGACTTGTGTAAGACTGTAGTTGTCTGAATTGCGGTCGATGAAACATTTAGCTATGCATCTCCACCTCTCTCGTGGCTTCATCCATAGTTCTGTCCATATCAAGCTCACAAACCATCAACAGTATCTGCATTCTGACATTGACAGCTGTCATACCTTCCACAGTGAAATGTCACTCCCATATAGTCTGGCCACCAGTGGACATAGAATCTACAGTGAAATTAATTCCCTGTCTGGTTTGCTAAGCATCTCACAAAGGCCTTCACAGATGGGCACTATTCTTCATCCCCTCCCCCCCCTCCCCCCTTCCAAAAAAACTAATTCTGAAAACAGATTTCCCAAGCTATATGCTTATGCATCCCTAATCCTCCCACCATCCCCAAGAACCAGCTACAAATGAGCACCCCCCCCCCCCCCCCAAATCACCCAATATCTTCCCCAGTTGGAGTACCTAATGTGTGTCCTTCACCAGAGCTTCGACTGTCTTATCATCTTTCCTGAAAATTAGGGACATAATACCAGCAACCTTTTGTACCCCTCACATAGTGGTATTCCACCACCCACCCAACCTACACAATGTTGTGGTCCATTACTAAGCCACTCCCATTCCCATCCTGTTTCCACATGGGTTCATACCCTCATAGAAGATACAGGTGCAAGACTTGCCCAATTCATCTACAGCATATATTATCCCAGATAATGTAGAGTATTACATGATTTGGGATCCTATTCCAAACCTATCACAGTCTTATCCCATCCCATCAGAGGCAGGACTCTTGTGAAAGCATCTGTGTAATGTATAGGCTCTTCTCTAATTTCTGAGCAGTACTTTATGTAGGCATGACCACCAACCAGCTGTCCACTTGAATTAATGGCTCGTTCAGAACTGTGGCCAAGAACCGAGTTGACCAATCTGTGATGGAACGTGTTACTGGGCACAACATACTCAATTTCAATAGCTGCTTCACAACCCATGGGAACTATGCCCATCCTCCCCAGTACCATATTCTCTGACCTTCATAAATGGGAATTATCATTGGTAGATATGCTTCATTCCTGTAATCTCCCTGGCATTGGTCTCCACTAGCTCCTGACACTTACAAGCTTTGCCCAACTGTCTCCCCTTCTTGTCACCCCATTGTAATCCACTCACCCTCATTTTAATGGTTCTGTGCCTTGCGAAACAGGCACCTGCTGCCTTGCCCCCCCCCCCCCCCCCCCCATTACTATCCCATACATCTGCTGGCTCCCTCTGAGTTGTCAATCATTCTTCCCCAAACCTTGATGACTTAAGAACACTTCTACTCCCTCTAAATAACAAATTTGTTACCTATAATTGGTAGCTGGTGTGAACTTGGTATTATGCCAGTTTTGATTGTTTCATCAATGATTATACCATTAGCATGAGAATGTTTTGTATTTAATACATACCTATGTCATGCTTATATTGTACAGAATTTGTTGTATTAGTTTTAATGTAATTTGAGGAACAGCTGAAATCATTAAAACTGAAAAACTGAAAAATGGAATCCCTGTCATATTATATACTGAATTTGTGGGTGAGATAGCCCCTCTTCTAACTATAATCTATCAGATATCCCCTAAACAAAAAACCATGCCCATTTCTTGGAAAAAAGCACAGTCACATACGTCCACAAAAAGGATAGCAGAAATGATCCACAAAACTATTGTCCAATATCCTTGACACTGATTTGTTATAGATTCTTAGAACATATTCTGAGCTCAAACACAATGAGATATCTTGAACACAAAGACCTCCTCATTGCCAACCAGCATGAGTTAAGAAAACATTGATCTCGTGAAACCCAACTCACAATTTTCTCCCATGATGTACTGAAAGCTTTGGATCAAAGCATTCAGGTAGATGCAGTATTTTTTGATTCCCAAAAAGCGTGTGACTCTTTAACTCTATACCATACCAACACTTGTTGTCAAAATTATAATCATATAGGGCATCAAGTAAGGTTGGGTAGGGAGGATGCAACATGTTATCTTGGATGGAGAGACATCAACAGATGTAGAAGTAACTACAGTTATGTTCCAGGGAAGTGTGTTGGGATGCTTGCTGTTCATGTTGTGTACTAATGACCTTGCAGATAATGTTAATAGTAACCTCAAACTTTTTGAAGATGATGTAGTTATCTACACTGCTGGCCATTAAAACTGATACACCACGAAGATGACAAACTACAGTCACGAAATTTAACCGACAGGAAGAAGATGCTGTGATATGCAAATTATTAGCTTTTCAGAGCATTCACACAAGGTTGACACCGGTGGCGACACCTACAACATGCTGACATGAGGAAAGTTTCCAACCAATTTTTCATACAAAAATAGCTGTTGACCGGCATTGCATGGTGAAACGTTTTTGTGATGCCTCGTGTAAGGAGGCGAAATGCGTACCATCACATTTCCAACTTTGATAAAGGTCAGATTGTAGCCTATTGTGATTGTGGTTTATCATATTGTGACATTGCTGCTCATGTTGGTCGAGATCCAATGACTGTTAGCACAATATGGAATCGGTGGGTTCAGGAGGGTAGTACGGATTACTGTGCTGGATCCCAACAGCCTCATATCACTAGCAGTCAAGATGACAGGCATCTTATCCGCATGGCTGTAACAGATTGTGCAGCCATGTCTCGATCCCTGAGTCAATAGATGGGGACATTTGAAAGACAACAACCATCTGCACGAACAGTTCGACGACATTTGCAGCAGCATGGACTATCAGCTCGGAGACCATGGCTGCGGTTACCCTTGACGCTACATCACAGACAAGAGTGCCTGCGATGGTATACTCAATGATGAACCTGGGTGCACAAATGGCAAAATGTCATTTTTTCGTATGAATCCAGGTTCTGTTTACAGCATCATGATGGTCGCACCCGAATTGGGCGACACCGCGGTGAACACACATTGGAAGCGTGTATTCATCATCGCCATACTGGTGTATCAACCGGTGTGATGGTATGGGGTGCCATTGATTACACGTCTCGGTCATCTCTTGTTCGCATAGACGGCACTTTGAACAGTGGACATTACATTTCAGATGTGTTATGACCTGTGGCTCTACCCTACATTCGATCCCTGCGAAACCCTACATATCAGCAGGATAATGCACCATCGCATGTTGCAGGTCGTGTACGGGCCATTCTGGATACAGAAAATGTTAGACTGCTGCCCTGGCCAGCACATTCTCCAGATCTCTTACCAATTGAAAACGTCTGGTCAATGGTGGCCGAGCAACTGGCTCGTCACAATACGCCAGTCAATACTCTTGATGAACTGTGGTATCATGTTGATGCTGCATGGGCAGCTGTACCTGTACATGTCATCCCAGCTCTGTTTGACTCAATGCCCAGGCGTATCAAGGCTGTTATTAAGGCAAGTGGTGGTTGTTCTGGGTATTGATTTCTCAGGATTATGCACCCAAATTGCGTGAAAATGTAATCACATGTCAGTTCTAGTATAATATATTTCTCCAATGAGTACCCGTTTATCATCTGCATTTCTTCTTGGTGTAGCAATTTTAATGGCCAGTAGTGTATGATGTTTTGATCTTCAGTCCAGCGACTGGTTTGATGCAGCCTTCAACATCACTCTATCCTGCCCAAGCTTCTTCATCTCCAAGTAACTACTGCAACGTACATCCTTCTTAATCTGCTGAATGTGTTCATCTCTTGGTCTCCCTCTATGATTTTTACCCTTCACATTGCCCTCCAAAACTAATTGGTGATCCCTTGTTGCCTCAGAACATGTCCTACCAACCGATCCCTTCTTCTAGTCAAGTTGTGCCACAAATTCCTGTTCTCCCCAGTTGTATTCAGTATCTCCTCATTAGTTATATGATTACCCATCTAATCTTCAGCATTCTTCTGTGGCACCACATTTCAAAAGCTTCTATTCTCTTCTTGTCTAAACTAGTTATCATCTATGTTTCACTTCCATGTACTGCATACAAATACTTTCAGAAAAGACTTTCTAAGACTTACATCTATACTTGATGTTAACAAATTTCTCTTCTTCAGAAACCCTTTCCTTGCCATTTTCAGTCTACATTTTATATCCTCTCTACTTTGGCCGTCATCAGTTATTTTGCTCACTGAATAGCAAAACTCATTTACTACTTTAAGTGTCTCATTTCCTTAATCTTATTCCCTCAGCATCACCTGATTTAATTCAACTACATTCCATTACCCTCGTTTAGCTTTTGTTGATGTTCATCTTATATCCTCCTTCCAAGACACTGTTCATTCCATTCAACTGCTCTTCCATGTCCTTTGCTTTCTTCTCTATGGATTTTAATTCCTAATCCAATTTTTCTCCTTTTCTCTCTCTCTCTCTCTCTCTCTCAACTGATACTCCCTGAAGTTGGCTTCTACCAGTTTTTCCATTTGTCTGTAAAGAATTCGCATTAGTATTTTGCAGCTGTGACGTATTAAACCGATAGTTCGGTAATTTTTGCATCTGTCAACACCTGCTTTCTTTGGGATTGGAATTATTATATTCTTCTTGAAGTCTGAGGGTATTTAGGATGTCTCATACATCTTGTTCTCCAGATGGTAGAGTTTTGTCAGGGCTGGCTCTCCCAAGGCTATGATATACAATACAATACAATATAATGAAGTACTATTTGAAAGAAGCCTCATAAATATTCAGTCTGATGTTGATAAGATTTCAAAGTGGTGCAAAGATTGGCTATTTGCTTTAAATGTTAAGGAGTGAAAAATTGTGTACTTCATGAACTGAAAAAATGTAGCATCTTATGGGTATAATATCAATGAGTCAGTTTTGGAATTGGCCAGATCATTTCAAATATCAGGGTGTAACACTTTGTAAGGATATGACATGGAATGATCACTTAGGCTCAGTCGTGGGTAAAGCAGCTGGTAGACTTAGGTTTATTGGTAGAATATTGGGAAAGTGCAATTAGTCTACAAAGGAGATTGCTTACAAATCTCTTGTATGACTTGGTTCTAGATTATTGCTCAAGTGTTTGGGACTCATACCACATAGCGCTGACGGATGATGTTAAACATATACAGTGAAGGGCAGCATGAGTGGTTATAAGTTTGTTTGATCCATGGAAGAGTGTCACAGAGACACTGATGGAACTGAACTGAAAGACTCTTGAAGATAGATGTAAACTATCCTGAGAAAGTCTATTAACAACATTTCAAGAATTGGCTTTAAATGATGATTCTAGGAATAGACCACAAACCCATGCATATAGCTCACATAGGTATTGTGAGGATAAGATACTCTAATCTTATCCTACATGCACACAAGCAGACAGACAGTCAGTCATTCTTCCCATGCTCCATATGTGAAAGGAATGAGAAGAAACCCCAATAACTGGTAGAGTGGGACAATCCCTCTGCCAGGCACCTCATGGTGGTTTGCAGAATACAATGTAGACGTAGATGTAATTTTCTTATGTTTCCTTCCTCCCCATGAACTATAGACCAATCCAAGACTGAACATGCAAAGTGGCTAAGAAGGAATGTTCAGAGGCCAAATCCAAGGCTCCAGAAGTATGCATAACAAGAGAAAAGATAGATTCTGCCTGATAGAGGAAGGGGAAGCAACTCTATGAATATCAAGAGATTGGATGACAAGCTGCTACTAAGCAAAGAAGGGAAAGCTGAATGCAGAAGGAATATATAGAGAGGGTTTATAAGTGGAACAAATTTGAGGACAGTATTATAGAAAGAGAAATAGATGAAGATGAGATGGGATATGTGGTACTGTGAGAAGAATCTGAAAGAGCATTGAATGACCTAAGTGAGAACAAGGCTACTGGAATGGATGGCATTCCCTCAGAATTTTTGTGATCCTTGTGAGAGCCAACTGCAACAAATTATTCCACCTCATGTGCAAGACATATAACACAGACACTGGAAAGCTCTGGGTGGAATAATAACAATATGGAAAGAATAGATTGTTGCTCACCATATAGAGGAGGCAATGAATCACAGTGAAAGAGACTGCAAGAAATTAAGGTCTTGGACAAAGTACTTCTTCCAAAATGGAAAACACACACACACACTCAAGCACATCTCACAAACACATGACTACTGCCTCCAGATGCTGGAGACTGACTGCAACTGTGTCTGAGGTGAGCAGCAAATCTGCTTGGGTGGGTGGTGGGGGTAAGGAGGAGACATTATGCAAGAGAGGGATGGATAGCATGGTAGGGTTCGTGAAAGATGCAGCACTGCCCAGTGTATAAGTACATGGTGAAAGACCCCCAGGGCATCATAAATTTAAGAGTTATTAAAAAACAAAAAAATGAAACACTGATCAATTATAAACATTGGTAAAGATGTTAATTATGAAAACGTGGTAAGGCACATACAAATAGGAAAGAAAAAAAAATTCTATTTTTTTGTTCACCGTTTTGTTTTTACATGCTCTCTTGTATGTAGAAGTTCTGTTAAGTAGTGCCTTGTGGAGGATGATGGGCTACGAGTATTTTTTTATAGCACATGTTTGAAGTAATAAAGAAATTTGATACCAGTATTAAGTATTTCTCATTCAAGTGAAGTGAAACCAAGCAAGGAGGATTTTCTTAATTACGACAAGCACCAGTGCACTTGGAGTCCACTGCCTGCAACTACAATTGAAGAAATAAGAAACCATGTCCAATAGCCTAAAAATTCATATAAGCACAGAACATTTCTAATAACACAATTGTGTTATATCAATTTAAAAAGTGTTTTCACATGCATATTTAATAATATTTAGTAATATTTATTTATTTATTCATTTTTTATTACAACACCCCTGTGAGAGCATGCAGGGATGTGGTTGAGACATCGTGCAGGAATGTTCCTTTGTGGTTGGACAGTGAGTATGTGGGAGGCAATAGGCTGAATGGAAGGGATTTCCGGGTAAAGAATCGATGGTACATGTTGCCTGTCGAAATGGAGGTATTGTGGGTGGCTGGTAGGTTTGAGGTGGGTGGAGTTACTGATGTGAAGTGAACGGGGCAGAAGCTGTTGAGGTTCCCAGGGAAGTGCCCACAACCTCAGGCCATATTACAAAAATGAAATCAGTGAATCTGAACTGCGTGAGGTTTGTGATTCTGTGTGGTTATGAAAGATTCCTATAGATGGCCCATGAATAGATTGGCATAGTATGGTGCCATGTGCATTCCCAATGCTGTACCATGGATCTGTTTGAAGGTGATGCTCTCAAAGGAGAAATAATTGCAGGTAAATATATAGTTGGTTGTGATGACTGGGAAGAAAGTTGTAGATTTGGAATCAGTCAAATGCTGAGAAAGGTAGTATTCATCAGCTGCAAGGCCATGGGCATTCTTGATGTTAAGTATAGAGGAAGGTGACATTAACTGTAAAGAGCAGGGCATTTTGTGGTAAAGGTACAGGAATGAGGAGCCAGTGGAGGAAATGGTTGGTGTCTTTTATATAGGAGGATGGGTTACTGGTAATAGGATGAAGTTGTTGGCTTACAACAGCACAGACTCTGTCTCTGGTGGCAAATAACCATCTACAATGAGGCAGCTTGGGTATTTGGGTTTATGGACTTTAGGAAGCATGTAAAAATTAGGAATATGAGGAGTGGTGGGCTTGAGAATGGAGACAGACTCACGGGAGATGTTCAGGGATGGGCCAAGAAATCTGAAGAGGGAATGGAGATCCAGCTGGAATTTTGAAATGGTGTCACCATGGTAGGATTTGTAGGTAGATGTATCTGACAGATGGTTGCGTCCCTCCACCAGGTCATTCCTACAGCTCAGAAGCACAGGTGTGTAGCTTTTGTTGGAAGTAGAATTGTTAGATCAGGACTGTAAGATCAGGATCAGTTCTTAGGTGGTGGATTGTGGTTTTTCCTGTGGATGTAAGGTGGTTTTACATGTTGAGTGATTTGGAGATTGATGGTTCAGCAAAGTTTGAGTTTAGGAAATCCCGGAAAGTTAACGGAGGGCGATTTGGGGCAATGGGTGTGAATCATGGTTTGATGGATGTGTGAAGTGAGTCAGGTTGTGTTCAATATTGGTTATGGACTGGCTCTAATTGGTAGGACTGGTGGCAAAAAAGGTCTGGACTGTAGGGAGTAGGAGAAGGAGAGAAGGTATTTAACAAAGCCATTATAACTAACTTTGGGAGTAGGGCAAAAGGTAAAGTGTTAGGGAAGAGCTGATACATCTGTGGGATTGACTTTTCTAAAGGACACGTTCAAGGCTGTGTTTCAGATCCGTTTCAATATGGGATGGTGGCAGGAGGGAGTTTCTGAGTGTGTGGTAAATGTAGTGAAGGTCTGTGAGGCATGGTTTGGCAGCTATGTCGGGATGTGAAGAACATAATTGCAAGACCTTGTTCACTTTGTGTTCCTTGTGAGAGTGTCAACAAGCATGACACAAAATGACAGTGTTTCATCACATTAGCATGTCAGGTGGAAAGCAAGACATCAGCACTTTGCGTGAACTGGGTAGCTAGCATCAGCAGAAGCTTAGTAAAGCAATATGAGTGGGAAGTATCGCATCACCTTGTTATGTGAAGGAAGAAGCCACATCACTAATGCAAGGAGGCATACTGAATATTGTTAAGGACCACCCTGTTGGTATAACAAATGTATTAAGCAAATAGGGCACAATATGATTGCTGATATATTCATATTAGCAAAGTCTATGTGGTCATTACAATTGATGTTTGGTCAACACCAGCAGATATTTCACATTATAAATACTCCAGCATTTGAGTTCAGTGGAGGGTTGGTCAGAAGGATCAATGGTGTACAGGATGTGCACACTTAATTCCCTGATATGGTATTAATGCTGGGCATAAGTCTGTTTTATATTTCCTGCTTGTACTCAACACCTCCAACAGCCACCAGAGAGATGTCTTCCTCTCTGTAAGCAGCAGTTACAAGTTTGACCCTGCCGACAGCTTCCAATGCAGATGGGAAGGACTGAGTCTTCCATGTCGACTTGGGCCAGGACAACATTGTTCTGACACTTCAGCAGAGCCACGGGTCCTACCTGCATGGCAGGCCAGGATTGCCGCACTTCTCGACCACATGACAACTGTCATTGGGGTTCAGAGAGCAGAGATGAGCCACAGCTATGTGAAGGGATTGAGGACCTCCTAGGCTGGTGTGTGCTACATACAAACGTGCCACCTTCTTCAAGTGCAGAGAGTGGAGACGCAGCATCCACTTCCTGAGTAGCTGCTGGGCGCTCACAGTGCACCTGGACAAGCAGCGGCACAGGACCACCGTAGCATCCCTAAAGGAGAGATGTATTTGCAGAAATAAATGGTTAAAATTCACTCTTCTTTTACTGCGCCCACCAACGTACACAGGTTACAACCACCTCTTCTTCCCTGAGGAACCAGCAAGTGGTGAACTGGGAGACTGCCTCCTGACATACCATCCATCTGCCACATCTCCCAAGTAGTCACCACCTGCAAAAGTGGTGTCCAGAAATGTTTCTTCTGTCACCTACTGCACTGGCATCGAGAGCCTGTATGAGTGTATCATACCAGAGCCAAGCAGCAGTAGTAGCAGTTGTGGGGTGAGTTGCTGAATAACTTTCTTGCTCACACAAATATTTGTTTTGGTTGTGATCATGTCCAGATTAGGACGCAGTCATTTGAAAGTAACTTTGGTGAAGCATAGTGAACCAGCTAACATGTCTGAGTTTAAGGGGAACTGTAGGGAAGTGTACTTAGTACCAGGAGCATGTAAGATGTGTAACCTGTCTGGCCATAGTGTGCCTTGTGATAGATATGTTCCTATGTGATTGCAGCCTTTCTTGGTGTATTCAACTGATGAATTCTTCATGCATTATCAGCCGAGTGGTGGCGTCCTCTTGTCACACTGTTTCAATGAGTTTCATACCCATCATCTTCTGGCAAAGTGTCAGGATGCTGTTTCCTTATCCTGACACCTTAGCAAGAAATCTAGTCTGCTGAGCAGTTTTCCCTTCTTGATTTGTAGATTCTGCAGCATCTTGTTGCTGCACTGGACATCCTCCCCATAGAGGTGTGATATATGCGAATGCAGTCTTTCTCGGCGTATTCCACTGATGAATTCTTCTTGGGTTATCAGCCGAGTGGTGGCTTCGTCTTGTCGCAACGTTTCAATGAGTTTCATACCCATCATCTTCTGGCAAAGTTTCGGGATGAGTTTCATACCCATCACCTTTTGGTGAAGTGTCGGGATGCATCCCGACACTTTGCCAGAAGATGATGAGTACCAAACTCATTGAAACGTTGTGACAAGATGACTCCACCACTCAGCTGATAACCCGAGAAGAATTCATCAGTGGAATACGCTGAGAAAGACTGCAATCGCATATATAACACCTCTATGGGGAGGATGTCCAGCCCAGCTACAAGATGCTGTAGAATCTACAAATCAAGAAGGGAAAGCTGCTCAGCAGACTAGCCATCTTGCTAAGGTGTTGGGGTAAGGCACAGCATCCCGACACTTCGCCAGAAGATGATGTGTACAAAACTCATTGAAATGTTGCAACAAGATGACGCCACAACTCAGCTGCTAACCCAAGAAGAATTCATCAGATATGTTCCTGTCATGTGTTCAGCATGCGGGAATTATGGTGATTCGAAAGAGGACTAATAAGTCTCATTGGGTGGCAATGAGACAGAGTAATAAGTATTTTTATGTGTTTTGTGTAGCAAGTAGAGCCTATTTTGAGTAGGAAATAGCACAAATATGGCACAAATGCAAGCAGCTCCTACCACAGATACAATTTCAGCTCTAATGGGGCAGGTCAAGTTATTGCAGGAGCAGAATGAGCAGATGGCTCAATAATTGTGTAATTTAACAGTGGATTTGATACAGCCAGGGTCTGAAATGTCTAAAGCAGTACTATCAGTTCCATTACCATCCATAGATCCTACAGCCGCTGACTTTATTCCCACTTTTTCTGGCAAAACATCAGAGGATGACACTATTTTTATACAGGACATGTTATCCACAGCTAGCTTGTGCAACTGGTCTGACCAGACATAATTGCAGATGGCCAAATTGTGCTTGTTGGATGCGACTAAGATGTACGTTGTGTACCACAAAGTTTTGGCTAAGGTTACTATGTTTACAGAATTGGCAGACAGGGTAAGGCATTGGTACAGAAAACAGAATAGAGCATGGTTCTTTTGTGAAAAATTGAGTGATTTGAAGCCAATGTCAAATGAGACAGTGCTCCACCCAGCACAGCCTCCCAACACTGCACCTAGCTGCCCTATCTTGTCCCAGCTATGTTCTTGCCTGCTCGCACAGGCAGTGCAGCGTCTTCCCAATCCCCACCCTTCTACTCCTCCTCCTCTCACACCAAGCCTTCTCCTTACCCTCACCAGATTGCTGCTCGTGTCAGATGCAGTCACAGTCACGCTCCAGCATCCAGAGACAGTTGCTATGTGCGTGTGTGAACTATACTTGTATAAATGTGTGTTTATTTTCTATTTTGGAAGAAGGACTTCATCTAAAAGCTTAAATGTTTAGTAATCTTTCCATTGTACCTGTCTGCAACTCAGTGTCTGCTCTGTGTACTTAGTAGCAATCTATACTTTCCACATTGTTGATATATGAGACAGGTGAAGTACCCTCAGACTTCATTAAGAATGTAATAATTCCAATTCCAAAGCAGGCTGCTGCTGAGAAGGCTGGATACTACTGAACTATCATTTCAATAAGTCATGGTTGTGAAGTAATTGTAATTTGTAATTTATTTGCGTGAAACATGTAATTACATGCATAGTAATTGGTGGTACAATACAACAGTATACAATCTAATTTTACTTTATAATAGGAACTTAAGAATGTAGTCCAAATTATTTGACATAATAATATTTTAGATTTTAGTTTCTACAGTAGGCTATAGAAACACTCCGCAATGAGCCACGATTTTAGATGTTTCTTGAATGTCTCTCCAGTTATTACCTTCAGTTCATTCGGCAGTGCATTGAAGTACTTTGCTCCATTAATATATGGACTGTTTCCAGTTTTTTTCAGTCTTCTGTGTATCATTGACAAGAAGAAGGGACCGGTGGGTGGTACATGTTCTGAGGCACCGACAGATCATAAATTTAGCATTGGAGGGCAACGTGGAGGGTAAAAATCGTAGAGGGAGACCAAGAGATGAATACACTAGGCAGATTCAGAAGGATGTAGGTTGCAGTAAGTGCTGGGAGATGAAGAAGCTTGCACAGGGTAGAGTGGCGTGGTGAGATGCATCAAACCAGTCTCAGGACTGAAGATCACAACAACAACAACAACAGTGTATCATATGGTAATTTTGTACTTGTCTAGTTTTGTGATCATGAATTTCTGCATTAAAACAGGTATAGTTCTTGTCTTCTACAGTTAATACTATTGTTTCAAACATATACATTGAATAGATAGTCAGAATTTTAAATTCTGTAAACAATTCCTTACATGATGTTCTAGCATCTTTTTTGCCTAATATTCTCAAGGCTCTTTTCTGGAGTTTAAATACTTGGTCTACATGAGTTTTGCAAGCCCCGCACACAAATTATTTACAGAAGAATGGAGAAATTGGTGACAACTGACCTTGGAGAATATCAGCTTTGGATCTGGAGAAATGTAGGAACAAGCAAGGCAATACTGATCCTACAATTTATCTTAGAAGATAGGGTGAAGAAAGGCAGACACATGTTTATAGCATTTGTAGATTTAGTGAAAGCCTTTGACAGTGTGGACCAGACTACAATCTTTGAAATTCTGAATGTAGCAGAGATAAAATATGATGACTGAAAGGTTATTTCCAATTTGTACATAAACCAGACCACAGTCGTAATAGTCAAAGGATATGAAAGAAATGTCGTAGTTGAGAGGGGAGTAACCTATCCCCAATTTTGTTCAGTTTGTGCTCTGAGTGAACTGTGAAGGAAACCAAGGAGAAATTTGAAAAGGGAATCAAAGGTTAGAGAAAAGAAATAAAAACTTAGAGGTTTGCCAATGACATAGTGATTCTATCAAAGACAGCAAAGCACTTGCAAGAGCAACTGAATGAAATGGACAGTGTCTTGAAAAGTTATTATAAGATGAACATAAAAATAAAACAAGAGTAATGGAATTGCAGTCAAAGATGAACACCAGTATAAATAAAAGAAAGGTAACAGAATGTAGTTAAAGCAAATAAGGTAATGCTGGGTGGATTAGATTTGGAAATGAGACAGTAAATGTTGTAGATGTGTTTTCTTTATTTGTGGAGCAAACTAACTGATGATGACCAAAGTGGTTGAGATGTAAATTACAGACTGGGAAAATGCAGAGTACTAATAGCATGAAAATAATTTCTAAGAAAGAGGGATTTGTTTACATCTAATATAAATTTAATTGCTAGAAAGTCTTTTCTGAAGGAATTTGTCTGGAATATAATCTTATAGAGATGTGAAATGTGAATGATAAACAGTTCATAAAAGAGGACAGTGTAGAAGTTTTTGTAATGTGATGCTATCAGGAATGCTGATGATTAGGTAGGCAGATAGAATAACAGATGAGGAGGCAGTGCATCAAATTGTGGAAAATAGTAAGGTATGACACAACTTTACCAAAAGAAGGGAGCAGTTGATAGGACACATCCTAAGGCAAAAGGAACTGGTCAGTTTGTTAATGGAAGGAAGTATGTAAGGTAAAAATTGTAGAGGGAGATGGAGACCTGAATACAATAAACAGATTCAAATAGATTTAGGTTGCAGTAGCTATGCAGCTACACACAGATGAAAAGGCTTGTACAGAGGAGACTAGCATGGAGATCTGTATCAAACCAGTCTCCAGACTGTAGATCACAGCTATAACATGTTTCCTTATACATTTTGCAACTGTCATGGCAGAAAATCCATTGTGGCTGCTTATTTGAAGTATCATATATGTACCTCTTCAGTGTTTTTAATAACAAATTCAAGGGATGAAATCTTCTGCTTAGTAGAAAAATGTCACATTTATCAATGAAAACACTGCCAGTGGATGTTTCGCAGTATTTATTTACAGTATATTGTAGACATGTAGTGGTTTACATGATAAATAAATTATGTAGAATATCCACAGTTTCTTTTTCTTTGATAAAAACTCAGGCAGATCTATATCAATTTAAAGACATCTAATTTGTTGTAGGACATAAAGGATGTATATTATGTTGTTCATACCTGTTCACAAAAAAGATGCCAAATACATCAAGTAGTGGTTCTTAAGAAGGGTACTGTGCAAGAACAAGATATGGAAGCAATACTTCAAACAATTAATGAGTCACAGTACTCATCACAACAGAGTAATGGCTGGCTGAATGAACGGCAGGTGTCATTTTCTGATATAATAAATGGTAAGTAAAGATCTTCACATGAGAAATGCAATAACTAAAGAAAACTTGACTGCTTTAGCATGCTCAGTAAACATATAAATACATCATACAAAATTATTTTGCTGAAAATATTTTTATTATGGTATTTAATTTTTTATCAGCTGTACTATGTAATTACAGCACTAATTTACATCCTTAAAACATTGATAACTTCATAATCCATACATAGATCAAACATAATTCCCCACCCAAAAATAAAATACAAATTACAATTGAAGTTTAACTTTCAAACCACTGTAGAAATAACACCACTTGTCAGAACGATGTCAAATTGCAACGGAATATCATTGGAGAAGGGGGAAAATGTATGGCAGAAGAAAAATAAATAGTTGCTAAATGTAGCAATAGATGGCACTGTAAGCATCATAATTTAATAGTGGTCAACTACAAATAGTGAATAGTGTTTTATTCGTCTCACAACATACAATTTCTAATCATATGATTAGTGTACAGGAGACACATCAAAAAATGGATAACACAACTTAGGCCTAATTGGTACAAAAAAATTTTAACATTAATACAAATTTTATTTTTCTTTCCTCCCTTTTGTGAAGGACAGCTACATTTACACACAAGACTATATGTAAATTTATCCTGCTCAAATGTTCAGTTCATCCTTCATGAACTCCTCAACAGTGTAGTAGCAGCGTTTGACAAGTATATCATATAGCTTTGTTTCCAGTGTCTCTAGGTTCATACTCAGAGCATTCTTTCCTTTTAGCTTGTTATGAATTTTCATTGCCATATACTCATGAGACTGCGCATATAGGTTTAAGCGATGAGTGGGAAGCATAAAATTGTCTTTGTTTCTCGTGTTATATGAGTAATTGAAACAGTTTTTCTTGAGTAACTCTAAATTGCTATGTAGAAAGATGATAATATCATAGATGTATAAGGAGGGAACTGTTAATAACTGTTGTTTTTCAAATAGTGGGTGACATGATGTCCTTGGATGGGCAGTACACATGTTCCTTGTTATTCTTTTCTGTAGCTTTAGTATGCGCAATATATTGCTTGAATTTCCCCCAAAAATAATACCGTACCTTACAACTGATTGAAAGTAGCTGTGGTATGCAATTTTCCTTGTATTTATGTCTGTTGCACCAGTTAATATTTGCATAGCAAATGCAAAGCTCCATAATTTGTTTAACAGGTAGTCAACATGTTTATTCCAATTTAAATTTTTATATAGGTTTAACCCTAAAAACTTTACAGAATCTACTTCTTCTATATCCTGATTTTTATGAGTTATTTTAATTTCTTGGGGCTTTGATTGTTTTGTTCTGAACTGGACCATGTGGGTTTTGGGGATGTTCAATCTTAATCCATTTAGTTGGAACCATGTTTCTAGTTTGTTCATTGTGTATGGCAAATGAATCATACAACAATGCCTAAGGTGTACATTTGATGTTAAAAAACTATAGTATTCAGTGTGCATGGGTATACTGGTGCGATACTGTTAGTTACAGAAGCCCATCCACCACAGGAAGGTCATATCACATCGGATGGGAAAAATTGGTTTTTCATTTTCCTGAGGCCAATAACTGCATAAAAAGCATCAATCAAAGTCAAATTGGATTATTGATTTATGTGTGACTGCCGCAAAACATGTTCAATACACTGCCTATCATTGTCTGCAACAAGTTGAAATCGAGAAACAGCATGTTCCACAACTGACTGAAGTGTTTCCAGTGTCACATTCAGTATGTGTTGCACAATGCATGCCTCCTTCATTGCAGCTAAGTTTACAGTCAGACCAATGAACTCAACATCTTTCAGATAGCTCCACAGCCAGAAGTCACATGGATTAAGATCAGGTGATCTGGACAGCCGGGCTGTATGGAAATTGCAGCTGATAATTGTAGCATTTCCAAAACGGCACTTTAGCTGCTGCTTAACTGGATTTTCAGTGTGCTGAGGTGCGCCATTTTGCATAAAAATGATCCCATCCAGACATCCATGCTGCTGGAGAGCTGGAATGACATGGTTTTGCAAAAGACACTCATAGCATTTACCAGTGGCAATACAGGTAACAGGACCGGGAGCACCTGTCTCTTCAAAAAAATTTGACTCAGTGATAAATGATGTCATGTACTCACGCCACTCAGTGACCTTTTCATGATGAAGTGGTACTGGTTGATT
This sequence comes from Schistocerca nitens, assembly GCF_023898315.1. Classification (NCBI taxonomy): domain Eukaryota; kingdom Metazoa; phylum Arthropoda; class Insecta; order Orthoptera; family Acrididae; genus Schistocerca; species Schistocerca nitens. Next base: position 390,817,976 of record NC_064619.1, on the reverse strand, counting down.
TGCTTGTGGATTTTACATTGCCCATATTTGACAATTCTGTGTATTGACACATCCTGTCAGTTGAAAGCGGGCTTCGCCTGTCCACAAAATCTTCCACGGCCAATCATTTCCCATTTCCATGTGAACAAGAAATTATAAAGCAAAGGTTTCTCTTGCTGGCACATGGGTAATTTTGAATGGATACCAAAGAAGGTTGTTTCATAGGATTTTATGCACCTTTCTCACAGCTATGTCCAGTGTTCGGGCAATTCTACTTGCACTACGCGTTTGAACGCAACCACCCTTCACCTCCAGCATTGCTGTGGCCACTGTTTGCAATGATGTCAAATCAATTCATTTCATCCCTCTACCAGGTTGCACACCAAAAGAACCCATCTTTTCAAATTTCCAAATCACTTTTTTAAAATACTTTAGTGTCTGGAACTTCCGCAGAGTAACATGTGCACAGTCATCATTCTTGTAATACAGCTTTACAAGCAGAGCGCAAGTCATGGTGGACATCACAGATGCAAAAGGAAGAAATGCTGTGAACCCAGCATGTTAATACCAACTTCAGTGGGTCATGCGCATGACAGGTGTTTTCAAAAATGTGTGTGAAATCTTATGGGACTTAACTGCTAAGGTCATCAGTCCCTACGGGTGTTTTTATTTACATATTCTGTCACATACAGCGCCATCTATTGATCAATTTTGACACTATTTTTTTCCTGTACCATACATTTTACCCCTTCTCCAATAATACTCTGTTGTAAATTTGACTTCATTCTGACCAGTGGTGTTATTTCTACAGCATTTTGAATGTTTAACTTTAATTATAATCATCTTGTACTTTATTCACAAGAAGTATTGGGTTAGTCAGAGGCATTTAAATGAACATCTGTGACCTCATCTGAGCCATGATCTTTGTGTATCTGTGAACTCACTGTGAACTCGAGTGAGCCATGATCTTTGTGTGTCTTCGCATTTATGTGCCAATGATATTGTTTTGCTCTTTCTCACTGGATGTTGACTTGACTGCTTGTCTGCTTGCCAGTGTGAGCCTGCTATTGTGTCATGTCATGTATCATTTCATGTTCATTGTACAGTATGTCATGTAGAAACCAATATAGCGTAGTACGCGAGTTTCCTTTAACCTGAATTGTTCTGATTAAGTGTACAGTAATACACTTACCAGTGGTCTCAATAGAAGTAGTTTACTGGCATTATCGACATGGATTTTGGCCCAGATTCTCTGATACTTATACTCCCAGATTCATATGTAAACAGGTATTCAGATAACAGTCAGTTAAAATGTGTTATAATTTAAAGTCCAGGGTAATTTAAAGATACTGCCTACAGGAAAATTAAAGAGACCTTTGGAGAAAAGAGAGCCACTTGTATGAATATCAAGAGCTCAGATGGAAACCCAGTTTTAAGCAAAGAAGGGAAAGCAGAAAGGTGGAAGGAGTATATAGAGGGTCTATACAAGAGCGATGTACTTGAGGACAATATTATAAAAATGGAAGAGGATGTAGATGAAGATGAAATGGGAGATACGATACTGCGTGAAGAGTTTGACAGAGCATTGAAAGACCTGAGTCGAAACAAGGCCCCGGAAGTAGACAACATTCCATTAGAACTACTGACGGCCTTGAGAGACAGTCCTGACAAAACTCTACCATCTGGTGAGAAAGATGTATGAGACAGACAAAATACCCTCAGACTTCAAGAAGAATATAATAATTCCAATCCCAAAGAAAGCAGGTGCTGACAGATGCAAAAAATTACCGATCTATCATTTTAATAAGTCACAGCTTCAAAATACTAACGCGAATTCTTTACCGACAAATGGAAAAACTGGTAGAAGCCGACCTCATGGAAGATCAGTTTGGATTCTGTAGAAATGTTGGAACATGTGAGGCAATACTGACCTACGACTTATCTTAGAAGAAAGATTAAGGAAAGGCAAACCTACATTTCTAGCATTTGTATACTTAGAGAAAGCTTTTGACAATGTTGATTGGAATACTCTCTTTCAAATTCTAAAGGTGGCAGGGGTAAAATACAGGGTCTTTAAATATGTCTGCTTGTGAGATGTCTGCTTGTGTCTGTATATGTGTGGATGGATATGCGTGTGTGTGTGCGAGTCTATACCCATCCTTTTTTCCCCCTAAGGTAAGTCTTTCCGCTCCCGGGATTGGAATGTCTCCTTACCCTCTCCCCTAAAACCCACATCCTTTCGTCTTTCCCTCTCTTTCCCTCTTTCCTGATGAGGCAACAGTTTGTTGCGAAAGCTTGAATTTTGTGTGTGTGTTTGTGTTTGTTTGTGTGTCTGTCGACCTGCCAGCGCTTTCGTTCGGTAAGCCACATCATCTTTGTTTTTAGATATATTTTTCCCACGTGGAATGTTTCCCTCTATTATATTGATATTTATTAGTATACCTGGTCATTTCCTGGAAAGTAAGTGGAAGTCAACAAATGTTCAAATAGGTTGGTTAATTCAGCATAAAATCTAACCTTAATTATCCATATGAATCGGACAGAGGAATGTGAGTGAAGAGATAGGCTGTATCAAATCTTAGTAAAATATTTTATTTGTCCAAATGTAATCTCTTTTACCAATGTAAGAAATACACCAAGTTATGAATGTGATATACATACCAAACTACTGATGGGCTCAACAGAGTAGCAAGGTGTTTTGCTGCATGGTGTGTTGGAGCACCAGTGTTACTGACAATAGGCCTAAGAGGAAACTCTTTCATGTGGATCTTCAGAAGGCCAAATAATTTAAGAGGAACAGCACAATAATGTTAATACTCATGATAGTCTCTTGTGACAAGGAACTTTTTTTAGGAAGTTGTCAGGCATTCCCCCAACCCGTTTTGTCAGGTCAGCACTGAGTCTGTAATACACTCAATCATATAGTAAACACTGCATCTTTGAATGTATTCCTGCCTGTCCAACACAAGATTCACACTAATTTATATTATCAGGCTGATTGTTGTCACCATATGGCTCAACATGACTGGATACTTCATAACTTGGTTCATAGGATCGACCATCATCTGAAAGTTTGTCACTTTGACGTCATCTTTTGCCAGAATTTTTATAGCAAGAGACAGATCAGACACACATTGCACTACCAGCCCACTGTGAATCAGATGAATGATGGAAATGTAGAAAGATACTCAAGTCTATTGAACTTTCTCCTTCACGTATATTGCTTTTCCAGTGGGACTGATCACATGATACGAAGTGGGTTGTTCAACCACCACCTAAGATCAGAAGAATGATCTTAGTTTGCGTGATGTGGATGTGTACCGTATCCCTTGCAGTTGTGGCTTTTTTATACGTTCATCAGACCAGACCATCAGGACTATGGAGGACCATTGTATTGAGCATGAGCATCACTCATGCTTACAGGAGGTGAGAAAATTTGCTACTGCAGAACATTGTGCTTGCACTTGTCGCCCTATGGAATATTACAGCATGGAGGTTCTGCCATGCACGTTCAGTTATTGAGGGAGTGTTATTAAGAAAACAACTGAGGCCAAATCAGCAAGTGATGACCTTCTGAATACAGACTGAGTATTATGCTTAAATTATGCTTGTAATTTTACTCTCTCCCTGGTTAAACAAAAGAGGGGCCAAGCATCTTCCTCACACAGTATTCTCTTTCTGCATTATGCCTTGAAAATAACAGGATGTGCACCTTATGAAATATCATTGGTTGTTGAAAATGTCACCAGGCTGCATTCCGTAAGTTGTTTGAATATTTTATATTTTGGGAGAAACTCAGATTTATACATATTAACTGAAGCTGTAAAAAATACACTAGATTCTTCCAAAATGTAAAAAGAAACTTACGTCACTCAAACAGTGCGCTACAAAATTGGATGAATGCCTGGTGCAAGGTTCTCATACTGCCAGTATCAGTTGTTGAAGGCTTCTTTACTTTTCATTAAAGAGGTGTTATCATAAGATTGACTGTGGTACTCCTTAATATCTATACCACCAACTTTAAAACCTGCTCAAGCCTTGAAACACATGTTTAGCTTTGTGGCCCTGGTCAGGTATAAATGTTAAAAATGTTTCATAGTGATGTGTTCCTCTAAACACTTGAAAATTACAGTAACTGATCAACATATCCTTATAATATTTCACTGGTTCTAAGAATAATCTTGAATATGCAACTTTTTTACTTGTTTCTCACTGAATGGGTAGTGTAACTTTTCAGCAAATAAATAAGCCATGACTTATGAAGCATTCCTGGTATCTATTCATCATATCAAGACAGTTTTTGTGGTACACTAACTATTAAAATGATGTAGTTGACATGTTGTAATTAATCTATTGCCAATTTATATCTACAAAGACATAAACAAAAATCTCATTCAGAACTAAGACTCTACTTGGGTAATGCCATGCTAAAACAAAAATGTGACTTTCCATGTCTAGTATTACGGCTCCATATATAACACACAACAATTACAATATCTCTCTGCATATTTCTTAAACTGTGCATAATTAAATTTACAATTGAAATTTATGTGGTGTTCATGAAATTGTCCACAAAATTTAGCATGAAAATCATGACTAAACATGTCTGATACAATTAGCATATTCAGATAATTCTGTTTTAACATTCAGATTCCATGAAATATACATTGATAACAATACACTGACTAATTAATTACTTCACAATTACACCATTACTTTGGCCCTAATATGATTTTTGGCATCATTATACTGAATTCTATCGTTATCACTACTGATCTTTTGTATATTACTCTTAAGAGGATGATTTCAGTCTGTGTTTACATTTGGTTTAACATATCTTGGGTTTGTTGTACAGTCTTTCTATAAACTGAGCAGAACTGTATATTATATACTTAGTTTCATTATAAGATAATTACTGTAGTTTTCATAGGTATCAAAAGCAAGTAATGATACAATGTAAACATCTGCATATATATGACTTTCCATAAAGACTATGTGATAGTATGAAAACCTCTGACGTATAGGATATCATTCTCTGCATTTTATACTATCCTTACAGCCTTAATCTAGGGTTGAATGTGATCACATAGAAAACTATTTTGACTTCTTAATTTGAGAGATAACTTCATTGAAAACTCACTTGTTAGTTAGATGCACAATTTACTCACAAATCATTGATGAAAAGTAGTTGCTGAGTCCACTTCTACAGTTTGCATGGTTCAACAAGTGATGGCTTAAAAAGCCATTTTTATAGGTTCTCATTTGTATGAAATGAGGTATCCAAAAAACTAGCTTTCAGTGAAGTTGTACTCACTTCAGATGGCCAAAACTATGTTAAATATTGCTTTATAAGTTTTAGCAATTTTGTCAACTGCAGTGCCACTTTTATTTTATTGTATAATTTTGTGGTTTGCACCTGAAGGGTGCAGACTAGATAGCCTGCACATAAATGCAGTCCAGCTAACTCTTTGATGCAAAAAGCAAAGAATAATATTGCTTTTTGAACCAAATTATTATTCTGAGAAGCAGTACCTATTGTTCAATGGTCTTTGTGCTACCTGCAACGTAGTCTTACAATCTCAGTGATATACGATAGACCACCACTCAGTAGTGGATGTTTAGTGTGTCAGGTTATAATTTCAGTAACTGATTGTTTGATGTGCTAACTGCATTCTGATGCCATTCTTCAACATTAACTATATTGTTGTATATAGCAATCACTTTCATTGTTTTACAGTTTCACTCACAATTAGCATCTGTTAATGATGCCCTGACAATGTATAAGTTTCATCATTAATTGGGTCGCTGGTGCTCTCAATACACAATTGTATAGTGGCAGTTTTCAGTCTTCAGTAAAGCTGCTCCATGTAATCAAAATTTGATCTGAAAATTTCTCACATTGAAAGTGCATATCGCCGTACAAAATAAAGATATATATTTTCTTATTTGTTTTTATAAATTACAAATTATAATTTATATATGTATTGTCAGAGAGAATTATCAACAAACTTTTATATTAAACATCTAATTTTGTGTACCATTTTAACTATTTTAAATTAAGTATGCTCATTGTTATACAAATAAATTAGAGAAATGTATTTTGGTTGAATGCAATATCTGCATCAATAACATATCAGTAAGTGACTGATTTTACAGTGAATGTAACAAACTGCAAAACTTTGTTGTGTCTATATTCTGACAAAATTTTGTTTCAGGTATGCTGCACTCACAATTCAGAAATATTCAGTGGTTACTGCCAGCAATATTTTCATTGTCTGTTGCACTGCTAACAAAATTAATATGTGATGTATACACTTACAAGGTAATAAATTTTCTATTTTTATCTTAGGAAGTCAGTGCAAGATACCAAATCCATGAAGTTATTGAACAACTTACATTTGTATTTTGACTAAAGTTCAGTCTTGATCACACCATTTATGTTTCAATGACCTATGTCATTGAAACATAAATGGTGTGATCAAGATTGAACTTTAGTCAAAATATAATAATCTATTGATCATTGTATTCCAAAAATGTTTAAAAAAACAACTTACATTTGCTTAACAAAAGATATAAGAACTAGAATGATTCATTTTTCTTTTACATATTCTTCAATTTGGCCATGAACACACATGTAATGAAGACTGAAAACTTTGCTGGTTTTCAGGCAATTGCTTTGTTGAGCAACAGGATGCACACACACACACACACACACACACACACACATCTATGACTACACTGTGCTAGCTGAATATACTGTATAATTTGTAATATGTTCTTGAATGATTTTTTTACATTCCAACATGAGATAATATGTGTTATAGAATCCAGTGCATATCATTACAATATTTCCATTACATTAACTAAAGTGCTCTCAACCCATACCAAGAAACACTAGGATGTTAACAGTGTAAGTAATGCCCCTCAAGTCTCTAAAAAAAGGGGCCACTTCCTGATTTCTATTTTAATTATGCTTTGAGTTCTATGGAAAACTGACAAAGAATTTCAGTAACATACCACAATAATAACTGAAACAGTTTGGTCTGTGAATAGTGAATACACAGAGATATCAGTCTGACACTTCATATTCTTGGAAAAGAACACTTCCCTGAAAATTCTGAAATAAAAGTCCACTTGAAATAGAAGGTAAATACTTTAGATGTAAATTGAAGATTAATTTTAAGACAGCAGCATACACTTTGCCATAACAAGTCTTCAAGTAAATTTCCTTTGAGGATGAGGAAGAGGGGGAGGAGGGGATTAGGATTTAACATCCCCACGACAACAAGGTCATTGGAGATGGAGCACAAGCTCGGATTAAGGAAGGGTGGATAAGGAAAGCAGCTGTACCCTTTAGAAGGAACTATCCTGGAATTTGCATTGAGCAAGTTAGGGAAATTGTGGAAAGCCTAAATCAACATGGCTGAATGCACATTTGAACCATTGCCCTCCTGAATGTGAGTCCAGTGTGCTAACATATGCACTACTCCATTTAGTCTTTGAAGAAGCCTTATTGCTCATTGTTATTTATATTATTTAATACATGTGTACAAATAGTCAAATTGCATCTATGTCCATACTCTGTTAATCACTATGAAATGTACTGTGTAGAACACTTGTTTTTGAACACTTATTACGGTTTCTTCCATTCCTTTCTCAAATGGATTTCGCTAACTTTTAATAGCTTAATGTTATCTCTATGAACTCCATGGCATCAATATGCAAGGGACTTAAATTTCATTATTTTCATACTGAAATCTATTTTGTGGAATTTTCTAAGCAGATTTATATGTCACAGACTAGGCCATTGTTAAAGTGCCTCCCATTTCATTTTTTCAGCATATCCAGTACACAATCCTGCTAGTCAATAAGCCTCTGAGCTTTATACCACTATCTTTTTTATGCTTAAAACCTCTTATAGATATGACCTGAAGTGGTGCCCAAATAATTAGGGAATATTGCAGAATGAGCAAAACAAATGTTTTGTAACTGAAATCTTTCATATACAAACAGCAGTTTCCCAGTATCCTACAAATCAGTTTATGTGACTGTCATTTATTATTTCTTCACTTTCTTACTTCTAACTATTTGTAAACATGACCAATCTTAGATGTGATTTGTTAATTAAGAATTAATGGTTACTACATTTTTATGTTTTGTTATGAGTGTGGCTTTGAAATTATCTGCATTAAAAGGTAGTTATGAATATTTGTAACAGGCTGGTGTTCTTTCAACTACTAGCTGTATATTATTGGGTAATACTTCTTTATAGTTTCTTGGCTATGATAATACAGTTAGCGAGTGGTTAATGAAGACTGATTTTATCACTTGACATGACTGCCATCAGCATGTTTATTTGCTGATGACTCACAGCAAATACTGGATTTAAATGATCTGCTGATAGCAGATGTTATGTAAGTTGAGAGTAGTGCCTATGTCCTCATGAGGATAGTATTAGGGACAAATATTTGTCTCCTTGTGCATTACTAGTTACAACATTGGTTCCTTTATGGAACTGTTCCAGCAAAGTTGGAAGAGCAGTACTTGCAATGCCAGCACCTGTGGCAAGAGCTGCAATATCATTATAAACTACATCATGAAGAGCTATGGCAGCAGCATGAGAATCTGCTGAAGCTCCTACTATGCCACAAGCAGCCAACTCCACTCTCTCTTCCCAACCCTTTGTTTGTTTTGATGCATCAGAAAAGAAGTCTGAAACATATCTCCACCACTTGTTGCTGTAGTGTGAGGAAAATAATATTGTTCCTTACAAATAAAGTGGCTTTGTTACTATCTTCTAGTGGTTCAAGGGCTTTAACCCCTCTCTGAAACAAATTATAATTTGATGCCACATCTTTGGTCTCGAAACCAACATAGTGGTTGCTTGTGTGAATTTTCATATAAAGAATGCAAATTATCTTCCACTAAGGACTCTTACTTCTTCAACACAATATGCACAAGTCTCAAGTATATAACAGTGTGCAAAATTGTATTTGTTTGTTTCCTATTAAATTTAACTACAATAGCTTCTGTAGGAAGAAATACATTATATGTACTATGAACCAATAAATGTAAGTTAAATCATTATTTTCTAACTGCCAGTCTTAAATTTGTTTCAGAAAAAAGTTGATATAACTTATTTATATATGGAGGAAAACATCTCTGATATAAAAGAACTGGCTGACATACTGAAGAATTATACTACTTCTCAACATATACTGGTAAACATACAGAGAGTATTTGTCAAATCATATAGAATTCTATTTGTGAGCTTATAAATTGCTTTTCTAACAAATTCAGCTGTAGTAGTCAGCTTGTAGTCAAAAGTATTTGTCAATACCTATATGAGCAACAACTTTGAGAAAACCACACCTTAAGTCACAAATGAATGTTTAATATTCCCAGTCACTAAAAACAATGTTTTCTAAATTTCTTGCTTATGGTGTATTGCCTCACATTTCTTTTTTACCTTAGATGGTGTTAGTCTGGTTAATTACCTCTGTAGCCTATCAAAAAAATTGAAGAACATAAGTAAACATTTTGTTTGTGATAAATAGCCCCTACACTACAACTAAATCATAACTGAAATTCTGTAATGATTTTTACTACATAAAAATGTCAGTGGTGATGTGATTTACCAAGAATTAATCAAATTATAGTGTTCTACATTCATTGCGTGGTTTTCTTTCATTCAGTTGGGTCAGCTTTATAAATTGCATAAGAAATTCATATTTTTCAGGAGAGAGGAGTTTTCCTTGCTTGCAACAAGGAAAATGAGAATGAAACCCAAATAAACAATATGAAGGTAAGTTCCAGTAATGGAGTGCAAAACTGAAACTTTGGTTATTGTTTCAAGTAGGTTTCATAAAGTTGTTTATTGTGCTGTGTCACTAAAACTGTCAGTATGCTGTGGGGTCCTCATATTGCCAGTTATCTAATATAGGGCACTTTAGTGGACTGTCTGATGGAATGGACCATAGGATTTAAAAGGCAGAGGAACGAATTCAATCACCATATTCATGGAAGTACATGATTACTAAAATTACAGGGACACAATATGGTAGCCCAGTGATGAGCCATTCTGTCTTCTTGTAATTTTAAATTTATCACAAGTTAATTTTTCTTTTGGTTATTGAATTTTACTTTATGAGTTGGCAGAGAGTTATTACTTAGCAACTTCTACTAATATACCATGTTCCCCACACACTACCTGGTAATATCTGAAAGCTTTTTGCATTCCATGTTTCCTCTGTGAGAGATTTGCCTCTTGTGAGCATGCTATGCTCATGGGTTGCTTTTGTTTATATAATAATAACAATAAGAACAATTATTACACACATCAAAACAAGTTCATCACCCCAATTCCTAGATCTCCTGAAGATAGACATTGACTGTGGATATTGTATCACAGACACAGGACCTTTGACTGTTCACAGATGTCACTAAACCCCCCCAAAGATGTAAACAACCATGCATGTGCAGCGCCTATTACACAAAGGGGGTCTGACAGCTGATCAGTTCCAGTCTTTCCACCAGGAAGGAGGTACACGGGTTGTATTGTCTGTAGTTCAACCATGCCTAGACAGTCAATACTGCAGTTTGATTGTGTCCGCATTGTTACTTTGTGCCAGGAAGGGCTCCCAACAAGGGAAGTGTCCAGGCATCACGGAGTGAACCAAAGTGATGTTTGGACATGGAGGAGATGTAGAGAGACAGTAACTGTCGATGACATGCCTCACTCAGGCCACTCAAGGGCTACTACTGCAGTGGGTGATAGCTACCTATGGTATTATGGCTCAGAGGAACCCTGACAGCAATGCCACCATGTTGACTAATGCTTTTCACGCATCCACAGACGTCATGTTACAAGTCAAACTGTGCACAATAGGCTGCATGATGCATAACTTCACTCCCAGCATCCATGGTGAGGCCCATCTTTCCAACCATGACACCACACAGTGCAGTACAGATGGGCCCATCAACATGCTGATTGGACCACTCAGGATTGGCATCACGTTCTCTTCACCGATGTGTGTCATAAATGCCTTCAACCACACAATGGTCGGAGACATGTTTGGAGGCAACCTGGTCAGGCTGAAAGCCTTAGACACACTGTCCAGTGAGTGCAGCAGTGTGGAGGTTGCCTACTGTTTTGGGGTGGCATCACGGGGAGCCAACGTATGTCGCTGGTGGTCATGGAAGGTGCCAAAATGGTTGTACGATACGTGAATGCCATCCTCTGACTGATTGTGCAACCATATTGGCAGCATATTGACGAGGCATTCGTCTTCATGGACAACAGTTTGCACCCCCATCATGCAGTTCTTGTGAATGACTTCCTCCGGGATAATGACATTGCTCAACTAGAGTGGCCAGCATGTTCTCCAGACATGAACCCTATCGAACATGCCTGGGATAGACTGAAAAGGGCTGTTTACAGACGAAGTGACCCAACAACCACTCTGAGGGATCTACACTGAATCACCGTTGAGGAGTGACACCATCTGTACCAACAGTGCCTTGATGAACTTGTGGATAGTATTCTATGATAAATACAGGCATGCATCAGTGCAAGAGGACGTGCTACTGGGTATTAGAGTACCAGTTTGTACAGAAATCTGGACCACCACCTCTAAAGGTCTCGATGCATAGGGATACAACATGCAATGCATGGTTTTCATGAGCAATAAAAAGGGCGAAAATGATGTGTATGTTGATCTCTATTCCAATTTTTTGTACAGGTTCTGGAACTCTCTGAACCAAGGTGACGCAAAACTTTTTTTGATGTGTGTATTATTATTATTTCATTTTTATTTACTGAAAATAGTGATTATTATAATTATTATTATCACATTACTTCATGTGTCTCCACAGCCTTTCAGTATTACACAAATCTATGAGTTCTTAAATTGCATCTACACATTGACAGAATAAGTTAAAAATTGCACATAGTGGCAACAGTAATTAAAACCCAAAGAGTGTTTACTCTTGGTGAGCATACCATTTCTCAACTGGTTCTTATGGACAGCAGCTTGCATTTCGGTCTACCCTGCAGCACTTATTTGTTACCATTTGCTGTATTTGTGTCAACTTGACATTTACATTAGAATTAACTTGATCTGTGGCATTATCATGAGTGAGTGTAGATGGAATTATGCTTTGAAGCAGAGTTGTTTTATTTATTTTGTATCATGAAAATGATTCTAGCAAACATAGTGTTTGTTTGATATAATTTTAAATGTTAATACTGTCATTATCCTAAGCCAATTCCCTAGCCTGAAAAAACCCCATACCATTACACATCAACATGCCAGAAGGAAGATGTAGTAATTGGAGAGTTACATGACTTGTGAGATGAACTTCAAATTCAGCCTAATCTTCAGAGACTACAGATGTGGTAAACTTATGACATGAAGTGAATTTTGCCTTAAACACATAAGAACACACTATTCAAGTGAAACCTATGTTGAGTAGAAGTGATTTTATAGACTGTGAATTCAGACTGTGTATGCAATAGACTTGGACATAATTAGGCATGGTTTCACAATTAAGAAATCTAATTGAAAATGGATAGCATTGGAGAAGACTTGAATGTTTGTAAAATATCCATAGACAATGATTGGATTTAGAAACCAGTGTAGTTTCTGTTTTTTCAAACAGTAGTATAACTTCAGAAAGTAATGAAATGATTGAAACAATACTGTGTTCAATTTTGTCTGGAAGCCCAGATAGTGGTAATAGATTGATCAGTAGCAATATGGTTATTAAACTTCTGCAGTGAATAGGAAGTAATAGAGAAAAACAGGAGAGCACTAACAAAATCAAAAAAATATTTAAGGAACTAAAGAAGAGTATGAACAAAATTGGTAAGCAGTTTAAAGAGCAGAAGGGAGTATGGCCGAAACTGGTAAGCAATCAAAGGAAAAAGGGAAGAATATAGACAAAGTTGAGCATGCCCTTACAAAAACACTGGAAGGTAAAATTGACATTGTTGTTCAAGAATCAAAACGAATCATTTGCTGACCTTAAAAAGGATCTCACTAACATACTCATTACTGCAGCGAGGTTTGAATTTCAGGGACACTATGATAGAAATGAATGTGAGGTTTTTGAAGTAAGAATGTAGCTTCCTGAAAATCATGGTCAAATACAGAAATATTGATACTGTGACTCCAAAAATACATGCTTTGAGTATCAAAGTTGATGATAATAATGTAGCAAAACAAAAGAGTAATTAGTAAATTAGTCACTCAACTACAACCCCAATAAAAAATAAATGCACTGAAATAATCACACTTGCAGGGGACAACACATGAGGAAGTACAGCCATCTTAAAGGAGAATAGATCTGCACTGATCTGTGCTGATTATTACAGCTTTTACATCTATACATGGGAATATAATGAACATTGGCCAGTAACAAGAATTAAGTCAAGTAACAGATTCTGACTGGTGAATTTATCTAACATTCTTGAAAAATAAACCACAAACAGCTGTTTTATGTTACTTTAAAAGCACTTCCAGTTTCACAACATTAGAATTGTGAATCTGGTAGTGCTATTAAAGGATCATATGACAGCTGTTTGCGTTTTATTTTTCAAGAATGCTTACCTTGAGCTATGGATATCCATATTAGAAAGTTTGCTGTTATTCTGATTATTTATTAAAATGTGCCCAGAAAGACAGAGGGTAGGCATATGAGTTAGAAACACGAAAAATGGAGCATATATGTGGAGAATCAACATTTCTGAAGATTACAGGCATTTTGAATACTTTAAGTTGCATTCTTTAACAAATACTGACCTCATTAAGAAGAATGGGTGGTAAAACTATGTTAGCGTATGCCAAAGAATTTTGTATGAAATTATGGTATAATCAGTGAATTGTAATACTCTAGAACAGAAAAAGCAGTCTTGGCTGAACAAGATATGTTTATTTAATCTTCATATGTGATGCATTTCACCTGTTCTAGGCATCAACAGACAGTCTGGGTAAATTACAAATTGATATAAGTATAAATTGTTATCGAAGACAGTAAGAAATGAACACATTAAAAATAACAAAAGGAAGACGTATACCATTGGGCTATGGAGTGCAGGACCGCTTTTGTTTTTCACAGAGTGGTGATGGGTATAAATTTCAACTCATAAAATATTGCATTATAACTGAGCCTACTGATAAAAATTCTTGCTAATTATGACTATGGCTCCAAGGGTTCTTGACACTTGCTTGGCAGTCTAGTTGCTGGCATAACAGTGAATGTTCACTACATTGTTAATGGACCATATTTTTGTTCATGGAGCGGTTTCTTTATGAGCATGTTAACGTTACAGTTGGTTTTCTGGTTTATCATTGCTTATGGCTTCGTTGTTCAACATTTTTCTACAAGTTTTTAGCTGTTTCCTTATTTTTATTAGTGCCCACTTATTGTGTGTGTAACCTACCCATTATATGGGTGGATTTTGCACTTGTGAGTTTTTTCTGCTCACTGAATTTGCCTATTTGCCTAAGTCAGGCACTCCTTGCACACATTAGTAGCTTTCTTTTTCCTACTGTCATGCCTGTTTTCATGTTGCTTGTAGGTGATGTAATAACGTACTGACAGTGGCTATCTGACTGTTACCTCCCAGCTCTTTGGGACTCTTAATCATGTCTGATGTCTCAGTTATGAGTAGGAAGAATTTTATTTGTGATAAAATGAAGTATTGACAGTGGATACCTGGCTGTTACCTCCCTGGTCTATGGAATTCTTAATTTCACTTGTTGCCATGGTCACAATTAGCAAGAATTATTATCAGTAAACTCAGTTATGGTGCAGTATTTTATGAGTTGAAATTAATAATCCTCACCATCCTCTGAAACACAAATGTGACCCTGTGCCCATAGTCCAAATGGCGTATGTCTCCCTTTCCTTATTTTTAATTTATTCATTTCTTCTTGCCTTTAATAGTAATTCATACTTATACCAGTTTATAATTTCCTCAAATTGTCTGATGATGCCTGGGACAGGCAGAAAGCATCACATATGAAGGTTAAATAAACCTATCTTGTGCAACCTAGACTGTTTTTTCCTGTTCTAAAGATCTATTATCACTGCTGTACCAGTTCTACTGCGATATTCATGGAGGGGAATGATTTGAATTCTAGCACTTATCTTGATGATAATTCAATAGGAAACAAGCTGATTACAATTATAATCAAACAGTTGCTGATAACTGTGGGTGAAAAGTTGGTACTGTCGCAACACATGGATATTAAAGGACTATAATCATTAACTGTGTTGAAGTGTTTTAAGAGGAGAAACAAAGCAGAGATAACAGTTTTCAAGAGTGAACAAACCAGAATATGTGGCCACCATGTCAAGAATATCACAACAATATGCATTACTTTATTACTGGATCTGTGTCATTTACCAGTCATGACTGGGCAGACTGCGTCAAGATTAATTACATATATACATTTAAAAAAATATTCACAAAATTTAGACATTTTTACTTAATAGAAACAATATTTGTTTGTCCATTCACTTTGGTCACTATTAAAGAATTCACCAATGGAGTACAATGGGCATTCTTTCAGGTCCTGTGCTACTCTCCTTCTGAATGTTCCTAGTGGCAGGGATTGCACTTCTTGAGGCAGTGAGTTGGAAAGCTGTCTTGTGTTCCCGTCAGTCAACACCTGGGTATTTTGATGCTCCCCTTGTTACGGGTATTGCGATTGTGTATATCTTGCCTCATGCTGAAGACTCCTTGGTTTTCTTTCATGCTGATGAGACATAAAAACACATACTGGCTGAAGACTGTCATAATTCCTAACTGCTTGAATGTAGGCCTGCAGTGCTCCTGTCTTTTGCTTGATGTGATTATTCTGAGAGCTTTTTTCTGTAGAATTAGCACATCCTTACAACCTGCAGAATGTCCCCATAACAGTAGGCCATAATTGATGTGGCTATGGAATAGGGCATAATATACTGTTATGAGGTATTGGTCATTCAATACACCTTTTAACCTCTTCAGAAGGTGTATTACATGATAGAGCTTGGAGCACACATACACTGTGTGTTCGTTCATTGTTAGTTTCCTGTCTATCATGAAGCCCAACAGTTTGACAGCCTCCATATTATCATGGCATCCGATGTAGTTAAGGGTGCTTATCAGATGTTGTACCAGAATTTAAGGCTGAGGTGGGCTTTTTTCTGCACTCGTTTACCAGATTCCAAGCTGCTTTGTATGGATTGTGAGCCTCTTTAATGAACCTGTCATTGTATCTCTTTTTTGCCTCCTCCACTTGCTTTCTGTAAATTTGTTTGGCTCTTACATAGTTACAATGAAGCAGGTGTCTAGATGGGAGATCTCTAGCTGCTTTCATACGGTCCCTGAAAATTAGCACAATGCATTTTAATTTGTTTAGCTCAGGGGTATACCACATCTTCCCTGTGGTAGGTTTGTCCCTTCCTTTAGCTTTGCCTGTAGGATACTTCTTGTGGATTTCTGGAAATAAATCATCAAATTTAGCTTTTAATGATTGGAACAGACATTCGAATGAGGCACTGGCCCCCATTCCTGCAATTTTTTGCTGCCAGGTTACACTTTACAGGGCTATTTTAAGGTCATTTAGTCTTTCTTCTTTTATGATCATTTTACTAAATGTGTAACTGGAGTGCCATGAGCTTGGTTGCACTTGACTTGAGCATTTCATACTTATTTCCATTACTATTGCACTATGGTCAGCAATCATTGGTTCAACTACACTGATATTATAGTCCCAGATATTGAGGTTTGTGATGACTGTGTCTAGGCAGGCATCACCTCTTGTTGGCAGTTGGTTTGCAACAAACAGCCCATAGCTATTTATCAAAGTCATGAAGACTCCCTCTTTAGTGCTTCCATCACCTATATGTATGTTGAAATCTCCACACAGTGTAATTTTAGATTTAAGACATGTTAGGTAGGACAAACAGGTTTCCATTTGTGCAATAAAGTTTTCAAAATTACAATCTTACATAGTTACAATGAAGCAGGTGTCTAGATGGGAGATCTCTAGCTGCTTTCATACGGTCCCTGAAAATTAGCACAATGCATTTTAATTTGTTTAGCTCAGGGGTATACCACATCTTCACACAGTGAGTGGTACACAGAGACAATAATAAGGTCAATATCTGTTAACACTAGTGAAGCAATGCTAGATCTAGGTCTGTGGAAAAGTTTTTTAAGTCTATTTCCTTTACACTAAGAGTCTTGCTTGCATATACAGATACACCACCATGAATTGTAATAGTTCGATACCATGAATTTACCATGTCCAAATATTCAATGTCTCTGTAATAGTTACCTTCTGCTTCATCTAACCAGTGTTCACAGATACATAAAACATCTGGTTTGACTTCTTCTACAAAGAATGATGGAAGGTCCACCTTGCTTCTTAAACACTGTATATTAACAACTGCTGTAACTATGGGCATATAACTATCATTTCTACTGTTACTTCTGTGAGATATTATGGGGCCTTGGGTTTTTATTTCAGGCACTATTTTACTGGGGCACTGCTCGATCTCCGGAATAAAAAACACCTTATTTATTTATTTCATGTTCCGTAGGTCTCGTATTGTGAGCAAGTCACATGAGATGTGGAACGAGTCAAACATACAAAACAACAAACATACAAAAAGATACAAAACAGTCTTCATTAAATGTATAAAAAATGTTCTACATAACTGCATATAGTTAATACAAAGTTTAGAGGAAAAACTGATATTGTACATATAACAGCAGATTTATTTGAGTGTTAATACAAAATTTCATGTTTTAATTTGGAGAAAAATTGCAAGCACATTTCTTTGTTAACAAGATGGATAATTCTATCTAAATGCTATTTCCCTTTTTGGTTATAAAACTCATCTAATGTATAAACAGACATATTTAACAAATATTCCTTAAAAAGAGATTCATTTTCTCTTAAACATTTTATCTGGTCAGGGAGATGGTTAAAAATTTTTGTTCCTGACAATTTGACACCACTCTGAACAACTGTAAGGTTCTTAAGTTCACAATGAGGATTTTCTTTCCCTCTTGTATTATATTTGAGATATTTCTTACTTGATGGAAATTGTGCAGGGTTTTTAATTACAAAACACATCAGCGATTATATGTACTGGGATACAGTGATCATTATTTGCAGCTTTTTGAAAAGGTTACAGCATGATGTCCTAGGGGGTACTCTGCACATAATTCTAATAGCCCTTTTCTGGGCCACAAAAATTTTCCTTTCCAAAGCTAAATTTTCCCAGAAGATAATTCCGTAACACATAACGGAGTGAAAATACCCATAGTATGCAGACTTCATAGTGGTTAAATCTCCAATGGAAGACATCATTCTGATAGTATACATAGCCGAGCTCAATTTTTTTAGGGTCTGTTGTATATGGAAGGACCAGTTCATTTTGCTATCAATATGTACTCCAAGAAATTTAGACACATCCATTCTTTCTATTGGTTGATTTCCACATGTTACATTTATTTCTCTCACTTTTTTTGTTTTTGTATGGAACTGGATAAAATTTATCTTACTTGAGTTTAGAGAGAGACCATTAACACTGAACCAGTTAATCACTTCAGAGAGTATGTTGTTAACTGACTCCTCGAAATTAACATCAGATTTTCCACTCGTGAAAATGGTGGTATCGTCAGCAAAAAGAGTAAATTTGCAAGGCGGGCTTGCACACAATAGTAAATCATTTATAAAAATCAAAAACAACAGTGGCCCCAGAATTGAGCCTTGAGGCACACCACAACTAATAGAAGTCCATTCAGACTGAGCGGAGGTATCCCTTGACTCATCTGAGCTGTTTAAAATTACTTTCTGTTTTCTGTCCTAAAGATAATATTGCAGCCAGTTACCTGTGACACCCCTTATTCCAAGTAGTTTGGCTTTCTGCATGAGAATGTGGTGAACTACACAATCAAATGCCTTTGATAAGTCACAGAAAACACCAGTTCCTATCATTATTTGATTTAGACATTCAAGTACTTCATTTGTAAGTGCATACACTGCATCCTCAGTTGAACAGCCCCTTTGAAAGCAAAACTGGCTCTTGTTGATAAGTCTGTTCATTATGAGGTGTTCAGTAATTTTATTGTGAATTAATTTTTTGAGAATTTTAGAGAAGTCTGTTAACAGTGAAATAGGGTGGTAGTTAGTGAGCTCAGCTCTATCACCCTTCTTGTGTAGGGGCTTCACAATGGCATACTTGAGTCTTTCAGGAAAAATGCCTTGTTGAAATGAAGCATCAAAAATATGGTACAGAATATCACTAATCCATATACATGAAAATTTCAATAAATTATTGGATACATTATCTATTCTTGCAGAGTTCTTATAGTTTAAAGATCAGATGACTGTTTGAATTTCCTCTACAGTGATAGGATTAATGTATATTTCTGGTATTATGTTGGAGTATGCATCCTGACACAAAGTCATAGCTTCCTCAGCAGAGGGCCTACAGCCAATTTGTTAGGTTACTGACAGGAAATGTTTGTTAAAAATTTCAGCCACACTTTTTTTATTTTCTATTAAGTTACCCCCATGCCTGAGTTTTAGGTCATCTGTGTTGCTTGTTTTTGTCTTTGTCTCACTTTTTATAATGTTCCAAATTGTTTTCATTTTATTATTAGATTTATCTATTTTCTGCTTATAGAAAACAGCTTTTGACTTCCATATTACTTTCTTTAAAATTTTGCAGTACAATCTATAATGATTCCATTTTTGTGTATCATTAGTTGTTCTGATTTTAGCATAAATTTCTCTCTTAGTTCTGCATGACTGTTTAATACCTTCTGTGATCCAAGGCTTACTTACGGAATTTTGATTAATATTTTTGACCCATTTCTTTGGAAAAGATTCTTCGAAAGGGGAAGAAAAATCATTTATAAAATAGTTAAATTTGTCATTAGCATTATCAATGTTGTAAATAAAGGACCAGACCATTAGCTGCAACTTACAGTTGAAGGATTCTTTTGCCTCTTTGTCCATTATTCTTATACATTTCCACTGGGGAGATAGTTTAACAAGAGGGTTAACACTGTAAAGAGTGATTAATTGACCATCACGGTCTGTGAGACCACTTAGACCCTGGTTTACATTAATATTCTGGTATCTAATTACATTTCAAAATTCGTTGTCTATCATAGTTTGGGAATCTGGTGTGATTCTAGTGGGAAAATTGATTACTGAATTCAGATTATAAGTGGACATAACATTCTGGAAGTTACTTCGATTGTTATTATCGGTCAGACAGTCTACATTAAAATCACCTAAGGCTACAATATCCTTTGTTTTTGGAAATAAAACTGATAATACCTGGTCCATGGGCCCAAACTCTTTGCCTTTATAAATGTCTGCTTGTGTCTGTATATGTGCGGATGGATATGTGAGTGTGTGCGAGTGTATACCTGTCCTTTTTTTCCCCTAAGATAAGTCTTTCCACTCCCAGGATTGGAATGACTCCTTACCCTCTTCCTTAAAACCCACATCCTTTTGTCTTTCCCTCTCCTTCCCTCTTTCCTGATGAAGCAACCATTGGTTGCAAAAACTTGAATTTTGTGTGTGTGTTTGTGTTTGTTTGTGTGTCTATCAACATGCCAACGCTTTTGTTTGGTAAGTTACATCATCTTTTAATAGAGGGAAACATTCCACGTAGGAAAAATATATCTAAAAACAAAGATGATGTGACTTACCAAACGAAAGCGCTGGCACGTCGATAGACACACAAACAAACACAAACATACACACAAAATTCAAGCTTTCACAACAAACTGTTGCCTCATCAGGAAAGAGGGAAGGAGAGGGAAAGACGAAAGGATGTGGGTTTTAAGGGAGAGGGTAAGGAGTCATTTCAATCCCGGGAGCGGAAAGACTTACCTTAGGGGGAAAAAAGGACGGGTATACACTCGCACACACACACATATCCATCCACACATATACAGACACAAGCAGACATATATAAGCAGACATATATATATATATATATCTTACACTATATGTCTGCTTGTGTCTGTATATGTGTGGATGGATATGTGTGTGTGTGTGTGCGAGTGTATACCCGTCCTTTTTTCCCCCTAAGGTAAGTCTTTCCGCTCCCGGGATTGGAATGACTCCTTACCCTCTCCCTTTAAACCCACATCCTTTCGTCTTTCCCTCTCCTTTCCTCTTTCCCGATGAAGCAACAGTTTGTTGCGAAAGCTTGAATTTCGTGTGTATGTTTGTGTTTGTTTGTGTGTCTGTCGACCTGCCAGCACTTTCGTTCGGTAAGTCACATCATCTTTGTTTTTAGATATATTTTTCCCACGTGGAATGTTTCCAAGCTTATCTCAGTTTATTTTTTGTACTAAGTACAAGTACAAGTACTAAGTACAAGACTATCAGTACCTCACTTTTTATTTTTCAGAGTGAAATTGCACTCTTAAAAATAACAATACAAAGCATGGATGGATCTAACACTGTAAATATGGAGGCTTTTGTAACAGCAGTCCTAAACTATCTACAAAATGTAAGTATTTGTTGGCATTTCATATCGTTAAGAGTGTTCTTCATTCATGAAATTAATGATGAAGTCTTTAACACCAATAAAATTCTACCATTTGTAGTAATAATTATTTTAAAGTGTGGTAAGACTTAAAATTCCTCTTCAATATCATTGTTGTACACTCTGATAAGTTCTATCATTTTTTGTTCATTCATTCAATCATTAATTCATTCATTGTGCTCCATAAATCTCATCAATAATGAGAACATTTTTGGTTCAGAAGACAATCAAATCAGTGAAACATAATCTGCATACTATATTAGCATCAAACTATCACTCATTTATGCATGTTAATTAGAAAGGAAACTCGTCTTTTTTGGGGGAGGGGGGAGAGAGCTGTTGCTTCATCAGTTATATTAAACTGCTCTGATTTCTCTTTTATCCTAACTTAATATGTACTTGATTACACTAATATAACTCTGTAAATACAGAGTACCTTTTACGATAAATTATTACTTGACATTTATCTTTCCAATGAACGCTGTTACCAGCCATGTAGCTAACAGAAATCTAGATATTCAGATAGTGTACCAAAACAATGGCTAATCAGATGTGTCTTAATTTTCTTTTCAATTGGTTGGGGTTCCCAGCTTCTTGCTTCATGTTAGATGGGAGCTAGTAGAATACCTTTGTATTAGAGTACATAGCTCCACTCTGAACTATAGACAAGTAGGTGAAGCATATTTGAAAATTATTTTTGCATCTTCTGTTGTGATTGTGCAATTAGCACTTCAGCCAAAATTGATTTTTGTTATCAACAACAAAGAACAACAAGGAGTAGATGGATCAAGTGTAAGTTAACTGATCTGAATTTTTTTGCAAGTAGTGGCACTACTGCTCATTGATGTCTTGTTTCTTGTTATAATTTGGTTTAACGGCCAGTATGTTAAATGAGGCTAATTTATGGTATTTTCACATTTATTGGAATCAGTTAGCTAAAGATGATCAGCTTGCAATAAATAATTTTAGCAGTTCATTTATCACAGGTCAGCAGCTACACTACAAATTTTTTTCACAGTTGTGTTATTTTTACAGTACCACAGAGAAACCACAGCATAACCTCACAAATTAAGTCCTTGAAGAGCTAAGCAAGGTGAATCATGTACAAAAGGCAACAGGTAAAAAGTTACACTTAGAAAAATGAGTCACTGTTTACCATACACCATTTTTGCACAAACTTTTGAAAAAACTGAAAGGATAGGAATGGGTCTGTAATATGGTTTGTTTATCTTCAGTATTGTAGACTGGTATTATTTCAGTGTATTTAAAATCATCAGGAATACTCCTTGAACACTTATTTATTTGTTAATACAGTTTTTGATACTACAGCAGAGAGAAGTATCCATTGAATTTGGTGGCCAGCTCTCAACACAGGACACTTTAATGCCTGGAGTTATCCATACCTTATCTCCGTTTCTGTTTGATTTTACATTTTTTTGTATTGGGAGAACATATGTTTACAGTATACTACATATTGTGTAATATCTATTTGTGTAATCCTCTTTTTACAATTTGTCAGTGAGATGTAAATAAAGTATAAGATGTCAAAACAAACTTCTTCAAAGTAATACCCAAGAAACACATGCCAAACAAAGTATGATACCACAAGTCTTCCTATCCATAAGCAGTAGTAAATATTCACAAGTTTCTGGACAGGAAATTGATTCTGTGTCCTGCAAACCAATCTTTGTACCATTTATTTTCCTATTAGATCAGACTACTGTCTACTAAGAATGTCACTTCTAGTGATTTAAAAGAAAAAAAACAGTCATTCACTCATATCATCTTTTGGTCCAATATTGGTATATAATGATTAGATTAGATTAGAGATTAGGCTGCCATGTTAGCGATTATTGAAGCCAAAGAATATGATTTACTTCTATACAGGGGTGCTTCATATGGCAGTTCACTCTTAAAAAAAGTATGGGTCAGTTGGAAGAGAAAAGGAAATAATATGAATAACATGAAAGATGCAATTTGTTACTATTAGGAATACATAGTTTTGTATAATTCTGAGGACTGTCTGTTAACAATAGCTGAAACTACATCACTACAGTATTTTAACTCCTCCAGTTTAGAATGAAAAATGCAAAACTCTTGTGCGATGCAAAAAAAGTTAATAAATAAAAACAAAACTCCCCAACAATAACAAAACTGGTATTAGGAAACTAATGAAACATGAGAAAATTTCAAGGAATGGAACAAAATGCAATTAAGATAATTACACACTTGAAATAAACCTGACTCTTGAGGTCTACATTTCATCTCATACTTGTCTTAACAATCACATATTAGTATATTTCACACTGAACTATTACAACACCAAATTCACCTATTAGTACTCAACAGTGGTAGAAAACTCTGGACCTAATAACAGACAGTCAGATGTAGATCCATTACATTTATCCCAAAATGCTTACAATATCACTGAGACAATACTATCTAAAATAAAACCACCAATAAGATTTAAATAGCTGCACATCTTCTGGTCACAGAGGTATTTCTTGTAGATTACTAAAATCACTGGTAAGATCCCTTTTGCATTATCTTTGATTTTCTTTGACAGTATATAGTGAAACATGCCTCTCTCAATATTGGTGGTGTGCACTCTTCTTCCTACATAGTGCCAAAATAGTAATTTCAGCTTAAATGTATTGATGGTAATGAACTGTCTGATTGATTTGTCAAGCACACAATCTCTTACTTTTCATATGCATTCCATGGCCACCTAAAGATAACATGACTTGGCAAAAATTTTCTTCTACTGGGAGGGCAAGCAAAGGTAACATTACTTGTTGTGATGTAGTTATAAGAGTTTCATGGACTGTGCCGTTCCAGTATAGTATATCAGTGATTTCCTTGGCATCTGACAACAGTGAAAATGAAAAGAAAGGGTAGGCAAGAGGATGAAGATAGAGGTAGTTCAAATTTGTATCTGGAGGACAAAGAGTTGTTTGATGTTTGATGATGTATATTGAAGAGTAATGGGAAATATATTTTGAATGGCTATCTGTGTTAGAAGAACTTTATTTTGAATGAATGATGAACATAAAAATGACAGGGTTGATTATTTGCAGGAAACAAAGTCTGAGTGTTCAATCATAAATAAAAGTTCTTTGTAATTAATGAATGGCTCAAGGAATACTTCCTGAAGACCTATTAGAGTGAGGTTGTTTGTGACCATAGCTTCAATAGAACAAAAGTTCAACATTAAAAGTTCCAAGTAGCTTCAGGGAACCAGTAAATTTTATCCCAAATTTTCTCTTGTTAAAATTCAAAATAATTTTCTTGTTTGTTAATCACTTCACTTCTTCAAAGGAATGTGTTGTCCTTGTAATGTACCTCATCCAGAAATAAAAAAAGAATCAGTTAGCTTATTTTACAATTATTTGTTTGCTGTTCTGAGAACCACTGCACCAGCCACAATGTGGCCCCACTCTGAATGATGTTCTTGAGCATGGGATGAGTCAGTTACTCTTCATAAGTAGCTGTAAATTGTGCTGACGGCTGACATGCAGTTGGAATCTACTGTGAATGTGTATTTTGGATGGGCTCCTGAGAAACTTGTACCATAAATATTGAATGTGTTTCAAGTACTATCCTTTCCCAAGGATATTGTCTCCTCCTCAGTAAATGAAACAGTTCCTATCATTGATTTGAATGAGCATGGTAGTAGGGGCTCTGTGCAGCAAAGTCAGGGACCAAAGAAAACTCAGTGGACCAAGGAGAACTTGATGTATCACATCCAACTCCCTAACTGACATGTTTGAGATGCTGTCTCCCTATAAAACTGAAACCGAAAGTCAACCAGTGCAACACAATTTTCCTGTAGAAAAGTGTGCAGTGTCTCATGTCAGGGGGAAGCAAACCCCAAAATGTAGGTATCTGTCAAACATAAGCAGTTTGAACATACAGTGAATAATGCTACCCCTTTGAGATATGCCAGAAAAGGAAAAGAAGGATTACCTTGCACTTTATTCATTGTCTTGAAGAGGCTGTTCAGCAGGCTTTGAAGGAGCAGAATGAAAATAACTACAGATTGTGGTGCATCTCAGGAAGATGATTCCTGCCATCTATGTTCTGAGGTAATACTAGGATCATTCCAGTGTCTGACAGAGAGGGTTGAGAACATCAGCCATGCTCATAAAATTTCAATGAATCTCACAAAGTACAGTACTGTCCCCAAAGTTAATCAAAGCCCCATGGTTCTGAGTTGAGTGGAAGATGTGAACTAGAGACTTCAAAGGTTTTGTGACAAGTTAGACTGTGACTTCCAAGACTTGGTCCTTAGGGCTAAGAACTATGTGGTCCCCCTACATGGGTAGGATGCACTGCATATAAAGACTGTTATCCAGGTAGGTGACAATGCGCACTGGGATTTTGTTGACTGGGAGACTCTCCATCCAGTCCAAATAGCTGTAAGAGCCCCTGAAACACTAGTGTAAGATCCAACAACATTACCCTGCCCCCTCCCCCCCCCCCCACCTCCCCAGAAGATGACTACTAAAATCATTGTGACCAGTTTGTTAAACACTTGTGACAATAAGCCAGAGTTGAAGCACTCCCAAAAGCAGTTGAATTCACAAAATTTAGGTACAAGAAACTAGCTAAAACCTGGAATAGACAGCAGTGGGAATTTTATGGCGAATCGGAGTGTATATCAAAAGCACAGACCGTAAGGGAATGGAGGTGGTGTATTCATGGCAGTACACAAAAGTCAAATCCACCAAGAAGCTGCATGTGACATTGTTTGCGCAACATTTGTAGTGTTTTGAGAATTTCTGCATAAATTCTAGAACCACTTGGCCTTCTTCTGTCTCAAACACGATATTTTGAATAGAAGTGTGAGAGAGTTGAATCTGACCTACTGTGCATTGCATGTTTGTGTGTGCAGGTCTAAAAACAGTCACGAGAAAAATGTGGATGAGGTGGCTGAACAGTGACTGAGAAGTACCTACTATAAGATCCATAGAGTTTCAGTGTATGTGTAGAGAAGAACAAGGAGTGTTTATGTATTATTCTGTGCTTTTAATGACTGTGGTGATTGTTGAGGACAAATGAAGAAATGAGATTAGACTTTCAAGTAATTTGTGTGTTGGACTTGTTAGAAGCAAGACATGTTCATAAATTATGAGTGGTCCTTAAACCACCTCACTTATAAATGTTAATTTAATGCGTTTCTAAAGCTCAAAATAGGAGTGAAATATGAGAAGATGGAGATATTTACATGTGAAATGTGAGAATGTTATTCTGCATCATCCAATACATCGTTAATTGGTGAAAACATAAATATTGTATATTTACTCCACACATTCTACCATCAAAAAGCATTAGAGCATGGTGACCAGTGATAAGGACTGAAAAAAATGGGAATTTTGAGAAGAAGTCGAAGAAGAAGATACAATGTGTTGCCATATCAACCAGATATAACAAGACAAGAGAACTGTTTTGTGTAAGTGGATTAAGTCCAAAAATCAAATGGAAAAATTTGTGGATGCAACAAAAGGGAAGACATAAGGAAGTAATAACGTCAAAAGAATGGAAAGAAGAGCTCAACATATTAGACTAAGAAGAGATATCACGAGAATAATTCAACTACGAAGATCCAGCAGGGGGAGTATACAGCTCTCACACACATTGCAGCAATTCTGACGTGGAAACAACATCCGACACCACCGGCACCAGTTGTGGTTCACCAGTGTTGACCTGCTGCCTACCAATGTTGACACCAACATCTGACGCTGCCGGCTTGCTTCTGACACTGCCCGCTTGCTGTTCACTGGTGCTGACTTGCTGTCACATCCACTTACCAAAGTTGCAAGAATTCTATGCCAGGTGAGTGCAAAATAGAACTTGAGTACCTTAGCAAGAAGTGAGACAAACAGTAGAGTGACTTTTGTGGGTGTAGTTATTCTACTTAGAGTTAATTTGTTAAATGATTACTAGATCAAAAACTAATAGGAATATGGATAATTCACGGACAGTTGGAGAAACTTCAGAACTGGCCATGGCTATGAAAGTGAGTAAGGAAGTGCCAGACTGGTCTGAATTAGTAAATTTAGGCAAAGCCCAAAGTGTAGATTCAGCAGCTTTAAGAAAGGAACTAAGTGCGACTTTAAATGCCAAACTAGAAGCCCAGAGTTTACAATTAAATGAAACTTTAAAAGCTCAGAATGCTAAATTAGATGCCAAGAGTGCAGTTTCAACTGCTCAAAATGCTACTTTAAGTGAAGAACTAGGCTCAATAAATTCTCAATTAAATTTTTTAAATGCCAAAGTAGAATCACAAGGCAAAGAATTTGGTAGACTGTACCAAAGCATTGTGGCTTTAAAGACTGAATTTGATGATTTAAATAATGAAGTAGAAGATTTGAAATTAGAATTAAAGAATGAAGTAACTAACCCTTTAAACCTCCATGTAAATCGCCTGTTTGCTGACTTTAGTCAGAAACAGAATGATCAAATTCAGGATTTGATAAAAAAGTTAGAATTTGATATTGAAGATAAATGTAATAATGGGGAATCGGAACTTAGTGGAAGGTTAGGATCATTTGAAAACGTGTGTAATGTTAAGTTTGATGCTTTGAAACAGAGGCTGCATACTTTAAAAGGGAGCGTCGATAAGAATAGCGAAGTAATACCAATAATCCAATCGCAAATTACAGGCATTAATACACGAGTAGAAAATGTAGAAAGAAGTTTCCAAGAGAGAATAGCCATCTCTGATACTGTAAATAGAAGTAGTCTGGAGAGATAGGTAAAGGGAATAATTGACCAAAAGTTACCAAGAGTATAACCTCCGGAAACGTTTTGACTATTGCTTCTTCCAAACTTAATGATACTAGCAAGGTTATGTGGGAAAAATTCAAGCTTATCCAAAACAAAGTAGAAAAAAAATGCATAGTCACCTACTGTAGTGTTACCTAGTGACATGGTGATTGTTTTGCAGTGGGGAGACTTTCATACAAAATTTAACGAGAAGTACTGGTTTGTACTTGCTCAAGTGAAGTTAATATCAGATCCATGGGATCCGGGCCGAGTCATCTATCCCCCAGGGATATTAACATTCTGTGTTAATGGGCGCAGTGACGACCGTTGGATCCCAAGTTGTTTTTGGTGTTTCTTCCATAATAGTTTCCTGCACTGAATTCCCTTCAAATCTCAAACTGTTCTGTAATCTGTTCTTGAATTCTTAAACTATCCTATAATTTTAGTACTGAAAAAACTGGATATGACAACAAAATAAAAAACAATTTAAGAGAATCGTGGATAAACTGTGATCTTTAGACAAAATAAACAGACTAGAATACAATATTTGTGGAAAAAAGGTAATGTCATGTAACTAATTGAACAACCATTATACTGTAGTGTATGGATTTTCTATTTTGTATAGAATATTTTATACCTTTTATGAGATATGATGTAGACGGGAGGGTTTGTATTGATTTTGAAAGGGGTGGGTAGTGTAAATAAGAGCATGATTTACACCAACAGATAAATCATGGGTAACACAGAACACACATCATACCTTTCAAACAACCTTAGCAGATAAGTATGACTTGTTCTTCACCATTTGCTTTTTCCATAGGGTTGCTAAGATTTTCTTCGGGGACCTCAAGGGTGAAGGTGGA
The DNA here is from genome assembly GCF_023898315.1 of Schistocerca nitens. NCBI lineage: Eukaryota > Metazoa > Arthropoda > Insecta > Orthoptera > Acrididae > Schistocerca > Schistocerca nitens. The sequence goes on along the minus strand of NC_064619.1, from coordinate 390,788,787 downwards.
AATGTCTATTAACACCATACCTCCTCGAGCTCCTCACTCAGGTACCAGCAAGGTAGGGGCCCTGGGAAAGGGGGGTGGGGGAAGGGTTTCCTGTCTTTGAGGCTGTCTTCCTTCTCTTCTTTGACCTTTGCAACTGTTTCTATTTATTTCCTTTCTTACTTCTCATTTGAGGACCTATCTATTTTTTTCCTCTTTCCATATTCATATACTTCTATCACAAAAGTCCTTCCTAGCCTCTGTGGTTTCTGGTAACGGACAACTTATTTTCACATAAGATGGCTGAAGAATTGGAACACACAAACACACTTACGAATACACACAAAGACGTACGCTTACACAAACAATGAAGTCACAGATTAGAAGTTCGTAAGAACCATCAAGGGTTGTAGGGGAGAAAATATGTGTACATCTAGAAAGTTGCACACATTGTTTTTATTATGACAGTTGTACATCACCTATTTACATGAAAAGTCATCATATAGATGTATATATATAAGGACAATGAAGATTCCATATCGCATATGAACATAAGTATAGAAAAACTATGATGATCTTACAACGAGTATACGTAAGAAGGAAACATGAATAATGAAGGATAACGCAAGACAGATTGGAGTTAATTGTGATGCTTATTTAAGAAAAGTCTGTGTATCAAATACTCGGATAAATTGATGAATAGTAGGATAGTGGGACTTGAACAAAATAGATATAGTATCTAGCGTGAGTTGAATAATATGTGTAGACATAGTATCTACTGAGATTATAGAAGTTGAAAAGTAGAGGAGGACTCCAGGGATTAGATGAAGTATTAAGAAGTAAATGTGAATTGTAGAATAGATTTTTTATCTTTACCAGAAAGTATTTAATTATAGTGTACATAAAGATGTATACTAGGGCAATGAACCAGGAGGCCTACTCACAAAGGATAAGGGGGCAGACCCAGCATTTGCTAAGGATACAGGGCAGGTGTACCTACATAGAGATAGGATGACCTGTGGCCTGATGAATAGGGATGTTTTATAAAGAGGTGTACCTACCAGAACGGAAGGAGGAAGTGAACTCAGAAGGTCAAACCCACATGTAAGGTATAAGTGCTGATCCTAGGGGAAAAGGACAGTATTGTGACAGAAGTCACACATTTAATAGGAATTATTCTGGTAAGTTTGAATTCTATATGTGACTAGCATTATTATGTTTTATGTGAATTTACAAGTGTTGAAAGAAACACTTTCAGTTGCCCAGAGTTCCTCCAGACTACAAACTACTATAAATAATGATGCTAGTATGTACTAAGGAGAAAATAGTACAAGGAATTAAAATAAAGGATAATTTACTCAAGTGTCATGAACACCTGGAGCTGATGATTGGAAACTAAAGGTTTAGTCTTCACGATTCATAGATATAAGAAAACGAACTCCAACATTGATTGAATTGTTCATGTTTTATAATTAAAGTAAAATGAAAAAAAATAAGGAATGCTAAATAATAAGAAAAAGGGTATTCATGGTTGTGAAAAGAACAAGGTATACTGTTGAAATATGAATTGTTATTATATGTGATATAAATGTACATAATGATTGTATATAAAATATTGTGTGTTCGATCTGAGGGGGTTGGGCGTGTGTGTGGGTGTGTGTGGGGGGGGGGGGGGGCGGGGGGCATATTTAGTGCTTCAAGAATTTCTTCATAAATTCTATAACCATTTGGCCTTCCTCCATCTTGAACGCACGATATTTTAAATAGAAGTGTGAAAGAGATGAATCCGACCTACTGTGCATTGCGTGTTTGTGTGTGCAGGTCTGACAAGTACCTGCTATGTGATCCATAGAGTTTCAGTGTATGTGTAGAGAAGAACAAGGGGTGTTTATGTATTATTCTGTGCTTTTAGTGACTGTGATTATTGTTGAGGACAAATGAAGAAATGAGATTAGAGTTTCAAGTAATTCATGTATTGGACTTGCTAGAAGCAAGACATGTTTCATAAATTATGTGGTTGTTAAACCAACGCTATTTTAAATGTATTTAATTGAGTCTAATGCAAGACGAACCAGTTGACTTGCAAACTTTTGAGTATTTATGTGAGAAATGGTGAATTTGTTCTTTGTGGAAGTAGAAATATACCAAGTCTAAACTAAAAGTATTCTGCAAGTATCCACTTATTTCATGAGTAGTGAGAGAGAGAGAGAGAGAGAGAGAGAGAGAGAGTCATGTAAATTTCCTTAACCAGCATTATTCTTTGGAGAAGATTGGCTGTGCATATCAAGTAAGTCAACTGATGCGAGAGAGGTGCAAAGTTGGCAAATCAGCTCCACATCAATTCTTGTCGTCTAGAGCATTAGACACTCAGCGTCGAGAGTGGGCGTAAACTTATAACTAGGACTTCCTACTGGCCATCTAACTGACTCTTATCTCAGCTTACTAGTATACATGTTCTCCTATTACACTGCCATCATTGTAGGAGATTTTGAACATCTAATAATCAATTGTGATAGTTACAGGTTTGTAAGTCATGAGTGTGACAAGACATAATGGAATACAGTATTTATTGCTTCCTCAGAAAACTTCCAGAAACAAATAGTTTGGAAGTCCAGTCATGAAGGAAATATATCTAATGGCAATAAATAGACCCTACTGCACTGAGAATGTCTACTTTGAAACTAGCCTTGGTGACCATGAGGCAGTCACAGTAACAATGATTACTAACATATGAGATTTCTCATACCTGGGGGCAAGCTTGAATTGTGAGAGTCTTTTTGTTGTGCCTCTTTGCAACTCAGCATGTCCAACTTTCCTTTTCATATATTGTTACATTCCAACTTGGATTTTCCATTGTTTAGTTTAGCTATATTTGCACATAGAATCACTGCAAGTCTGTGGGAGAAACAAATCAGGAAGATGATATATTTTGCATATTTTCATTCAATAATTACATGTGGAATAACATTTTGGGGCAATTCATCTTTAAGAAAGCAAGTCTTCATTCCTCAAAAACATGCTGTAAGAAAATATGTGGTGCTCACACCTGATCATCCTGTAGACATCAGTTTAAGGGTTGGGCATTCTGACTACTGTTTCACAGTATATTTATTCCATCAAGAAGTTTTGTAGTAAATAATGCTTTACAGTTTGTAAGGAATGATAATTACTATAACAGAAGGAAAAACTACTGCCATTACTCCACATTAAGATTGTCTGTATCACAAAAAAGGATATACGATGTTGCAAACAAAATTTTTTGATGATCTACTCAGTGGTATAAAATGCCCAACAGACAGAAAAGTAAAATTTGAAAACAAATTGCAAAAGTTTCTCCTAGACAACTCCTTCTGTTCTGTAGAATTTCTGTTATTGTAAGGTGTAAAATGTACTGAGTAGGAATTACTTACTCACATCTGCATGCAAAAGAAAAAAAGAAAAGAAACAAAAGAAAAATTACAAAAACCTAATACACTGAAAAGCCAAAGAAACTGTTACACCTGCCTAATATCATGTAGGGCCCCCATGAGCGCAAAGAAGTGCTGCTATATGATGTGGCATGGACTCAAGTAATATCTGAAGAAGTGCTATAGGGAACTGACACCACAAATCCCGCAGGGCTGTCCATAAATTTGTAAGAGTATGGGGCGATGAAGATCTCTTCTGAATAGCACATTGCAAGGCATTCCAGATATGCTCAATAATGTTCATGTCTGGAGAGTATGGTAGCCAGCAAAAGTGTTTAAACTCAGAAGAGTGTTTCTGGAGCCACTCTGTAGCAATTCTGGACATGTGGGCTGTCGCATTGTTCTGCTGGAATTGCCAAAGTCCGTTGGAATGCACAATAGACATGAATGGATGCAGGTGATCAGACAGGATGCTTATGTACATGTCACCTGTCAGAGTTGTATCTAGATATATCAGGAGTCCCATGTCACTCCATCTGCACATGCCCTGCACTATTACAGAGCCTCCACCAACTTGAACAGTCCTCTACTGACATGAAGGGTCCATGGATTCATGAGGTTGTCTCCATACCTGTACATGTCCATCCACTTGATACAATTTTAAACAAGACCCATCCTACCAGGCAACATGTTTCCAGTCATCAACAGTTCAATGTTGGTATTGATGGGACCAGCTGAGGTGTAAAGCTTTGTGCCATGCAGTCATCAAGGGTACACGAGTGGGCCTTCAGCTCCAAAAGCCCATATCAATGATGTTTCTATGAATGGTTCACATGCTGACACTTGTTTATGGCCCAGCATTGAATTCTGCAGCAATTTGCAGAATGGTTGCACTTCTGTCACGCTGAATGTTTCTCTTCAGTCATCATTGGTCCTGTTCTTGCAGGATCTTTTTCTAGCCGCAGTGCGTCAGAGATTTGTTGTTTTAACAGATTCCTGATATTTACAATAAACTTGTGAAATTGTCGTATGAGAAATTCCCCATTTCATCACTACCTCAGAGATGCTGGGTCCCATTGCTCATGCACAGACTATAACATCACATTCAAATTCACTTAAATCTTGATGAACTGTGATTGTAATAGCAGTAACCAACCTAACAACTGTGCCAGACACTTGTTGTCTTACAGAGGTGTTGCATAGTGCAATGCCATCTTCTTCCTGTTTACTTATCACTGTATTTGAATATGCTTGCCTATACCAGTGTCTTTGGCACTTAAGTGTAAATGCTCAGAATGTAGGTGTACTTAAAAATTACTTTGCTGTGTGAATGTAAAATGACTCATTACATATCATTGTGATTTATCATGCAAAATCATCCATAGAACTTGAAACTAACTAACAAAAACATCAAGGACTGCAAACCAATTCACTGGTGACATGCCTGAAGTTACTTATAAATTTTTGATGACTCACTATCTGAGATAACATGCTATATCTTCCATATCAAGAAATTCAGAGCACAGCCACAAATTGCAGTCAATACCCATTATGGCTGTACTTTCATTACTAAGTACTGGTGTGGTTCTGAATGATGGACTGCATCTACCTGATTGTCAACCAAATACATTGGTCAAGGTGAAAGCCAAATCACTCTCTTCACATTCTGTTTGTGGTACTTCCTCACATTTTGGTTTAGAATCTGTTCTAAGATTGTAAAACAGATGGATGTCAACGATATTAATGATTATTATGTGGATCACTTTGTGATGAAGCAAGCTGAGATATTTTTACTTCCCCTCTTGTTTTGCCATCTGCCTCCTTAAAGTTCATTTTTTTTGTGTCTGACTAATTACCATTAACATACATAAGTATAATCTGCATTTTCATAAAAGAGAAAGGTTGGCCCTCAGTTTTAAAGAATATAACACCATATCTAATTCTGTGCTTAGTTCTATGGGTGTAATTGAGTTTCTAATTTATTTAGGCTATTCCTAGTCTGTATCTTTTGTTATAGGGTGAAATCAGTGATTGTTTTGTAACTTAAATTCTATTGTTGACTTATAAACAAATGTAAATTCTGTACTAGTTATAAACATTTGGAGGTACAACTAATAGCATTCTTAAAGTATTTAGCTCTATTCAAAAACATGTTATCAAAGCCAGCACTTAATTCCAAAGTAATTAACAATATTGTCAGAAGTATTGTTTGCCTAACAATATCTGTTAATTTCATCATTTAAACAAATAATTTGACTTAACTCTTGTAGTAGAAGAAACTGTTAAAAAGACAGAATTTTCCAATGTATTCAGTTTATTTAATGAGTTATGTTTTAATTGTAATTTCTGTAAAATTAACATCAAACAATGTATAGTTTCAGTGCCTATTATTGTGAGGATATGTATATAGGCCTGATTTTTGGGCTTGAGACAGTCAGTCCACAGCCGAGTTCCAGATGAAAAACCTGTATTGGTTAGATCAACAACAATTCATCCACTTAACTTGAAATAAGTGTAATAGGCTGTGTGCTAAACCAATGACAGTGTCTGTTCAATACGTACCATATTATGCAGAAAGAACTATGTGGTTAGGTTTTTACTGCTCGTAGATGTTCAACGGTAAACTATTGTAGCAGTATGTGGATGTTTGTCTGCAACCTATTAATGAGGCTTATTGAAAGTTAAACAATAGTGCACTGTCCATATAAGTGTGTATTATTAGGGAGTTGTGAACAGTGAAAGTAAAGAGCTGTGAAATGCAAATGTGTGCCTGTCGGCTACATCATTTAAAGTAGTCAGTGTTGAACTTCCACTCCCATTTTTCAGCCAGTATAGCCAAGCAGTACATCAGCACTGAGGACAATCAATGATGAAATAAAGCAGTCAGACATCACATATGGTGCCCTTGCTTGTGAGGACTATTTTATGTGGGCACAATAAACTAGGACTCGTAAACTTTGAACAGTGAACGCAAGAGCGGTTTACAGTGCAGTGATTTTAAGGAGGTGCAACAGCCAATCAGCAGTTGGGTTTCATGGCTACAGTAGGACAGTGGCCAATCAGCAAGCAGGTTCTGTGGAAGCAGCCATTGAATATGGCAGCAGCCAATCAGCACGCAGGTGGACACAGCCTCCCGGGATAGACAACACGCCTCACCTAGAGAATTACAACTTGCAGCAGCCATGCAGGCAATGAAATGAGATGACAACCACAGCAGCAGCAGCAGCAGAAGAAGAAGAAGAAGAAGAGTGATTAAAAAGTAAGGTAATTTCACAGCAAAAGCTGTTTTATATTAAGTAATACATAATGAGTGACCTTAATGAACAAGACGGTGGACAGCAGGGAACTGGTGTGATTGAAAACAAAGCTGTGGAGGACAAGACAGTGGACAACAGGGGAGTGGTGTGATTGAAAACAAAGCTGTGGAGGTTAAGTTCTTAAATAAACAGAAAGACTTAATGGGGCCTGACTCACAAGGCAGTAGTGGGTACGGAAAACTGGAAGAGATGTTAAGGCAAATTATGAGTAGTATGTGTACCCAAGAAGACAGTAGTATGTGGGAAAATAGTATGAAAAAGGATATTAGTAGATTTGGTAATAGTGTAAGGAAAGTAGTACATAACACTAATGAGAAATTATTAGATATAAGTAATAAATGTGTAGAAGAGAGAGAGAAACTTTGTGATCACTATAGTAGGAGGGTGGAGGTTTCAGAGAAATTTCATGCTGGAAGGAGAGTTAAACTTGAGGACCAAATCAATCAGGTTAAGAATGATTTAGAAACTGAGATAGAAACCAAATGTGCAGTAGTGGTAGAGGAAAAACTGGTAAAATTAAATGAAAATGTAAATTCAGCATTGACTGAAATGGAGATAAACGTGGAAGAGCTATATGATCTAAAGGTTAGAGAAAGAGACAGTGGGTCTGATTCTGACAGTAGCTGTAAAGATGATAGCAATGATGAATCCAGTAGTGATGAGGATGGGGTATTTGAATTTATTATCGATAATGATTATGATGTCATAAGTAAAAAGGAAGTGTGGCACCCTGTAATAACAGCAAGTGTAAAAGGTATGCATGTTAAGTGTTTACTGGACAGTGGTAGTGATTTGATGGAATTTCACAGGAATTTTTTGAATCTATTAAGAACACAGAGGGTGAAGTGGTGATGCCTGGGTCTGGAATAAAAATTATTGGTGCTACTGTTAAGCTATCAAAGAATGTGAAACAAGAGATACTATTAAGTGTGGAATTGGCAGGACAGCTATTGAAATGCAATCTCTTGGTAATTCAAAATCTCTGCATTGATGTAATATTTGGAATGAATTTCTTGTGCAAATAGAAAGTAGGGGGTCTAACATTCTGTGTTGGATTCATTATGTGGCAGTAATGCTTACCCCAGCTGTCTGTCTCATTTTTCATGTTTCCTGAGGCAGTCAAACTCTTGTCCTATCTGTAGTTTATAAGTGAATCTGAGACATTCTACTTTGACTTTCATGTGATTGGGTACAGCAGGATACTTTAGTATAGGGATATTTTAGAAAAGATTTCTCTAGTGTTATCTGTGTATATTATGTTGTGTTAGTTATAAGCAATAGAATCATAAGAGGAAGGAAGAAAATAAATTGGTACCATTGTTAAAGAATTTCTGCCAAGGAGGCAAGGTAAACAGAAAATGGAAAGTGTCAGCATATGTGGTGGAGAGGCTACAGATTATCTGAAAACTATAAGTAATGTCTGAAGTATTCAGCTCATGAGTGAAATTAGCATAGTTTAATGCAGCCGCAGAGGCAATATGTGGTAAAAACCATTTTGGATACTAAGTTATTAATATTAATTGTGGTATAATAGAAGTGTTCGTGTTCAATGCAATCAGTATATTGAGATATCTATCTACCTACAGAAGTGTGTCGTGGTACAGCCTTTTCTAACCTTAATGAATTACAGCTTTAAACATAGTTACCCAGAGTAATGTATGTGGAAAGAGTAAACAAGATTTGTATGTATATCACCCTTCAGGCTAGAATCTTAAGCAGTTTGATGGAATACAATGAAATAATTGTTTTTCTAAGTGATAATTATGTCTTATCGGTAATGAGAGTTAAGTTTGCCTTAGCATTAGGATCTGTTACTGTGGAGTGTTTTTCAGTAGAATCAATTTTGCATTGGATAAGCAGAGGAGGTGTTTTTTTTATTACTTAATGAAGCAATAAGGAAATAATAAAATAATGAATAATGTTTAGGGCCTTGTCTGTGCAGTAGGGATATTTTTTGAGAATGCACTCCACTGGCTAACAAGGTAAGAAATGTAAGTAAAACAATGGAGCTGACAGAAATGATTGAGTAATGAAAAAAATAACTGTATACAAACAAATGTAGTGTAACTATCTTGATGGTCTAAATTTTGAAGTAGGCTACATTGAGTACTGTGTATGTTGTGCAATTCGTGACACTGCAGCTGGGAATGAGAACTTAACAGAAAAAGCAATATTTTAGTAAGGTACAAGTCATATAATGATGCTTCATTGGATCTGAAAACTTCTACTTGTATTCTGAGGAATTATGAGCTTAAAGTGGTAATGCTGAAATGAAGACCAATAATTTTGCTAATTAATTGATAACTGTGGTGCTAGACTGAAGTGAATATTCTGATAGGTCAACTACTTGGTAACATTTTGGAATTTTATGAGGACTTAATTTTCTGGTTGAATGAGAGTAGTACTCAGAGTAGAAAAATAGGCAATTATTTGGTACAACTTCCATCCCCTAAATCTTGATTTGAATAGTAATTAAGTTATGTGATGGTGACTATTCTTTTTTCATGACCTAGTGATGCTATGCTACTGCACATCTTGAGTTTTTACTAGAAGTAATGTACATATTTTAGATACTAAGGTGATATTTTGCAAATGGGAAAGAAACAAAAGTCTTTCAAGTTTAACCAGTTTCAGATAGAGTTATGACTTAGAGTAATGCTTTGTAATGTAATGTGTACTTGATTTAAAATTTTTACTAGTCCACACCTTTCGTACTGTAGTCAATTTTAGTGCTAATTATTGTAATATTATGAGGACTATGTAATGTATTTATTTATGTTGTAATGACTATTATTTGTCATTAGTGTTAAACATTTTTTTCTTAGACTTAATGTAGAAGTAAAAGTAAGTGTACTAAAGTAGGGTATTTTGTCTAATTTTTTCATGTGCTGTAGCAGAGGAAAACCACCTCCAAGGGAACTAACAGCAGTGCATTTCCTCACTAACTGCCACTTGGACCTGTTGAAGACATGAAAAAGAGTGAAAGTGCATGTGAAAAATACTAAACACTGAGCAAGTGAAATTTTCTTTCTAAAAAGAGAACTGCAGTGCGCAGTGTAATTTAACTTTTTGCAACCCATGAGGATTTATTCTTTTAAGTGAGATATGGCTTGTATAAAGTGATATGGATCTTAGAATGCAATCCTTGTTTACCCAAAAAAGACTTCACTTATCATGAAGTTATCTAAATTTTATTAAAAGTATAATTTGTGGATTTTTTGTGCCATTATACAATACACTATACATAAATATTTTATATGGCAATTTTCATATGGCCAGTTCATATAATTACAAGTTTGAAATAACATATGTACTGTAGTTTTAATGAGATTTCATATGTAATATTTTATTTGTAGAGTGTTAAACCAAATTGTGGTCATTGAATTGCCCAGTTAGCTATTTGCAATATCTATCTGGTCAGTCCAATGAGGGGGTGATGTGACAAAGCAAGATGGGATATTTTCACTTCCCCTCTTGTTTTGCCATCTGCATCCATTCATTTATTTGTGTCTGACTAATTACCAATAACATAAGTAAGTATAATCTGCATTTTCATAAAAGAGAAAGGTTAGCCCTCAGTTTTGAAGAATATAACACCATATCTAATTTTGTGCTTAGTTTTATGTATGTAATTGATTTTATTATTTATTTAGACTATTCCTGATTAGCATGCAAAAAAATACAATAAATAAAAAATAAAAAAATAAAGTACCTTCTGTTATAGGGTGAAGTCAGTAATTGTTACATAACTTAAATTCTGTTGTTGAGTTATAAACAAATATAAATTCTGTACTAATTACAAACATTTGGAGAAACAACTAATAGCATTCTTAAGGTATTCAGCTCTATTCAAAAACATGTTAGCAAAGCCAGCACTTAATTAATTCCACACTAATTAACAGTTTTATCAAAAGTAACTCTTGTAGTAGAAGAACTGTTAAAAAGATGGAATTTTTCAATGTATTCAGTTTATATAATGAGTTATGTTTTAACTGTAATTTCTGTAAAATTAACATCAAACACTGTGTAGTTTCAGTGCCTATTATTTCGAGGATATATATATATATATATATATAATATGAAACAGTTAGTCCACGGCCGAGTTTCAGACAAGGAAGCTGTATTGTTTAGATCAACAACAATGCATCGACTTCACTGTGAAATAAGTGTAATAGGCTGTGTGCTAAACCAATGACAGTGTCTGTTCAATATGTACCATATTATGCAGAAAGAACTGTGTGGTTAGTTTTTTACTGCTCATAGATTTTCAACAGTAAACTATTGGAGCAGTATGTGGATGTTTGCCTGCAACCTATTAATGAGGCTTATTGAAAGTTAAACAATAGTGCACTGTCCATATAAGTGTGTATTATTGGGGGTTGTGAACAGTGAAAGTAAAGAACTGTGAAACGCAAATGTGCACCTGTCGGCTACATCATTTAAAGTAGTCAGTGTTGAACTTCCACTCCCATTTTTTAGCCAGTATAGCAATACAGTATGTCAACACCGAGCACAATCAATGATGAAATAAAGCAAGGTCCACTGCCCATCTTGTAACATTGAAATAGCTGCTAGCCCAGCTCAAATTCGATTCAATTTTAGTTATTTGTCAGCCAAGGAAACATATATCTACATCACTCATCTTTGTGGTGGTGGAAAAACTAAACTGGAGCAGAGCTCCTGGATCCTCCTTTGTATAGGGATATTAAAAATGGAGTTTCGCATTTCTGATTTTCATTTGCTACCCTAAATTTCAGTTCCTATCATTCACGAGTGTCTGGACACTAACTTCATTGCCGCTACCAGAGTAAAGCTAGTTTTTTTTTTAGACATCTTTTGAGAAGATTCTGTTATGGTAGTCACTGATGGCTTCACACATGACACTTCTGACAGTCATGTGCATCTCATTTACTATTACTCTCTATACAGCCCTGTGTTTTAAATTTTCCTGAGTGTGCAGTAGTTAATGGTTTCCTTAGTAGTTTCTTTACAGACACTGTATACCATGGAAGGTCCCTCCCATCATGAAATGTTTTACAAGATATACATCTGTCCCATGCTTGGGCATCCATTCTTCTGAACAGGAGTCACAGTTTTTCTACATGCTCTTCCCCAGAGCTAAATGGTTTGAGTTCATCCTTAAGGACACCACTGCCTCTTGGTCTTATTTACTTTGTATTTGGTTCAGAAGCTCTCTACAAGTTAACAAGGGTGCCCAAATGATATCTTGTAGGGGGTGGAGCTGGGTGGGAGGGGGAGGGGCCTAGACCTTGGTGTCTGGGGTACTTTTAGTATTTTGGAAGACAAATGGTCACTTATGAGTAGTTATTATAAAGATTCAGTTCAGACCCTGTTAAAAACCTGCACAACACAGGTTTTTAAATCATTTTCTTGAATGGAAAACACTGACTACACTTTATTTTTTTCTTTCCCTAAGAGGTGTGGGTGGGTGGGGGTTTCAGTTGCCTGAGACTGCTGCAGTCGTGGGTGTGTGAACTGCATTTGCATGAGTTTGTGTGTGTGTGTGTGTCTGTGTGTGTGTGTGTGTGTGTGTGTGTGTGTGTGTGTGTGTGTGTGTGTGTGTGTGTGTGTGTGTGTGTGTGTGTGTGTGTGTGTTGTTGAAGGCCTCAATGGCTGAAGCTTTAATTGTGAGAGTCTTTTTGTTGTGCCTATCTGCGACTCAGCATCTCTGCAATATGGTGAGTAGCAACTTCCCTTCTCAATATATAGCTAAACTAAGTTGTTTTAAGAGTTTTAAAATGTGCTTTTTCCAGCTTAAATTGGAATGAACATATATTTCTCAGAACTTTGAAATTTCCATACAGTTTATCATTTACTCATCATGTGTTACACTTATTGTAAATGTAGTAATCCAAGATATGCAGAACTGAATCTGTTATGACTTTCTAAAATTCAGAGTGAGACCATTCACAGAAAACCAATCCACGTTACTTTTTGTTTCCCATTTCTTCTGCTATTTAATTAGTCTTGGGTTTATTACAATACTAGTGTAATCTGTAAAAAGAACTACTTTATATTAGATGACAGATTCTTCCCATATATGAGGAACAATAGTGGATCTAAGATAGGGCAGGACGAGTCACAAAACTACAGCCAATGATACTTTTAAGGACATTGTTTACCATTTCTTCTGTTTCTGTATGTGTGTTGCTTGGTCAAGATGTAGACATATGATTCTGTAAGAAAAGTGTATGAGAGGGACAGGGACAAGTGGGGGAATCATTCTAGCAGCATTACAATCAATAAATGGGAAAAACTAGTGACAAAAGTGACTTTGAGAAATGACATTGTTAAGAACTGGCATTTGGTAATGAGCATCTCAAAAATGACAAAGCTGATTGGTTCTCTGTGTGTTATTATCACAAGCATCTATGGGAAGTGGTTGAAGGGTCAAAATGAGATTATCATCTCAAAATTTAAGTAACAAACTTTCTCCATTTGTTTTCACTTAATATTATATTTGACAGGGAAGTATTCACATTCAAAATGGTAACAGAAAATGTTGATCTCCGTGGTGATTTAGTGTGTGTGTCTGCTGTTTGTAGTCTGGGGAAATCATATGCTTGAAACTAGTTCTCTAAATAATGTAGATGACATCAGGTTTGCAGTTAAATTTTTCTGACATTTCTTTGAATCACTTCTTTGCAAAAAATGAAATACGAGTTGCATTCAAGTTCTAAGGCCTCCGATTTTTTTTCTAATTAACTACTCACCCGAAATCAATGAAACTGGCATTACTTCTAGACGTAATCGCCCTGCAAACGTACACATTTTTCACAACGTTGACGCCGTGATTCCATGGTAGCGGCGAAGGCTTCTTTAGGAGTCTGTTTTGACCACTGGAAAATCGTTGAGGCAATAGCAGCACGGCTGGTGAATGTGCGGCCACGGAGAGTGTCTTTCATTGTTGGAAAAAGCCTAAAGTCACTAGGAGCCAGGTCAGGTGAGTAGGGAGCATGAGGAATCACTTCAAAGTTGTTATCACAAAGAAACTGTTGCATAACGTTAGCTCGATGTGCGGGTGCATTGTCTTGGTGAAAGAGCACACGCGCAGCCCTTCCCGGACGTTTTTGTTGCAGTGCAGGAAGGAATTTGTTATTCAAAACATTTTTGTAGGATGCACCTGTTACCGTAGTGCCCTTTGGAACGCAATGGGTAAGGATTACGCCCTCGCTGTCCCAGAACATGGACACCATCATTTTTTCAGCACTGGCGGTTACCCGAAAATTTTTTGGTGGCAGTGAATCTGTGTGCTTCCATTGAGCTGACTGGCGCTTTGTTTCTGGATTGAAAAATGGCATCCACGTGTCATCCATTGTCACAACCGACGAAAAGAAAGTCCCATTCATGCTGTCGTTGCACGTCAACATTGCTTGGCAACATGCCACAGGGGCAGCCATGTGGTCGTCCGTCAGCATTCGTGGCACCCACCTGGATGACACTTTTCGCATTTTCAGGTCATCATGCAGAATTGTGTGCACAGAACCCACAGAAATGCCAACTCTGGAGGCGATCTGTTCAACAGTCATTCGGCGATCCCCCAAAACAATTCTCTCCACTTTCTCGATCATGTCGTCAGACCGGCTTGTGCGAGCCCGAGGTTGTTTCGGTTTGTTGTCACACGATGTTCTGCCTTCATTAAACTGTCGCACCCACGAACGCACTTTCAACACATCCATAACTCCATCACCACATGTCTCCTTCAACTGTCGATGAATTTCAATTGGTTTCACACCACGCAAATTCAGAAAACGAAGGATTGCATGCTGTTCAAGCCACGTAAATTGAGAAAACGAATGATTGCACGCTGTTCAAGTAAGGAAAATGTCGCCATTTTAAGTATTTAAAACAGTTCTCATTCTCACCGCAGGCGGTAAAATTCCATCTGCCGTATGGTGCTGCCATCTCTGGGACATATTAACAATGAACGTGGCCTCATTTTAAAACAATGCGCATGTTTCTATCTCTTTCCAGTCCGGAGAAAAAAAATCGGAGGCCTTAGAACTTGAATGCAACTTGTATATATTCACAAAACTCTGAAAACATATGAGAAATGTATGAGTTCTAGTTATAGTGCAACACCCTCCACCAAGATCATTATGAACTGTCTGACACCATCTTTCTCTTTTTTTATATGCATCCGTGTATTTATCGAATGATTCAGCGCTTCCTAGGGGCTTTTATAAGTATTTTTATAGGTATCTTTCAGTTCAGTTTGCCAAAAAACCTGTTCTATATAATTAGATATGGAATATTCTGGAATGACGTACATTCTCGTTATTGTTAATACATTGTTGTCATTATGTACATATGCCAAATTAAATATCAGATTGCAAAATTGAAGTAATAAATGTTTAGTAACAAATATAAAGAGGCTGTGGAAATGGCTACGAAGTCTTTCGCGACGTATTTCTTGAGTAAAAATCTCTCGGTGTACATGCCGCGTCAATTCAGGATAAAACTCCAAGCTTTCGACCACTACCTCCATGGTCGTCGTCAGGGCTAAAACTGACTGTCGTGAACTAGCGAGGTTCCCACTTTTATATGCAAAGGATGGCTTCTGATTGGCTGGAATACGTCAGCAATATGGCGTGTAGTGAAGTGGTGCCCTCTACTTCCATAGATGTAGTTGCTATCCCGCGTTGCTTGCAGCGCCATCCCTTGAATCAGGAGGTAAAGTGTGAGAAGTTTTTCTCTGTGATTTTTCTGTATCCAGTGCACTCTTCCAAGTGTTGCTAAGTGCATAGCCGTTGTCTCTATTAAAGTTATTATCGCTGAGTCTAATTTCGACTGCTTCCCGGATCACAGAGTCCCAGTAATTCGATGCGTGGGCTATTACTCTGGCTTCTTCAAATAAAATCTTATGCTTGTTAAGCAGGCTATGTTCAGCCACCGCTGATTTTTCCAAATACCTGTATTTCAGGTGGCGTTGGTATTTGGAAAAATCAGCGGTGGCTGAACATAGCCTGCTTAACAAGCGTAAGATTTTATTTGAAGAAACCAGAGTAATAGCCCACGCATCGAATTACTGGGACTCTGTGATCCGGGAAGCAGTCGAAATTAGACTCAGTGATAATAACTTTAATAGAGACAACGGCTATGCACTTAGCAACACTTGGAAGAGTGCACTGGATACAGAAAAATCGCAGAGAAAAACTTCTCACACTTTACCTCCTGATTCAAGGGATGGCGCTGCAAGCAACGCGGGATAGCAACTACATCTATGGAAGTAGAGGGCACCACTTCACTACACGCCATATTGCTGATGTATTCCAGCCAATCAGAAGCCGTCCTTTGCATATAAAAGTGGGAACCTCGCTAGTTCACGACAGTCAGTTTTAGCCCTGACGACGACCATGGAGGTAGTGGTCGAAAGCTTGGAGTTTTATCCTGAATTGACGTGGCATGTACACCGAGAGATTTTTACTCAGGCTGTGGAAATGTTAGCATAAATAACTAATGCCTCTAATTACCATAATTGCAAATTGTTATTTCACTAACACAAAAACCTCACTACTATTCAAATGAAAATAACAATCATTATCCAGTGATGTAATTTCATTTGTTATCCATTTTTATGTAATTCATTGTAATTAATGATGCTTGTAAATTATCCAGATATTTACCTCTTGTTAGTTACACCACCCAAATTTATGAAATTCTGGTATTTGAGAGAACTTGTGTGTGTTTAATTTATGTAATCTGGCAAAGTATGATGTGTATTGTTCAAAGAAATGTTAGCAATAAAATCTATACAATCACTAATTATGAAATTAAAGTAAAATCAAAATAAGTGTTGAAATCAGATTGTGAATTAATTTTCACACATAAAACCAAGATGATGATAAAAAATATTATGTCATTTGACATTGTATTTTATAACCTGTACAAATGTAACAGCAGTTAGTTTAGATGAAATTGTTTTTAATTGTAAGTTATGTTTTGTAATAAATTACCAATGGTAGCAATTATTAAAATGGTATTTAAAGTGACGCAGCGATGCTGTGGGGGAGTCAGTTGAGTTTTGTTTCCTTGGAGGTGTCAGTGCAGTTCAGTTCATCAGTTGTTTTGCAGTTACATCAGTTTTGTTAATCAGATGATGTCAATAAATAATTTGTCAAGCTTGAAATTTTTGTGATATTCTCATTATTCGCAACATACTAATACCTAACCAGAATCAACACATGCTGTCCACCTTCGGAGGTCCTGCTTTCATAATTTATTGTTGGATTCATTAAATAAGCAAATCACAAATTTTGATTTTTTATTACATTAAGTTCTAGTATATAATTTGATTACAGATAGATTTACAAATTAGTACATTGTTTTCTTTGTCATGAAATGTAGGTTTTTTAATCTGAAAATTGAATTTTACAAATTGTTTAACAATACAAGAAATACATACTTAATTATTCTGTTAATGTCAGTGTCTTTTTGTTACAAACATTTACGTAACTTACTGGTCTAGGATATAATCAAACTGTATAGTTAGTTTTTAATAGAATAATTCTAAACATATTATAAGTCATGTGGAATAATCGGGTCTACTGCCGGATGTTTGTGTCGCTCTGGCACAATATTTCGGCCATGTAACTCTATGCCTTCTTCAGGTGCGACCTGAGACTCTCAGGTCTCACCTGAAGAAGGCAACGAGTTACTTGGCCGAAATATTGTGCCAGAGCGACACAAACATCCGGCAGTAGACCCAATTATTCCACATGTCTAGATCTCGCCGGGAGAGCCTGAAGAATTACAACATATTATAAGTGTTTGTTTACAGTTTAATTTTTAACTTGACTGTGTCAACTAAACATTCTGATTTCCTTTACAACTTACAATTTTACAGTATACAATATAGTATCAAGAAAGAAATATTTAATCTTGTCTTTCAAAAAGATGCAAAATCTAGTAACAAGTCAGCTATTAGTATGTGAAATCACATAATTTGTAATGTTACGCTTAGCCATATTACACAAACACACACACACACACACACACACAAACTCAAACACGCATGCGTGCACACGCATAACACACACACACACACACACACACACACACACACACACACACACACACACACAAACAACACAACACAACACAACACAAACACACACGCACAGTATCTCTTGCATAAAATTTATTCGTTATATATTGCAAGTATGCAACTGATGAAGCAAATTGGCATTTTAAAATATATGTATGTAAAAAAATTTATTACAATAAACATTAGAAGGCAGCTGTGATTACTGATGTATGTAATTTAGTATATCTTGTCCTGTATTGAGAAAAGAAATGTTACATTTTAAATTCAAGCCTCTGTCACTAAACATAATGCTGAAAGCAAAAGTTTTCCAACAAATAATAATAAAATTAAAAGACAGATACTGCAAAAAATTGTTTTGGTATAAATATTTGAATCATAAAAATCAACTTGAAAGAAAAGTATCATTTCAGGGGATACTTAACTTCAAATACAGGGTGACTCTGTGATGATGTTATAGTCTTTGGTAGAGACAGGAAAATATATTAATCTGAGGTAAGGAGCCCTGATCCAGAAATGACCCAAGTCAGATGTTATAAGAAAAAACCATTCTGGTACCTCTGACTGTGGAATACACATACTGAACTCTAAATTGCATACCTTAAGAACTATGAGCCCTTGTTCGCCTTCACTACTGTGAAAAACAGCTTTCCCGTTGAAGAAGTGATCATAGCTCTTAAGGTATGCATTTTAGATCCCATGTTTACTGGACATTTTTTCTTGTTTTGTTCCATACTACCTCCTCCAAAACTATGGAAACCAAAGAGCTTGTAGTAGAAGACACATGTTTTGGAGTATCACAGATGAACAGGTGCTCTTAGCTCTTAAGGTATGCATTTTAGAGTCCATAGTTACTAGACATTTTTTTTTACTTTTGGTCAACACCACCAACTTTGAAAGTTGCCTAACCTAGAATCTTAGCGAAACAGTATTGATACCTGCATTCCACTGTCAGATGTATTAGAACGAATTTTACTTATAAATTTTGACTGCCATTTCCAGAACAGTGTCCCTTACTGCAGATAGATACATCTACCCTTCTTCGCCATCCCTGAAAGTTTGTAAGCTCATCACATAATCCCCTGTATATACTTGGAAAAATGCATGATACAATGCTGTCTTGCCAAACTTCTTCCAAGTAATAAAAATACAGTCACGTCATCACCTGTTACACATGTCTCCACATACAACTTAAAAATATTCAAAATGCTTAAGACAATGATCATAGGTTTGCATTAATTGAAGGATGGTCAATGACCATAACTGATTATAATAAGTAAGTTTTACTAGATATTATTGCGTTGTGCATTTTTCTAAGTGAAAGAAAAACATTAAAGAAATATCTTATTCATATATTATATTTCCAACATTGAACAATGGAAAATCCAAGATGGAATGTAACAATATTATGAAAAGGATAGTTGCTACTCACCATGTAGCCGAGATGCTGAGTCACAGAGAGGCACAAAAAAATGACCATCAGAAAGTGAGCTTTCAGCCAACAAGACCTTTGTTGAAAATAGACAACACACACACACACACACACACACACACACACATGACCACTGTCTTTGGCTCTGAGGCCAGATTGTGAGCAACTATGCATGATGGGAGAAGTAGTGTGGTTGGTGAGGGTAAGGAGGAGGCTGAGGCAGAGTGTGGGAGAGAGTGGGAGGGAGAGCAGGGTATGGGTGGGGATGATTTACATTGAGACAAAATGAAAATTAGCTAAAGCAGATAGCTATGATGAGACAAGTTTTGGGAGTAAAGACACTGATAGTGTGGGGGACAGTAAAGTGCTGTTTGTGGGAGCACACAGGAACAAAGTGGAGAGAGGGTAGGGCAGCTAGGTGCTGTTGGAAGGTTAGATGGCAGGGGAGTGGTGTAAAAGGAGAGAAGTAAAAAGACTGTGAATTCTCTTGTAAAGTAGAAGGCTGAGGAGTAGGAACAGGGTATTTACTTAAAAAACTTGTTTCATCATCACTATCTGATTCTGATAATTCTCCTTTCCTCTCAATGTAAATCATCTCATCTAGTTTGTCATCATATACTAGGTGTGACAATAAAGTAATGAGACTGATTTTCTTTGCAAGATGTGGCAACCCTGCAGGCTCATGTAGGCACAATATCTTTGACCTTGGTCTATAAGCTGTTTCTAGTCCAAGCGGGACATCGATGCAACTGCTCAGTCATGAGTTGTGCTGTAATAAGTTAACATGTGTTTGTGTCTCTCGTCTCAGAAATGGAACCGCACAATATTGTGTAACAGTATGCCTTTTTTTGCATTTAATTGAGTGAAAATGCGACAACAACTTACGGTAAGTTTCGGAAGGCTTTTGGAGAGGAGTTTATGTCAAGAGCTCAAGCTTTTCGTTGGCATAAAATGTTTAGTGAAGGCAGAATGAATGTCGAAGATGAAGACCACAGTGGATGACCATCAACCTCATGGACCGATGTCAACTTGGCCAGGGTGCTTGAACTCGTATGATCTCGTCAAAGAGTATCTGTGAAAATGATTTCAGAAGAACTGAACATTAATAAAGAAATGGCTCATCTAATAATAATTGAACATCTTGGTATGAGAGAGATTTGTGGAAAAATGGTCCCCAAAAATCTCACACCACAACAGTGAAAAACACGGAAAAATGTGGCAGCCGATCTATTAGAGCAAATGGAAATCAATCCAGAATTGTTGAGCTGTGTTATCACTGGTGATGAAAGATGATTTTTTTTCAGTATGATCCAGAGACAAAACGCCAAAGTTCGCAATGCTGCTGAAAGGGATCACTCAGACCAAAAAAAGCTCACATGTCAAAGTCAAAAGTGAAATGCATACTTGTGTGCTTCATTGATTCCAAGGGAATTGTTCATAAAGAGTGGGTGCCTCCTGGACAAACAGGTAACCAATATTACTACAAAGAAATTTTAGAAACATTTCGTAAAAGAGTTCTTCATGTCCGTGCCAACATTGCTGATAATTGGATTCTGCATCACGATAATGCGCCATCCCATACTGTTCTGTCAATACAGCAATTTTTAACCTCAAAACAAATTTCAGTACTACCACAGCCACCTTATTCACCAGATATTGCTCCATGCAACTTTTTTCTGTTTCCAAGAGTCAAAACGGTGCTCAAGGGACACCATTTTCAAACAACACAAGATGTCCAAAAAGCTGTGATGATGGTCTTGGAGGATATTACAGAAGATGAGTTCCAGAAATGTTACCATCAATGGCAGAAGTGCTGGAAAAAGTGTGTGCAATCAGAAGGGAACTACTTTGAAGGAGACAACACTAAACTTGACTAAAATGGTAAGCAACATTTTTTTTCACATCAGTCTCATTACTTTATTGTTGCACCTCGTATTTCTCTATTTATCATTACATACACTAACATCAACTTCTACCACACCATTATCATTTCATTTAGTGTTAACACTTCTTCCCTCTCTATGCATGGTCATCAGCCCTAACAATAATTAGATTAGTATCAGCACTGCTCTCTTCACTATTCTCTCCATTATCCATTAGTCAGAGTCATCATATTTGCTTCCTAATGTGCCCTCTCTAGTAACAATTACATTTTCTAATTGATTATAAGGTTTTTGAGAGTTTCATCATTTAATTCCACCTTGTCAATACATGTTTTAATACTATTTTTCATTATTTACACCATCATTCATAGTCTCTCAAAAGTTCTAGTCAAAATAAATCCTATTTATCTGGTGTGTCCTCCAGTTATTTTGTCCCTATAACTCCGATTTTCTCCCCCAAATGTCTCTCCTCCTATAGTTATTAGCCTGGTCTTGATACCGATTACTTTCGCCAAACTATCAGGCCTTCAAAGTGTTTGACCTCAGTTTCCCCTTCCATTTCCTCTATTATCTGGTCGTCAGTTATCCTGTTACTCTTCAGTTACTCTTACCAAAGCCTACATCTAGTATAAAATTCCCTGTTCCCATGTCTGTTTTTGTCATTCCAGTTTGAATCTCTTTTATTTCCATCTTCTTGGTATTCATTTCTGTAGCTTCCACCATCTCTTCTCCACCACTGTAATTTTGATTCCACCTCCTGTACTGTGAACCCCCAGTGTAGTTCTGATTAAAGTTTTTCCTTTTTTGCCTTTCAAACGCTCTGTCTAGTTTATCAACATACTTTAACAGCTGATCAGTAGAACCATCTGGTCCATAAATGAAACCCCACAGTTGTTTCCCAGGTAAAGTTCACTTTAGAGAATCTATTTGAATTAACTTATTAAAAGGCTTAACAGTTTTTCATAAAATTCTTCCATGCTTCCACTTCCCCCTCTCTATATATTGCCCCATTGAAAAATTCATTCTTGATTTTTGACCATTCTGATTCAGACCAAAATGTGTTTTGAAAACCTTTTTTCAAAATCACTTTATGTCATACCTGATGTAATATTTTGATTGTCCCATGAAAACGCCTATCCATGCAAGAAGATTTTTACATATTTTATATTAAATGCATTAATCATCTCAATTGAAAATTTGTCACAACACCATTGTAAAAAGTCTGCACAGTACAGTTTTCCTTCACCAGGAAAGCTAGACACATTAGTGCACACCTCCTCACAAATAATCACAAAACTTTGCACTGCAACACCTCTTGTAATTTTACAGATTTTCTAATTAGATCTTTTAGATTATCATAGCTAACACTTGGTTCAAGAATCATAAAAGAAGGTTGTACACATGGAAGAATCCTGGAAATACTAGAAGGTATCAGATAGATTATATAATGGTAAAACAGAGATTTAGGAACCAGGGGCAGATGTGGACTCTGACCACAATCTATTGGTTATGATCTGTAGATTAAAACTGAAGAAACTTCAAAAATGTGGGAATTTAAGGAGATGGGATCAAGACAAACTGATTAAACCAGAGGTTGTACAGAGTTTCAGGGAGATCATAAGGGAACAATTGTCACAAATAGGGGAAAAGAAATACAGTAGGTAAAAAGACGAGGGCTAGTAGAAATCCTTGGGTAACAGAAGAAATATTGAATTTAATTGATGAAAGGAGAAAATACAAAAATGCAGTAAATGAAGCAGGCAAAAAGAAATACAAAGTCTCAAAAATGAGATCGACAGGGAGTGCAAAATGGCTAAGCAGGGATGGCTAGAGGACAAATGTAAGGATGTAGAGGCTTATCTCACTAGGGGTAAGATAGATACTGCCTACAGGAAAATTAAAGAGACCTTCAGAGAAAAGAGAATCACTTGTATGAATATCAAGAGCTCAGATGGAAACCCAGTTCTAAGCAAAGAAGGGAAAGTAGAAAGGTGGAAAGAGTATATAGAGGGTCTATACAAGGGCGATGTACTTGAGGACAATATTCTGGAAATGGAAGAGAATGTATATGAAGACAAAATGGGAGATACAATACTGCGTGAAGAGTTTGACAGAGCACTGAAAGACCTGAGTCGAAACAAGGCCCCAGGAGTAGACAACATTCCATTAGAACTACTGACGGCCTTGGGAGAGCCTGTCCTGACAAAGCTCTACCATCTGGTGAGCAAGATGTATGAGACAGGCAAAATACCCTCAGACTTCTAGAAGAGTATAATAATTCCAATCCCAAAGAAAGCAGGTGTTGACAGATGTGGAAATTACCGAACAAACAGTTTAATAAGCCACAGCTGCAAAATACTAACGTGAATTCTTTTCAGATGAATGGAAAAACTAGTAGAAGCCAACCTTGGGGAAGATCAGTTTGGATTCCGTAGAAATATTGGAACACGAGAGGTAATACTGACGTTACAACTTATCTTAGAAGAAAGATTAAGGAAAGGCAAACCTACGTTTCTAGCATTTGTGGACATAGAGAAAGCTTTTGACAATGTTGACTGGAATACTCTCTTTCAAATTCTGAATTTAAAGGTGGCAGGGGTAAAATACAGGGAGCGAAAGGCTATTTACAATTTGTACAGAAACCAGATGGCAGTTATAAGAGTTGAGGGACATGAAAGGGAAGCAGCGGTTGGGAAAGGAGTGAGACAGGGTTGTAGCCTCTCCCTGATGTTGTTCAATCTGTATATTGAGCAAGCAGTAAAGGAAACAAAAGAAAAATTCAGAGTAGGTATTAAAATCCATGGAGAAGAAATAAAAACTTAGAGGTTTGCCGATGACATTGTAATTCTGTCAGAGACAGCAAAGGACTTGGAAGAGCAGTTGAATGGAATGGACAGTGTCTTGAGAGGAGGATATAAGATGAAAATGAGGATAATGGAATGTAGTCGAATTAAGTCATTTGATGCTGAGGGAATTAGATTAGGAAATGAGATACTTAAAGTAGTAAAGGAGTTTTGCTATTTGGGGAGCAAAATAACTGATGATGGTCTAAGTAGAGAGGATATAAAATGTAGATTGGCAATGGCAAGAAAAGCGTTTCTGAAGAAGAGAAATTTGTTAACATCGAGTATAGATTTAAGTGTCAGGAAGTCGTTTCTGAAAGTATTTGTATGGAGTGTAGCCATGTATGGAAGTGAAACATGGACGATAAATAGTTTGGACAGGAAGAGAATAGAAGCTTTCGAAATGTGGTGCTACAGAAGAATGCTGAAGATTAGATGGGTAGATCTCATAACTAATGAGGAGGTATTGAATAGAATTGGGGAGAAGAGGAGTTTGTGGCACAACTTTACAAGAAGAAGGGACTGGTTGGTAGGACATGTTCTGAGGCATCAAGGGATCACAAATTTAGTAGAGATGAATACACTAAGCAGATCCAGAAGGACATAGGTTGCAGTAAGTACTGGGTGATGAAGAAGCTTGTACAGGATAGAGTAGCATGGAGAGCTGCATCTAATCAGTCTCAGGACTGAAGACCACAACAACAACAACATTAAAAATAACAACTGTCTCTGTACCATCAACTTTCGTATTGACCGCAGAATTTTTTTGTAAGCATCACATTTGTAAGTTTCCATCTTTTCTTCTGAATGTTGTTTAGTCTGTGCTGTCTCTGCCTTCATGTTTCAGTTTTTCCGTTTCACAACATTATTAATTATTTCAAAATTTTTCACATTGTTCTCTATCTCTTTTGACAAAATTCATTCTACGTCCCTGATTTTTACATTTTACTGTGACTAAACAAGTGATGAGCTGTCCCTGTCCTGACTCTGCACTGGCTTTAGCTCATTAATCCCTCCCCAAATTTGCATGACTTGATTGCTGTTGCTGAGTATCTTAGTTAGTAATTCAGTCATACCCTATGTGAGATTTTTGTCACTTTTTAACATTTGTTTCAGTTATTTGCTTGGACTTAAGATGACTTTTTGTGTCACCCAGTACATTTTTCAAGTCACTTCTCATCTGCTGTCTTATTTTGTCTAGTTCCCCACTTACATCAAACTGTGAAATGTTTGTTGACCATTTCTAGTTTTGTGTCTTTTGGATATTTCAGATCACCTATTTTTTCGTCCAAGAATTTTATCACCTATTCAAACATATTGTTATTTCACCTAGGAGGTGGACTGTGACTTTCATAGAACCCTGTACCATTTCACAGTAACATAGGGTAATCTACATCCAGATTAATCATTCTTGTTAAAGTTAGTCATTACAGTTAGAAATTATTAGATAAAAAGAAAAGAGAAAACAGAGTCAAGTAGGCTGCCTACTTTTCTGTTCGACATTGCAGCTGTTTAACAGTCAGTCCACAAATACACTCCTGGAAATGGAAAAAAGAACACATTGACACCGGTGTGTCAGACCCACCATACTTGCTCCGGACACTGCGAGAGGGCGGTACAAGCAATGATCACACGCACGGCACAGAGGACACACCAGGAACCGCGGTGTTGGCCGTTGAATGGCGCTAGCTGCGCAGCATTTGTGCACCGCCGCCGTCAGTGTCAGCCAGTTTGCCGTGGCATATGGAGCTCCATCGCAGTCTATAACACCGGTAGCATGCCGCGACAGCGTGGACGTGAACCGTATGTGCAGTTGACGGACTTTGAGCGAGGGCGTATAGTGGGCATGCGGGAGGCCGGGTGGACGTACCGCCGAATTACTCAACACGTGGGGCATGAGGTCTCCACAGTACATCGATGTTGTCGCCAGTGGTCGGCGGAAGGTGCACGTGCCCGTCGACCTGGGACCGGACCGCAGCGACACACAGATGCACGCCAAGACCGTAGGATCCTACGCAGTGCCGTAGGGGACTGCACCGCCACTTCCCAGCAAATTAGGGACACTTGCTCCTGGGGTATCGGCGAGGACCATTCGCAACCGTCTCCATGAAGCTGGGCTATGGTCCCGCACACCGTTAGGCCGTCTTCCGCTCACGCCCCAACATCGTGCAGCCCGCCTCCAGTGGTGTCGCGACAGGCGTGAATGGAGGGACGAATGGAGACGTGTCGTCTTCAGCGATGAGAGTCGCTTCTGCCTTGGTGCCAATGATGGTCGTATGCGTGTTTGGCGCCGTGCAGGTGAGCGCCACAATCAGGACTGCATACGACCGAGGCACACAGGGCCAACACCCAGCATCATGGTGTGGGGAGCGATCTCCTACACTGGCCGTACACCACTGGTGATCATCGAGGGGACACTGAATAGTGCACGGTACATCCAAACAGTCATCGAACCCATCGTTCTACCATTCCTAGACCGGCAAGGGAACTTGCTGTTCCAACAGGACAATGCACGTCCGCATGTATCCCGTGCCACCCAACGTGCTCTAGAAGGTGTAAGTCAACTACCCTGGCCAGCAAGATCTCCGGATCTGTCCCCCATTGAGCATGTTTGGGACTGGATGAAGCGTCGTCTCACGCGGTCTGCACGTCCAGCACGAACGCTGGTCCAACTGAGGCGCCAGGTGGAAATGGCATGGCATGCCGTTCCACAGGACTACATCCAACATCTCTACGATCGTCTCCATGGGAGAATAGCAGCCTGCATTGCTGCGAAAGGTGGATATACACTGTACTAGTGCCGACATTGTGCATGCTCTGTTGCCTGTGTCTATGTGCCTGTGGTTCTGTCAGTGTGATCATGTGATGTATCTGACCCCAGGAATGTGTCAATAAAGTTTCCCCTTCCTGGGACAATGAATTCACGGTGTTCTTATTTCAATTTCCAGGAGTGTATTTCAGACAACCATGCCAGACTGTAAACAGTCAGTTCCATTGGCATACCATTGCCCTCTTTAGCTCTCATGTTTCTGGCATGCATAACAAACTTATCATCCATGGTTATTAAATACAATACCTGTACTTAACTGGAATCAACATTGAGGTCTTACTTTTATAGTTTACACCAATTGTGAAAGTTAAGAAATGTTTTTGAATCTGTTAAATCAGCAAATTACAATTACAAATATTGATTTTTCTTTGCATTAAACATACCATTTGATTATAGACTCATTTATGAAATAATATGTTGTTTTCTTTGTGGTCAAATGCAGGTTTTTAAGTGAAAATTGAATTTTGAAAGTTGTTTAACAATACAAGAAAAATATGATTAATGATCTTGTTAATTTCAGTGTCTTTTTTGTGCCTAACATTTACACAGCTTACTGTTCTAGGATATAATTCTTACCCTATTGACACAACAATACCCTCAATTACTATTTCAGTGGGTACAGGATTATGGATACTGGATCAATGGAAATGAGTCTCCTGGTCAGATGAATCATATTTCTTGTTCGTCAGGTTGATAGCTGTATCTGTATATGCCATCATCCACGCAAAAGGCTGCTGAAAACATGCACCACACCATAGATAATCACCAGTGGGATAAGTATTATGATAAGAAGGACATTAACCTGTGCTTCCATGTTCTGTATGTTAAAAATTGAAGGCAACCTGGCAACTGGGGATTATGAATATTATTGCATGCTAATTGCATCCCCTCATATTTGATGTCTTCCCCAACAGTGAATAACCATTGTCCAAGTCACAAGGCTAGAATCATGCTTGAGTGCTTCAGTTTGAGGAGCATGATAGTGATCTCACATTGATTTCTTGGATACCAAATTCATCTGATCTGAAGCCAGTGGCACTATTGGGTGCCAGCTCTGCGCTCACAAACCACCAGCCCATAACTTCCAGAAATTATGTGATCTGCACATAGTATCTCCACAAATCTACCAAGGACTTGTCCAAATCATGCAACACATAACTGTATTCCAAAGGTGGAGCAATACACTATTCAGCAAGTGGTCTTAATGTTTTGGTTCATTAGGGAGGGGGCGATGATGAGGGGTGGAAGACATTTGTGTATGCGCAAATCCCAAATCCCCCCCCCCCCCTTAACCCACCAACCCCACCCCCCACTGACACAAAGATCATAGTACAGTCTGTCAAAGGTGAAATGGTATGAACAGCTGCCAGGGTATAGCATGGGAAAGTGGGTGGGTGGATGGGTGGGTGGGTGGGCGGGGGGGGGGGGGGGCGGGGGGGGGGAGCAAAATAACTCATGCTTGTAGTTTGATCTACATTTTTCACATAAAAGTTCTTTACAATTCCTTGTTTTTATTCAAAACACCAACTTGAAAATAAACTTGGTACAGTTCTTATGGTCTAAGCAGTTATCTTCATTTGCCTTGGAACCTTACAGGTTGTTGGTATTGTGTCCTGCTGGTAAATTAATTTGGCTGTCACTTTGTGATCTCCTGCACATATTATAAAATTGCCTCTTTAGAAATAAAGTCCTATATCCACTTAAAAACATCAACCTTCAAAATGCAATTGACCACTAATCCAGGCACTTACAGAGAACAGCATCACCTATCATTATATCTAAACAAACTTGTGGTTGTATAGGGTTGCTGCATGCTACAAATGTACCACCTATCTTTACATCACATACAGCTAACTTTAGACTCTTCTGACATTCCTTGATTTTTCCACACAGTTCCAGAGAAATGACACTAAGTACTGTACATGTGTCAGTCACCACTCCCGCAAACATGACTGCAATGAGGACAGAAATTTTTGATCGATTTCCTAATACTTCAATTGCATCCTTGTATTTGTGAATCAATTGCTTGTAAAGCTTGCCATCATGCTGGTATCACATAAACTACATGCATTTCCTACTGCCCCTTGTAACACCACCCCTGTCAATCTTTAGGTTCCTGGTTCACTCCTTCTCGGTTGGCTTGTGGCTCATTTGCAACACCCATCTTTCTGCTTACAATCCTGGTTATTGCCATGACTTTCACTATTAAGAATGGTCTTTCTGAACATGGTGCACAGCTAATTACAGTATATGACACAGCTCCATACAGTAATGCAAAACAATCCTCCAAAATAGTGCATTCAATTAAGGATTGAACAGTTGCAAATTTTAGGGAAAGCTTGCAATAGTTAGACTGGGATGAGGTGTACAAGGAATCTGAGGCTAATTTAAAATTTAACCTAGTTCATGATTCATTTGTGAGTATATTTGAAAACAGTGAAACATAATTGTAAGAAACCATCTAAAAATAGTGGCTCACTAAAGGGATAAAAATACCTTGTAAATGTAAAATGGGATATGTATCCTATAGCTAGAAGAAGCATTGATACAGAAACAATCAAACATTGGAACAACTGCTACACTGTGTCAAGAAAAGCTATTAAAAAGTCCAGAAGTATGCCCATTATGTATGAGATTAGCACCTCTTCTTATAAAATGAAAACAATTTGGAATATTGTTAAAAGGGAAACAGGGGAACTGAGAGCACAGGAAGACTGTATTTCTATCAGACTCAATGAAAAATTTGTTAATAAAAAGTCAGAAGTA
This sequence comes from Schistocerca nitens, assembly GCF_023898315.1. Taxonomy (NCBI): domain Eukaryota; kingdom Metazoa; phylum Arthropoda; class Insecta; order Orthoptera; family Acrididae; genus Schistocerca; species Schistocerca nitens. The sequence continues at coordinate 390,759,268 of NC_064619.1, read as the reverse complement.
GAAAATATTTTTAATAAACATTTTTAAATGGTTTTGTAGAGACTATAGGATCAGCTGTTCGTTAGAAAATGCAAGGCTGTTTATGGAAGGGCAATACATATGCAATTTTATCAAACTGAAATTCAAATCATCTCTTCTACTGCCGCGCAGGATTAGCCGAGCAGTCTAGGGCACTGCAGTCATGGATTGTGCGGCTGGTCCCGGCGGAGGTTCGAGTCCTTCCTCAGGCATGGGTGTGTGTGTTTGACCTTAGGATAATTTAGGTTATGTAGTGTGTAAGCTTAGGGACTGATGACCTTAACAGTTAAGTCCCATAAGATTTCACACACACATCTCTTCTACTGAAATAGGAAAATATTAAATTCATTCAAAAGTAGAAGTTTGCATGAAATTGATGGCATTTCCAACAGAGTACTCAAAGCTTCTTCCCAATGGATAAGTAGGATTCTAAGCCACAAATCTGGTAGCTGACTGAAACAGTGCATATTTCCAGATAGACTGAAATTTGCCATTGTTAAACGATTGCCTAAAATGGGGGATAGGTCTGATGCTAACAAAAATAAATCTCACTTCTGACAGCTTTATTCAAAATTCTTGAAAAAGTAATGTATTCAAGAGTAGCTTCACACATTTGTAAAAATGAAGTACTAAAAAATTTCAGTTTAATTTTCAGAAAGGCTTTTCGACAGAAAATGCCATACATGGTTCCACTGGTCAAATATTAAATGCTCTGAATAACAGCATCATCCATTTAAATTTTTTGTGACCTCTCAAAGGCTTTTGACTGTGTGAATCATGAAATTCTTCTAGATAACTTTCAGTATTATGCTATGAGTGGGACAGTGCACAATTGGTTTAATTCAAATTTAATTGGAAGAATGTGGAATGTTGAAATTAATAATACATAGTCTGCAAAACTCAGCAGAGTTCTCTAACTGCATAGGTATCAAGAATGATGTCTCACAGGGTTCAGTCTTGGGTCCCTTACCATTCTTAATATATATAGATGACTTGCCACTCTATATTCATGAAGACACAAAGCTAGATCATTTTGCTGAAGTACAGTTGCCACATCCAAGAAACAAGAATTAGCTGAGGAATTTGTAAATAATGTGTTTCAGAAAATTATTAAGAGGTTCTCTGCAAATGGACACCCACTAAATGGAGGTCTCTACAATAAATGGCATAACACCATTGATAACTGTAGACTTTGAACAGAAGTCTGTTGCTAAGGCAGAATATTAAAAATTTATGGATGTGTGACCTGATGAGAAACATATCGATGACCTGCTGAAACATTTGAGTACAGCTGCTTATGATATTAGGTTATTGCAAATTTGCATGATAAACATATTAGTAAATTAGCCTAATATGCCAATTTTCATTCATTTCTTTCATATGGCATTATAGTTTGGGGTAACATTGTTGGCTGCAACAGGCAGAAGACGTGCTTTGTTGGTACTTCGCATTTTAGCAATTTTGACTGAGATAAACTCATGCTGCAGTGTTCTTCTTTGGCATGCCATTGTAGAAATGTGCACAGGAACAGCTAAGCAAAAAATCTGTGCAATAAGGCCTACACACATTTATTTATATATCAGAGCCAACTTAGGAAATTTCCTTTGTGTGAGACAACATGTACAAGATACAATAGCTGATTTGAAGTTCTAGACTCATATATGTTACTGTTCACATTGGTTCTGCATAATATTTCATTGACTGTATTGATACCATTTTGTATTGTGATATATTGTGAAATTTCAAACATAGATGAGTACTGCAATAAACTCGTATTGTTATTGTCAATTGTAAGCCTAAACTTAATATTGCTCTTTTTAAAATTTTTGAGAAAAGTAGGCCTATCATATTGAGAGCAGCTGTTCTGTAATTGTATTGTCTTATTACATGAGAAGTAGGTTATTTTTGAGAATTACATAACTATATTTTGGTAATTTATCAGTATGAGTGTTTCAGATATGTAACTTATTTCATTGAAAATCAGCATTTGTGGTTCGCAGTTGCTACCAAAGAATACATCACCCTGAATATCAATGTAAATAAATGTGCATTTTTGAGAATTTTTGGAAGATACCTTTCTCATTTGCTTAATCTACGAGTAATTTGTAGCACGTCAGCATTTGTGATTTAGTTACTGTAACAGAGATTGTAACTAACATATCGTGTTACATCTAGTTTTCCCTTAAAGAGGGGTAGCCCTATATATTAACTGCATTTATTGTAAATGAACTCTGTTTTCAAGATTTCTAACAACTGTAATTAACATCAAAAACTTGTAGGAAACTAGTAATTCTTACCACAGGGTTTTGTGTTGCCTTAATAGAAATCTTGTTTTGTATATCTGCTTCAATTGTTATAGGGAATTAGCAACTTTTCAGCTCTATCAAATTGAAAGATGATCAGCAAGTTTAACTTAAAGTTATTTGTTAGCTGCCCTAATACGCTCCAGCAGCCAAATTTCAGCACTACTGTGAATGCTGTTCTCAAACACAGGATGAGTAAGTTGACATTCCTAGACAGCTGGAAATCAGCATGACTTGGCAGCTCCTGTGAGTTGGTGTGTTGGAAGAGCTCCTGAGAGCCATGTGATACAAGTACTAAAGGTGCCTCAAGTACTGTCATCTTCTATGGATCTTGTCTTCTCTGCAGAGCGTACAGACCTGTCATTACTCATCCACTTGACTGTGCATGGTGTGTTAATGCCAAATCTAGGCATCCTGCAGATGGTGGACAGGGACCAGTGAGGACTCAGGGTGTTATACAGATCCCCCAACCAAATAGTTTGACGTACTGTTTTCCGCTGAAACTGAAACTGAGCCAGAGGGACTCACTTCACCTGTTGTGGGGAAATTTGTATTGACCAGTGCCAAGAGAAGGCAAACGCAAAAGAGTAGGGGGTCTATTAATTGTCAGTAGTTCAAATGTGTGGGAACAATGGTAACCTGTAGACAAATGGCAGAAAGGGACCAGAAATGGCACTAGGTGCACTTAGTGTGTACACATGGCAGCCTCATTCAACATGTTGAAGACGCTAGTCCAGCAGCCATTCAGGGAACAGAGTGCAACCTATTGCAGATTGTGGCAAACATTGGAACAAATGTTGCCTGGTTTCTGGGCTCATAAGTCACAGTTTGGTCATTCCATCGACTGATAGAAAAGGTTGAGAAAACCAGCTTTGTGCCTGGAGTTTAAAGGGAGTTCACAATTTGCAGCATTGTCCCCAGAACTGATCATGGCACTATGGTTCTGAACTGAGTGGAAGCAATGGACCAGAGGCTTCAAATGTTCTGTGACAAGCTGCGCTGCAACATCCTGGACTTACCGTAGGGTTGAAAACTGTAGGGCCCCCCTAAATAGGTCAGGTGTGTACCACACATCAGAGGGTGCTACTCAGGTAGCTGACTGTAGGTGGGGTGCACACGAGGAATGTTTTTATTAGGTGACTCTCCATCCAATCCAGATAACAATAGCTGTAGGGAACCCAGAAGTATCACTGTAATATCAAAAGATATGTCTCTCACAGGCAAGAGTATTAAAATCATAATGGTTAACTGCCAAGACATTGGCAACAAAGTACCAGAGTTTGAAGCACTTCTGAAACGAAGTGACTCACTCAACACTAGGTACAGAAAGCTGGTTGAAACTGAAATTGATAACAGTGAGAGTTTTCAGGAAAATTTAAGTGTACGTGAATGGGATTGGTAATCAGGATATAGAAAACTTAATTCCCATATATGTCGTAGCTCGTATATATTTACACTTGACACTACGTCCATACAGAATGAAGTATAACAAAGAACTGACTAAGGTAAAGTTAAGATGGAGGCTTGAAAGAGCATTTAGAGCTCACAGATATTAAGTTTCGTGGCCAATACGAACTATCGATGCCACACAGCCCCCTCCCCCTCCCTCCCGCAGTACGGAGTACTACAGATGTACAAGGGTGAGGGCGTGCGGGTGTCGATGTCGGTGGAAATCGTGTGCCTAGGCAGGTGCACAACAGGTACTTCCATCTCGAATGAGGTGGGTTGTGCAGGCCGAGTGGCAAGAGGCAGTTCCACTTTGTAGTCAGTCAGCCACCATGGCCGGATGAAACGGCGGCCAGCACGGGAGTAAGCAGGCGAGGTGTTCGACGGTGCGGTGGAGGCATGTGTGGACCTTAAGTGGATTGAGCCATCCATAGAAATGAAATCACGAACAGATGTTTGGTCACACTTGCGCGGTAGTGTGAGGTTGTGTGCAATGTTGATGTGTAAGGGACCGTCCGATGGTGGATGTCGGTATCTGTCAAAAGAATGCGCACTTGGTCGTCTAACGTCACTATAGAAACGCCATTCAATCAGTGTGGCGGCATGCTGCAGGATAAACTGATAGTAGGTGTGTGTGTGTGTCTCCAACGTTGGAGGTGAGGGTGCGAAACCTGCGCAGGTTGAAACAGGGGGTAAGGTCGGGAAACCAGCGAATGGTGGCAAACAGTCTTCGGCGGAAGAGGCATGCGGTGAGGTTGATGGGAGCACATTTTCATTTTCGATCAAGGCTGGATCATCTGCAGAGTGCGACTGTGGTGGTGTGAGACCATCAGGGTCGATGAAAGCCGGTTTCAGGTGATTCAGAGAAACTGTCTGTGTGCGGTCTTTAATCATGATATCAAAAGTCGAGTCCCCCCGCCGCAGGACTTTGTAGGGGCCAAGATAGGGTGGTTGAAGAGGCTGCCTAAGCACATGATCATACAGCATGACTTGGGATCAATCGGAGAGTGTGGTGGGAACATAAGTCTCAGGCAGTGAGTGACTGATGGGCGGGTGCAAACGCGTTTGTTGAAAATGCGTGTGCACCCGGCTAATGAAATCTGGTGAGGGGGGAAGATCTTAGCTAACCTGGGGAAGAAAACAAATTCGGATATAGTCCCCTGAAGGTCAGGTTTTTATGTCAAGCGTAGACCAAGTAGCACCCATGGGAGAGCTTCCGACCAGAGACAATCATGGCATCAAAGGGCTGTCTTGAGTGTGTGGTGCCATATCTCCACCAACCCATTGCTTTCTGGGTGATAGGCGATAGTGTGTATTTTTTTAATACTGCAGATATTGCAAAGGATGGTGAAAAGGGAGGACTCAAACTGTCGACCCTGATCAGTGGTGATAGTGGTCAGGCACTCGAAACGAGCAATCCACGAGCCAATGAAAGGCTTGGCTACCGTCTCAGCAGTAATGTTAGGGAGAGGGACAGCCCTGACCCAGTGAGACAAATGGTTGATAGTTGATAAGATATATCTATGGCCCCGGAAGGAGGAATAGGCCTGATCAGATCAATATGTATGTGATGGAATCGTCGTGCAGGAACGTTGAACTTGCCCAGAGGTGGGGAGGTGTGGTGGCTGATTTTGTTGCACTGGCAAGTGACACAGCTGCTTCTCCAGGTTTGACAGTCCCATTTGATATTCTTCCAAATAAAATCTTCTGACATGAGATGTGGTGGCTCAAACGCCCGGGTGGGCTAGGTTATGCAGGGCGTTGAAAACCTGTCGGCGTAGCCCAGGTGGGAGCAAAGGGCGTAGGGAGACGGTCGAAGAATCACACCACACCTCATTGTAAACACCCAAAAATGTTTGTGGGTCTCATAGGAGAGCCTGAGAATCTTTGTCAGAAGCTTGGAGGTAGGCCAGATCGGAAAGATCAACAATGCTGGAAACAGCACTGATTCATGAGAATAAATCCACAGTGACATTATCTTCACCCTTGATGTAACGGACGTCCATTGTGAATTGAGAAACCAGGTCAAAGTGGCAGTAACGTTAAGGTGGTGGGTCCTCAGGTGGGTTGCAGAACGCTTCTGCCAGTGGTTTGTGATTGGTGAGGACGAAAAACGAACGTCCCTTGATGTCGACGCAGAAATGTTTGAGTGCCTCGTAAACAGCAAGGAGCTCTCTATCGAATGCAGAATATTTTCCCTGAGCCATAGATAGTTTCTTGGAGAAGAAATGAAGGTGGGAAATTGTGTTGCCCTTGTGTTGTTGCAACACTGCCCCCACCGCGATGTTGCTGGCATCCGTAGTGATGAATAACTTGACCGAGGTGTCCGGGTGGACAAGTGTCATAGTGTGAGCTAAAGAAGTCTTCAGAGCCTTGAAGGCCTCTAGCATCAGAGCAGTCTAAGAGACAGGTTTGATACTGGAAGTTTGTTTGCCTGGTAGCGCGTCCATCAGGGCTGCCTGAACAGTGGCGACAGGAGGCAGATTGCGACAATAGTAACTGATGGTGCCAAGGAAACAACATAGCTCTTTGTAAGTAGCCAGGGGCAGCAGAGATTTGATAGCCTGCACACGAGATCTGGGAGGCTGTATTCCGTCAGCAGGGATGGTGTAACCTAGGAAGGAGACTGACACCTGGCGCAACTGAAACTTGTCTTTGTTGACCTCGACACCATTGGAGTTCAAAGTCTGGAGGACCATAGACAGATGATTTTCATGTTCCTCTGCTGAGCTGCTGAAAATGAGAATGCCATCCAGATACGCAAAGCAAAACTTGAACTGTCCCAAGACAGAGTCAATGAAACATTGCCACATTTGCGCCGCATTCTTTAGGCAGAACGGCATGAAGTGCTATTGGAATATACCGAGCGGCATGATAATATCCATCTTAGGAATGTCTTCTGGCGCTACAGGAATCTCGTGGGTGTATTTACAGTCAATAACACTGAAAATTGTGGCACCAGATAACATATGAGTGAAGTCATTGATGTTCGGCAGTGGGTAATTGTCCATGATGGTACGAGCGTTTAAGCGTCTGTAATCGCCACACATTCGGAAAGGTCCATTGTGTTTGGGGATGAGGTAGATTCGTGAAGACCAGTTGCTGTCTGAAGGTTGCAGAATACCTGCCAACAAAAGTTCATTAATCTGCTGCCGGGCCACGCGCAATTTGGTAGGGTTGAGGCATTGAACTTTATGCCTAATAGGAGGGCCGGCAGTGGTAACTATCTCGTGTGTTGTTCCATCAGAGATGGAAAAAACTGAGAACTGCACATCAGATTGGTTATTGTCCTGGTGCTGAGTCCTCAGGTGAGTAGGGCTCAACGAGGCGTAGCCGTTAGCATTAGTGGGGAAAGGTAGCACGAAAGTCACATGTCTATTATGGGAGTGCGGTGGGCGCTTGTGTGGAGTGGGTGGGTGCGCACACAGTGCCGAGTGAATGGGAATGGGCAGCGACTGTTCGCTGTTAACCTTGCACAGAATGAAATATAATAAAGAAATAACTAAAGTAAAGTTACGATGGAGGCTCGACAGAGCACTTAGAGTTCACAGATATTAAGTTTCGTGGTCGATACAAACTATCAACGCCACAAGTGTATATTGAAAGGATAGGCAAATGGGAAATGGAAGTGGTGTATTTGTCACAGTAGACAAGAAACTCAAATACACATAGATAGAAATTGGAGCTGTATGTAAGTTTTTTTTTTTTTTTTTTTTTTTTTTTTTGACATAAAATGATAATTGGATCCTTCTATTGCCCACCAGACTCAACTCCTGATATAACTGAAATCGTTGGAGAAAACCTCAATTCATGTGCATGTAAGTTCCCAATCATTCTGTAATCATCAGAGAAGACTTAATCATCCAACAATGAATTGGAAAAATTACAGTTTTGTTAGTGTTGGGCATAAGACATCCTGTAAAGTATTACTATATACTTCTCTGAAAACTAGCTAGAATAGATAGTTGAGAATGACACTTATGATGAGAATATATTGGATATAACTGCAACAATTAGACTTGATGTCTTTGAGTATGTCCACATTGAGTCTGGTATCAGTGACCATGATGCTGTTGTGGTGACAATGATTACCAGAGTACAAAGCACAACTCAAACAAGCAGAAAGATATATATGTTCAGTGAACTAGATAAACAATCAATAGTGTCATATATTAATGAGGAACTTCAAACTTTCAGCACAGGGCAGGAGCATGTAGAGGAGAGATAGCTCAAGATAGATATGTATCCAGTAGAACAGTTTGTAATGGGAAGGACCCTCCATGGTATACAATCACTGTAAAGAAACTTCTACAGAAACAGAGATCACTGCTTAATAGGTGTAAAACAAAGCTTAAGACTATAAACAAAGAGATGCTGAATGAAACATGTTTGGCTCTCAAGAGAGCAATGTGAGATGTCTTCAATGACTGCCATAGCAGAATATTGACAACTCATATTTTACAGATCCAAAGAAATTCTGGTTGTATGTAAAGGCTGTTTGTGACAGCAGTGTTAGTGTCCAGTCCCTAGTGAATGAGGCAGGAGCTGAAATGGAGAGTAGCAAAACGAAAGCTGAAATGCTTAACTCTTTTTTTCAAATGCTCCTTTACGAAGAAAATCTCAGAAGAATTGCACCAATTTAATCCTTGTGCCACTTAAAAGAGGAATGAAATAATTATTAGTGTCAGTGGTTTTGAGAAACAGCTCAAATAGTTAAAAGTGAAAAAATATCTAGTGCCTGATGGAATCCCTATCAGATTCTATCCTGAATTTGAGACTGACTTAGTCCCTCTTACAGCTATACTCTGTTATAGATCCCTCAAACAAAAACCGTGCCAGTTCTTGGAAAGAGCACAGGACACATCAGTGTACAAGACGGGTAGTAGAAGTGATCAACAAAAGCACTATCCAGTAAACTTGATACTGATTTGTTCTGTAATCTTAGAACATATTCTGAGCTCAAACATAATGAGGTATCTTGAACATAAAGATCTCCTCAGTGTCAACCAGCATGAATTCTGAAAACATCAATCATATGAAACCCAACTTGCACTTTTCCCACATAACATAATAAAAGTTTTGGATCAAGACATTCAGGTAAATGTCGTATTTCTTAATTTCCAAAAAGCATTTGAGTCAGTACCATGCCTACACTCATTGTCAAAAGTACAATGCACTATTTGAAACCCATCTAAGCTATAGGATAGAGGTATGGGGATCCAGCAGTAAAGGTAATATGAAAAGTTTACTTATCTTACAAAATAAGGAACTTAGAATTATGGGACAGAAGTGTGCCAGGGAGTCCTGCAGAAATTTGTTTAAAGAATTTAAAATACTAACTGTTCATAACCTGTATGTGCTGAAGATAATCATTATGGCAGTAAACAGTAACAAAACACTTAATAAAGAAATACATGATCACGACACCAGAGATAGAGAGAGACCCCACATCATCTCTCATAGAACAACACTTTATGAGAAAAGCAGGCATAAAACTACTGAATTGCTTCCATCCTAATATCTCCAAGTTGCCCATTACAAAACTAAAAATGAAATTAAAATTATGGCTCCTAAACAATCCTGTATATTCAATAGATGAGTTTCTAGATTTAGTACACTCATATGATGGAAGACCATCTACCTAAAAATATATGTAATCTCAGAGCTTAGCCTGTGTCACAAACTGCAAATATTTGAATGTCAGATATGAATACTGTGTCAAAAACTGTAGATTCCTTAATCTAAGTATAACAATAACAATTTTTTTAATGTATAGTCCATATATGTAACTCTGTTCTCTCAACTAAATTTAGAAAAAGTTGTGCAGATAAAAGTGCCAGCCAATAATATGTAACTCTAGTAAGTAAGGCTCTGACCTATCCAGAAGACTGGAACAAAAGAAACCTTTCTTTTTTTTGTAATCAGTTGATGTTGGATCAAAATAAAATAAAATAAATAAATAAATAAATCATATAGGGCATCAAGTGAGGTTGGGTATGGAGGATGCAACATTATCTCGGATGGAGAGACATCGTCAGATGTAGAAGTTTATATTGGATACAGTTTTTGTTCCATAGACCAAAAAACGAGATGATTCTCTTGGGTGTGGAACTTGTCAGGAAAAATAACATAAAAAACATAAAACATCTGAATACAATACCTACTACTCTGATCATTTTTCAGGAGATTGTCAAAAGAGGTAAATCCATTACAGTAAACTGGAACTGTTGATATTAACAGAATTAGTACACTGTCAGAATGAAACATTTTTATACACTTTTAAGGGGATACGGAATCACCTATCCCCGCAATGTTAATATATGCCTACTATAGGGAACATTTTCTCACAAACTACTGGAGACAGAGAGGTAAAAATTTTACTGTATGTGCATTCATATGTTACAACAATACTGAAACAACAGTTTATTGTCAAAGTATTTTCTTACAGAGATATTGTACATTTATTTTTAAGTAAATTTTTTCCATCGCTTTTTACTAGACTATCACCCCTAAGTCTTTTGTAAATCAAGTAATTAAAAAATCGTTGTTTCAGTATGTAATAGGGACCTATGTCACTACGTCATAAAAATTTCAGACTTCTAGGTTGACCAGTACCTGAGATAATGTTCCTAGATGAAGTAAAAAGTAAACTTACGGGAAACAGAGAAAGAAGATTAAAACATTCCTGATCCGTAGCTAATACCCCCTTCACAGTCTTCATAATCATCTTCAAGTCTTCTTTTGGCACCCCTCTGCACCTGTCTTGCTTTTTTCACTAATGTCTTGATTATATTATCAGCATGCCTTAGTCTGTGCTGATCTAAAAAGAACATAGCACGTACCGTACGGGAACCAACACACATACCCAACTTTTGAAGGACCTGGCATTTAGTTATATTTCCAAGATTGAAGGTTGCCACAGCATCATACACACCAAAATGTAGTGTATTAATTCCGACAAACACTGTTTTTGGGAGACGATGCCATATCACACTATTCAAGCACTCGTTGGGGTTCTGCGTTTTTCCGTGAAGACATTTCATCAGAAGACTTCTGTCAGCCAGATCTCTGAAAATGGGCTTTATTTCTGCCATGATGGCTGATGGTAGACTGTGGTGGTGAATGTATTTCTCTCCTGTTGTTAGTCCCCTATTGTATTTACACCAGCTGTTTTCACCTTTGGGGCACAAACCATGTTGTGGATGCTCATCCGTGGATGCGGTGTGGAAATATAAAGCCCATATAGCTCTCCTCATTTCTTCAAGATTGCCTGTATTTTGCCTGATTGCAAGGCCATAGCAGTTCTGAATGTGGTCTATTATGGAATCAGTCAATCTTCCTCTGCCATCCAAGGTTTTCCCATCATCTAGTTTTTTCCCTTTCATAACTGATTTTAACCTTCTCAGCCTGGCACCCATTCTCTTCTGCACATGTCCTATACATTCAAGTTTGCTTATATTTACACTGTTCCCATATGGTTTGCTTTCCAAAACTTCTTTGAATGCTTTAGAGTCACCATCTCCCAGATATTTGACATAGCGAACATTATACCACTGTGAAGAGCGATGAAAAATTTTCTTCACCCCAGCAACCTCCATGCCACCACTACTACCATAATAATTAGCAATACAGTCATCACTGTGTTCATTTTTCAGCCTGCCTGTGCACCTACAGTATTTAGACATTATTGCAACATCAATAACCTTGCCAGTATCAACACTAGTTGCTGTTACAACACCATTGTTGGAGGTGTGGCCCCTTTTCTGCCACGTGCCATCAAACGCCACTGTGAGGTCACGACTGCCGTCATTTTCTTCCACTGCTTCTTCCACAGCAACCTGCATTGACTTCTGTGCTACATCTTCAACTGCAGATCCTAGTACATAATTGTAAGCTTCAAACTTTGAAGGTGCACTTGGAAGATTTAGAACACCACATAGCATATCACCAGCTGCTTAGCCCTTACCAATTGCTCGCAATCCATAAACTAACCTAATATTTACACTATAAAGTTCAGTTTTCTTGTATCCATTATTTACAGTTACTGAAACCGAACTTGGAAACTTACAGCTGTATTTACAAACACTGCATATTAAATTAAACTGGGCAGCCAGGCCAACATGGGATTCTACTTTCAGAGAAACGTTTCCATGACATTTTTTGCAGCACAAACTGTTTTCAAGAGCTTCACACAATATATTCGTATCAATGAGTTCAAAAACTTCATTCCCTCTATCAAGTAAATTATATTTCTCTTCCAAATCTCTTAGTTTTTTATGAGAAGCACTGTTTTCATTTGGTGTAAATTCGTTCGGCAAATCAGTAATAAGTGGATTCACATTTTCCAACAGTGATGATGATGAACTGCTTTGCTTTGCTAATGAATCATTATTTCTTTTCTTTTGCCAGTTCACACGCTTTTTAAATACTTTTGCTTTAGCTCTAGGCATTTTCACTGCGAAAAATGAAGCACTAAATACGAAATAACTCAACAACAACTACTTTCTTATATCACACTGTTTACAAAACAGTCCCGCCACAAAGTCAAAGAGTAACTTGAGGAAACCAGAGAGAAGCATTTTCGGGCAACTAGTGTATAAATAGTCGCTGGAAACCGGGATATTTGAATTCATGTCACTTTAAAGGTACTGCCAAAAAGTTCATGGTCAGCCACGAGAGACGTGTATAACTAAAGCGCAATACCCGATCTCACAAATATATAAAAATAAAATAGTTATAATTGTAGTAGAGCTATGTATGATACGTCATTTTAAAGAGGAAACATGGCAGAATATAATACGCCAATAAAAAAAATTCGATTTTTTAACCCAAAATCCGATTCCGTATCCCCTTAACAATTTTATCATACACAAAATACCTAATCTTGACTGTTGTGACCAAGTGCTGTCAAAACTGAAATCTAAAAGATATTTTTAATTCAGCTGGTTTAACAGTAAAAATGTTGCACATTCCAAGAAATATCCTTATAGTGTTATTATTTTTTATAGTGCTATTATTTATTAACTTAAAAGTCATTGTAATTGTTTTATAAATTTTTGACATGTACGCAGAGCAAATGGATTGCAAATGTATGTCATGAGATGAATAAAATACAAATTCACAAATATCTATAGAGCAGAAGGAGTTTCCTATCAAAAAGTCTTTCAAACTTTGTTTAGACCATGCATTATCTGAAACCAATTTTTTAATGGTTGCTGGCAATTTATTGAAATTGTGTGTCCCTGAATATTGAATCCCTTTTTGGACCAAGCTAAGGGATTTTAAGTCTTTATGTAGATAGTTCATATTCCAAGTATTGTAAGTATGAATTGAGCTATTGGTTGGAAATAGAGATATAATAGTTGCAACAAATTTCACTATAAAAAATTAGAGAAGCAGTGCTAGAATCCAAGTTCCTTGAACATATTTCTACATCATGTTCTTGAATTTTCACCACAAATGATTCTAATTACGTGCTTTTGCATGCTAAAAACGCTTGCCCTGTTTGATCAGTTACCCCAGAATATGAGCCCGTATGACATAACAAAATGAAAGTAAGCAAAGTATGCAAGTTTTTTATATTTATGTCTCCTACATCTGACATCATTCTCACTGCAAATGCAGACTTGTTTAGAGGCTTCAGTAATTCTGTGGTGTGTGCTTTCCAACTGAATTTATTATCAAGTTAGAATCCCAGAAATTTAACGCTGTCAACCTCTTCAATCTGCACGTCTTCATGTGTTATACACATGCTGGAAGGAAATCTCTTACAGGTTCTTAACTGCATGTACTGAGTCATTTCAGAGTGTAATGACAGTCAATTAGGTTTAAACCTTCTTTTAACGTACATGAAAATTTGATTAGCACCTATTTTTAAATCTGTACTTGACTTGCTACTTATTGCAATTTTTGTATCATCTGCAAACAAAACAAATTTAGCATCTGGCAATGTAATGGATGAGAGGTTATTAATGTACACAAGAGTAAGCAATGGAAACAAGATGGAACCTTGAGGAACACACCATGTAATTAATTCCCAATCAGATGAAGTCTGACGGTTACTGCACAGGTATTTCTAGATGACATCATTTGTATTGTGTTAGATAAGACTCAAACCACTTCACAGCATTGCCAGTGACACCATAATATTCTAATTTACTTAAGATGCTGTGGTTCAACAGACAAAGGCTTTTGAGAGGTCACAGAAAATGACAGTAGCCTCTATGTCATTTTCTAATGAAGTAAGTACATTCTCACAGTAAGTGTAAATAGCTTTCTGTATATTAGAACCCTTAAGAAACACAAACTGTGACTTGGACAATATATTAACTGCAGTCAGATGTTTAAGGAGACACTTGAACACAAAATTTTCAAATATTTTTGAAAAATCTGGCAAAAGTGAAATTAGTCAGTAGTTTGATGATATCTCTTTGTCCCCATTCTTGGGGTAAAGAAACTTAACTTCAGCATATTTTAGCCAGTCCGGGAATTTTCCACTGATAAGAGATTAATTACACAAATAACTTAAGATAGAATTCAACTCACATGAATACACTTTCATTAACTTCGTTGATGTGTTATCATACCCATTAGAATTACTGAACTATCAGTTTAATAAGTCACAGCTGCAAAAAAGTAACGCGAATTCTTTACAGACAAATGGAAAAACTGGTAGAAGCCGACCTCGGGGAAGATCAGTTTGGATTCCGCAGAAATGATGGAACACGTGAGGCAATACTGACCCTACGACTTATCTTAGAAGCTAGATTAAGGAAAGGCAAACCTACGTTTGTAGCATTTGTAGACTTAGAGAAAGCTTTCGACAATGTTGACTGGAATACTCTCTTTCAAATTCTGAAGGTGAAGGTGGCAGGGTAAAATACAGGGAGCGAAAGGCTATTTACAATTTGTACAGAAACCAGATGGCAGTTATAAGAGTCGAGGGGCATGAAAGGGAAGCAACGGTTGGGAAGGGAGTGAGACAGGGTTGTAGCCTTTCCCTGAGGTTATTCAATCAGTATATTGAGCAAGCAGTAAAGGAAACAAAAGAAAAATTCGGGGTAGGTATTAAAATCCATGGAGAAGAAAGAGAAGAAATAAAAATGTTGAGGTTCGCCGATGACATTGTAATTCTGTCAGGGACAGCAATAGACTTGGAAGAGCAGTTGAATGGAATGGACAGTGTCTTGAAAGGAGGATATAAGATGAACATCAACAAAAGCAAAATGAGGATAATGGAATGTAGTCGAATCAAGTCGGGTGATGCTGAGGGAATTAGATTAGGAAATGAGACACTTAAAGTAGTAAAGGAGTTTTGCTATTTGGGGGGCAAAATAACTGATGATGGTCAAAGTAGAGGGGATATAAAATGTAGACTGGCAATGGCAAGGAAAGCGTTTCTGAAGAAGAGAAATTTGTTAACATCGAGTATAGATTTAAGTGTAAGGAAGTCGTTTCTGAAAGTATTTGTATGGAGTGTAGCCATGTATTGAAGTGAAACATGGATGATAAATAGTTTGGACAAGAAGAGAATAGAAGCTTTCGAAATGTGGTGCTACAGAAGAATGCTGAAGATTAGATGGGTAGATCACATAACTAATGAGGAGGTATTGAATAGAATTGGGGAGAAGAGGAGTTTGTGGCACAACTTGACAAGAAGGGACTGGTTGGTAGGACATGTTCTGAGGCCTGAGGGGATCACAAATTTAGCATTGGAGGGCAGCGTGGAGGGTAAAAATCGTAGAGGGAGACCAAGAGATGAATACACTAAGCAGATTCAGAAAGATGTAGGTTGCAGTAAGTACTGGGAGATGAAGAAGCTTGCACAGGATAGAGTAGCATGGAGAGCTGCATCAAACCAGTCTCAGGACTGAAGACAACAACAACAACAGAATACATAGACTGTAAGGATTTTTGATGGATGCTGTTTCTTCAGATGTGAGTTTCATTTGCAATTTACTGAAATTATTTTTAGAGATTGGTATCAGATACTCTATTGTACTGATCACCGAACCTACTAACCCCAAGCTGTCAGTAACAGAAATGAAATTCTTGTTTAAGAGGTTTGCAATACTGCATGTGCCTGTCTCATTTATATTTAGAGCTATCAGTTCCTCTTCCTTTTTGGCCCACCTGTCTCTGTCTTCACTATATCCCACACAGTTTTTATTTTGTTGCCTGATGTAATTATCTTTTTCTGATAATAAAGCTGCTTTGATTTCTGGATTTTTTGCTTCAGTATTTTGCAGTAATCTTTGTAATGCATTACAATGCTGACATCAGAGATTTTTCTAGCCAGAAGAAACAGTTGCCTTTTTGTTCCACATGATATCTTTGTTTGTTGTTGTTGTGCTCTTCAGTCCAGAGACTGGTTTGATGCAGCTCTCCATGCTACTCTATCCTGTGCAAGCTTCATCATCTCCCAGTACCTACTGCAACCTACATCCTTCTGAATCTGCTAGTGTGTTCATCTCTTGGTCTTCCTCTATGATTTTTACCCTCCACACTGCCCTCCAATACTATACTGGTGATCCCTTGATGCCTCACAACGTGTCCTACCAACCAATCACTTCTTCTAGTCAGGTTGTGCCACAAATTTCTCTTCTCCCCAATTCTATTTAATACCTCCTCATTAGTTATGTGATCTACCCATCTAATCTTCAACATTCTTCTGTAGCACCACATTTCGGAAGTTTCTATTCTCCTTTTGTCCAAACTATTTATCATCTATTTTTCACTTCCAGACATGGCTACACTCCATACAAATATTTTCAGAAATGACTTCCTGATGCTTGATGGTAACAAATGATATCTTTATTCCTTGCATAACCCATGGTTTATTTTTTTGACTTCTGCTTGATTTGACTAGCCTTTAGAGGAAAACAGTTATCAAAAATGGAAGTAACTTTATTATGAATGCGTTGTATGTTCTATTTCACTCAGAATAATTTTAAACATTTATCCAGTTCATGAGTTTGAGCAATCTCTTAAAATTCTCAATTTTTGACTGATTTATTACCCTCCTGTGTCCAGATTTAATAGATTTTTTTATCCTGACAAGTTTCAACATTTAACACAAGATGCTGCATGTCATGATTAGATAGCCCATTTGTGATATGAGTTTTTTTCCTAGAATTGTCTAGAAAGATATTATCAATAGCAGTCACATGCCCTAGTTGCAAAGTTCACAGTAGAAACTAAATCGAATGAGAGTGTTATTGATTGCAATAAATGGTCACTGATAGAACTTTTCAATAAATCTACATCAAACACACCAGCAATTACTATTTTCTTGTTTTTTACTGTGAGATGGGACAACAGAGCTTCCAGATTTTTTATGAAGAGGTTAAAGTTTGCTGAAAGTCCTCTGTATATACTTACTATAATAAGTGTATACAGAGCACTTTCAGAAACATGATAAAGGACTTATTATGAAATACTACTTCTGTTGCAGAGGATAAGTGCTTCTCTGAGCAAAATTGATTAATACCAGTATCCTTGAAATCTTAACAATTTCTGACAAATGTGGCAACTCCTCCTTTCTCTATATTTTCTCTACAGAAGAAAGGAGTTAACTTGAATCCTGTAACATTTAACGTATCCATACCAGAGGTCACATGGTATTCAGAGAGGCAGAATACATCAAGTGGTTTGTTCAACTCTAATTCTTCAACACAAATAAGTAACTCATTAAGCTTACCCATTAGTCCTTGGATATTCTGATGCAATAAGGATAACTGATTTTGTGCACTGGCTGAATTACAGCTGGATTGACCTAATTTTTCCATCAATTTGTGGGCATCTTTAGTTTCTTTTATTTATTTGCATTTTCTTTGCATGGAGCCATTGTAATAATGGCTTTTGCAAATGTCAGACTTAATACTATGGTTATATTTACACTTATAAAGTACACTATACTCTGTAGCTGTTGCTTCTTATGGTTTTTTTTTTTTTTTTTTTTTTTTTTTTTTTTTTTTTTTTTTACATTTATCACATTACAAGTGATATGCTAATGCTTCATGTTACAATGACTATCTTAAAATTCGTTGAAAGAATATAAACATTTTTCTATTAGAAAAGATTTTAATTTTGTTTTAAAAACATTTCCCGTGTATGTTCTTATAGAGTTTGGTAGCTTGTTATACCAAATGAAACCACTGATATATGGACTTCTATCAGTCATTTTTAATGTTGTTCTGTTACGGAAATAGTTACACTTTGTTCTGGTGTTGTGATCATGTACATCACTGCCCTTGATGGCTTCTATTGGTTGACTTATAAAAAAATGCAACTAGTTTGAAGATTTACAGACAATATATTGTCAAAAATTTACAGTTACCATTTTCTGTTGCAGAGATATTACACACACTATTCATATTGTTATGGTGAGAACTTGAATCCCTGATCATTTAAGTATTTTGTTACTTATGTTACACCACTAGTTGCAAGAGATTCTAGCTCATTAGATTGACTCCCGTAGAATAAGATTGACATGTCATCTGCATAGCTTACAGTATGGCAGTTAATGGGTTGTGCAATGTCGTTAATATAAATAAGAAAGAGAAAGGCTCCAAGGATTGAGCCCTGTGGTACACCTTGTAATACAGGTTCTCTGGTGGACTGGGAGTTAATGATTTTATTATCTAGTTTTTATGACAATTTAGTGCTTTGCTTACAATTCAGCAGGTATGTGGTTAGAAGATTCATGGCTTGATCCCCAATACTATAAGATTTTAGCTTTTTAAGAAGTACCCTATGGTTTACCGTATCAAATACTCTTGTCAGGTCCAAAAATGTACCTGCAGTCTGCATCTTCTGGTCCAACAGACAGTAAACTTCATGGATGAACTGTGTAACTGCTGTGGTTGTACTTAGCTCTTTTCTGAAGCCATGCTATGAATCTACAAGCAGTTTATGTTTTGTGAAAAAGGCACTTAGCTGAGAAAGGATAATGCTTTCGAATATCTTACTAAAAGTGGGAATTAATGATATTGCTCTATAGTTGGAGACATATTCCTTACTTCCCTTTTTATACACTGGTGTCACTACACTCATTTTTAGAACCATTGGATACATGTTTTCTCTAATGCTGCAATTAAGCAGGTGAGTAAGAGGTTTAGAGATTTCTTTTAAGCATGCTTTAGTAATAGCACTGGATACAGCATCCCATCCAGATGAAAATTTTTTCTTTAGCATGTATATTTCCCTGCAAACATCCTGCTCATTCACTTCCACAAATTCAAATTCGGTACAGTGGGTGAGATGGTATCGGGTCTCTCCTTGTGAATCTATAATATGGGTTGATTGTTCACCAGAAATGTAGTAGTTTTTAAAAATATTACATATAGTATCTGGGTCTTTTATAATGTTACTGTCATGTCTTACGCTGAGTGGTTGGGACCTTTTCAGTATTTGTCAATCAGTTTCCAAGATGCTTTGCTTATGTTGTCAGACTGTTCTATTGTTTTGCTGTTGATCTGCTTCCTTAGGTTAACAATTTCAGTTTTAAAAGTTTGCTTAACCCTATTGTATCTTTCCTTGAAAACCAGCATAATAGTAGCTTTATAAATCTGGTTTAGATCATGTACTTGCTGCCTGAGCATAATCAGATTTGTTGGAAGATTTTAGGTCTAGGATTACTTCCATTTTGACAGTGTTTAACTACCTTCTGGATTTCTCTGACTGGACAACTATATTCATAATGATGCAGTAGGGTTGAGTAGAATTTATTCAATTTCTCATCCGACCCATTTACCTGGTACACAGAATCTCATTTCTCATTCCCTAGTTTGTTTTTAACAGCATTAATATTTGTGGTATTCAGCATTCGTTTCTGTAGCACAATTTTTGTTATTTTAGGCACAATTGAATTTTTGTAAATATAGTGAAATCTGACACCAGAGTGATGGACACATGTTCCACTAGAATAGATTATGCTTTAATCAACAAGGATGTTAAAGACAAGGTAAATTACAGTAACTCAGATTTTCTTCATTCTGACCACTTCTGTCAGGAGATACCTGACAAAAGTGGTCAGAATAAAGAAAATCTGAGTTACTGTAATTTACCTTGTCTTTAACATCATTGTTGATTAAAGCATAATCTATTCTAGTGGAACATATGTCCATCACTCTGGTGTCAGATTTCACTATATTTACAAGATTGTGTGAAGTCAGTACATCACCGAGTTTCAAGTTTTCTATACTATTTTAGTTTGCATCTATATTAAAGTCACCTAATATACACTCCTGGAAATTGAAATAAAAACACCGTGAATTCATTGTCCCAGGAAGGGGAAACTTTATTGACACATTCCTGGGGTCAGATACATCACATGATCACACTGACAGAACCACAAGCACATAGACACAGGCAACAGAGCATGCACAATGTCGGCACTAGTACAGTGTATATCCACCTTTCGCAGCAATGCAGGCTGCTCTTCTCCCATGGAGACGATCATAGAGATGCTGGATGTAGTCCTGTGGAACGGCTTGCCATGCCATTTCCACCTGGTGCCTCAGTTGGACCAGCGTTCGCGCTGGACGTGCAGACTGCGTGAGACGACGCTTCATCCAGTCCCAAACATGCTCAATGGGGAACAGATCTGGAGATCTTGCTGGCCAGGGTAGTTGACTTACACCTTCTAGAGCACGTTGGGTGGCACGGGATACATGCGGACGTGCATTGTCCTGTTGGAACAGCAAGTTCCCTTGCCGGTCTAGGAATGGTAGAACGATGGGTTCGATGACTGTTTGGATGTACCGTGCACTATTCAGTGTCCCCTCGACGATCACCAGTGGTGTACGGCCAGTGTAGGAGATCGCTCCCCACACCATGATGCCGGGTGTTGGCCCTGTGTGCCTCGGTCGTACACAGTCCTGATTGTGGCGCTCACCTGCACGGCGCCAAACACGCATACGACCATCATTGGCACCAAGGCAGAAGCGACTCTCATCGCTGAAGACGACACGTCTCCATTCGTCCCTCCATTCACGCCTGTCGTGACACCACTGGAGGCGGGCTGCACGATGTTGGGGCGTGAGCGGAAGACAGCCTAACGGTGTGCGGGACCGTAGCCCAGCTTCATGGAGACAGTTGCGAATGGTCCTCGCCGATACCCCAGGAGCAACAGTGTCCCTAATTTGCTGGGAAGTGGCGGTGCGGTCCCCTACGGCACTGCGTAGGATCCTACGGTCTTGGCGTGCATCCATGCGTCACTGCGGTCCGGTCCCAGGTCGACGGGCACGTGCACCTTCCGCCGACCACTGGCGACAACATCGATGTACTGTGGAGACCCCATGCCCCACGTGTTGAGCAATTCGGCGGTACGTCCACCCGGCCTCCCGCATGCCCACTATACGCCCTCGCTCAAAGTCCGTCAACTGCACATACGGTTCACGTCCACGCTGTCACGGCATGATACCAGTATTAAAGACTGCGATGGAGCTCCGTATGCCACGGCAAACTGGCTGACACTGACGGCGGCGGTGCACAAATGCTGCGCAGCTAGCGCCATTTGACGGCCAACACCGCGGTTCCTGGTGTGTCCGCTGTGCCGTGCGTGTGATCATTGCTTGTACAGCCCTCTCGTAGTGTCCGGAGCAAGTATGGTGGGTCTGACACACCGGTGTCAATGTGTTCTTTTTTCCATTTCCAGGAGTGTAGTAAGGTCATTAGAACCGGCCTGACCAATAACACTACAAAGTTTATCCATAAACAGCATTACATCAGCATTTGGTGGCCTATATACTCCAATCACTTTATGCTTTGGTAACTTAAGATCATTACTATGGAGCACGATACCTGTCATTTCAATTGATCCTTCTTTGGTGTGGTGTTCAAGAAAGGAAATTTTTTTAGCTTCTTTATCCTTATTAACATAAACTGGCACACCACCACCTTTATGGTTTTGCCTACAAAAACTATTTGCTAGTATGTAAACTTCTAATCTATAATATAGTATTTCACTGCATTTTAGCCCATATTCCGTTATTACTAGTACATGTGGCAAGTGTTCCTCTATGAATATTTGTAGAACATCTAGTTTGTTTCTGAGATATTGCACATTTAAGTGCATTAACTTTAAGGATGTTATCCCTTCTTGTTTATTTACCGTCTTACATGAATCAAAATTGTTTGAGTTACACTTTTTACAACATTTTGCATACACTGGTTTTTTAGAACTGACCTGCAATGACTGATCACTTATTTCACAGCCTGGGTTTTCTCTGCATGAACAGGACTCAGTAATATCCAAAATACATCCCTGAAAACTATTATTATGGTCCTTTATTCTAAAAAATCTTGTGATTGTAGCCCAGAGTAATTGGAGCTTTCTCCACACTGTCTTTCTTGCACAATTTGCTTATGTGGGAAACTAGCTTGGCCTTCCCTCTCCTATTTAAGTGGAACCCATGTTTTGTATGTTCATCACGACTCATCTTACTTAAGTCTATCAAATGAACATGGCTAAATTCATCACACAGTTTCTTTAGATTGGAATTGTAGTGTCGAATCTCCTTGTTTACACATGACCACAGTGGTAAATCATGTCACACTGGCATGTTTGTGATGACAATGTTCGTTTGAAATAGTTTTGGTAATATGTTACAGAAACATCGCAGGGCTGTCTTGCTTTCGTTTTTGCATACGTCGTTGCCACCGCCAATAATCACAATGTGAACGTCTTTGTTCAATTGACTTATTTCTGTTGTAATATTCTCCACCACTGCATTTAACATTGCACTAGGCTTGATTTTCATGAAAACTGAATGCTTTGAAGGCTTACTTTCGTGAAAACGTTTGGATAGATCTTTTCCATGACTATCAGCATACACTAGGAGCCCTTTGAACCATCTTAAGGTTGGCAAGTTCTTTTTTGGTTCTTTAGTGGGACTTTTGCAATTACTTTCTGGTTTTTTTATGTCTGTTGTGTTACCACAATCCGCTACTTGTGCTGAGAATTTGTTTGATAATGGTATCACTGGGGCTATACTTACATGTAGTTCTTGCTTGTTTGCCTTTTTCGGCACACGCCACATTTTCTGCACAGAATGACTATTAACAATGGTGCTGTCTTGAGTTAGGCAACAATTTCACGTTACTGCTTTATATTTAGTTTCCACCTCTTGATATTTCCTCAGAAGTTGTTGATATTTTGTATTGATTGACACTAAATCATCTGTTAACACGCATATTATTTTTTCTTTTGTCTTTAGCGTGTTCGTTATTGTGTTTTCCGCAGCACTTATGAAGCACTGTTGGCATGTCCAGTCATGTTGGTCTTTTATATATTTCAAATTGACTTTGACACATTTATCGTGGTACCAGTACTTTTCAATCAGAGGCTGTCAGCATGAATTGTGTACATTAAAATTTCCTTTCTGGCTGCCTGTTTTATCAATGTGAATGCCATTTTCATCCAGTCTCTGAACATCTTTTGTTTCTGCCCACCTGTTCTGTCACTTGTAGCCACTAGAGATGGGCAAAACTGTTATTTTCAGAGATCGGATCAGAACTGTTCACTCCCTGAAATGAACTAGCTCTTTTTCATGACTCACCACTCATT
Source organism: Schistocerca nitens (assembly GCF_023898315.1). NCBI lineage: Eukaryota > Metazoa > Arthropoda > Insecta > Orthoptera > Acrididae > Schistocerca > Schistocerca nitens. The sequence continues at coordinate 390,735,931 of NC_064619.1, read as the reverse complement.
CACAACAGAAAATAAATGGAAGGCACATTGCTCTTTAAACTTGGTTTATTCCAGTACTATACTTGTATTTTGATCTTATTTGATCCTATTTTGAAGTAACACAGATAATGAGTAAGAATTTTGTATTGTTTATTGAAATTTCCATGATATGACAAAGTTTTTGATTATTGATTTATTTTGCACTATCGTGGTTTTTTGGGTGATCGGAAAATGTTGTAACTTGAGATTTACATTAACCATATATTTGGCTATAATGTATTAAAATTTCATTAACCTCGTACCAATACATTGCAAGCCATATATTTTTAAAGTGAACGTTTCCTTCTGAAGACGCCTAAAATCGCAAAATCCGTACTACAATAAGAAAAAAAAAAATATAAATTTGACTGTAAGACCAAAGTGCTGCATATAGCCTTACGCAGAATAAAACAAGGAAAATATTGGTGTTTCATATTTTGCAATACGTTTATCGGTTCGCTCGTAATTAAAGCATAAATTCGAGTGTCCATAATAAAAAATCCTACACTAAGAGGAGTCGTCAGGAGCCTAATCTGATCAGTTTAAACAAATAAAAATAAAATAAAAACAAATGATGTATACATAATTATGTAATATACATACCAGTATTACTACGAAGAACAATATCCAGTAGAGACGAACTCCGATGCAGAGGCGCTGAGTCAAGCAGGTCGAGCCGCGAGCTGTGTTACTGCGTGAGCTAAGACCGCAGAGACCACAGTGACACCTGAGTTGCTTTGCTCAACGCTCTGGCTAGAGTCGAAATGGTGGGTTGAGCGTTGAGCGGGTGAGTTCCGAGGGTGGGGTGAGCGGTGAACGGCCACCAGTCACCCGCTCTGAGACAAATCGTCCGTTCTCTTGCGAGTAGGTTGTTGCAAGTAATTCTAATGTTCTCCGCTAGGAGGCTCTCTGTCCTGTTGCTCACATCAACTGCCCAGAGGGCAGGACGTGCAACTGAAACGATCGCTAACAGAGTGCGATGCTAAGTTAAGGTGCGCCAGACACTGCACGCGGCAGAGGAAGCACAGAGACAGCACGGCATATGTGAAACACAAAATCCAATGGGGCACTGCAAAATGCAGGCAGCCAAGGCAGAAGCAGGGCAGAGGCCGGCGCTGGCTGTGTTGTGTGGCGTGCAGTGTGCTCTGACCAGCAGAGGCCCCGCTGATCTGCTCCGACTCTCTCTCTCTCTCTCTCTCTCTCTCTCTCTCTCTCTCTCTCTCTCTCTCTCTGCTGCGGGAAACGTTTGGAGCTACCGTTCTTTTTTTCTGAATCACTGATTGTTCACTCCTTTGAAAGATTCAACTCTATGAATCAGTTCAGGAGCGGATCCCCCATCTCTAGTAGCCACTGGTACTTTACCACCCCTGCTAGTGCCTTCCCGCCCCCCTCCCTTTAACTTATTTGCTATTAGCCCAGATAAATTTTTCCTTTCCTTCCCTTTCCTGTTGAGGTGAAGGCCATGCCTGGTATAGTCCCACCTGCTGACAGAGTCAACAGGAACCACACTGATATGAGAACCCTACCTGAGCCAAGCAGCAGTTCCACCTCTAAATTAACTCTCCTAACAGAAGAGTTTAAATGAGACTGGTCTTGGTGCATCAGAACTGATACAAGCCCAACACCAGTATGTCTCATTGCTGAAGCTATCTTTACCAGATCACTTGCAGTTGAATAGTTAGGGTTCATTTCTATGTTTCCCTGCCCCACCCACTATTACCCTGTATCTTCCTTTCTGAAGTCTTTGTAAAATGAACCTACGTCCTCTATCACCTTACCCACACTTGCACTAGGTTTAAAAAAAACCTGACCCTAGTTCATCCTCAAACAGTTGGCCAACACATCTACCATGTGAACTATCTAACAAAAGAACTTTCTTTTTCTTCACAACTTTTTTTGATTTCTTGCTTTTAAACACTTTATGTACATTTTTTGTGTTCTGTCTACTCCTACATTTACTTGTGGCTCTTCAGTTTACAACTGTGACATATGATCAAACCTGTTTTATACATTCACAACAACACTGCCTGAGAAAAAAGAAGTAACTTCAGGTATTCCCCAGGGAAGCATGTTGGGACTTTCCTGTTCATATTGTGTATTAATGACACTGCAGTTGATGTTAATAGTACCCTTACACTTTTTCTGGTGATGCACTTATCTATTATGAAGGACTGTCTGAAAGAAACTGCATAAATATTCAGTCAGATCCTGAAAAGTTTCCAATATGATGCAGAGATTGGCAACTTGCTTTAAATGTTCAAAAATGTAAAAATATAGTGTTCTGTGACTGTAATATCAATGAATCACTTTTGGTAACTACCAACTCATACAAATACCTGGGTGTAACACTTAGGGGTATGAAATGGGATGATCACATAGGGCAAGTTTTGGGTAAATCAGGTGATAGACTTCAGTTTACTGGTAGAATACTGGGGAAGTGCAATCAGTCTATGAAGGAAATTGCTTACAAATTGCTTATGTGACTGCTTCTAGAATTTTGTTCATGTGTGTGAGAACCACACCAAGCTGGACTCAAAGGGTGTATTGAGCTTATATAGAGAAGGGCAGAATGAATGTCAATGGTTTGTTTGATCCATGGAAAAGGGCCACAGAGATACTTAAGGAACTGAACTCGCAGACTCTTGACGATAGACATAAACTATTCTGAGACAGTCTATTAGCAAAGTTTTGACAGCTGGCTTTAATTGATTACTCTAGGAATACACTAAAATGCCAAATGTATCATTCACACAGACATCATGAGGATAAGATTAGATTAATTACTGCATGCACAGAGGCATTCAAACAGTCATTCTTCCTGAGCTCCATATATGAATGGAATAGGAAGAAACCTTAATAACTGGTACAATGTGACATACCCTCTGTGATGCACCTCATGGTGGTTCATCATTAAGAGGAAAAGTATTCATTGTACAGAAGTTGTAATCAGAATAATGGTTCAAATGGCTCTGAGCACTATGGGACTCAACTGCTGAGGTCATTAGTCCCCTAGAACTTAGAACTAGTTAAACCTAACTAACCTAAGGACATCACACACATCATGCCCGAGGCAGGATTCGAACCTGCGACCGTAGCGGTCTCGCAGTTCCAGACTGCAGTGCCAGAACCGCGCAGCTCAGAATAATGACTGGAGCCTACCCAAGATCACCTTGCAGGAATTTATTTAAGGAACTAGGGATGTTCACAGTACCTTCACAATACTCATATTTACTTGCCCATCCCATTTCATAAATAATAGCAAAGTCCATAGCTACAAAACTAGAAGACAGGATGATCTTCACTATTCTGGGTTAAATCAAACTTTGGCACAGAAAGGTGTGAATTATGGTATAATGAAGCTCTTTGGTCATTAACCAAATAGCATTAGAAGTCTGAGAGATAGCCAAAAATCATTTAAAAACAAATTAAAAGAATTTTAAGAAATATTATATTCATGACTGTGGAAAAAGTGTTAATGAAATGTAATGTAATGAAACTGCCATCACTCACACCATAATAAGTGTCCCATGCACCCTCCCACCACCACCCACTCCAGTCCTGTAACCCAGAGGGTGTACACGATCAAAGGCAGAGCCATGTGTGAAAGCACCCACGTGATTTACCGACTGACCTGCCTACACTGTGACGCATTCTATGTGGGAATGACCAGCAACAAACTGTCCATTCGCATGAATGGACACAGGCAGACAGTGTTTGTTGGTAATGAGGATCACCCTCTGGCTAAACATGCCTTGGTGCACGGCCAGCACATCTTGGCACAGTGTTACACCGTCCGGGTTATCTGGATACTTCCCACTAACACCAACCTGTCAGAACTCCGGAGATGGGAACTTGCCCTTCAGTATATCCTCTTCTCTCGTTATCCACCAGGCCTCAACCTCCGCTAATTTCAAGTTGCCACCACTCATACCTCACCTGTCATTCAACAACATCTTTGCCTCTGTACTTCTGCCTCGACTGACATCTCTGCCCAAACTCTTTGTCTTTGAATATGTCTGCTTGTGTCTGTATATGTGTGGATGGATATGTGTGTGTGTGCGAGTGTATACCCATCCTTTTTTCCCCCTAAGGTAAGTCTTTCCGCTCCCGGGATTGGAATGCTTCCTTACCCTCTCCCTTAAAACCCACATCCTTTCGTCTTTCCCTCTCCTTCCCTCTTTCCTGACGAATCAACCGTCGGTTGCGAAAGCTAGAATTTTGTGTGTATGTTTGTGTTTGTGTGTCTATCAACCTGCCAGCGCTTTCGTTTGGTAAGTCACATCATCTTTGTTTTTAGATATATTTTTCCCACGTGGAATGTTTCCCTCTATTATATTCATATCATTAATTTGAACCCAACAATTACGTTTGTTATTGTTGCATTTCGAAATCTTTTCTGTCTCTTATTTTCTCCTTCTGTTTTTGCCAGTAGTTTCACTTTGTATTCACCTTCTCCTTTTTACCGCAATCTACTATACTATTTTATCCCGCCTATATACACTCAATAATACGTAACCCACTTCCAAACCATAACCAAAAAAATTTTTTTTTCCGCTTTCAACACTACCGCTGCTATAAAATCCACCGTTTCTAGTTCACAAACAGTTCCTTTCACCTATTAAACAACCATTTCGGCTAGTTCTAATAACTTTCACTTTATTTCCATTTCCATTTTTCCCACATCACTGATAATTTTTAGCCGCTTCCCACAGGTTTTAACGTCATTATTTCCTCGTCAGACAATTGTTAGCCTCATTTTCATAATCTGCCACCACAAAACCACTCCTTTTAATACATTTACACGCAGTTTTTTCGAAATTTTCCCGAATATCTCCGTCCTTTAACGTATTTTGGCGGCAACTCAACCACCTAACCTATGTGCACATCGTTGTCTACCAACTCAAGTCCAACATAGCCCAGCTGTAACCAACAAGTTTTCGCCTTTTTTCACACCAGATCTCCAGTTACTTTCCAGTTCATCTTTATCTCTCCCCATATATTTTTATTTTCATTTTCATTTCGGCCTCATGTTACACTTTCCACCTTCTAATACCATGTCACCCTCACAACACCCCCACAACGACCCCATTAAGTTTTATTTACATTCCCTCCGCAGACATGCCTTCACCCTAGCCAGATTACGCTCCCATATTCTATTTTCTCAGGCTTGTCTCACATTTGGCATTACCCCCAAAGGCCTCACACTTAAAGTTCCCATCTCTGGCTGCAACCCTTCTTTCCATCAGTCCCTATACCAGTTCCAAACTGAACAATCCATTGCACTCGCCCACCTAATCCTTTGCCTACACATCAACTCAGCCAATGAACACACCCGTCAACTCCTATCCTTAATAAAAGTCCTTAATCTTTCCTCTCCCACATCCACACCGGCTGTTCAGAGCATCCTCCTACAGGCCAACCTCAAATTAGAACAGCATGCCACCCTCCGCCTCAAAAAACTATCCAGTCTCCTGGTTTCCCATCTCGGGAAAGGCAACTCACTCACCCTTCACAACCTTTCCAGCAAACCTCAACCTCCTCTCATTGCACACAAACCCAGTCTCTCCCATCTACTCAATATCCCACTTCCAGCTCCACTCCTCCAAAACTTCAAAATTCCTATCAACACAATCTGGAACCACAACACCCTAATTCAGTAGATAACCTTTCCTCCAAATGTCTCTCCCAGTCCGAAACCTCTGTCCTATCCAATGGCCTCACCTTCAGCCCCATTCCCAGATTCAACCAAACAGCCCTCGTCAAAGATTTACTGTACTACACTCGTACTCTCTGCTGGAAATATCACTTTGCCACGAAGGAAAATGATCCTAATCCTACTCCTAATGATCCAACTCCTCAAGACACTTTCCAAATTGAACCCTGCCTAGAACAGTTCCGTCCTCCGTCACAGCGGGACCCACCTCCTCTTCCTCAAAATCACCCTCTCCAAACCTTACAGGAATTTCTGACTTCCAGCCTTGCCTCTCAATCCTTCTTAAAAAACCTTAATCCTACTCCCAACATCACCACTGCTGAAGCCCAGGCTATCCGTGATCTGAAGGCTGACCGATCTATCGTCATTCTTCTGGCGGACAAGGGTTCCACGACCGTGGTACTTGATCGTCGGGAGTATGTGGCTGAGGGACTGCGTCAGCTTTCAGACAACACCACATACAAAGTTTGCCAAGGTAATCCCATTCCTGATGTCCAGGCAGAGCTTCAAGGAATCCTCAGAACCTTAGGCCCCCTGCAAAACCTTTCACCTGACTCCATCAACTTCCTGACCCCACCGACACCCCGCAACCCTACCTTCTATCTTCTTCCTAAAATTCACAAACCCAATCATCCCGGCCGCCCCATTGTAGCTGGTTACCAAGCCCCCACAGAACGTATCTCTGCCTACGTAGATCAACACCTTCAACCCCTTACATGCAGTCTCCCATCGTTCATCAAAGACACCAACCACTTTCTCAAACGCCTGGAATCCTTACCCAATCTGTTACCCCCAGAAACCATCCTTGTAATCATTGATGCCACTTCCTTATACACAAATATTCCGCATGTCCAGGGCCTCGCTGCGATGGAGCACTTCCTTTCACGCAGATCACCTGCCACCCTACCTAAAACCTCTTTCCTCATTACCCTAGCCAGCTTCATCCTGACCCACAACTTCTTCACTTTTGAAGGCCAGACATACCAACAATTAAAGGGAACAGCCATGGGTAGCAGGATGGCCCCCTCGTACGCCAACCTATTCATGGGTCGCTTAGAGGAAGCCTTCTTGGTTACCCAGGCCTGCCAACCCAAAGTTTGGTACAGATTTATTGATGACATCTTCATGATCTGGACTCACAGTGAAGAAGAACTCCAGAATTTCCTCTCCAACCTCAACTCCTTTGGTTCCATCAGATTCACCTGGTCCTACTCCAAATTCCATGCCTTTTTCCTTGACATTGACCTCCATCTGTCCAATGGCCAGCTTATTATTCCGTATGACATCAGAGAGTGAAAGCATGCATAGTATGTTATCTTACTAATTTCTATAGCCTCAGAATTGGCAATTATTCTCATCGCAATAGTTGCTGAACCTAATCACTTTAGGAAAATGTCTGCTTGTGTCTGTGTATGTGCGGATGGATATGTGGGTGTGTGCGAGTGTATACCTGTCCTTTTTTCCCCCTAAGGTATGTCTTTCCGCTCCCGGGATTGGAATGACTCTTTACCCTCTCCCTTAAAACCCACATCCTTTCGTCTTTCCCTCTCCTTCCCTCTTTCCTGATGAGGCAACAGTTTGTTGCGAAAGCTTGAATTTTGTGTGTTTGTGTGTGTTACTTTGTGTGTCTATCGACCTGCCAGCGCTTCGTTTGGTGTCACATCATCTTTGTTTTTAGATATATTTTTCCCACATGGAATGTTTCCCTCTATTATATACATATCATCATATATATATATATCTAACACAAACAAACACACAAAATTCGAGCTTTCGCAACAAACTATTGCCTCATCAGGAAAGAGGGAAAGAGAGGGAAAGACGAAAGGATGTGGGTTTTAAGGGAGAGGGTAAGGAGTCATTCCAATCCCGGGAGTAGAAAAACTTAGCTTAGGGGGAAAAAAGGGATGGATATGTGTGTGTGTGCGAGTGAATACCCGTCCTTTTTTCCCCCTAAGGTAAGTCTTTCCGCTCCCGGGATTGGAATGACTCCTTACCCTCTCCCTTAAAACCCACATCCTTTCGTCTTTCCCTCTCCTTCCCTCTTTCCTGATGAGGCAACAGTTTGTTGCAAAAGCTTGAATTTTGTTTGTTTGTTTGTGTTAGTTTCTGTGTCTATCGACCTGCCAGCGCTTCGTTTGGTAAGTCACATCATCTTTGTTTTTAGATATATTTTTCCCACGTGGAAATTTTCCCTCTATTTTTTAATATATATATATATATATATATAAATAGAGGGAAACATTCCATGTGGGAAAAATATATCTAAAAACAAAGATGATGCGACTTACCGAACGAAAGTGCCGACAGGTCGATAGACACACAAACATTCACATGAAATTCAAGCTTAAAGTTGTTAGAACTAGCCGAAATGGTTGTTTAATAGGTGAAAGGAACTGCTTGTGAACTGGGAAGCAAGCAGACATGTATGTCTGCTTGTATATGTAATGTGCGGATGGACATATGTGTGTGTGCGAGTGTATACCTGTCCCTTTTTCCCCCAAGGTAAGTCTTTCCACTCCCGGGATTGAAATGACTCCTTACCCTCTCCCTTAAAACCCACATCCTTTCGTCTTTCCCTCTCCTTCCCTCTTTCCTGATGAAGCAACTGTGGGTTGCGAAAGCTTGAAATTTGTGTGTGTGTTTGTGTTGTTATTGTTTCTATCAACATACCAACGCTTTTGTTTGGTAATACAGAGTTAAAGATTATATTTCTATTATTTACCCCATTCCCTTAATTGGCACAAAATGCATGTACTATATTTATAGATTTATTTATTCCTATTTAAGAATTTATCTGTGGTATAGAAGGAGTTGTCAAGAAGATAGGATTTCAATTTATTTTTGAAGATATTACTGCTGTCTGTCGGACACCTTATTTCACAGGTAATGTGTCGAAAATTTTTATAGCAGCATATTTTACCCCTTTCTGTGCCAAAGATAGGTTGAGCAAAGGATAGTATAAGTCTTTTTTTTTCTGGTATTATAATCATGAATGTCACTGTTGTTTTTAAATTGGTCCATGTTGCTGAGAACAAATTTCAGTAGTGAGTAGATGTATTGTGAGGCTGTTGTAAGAATTCCCTATCTTTTAAAAAGATGCCTACAAGATGTGCGACTATGAACCCCACACATTATTCTAACCACTTTCTTTTGAGCAGTGAATACTTATTGTCTAAATGTTGAGTTACCCCAAATTATTATTCCGTATGACATCAGAGAGTGAAAGCATGCATAGTATGTTATTTCTATAGCCTCAAAATTGGCAGTTATTCTCATCACAATAGTTGCTGAACCTAATCACTTTAGGAGATCCAAAATATGAATTTTCCAATTAAGATTCTCATCTATATTTACACCCACAAACTTATTATGCTCTACCCTGTCTACTGACTTCCGTTGATGTGTTATATTTATTGAAGGAACTGTACTTTTTCCAGCAGAAAATTTGATGTACTGTGTTTTTTCAAACTTTAGAGCAAGCCCATTTGTAGAAAACCAATTAATGACTTTTCCAAAGACCTTATTTGTATCATTTTCAATTGGGCTTTCTTTTACTGGATTAATAACAATACTTGTATCATCAGCAAACAGTGTCAGTTCAGCTTCCTGTTTCACATAGGAAGAGAGGTTGTTCACATATATTAAGAACAGAGGGGGACCCATGATTGAACCCTGTGGAACACCTAATGTAATTTCACCCCAGTTAGATGAAGTGGCAAACTTATTTAAATCACTTGACCCATATAAGGAAACTTTTCGTCCCTGTTCTGTAGGTATGACTTAAACCACTTATACGCTATTCCATTTATACCATAGAAATGTAATTTCTGTAACATAATGTGGTCTTCCTTCATGTCTTATGTGCATGCATTTTGAATGCTCATAAATTGTCTCTCTTCCTGTAACAAGTTCAACCCATCAATCAGGGCAAGAAACTCCTCACAATCATGGTTGGATGCCGTCAAAAGCTTTTTGGAATTTCTTTAATTTATTCTGCAGTATATGCCAATATATCTGCCAGCAGAATCTCTCTGTCTGAGTACTTGTCTTTACCTATATACTTCTCAAAGTGAGAGCACAGGCTGCCAGACCTGAAGCAATAAATCTCTGAGTTGAGAGCTTTGTTCTGCAGCCACACTTGAATACCAGCAGAGCAGTATTTCGTGGGGAAACCTTGTTTAAAACTCAGTAATTCTTGCACTTGTCAGGAGTATCTGCCACTCACTATGTGGCATTTCCCTGCAGGTGACAGGCCACAAAATTAAGATGTTGTTCATCATACCAGCTGTTTGGCACAACACTACTGAATGATTTTATAAAAGTCACTGGGTCAATCTGCATGAAAGTATAGAAACACTGGTGTCATAGAATACTGTCCCCAACCACAAGTATTTTATCAGGTAATCATGAGCCTGCATTTAGTTTCATAGGTGTGCTCTGCTTAGTCATCTAAATCCATGCTCTTAAATCACTAGTTTTCTACTTCACCAGCTGTGGCCCATGGAACATTTTAGCAATATTCATGTGAACATGTAACTCTGTAGCATTAACTTCTATCTGATGCACTTCAAGCTTGCTTTGTACTTTTCCTTGGGTCTTTGAAAGCTCACTGATGATGCTATATACCTCATCAACGTTCACCAGCCATTTTGTTGCCAATTTGGTAATTTACTTCTCTTCAATGTATGTCTCAATTTCGCTGTGCTGTTCAGATATTGTGTGAACAAGGCTTTTAATAATAAAATTAATATAGAATAAAATCAATACAGAATCTGTCAGGGATTGGATTGGGGTGTGGAGCTTTGTTCAATTTTAACAATTTTGACTGTTTCTCAGCACCACTGACACCCATAATTATTTCATTCAACTTTTCAGCGATTTGAGGATTAAATTAGGGCATATCTACTGAGAGTTTTATAAAGGAACATTTGAAAACTGAGTTAAGCATTTCAGCTTTTGCTTTGTTACCCTCAATTTCAGTTTCTGTTTCATTCACTAGGAACTGGATACTAACTTTGATGCCACTAATAGCCTTTACATATGATCAGGATTTGTTTGGATTTTATCACATGTCATTTGACAATACTTTGCTACAGTAGTCACTGAAGGCATCACGTGCATTGCTCTCTTGACAGCCAAATTTGTTTCATTCAGAATCTATCTATAGCCCTACTCTTTGTTTTACACCTATTATGCAGTAATCTCTGTTTCTTTAGAAGGTTCTTTATACCATGGAGATTCACTCCCGTTATGAACTGTTTTACTGGGTACGTATCTCTCCAGTGTGTGGTCAACCATTCTTTTAAAGTTGAGCCAGAGTTCCTCTACAATCACCTGACCTGTGCTGAAAGTTTCTAGTTCCTCATTGAGATATGACACTACTGATTTTTCATCTTGTTTACTGAACCTACATATCTTTCTGCTTCTTTTAGTTGTCATTTGTACTTTGGTAATCATTACTTCCACAACAGTGTTATGGTCACTAATACCAGATTCAGTGTGGACATCCTCAAAGACATCAGGTGTACTTGTTGCCAGTAGATCCAATATATTCTTTACCATGATCTGGGTTCCCAACTGTCTGTTCTAGGTAGTTTTTATAGAAGGCATTTAGTAATATCTCACAGGATGTCTTTTGCCCAACACCAACAAAACTGTAATGTTTCCATTTAATTGTTGGATGATTAAAGTCTCCACCAATGAGTACAGAATGATTGGGGAACTTACATACAAGTTAACTGAGGTTTTCTCTAAAGTTCATCATTACATCAGGAGATGAGTCTGGTGGGTGACAGAAGGATCCAATTATAATTTTATACCCAAACAGTCTCATATGCAGCTTCAATTTCTATTTGAATGAATTGAGTTTCTTGTCTACTATGACAAATATATCACCTCCAATTGCCTATACTTTTGATATACATTTTAATTTTCCCCAAAAACCTCATTGTTATCAATTTCAGGCTTCAACCAACTTTCTGTTCACAGTATTATGTGAATTTTGCTGCCTTTCATGAGTGCTTCAAATTCTGGTACTTCGTTGTGAATGCTTCAGCAGTTTACCACTATGTTTTTGATACTCTCACCTATGGGCGGCAATTTTTTTTTTACACTGATTCTTCTGGGTTTCCTGTAGCTGTCTTTTCCTGGATTGGATGGAGAGTTGCTTAACCAAAAAGACACTTATCTGCACCCCACGTACAGTCAGCTACCTGAGTAGCAGCCTCTGATGTGTAGTACACACCTGACATTTTTAGGGGGACCCTACAGTTCTCAGCCCTACAGCGCAGGTCCAGAAAGTTGGAGCCTATCTTGTCAAAGAACCTTCAGAGTCTCTGGTTCAGTCCTTCCACTTGGCTCAGAACCGAAGGGCCATGATTAGTTCTGGGGACAATGCTGCAAATTGTGAACTCCCATGAAACTCCAGGTGCAAGGCTGGTCTTCTCAACCTTCTCTGTCAGTCACTGGAATGATCCAAGAATGACTTTGGAGCCCAGACATCAGGCAACATTTGTTCCAATGTGTGCCACAATTTGCAGTTTGTTGTATACTGTTCCCTGAATGCCTGCTGGAATAGCCTCTTCAACAGGGCCCCAAGCATACACACTGAGAGCTCCTGCTGTCCTTTCGTGCCCTTCCTGCCATTTGCCGAAGGGTTACCATCATTCTCCATATGTTTGAAATGTCAAAAATTACTAGATCCCTACCATTTTGCATTTGCCTCTTCCAGACACTGGACAAAAGAGGTTTCCCCAAAACAGTTGAAGTGAGTCCTACTAGTTCAGTTTCAGTTTCAGTGAAAGACAGCACCTCACACTTGTTGGTTAGTGGTACTGGTACAATGTCCTGAGTCCTCTCTGGTCCCTGTCCATCCTGTACAGGATGCCTAGCTCTACCATTGACATGCTTCTCACAGTCAAGTGGATGGATAATTACAGATTCTGTAATTTCTGCAGAGAAAACATAATATACAGGAGAGGGTAGTACTTGAGGTACCTCTGGTACAGGTATCACAGGAAGTGCCAATTATTTGACAGTAGTCAGGGCGATTTCCAGCTCCTTATGAAAGTCAAACAACCCATCCCACGGTTGAGAACAGCATTCACAGTTGGGCTGCGTTTTGGCTGTTGCAATGTACTAAAAGGCAGTGAACAAATAACTTTAAATTAAACCTCTTTTAATCTGTTGAGCTAAAAGGTTGCTAGTTCCCTAAAATATTTGAAACAGAAACACAAAACTAGATATCTGTTAAGGCAGCAGAAAAACCTGTGGTAAAAATTACTAGTTTCCTAAAATGTTTTGATGTTAATTATAGTTGTTAGCAAACTTGAAAACAGAGTTCAGTTTTGATAAATTAAGATAATATATGGGGTTACTCCTCTTTAAGAGAAAAGTAGATGTAGCACAATATGTGAATTAGAAAATTTGCAACAGTAACTAAATCACAAATGCCAATTTGGTACAAATTGCTCGTAAATTATGCAAAGGAAAATGGCATATGAATATTTTGAAAAATGCACATTTATTTGCGTTGATATACAGTGAAATTCATAGGTGACATGTACTTTGGCTGAACTGTGAACCACAAACACTGATTTGTTACAAATTAAGTTACATATTCAAAACATTCAACCCCTAATTTACAAAAATATTGTTTTGTAGGCATCCTATTTCTCATGTAATTGTGCAATGAATTAGAGCAAAATTGTTTTGAATGAGGATAGGTCCACTGTGCTCAAAAATTTTAAAGGAGCACAATTAGTTTAAGTCTACAATTGATGATAACAGTACTAGTTTATCACGACACTCACGAATGTACAAAATTTCACAGTATATCACAATACAAATGGGTATTAATACAATAATGCAAATATAAAGCTTTAAATTGATACACAATTTGTACAAGCAGTCCCACACAAGGGAAAATTCCTGTCACTTTTTATATATAAATAAATGAGTCTATTGCATGGATTTTCCACTTAGCTGATTCTGTGCACACTCTCCACTGATGTGCCGAAGAAGAACGCTGCATCATAAGTTTCTCTTGATGAAAATTGTTAAAATGTGTAGCATCAACAAACCATGTCTTCTGTCTGTTGTAGCTATCAATTAATTGTACAGTGTATTGGCTACCCAGAGAATCTGCAATTATCAAATACACCAATTTTTTACTTGTCTCATCAAGTACAAAACCTAAAAAAAATGGGACCATTAATCAGTTTCATTACAAGCATCACTCATTAACTTTAGGCCAGACTAATTCAATTTGTACCATTATAACAGTGGGACAAGCAGTGTAAGAAATCCTAAATAAGCTGACATTTACACTCAACACACACATGAGCTGGTAGAGTTTTAAGTGTATACCTCCAATTCCAGTGTGCAGATCAGGCAGACCATAACTGAAAGCGAAATATTGTCTTAACATTTGGAGATAATTAACACATTAGTCAGCACATTTATAATGTGTCCACAGTTGATTGGCAGGTAATTCAAGTGGAAGTTGAGAGGGTGCTGCAATTTGACATCACTCAGTCACCAGATGTCACATGGCCCTGTCATGTGGGCCTCATTTGAAGGTAGAGGGCATATGATACTTCTGCACAAACTAATACTGACTGGAAAAAATAATGATAAAGAATGTGGTAGTTCAGCCTTTACAGCAAATTTGATAGCTGATAAGTTTTTGGGTTTGCAGTCAAACTGGTCAGCTCAACCACAAATGCAAAATCTAATAAACTATCACAAAGGATATCTGCTCATTTAACGTAGTTACTTACACCATAAACTGTTTGAAAGGACTGAATTATTCCTTAGCTTTTGTGAGGGAACCTGTCTTCTTGAATTTGACCCTGGCATGTGCCAAACAAGACCTCCACAAATACCAGGAAACCTTAATAGAATAAAACTCTGCCTATGAAGTGAAAGCCCAAATTTCGAACCTTAACTGGATTTATTACTCACAGGCTAACTCATTAACAGTATTACATTGGACATTACAATCTAGTAGCTTTATGCAGACTCTCTGTGCAGAATGTCTCATTAATTAGGAAGTACATCAAGGATGTCTTGCTCATTCTTGGGAAGCCAAAAACATGGAACTTCACTAGGAGAGGCTCGATAGTGCAGTATACTACACTGCAGATTCTGGGGAAATACTGGCGATGATGCAGGCACATTAAATGGAAATCTTGCATGTGGAACAGTCCCCCAGGAATACATCAAACATAAAAAATACAACCAACCAAAACCTGAATTGTGCTATTTCAACTACTAAACACTTACTTCATTTTCAGGGAACTCTAATTTGGATTGGTTGTGCTTGCTCATTTATAAAAGTCGTTAAGAGTACTAATGTCACCCGAACTCTCATTTGTTTCATAAAATGCCCTTGTACCCTTACATCTGCCAAATATGAGCTTTGTACATGAAAACTTGTTTCAAGTACTTTCTACCGATGAATGTGGAAGTGCAGGCCTCTGTAGTTCTCGTGAATGAGGCAAAGAGGAAAAGGACAATTTGAATAAAGCAGGAGAAGAAAATTTATCAATGCTCACAACATGGAACCAAGTGTAAATGTGGGCAATGCAAATCTGCTGACCCAAAGTTGTGCTGAAATGTTTAGTAAAATCACACAAAGTGATTTCCAGACAGTAAAACTCCAATAGCAAACCATTTATACTTTCAGACTGTCACCGTCATGGTTTTGCAAATAAACCAAGAGAAAAAACAAATATCAAACAATGGAAAATCCAGGATGGAATGTACCAATATTATGAAATGGGAGGTTGCCACTCATCATATAGCAGAGATGCTGAGTCGCAGATAGACACAACAAAAAGACTGTCACAAATAAAGCTTTTGGCTGGTATGGCCTTTCTCAAAAATAGATGACAGACACACAAATGCGCACGCGCGCACACACACACACACACACACACAGATATATATATCTTCTTTTTCTATATATATATATATATATATATATATATATATATATATATATATATATATATATAAACAAAGATGATGTGACTTACCGAATGAAAGCGCTGGCAGGTTGATAGACACACAAACAAACACAAACACACACACAAAATTCAAGCTTTCGCAACAAATCCCGGGAGCGGAAAGACTTACCTTAGGGGGAAAAAGGGTCGGGTATACACTCGCACGCACACACACATCCATCCGCACATACACAGACACAAGCAGAGATGCTGAGTCGCAGATAGACACAACAAAAAGACTGTCACAAATAAAACTTTTGGCTGGTATGGCCTTTCTCAAAAATAGATGACAGACACACAAATGCGCGCACACACACACACACACACACACACACACACACACACACACACACACACACACACACACACACACACACACACACACAGATATATGCCCAAACTCTTTGTCTTTAAATATGTCTGCTTGTGTCTGTGTATGTGCGGATGGATGTGTGTGTGCGTGCGAGTGTATACCCGTCCTTTTTTCCCCCTAAGGTAAGCCTTTCTGCTCCCGGGATTGGAATGACTCCTTACACTCTCCATTAAAACCCACATCCTTTCGTCTTTCCCTATCCTTCCCTCTTTCCTGATGAGGCAACAGTTTGTTGTGAAAGCTTGAATTTTGTGTGTGTGTTTGTGTTTGTTTGTGTGTCTATCGACCTGCCAGCGCTTTCGTTCGGTAAGTCACATCATCTTTGTTTTTAGATATATTTTTCCCACGTGGAATGTTTCCCTCTCTCTCTCTCTCTCTCTCTCTCTCTCTCTCTCTCTCTCTCTATATATATATATATATATATATATATGTTACTTACCAAACGAAAGCGCTGGCAGGTCGATAGACACACATCCACATACACACAGACACAAGCAGACATTTGTAGAGGGTTTTTTTCCCTTAAAACCCACATTCTTTCATCTATCCCTCTCCTTCCCTCTTTCCTGACGAAGCAACCATTGTTTGCGAAAGCTTGAATTTTGTGTGTATGTATGTGTTTGTTTGTGTATCTATCGACCTGCCAGCGCTTTCATATGGTAAGTCACATCATCTTTGTTTTTAGATATATTTTTCCTGCGTGGAATGTTTGAAAAATGGACGGGTATACACTCGCACACACACACACATCCATCCACACATACACAGACACAAGCAGACTTATTTAAAGACTGTCTTTAAATATGTCTGCTTGTGTCTGTGTATGTGTGGATGGATGTGTGTGTGTGTGTGTGTGTGTGCGAGTGTATACCCGTCCTTTTTTCCCCCTAAGGTAAGTCTTTCCGCTCCCTGGATTGGAATGACTCCTTACACTCTCCCTTAAAACCCACATCCTTTTGTCTTTCCCTCTCCTTCCCTCTTTCCTGACGAAGCAACCATTGTTTGCGAAAGCTTGAATTTTGTGTGTGTGTTTGTGTTTGTTTGTGTGTCTATCGACCTGCCAGCGCTTTCGTTCGGTAAGTCACATCATCTTTGTTTTTAGATATATTTTTCCCACGTGGAATGTTTCCCTCTCTCTCTCTCTCTCTCTCTCTCTCTCTATATATATGTTACTTACCAAACGAAAGCGCTGGCAGGTCGATAGACACACATCCACATACACACAGACACAAGCAGACATTTGTAGAGGGTTTTTTTCCCTTAAAACCCACATTCTTTCATCTATCCCTCTCCTTCCCTCTTTCCTGACGAAGCAACCATTGTTTGCGAAAGCTTGAATTTTGTGTGTATGTATGTGTTTGTTTGTGTATCTATCGACCTGCCAGCGCTTTCATATGGTAAGTCACATCATCTTTGTTTTTAGATATATTTTTCCTGCGTGGAATGTTTGAAAAATGGACGGGTATACACTCGCACACACACACACATCCATCCACACATACACAGACACAAGCAGACTTATTTAAAGACTGTCTTTAAATATGTCTGCTTGTGTCTGTGTATGTGTGGATGGATGTGTGTGTGTGTGTGTGTGTGTGTGTGTGCGAGTGTATACCCGTCCTTTTTTCCCCCTAAGGTAAGTCTTTCCGCTCCCTGGATTGGAATGACTCCTTACACTCTCCCTTAAAACCCACATCCTTTTGTCTTTCCCTCTCCTTCCCTCTTTCCTGACGAAGCAACCATTGTTTGCGAAAGCTTGAATTTTGTGTGTGTGTTTGTGTTTGTTTGTGTGTCTATCGACCTGCCAGCGCTTTCGTTCGGTAAGTCACATCATCTTTGTTTTTAGATATATTTTTCCCACGTGGAATGTTTCCCTCTCTCTCTCTCTCTCTCTCTCTCTCTCTCTCTCTCTCTCTCTCTCTCTCTCTCTCTCTCTATATGTTACTTACCAAACGAAAGCGCTGGCAGGTCGATAGACACACATCCACATACACACAGACACAAGCAGACATTTGTAGAGGGTTTTTTTCCCTTAAAACCCACATTCTTTCATCTATCCCTCTCCTTCCCTCTTTCCTGACGAAGCAACCATTGTTTGCGAAAGCTTGAATTTTGTGTGTATGTATGTGTTTGTTTGTGTATCTATCGACCTGCCAGCGCTTTCATATGGTAAGTCACATCATCTTTGTTTTTAGATATATTTTTCCTGCGTGGAATGTTTGAAAAATGGACGGGTATACACTCGCACACACACACACATCCATCCACACATACACAGACACAAGCAGACTTATTTAAAGACTGTCTTTAAATATGTCTGCTTGTGTCTGTGTATGTGTGGATGGATGTGTGTGTGTGTGTGTGTGTGCGAGTGTATACCCGTCCTTTTTTCCCCCTAAGGTAAGTCTTTCCGCTCCCTGGATTGGAATGACTCCTTACACTCTCCCTTAAAACCCACATCCTTTTGTCTTTCCCTCTCCTTCCCTCTTTCCTGACGAAGCAACCATTGTTTGCGAAAGCTTGAATTTTGTGTGTGTGTTTGTGTTTG
Source organism: Schistocerca nitens (assembly GCF_023898315.1). Taxonomy (NCBI): domain Eukaryota; kingdom Metazoa; phylum Arthropoda; class Insecta; order Orthoptera; family Acrididae; genus Schistocerca; species Schistocerca nitens. The sequence goes on along the minus strand of NC_064619.1, from coordinate 390,717,266 downwards.
TTTGTGTGTCTATCGACCTGCCAGCGCTTTCGTTCGGTAAGTCACATCATCTTTGTTTTTAGATATATTTTTCCCACGTGGAATGTTTCCCTCTCTCTCTCTCTCTCTCTCTCTATATATATATATGTTACTTACCAAACGAAAGCGCTGGCAGGTCGATAGACACACATCCACATACACACAGACACAAGCAGACATTTGTAGAGGGTTTTTTTCCCTTAAAACCCACATTCTTTCATCTATCCCTCTCCTTCCCTCTTTCCTGACGAAGCAACCATTGTTTGCGAAAGCTTGAATTTTGTGTGTATGTATGTGTTTGTTTGTGTATCTATCGACCTGCCAGCGCTTTCATATGGTAAGTCACATCATCTTTGTTTTTAGATATATTTTTCCTGCGTGGAATGTTTGAAAAATGGACGGGTATACACTCGCACACACACACACATCCATCCACACATACACAGACACAAGCAGACTTATTTAAAGACTGTCTTTAAATATGTCTGCTTGTGTCTGTGTATGTGTGGATGGATGTGTGTGTGTGTGTGTGTGTGTGTGTGTGCGAGTGTATACCCGTCCTTTTTTCCCCCTAAGGTAAGTCTTTCCGCTCCCTGGATTGGAATGACTCCTTACACTCTCCCTTAAAACCCACATCCTTTTGTCTTTCCCTCTCCTTCCCTCTTTCCTGACGAAGCAACCATTGTTTGCGAAAGCTTGAATTTTGTGTGTGTGTTTGTGTTTGTTTGTGTGTCTATCGACCTGCCAGCGCTTTCGTTCGGTAAGTCACATCATCTTTGTTTTTAGATATATTTTTCCCACGTGGAATGTTTAACAAACTGCAGTACAGGCAACTTATGCCACACTCAAAAACTAATAAACAGAAAAAACTAATAAATACTCATGTGCTATCATGACATTTACATCTACATCCATACTCCGCAAGCCACCTGACGGTGTGAGGCAGAGGGTACCTTGAGTACCTCTATCGGTTCTCCCTTCTATTCCAGTATCGTATTGTTCGTGGAAAGAAGGATTGTTGGTATCCCTCTGTGTGGGCTCTAATTTCTCTGATTTTATCCTCTTGGTCTCTTCGCGAGACATATGTAGGAGGGAGCAATATACTGCTTGACTCTTCGGTGAAGGTATGTCCTTGAAACTTCAACAAAAGCCCATACCTAGCTACTGAGTGTGTCTCCTGCAGAGTCTTCCATTGGAGTTTATCTACCAACTCCATAACACTTTCGCGATTACTAAATGACCCTGTAACGAAGCGCGCTCCTCTCCGTTCGATCTTCTCTATCTCTTCTATCAACCCTATCTGGTATGGATCCCACACTGCTGAGCAGTATTCAAGCAGAGGGCAAACAAGTGTACTGTAACCTACTTCCTTTGTTTTCGGATTGCATTTCCTTAGGATTCTTCCAATGAATCTTCGTCTGGCATCTGCTTTACCGACGATCAACTTTATATGATCATTCCATTTTAAATCACTCATAATGTGTACTCCCAGATAATTTATGGCATTAACTGCTTCCTGTTGCTGACCTGCTATATTGTAGCTAAATGATAAGGGATCTTTCTTTCTATGTATTCACAGCACATTACACTTGTCTACATTGAGATTCAATTGCCATTCCCTGCACCATGTGTCAATTTGCTGCAGATCCTCCTGCATTTCAGTACAATTTTCCATTGTTACAACCTCTCGATATACCATAGCATCATCCGCAAAAAGCCTCAGTGAACTTCCGATGTCATCCACAAGGTCATTTATGTATATTGTGAATAGCAACGGTCAAACGACACTCCCCTGCAGCACTCTTACTTCGGAATACTTCTCTCCATTGAGAATGACATGCTGCATTCTGTTATCTAGGAACTCTTCAATCCAATCACACAATTGGTCTGATAGTCTGTATGCTCTTACTTTGTTCATTAAACGACTGTGGGGGAACTGTATCGAACGCCTTGCAGAAGTCAAGAAACAGGGCATTTACCTGGGAATCCATGTCTATGGCCCTCTGAGTCTCGTGGGCGAATAGCGCGAGCTGGGTTTCACACGATCGTCTTTTTTGAAACCCATGGTGATTCCTACAGAGTAGATTTGTAGTCTCCAGAAAAGTCATTATACTCGAACATAATAATACATGTTCCTAAATTCTGCAACTGATAGACGTTAGAGATATAGGTCTATAGTTCTGCACATCTGTTCGACGTCCCTTCTTGACAATGTGGATGACCTGTGCCCTTTCCCAATCCTTTGGAACGCTACGCTCTTCTAGAGACCTACGGTACACCACTGCAAGAAGGGGGGCAAGTTCCTTCACATACTCCATGTAAAATTGAACTGGTATCCCATCAGGTCCAGCAGCCTTTCCTCTTTTGAGCGATTTTAATTGTTTCTCTATCCCTCTGTCGTCTATTTCGATATCTGCCATTTTGTCATCTGTGCGACAATCTAGAGAAGGAACTACAGTGCAGTCTTCCTCTGTGAAACAGCTTTGAAAAAGATATTTAGTATTTCGGCCTTTAGTCTGTCATCCTCTGTTTCAGTACCATTTTGGTCACAGAGTGTCTGGACATTTTGTTTTGATTCAGCTACCGCTTTGACATAAGACCAAAATTTCTTAGGATTTTCTGCCAAGTCAGTACATAGAACTTTACTTTCGAATTCATTGAACGCCTCTCACGTGGCCCTCCACATACTACATTTCGCTTCGCGTAATTTTTGTTTGTCTGCAAGGCTTTGACTATGTTTATGTTTGCTGTGAAGTTCCCTTTGCTTCCGCAGCAGTTTTATAACTCAGTTGTTGTACCACGGTGGCTCTTTTCCATCTCTTACGATCTTGCTTGGCACATACTCATCTAACGCATATTGTACAGTGGTTTTGAACTTTGTCCACTGATCTTCAACACTATCTGCACTTGAGACAAACTTTTGTGTTGAGCCATCAGGTACTCTGAAATCTGATTTTTGCCACTTTTGCTAAACAGAAAAATCTACCTACCTTTTCTAATATTTCTATTTACGGCACGAAATCATCGATGCAGTAACTGCTTTATGATCGCTGATTCCCTGTTCTGCGTTAACTGTTTCAAATAGTTCGGGTCTGTTTGTCACCAGAAGGTCTAATATGTTATCGCCACGAGTCAGTTGTCTGCTTAACTACTCAAGGTAGTTTTCAGATAAAGCACTTAAAAAAATTTCACTGGATTCTTTGTCCCTGCCACCCATTATGAACGTTTGAGTCTCCCAGTCTATATCCGGCAAATTAAAATCTCCACCCAGAACTATAACATGGTGGGGAAATCTACTCAAAATATTTTCTGAATTATCCTTCAGGTGCTCAGCCACAACAGCTGCTGAGCCAGGGGGCCTATAGAGACATCCAATTACCATGTCTGAGCCTGCTTCAACTGTGACCTTCACCCAAATTATTACACATTTCGGATCTCCATCAATTCCCTTCGATACTATTGCACTTCTTATCGCTATAAACATGCCTCCCCCTTCACCATCCAGCCTGTCTCTGTGGTATACATTCCAATCAGAGTTTAGGATTTCATTACTGTTTACGTCTGCTTTCAGCCAACTTTCTGTCCCTGGTACTATGTGGGCATTGTAACTGTTTATTAATGAGAGCAGTTCTGGGACCTTTGTATAGACGCTCCTGCAGTTTACTATTACCACATTAATATTGTTATTCCCTGTTGCATTTCGCCTACTCCTACCTTGCTGCGTCTCAGGAGGCATCTTGTCGGGCCTACCTTGTAGCCGCTTCCTGTGTGTAGTGCACGCCTGACCTATTCAGGGGGACCCTACATTTCTCCACCCGATAGCAGCGGTCAAGAAATTTGCACCCCAGATCTCCACAGAATCGTATGAGCCTCTGGTCTAAGCCTTCTACTCGGCTCCAAACCAGAGGACTGTGTTCGGTTCTAGGAATGATACTACAAATAATTAGCTCAGATTTCACCCCACGATTGAGGCTTTCCGCCTTCACCAATTCCGCCAACCACCTGTATGAACTGAGGATGACCTCTGAACCCAGACTGCAGGAGTCATTGGTGCCGACATGCTGTACACTCACAGGGCAGAGCAGGCATTGCCACACAGCCAGCCTCCACATTGACCCTCCGCCTCGTGCGCCGCGAACGCCACTGAAACCTCCACTCCCCTTGGAGAGAGGGTGGCCCAACCGCGTCCGGTACCCGCGAAGATGTCTCGACAGCAAGGACAGTGGGTGAAGCATGTAACACCTGGGGTGTACCATGCAACGCACCAGACTCCCCACTGCCGCTACACTCCGTGGCAGCAGCCTGTAGACGGCTGACCACGGCCACCAACATGTTCAGCTGTTCGCGAACAGTGGTAAGCTCCTCCTGCATCCATACACAGCAGTCACACATCCTATTCATTCTAAGAAATCAATTTAGTGAAATTAAAAACATAATTGCACCTACAGAGGTAAAAATTCTACACAATAAATACTTTGTCATACTTCTTGGAGGTTCTAATGATGTATACAAAAACAAGTCAGCAAATGTTACATGCACTCTTAAACAGTTTCTGATAAATCTCTCACATACAAATGTTGTAATTGTCAATATTCCATACCACCATGATCTTGTGAGATAGTCATGTGTTAATAAAGAGATACAAAGTGCCAATCAACAGTTTGCTAAAATCTGTAGGCTTTTTGAAAATGTGAAATGCATGAGTAATATAGGATACACGCAATGCAGGCTACACTTGAACGGTTTGGGTAAAGAATATCTGGTGAACCTGATAACCAAGGAAATAAAAAAAACACCATAACTTCAAAACCAAACTGATTGTCACAACACCATAACCAAACCCAACAGGAATAACAAAATAACCACTCAAAATGTAGAAGTGAAAGAACTATAAGCAGTAGCAGCAAAACAGGGGAGTAAAGTACAAGGTGTCAGCAGAAACGAAAGTGGGTAGTGAAATGAATGATGAGAAAAGTATAGCTCCTCATAATCCTAATAATTTTTTAGACAAAAACAAGAAAAATAAGAAGTCTTCAATGTAATAAGTGCTTTGTGTTTCTCAATTCTCCTCGAGAATGTCCAATCAATAAGAAATAAAGTGCAACGGGTAGAAGTGGAACTGCAGACTATTGGTGGCTCACTTGTTTGCATAACAGAACATTGATGTAGAGCATCTGAAATTATATTTGTAGCTCTAAGCTCATATAATGTAACAAGCTCATATAATCTAACATGCCATTATAGTAGAACCACTATGAGAGGTGATGGGTCATGTATATATGTAAAGGAAGGGATCATGTATAAATTTGGCGATTATTTCATTAAGTGAAGAAAAACATGTAGAAATATCACCTACAGAGATAAGAAAGCCACATATGGTCCAAATAATAACTATACTATGTTTCCAGAATGAGATTCTCACTCTGCAGCGGAGCGTGCGCTGATATGAAACTTCCTGGTGGATTAAAACTCTGTGCTGGACCGAGACTTGAACTCAGGACCTTTGCCTTTTGTGGGCAGGTGCTCTACCAACTGAGCTACCCAAGCACGGCTCACGCCCCGTCCACGCAGCTTTACTTCCGCCAGTACCTCGTCTCCTACATTACAAACTTTACAGAAGCTCTTCTGCAAACCTGCAGCTTCTGTGAAGTTTGGAAAGTAGGAGACGAGGTACTGGTGGAAGTAAAGCTGCGTGGACGAGGCGTGAGTCATGCTTGGGTAGCTCAGTGGTAGAGCATCTGCCCGCGAAAGGCAAAGGTCCCGAGTTCGAGTCTCTGTCTGGCACACAGTTGTAATCCGCCAGGAAGTTTCACTATACTATGTGTTTACCATTCTCCCAGTGGTGACATAGATACATTCAAAGCAAAACTAACCCAGGTACTGGACATGGCTACTAATCCTATGGGCAAAATTCTGATTTGCAGAGATGTAAACATCAACATGTTAAACCCAGATACATGCTGCAACACATTCTTGAACATGACATACAGCTGTCAAATGTCACCATTGATTAACACAACCATAAGAGTAACCAATCATTCAGCATCAGTCATTGACCATATACTAACTGACTTGGAGAAAGAAAGTTGTGATGTTGTTGTAGGTAACATAACTGTTTCTTCCTCCCTTGTGTATATTCTTACAGTTTATACCTGTTCTTTTAGTAAGAAGCAATGACATGAAAAGAAGGCAATGATTATTATCCAGTGATCCTGTGTAAGTATTAGTGGTTGAATATTAGATATTGGAATTAGTGATTGGAATAAAATTTAGTTCAAATGGGAGGATCAGCTATAAAGGAACATCTTACTTACGCAATGATGTAAGTGCATGGGACTAGCTGGAAGAACTGTAATCTTATTAAGAAAATATTAGCAGTTGTGCCATTGTTTGTTTAACAAAGGGATGCTGTGACTGTGTTATTTGAAACTGAAGTAATGACAGAATACTTGAAAGGAAATGGACTTTGAACTCTGCAAACTAAGTGTTCAAGAAGATGAGGTTCTTAGATATTCTGGCCATGCAATTTACACTAACAGCATTGACAATTGCTGCTGGCCACATACATCTCTTTGTTATGAACATTTGGTGACAGTCCCACAGACAATTTAACACTGAAATAAGAAACATGGATAATTATTTAATATAGTGGTGATAAATGTTGATTAAATTATTACAACAACTGATTGAATTAACTTAAATATATTTTACAAAATTTACATAAATGTTACTCATCACAAAATGATTATTACGCCTGTAACGAAAAAGGCATCTATCCATATCTAGAGGTAAAACAGAAGTGAGTCTCCTTTGTGGCAGTAAGGGAGAGCATAATTAAAGGTTCTTGAGCACAGCTCATCACCGCTCTGACAATATGAGGGAGTTACAGACATGCCGCTTCGAATGGTGTTGACAGGATATACATTGTTTTTTAAGCACCATTTGACTATATGGATCAATCTTCTCTTTCATTAATGAATCTTTTAGTTTGTCCCCACCACATGGTGGCATTTTACAGTGTGTGTTTCTTAATAATATGCATTTCCTATTAATTAGAGTCAGATAACATAAAAATTAAACATAAATATTACAAGTTACAGTCACAAATATACATAAATAGAATTTTTTTTTTTTTTTTTTTTTAGTGGTCTTTCTTTGAAGAAGGTCTTTGCACCTAAGATTTCACGTTAACTGACATTTGTTGGAATTTAACACTTTCTTGTTCTCCTGTTTTGCCTATTTCATTGACGTCCAAAACAATGTCTTGTCATAATGTATGTGTTGTTCTCCCACACCTGCTGGCCAAAGCAGCTACGAGCATGAAGTCCGGAGCGCCTCATTGCTACTCCAGTTGCAGCAGCAGATAGTAGTGGGAAAAACTTCAGGTAGATGTGTACATGAAATACATTATACAGCAGTATATGGGATTTGGAATGCCTTTGACACAAGCACACACTATAATTTACATTTAAAATGTATACATATACAAATAATACTGATTTCCTGTAACATAGAACATATATATATGAAATTTTTGTAAATTTTTCAGGGGTCCACTCATTTATTTTTAAGATGTGGTGGGTCAATACTGTTTTTGCCAAGACTAGATTTCATTTCTCTACCATCATTTTCTATTGGTAGTGTACATAAAACACAGTACATGTGGTCACTTAAAACATTTTTAAATTATCATTGCACCATACAGCTCTTAATGCTTGGTAGTACGAAGTTTATCATTCCACACTATTAGTGTTCTGGGAATCATAGTCATTTGTTGTATCCATGACCATTACTTTGAGTGTTATTTGAAACACCACCACAAACTCATGCAGTGTCGACAATTGAAGAGCATCACTGTGGGCATTGTTGTTCCACATGACAGTTAGATTTAGCCAGTAGACTGCTTTCATGATTACTTGTTCATATCTTCTGCGAATACTGCTACTTCCATGGTGACAATTATTTATCCATGATTGTGCATATGTATGGATGTTGTATTCATTAGGATTATCTCATATCCTTGCAACGCTTCAGAGTGTTGACCCACAGTGTCTCTGATTCATGCTTTGATAAGTGAAATCAACGTCTTTTCACTGTGGCTGCTTTGACACTGTAGTACAATAAACATTGCCCAACACAACACTTAGTATGTGTTCCTATTTCATTCACTACCACGCTGTCTGTTTAACATTCATGTTCACATTTCACAAGTTGCTCTTTTGAGAGTGTATACTAGACACATATATTTCCAATGTAGGAAGTCCGACATTCAGGTTTAAAACTATACACACTGTATTTTTCACTCTTTACAAAATGAACTGCACCCCTGTAGAACCCATTCATTTACGTTTGTGGTTTTTACTAAAGTAATTACATTCATAATTACTTGTTTATATACACCTTTTTTTTTAATTATTGCTTATACATCCCATTTATATGTCAGCTTTCTATATAGCGAGCAGGACTTTACATAGCTCAACATTTTATTTCTGTAAGGTTACAAGTCATTCACAGAATTCACTATTTAATGGTAAAACAACAAACTTTATGCTTGTTTATTTCATACCAAATGCACAAACTTCATTTTAACATTTATAAAAACATGCTTACAATGAGTTTGTTTGTGTTTCAGTGATACACTTAATGTTTCCTATTCCACATTTATGTCCATCATTAAGTCATTAATAACTATTCAGACTTAACTAACAGACAAAACTTCACCTTCCATTGGGCTAAATTAAAGTTGTGCTCACATATACAAAATTTTTCACAAAGTTCTCCACACATATGTGGTAAAGTATTCCTTCCAATGTAAAATTCTAGTTTCTCTGCTAGTCATTCCATCAAGTTATACTTATTAAAAGTTTTTGAAGTGATCTACTTCATGTGAGTACAGCCACTTACATACTAATATATACCACTAAAATCATAGTTTCACATTATTCAGAAAACCTCTTTAAATAATTCTAAGTTTGTTCTTAGGCCATATGTATTACCTTTTTGTTAAGCTATTAAACTAATCTGCATCATAGAACAACATTTTACCATTATAGATCAGTTCTGTTTGAAGAAAGAAATATGTAAATTCATAACACATTTTGCATGTAAAATATTCTTATAAATAACATCATTCAGCAAAATTGAATTGAAAAATCAGCATTCCTTAAGCAAACACTGAAGAAAGAAATTTCATCATTGTAAATAAATTGACATTTTATAGTAAAATTTTCATGAGTTGGTTTGTGTAGTGTATCATTGCTCAAACACTAGTATACTTGAGATTTAACTTTTCGTATTACAATTTGTAGGTCTATGCTCATAGATATCTTTTAGACCATGGTGATAGTAGATTGCTTTGAACTTTAATGACTGAACTGATGCCAAAAGATAACTTCCAGAATGTGGTATGTTTACAGTCATGTATGGACCTGTGTACAGTAGCTGCCATGTATGGTTTTTATTAAGTAGAGCTGAAGAATGTAGAAGTACTAGATCTCCCACAGATTACTGCTAAGTTTTAACAAGACTTTTGTCATCTCTCCTTTTTTTGTAAGTACAGTTAATGTGTCTCTTATCTTGCTCTTCAGTGACGATTCTTCTTTCAGCAGTTGATGCAAAGGCTGCAGCCTTTCACTCTTCTCTCTGTTGTTAGACATTAGTTTAGCGGTGTGGTGTATTGTATATTGGTAAATTGATGTAGTCTATCCATTTAGAATGACTTGAAATAGCATAAGTACATATAAATCTGTTTAATTACCATAGAATCTTCCATGTGGAATTACTTTGTGGGTGGAATCTTGAGATAAGAATGTGTTTAATACCTTGTTCCCATAGAAAATCTCTCCACTTTTTTACATATGAAATTTATAGCATTGTCTGTAAGAATTTTGCCAGATTTTCCTATCATTGGTAGTTAGTGGTGTGAGAATTTTTGTATTGCGGCAGATGATGTTGCTAACTTTAATGCATGTAATTTAACATATTTTGTAAACACAGCATAAATTACTATTAGATATTTTGTAGCACCGCATTAGGCTGGAACTGAACCCGCAATATCAGCACAGACTAATACTTTGGGTTTGGTTGGTATGGCTGGATGTAAATCAATGTCACTACATCTGCTAGCTGGCTATATATTGGTTTGGGAGAGAGATATTTGCAGGAATTATAGGTAAACTGCACCAAAATTTGTCTTCCCAGAAACCCGCACAAGCATTGATGTGTTCTAAAACATTGCATTAACGTTAATCTTTTAGTTTTGGTGGGTGGTTTGGTAATTTACCTTTTCTCCCTAATGATGTATAAAAATGCCAGTGTGGCCATTCTCTCTTCATAAATAATTTCATCTCCGAAAGTGTCCATTTAAAAATGCAAGTTCTCATCCCTTCAGGAGACAGAAATTAGTACATAACTCAGTAGTAGAATGAAAACCCATGACTTCCACATATTAGAACTTTCACTTAACAAAATACTGAGACTCAATTATGTGCATCATTCTCAGACCAGCTCAGAAGTCCGATAGACACCGAGATTGGTGAAAAAAGACAAATTAGGTACATAAAATAATTGCTATTTTTGTTCTTCAAATTTCTATCAGTGTAGTTATAATCATACATCACTACAATATCTTTGTCATACAGAGACAGTGTGAATATTTATTATACAGTGGTGGTGCATTCCACTATTTGCACCTTTGTAGTCTGAGCTCTTGGCCTGTCAGGGTACTGAAACCTTTATTTGTGGCCAAGTTTACATTATTTACCCCCAGAACATGTCATTGCATAAAATATATATGATTATTGGAATCTAACAGCTGCTATTGCAGCATTGTCCAATGAGCACACCTCGCACTCGACATATGCTTTGTGCGCGCTTGAGTTTGTTAATGCTGCAGTTAATTTGAGCTGTCCATGAGTGGCTACTGTTTTACTTGCTTACCCAAAGTCAATAAAAGCATTCATCCCATTGCTGCAACATGGTGTGCTGAGGCTTGTACATAATGAAACCATCGATGCTAGGGCAAGGAGGTTCATCGTTTACGTCCAAGGCATTTGTTCCTGTCATAATCCACATTTCAATGGTTGAACCAGACTCATGCTATTCAGCATCCTGAAGACACTTGAATGGGTTCAAGGTAAGTCTCCACTGCCTTTGTTCACTTCCATATCCTCTCTGTGGTAGAATGTCTTGTCGATACCTGAGCCCCCGAGGATATAAATGTTTGTTACTGCTAAGCACTTGCACACATTTTTCATGGGAACAAACGGAATTATAGGTTTCAAATCTTCACAAAATGTCTGTAGCACATTTACAGTTATTAGATCATGTATGCAGTCCTGGAAAACATATTGAGCTTTACATAGTCTTAACATTTCAGCATAGTTGCAATAACGTATGTATTTACATTTTAAAATATGTTGACACACCAGGTTTGCATATTTATTGCTCTGTACATATACATTTTCATATTGCATTAGCATTTCTTTACATAAGTATTATACAGAAATTTACATGATGTTGTGTTTGTAAATTATACTTACAAAAAATTTAATATTATGTACATGTATGTTTTTATGTCCTGTAATATCTTTCAGTTTTTACATTATCATTTTTATAACATTTCACTCTCTAGCATTACTCTTTTGAATGTTCATTTGTGATCAATCTGTATTTGTAGTCTTACTTTAACATTACACAGGTTGTCATTTTTTTCAGTCTTATTTTCCAGTATTGACAAAATATTTGCATAGTAGATTATCACATGATGTGCATAAGTTTTTTGTTCGTACACTGCACTTGATGTGAGTATACATCGTTACAGATGCAGAGGTAGGGAAGCTTCAGAACATGATATTGCGATAAGCCTAGATAACTATGCTTAGTTACACCTCTGACAAGTTTACTAGGATATGTGTACTGGTCTACAGGAAATGTTAAGGGCAGGAAGAAGCATTCAGTTTTACTCTACTACTACAATCCTTCATTCATCATGAGATAACTATTGAGAAAATCATTTCATATCTACTCATGTTAATCCACCCACTTCATGTTTACTGACACATTATGAAAGTATGGTATTGAGTTACTCAAGTGTCACCATTGACTGTAAACAGTGCACTTCATTGTCGGTGACTTATACTTCCGTTTGCTACACATCACTCTTGTGTTCTCTGTCATGCACGAGTATGTCTTTATGAGAACTGTGCCAATGAATGAGTGTAAAACAATGTTGAGACAAATCTTGTTTGGCACTCTTCTCATTCACACTGGTCTGACCCATTTTCATTCAGTAGCACAAGACCCAACACCTTTTTATACAACTGACATACTGTAGCTTTTTTCTCATACACACATTCACACTGTCACACTCACATATATTTCTATGCACATAATTATTTATTTTTAGTGTGGCCCTTATGCTTTGGTACCAAACACCTAACTATTGTCTTTAGCCTGGATGTGACTGTGCATTGTTCACTGGAAGGAACTTAATTACTAACTTAAAACTAAGTGCGTAGTTGCTCAGTGACTACTAATCCATCACATTTCCAAGAGTATATATTCAATTTCTATAAGTACGCAGGTCATTCTTTGTCAATTTTTTTTTATGAGTTGTAAGAGTGCACATGCTCATACTATGTTTGTTGTTTTGTCTTACCTTTTTGTACCTAGAGAGAAAAGTGTTGTAGGTGGGGCACAATCAAATCTCTCATAGTATATTCAAGACTCAATTTATATTCCTTCATTCCTCATAGTCAAGTGATATTATAAGGTTTCTCTAAATGTAGATTGCTAGGTGTTTCTTTGCTAAGCTATAATCGTTGTCTGGCAGTGATCTGTCAGCTTTTACACTATGCTGTGCATTTGCATGGAGGTTGTCAACCTTAAAGCTAGCTACTGCATGTGCGCAGTTCTGTCCTCTCCCCAATTCACTACTTACATGCACTGTATCTCAATCATGTGCCTACAGTGTATTTAATAGCATAGTCTCAAATTAAAGAATTTCTCATGCTTGGTGAGGGTAAAGTATTCTGAGTTACTCTGGCCCATAAACATATAATAAAAATCTTACAAAACTAAAACCTACATCCTAATAATAAAAAGTCATTAACATGATCCTCTGGTAAACAAACACATGACTGGCTCTGCTCTGTGTGGTGTTGGTAAAGCAATACACCCTGCTAAACCACAAAAAAATTTTCAACCTCTCATCATTCTTCTTTTACGAGTTGTAAGAGTGCACACGCTCATACTATGTTTGTTGTTTTGTCTTACCTTTTTGTACCTAGAGAGAAAAGTGTTGTGGGTGGGGCACAATCAAATCTCTCATAGTATATTCAAGACTCAATTTATATTCCTTCATTCCTCATAGTCAAGTGATATTATAAGGTTTCTCTAAATGTAGATTGCTTGGTGTTTCTTTGCTAAGCTATAATCGTTGTCTGGCAGTGATCTGTCAGCTTTTACACTATACTGTGCATATGCATGGAGGTTGTCAACCTTAAAGCTAGCTACTGCATGTGCGCAGTTCTGTCCTCTCCCCAATTCACTACTCACATGCACTGTATCTCAATTGCATGCCTACAGTGTGTTTAAACAGCATAGTGTCAAAATAAAGAATTTATCGTGCTTGGTGAGGGTAATTTATTCTGAGCTGCTCTGGCCCATAAACATACAATAAAAATCTTACAAAACTAAAACTTACATGCTAGTAATATAAAGTCATTGACATGATCCTCTGGTAAACAAAAACATCACTGGCTCTGCTCTGTGTGGTGTTGGTAAAGCAATACACCCTGGTAAATCACAAAAAAAAATCTCAATCTATCATCATTCTTCTGCAGGAGTTTTAGCATTTCCATTTGTCTTCAAGGATCCTTCTGCGGTAGTTGCTCCCTGCTTTTGTACATACTAATGTAGTATGGCAGTTGTATTTTATCTTTCATCAACAGATCACTGATGTCTGGATGGTTCTCCATGAATTCCAAGAATGCATCTAGAGCTTGTGGAAGGTTTGATAAGGCATCAGCAATTATGTTTTGATTACCCTTGATACACACAATTCCAAAATCAAATTCCTGTAAAAAGAAACACCTCCTAGTGACCCTCCCATGTAAGAGTTTACAAGTTAAGAGTTTACAAGTAAGAAGGAACGGCAAAGACTGATGTATGGTCACATTTCAATTTGGTATGCTTTCCCCACAAGTAAATTCGAACATTTTGAAAGCACATATTACAACAAGAGCTTCTTCCAATTTGGTCAAGGAATATGCTCATTCGCCTTCAAATAGGGTCCTACTAGCAAAACTAAATACCTTGGGGATACGTTTGCCTTTGTTTCAGTGATTTGGGATAATCAAATTGCCAGCGTTTGTGAGGATGCATCTGTACACAGGAAAAAAATCCTGAGTCATGTCAGGATGATGTAAGATGGTGGTATTCAAAACAGATTCCTTAATGTTGTCAAAATCAGTTTAGCATTGCCAAGGGTGGTTCTTCTGTAGAAGATTTAATAGTGCATCACTACTTAAAAGCTACTGTGGTATAAATTTTCTGAATAAAGATACTAATCCAAGGTATCCTTCAACTGTTTATTTTGAGGTACAAGGCAGTGTCTGATAACATCGAGATTCTTAGGGTCTGGAAGTGTACCTTGATGTGATATTGTGTGTCCAGTAAATTTAACCCTTTTCTTACTAAAATGTGACTTCATTAGATTGCCTGTGACTCCATATTCTGAAAATCTATACCAAACTTGAACCAAGAGCCTTAAGTGTTCATACCACGTGGGCTTAGCAATCAGTAAATCATCAACGTACACAGTGGCTCTACTGAACAATCTAACTTGATCTAAAGCAGAAATAAATATGCCTGCACTGATGTTTAAGCTGAAAGGGTGAACACAGATCTCACAGCTTCTGCCCTCACATACACGAGCAGTGTACTTATGGCTGTCTTCATGTAGAGCCACTTGCTAGTACGAGCATCAAAGATCTGTTATTGTGAGGTACTTAACATTATGGAATTTTAGAAGTTGTTCTTCCAGGTTGTCAGGCTGCATTCTGATGGGCATGATAATTTTGCTTACTTCTTGTGTGTTATGCATAAGGCAGACACTACCATCTAATTTATTAATGACCAAAATGGGGTTACAGTATTCCCCAGTTTAGCATTCTATTGATCTCTTTCCTTATGACCCCCTTCTTGGCCCATGAATGGGGAGCAATGAAAAGCAGAAAGTTCCGTGTGGGTACACCTCTGTTTTGTATTTGTATCCTTGATTACACCAGGGTGGTTTTCAAAAACATGAGCATAACATATTAAAACCTCCTGCAGTTCTTCTTTCGGTTCTTCTGTAAGACATGCTGACTCACTTACCTTGGTGTGCACTATCTCAGGACCTATTTCCTCTTCCTGTGATTGCTCAATTCCCTGTGCTTTTACAAACATAATGGTAGGATAGAAGAATTGTATTTGAACATTAGTAGTGAGTTTTGGTTTGGTTTCTCTGGCATTTGACTTGACTAGGTCTACTGATAATTGTTGGTTGTTCACAATGAAATGACACTTCCCTTTATCAATGTCAATTTGTGTGTGGTATTTCCTAAAGGTGACCCTGCTGACTAGGCAATTTACTACTAGCCTTTCAGCCAAAAGAAAAATGCATTGTAAAGAGAAGCTATCAATTTGAATAGGAACCCAGGCCTGCAATTTTATGCGTTTAGACTTACCTCCTGCAGTTGTTTGGATTTTACAATTTTGGACTGGAAGCATCGGTATGTGTCCTCATTTTGTAACTGGTCAAACAGGCCCTATGAAATTATATTCGTAGTAGCTCCAGTGTCCAGTACTATGGGTACCCTTAAACCAAGTATTTGTGCAATGGTTACTGCCTGTATTGTGTCTTCATTTCTGTCTGCACAGTTTGTAATATCCACCTGACACAGGTCACCTTTGATGTCACCACAATTGTCTTATCTATGAAAACAGCTTTTAAGTAGTTCCATGCCCTCACACATATTGCTGGTCATCAAATGGAGGCCTGTTGAGACGCATTTGAGTTTTGAGAGTTATCCTGAGCACTGACTAACTTGTTAGCAGTAGCTTCAACTGTGTCCACATTAGACATCTGTTTTTGACAGTTAATGACTTGCACAACTCTTGATTCAAAATTTCGTTGTCCCTGGCCACTATTCAAAATATAACTTTGATTCTAACTGTTTATAGCCAGGTGGTGCAGATTATTTTGTTGCCCAGTTGCTTTCTTCCCTTTCCAGTAGCTATTCAGGTCATTGCCATCGATCAGCGACACATTGTACACTTGCTGACTATAACGCCTCTGGCTATTTAATCTTGACTGATTGAAATTCTGTAATTGGTTATTCTTATATCCTGACTTGAATGTTTGCCCCTTTCCATTACCAGATTGGTTCCTGTTCTTATTGTTGTGAGGAAGATACAGCTACCAAACATGTTGGTTGTTATTGCCATTTCTGCCATGTTGTGCATTAGTTCATGTGAAGTCTCCCTGTGTGCTATCTCTTTGTGGTTGTACAGATCTCTCTTCATAAATAAGATCAATGGAATTGAGAAAAGAGAGAAATTTCTCTATATTGTGCTCAGGAGTGGTGATTAATTTCTCAATTATGTTAGCTGGTAGTCAGGTTTTCTAGATTTTTAGGACATCTAAGTGTGATATCAGGTTTGCCCAGTAATGGGTTTTGTTTAGATACCTCTTGAAGTGTCTTCTGAACCTTCCATGCTTACAGCTGAATGGCAGTGGGTTAAACACTTCATACTTTAATCTCTCTTGAACTGAAATTGACCAGAACTTGTCTAAGATTGCCCTTTCAAACTGTTCATAGGTGTGACATTTTTCTGCCATGTCCATGGCACACAGCTGGACATCACCCTGTGCATACTGTACTGCAAAGTGTATCTTCTGTGCTTCAGCCCAATTCCTTGGGAAAACATTCCGGAAGGCTCTTCTGTACACAACTGAGTTTGTTTACTTACCTTCAGAAGAAAACATTGGAAACTGCCTGTATTGTAATAAGCCGTCATCCATGAGCAAAGTAGAAAGGCTTGCAGCACTGTCCTTTGCAAGCATGGCATTGTTTTGATGTATCGGATCTTTTTCCGAAAACCTCTGTGCAACATGAACAGAAGTCAGCACCTCCTGCTGTGTGTTATAGTTGTGACCTATTTTGCCTGACAGGTTAGGGTTCAATAGTGGATAGATGTTCAGATTATCTGTTCTGTCTGTTGACACCTGATAACTTGGAGTTGAATGTTCCCCTTCCTTTTGAAACGAATCACGAAGATGGTAGTCCGCGATTTCTCCTCCACTGCTTTCAGCCTCTGATCCATTTCAGCTCATAGTTCTGCCTTCTTTACCTTCATTGTTCCCTTGATCACATCTACGTAACCCTTGTGTCGTTGTACTACCTTCTCCACCAGGATACTGACTTGGTCTAGGATACCAGCCTTGGCTCTATCCTTTGCTTCCTTAATGTCTTTATCTATCCTTTCTTGCTCCTTTCTCATGAAATGAGTATTTAAAGTTATGCTACTTAGTTGTAACAATGTGTCTTACACATGTTCAGAAGACCTTTGTATGCTATTCGCAACCCATCAATGGTACCTGCGAGTGTATTTACATTCTGTCACAGTTGTGACTCCTGCATTTTTGTCTGAGCCTCAGATACATCCTTCACCTTTTCCATGAACTGTTCTTGTGTCTTGCCTACTGATTACACTTTTTGGCTTACATTATTTATATCTTGTGACAAATCTGTGAGCAATTGTGTTTTTAGGTCTTTCCCCATATTTACAAGTGTATCCAGCAATTCATTTGGAAGATTATCATGCAAATCTTGTGCCAAGTCATTGAACTGTTGTGTTGTGTCAGTTTTGAAAGCATCAACAATTTGTTTTTGTGTTCAAGTAATTCATTTTGTGTATCTGTCTGTTGTTTTGTAAAATCATTACATTTTACATTTTGTTGTTTCGAAAAATCATTACATTATTCATCAATACTTTGTTTGAGTGTTTGTTTTTACTCTTCCTTAAAGTCATTCTTAAAATAATTGAACCTTTATTTAAATAACTGTTTGCATCATAATTGGGGTTTCTGGTGTGTACAATGCACTCTGTCCAATCATGTTTGTATTAGATGTAAAGTGTGGCAGGGAAAGAACGATTTAATAAGTCCACGCTGTCACACTTCACACTTCCAACAAGGGAAAAAATACTCATTGGAGAAAACTGTGAGCCTGTCTCATCTACTGCCATCATTGTATCATTCTAAATGTTAATATTACTATCATCTGTGTCCTTGTTAACTGAAAAATGTAATTGGTCATGGTCAATGTGACTGACATTTTCAGTTTTGATTTCATTTTTTGTCATGCTCATTTTGGTGACACCTCGTGCCTGACTATCTGGCAATGAAACGGTAACAATGTGCCCATTGTATGTACTCATTTTTTATAATTTTACAAAATGACAGAGTAAATGAATACTTTTGAAAATGAAATATTCTGTTTGTAAAAGTGAGGATACAACTATGAAACGTATTCAGTGGTACCTTGGAAACATGTATCAAAATGCATTGTCAGCGTAACTCAATTGTAAGCACACATTTCTCTCCCTAAAATTAATTTTCTGACCAAATGTTTACATATTTTACAAGAATGCTCCTATTTGGGAACTGGATTAGAAAGGCTATTGGCAGAAATGCTATTAAGCGCAGTCGTGCACACAATAGATCATGAATTTTCCTACCTTTTCATTGGCTTTCTTGCCCCTTCCAGAATTAATTCTCCAATTGATTATGTTTAAAGTGTTGCACATTAAGTGATCTCCATCTTTGCTGCAATAACAAATTATCCCTTTCATGAATCAGAAAGAGACAACAATTAGTATAAGAGAAAATTTACAAAATTAATAATTATTTTAAATTATTACAAATGTGCTAACTCTCTCTTGATGGCAATGTCCTTCTGTAGGTTTCCAGATATATTGGTTGGGGAGAGAGATATATGCAGGAATTATAGGTAAGCTACACCAAAAATTGTCTTCACAGAAACTCATGCTGGCACAGATGTGTTTTAAAACATTAGAGAAATGTTAGTCTCTTGGTTTTGGTGTGCAGTTCGTTAATTTACCCTTTCTCCCCAGTGATATATAACAATGCCAATGTGGTTGCAGTGGCTATTCTCTCTTCATAAATAACTTCATCTCTGAATGTGTCCATTTAAAAATGCAAGTTCTCAGTGCATCAGGAGATGGAAATTAAGAAGTAACTTGGTAGTAGAATGAATACTTGTGACTTCCACATGTTAGAACATTTACTTAACAAAATACTGATACTCAATTACATGTGTCTTTCTCGGACCAACTCAGAAGATCGATGGACACCGAGATTGGTGAAAAAAGACAGATAAGGTACATAAAATAATTGCTATTTTTTTTGTTCCATTTTCTGTCAGAATAGGTATAATCATACAACCCTACTACCTTTGTCATTTGGAGATGGTGCCAATGTTTATTTATATCTGTAGGCCACTTAAAGATACTACACACTTAGCTTTCTGACAGATCAAACAATTTTTTTATTGGTTGTGTGTGTACCTATGCATGTTTGGAAAGTAACAATACCTGTTGACTTTTCTTAGGCATTTAACTGTTCCATAGTGGCCCCACAAATAATGAGTGTGCCACACTAAAGTGTGTTTACAAGAATCAGGATAAAACACACTCAGCCCTTGTGAGGCAAACTGAGGAGCTATTTTATTGAGAGTAGTGGCTCCATTCTTATAAACTGATGTACAGCCAGGAGAGCAGTGTGCTGACCACCTGGCCCTCCATATCTGCATCCAGTGATGCCTGTGGGCTGAGGATGACATAATGGCTAGTCGGTACCATTGGGCCTTCACGGCCTGTTCAGGCGGAGTTTAGTTCAGTTTTAGGAAAACACATACATGAGGTATTTTGCTTAGGGTTTCTTGAATGAAATCATACATCATCATGAATTTTATAGTTTGCTTTTACCTTTTCAGGGGTTTCCTAAATGAGTAGTGTTCTCACAGTGTGCCATCTGTCATCTAGATCTTGTAATACCATCATGTCTTCATACATGTCTAAATAATATTGACTGTAGTGTAGTTCTTCCATTAACAAAATTCTATAGTCCGTAATCTCTTCTGAAACATCATTTAAATTGGTGAGACCTTGGGGTAATCTAGAGAGTACATCCTGTGAGATATTGTCCTTTCCTGGTATATGTACAACTTCAAATGAGTACTCTTGAGGGGTATCAACCGGCCTATCAATTCTTGCATGTAGTAATTTGCTTGTCAGAAGAAAACGTAGAGCTTGGTAGTCACATTACACATACATATACTTTCCCTAGACGTAATAGTTGAACTGTTTGGAGGCCTGTAGGACAGCCAAAGCTTTTAATTCAGTAGTTGAATATGAACATTCGCACTCTGAAAGTGTTTTATTCTAAAACTAATTATGTTGATCTCTTGTTTTGAGTCTATTGTGTTTACGAAGCATAAGCTGATATACAAAAATCTTAATTCAAATTTGAATGGCATAAAATATTTGAATTCACTAAGGTCTGTTTTATAGCATCAAAATCATTTTTACAGGCATCCAGCCAATGCCAGATGTCATTCTTTTTCAAGAGTTCGAAAAGTGACAGACTGTTTAGTAGTTGTTTAGGAATGAAATGATGAAAAACTGCAGTTAATTCCAAAAATGCTTTTAATTGCCATCTTGTTGTAGGATGGGAAAAGTTTCTTATAGCATCTAACTTACTGGGATCATGTTTGATGCCTGCTAGTGATATAACATGCCCAAAAAATTTTATTGCCTCACCACCAAATTTAGCTTTTTTAAAGTTAGTTGCAACACTGGTTTTGAAAAAACTATAAAATTCTGTCAATAAGTTCAAGATATTCAACCATGTTTCAGTATGAGAATGTGATCAACATATACAGTTACTTTATCTAAAAGATCAGGACCAAGCACTGTGTCAAGTGCTGCAATGAAAACTCTTAGACTTACACTCCTGGAAATTGAAATAAGAACACCGTGAATTCATTGTCCCAGGAAGGGGAAACTTTATTGACACATTCCTGGGGTCAGATACATCACATGATCACACTGACAGAACCACAGGCACATAGACACAGGCAACAGAGCATGCACAATGTCGGCACTAGTACAGTGTATATCCACCTTTTGCAGCAATGCAGGCTGCTATTCTCCCATGGAGACGATCGTAGAGATGCTGGATGTAGTCCTGTGGAACGGCTTGCCATGCCATTTCCACCTGGCGCCTCAGTTGGACCAGCGTTCGTGCTGGACGTGCAGACCGCGTGAGACAACGCTTAATCCAGTCCCAAACATGCTCAATGGGGGACAGATCCGGAGATCTTGCTGGCCAGGGTAGTTGACTTACATCTTCTAGAGCACGTTGGGTGGCACGGGATACATGCGGACGTGCATTGTCCTGTTGCCGGTCTAGGAATGGTAGAATGATGGGTTCGATGACGGTTTGGATGTACCGTGCACTATTCAGTGTCCCCTCGACGATCACCAGTGGTGTAAGGCCAGTGTAGGAGATCGCTCCCCACACCATGATGCCGGGTGTTGGCCCTGTGTGCCTCGGTCGTATGCAGTCCTGATTGTGGCGCTCACCTGCACGGCGCCAAACACGCATACGACCATCATTGGCACCAAGGCAGAAGCGACTCTCATCGCTGAAGACGACACGTCTCCATTCGTCCCTCCATTCACGCCTGTCGCGACACCACTGGAGGTGGGCTGCACGATGTTGGGGCGTGAGCGGAAGACGGCCTAACGGTGTGCGGGACCGTAGCCCAGCTTCACGGAGACGGTTGCGAATGGTCCTCGCCGATACCCCAGGAGCAACAGTGTCCCTAATTTGCTGGGAAGTGGCGGTGCGGTCCCCTACGGCACTGCGTAGGATCCTACGGTCTTGGCGTGCATCCGTGCGTCGCTGCGATCCGGTCCCAGGTCGACGGGCACGTGCACCTTCCGCCGACCACTGGCGACAACATCGATGTACTGTGGAGACCTCACGCCCCACGTGTTGAGCAATTCGGCGGTACGTCCACCCGGCCTCCCGCATGCCCACTATATGCCCTCGCTCAAAGTCCGTCAACTGCACATACAGTTCACGTCCACGCTGTCACGGCATGCTACCAGTGTTAAAGACTGCGATGGAGCTCCGTATGCCACGGCAAACTGGCTGACACTGATGGCGGCGGTGCACAAATGCTGCGCAGCTAGCGCCATTCGATGGCCAACACCGCGGTTCCTGGTGTGTCCGCTGTGCCGTGCGTGTGATCATTGCTTGTACAGCCCTCTCGCAGTGTCCGGAGCAAGTATGGTGGGTCTGACACACCGGTGTCAATGTGTTCTTTTTTCCATTTCCAGGAGTGTATATTGAATCTGAAAGATAGTACACAAAACTCATAGCTCCTTCCAGCATGAACAAAACCAGTGTATTTTCTTGACTCTGCAATATGTTTTACCTGCCAATAAGAACTGAGACCTAGGATAGTGTGGTATTTTACACCACAGAATTTTTGTAATTGTTCTCCGGTTGATTACAAACTGACACAATAATTTTATTAATGGTTCTTGCATCTAAAATGAGTCTTTCCTGTCCATTTGCTTTGTTTACTGCAAGAAGTGGGTTACAGTATGGAGATGAAGACAGTCCTGTAACCTTTCACATACCCATTTTCTTAATTTCATGGTTAACACAGAATGGGATATGATTATGTTTCATGTGACTGGGCATTCATTTTATAGACATACATATTAATTATGCCTGGTTTTTTGTCAAACATCTGTAAATGTTTAATCATCACAAGCTTCAATTATTGTTGTTGTGTTTCACTCAAATGTATGGATTCAGCGATATTAGTATTAATGCATACTCTATTGTTTACACTACTCTCATTTTGAGCCATAGCATATTCACACATCACACTTTTGTGTATGAGAAGCTGTGGACAAAACTTACCTTATCTTTTAGGCATATGCAATAAATCAACTTTTATTTGTTTATCCTCATACATCAAAAAGAATTTTCCTTTGGAAAAGTTGAACAATGCATCCTTTTCTCTCAAAAATCAAGGAGACATCCCACAGGGGGACCACTAATTACTTGGAAAGAGCTCAATATAACTCCATTAACAATTATTATGTCTACTTGTGCCTGCCTTTTCACTAACATAGTTTTTGCACCCATAGTACCTGAGACTTTGCAACCTTGTACTGGCAGTATAGGAATTTTTGTGGCTTCCCTTATTCTTTTGAAAAATGTTCATGAGACATAATTTGTCATCACAACTGTGTCAAGAACTATAGTGGTAGGTATTTTGCCTATAATTCCCTTTGTTTTAGCCTGTACTGCAGATTTACTCCTTACATTGACTCATGTGTGTGTTTGTCCCTGATGTCAATACCACAACTGCATCTAAGAAAGTTTGTTTTTACTTGTTCTGTGCCCCCAGCCAGGTTACAACTGACGTTCAAGGGCTTAATGTGTCAATGCAAACTGTACATTGGGTGGTGTCTGCTCATTTGTAACCTCAACTATCTTTATGGAATGCCCTTGTTGCACATGTGGCATCTAGTTTTTGCAGGCTGTTGGTGCTATGTTTTGTGGAAAATTATTGACATTCTGGTTAGGCCTGTTCCAATATTGTGAGTTTTGGTTGCAGTAGTACTTACTTTTGCCATTGACCTGATACCCAGACTGTTATCTGCTGTTAAGCTTCTTTTTGTTTTCAAAGTTGTTCTGTGGTCATTGATCAGTAGGCTGACCATTATATTGGTGACACAAGCACTGACATCATGGACTGTGCCCTTGCGCCCTTGTCAGCCCACTGTTACTGTTACCATATTGTGGCTGGCCCGGCTGCCACATTGTTTTGATTGTAATTGGCTCTGAAAGCCTCATGTATCATATCAGTTGTATTGAGGGTGGCCATAAATTGATCCAATTCAGAAGCATACACCAAATATTTATATATGCTAGCAGATAGATTCTCTTTAAGGATACTTATCACATCTTTGTGTGAAAAGGGCTAATCCAAGTATCATGTTTTGTTCAGGTAATTTTCAAAATACTGTAAGAACCTGCCTTACTTGGCACTAAAGGGTTCTGGATTGAAAACCTGTTTCCTCACATGCTTCTGTATACATGTGGACCAGTATTACTTTAAAAACATGTTTTCAAATTGTGCATATATTGCATGTTTCAGTTGCCTATATTGCTCCATCACCCTGGTCATGTCCTACCACGAACTGAATCTTTTGATACTCTGTCCACGTTGGGTTAATAAACCATGAAAAGATTTAATAAAAACCATGGGGTCTGGAGTTCATTTCTCTGGATAGAAGATTTGAAATTGCCTGTCCTTTAACACCTTTCTGCCAGTAATGATGTAGAAAGTGTGGGATTTGTGCCTGTTTTGTAATATTTGCATGGCAGAGAGATTTCATTTGTGACAACCTTATCTCTAAAATCTGATGGATATTCTGCGTCATTTGGACTATTGCCAAATTTGTAATACATCTCTGATCTGAGACAATTTCTGTTGCAAATTTACACTTATACTCTTAGGTTTTCCTGTGATTTCAGTGATGTTTTCCCTGATTATTATATTCAAATCTTGGTTCACCTTTTGCACTAGTTGGTGTCTTTTCTTTCATACCAAGCAGTGTAATTGTCTGTTACGGTTTGACAATGCACAGTAATATGTTGTTGTAGCTGACTATACTGTTCACCTTCAACATTTTCTATATATGTTTCATAGTTTTCTCAGCATTTCTTAGCTTATTCAGATTTTTCCTAAGTTTGTGTACTGTTACTGGCAGGTATTTACAGCCATTCAGTAAGTGTGTAATTTCTTTATCTACAGTGGTACATTGCAAAGACAGATTATCGAAATTTGTATATTTAGTGTTTCTATGACATCTGAGTGTGTCTGTAAATGTGTGCAGATATCATCTAACTGTTCCTTTGTGGCAAGAGCTTTTATCAATCAGGATAGTTAGTTCAGTCTTCAATTCAGATTTTAGGTCATTTACATTGGTTTTCAAAGTTTTGTTATCAGATTCTAATTTCTTAAACAACTGTTGCAAATATGCCATTATATTGGCTTGTGGGGAGCTGTGTAATTTGTGTGCTTTGTGTACAAGTAGATGTGTCTCCCACGACATTGTCTCCATGCTGCTCACTTTCAACATGGATTTCTGTGTGCATGAGATTACTGTTCAAATTTCTGTTTCTTCTTCAGAACTTGACATTGGTTCGGGTTCTCAAGGGAGACTTTGTTCAAAATTTTTTCAAACGAATTATCTGACTCGATTTCATTGCGTATTGGCAAATCAACATTGTCTACCACAGACATTGTATTAAATTTGCCTATTTTCATCTTATATAAGAACTGAAATAAAATTTGACAGAGAAAATTTTGAAACTATGGGTCTAGAAAAATATCTATGAATGATTTGAAATATCTTTCACATTAAGCACCTTCATTAACAATTACATTTACATCTAACAACAATTGAATCTGGCTTCTTCGCACTTACGTGTTACTGTGCCCAAGATGCAGCCATTACAAAATTCACAATACAACAATTAAACTAAATATAACTGAAGTTATATTTTGTAACACTGAATATTAACTTCTGGACATAAACTTGGAATAAGTGGTAAATTATGTGGGTCTGTGAAAGATATTTACTTATGTAAAAGTTTGCTGCCTTATTTTTATTCTGGAGAACTGCAGAAGTGAAGTTGGCAAATTTTATGGACTGGGGTGAAGCTGTAACTTCCCATCTTTCTTTTGTACTCCAAATCACCAGGAGTGGCTTAGAAATTTTATTACACATTGTTCATGAAACAGAAAAAGGATTTATATAGCACACATTCAAATTGAGTCCTGTCACAGAAGCATCAATTTATATTTGGTTTCCTCCTCCTTCATGTATTTTGTCTGTTTAGAGCTGTTCTGTTACTAAGTAGGGATAACATGAAAAGAGGACAATAATTTTTACCCAATGACCCCGTGAAAGGTTTAGTGGTTGGATATTGGATTTTCGAATTAAAGATTGTAATAAAATTTAGTTCAAATGGAAGTCCCAGTTATAAAGAAACATCTTACTTAAGCAATGGTGTAAGTGTGTGGGACTACCTGGAAGACCTGTAATCTCATTAAGGAAATGTTATCAGATGTGTCATTGGCTGTTTAACAAATGGAAGGCATGACCATGTTATTTGAAACTGTGATAATGACAGAATAATTAGAAGGCATCAGACTTTAAAATCCCGAAATTAAACATCTGAGAAGATGAGGTTCTTAGA
This sequence comes from Schistocerca nitens, assembly GCF_023898315.1. Taxonomy (NCBI): domain Eukaryota; kingdom Metazoa; phylum Arthropoda; class Insecta; order Orthoptera; family Acrididae; genus Schistocerca; species Schistocerca nitens. The sequence goes on along the minus strand of NC_064619.1, from coordinate 390,690,820 downwards.
TATTTTGGCTGTGCAATTTACACCAATGGCATTGACAATTGTTGGTGGCCAAATGCCTCTCTTTGTTATCAGCATATGGTAACAGTTCCACAGAAAATTTAACGCTGAAATAAGAAACATGGATAATTATTTAATATAGTGGTGATTAATGTTAATTAAAATTAAAATACATCACAGTGCATAATTAAAGGTTCTTAAACACATCTCATCTCTGCTCTATTGACATGGGGATGTAATGGTAGCTTGGGCCTTTCAGATCATTCCAGTTGGCTCTTAAAATCAAACAAAGCTCCAGAAAACAAAATCATAATACATATAGAAGCTTATTCTCTAAGCAAAAAAGGGTTGAATTTATCATGCAAATGAACAATGAAACATAGGAAGAAGTGTACCTGGAGACTAATATGGATAGGTTGTTTTCAAAATTTCTATCAAAATTTAAATTCAGGTTTGAAGAAGAGTTCTCAATAGTACTATGATTCACTAAAAAACAAAACAAAAGTAAATGGGTGACCAACAGGATAAATAAATCCTCTGTAACCCTCACACATATCAGCAGCATAAAAAACAACCAAAATGATCCCAAACATATATCATAAAGTTTTTGTAACAGCAGAAATATCTCAAAATGATAAAATTATATAAAAAGAAGAAAACAAAATAAAAGCAGCCTTGAATGTCACCAAACATGAGACAAATAGAAAAAGGCAAAACAGTTACACATGAAATTACAGCACAATGGTACTACAATACGCAATCTCAAAACAACTGCAAACTTTGCAAATCAATGTTTCAGCAATATCGTTACCAAGCTACAAGAAAATTTGACAAAATACAGCCTGTACAAACACTGAACTATGTTCCAAACACAATGATACTGTGATCCACCTCTTCAGAAGAAATAAGAAATGTTGTTCAGAACCTAAAAAATAAATCCTCAGCAGGTGAAGATGATTTGCCTGTGTGCTTGCTGAAGGACTGTATAGACAATGTCAAAGACCCTATAATTCACATCATAAATGAATTGTTCACCACAGGTTGCTTTCCAGAAGCACTAAAGCATGCAAATATCCTGCCCCTACATAAGAAAGAAGAACCAGAAAATGTAAAAAATTTTAGGTCCATCTCTTTACTGTCATCATTTAAAAAGTAATGGAAACCATGATGAAAATTAGACTCATGGGGCACCTAACAAAGAAGAGTCTTCTGTGTTGAGAAGATTTTGGGTTCAGAGCTGATAAAAGCACATAATCAGCTATAGCTCATTTTACAAATGATGTTCTGGAAGCACTAGATAAAGGAGAGCATGTAACAGACAACTTACTTTACTTCAGAAAAGCCTTTGATAGAGTGAACTACACAGTCTGTTAGTAAACTGAGTTATAAGAGGGGTAGCAAATGGCTTTGTTCATGCCTCTAAAACAGAGTGCAACATGTAGAAATCTCTCAAACAAACTCCAATCATAACATAGAACAGTTTTCTGATCCAGAAAACATTAATATTGGCATCCCCCGAGGAAGTGTGCTTGGCCCAGTACTCTTCTGATATATGTATATATCAATAATTTTCCCCAACATGTCATACTCAGTACAACAGTATTGTTTGCTGATGACAGTAACATTCTGATCAATGAAATATCACCAAGTGTACTGAAGGACAAAGTTCAAGAAGCGCTCATGCATGTATGCAAATGGCAGATGGGTAGACAACAACAAATTATCTGGGAAGGAAAAAAAAGTATTAATTTCCACATAAGCAGAAAACCCCAAAAATAGCTCATTATGAGTGAAAGATGCTCTCATAGAATGTGTATCACAAACAAAATTTCTACGGATGCATGTTGATATGTTGATACACAACTAAAATCGACTGAGCATGTTACTGCCCTCAGGAAACGAATAGATTCAGCATGCTTTGCACTTAGAATAGCAATTTCTGTGAACTCATGCACAAGTTCAACACATTTCACATATGTTCATTCTGTGATGAGTTATTGGATAATGTTCTGGGAAACAAATAAGTGGAACGGACAAACAGTCTTTAAGCTACAAAATATGGCTTTAGGAATTATGATAAAAAGTAACAAGAGGACTCACTCCACTGAGTTAATATCAACACTGATGGTCTTGAAGAATCTGCTAGAAAGTCACAACAAAATTTAATGATGTCATTTAACCTAAATATAAAGGTCATATCTCCAGTGAGATGAAACAGCAGTATTGACCAGGAAGTCACTGACTGCACTGTAAAGGTTGAAGATGTTGGTTTTACTGATCACAGCATACTTACAGTACAGTTTGAACCAACAGGGGAAAAAAGCTATTAAGGGTAGACGTTACAGTGACAGTAATATAAATAACTTTGTTCTTAGCTTAAAGATAGAAGACTGGCAAAGTGTATTTACTTATTCAACTACAAATGAAAAGTTTGACATTTTTTTGCAGATATTTAAATATTACTTTGTTATTCATCAGAAAAAAGAGAAACTATCACTAAAAGATAAAAGAATGCTTGGCTCACAAACAGTATTAAAACTTCATCAGAAAAGACGAGGCTGCTGCACAGACTTAGCAAACTGAATAGTGGCAAATCTGAAGAGCTTGAGAAATACTATAAACATTATAAAACTACATACAGGAGAGTTATCAAATGTGCTAAAAAGGCTAGTAATGACAAAAAATTAGGGGTTCTTCCAACAAATACAAGATCATCTGGGGTATTGTAAATGAACAGACTGGCAGAAAGATAAGGATAGAGAATAAAATCATTCTGAATGCAGAGGGGCAAAAGACTGAAAACACAAATGAAACTGCTAATATATTCAATAGGTATTTTTCAGAAATTTCCACATATCACTGTTTTACTTGACAGTGGCATAACTTTAAAAAAAATCATTTTTGCATTTTCTGTAAAAGAAAAAAAAGTACTTTCTTAGCAAAGATTCATCATGTAAACCAGCACATTTCGGTTGTTAGTAGCTTACCGCTAGGTGGCACATGTGCTGCTATCAAGTTACCACCTGTCTTTCAGTAACAGGGGCATAAACTCAGTTGTTCAGGAGCCTTCTAAGAAAGTGATCATGGAGGTTTCTGAAATAGTGGCATAGTTGTTATTAGAACATGTTTGCAATATATTTGTTTCTTTGAAAACAACATATTTTGAGTTGAGCTGATTTTCATGGTAAGTTGTATTATCTCTTATATCATATTGTTATTTTGAAATGTGCCTCTATCAATGATTAAATGAAAGTTTTATTAGATTTATTTTTGTTTATGACTATATAAAAAATAATTTGAGTTTATATCATTTGCTATTTTCGTTTCTTTATATTTTTATTGTGAAAGCATGCAGTATTCTCAAGCAAGAACTCCATTAATATTAAAGCTTTGCAAAATCTCCAATAAGACTGTACCAGAAGACAATGTAAAGTTAACAAAGTCTGGAAAAACATCTGTGAAAACAATCCTGCAGGTAATTGTAGCCCATGTAAAAAGTTATTTGTGTGTTAAGGATAAAATAATGTGATTCTGACATGCCAGAAGATAATTTTTTCCACATATTTATTTTGTTAACAACTATTTGAATTTTCACACAATGTGACAATAGTTTTAACATTGTTTATTTCATTTTTAGTGGTACCAATGGATGTGGAAGAAAATAAGGTAAAAGTAAGTGAGAACAGCACATCAGATAAACACTCTGCAAATGAAGAACATCAAGAATTAATGTTTGGTTTAGATGATACTGATGCTGATCCCAACTATTAGAACAGCAGTGATAATGAAAATCCATCAGAATCTGATAATGATCTAAGACACAGGAATAATAATAGCATTGAAACATCCATTTCAGTGAAAGTAAGGGGAAAAATAAAACAAAAAATATGAACAATTGGTTTACTCATTCTAGCATGAAGCTTAGAAATAGTAGTAAGCCTTACGTTTCCTATAGAACTAAGAAAGGAGTAAGAAACAGGGAATTAAAAGAGGCTTGTCCTGAGATATGTCGGCTGAAATGCAGGGAAAAATTTACCAAAGAGGTATTTACATAGAAAGTGAAACTACGTTGCTGTGAGCTTGTTGAAAGTCATGCCTACATATTGATCCATTAAAGAAAGAAGTAGCAGAAAAGCCAGTAGTGCTTTTTATTTCCACAAAGATGGGAACTGATTAAGAGATTGCAAGGTGTTCCTTATGAATACCTTGAATGTAAATCATATGGTCATTCATACTATATTAGAGAAGAAAATTGAGCTTCCGATGAGCATTGTTGCAGAAGATATTTGTGTAAAACATACTAATTGTAGACAAATAGATGATAAAATTAAAGAGGGAGTTAGGCAGTTCACAAATTCAATTCCAAAAATACTCAGTCATTGCTGCCAAGCTGATTCAAGTTAATAACATATAGATGACAGCAAAACCTTAGCTCAAATGTATAGGGACTACGTACATGAATATCTACAGTGAACTGAGCAACATGTAATGATCTACAGAATTTTCACCGAAGAATTTAATTTGTCATTCCCCACACCAAAAAAAGACCAATGAGCAGTGTGTTGCATTCCAGAATGTGCCTAATGCAGAAAAAGATGTACTTAAAGAAAGCTATGACCATCATTTATTGGAAAAAAAATTTAGCTCATAAAGAGAAGAAAACAAAGAGGAAAGCAGCAATAACACCATAGTAATGTGTTCTGACATGCAAGTAGTTTTTAGTGTCTAAAGGGGGAATCTCAGTGTTTTACTATACAAGTAAACTTAATGTATTAAATCTTACTTTTTATGATCTTAAAACAAATGATGTGACCAGTTTTGTTTGATATGAGGGCATAGGGGATCATGATGTTAATGAAATTAGGGACCTGCAGTAGCAATACATAGGAAAAAAAGCCCTTTCAATGACAGGACAAATTAAGTTTATTTTTTACATAGACAATAGCAGTAGCCAACAAAAAAAAAGAACAGTTACATGTTTAATTTTTATCAGTACATTGTTAACAAATTTCCTAATATTATAAATATATATATAATATAAAATTACCCACAAATTTTTGATCAAGGGACACCCCCATAATGAAGGTGACATGCTCACTCTATGCTCAAAAGGAAAGTAAAACAAGTATTCAAAAGAGATCAAATATACATGCCAGATCATTTTGTAACCATAATCTGTTCTGCTAAAAAGACTGGTTGACCATACAATGTTATTAAAATGTAACACAAAGATTTTTGCGGCATTAAAACAAGTCTTAGTGAAAGTGAAGTTTCATTTTAAAATACAGATAAAGAGGTTGTAAGAGTAAGTGACATCGAAATTATAAATATGATACAAGAAACATCCTATTCATTTTTTTACAAGATGTCATACATGGATAATGACTTCAAGGAAACTAATACTCAGCTGAAGAAAAGAAGAAAAGCAAAGGATTTGCTGATACTTCAACCCGATTATGCCAAAAAGCATCTGTTACCTGAGAGAAAGAAGAAAGACTTATTTGACTTAATTAAGCTTAACCATATCCCCAAATTTTACACTTCCTTTTATAGTCATCTGTAGTATCATTGTAATGTTTATTTTGCGTCCACACATCAGTGTCTATTTTTATCTTCAGAATTCTATTTGTTAATTTAGATTGTATATACAGTTGTAACCTTTAAAGCGCAAATATATTTTTCTTAAATAAAGGCATAAGTCCAACAAAAAAATCGAGTGCTATGTTTGTTATAGCATTACATATGGGTAGTTTTTGAATTGCCAGTATCAAAGCAAAGGAGAAATGTCTCCTGATCAACTCTCCAAACACTGTAGACTCACTTTCAAAAAACAATACTCCTCTCAACTCATTTTTCCTATCTCCTACAACATCATGTGAAATAGAAGATGATATAATGATATGTTACCCTGCTTCTAACTTCATAAATATGCAAACTACATCAGGGGCCCTCTGTCAGATATCACAAATACCTTACCTCTAGAGGGAATGTTTCCAAACCATCTAAAACTTCCTAAAATTACACCTCTTTACAAGAAGCGAGAGAAAACTACTATAGACCAATTTCTGTACTACCTGCTTTATCAAAAATCTTTGACTACTTTATGTCAATAAGATTAGAAATATTTTTAAATACTAACGACATAATCTCATGTTCCCAATATGGATTTTGGAAAAATAGGTCCACCAAACATGCTTTTTGGATAAGTGCTCAATCTTTGTTGAGCATAAATAACCTGCTATAGGTATATTTCTTTATCAATCCAAGGTGTTTGACATGACTGACCACAAGCTGCTCCTTATGAAACTACGGAAGTATGGGATTAGAGGTATAGCTCACAGTTAGTTCTGTAGCTACCACGGTGAAAGAAAGCAATACGCAGGAATAAGAAATTCTAAGACATCCAGGTACTGCAGGTCAGATACACTACATACGAATAAATGGTGTCCCTCAGGTGTCTGTTATTGGCCCTGTCCTTTTTCTATTTTTCATCAATGACCTCCCAGAAAACATACCAAATGTCGCCTCCTTCCTGTACGCTGATGATACAGATATTTTGATAACCAGCAGATGTGACATATCGCAAGCTACAGTCAATGAAACTACTTGTCAATTACAATATTGGTTTGAAGCAATTACACTACTCATAAATACACAGAAAACTGTAAGTATGAACTTCCACACAAGACTAAATCTAACCCCCTTCAGTGCAGCTATAGTTATTGACAAAGATGACATTACAAATGGACAGACACTAAATTTTTTCGACTTACCATCAGTAACACACTAAATTCTGAACCACATATTGAGGCATTGTCACAAAAGCTTAACAAGATCTGTTATTTATTAAGATAATTAAAAGACTGAGTCAGTGTAGATACTTTGAAGCTGGTATACTACGCCCTGTCTGAGTCTTGTCGTGAGCTATGGCCCGATCTTCTGGGGAAATAGCTCTGAATTGCTCATAATTTTCAAACTATAAAAACAAGTGATAAGAATAATGACATTAAAAAAGAACTGAGCACTGTAATCCACTGCTTAAACATTTAAACATCCTGCCACTGTAATTACTCTGTATAATGGAATTGGCCTGTTTTATGGTACAGCACCTGGAATTCCTCCACAGAAATGTAGGCTGCCACATACATGACACAAGAAACAAAACCCAGCTACAAATTATAGTTCACAGCACAAAATTTTATGCTTATGGAGTTCAGTTCATCAGCATTAAAATATACAACCACCTCCCATCAAACATCAAAAAAAGTAAAAATCCACAAATAATGAGAATTAAATTGAAGGAATTATTACTAAGTCAATAATTTTACTCTGTACATGAATTTCCTGAAACAAAAATTTGATTACTTGTAATAAGCTGGATTATATTTTAACTATAATGTACAGCATGTTATTTTTATCTGTGTGTGCACACAAAATATCATAAGACAAATAAATCTCCAGTGGGAATCCATCCATATGGAATATTCTTGATAATGATAACTGTGCAAAACGTGTGGGCTATTTCTTGGTAATGTAAATTTTCATTTATTATCTACTTGTATGTATTTCTGCTTTGTAAGATAATTAAACTATTGTATTTACAGCTTTACGTTTTTGTCTAAATCTCTTATACATATTCTGCTATGCATCACCACCACCACCACCACCACCACAACCATCTTACCATACTTTTTAACTGACTTGTCCTATATGATGATGTGCTTTACTGTACAAGATATATGATCTACAGGACAAATAAATAAATAAATCTGTAGAAATCTTGACTTCCACATGAGAACATATTGCAAACGGTTATCTACATTAAAAAAGACATTGATGAGCACCCAGTGAACAGTACTTCACTGAAGGGACAGAGAATAATGATCTCCATCAATTCATGAAATGTACCCCGGCTGTTTCACCACCATTACCCCAAAAAGCTTGGTCCTAGTACCCAACTAAGGAGAGTAAACTGGATTGACCTACTCTTCTGGCAACTTGACATTATTCTGGTGGAAATCTTTTGGTCTATTTGATGGAGAAAATCTCCATCATGATGGGCAACCCTATACCCTTAACTTAGAAAAAACGAAATTACTATATTTAATTAGAGAATCACTGTACAAGTAGTGCCAATAATGTAATACTGTACAGTCTTCCACTAACAACCATTTACTGTATTCTTCTTCATGCTAATGTACCACAAAATTTCTTTTGAAGCCCTCTCAGTGAGGTCATCCTTTTGCCACTGGTACACTACCAACTTCATATTGCTTCCTCAATAGTATTCACTTCACTTGCCTTCATCTACGGCACCTAGATTCTTACACCCCAAAAAGGAACATTGTATATTAGTAACTTAACTATTTCTATCCACTATGAGAATGAACAAAATAGAATTTCTTTTATGAAATCTCCTGAAGTTGTAAATAAACATATATTGTAATTACCCTATATAAACTTATTGTAATTACCCTTAAGGTAGGACCAAATGTTATTCATATCCCTTATGTTCCCGAATCAGCACGGAGGCTCTTCCAACACACCCTTACTTTAAATTTTGGCATTAGCAAAAACTACTTAGGGTCAGTTGACTATGAAAGGCCATAAGAGTTGGGTACTGTACATGCCTTTCATCTTTTTGTTGCTGGCTTGGTTAATATTGATGTTTTTGGGTGTGTTATTTTTTGTAACCACAACAGGTACTTTGTACAAGTGATATTACTTATCTGTTAACTTTTCATTCTTCAATTTATATTTATGGTTCTGAATCAGAACTAGATTCCCAACCTTACTGAGTGTCATAGCACCTTTTTCTCATCTCTTTTATCTCTTTCCTCATTCTTTGATTAATGACACTTTAATACTGTTCATTGACAGTGAAAGTGGGAGGAGAGAGATCAGCTTGGATTAAACAGAGGAATGGCTTGAGGCAGGGAAGTGCACTTTCACTATTACTTTTCATTGTAGTGATGGGTGATATAATGAGTACAGTAGCACAAGTAATTGGTGAAAGGAAGATGAAAGCTATGGTGTTTGCAGATGATCTGATGATTTGGGGGAATAAGGAGGAGGACGTACAAGAGTAGTTGGACATATGGGAATGAACAGTACAAGAATAGGGGATGAAATTTAGTATAAGTGAGAGTGAGATGATTATCTCAACAAGAAAGAAGGAGAAAGGAAAGACTGGAATAACAATTGGTGGGCAACGATTGAGGAGAGTGGAGAGTTTCAAGCACCTAGGAAGTCTGATACAGGAAGAGGAAAAAACGACAGAGAAATAAACAAGTTGGGGAGAAAAGCAGAAGCATTTTGGAAGAGTGTCAGAAGCCTGACATGGAGCAAGGATGAACCCCAAATCAGTAAAAAGGTTATATACTGGTCATACTTTGTCCCGATACTGACATATGCATCAGAAACCTGTGTTATGAAAGGAAGAGAGAAAAGCAAAGTACAAGCTAGTGAGATGAAATTCTTGAGAAACAGTATTGGAGTGACAAAGAGAGACAGGTTAAGAAATGAGAGGATCAGAGAGTTAATGAAGGTGGAACCATTACAGGATGAGATAGAGAAATCAAGGATGAGATGATACTATGCTAAGACACTTTGACAGATGCTGCCCTGTTAAGAAAATACAAAGAGTGTTCACCCATAACCAAAGTGCAAAAACCAACAGACTGATACTTCCAGCAAATATGATAAAACTCAGGCAAAACATCCAGGACTTGGATGTGTTACACAAGTCAACAAACCTGCAGGTTTTTAAGGCCAAGTACAACAAAGCCAAGAAAATCTTTAAGAAAGAGCTTTCAAATCTAAGAAAACAGATATACAGCAGTGAAATAGCTCAATCAGACAATATAGCCAAGACCTCATGGAGAATTGTAAATCAATTTCGCAAAGCCACGCCGAAGCCAGAAACTGAAATTGCAAATATAAGACATGAAGGAAACACAATTAAAGATCCTAATAAAGTCTGCAATGTTTTCAATAAATACTTTATATCTGCAGCTGTTAGTCCAGTTAATAACACAATTGTGAGTAGTGAGGTAAAGCTCTGCCCCTTTAAAGAGCCACCTTCTGAATTCAAACAAGTAAGTGAAAAAGAAATAGGCAGGATAATAAATAACCTAAAGAATAAGTTCTCATCTGGATGGGACGGTTTGAGTAGTATCGCGATTAAAAAATGTAATAAGGAATTAGTTACATTAATCACCCACCTGGTAAACTGCCGTATTAGAGAACATACATTTCCAAATGTATTGAAATGGAGCACAGTTAAACCAGTGCATAAAAAAGGATCCAAGGAAGAGGTTTCAAATTTCAGGACCATATCATTAATACTTGTCTTCAGCAAAGTATTTGAAGTTGTGCTGCTGACACAACTTAGTGACTATTTCTTGAAAAATAAGTTCCTAACAGAGACACAACTTGGATTCCGAAAAGATCATAGTACCATCACAGCAATTACGGAATTTCTTCACAAAACATATGGTGCCCTTGATCAAGGAATGCAAAAAACTGGCATATTTCTAGACCTTACTAAAGCCTTTGACTCGGTAAACCATGAGTTACTTTTAAGTAAATTTGAGTCACACAATGTAAATGCTGCATCCATGCAATTGCTGGCTACATATTTATTTAACCACAAGCAGTGTACAAAAGCTGACTTACAAAATCAATAATCAGATCATTAATTTCCAGTCCAAATATGAGGCAGTCACACAACGTGTACCCCAGGGCTCAATTTTGGGACCTTTCCTTTTCCTAGTGTACATAAATGATATAGAGCAACCTTTCAAACAAAATGATGAGTTAACATTGGTAGCAACTGAGGGACTATGTCCAAGATCAAGGTTTAAAAGTTAATATCAGTAAATCTCAGTTATTGCCATTTAAACTTACAAACTCACACCAAACCTCTATCAGTAACATAGGTGGAATTGAAGTACTGGACACAGAAGGCTGCAGATTTCTAGGTATTCACCTAGATGAAAATCTAAGATGGGTAAACCATATCAAATTATTGTGCAATAAAATCAGCAGTTCATTACATCTAATCAGCCAGTTATCAAAAGTAATCCCACATCAGACATTAAAAACAATTTATTATGGAACCATTTTTGCACAGATTAATTACGGGATAGAGATGTGGGATTGTGCTGCCAACATACATATGAACAGAATATTAACCCTACAGAAAAGAGCAATCAGAATTATCCATGGATTAGGGTATAGAGGTTCATGCAGGGAAATCTTTGATCATCATAAATACCTCACAGTCTACTAACTGTATCTTTACAAATAAATTATATTTTTTGTGACACATCAAAACAAAGCAACAAAGTGCTCTTATATGCATGCCTATAATACAAGAAATAAAGACTGCTACTACAGACAAAGAACAAAATGAAAAACAACAGACCATAGTCCATGCATTAGTGGTCAAATATGGTACAACAGATTACCGAGCTCTATAAGGTGACACAAAGGGACCTTATTCAAAGTGAAACTGAAATATTTCTTGATTGACAAGTGTTTATATTCTTTCCCCAAACCACCTTCCCTACCCTCTGGCTCCTACCCTTGTAACCGCCCCCGTTGTAAAACCTGTCCCATGCACCCTCCCACCACCTACTCCAGTCCTGTAACCCGGAAGTTATACACGATCAAAGGCAGAGCCACGTGTGAAAGCACCCACGTAATCTACCAACTGACCTGCCTACACTGTGATGCATTCTATGTGGGAATGACCAGCAACAAACTGTCCATTCACATGAATGGACACAGGCAGACAGTGTTTGTTGGTAATGAGGATCACCCTGTGGCTAAACATGCCTTGGTGCACGGCCAGCACATCTTGGCGCAGTGTTACACCGTACGGGTTATCTGGATACTTCCCACTAACACCAACCTATCCGAACTCCGGAGATGGGAACTTGCTCTTCAATATATCTTCTCTTCCCGTTATCCACCAGGCCTCAATCTCCGCTAATTTCAAGTTGCCGCCACTCATACCTCACCTGTCATTCAACAACATCTTTGCCTCTGCACTTCTGCCTCGACTGACATCTCTGCCCAAACTCTTTGTCTTTAAATATGTCTGCTTGTGTCTGTATATGTGTGGATGGATATGTGTGTGTGTGCGAGTGTATACCCGTCCTTTTTTCCCCCTAAGGTAAGTCTTTCCGCTCCCAGGATTGGAATGACTCCTTACCCTCTCCCTTAAAACCCACATCCTTTCGTCTTTCCCTCTCCTTCCCTCTTTCCTGATGAGGCAACAGTTTGTTGCAAAAGCTTGAATTTTGTGTGTATGTTTGTGTTTGTTTGTGTGTCTGTCGACCTGCCAGCACTTTCATTTGGTAAGTCACATCATCTTTGTTTTTTAATATATATCCACTGGCATGTTTGGTAAAAGCGCTGGCAGGTCGATAGACACACAAACAAACACAAATATACACACAAAATTCAGGCTTTCGCGACAAACTGTTGCCTCATAAGGAAAGAGGGGAAGGAGAGGGAAAGACGAAAGGATGTGGGTTTTAAGGGAGAGGATAAGAAGTCATTCCAATCCCGGGAGCGGAAAGACTTACCTTAGGGGGAAAAAAGGACAGGTGTACACTCGCACACACACACATATCCATCCACACATACAGACACAAGCAGACATATTTAAAGACAAAGAGTTTGGGCAGAGATGTCAGTCGAGGTGGAAGAGTAGAGGCAAAGAAGTTGTTGAAAGACAGGTGAGGTATGAGTGGCGGCAACTTGAAATTAGCGGAGATTGAGGCCTGGCAGATAACGAGAAGAGAGGATATACTGAAGGGCAAGTTCCCATCTCCGGAGTTCGGATAGGTTGGTGTTGGTGGGAAGTATCCAGATAACCCGGACGGTGTAACACTGTGCCAAGATGTGCTGGCTGTGCACCAAGGCATGTTTAGCCACAGGGTGATCCTCATTACCAACAAACACTGTCTGCCTGTGTCCATTCATGCGAATGGACAGTTTGTTGCTGGTCATTCCCACATAGAATGCATCACAGTGTAGGCAGGTCAGTTGGTAAATCACGTGGGTGCTTTCACACGTGGCTCTGCCTTTGATCGTGTACACCTTCCGGGTTACAGGACTAGAGTAGGTGGTGGTGGGAGGGTGCATGGGACAGGTTTTGCACCGGGGGCGGTTACAAGGATAGGAGCCAGAGGGTTGGGAAGGTGGTTTGGGGATTTCATAGGGATGAACTAACAGGTTACGAAGGTTTGGTGGACGGCGGAAAGACACTCTTGGTGGAGTGGGGAGGATTTCATGAAGGATGGATCTCATTTCAGGGCAGGATTTGAGGAAGTCGTATCCCTGCTGGAGAGCCACATTCAGAGTCTGGTCCAGTCCCGGAAAGTATCCTGTCACAAGTGGGGCACTTTTGTGGTTCTTCTGTGGGGGATTCTGGGTTTGAGGGGATGAGGAAGTGGCTCTGGTTATTTGCTTCTGTACCAGGCCGGGAGGGTAGTTGCGGGATGCGAAAGCTGTCGTCAGGTTGTTGGTGTAATGTTTCAGGGATTCCGGACTGGAGCAGATTCGTTTGCCACGAAGACCTAGGCTGTAGGGAAGGGACCGTTTGATGTGGAATGGGTGGCAGCTGTCATAATGGAGGTACTGTTGCTTGTTGGTGGGTTTGATGTGGACGGACGTGTGAAGTTGGCCATTGGACAGGTGGAGGTCAACGTCAAGGAAAGTGGCATGGGATTTGGAGTAGGACCAGGTGAATCTGATGGAACCAAAGGAGTTGAGGTTGGAGAGGAAATTCTGGAGTTCTTCTTCACTGTGAGTCCAGATCATGAAGATGTCATCAATAAATCTGTACCAAAGTTTGGGTTGGCAGACCTGGGTAACCAAGAAGGCTTCCTCTAAGCGACCCATGAATAGGTTGGCGTACGAGGGGGCCATCCTGGTACCCATGGCTGTTCCCTTTAATTGTTGGTATGTCTGGCCTTCAAAAGTGAAGAAGTTGTGGGTCAGGATGAAGCTGGCTAAGGTAATGAGGAAAGAGGTTTTAGGTAGGGTGGCAGGTGATCGGCGTGAAAGGAAATGCTCCATCGCAGCAAGGCCCTGGATGTGCGGAATATTTGTGTATAAGGAAGTGGCATCAATGGTTACAAGGATGGTTTCTGGGGGTAACAGATTGGGTAAGGATTCCAGGCGTTCAAGGAAGTGGTTGGTGTCTTTGATGAAGGATGGGAGACTGCATGTAATGGGTTGAAGGTGTTGATCTACGTAGGCAGAGATACGTTCTGTGGGGGCTTGGTAACCAGCTACAATGGGGCGGCCGGGATGATTGGGTTTGTGGATTTTTGGAAGAAGGTAGAAGGTAGGGGTGCGGGGTGTCGGTGGGGTCAGGAGGTTGATGGAGTCAGGTGAAAGGTTTTGCAGGGGGCCTAAGGTTCTGAGGATTCCTTGAAGCTCCGCCTGGACATCGGGAATGGGGTTACCTTGGCAAACTTTGTATGTGGTGTTGTCTGAAAGCTGACGCAGTCCCTTAGCCACATACTCCCGACGATCAAGTACCACGGTCGTGGAACCCTTGTCCGCCGGAAGAATGACGATGGATCGGTCAGCCTTCAGATCACGGATAGCCTGGGCTTCAGCAGTGGTGATGTTGGGTGTAGGATTAAGGTTTTTTAAGAAGGATTGAGATGCAAGGCTGGAAGTCAGAAATTCCTGGAAGGTTTGGAGAGGGTGATTTTGAGGAAGAGGAGGTGGGTCCCGCTGTGACGGAGGACGGATCTGTTCCAGGCAGGGTTCAATTTGGATGGTGTCTTGGGGATTTGGAACATTAGGAGTAGGATTAGGATCATTTTTCTTCATGGCAAAGTGATATTTCCAGCAGAGAGTACGGGTGTAGGACAGTAAATCTTTGACGAGGGCTGTTTGGTTGAATCTGGGAGTGGGGCTGAAGGTGAGGCCTTTGGATAGGACAGAGGTTTCGGATTGGGAGAGAGGTTTGGAGGAAAGGTTAACTACTGAATTAGGGTGTTGTGGTTCCAGATTGTGTTGAAAGGAATTTTGAGGTTTTGGAGGGAGTGAAGCTGGAAGTGGGAGATTGAGTAGATGGGAGAGACTGGGTTTGTGTGCAATGAGAGGAGGTTGAGGTTTGCTGGAAAGGTTGTGAAGGGTGAGTGAGTTGCCTTTCCGGAGGTGGGAAACCAGGAGATTGGATAGTTTTTTGAGGTGGAGGGTGGCATGCTGTTCTAATTTACGGTTGACCTGTAGGAGGATGCTCTGAACAGCCGGTGTGGCTGTGGGAGAGGAAAGATTAAGGACTTTTATTAAGGATAGGAGTTGACGGGTGTGTTCATTGGCTGAGTTGATGTGTAGGTGCAGGATTAGGTGGGTGAGGGCAATGGATTGTTCAGTTTGGAACTGGTATAGGGAC
Source organism: Schistocerca nitens (assembly GCF_023898315.1). Taxonomy (NCBI): domain Eukaryota; kingdom Metazoa; phylum Arthropoda; class Insecta; order Orthoptera; family Acrididae; genus Schistocerca; species Schistocerca nitens. Next base: position 390,675,393 of record NC_064619.1, on the reverse strand, counting down.
TGATGGAAGGAAGGGTTGCAGCCAGAGATGGGAACTTTAAGTGTGAGGCCTTTGGGGGTAATGCCAAATGTGAGACAAGCCTGAGAAAATAGAATATGGGAGCGTAATCTGGCTAGGGCGAAGGCATGTCTGCGGAGGGAATGTAAATAAAACTTAATGGGGTCGTTGTGGGGGTGTTGTGCGGGTGACATGGTACTAGAAGGTCGAAAGTGTAACATGAGGCTGAAATGAAAATTAATATAAAAATATGTGGGGAGAGATAAGGGTGAAGTAGAAAGCAAATGGAGATCTGGTGTGAAAAGAGGTGAAAAGGGGTTGGTTGGAGCTGGGTTATGTTGATCCTGTGGTGAAATGGTGTAGGTGGATAATGATGTGCATAAAAGTTAGATGGTTGTGTTGCCGCCAAAACACGTTAAAGGGTGGAGAAATTCGGGAAAATTTCGAAAAAACTACGTGAGGATGTATTAAAAGTAGTGGTATGGTGGTGGCAGATTATGGAAATGAGGCTAACAATTGTCTGGTGGAGAAATAATGACGTTAAAACCTGTGGGAAGCGGCTAAAAATGATCGGTGATGTGAAAAAACGGAAATCGAAATAAAGCAAAAGTTATTAAAACTAGCCGAAAAGGTTGTTTAATAGCTGAAAGGAAATGTTTGTGAACTCGAAACGGTGGATTTTTGCAGTAGCGGAAGAAAAAATTTTTTCCTGTAACCCGGAAGGTGTACACGATCAAAGGCAGAGCCACGTGTGAAAGCACCCACGTGATTTACCAACTGACCTGCCTACACTGTGATGCATTCTATGTGGGAATGACCAGCAACAAACTGTCCATTCGCATGAATGGACACAGGCAGACAGTGTTTGTTGGTAATGAGGATCACCCTGTGGCTAAACATGCCTTGGTGCACAGCCAGCACATCTTGGCACAGTGTTACACCGTCCGGGTTATCTGGATACTTCCCACCAACACCAACCTATCCGAACTCCGGAGATGGGAACTTGCCCTTCAGTATATCCTCTCTTCTCGTTATCCGCCAGGCCTCAATCTCCGCTAATTTCAAGTTGCCGCCACTCATACCTCACCTGTCTTTCAACAACTTCTTTGCCTCTACTCTTCCACCTCGACTGACATCTCTGCCCAAACTTTTTGTCTTTAAATATGTCTGCTTGTGTCTGTATGTGTGGATGGATATGTGTGTGTGTGCGAGTGTATACCTGTCCTTTTTTCCCCCTAAGGTAAGTCTTTCCGCTGCCGGGATTGGAATGACTCCTTATCATCTCCCTTAAAACCCACATCCTTTCGTCTTTCCCTCTCCTTCCCTCTTTCCTGACAAGGCAACCGTTGGTTGCGAAAGCTAGAATTTTGTGTGTATGTTTGTGTTTGTTTGTGTGTCTATCGACCTGCCAGCACTTTTGTTTGGTAAGTCTCATCATCTTTCTTTTATATATATATATATATATATATATATATATATATATATATATATATATATACACACACTCCTGGAAATGGAAAAAAGAACACACTGACACCGGTGTGTCAGACCCACCATACTTGCTCCGGACACTGCGAGAGGGCTGTACAAGCAATGATCACACGCACGGCACAGCGGACACACCAGGAACCGCGGTGTTGGCCGTCGAATGGCGCTAGCTGCGCAGCATTTGTGCAACGCCGCCGTCAGTGTCAGCCAGTTTGCCGTGGCATACGGAGCTCCATCGCAGTCTTTAACACTGGTAGCATGCCGCGACAGCGTGGACGTGAACCGTATGTGCAGTTGACGGACTTTGAGCGAGGGCGTATAGTGGGCATGCGGGAGGCCGGGTGGACGTACCGCCGAATTGCTCAACACGTGGGGCGTGAGGTCTCCACAGTACATCGATGTTGTCGCCAGTGGTCGGCGGAAGGTGCACGTGCCCGTCGACCTGGGACCGGACCGCAGCGACGCACGGATGCACGCCAAGACCGTAGGATCCTACGCAGTGCCGTAGGGGACGGCACCGCCACTTCCCAGCAAATTAGGGACACTGTTGCTCCTGGGGTATCGGCGAGGACCATTCGCAACCGTCTCCATGAAGCTGGGCTACGGTCCCGCACACCATTAGGCCGTCTTCCGCTCACGCCCCAACATCGTGCAGCCCGCCTCCAGTGGTGTCGCGACAGGCGTGAATGGAGGGACGAATGGAGACGTGTCGTCTTCAGCGATGAGAGTCGCTTCTGCCTTGGTGCCAATGATGGTCGTATGCGTGTTTGGCGCCGTGCAGGTGAGCGCCACAATCAGGACTGCATACGACCGAGGCACACAGGGCCAACACCCGGCATCATGGTGTGGGGAGCGATCTCCTACATTGGCCGTACACCACTGGTGATCGTCGAGGGGACACTGAATAGTGCACGGTACATCCAAACCGTCATCGAACCCATCGTTCTACCATTCCTAGACCGGCAAGGGAACTTGCTGTTCCAACAGGACAATGCACGTCCGCATGTATCCCGTGCCACCCAACGTGCTCTAGAAGGTGTAAGTCAACTACCCTGGCCAGCAAGATCTCCGGATCTGTCCCCCATTGAGCATGTTTGGGACTGGATGAAGCGTCGTCTCACGCGGTCTGCACGTCCAGCACGAACGCTGGTCCAACTGAGGCGCCAGGTGGAAATGGCATGGCAAGCCGTTCCACAGGACTACATCCAGCATCTCTACGATCATCTCCATGGGAGAATAGCAGCCTGCATTGCTGCGAAAGGTGGATATACACTGTACTAGTGCCGACATTGTGCATGCTCTGTTGCCTGTGTCTATGTGCCTGTGGTTCTGTCAGTGTGATCATGTGATGTATCTGACCCCAGGAATGTGTCAATAAAGTTTCCCCTTCCTGGGACAATGAATTCACGGTGTTCTTATTTCAATTTCCACGAGTGTATATGATTGGTTATAATAGAGGGAAACATTCCACTTAGGAAAAACATATCTAAAAACAAAGATGATGTGACTTACCAAATGAAAGTGCTGGCAGGTTGACAGACACACAAACAAACACAAACATACACACAAAATTCAAGCTTTCGCAACAAACTGTTGCTTCATCGGGAAATTAATTAGGGGATAGAGATATGGGGTTGTGCTGCCGACATACATATGAACAGAACATTAACCCTACAGAAAAGAGCAATCAGAATTATCCATGGATTAGGGTATAGAGATATATGCAGGGAAATCTTTGTTCATCATAAATACCTCACAGTCAACTCACTGTATCTTTGTTTTAGATATATTTTTCCCACGTGGAATGTTTCCCTCTAGTATATATATATATATATATATATATATATATATATATATATATATATATATATATATATATATATATATATATATTCAAGCCTTCGCAACCAACGGTTGCTTCGTCAGGAAAGAGGGAAGGAGAGGGAAAGACGAAAGGATGTGGGTTTTAAGGGAGAGGGTAAGGAGTCATTCCAATCCCGGGAGCAGAAAGACTTACCTTAGGGGGAAAAAAGGACGGGTATACACTCGCACACACACACATATCCATCAAAACATATACAGACACTAACAGACATATTTAAAGACAAAGAGTTTGGGCCCTCTCTCTCTCTCTCTCTATATATATATATATATATATATATATATATATATATATATATATATATTCCACGCGGGAAAAATATATCTAAAAACAAAGATGATGTGACTTACCAAACGAAGGGCTGGCAGGAGGTCGATTGACACACAAACTAACACAAACAAACACACAAAATTCTAGCTTTCGCAACCAATGGTTGCTTCATCAGGAAAGAGGGAAGGAGAGGGAAAGACGAAAGGATGAGGGTTTTAAGGGAGAGGATAAGGAGTCATTCCAATCCCGGTAGCGGAAAGACTTACCTTAGGGGGAAAAAAGGACGGGTATACACTCGCACACACACACATATCCATCCACACATATACAGACACAAGCAGACATATTTAAAGACAAAGAGTTTGGGCAGAGATGTCAGTCGAGGCGGAAGTGCAGAGGCAAAGATGTTGTTGAATGACAGATGAGGTATGAGTGGCGGCAACTTGAAATTAGCGGAGGTTGAGGCCTGGTGGGTAATGGGAAGAGAGGATATATTGAAGAGCAAGTTCCCATCTCCGGAGTTCGGATAGGTTGGTGTTAGTGGGAAGTATCCAGATAACCCGGCAGGTCAGTTGGTAAATCACGTGGGTGCTTTCACACGTGGCCCTGCCTTTGATCGTGTACACCTTCCGGGTTACAGGACTGGAGTAGGTGGTGGTGGGAGGGTGCATGGGACAGGTTTTACACCAGGGGCGGTTACAAGGGTAGGAGCCAGAGAGTAGGGAAGGTGGTTTGGGGATTTCATAGGGATGAACTAACAGGTTACGAAGGTTAGGTGGACGGCGGAAAGACACTCTTGGTGGAGTAGGGACGATTTCATGAAGAATGGATCTCATTTCAGGGCAGGATTTGAGGAAGTTGTATCCCTGCTGGAGAGCCATATTCAGAATCTGGTCCAGTCCCGGAAAGTATCCTGTCACAAGTGGGGCACTTTTGTGGTTCTTCTGTGGGTGGTTCTGGGTTTGAGGGGATGAGGAGGTGGCTCTGGTTATTTGCTTCTGTACCAGGTCGGGAGGGTAGTTACGGGATGCGAAAGCTGTTGTCAGGTTGTTGGTGTAATGGTTCAGGGATTCCGGACTGGAGCAGATTCGTTTGCCACGAAGACCTAGTCTGTAGGGAGGGGACCGTTTGATGTGGAATGGGTGGCAGTTGTCATAATGGATGTACTGTTGCTTGTTGGTGGGTTTGATGTGGACGGACGTGTGAAGCTGGCCATTGGACAGATGGAGGTCAACGTCCAGATCCAGATCATGAATATGTCATCAATAAATCTGTACCAAACTCTTGGTTGGCAGGCCTGGGTAACCAAGAAGGCTTCCTCTAAGCGACCCATGAATAGGTTGGCGTACGAGGGGGCCATCCTGCTACCCATGGCTGTTCCCTCTAATTGTTGGTATGTCTGGCCTTCAAAAATGAAGAAGTTGGGGGTCAGGATGAAGCTGGCTAAGGTAATGAGGAAAGAAGTTTTAGGTAGGGTGGCAGGTGATCGGCGTGAAAGGAAGTGCTCCATCGCAGCGAGGCCCTGGACGTGCGGAATATTTGTGTATAAGGAAGTGGCATCAATGGTTACAAGGATGGTTTCTGGGGGTAACAGATTGGGTAAGGATTCCAGGCGTTTGAGAATGTGGTTGGTGTCTTTGATGAAGGATGGGAGACTGCATGTAATGGGTTGAAGGTGTTGATCTACGTAGGCAGAGATACGTTCTGTGGGGGCTTGGTAACCAGCTACAATGGGGCGGCTGAGATGATTGAGTTTGTGAATTTTAGGAAGAAGGTAGAAGGTAGGGGTGCGGGGTGTCGGTGGGGTCAGGAGGTTGATGGAGTCAGGTGAAAGGTTTTGCAGGGGGCCTAAGGTTCTGAGGATTCCTTGAAGCTCCGCCTGGACATCAGGAATGGGATTACCTTGGCAAACTTTGTATGTGGTGTTGTCTGAAAGCTGACGCAGTCCCTCAGCCACATACTCCCGATGATCAAGTACCACGGTCGTGGAACCCTTGTCCGCCGGATGAATGACGATGGATTGGTCAGCCTTCAGATCACGGATAGCCTGGGCTTCAGCAGTGGTATGTTGGGAGTAGGATTAATGTTTTTTAAGAAGGATTGAGAGGCAAGGCTGGAAGTCAGAAATTCCTGGAAGGTTTGGAGAGGGTGACTTTGAGGAAGAGGAGGTGGGTCCCGCTATGACGGAGGATGGAACTGTTCCAGGCAGGGTTCAATTTGGATAGTGTCTTGGGGAGTTGGATCATTAGGAGTAGGATTAGGATCATTTTTCTTCAGGGCAAAGTGATATTTCCAGCAGAGAGTACGAGTGTAGGACAGTAAATCTTTGACGAGGGCTCTTTGGTTGATTCTGGGAGTGGGGCTGAAGGTGAGGCCTTTTGATAGGACAGAGGTTTCGGATTGGGAGAGAGGTTTGAAGGAAAGGTTAACTACTGAATTACGGTGTTGTGGTTCCAGATTGTGTTGATTGGAATTTTGAGGTTTAGGAGGGAGTGGAGCTGGAAGTGGGAGATTGAGTAGATGGGAGAGACTGGGTTTGTGTGCAATGAGAGGAGGTTGAGGTTTGCTGGAAAGGTTGTGAAGGGTGAGTGAGTTGCTTTTCCGGAGGTGGTAAACCAGGAGATTGGATAGTTTTTTGAGGTGGAGGGTGGCATGCTGTTCTAATTTGCGGTTGGCCTGTAGGAGGATGCTCTGAACAACCGGTGTGGATGTGGGAGAGGAAAGATTGAGGACTTTTATTAAGGATAGGGGTTAACGGGTGTGTTCTCTGGCTGAGTTGATGTGTAGGTGAAGGATTATGTGTGTGAGGGCAATGGATTGTTCAGTTTGAAACTGGTATAGGGACGGATGGAAAGAAGGGTTGCAGCCAGAGATGGGAACTTTAAGTGTGAGGCCTTTGGGGGTAATGCCAAATGTCAGACAAGCCTGAGAAAATAGAACGTGGGAGCGTAATCTGGCTAGGGCGAAGGCATGTTTGCGGAGGGAATGTAAATAAAACTTATGGGGTAGTTGTGGGGGTGTTGTGAGGGTGACATAGTATTAGAAGGTGGAAAGTGTAACATGAGGCTGATATGAAAACGAAAATAGAAATATATGGGGATAGATAAAGGTGAACCGGAAAGTAACTCGAGATCTGGTGTGAAAAAAGGCGAAAAAGTGTTGGTTACAGCTGGGCTATGTTGGACTTGGGTTGGTAGACAACGATGTGCACAAAGGTTAGGTGGTTGTGTTGCCGCCAAAACACATTAAAGGATGGAGAAATTCGGGGAAAAAAAAAAAAAATATATATATATATATATATATATATATATATATATATATATATATATATATATATATATAAACGAAGATTATGAGACTTACCAAACAAAAGCGCTGGCAGGTCGATAGACATACAAACAAACAAACACAAACATACACACAAAATTCTAGCTTTCGCAACCAACGGTTGCCTTGTCAGGAAAGAGGGAAGGAGAGGGAAAGACGAAAGGATGTGGGTTTTAAGGGAATCATTCCAATCCCGGGAGCAGAAAGACTTACCTTAGGGGGAAAAAAGGACAGGTACACACTCGCACACATGCATATCCATCCGCATATACACAGTCACAAGCAGACATTTGTAGAGGCAAAGAGTTTGGGCAGAGATGTCAGTTGAGGCGGAAGTGAAGAGGCAAAGATGTTGTTGAAAGACAGGTGAGGTATGAGCGGCAGCAACTTGAAATTAGTGGAGGTTGAGGCCTGGCGGATAACGAGAAGAGAGGATATACTGAAGGGCAAGTTCCCATCTCTGGAGTCCTGACAGGTTGGTGTCAGTGGGAAGTATCCAGATAACCCGGACGGTGTAACACTGTGCCAAGATGTGCTGGCTGCGCACCAAGGCATCTTTAGCCACAGGGTGATCGTCATTACCAACAAACACTGTCTGCCTGTGTCCATTCATGGGAATGGACAGTTTGTTGCTGGTCATTCCCACATAGAAACCTTCACAGTGTAGGCAGGTCAGTTGGTAAATCACGTGGGTGCTTTCACACGTGGCTCTGCCTTTGATCGTGTACACCTTCGGGGTTACAGGACTGGAGTATGTGGTGGTGGGAGGGTGCATGGGACAGGTTTTACACCGGGGGCAGTTACAAGGGTTGGAGCCAGAGGGTAGGGAAGGTGGTTTGGGGATTTCAGAGGGATGAATTAACAGGTTACGAAGGTTAGGTGGACGGCGGAAACACACTCTTGGTGGAGTGAGGAGTATTTCATGAAGGATGGATCTCATTTCTGGGCAAGATTTGAGGAAGTCGTATCCCTGCTGGAGAGCCACATTCAGAGTCTGATCCAGTCCCGGAAAGTATCCTGTCACAAGTGGGGCACTTTTGGGGTTCTTCTGTGGGCGGTTCTGGGTTTGAAGGGATGAGGAAGTGGCTCTGGTTATTTGCTTCTGTACCAGGTCGGGAGGGTAGTTGCGGGATGCGAAAGGTGTTTTCAGGTTGTTGGTGTAATGGTTCAGGGGTTCCGGACTGGAGCAGACTCGTTTGCCATGAAGACCTAGGCTGTTGGTGGGTTTGATGTGGGCAGACGTGTGAAGATGGGAATTGGACAGATGGAGGTCAACATCAAGGAAAGTGGCATGGGATTTAGAGTAGGACCAGGTGAATCTGATGGAACCAAAGGAGTTGAGGTTGGAGAGGAACTTCTGGAGTTCTTCTTCACTGTGAGTCCAGATCATAAAGATGTCATCAAAAAATCTGTACCAAACTTTGGGTTTGCAGGCCTGGGTAACCAAGAAGGCTTCCTCTAAGTGACCCATGAATAGGTTGGCGTACGAGGGGGCCATCCTGGTACCCATGGCTGTTCCCTTTAGTTGTTGGTATGCCTGGCCTTCAAAGGTGAAGAAGTTGTGGGTCAGGATGAAGCTGGCTAAGGTAATGAGGAAAGAGGTTTTAGGTAGGGTGGCATGTGATCAGCGTGAAAGGAAGTGCTCCATGTATACATGCGGATGGATATGCATGTGTGTGCGAGTGTGTACCTGTCCTTTTTCCCTCTAAGGTACGTCTTTCCGCTCCTGAGATTGGGATGACTCGTTACCCTCTCCCTTAAAACCCACATCCTTTCATCTTTCCCTCTCCTTCTCTCTTTCCTGACGAAGCAACCGTTGGTTACGAAAGCTAGAATTTTGTGTGTATGTTTGTGTTTGTTTGTATGTCTATCGACCTGCCAGCGCTTTTGTTTGGTAAGTCTCATCATCTTTGTTTATATATATATATATATATATATATATATATATATATATATATATATATATATATATATATATATAGTTGTGTAAAATCTGAATATTTGTAATAGATACGATGTAACACCCAATATTGTGCCTTATTAGGTACAATGGTACATTTGTATCATGTATATGTAATCACATATGTATATATGACTGTACTAAACTTGTAAAAAAAATGCTACGACGTTTGCAAAAGACACCAGTTGGTGTCTCCATGCGAAAAAATACAATAAATAAAATAAATAAATAGATGGTATGGGTATGTTAAGAGACTGGAGGAAAGTTTGATACCCAGAAGGATACATGAGATGAAATTGGAGGGAAAGAGATGGCTGAAAGGAGTAGAAGAAAGAAGACTGGACCAAGGTGAAGACAAAGAGATGGTGGCAAGACAGAAGACGATTGAGAGGCCTGTGTTCCATACAGACCCAGCCAGACACTGGAAACTGTCCAATATGACGATGATAAATGCTGTTCATTGATACAGGCTGTAGATGTTCATTTACATCAGGCCATTCTATACATTTTAGCATTAATTTTTCTTCAGTTTGTCCACATAGTACTTCCACTGGAGACACTCCATTAACAGAGTGAAGTAGTTAATTTATTACCTTTTCAAAGTGCCCCACTAAATCCATCCATTTTATGTTTCCACATTACATCTGATGTAGTTGCTTCAGTTCATCCATTATCCTCCAGCCAGTTAGGCTTGTGTGTGGTACTTGGAAATTAAGATATGATTTACTTCTTCCCAAACTAGAAACACTTTAAAGTATTTAGCTGTTAACTGGATTCTATTATCATATAATAAGTTCATAGATTTCCCCACATGTTTGAAATAATTATAATTCAGCTTAAAACTAATGTTATTGTAGTTTTACTAGTTTAGACCAGCATTCCCAAAGGACAAAAATGTACACTGTTCCTCTCCACCTGCAAGGCCGTGGACTGTAGAAGTCCATGGCCACTAAAACTCATATGATTGTGGTATTATGGGGTATAGCATAGCCTTTGTATTTTAACTTTTTGACAATTACCATAATATTTCAATATTTTTGTGACTCGTTGGGACACGTTTATAAAATAAGATTTTCTCATATGCATCATGCCCTTATTTGCTCCATAATGTGGCATAAAAGCAGAATCAAACCTGGGGTCTGGAAGTTACCTGCTACCAGCTGCAGTGTCAGACTGTGACAATGTTATTATATTTGGAAACCAAATATTTAGCATCATTTACTGTCACTGAAGTAATGCCTTTGACAAAAACTTCATAGTCATTGGAGTAGTCATATTATTTATGACATATGATTAGACTGATTAATCCTGTGCCACATTTATTGTAAAATCTTCAGTCTTTTGATAATTGTGTTATTTCTAAATGCAATTCTTTTAGAATTACTCAAATGAAAATATCAATGGCACACAAAACACACACACAAACACACACACACACACACACACACACACACAAAATCTGAAAGTGTGACATATTTTCTTCTTAGTGTAGATACTGTGAGATATTAAATTTGTGGAGGACAAACTTTAAAATGAAAAGCATTCTGGAGGTGAATCAAGGAGTGTCGTAACCAGAATAGTGGTTCCAAAAGATAAATCTTCTTCATTTAATATGTGTTACCCAAATACAACTCTATAATGAATAAAATAATATTTTGTGTGTCAGCTTAATTGTGTAATTGAAATATACTTATTTTTGCAGTGCTTGGAATCAGGAGCAGATTCAACAACTGATGATGTAGATGTAGATGAAATTCAGCCCTGGAATTCCAATACAGTGAATGATTTAAATAGTGAGTTTCTATGAAATAAATGTCATTAAACATCATACATTATTAAAAAATACCACAGGAGGCAAAAAATGTTGACCGATCATCTTTATTGTTTTTGAAATTCATGAGTTTTTTCTTTCTCTGTGGCAGATTGTGAGCAGCCAATGTAAAAGTGTTGGATTTGAATCAGAACCATGTGGAGTTCAACAGTGCCAATTCTTTCTCCACCTTCACTGACACTAATGCAGCAATACAGGAGTGTCTTTCAATTGTGATTAACTGCTGCTTTGTGTATTTCAGCGTTCTTAATAATTGTCTTGTACTGTGTTATAAGTAATTCATCTCAGAGTTTCTTCTTGTGGCAGTTATTTTTGTTCCTGTGAGGATAATAATGTGATCAAAACTTACTTTCCAGGCCACTTCCTTGTCCCCAAAGAAGTTACTGAACTAAAAAAATATTCCACAGACTAATGAAACACTAGTGTTAAAACAATGGAATTTGTTCATCAAAGCTTTTTCTGGTGATAACATAATTGTAGCAAATTAAGTGCAAGTTCTCGCAATTAATAGAAATAAAAATTATAAAGGCTCATATAATATCTGTGTGTTTTTATCCAATACAATCATTTTGGTAGCTTTAAATGAGACTTTTCAAGATCATTGGAAATCTATGTATAGTAGCATAAATGTTGTTTTTTTAAGGAATTTATCAAAATTTGTTGATCAGTGTAAACAATGAAAAGGAAGTGCTGAAGATTGGCACTTATAGACAGGACATGCTGATAAACATGGTGATATTGGTAGACAAATCAGTAATGGAAGTTACATCAGTTCGCTGAAAAATTTACTTGGAGTGACAGAGAAAGAAGACAACTATTCATCTATGTGTCAAAGACAGATATGTAGACAGAAAGAGAGAGAGAAAATTGGAACAATGTTAAATGCGTGTCTGTTTATTGTGACTGTTATTTGAATGACACTCTAAGGTTAATATCCTATGACTTCTCTATCTCCATAGTTCTAACAAATTTGATCTGTTGCTCATTGTTGAGGTACACTATATTTGTGAATATTTCTCTTTATAGACAGGTAAATGCATCTTCAGCAATACATTGTGTTATATTACTGTGTCTTAATATGAATATCAGTTGTAAGCAAGTATCTATATTGTTTTTATTATTGGGTAGTGTTTGCTGTCACTGTGAGAAATTAATCATTAAATTTGGTGGACAATGATTTGGAAGTGTCACTATCACTGCATGAGTTGTTATCTGGGGGCTGAGTTTTGTTTGGATCCCTGTTTTTGTTTGTTTTGTTTTATTATTCAAAATAGTTCTTTACTTATTATTTTTTTTAGTTTAGTTCATGAGTTTTGCATTTTTAATGATGGGCTAGAGAATTTTAAAGTGCTGGTAGTAATGACATTTCAACTCTTGACTACAGCTTATCCTCTGAATTAGGTAGAACTCTCTCTTTCTAGCACAATGTATTTTAATCCCAGGATTTATGCACCCCTTACCCTTTCTTCTGTTAATTTTACACTTTTTTCTTGTAGGAGTAAACAAAAGGAAGTCAGTGTAGGAATATGTTTAAGGAGGAGTTAAATTTTACATGAACACTGTCTCCTTTATAAATTTCTCACCAGTGTTCTTCCTGTAATTTCCCTCTAAACACTGTGATTGAGTCATTGGCTATGGTTCAGTGGTGCAATACTTTTCTTCTATAATGTATTCCTAACTGAATAGAATATTTTACTATTAACATTTAATCATCATGAACATATAAATCATAGCCTCTTGGATATCCATTTAATACAATGATGACTGTTGGGTCAGGAAACAAACTGTCAGTGGCTGCTGTACTATGTACTTCAATCTTTGCAGGATATTTTACTTGGGCAGATAACCAGAGCTGGACATAACAATTCTATTTGTGCTTGATAACTACCATATGACAGAAAATCAACATTTAAGTCTCCACAAACTATGATTCTTCAGTAAGTCTACATAACCTTATTAAAACTGTTTCTATGTGGTTCATGAAGCTTAAGGTACTCCCTGCTAGTGGCTTGTAAATTGTCATTACTATGAGCTTCTGTGTTCCTAGTCCAGTACTGTGGCACAGCATTCACAAAGATGTTCAGTTCAACATTTGTTACACTGAAAAACCTAAATGTAACTGCATATTTTGCATGTATAATGACTCCCCTTTCATCATATTGGATCAAGAGAAGTATGATATAGTGTGTATCCATCAAGATGAATCTGTTCAATTTCAGTGATTTCTATGTATGTTATGATACGCACAAATACTACTGACTTCCACCTATACTTTCATTTTCTTGTATGGACATGAGAAGTACATCATTTTTATTTGTAAGGTTTCTGGTGTTTTAATGGAAGTCACAGGCTTATCCTATCCCATCACAGGGCCACTTGTGAATGTTGTCACACCATATACCACCAGCTGTGCTGCAATTTCTGCACAGTATTTTATGTCAGCATAACTACCAACCAGCTGCCAAACCCAATGAATGGCCACCACCAAAAACTATGGCCAACAGGAAAGTTGACTCACCAGTGGAAGAAGACACTGCTGAACTCACCATCCGTCATTTCAAAGCATGCTTCTCAACCCATATCATCTGGATTCTTTTCTGAACTACATACAGGGTAGATGGTAGTCATCTTTGGAACACATCCTTTATCCCTGCAATCTTCTTGGCCTGTATCTTCCCAAACCCCATGCCCCACACCCACCATTGCCGTATCCCAATCCGTAACTTCACTTGTTCTGCACCCACACCCTCTTCACCACAGTCTTTACTTCTCCTCTTCTCTCACCACCTCTCAACCTAATTCTGCACACCATCTTCTCCATACAGTGAACACACCAGAGCCTGTGCCCTTGTTGCATTCTTATCACATGCATCTGCTGTCTCTCCTTCCCACATTCCTATGCCCTGCACCTGCTGCCTTCATCCAAGCCATTAGTGATCATTTCCCAACACTCATCCTAGCTCCCTACCTCACATCTACCCTCAACTACTAAACTCAACACAACCCTTGATCCCAGTCAAGCTGCTGAACTACAGTCCTGTCATAGTGTATTCAGCTGACAGAATGAAGCCATACTATGTGTGCAATGTGTTTACTCTTTGCATGAAAAAGTATTCAGCCTTGGTTTATTGCCTTTTGTTGACTCAGTGTTTGTACTATCAGTGCACTGCTACTATTACACATTGTCTGTCAAAAAAAGTGAAGTAACTAGAAGACTTGATCATAGGTCAATATAAATTTGTATACATACTCACAATCAGCAACTGAATCAGTGCATGCATCCAGGCCAGAGGCAAAGCAGTTTCATATGAATAAGGGGCCTTATATTGTCAAGTTCTTTGTAAAATTAACTTTATTTTTGTAATCACTGAAATGGCATGCCATACAACCCTTTATTTTTTCCTCCTTCCCTTCTGTAATATGTAAATGATTAGAGTTGCAGTGCTCTGTGACAGGTAGAATGGCTACCAGATTGCATCAGTGTTGTTTGTGTCTAGTATCAGTACCAGGTCTAGTAGGGTATATAAGGGTCATGAACATTGTTGGATTTATAGTAGTCACTGTGTGATCACTCATGTGAGGCAGTATTCTCAGCATCTGACAGAGTCTGAAAGGGCCTTACTGAGGCTCTTCCTTTGAACAATTGGTCAAATTATGTGATATCTAGATTCTTGGAGCATTAGGGTGTGCCAGTGGTCTGGTGTGGGATTCATGGAAACATGAGGGCAGGCATACTCATCATCAAGATTCAGCTAGACTATGTCTGACTGTTATAACCTTTAATCACCAATAATTGCGTGGATATTCAAACACACTCACTTAGAAACAATAGCTGGTTACATGATAACAACTCAGTATCTCTCATTCGACTGCCATGCCGTGACATGCGGCCAGTGCCGTTCGTAGCTAGATGGCGCTCCCGCACTAAGTTGAGTTGCGGAGCGCCTCTATCACCGTTTGCACGTACTGTCGTGGCGGCACTGTTAAATGTCGTGGCACTGTCACAACACTTTTCCCGCCTTGAAAAAAAAACACTCACTTCCTTGGAGACATGGACAGTGCAAAGACATCCATGGCCTCTTGTGAGGCCCTGAGAAGATCTCGAGGAGAGACACGAGAGTATGGTCGAAAATGTCCAGGACGGAAGCTCGTGCGTGGAACGTGCCTCCTGGACGAGATGATGGGTGAAAACTCCGAAGCAGCATCCATAGGTGTCATGGACCTGGGGGTGTGCTCCAGCGAGATAGGTCCCGGAGAAGGAGGTGTCGTGACTTGAGCCGGTTCCGGCGTACTCGGAAGTGGTAGTAACGTCGGCTGCATCAACACATACGGTAGATCGGCAGCAGCGACAGGACTGGCTTCTCGGGCTGTTGGAGGCGAAGGAAGGGGTGGTGGCACCGGCGTGGCCACCACTCGTGGGCGCATCTGGTTGTAATGGCGAACAACCATGTTGTCGTCTGTACGTATATCACAAAGCCGGCGGCCGCGAAGAGCCTTGACCACCCCTGGAATCCATTTAGGGCGAGATCCATACCCTCGTGCCCACACGTCGGCGCCCGCAGTATTTTCCCGCACTAGGGGACACAGCACAAGGCCTGACAGGGTGAAGCAGGTGCAGTGGAGTGCGCGGTTGGCGGCCATGCAAGAGTTCAGCAGGGCTGCGATCACCCAGAGGCGTGAAGCGATAAGAACTCAGAAATTGCAGCAGAGTATCATCTGTGGAAAAATCACTAAGGAATTTTTTCATCTGGCTTTTGAAAGTGCGGACAAGGCGCTCGACCTCCCCATTTGACTGCGGATGGAAGGGCGGTGCTGTAACATGATGAATCCCTTGTCCAGTACAAAAATCATGGAAGGCCTGCGAAGAGAACTGAGGGCCATTGTCCGTGACAATCATGGATAGAAGACCTTCTAGCACAAAGATTTTGGAGAAAGCCAGCGTCGTCGCTGCAGTGGTGGGTGACAGACATTGAACAACAAACGGAAACTTCGAGAAGGCGTCAATCAACAGTAGCCAATAAGTACCGAGGAAGGGGCTGGCAATGTAAGTGTGCACCCGTTCCCATGGCTGCGCCAGATCAGGCCACGGAGAGGCATTGTACAAGGAGCAGCCAGTTGTTGAGCACACTGACCACACGCAGGAACCATGTGGGCGATGTCCGAATCAATACCGGGCCAATAAACGTGCCTGCAGGCCAGGGACTTAGTCCGAGAAATCCCCCACTGGCCTTCATGCAACAGTTTGAGAACATCTTTGCGAAGAGAGGCTGGCACCACGACCCGTGGAGATGCGCCATCCATGGCCAGAAGAACAACACCATTACGAACAGACAGCCGAAGGTGCAAAGCATGGTAGTTGCGAAGGGGATCCGATGCCCGGCCCTTGGTCCTGTCCGGCCAACCCCGTTGAACAAAACCAATCACCTGACGCAGGACTGGGTCCTGCGCAGTAGCCGACATCACCTGTGAACCTGTAAGTGGAAAACCCTCGACCACAGATATTCTGCCTCATCAATGTGGAAACAGAGTAGTTCATCACGATCGAAAACCGGGTCAGGGCCCATCGGCAATCGCGACAATGCGTCAGCATTGGCGTGCTGGGACATGGGGCGATAGTGAATCTCATAGTGAAAACGAGACAAGTATAAGGCCCAACGTTGCAGGTGGTGAGCTGCCTTATCTGGAAGCAACGCCGATGGGCTGAACAGAGTGACCAGCGGCTTGTGGTCGGTGATGAGGTGAAACTTAGAACCATACAAAAAAACGCTGAACTTTTTTAGAGCATAAATGATAGCGAGCGCCTCCTTTTCGATTTGAGAGTAATGCCGTTGCGCATCATTGAGGGTCTTGGAAGCATAGACGATGGGTCGTTCCAACCCATCCTGATACCGATGGGCGAGAACAGCACCTAGGTCATACTGTGACGCGTCAGTCGCCAGAACGAAGTGCTGACCCGGACGGAATGTGCCAAGACAAGGCGCCGACTGCAAATGAGCCTTCAGGTGGACAAAAGCCTGCTCACACTTGTCAGACCAACAGAAAGGGGCGTTTTTGCATAACAACTGATGCAGAGGAAGAGCTACCGCCGCCGCGGATGGAATGAATTTGTGATAATAAGCAATCTTGCCTAGAAATGCCTGAAGGTCTTTGACCGTAGATGGCCGGGGTAGAGCATTAATGGCCGCAACGTGCTGACGTAGAGGACGTATACCCTCACGGGACAAGTGGAAACCAAGATACACAATGGAGGGTTGGAAGAACTGTGACTTATCCAGATTGCACTTCAACCCAGCCGAATGCAAAACCCGAAACAGTGAACGCAAATTGCGAAGGTGCTCTTCAGTGGAGGCCCCCGTGACAACAATGTCATCCAGATAGTTGATGCAGCTGGGAACGGAAGCCGTGAGCTGTTCCAAAAACCGCTGAAAAATGGCCGGTGCGCTAGCGATGCCAAATGGTAACCGCTGGTACTGATACAACCCACAAGGAGTGTTGATGACGAGAAATTCCTTGGAAGAAGCATCCAACAGCAACTGATGGTATGCCTCCGATAAGTCAAGTTTGGAAAAGAACTGGCCCCCAGCGAGCTTGATAAATAACTCCTCAGGGCGGGGAAGAGGATAAGTGTCAATGAGGCTCTGAGCATTGACGGTGGTTTTAAAATCACCACACAATCGCAGACTCCTGTTTGGTTTAGAAACCACCATGATTGGCGATGCCCATTCGCAGGAGGTAACAGGAAGGAGAATCCCTGAAGCTGTTAACCTGTCTATCTCAGCCTTGACAGGTGCACGCAACGCCACCGGAATAGGGCGAGCTGTAGGTTTAAGAGTAATGTGGGCTTCCAAATCCGTGGTCCGACCCAGACCAGCAGAGAACACGGACGAAAATCCAGAACACAATCCATCCAGCTGTTGATACGGAACATCCTCAGATATGAGGTGCACATCAACATCAATGGAGAACCCGAACAACTGGAAAGCATCATAACCGAACAGGTTTTCAGTGCCCGCATGATCCACCACATAAAACGTGAGGGGCCTAACAACAGACTTGTAGGCAGTGGAAGCATCAAACTGGCCAATGATAGGAATTTTCTGTTTATTATAAGTCCTCAGATTTCATGTAACTGGAGACAAGGGAGGGGAGCCCAACTCCAAATACGTGCGAGAATTAATGAGAGTTACTGCAGAGCCAGTGTCCACTTGCATGCGAATGTCTTTATCCAGAACACGAACAGTAACAAACAACTTATTTGTTTGAGAAAGCACACAGTTAACATCCATGTCCGATGCCTTGTCCTCGTCGACAGGAACTTTAGGGGACTGACACACAGAAGCAACGTGGCCTTTTTTCCTACAGGAATTACACGTGGCCCAACGTTTTGGACAAGCGGCCCTGTCATGCTGTACAAAACAATGTGGGCAAGAAGGAAGTGTGGAATGAACCTGCTTCTGTGGTTGCTGTTTTCGCTGCAAGCGTTGCGGCCCAACGCGACGTTGGTTACGCGAGTGAACTGCCGCCACATCTTCGTTCTCCTGTGAAACAGGCAAATTGTCCGTGTCGTAAGTTGACTGTACAGTGCCTACATCACACCACGCATCTATTTGTGTGCCAGCAGCGTGAGACACTTCAAAGGATTGAGTGATGCTTAAAACTTCTGAAAACGATGGGTTTGGCAGTTGTAGGGCACGTTGCCGAACTTCTTTATCAGGAGCAAGCCGTAGAATAGCATCCCTAACCATTGAATCAGCATAAGACTCATGATGAGTGTCCGTGACAAACTGACATTTCCTACTCAGACCGTGTAGTTCCGCCGCCCAAGCCCGGTAAGATTGATGGGGCTGTTTACGACACCGGTAGAACACCACGTGGGTGGCAACGATGTGGGTGTTTTTTCGGTAATAGTTAGACAATAAGTCACACATTTCTTGGAAGGACAGAGAGGCAGGTTCCCGCAGAGGGGCTAACTGAGATAGCAGCTGATAGATCCATGGGGAAATACAAGATAGAAATAACGACTTACACATAGGAGAGTCAACATGGCCGAAAGTCAAGAAATGTTGCCGCAAACGCTTCTCATAATCCTCCCAGTCTTCAGCGGCCTCGTCGTAAGGAGGGAATGGAGGTGGAGAAGAGGAAGACAGACGATGAGTAAGCGACATCGACAATGCCTGAATAGCAGCCGTCAGCTGTGTTTGTTGTTCAATGAGCGCTTGCATAAGCTGTTCCATGTCTGCCCTGTCACGAACACACAAACACACAACGCAGTGAAAATATCCGACCTCGTCACCAAAAAGTGTTATATCCTTTAATCACCAATAATTGCGTGGATATTCAAACACACTCACTTATAAACAATAGCTGGTTACATGATAACAACTCAGTATCTCTCATTCGACTGCCATGCCGTGACATGCGGCCAGCGCCATTCGTAGTTAGGTGGCGCTCCCGCGCTCAGCTGAGTTGCGGAGCGCCTCTATCACCATTTCCGCGTACTGTCGTGGCGGCACTGTAAAATGTTGTGGCACTGTCACAACACTGACAATCACAAGGGAAGGATGCACCAAGCACATTGTAGCCCCTTTGTATATGCAATAACAAGTAACAGACTCTATGCAACATTCTGGGTCATCCCACAATAGATGGAGACTAGCAGCAGCAAGACTAGGGAATTACCATCCTATGTGTAGGCTGCTGTTAACACAACAATACAAACAACTGTATTTGAAGAGGTGTTGTGACTGGAAAACGTGGACTGCTGATGAATGGCATTGCATTCTGTTCAGTGATGCAGCATCATTCTGTGTTACCTCAGATGGTCATCATCAGCAAGTATGGCTGTGACCTAGGGAAGGGACCCATGTTTTGGTGAGGCACAGTGGTGTTACTCATGGCATCAAGGTATTGGAAGGTATCAAGTGTGACTTCAGGTCACACATGGTAGGGACCGAGGGAACCACACAGTGGTGTGTCAGGGACATCCTGTGTCTTCATGTGTTACCTCTCATTTGACAGTATTGTGCTACCATTTTTGAACAGGGCAATCCTCAATCACACATCGTACATGTCTGTGAACTGCCTACATGATAATGAGGTACTCCTGTGGTCATCAGGATCCTCATATCTGTCTGCAGTAGAATGTATGGGTCCAGCCTGAATGTCAACTCTGTCCCAGTGTGAGTTTTCAGAGCATTAAGGGCCAGTTAAAACAGTTTAGGGTCATCTTGCCACAGGGGAGGATACAACAGCCTTATGACACCCTCCCCAACTGAATTAGTGCATGCTTCCGGGCCAGAGGCAATGCAGTGTCATATGAATAAGGGGCCTTATACTGTCAAGTTCTTTGTAAAATTAACTTTATTTTTGTAATCACTGAAACAGAAGGCATACAAACCTGTATTTTTTCCTCCTTCCCTTCTGGGGTGTTTTACTTTTTTATCAGGTAGAGTACTGCTAGGAAAGTCATTGATGTGGTTCAGAGACAGTACTGGTCATAACATGCTACACTGAGGGACATGTATATAAACAAAAACTATTAGAGGTTGAGCTCCAATCTTTGAACTGCACAGTAGTTTGTGTTACTGAGCATTGGTGTAGAGAGACAGAAATCCAACACATAGTGTTATCATCATATGAAAGGGCAAACTCTTACTGCAGAACTGCTTCAATGGATAGAGAATCATACATTTATATTAGAAAAGGAACACAGTTCAAATCAAGACATGACCTCAGTACAGCAAGAGAAGACAAACACTTTGAAATATGAGCTTTTGAATTAACAGAGCTTGATATCACCAAGAAATTAATCATTTTACAGGTGTATAGATCTCCCAGGTGTAGTGTGGACTCAATAAACTAACAGAAGTTCTAGATAAAGTCTCAAGTACAAAGCTCAACATAATTCTATGTGGGGACATTAACATCACCACTAATATCATAAATGAATCCAGCAGCACCCTCATAAATATCCTTCAATGATATGGCATATCCCTATTTATTTATTTTTTTATTTATTTATTTATTGTTCCGTGGGACCAAATTAAGGAGAAATCTCCATGGTCATGGAACGAGTCAATACATGAAATTATAACACGATATTAGAAACAGATAAAATGAAATATAGAAAAAAAAAACATATTCAGGTGACAAGTCATAAGTTTAAATGAAGACAATCAACAATGTAACACTGGAATTTGCTTAATTTTTTAGCTCTTCCAGGAGCTCCTCGACAGAATAGAAGGAGTGAGCCATGAGGAAACTCTTCAGTTTGGACTTAAAAGAGTTTGGGCTACTGCTAAGATTTTTGAGTTCTTGTGGTAGCTTATTGAAAATGGATGCAGCAGAATACTGCACTCCTTTCTGCACAAGAGTCAAGGAACTGCATTCTACATGCAGATTTGATTTCTGCCTAGTATTAACTGAGTGAAAGCTGCTAACTCTTGGGAATAGGCTAATATTGCTAACAACAAACGACATTAAAGAAAATATATACTGTGAGGGCAATGTCAGAATTCCCAGATTTTTGAATAGGGGTCGACAAGAGGTTCTCGAACTTACACCACATATAGCTCGAACAGCCCATTTTTGAGCCAAAAATACCCTTTTTGAATCAGAAGAATTACCCCAAAAAATAATACCATACGACATAAGCGTATGAAAATATGCGAAGTAGACTACTTTTCGTGTTGAAGTGTCACTTATTTCAGATACTGTTCTAATGGTAAATAAAGCAGCATTTAGTTTCTGAACAAGATCCTGAACATGGGCTTTCCACAACAGCTTACTATCTATCCGTACGCCTAGGAACTTGAACTGTTCCGTCTCGCTTATAACATGCCCATTCTGTCTGATTAAAATGTCAGTTCTTGTTGAATTGTGAGTTAGAAACTGTAAAAACTGAGTCTTACTGTGATTTAGCATCAAATTATTTTCCACAAGCCACGAACTTATTTCATGAACTAAATTATTTGTTACTGTTTCAATATTACACACAAGATCCTTCACTATCAAGCTGGTGTCATCAGCAAACAGAAATATTTTTGAATCACCTGTAATACTAGAAGGCATATCATTTATATAAATAAGAAACAGCAGTGGCCCCAGCACCGACCCTTGGGGAACGCCCCACTTAACAGTGCCCCATTGGGACTGAACATCACTACCACTCTCAATATTGCAGAGAATTACCCTCTGCTTTCTGTTCTTAAAGTAAGAGGCGAACCAATTGTAAGCTACTCCCCTTACTCCATAATGGTCCAACTTCTGCAGTAATATTTTGTGGTCAACACGGTCAAAAGCCTTCGTTAAATCAAAGAAAACACCTAGCGTTCGCAACCTTTTATTTAATCCGCCGAAAACCTCACAGAGAAAAGAGAATATAGCATTTTCAGTTGTTAAACCATTTCTAAAACCAAACTGAACATTTGACAGCAAATTATGTGAATTTAAATGCTCCAGTAACCTTGTATATACAACCTTCTCGATAACTTTAGCAAACACCGATGGCATAGAAATAGGTCTAAAATTGTCAACATTATCAATGTCTCCCTTTTTATAAAGTGGCTTCACTACCGAGTATTTTAATCGATCAGGAAACCGACCACTCCTAAAGGAAAAGTTACAGATATGGCTAAGTACTGGGCTAACATACATAGAACAATACTTCAGTATTCTGCTAGATACCCCGTCATATCCATGAGAGTTCTTGGTCTTTAGTGATTTAATTATTAACTCAATCTCCCTCTTGTCAGTATCATGGAGGAGCATTTCAGGTAACAGTCTCGGAACACTTTTTTCTAAGAGCGCTATATGATTCCCTGTTGGAATTAGGTTTCTATTTAGTTCACCTGCTATATTCAGAAAGTGATTATTAAATACTGTACATATATGCGACTTATCAGTAACACGGACATTCCCACTACGCACTGATTCTATATCCTCAACCTGTCTCTGCAGACCAGCAACTTCCTTTACGACTGACCATATGGTTTTAATTTTATCCTGAGACTTAGCTATTCTATCTGCATACCACATACTTTTTGCCTTCCTAATAACATTTTTAAGCACCTTACAATACTGTTTGTAATGGGCTGCTGCATTTAGATTTTGACTGTTTCTAACGTTTTGATATAATTGCCACTTTGTTCTACAAGATATTCTTATCCCTCTAGTCAGCCACCCAGGCTGCCTGTTTGTGCTAGTACCCTGTTTTAAACGTTGTAACGGAAAGCAACTTTCAAAGAGCATGAGAAAGGTCTTTAGAAAAGCATTATATTTATCGTTTACTGTCTCAGCGCTATAAACATCTTGCCACTCTTGTTCCTTTATAAGGTTTACAAAGGTCTCTACAGCAACCGGATCAGCTTTCCTGAACAGCTGATGACTATATTTAACACGAGTTGCAGCATAAAAATCTTTTAAAGTTAAAATTTGCGCATCATGATCTGAAAGGCCATTCACCTTTTTTCTAACAGAATGCCCTTCTAGTAATGAGGAATGAACAAAAATGTTGTCTATGGTTGTTCTACTGTTCCCTTGCACTCTCGTTGGAAAGAATACGGTTTGCATAAGATTATATGAATTAAAGAGGTCTACCAGCATCCTCTTCCTTGCACAATCACTTATACAATTAATATTGGTCAACAGTGCAACAAGGCTACTACAATAACAGCATCAGTAATTGACCATGTGGCCAGAAATATGGACAAGGAAAAAAGTGATGTAGCTGTAAAAGATCTCAGACTATCAGACAATCTCTGTCAAATAACAACAGTAAAATCAGGCATCAAATCATTCCCTAAACTACAAGCCTACAAACGACATCTATCAGAAATCAAAATAAAAGATTTTTCAAAGGAATTAGCAAAACAAAGCTGGGATGAAGTGTATAAGGAAACCAACGTGAATATTAAATTCTCTAAATTCTCCACATTATTTAAATTGAACTTCTAAAATGCATTTCCAAAAGTATGTATGTCTTTATCAACACCTCACAAAAACAAATGAATAACAGCAGGTATTAAGAAGTCCTCCCAAACACTTAAGTGCCTCAGTTCCATGAAAAAGAGTCGCAATGATCCAGAATTCTTAAATTTCTATCATAGATACAAAAAGGTCTATGGAAAGGTGCTGATTGCTGCAAAAATTTCATTTAATGACAAAATAATGTATGATTTGGAGAATAAAACCAAAGCAGTCTGGGATGTTATAAAAAGGTGAGAGGCAAACAAACCCAGAGTAATATACTGTTAAGGGAGGGGGATAAGGTAATAAATGATCCACAACACTTAGCAAACTATGTAAATGAGCATTTTTCAAGTACTGCAGAGAATTTACAGCAAAAATTCCCCAAAACAAATATAACACCTGTAAATAATGTTGCACTAAATACAGTGATGTTACTTCCAACCACAGAGAATGAAGTCAATAAGTCTGTTCAAAAACTAAAAAATTAGAAGTCAGTAAGCTTTGATGAAGTACCAATGTGTGTACTGAAACAATGCATAGAGATTATACAAGGCCCCTTAACAAATATAATAAATGAATTCTTCACATCAGGAACATTTTCAGAGCAGCTAAAACAGGCAAGAATTGTACCTTTGCTTAAGAAAGGTAATGCAGAAGAGATAGAAAACTACCAGCCCAGTTACCTGCTGTCACCATTCTTAAAAAAAATACAAGCAATTATGAAAGACAGATTAATGAATTACCTGAATAAATACAATCTTTAAGCGAATCACAGCTTGGTTTCTGAAGTGGCAAAAATATGGAGTCAGCCGTAGTAGAATTCACAAAGGTTGTACTTGATTCTCTTGACAAAGATGAGTGTGTCACAGGCATAGTTTTTGGATCTTTTTAAGGCCTTTGATACAGTTGACCACAAGACTCTATTAAATAAATTTGAAGCTTTAGGAATAAAAGGGGTGGCTAATGACTGATTTCGATCATACGTAGCAGATAGGGAGCAAAGAGCAGAGGTAACACATATTTCAAATAGATCTCAACATTTAGTAAAACACTTATCAGAACCAAAATACATTAATATAGGGGCTACACAAGGTAGCTTATTAGGACCAATACTATTCCTGATATACATCAATGACTTACCCATGTGCAGGGAGGAGACCCCCCAAGAGGGATCATTGCCGACAAAATTTTATTTAAATAAATTTTCAATGTATAATGTTCGGCCGTAGCCGGCTTGGGCATACTGTGGTGGAAGGTGCTGGCCGGAAGACCATGGTCGGCACATTCCTGCCACGTGCTCCTCGGTCAGACTTAAGTCCCACGGGTTGGTTGCGCTGACGGGGGTATGCTACTAGCAAGGTGCGTTGGCGGAATCAATCCTCCAATCAGAGACTAATCGTGTGATCACGTGGGGACGCGGCCGGGAGCGGCGAGGGCGGCTTGGAAACAGCTCCGCGCTCTCTTAGCGTCTGACCTCGGCCCCGGGTGGTCGCTCCTCTAGCCTCTGCCTCTCTGATGAGCAGACGGCAACCCCTCTTGGGGCTGCTCAGCCCTACGTAGGCACCACTGTACCATCATTACAAGAATAAACTGGGTCCATTCCACTCAATTAATTGTCATTTTACAATGCCCTCCGCTCCTGACTTCTATCCTGACGAACAAATGGTGTCAGAAGTGGGATGCGACCCACCTTACGGTTGTAAAATCAACTCATCAGTTGAGTATGAGTACTACGAAGGGGCCGAGGCTGAGTAAGTAAAGGAAACTAGACCGAACGTGGCGAGGCTGCAGCGCGCCATGCGCATGCCAGCTGGTCGCCTGCATTGCAGAATGTGCGTGGCCGTGCACTAGCGCGCCACAAGCATGACGCAGTTCGCCGCCGGACGTGAGCCGAGGAGGGTCCGCGATGCAGTCACGCTCGCCGCCGCCGCCGCTGTCCGTAGCTGCCACGGGTCACCGCCTGCTCCAGGGTCCGGGGTGCGGCCCTCGCGCCGCCCCGCCGTCGCAGCTGTCCATGCTGTCGCCCGCCGCCTGCTGCGCCCGCGCGTGATCAACGCGCCTGCCGCTGCTCGTTGACACCGCCGCCGTCCGTCGTCTGCACGCCACCAAATAATGTAAGTCGCTAGCGACGCTACGGTGGTGTAGATGCCCACACTATTGTGACATGCCGATCACCAGGCAGCAATCGGAGGCAGGAGCAGCCGGAGCGGATGAAGATCCCCTCTTGGCGCTGCAGTCCCAGTTAAATCAATTAATTCTAACTAACGCGGAGCTTAAGCAACAGATAGATGATCTTAAAATGGCTTCTCCGCAATCTAATGTTGCTAAGCCAGTGCTAGTGGAAGAACAGCCGAAACAGGTGATTCCACCACTCACTAGTGCAGAATCACCTGTGGCAGTAGCCACCTCTACTTTGGTGCAGAGCTTTCCAGCAGTAGCGTTTATTCTGGCGTTCGCTGGAAAGCCGCACGAGGATATTCAAACGCTTGTCCAGAATATCCAGGACATTGGAAAGCTTTGCGGTTGGCCAGATGAATTTCTCTTAAACGTGATGAAAATGAAACTCACCGGCGAAGAGCGGAACTACGTACAGTCGGTCAAGAGCTTGAAAAATGCCCCTACCTTCCAGTTCCTTGCAACAGGGTTGATTGAAAGGTATACAGACAAACGTGGTACTAGTTACTATCGCAACTTGCTTTCCACCCTTAAGCAAAAAACGGGTGAAGATTTAGAAGCATTTGCGGACAGGATTAGAAGCGTCGCATGCCACATGTACGCACTAAGTGCCAGTTCTGCTCGTAACAAAGTTCTGTTGGAAGAATCAGAATGTCGTGTGATAGACGTGTTTATTCATGGCATAAACCCTCAAATAGGGGGCGAAATCAAGGTAGCTTCCCCCCGCACCTTACACGAAGCCGTGCGATTAGCACTCTTGAGAGAGAGGCGAGCCGATTTGTGGCCGTCTCCGCACGGCAAAGCGTGCCCCGACGTGTCTTTTCGAACGATACTAAGTGTGGGCGCTGTAATAGACAAGGACATGTGGCAGAGCAATGTCGCGTGCCATATTGTCATCAGTGCAGGAACATGGGTCACCGAAGCGTGCATTGTCCAAATAGTAGGCCACAACCGCCTGCAAATTCCAGGCGAAATGCAAACCAACCACAGAATTCGGGAAACGGCCGCAGGGCAGGAAGTGCCACCCCTCCCGGCCCCCGTTAAAAATAGTGACCCCCCTAGCTTATAAGGGAATCACACAGGTTGCAAGCGTGGTTGTCGATGGTGTTAGAGGCCACAAACCAATCGCGTGCTAATTGACACAGGCGCACAGATCAGTTTGGCATTTTTATCGAAGAGGGATAAAAGAACATTGCAACTGCCGCGGTACCATATCAGTGGTATTGGTCCCGGCATAGTGAAACCTGATGGCAGCTGTTGCGTTGAGTTCATGTTGGACTCCACAGAATATGCTTTTACGATGGAGGTTGTACGGAACAGGCGCACGGATTACGACATCATCCTGGGAAGTGACTTTCTGCGTCATTTCCAGGGGGTTATTGACTATAGGTTAAATACCGTCCAATTTGGCAACAACGTGCACCGTTGCGGGCAAGCGGAGCTGGGAAAAAAGGATCCGTTTCCCAAGTTTCGGAGTCTCCCGTAACGATGCTAAAAGCCGATAATCCCGTGGAGATACCAGAAGGCACAGGAAAGATCCTTTGGGTGCCTGTCGGGATACGTGAATCTGAAGAGGTTCATTTCTTGGTAGATCCCCTCTGCCAGAATGAAACTCGTAAAACTTAGCCTGCGCAAAGCACAGCAAGTACAGAAAGAAAATTGCGTACCCGTGTGTTTAGACAATTTTAGTCACAAGCAAGCTTTAATACCGTGTGGTACAGTATTAGCCAGTTTACAGGTTATCACAGAAGATGAGTTGTCAAAGAGAACCCCTTCTCTGAAAAAGAAAAAGACTGCTGCCGCCTCTCAACACCTTTTGACAATCACGTCACATCTGACAGATAAGTTTAAAGCTAAGCTTAGTCACCTCTCATTGGATGAACAAAAGCTAATAAATGAAGTATTGAATGAGTATTCATGGTTGTTTGAAGACAGGAAATATTTACCAGCAACAGATCTAATCCAACATGAGATTCCAACCGGAAATGCTACGCCAATAGCTCAAAAAGGGTACCGAATTCCCTACCATCTTCAGTCAGTGGTAGAGGAAACTATACAACAGCAACTAGAAGCAGGAATAATACAACCATCTGCTAGTGCGTGGTCTAGCCCAATTGTAGTCGTTCCAAAGAAATCTATAGACGGAGAAAAATCCTATCGCCTCTGTGTAGACATGCGAGCAGTAAACAAAGTTACTACTCCAGATCATTATCCATTACCCCGGATCGATGAAACACTCGATCGTCTGGGCAATTGCCGGTACTTCACAACATTAGACATGCGCAGTGGGTATCATCAAATTCCAATTGCTCCTCAAGATCGAGCTAAGACAGCTTTTGTAGTTCCTGGTGGCTTATATGAATTCTTAAGGATGCCTTTTGGGCTTCGTAACGCGCCAGCAACCTTTCAGCGATTTGCAGATCTGCTATTACGTGGGTTGAAACCTACTATGTGCCTTGTGTATCTTGATGATATAATTATATTTTCAAAATCCATTGCTGAACATGCTGAACATCTACGCAGTGTACTGTTACGCTTGCAAAATGCTAATTTAAGCTTAAAATTAGAAAAATGTTCTTTTGCTCAATCACAAGTGCAGTATTTAGGTCATGTCATCAGTTCCAGCGGAGTCAAGCCAGATCCACGATTAACTGAAGCAGTAGACACTTTTCCTATTCCAACAAATTTAAAGGAATTACAATCCTTCCTTGGCCTTGCAAATTATTACCGCCGTTTTGTTAAAGATTATGCTACTATTACCAAACCACTTACTAAATTGTTGAAAAAGGATACTCCTTTTGTTTGTACGGATGAATGTTCGACTGCCTTTCAAACAGTGAAAACTATTTTAACTAGTTCACCTCTACTTGTTTACCCAGACTTTGCTGAACCTTTTATTTTATCTTGTGATGCATCTGATTTTGCTGTAGGATGTGTCCTAAGCCAAGTGCAAGATGGTGAGGAAAAACCTGTTGGGTATGCCTCTCGTCAACTGAATAAAGCAGAAACTAATTACAGCACTACAGAAAAGGAATTGCTTGCCCTTCTTTTTGGAATTAATTATTTTATATGTTACCTTTATGGTCGCAAGTTTACAGTTCTTACCGATCACTCTGCTCTGCAGTGGTTATTGAATCTTAAAGACCCTACCAGCAAACTTATGCGCTGGGCCATGAAACTGTCAGAATATGATTTTGAAGTTCGGCACAAGCCTGGTCGATTGCATCAAAATGCTGATGCGTTAAGTAGAAAAGTGCGTGTCATTCAATCAGATGATGTATCAATTGAAGAGTTAAAAGAAGCACAGCAGGTGGACGTTCAATGTCAAAGATACACCACCTTGCCAGAATTTGAAGTAATAGACGATCTTTTGTATCGAAGAACTCCCCATGGAAATCGTTTGGTAATACCGGAATGCTTGCAGCAACATATAATACGGCAATGCCATGATACAATCCAAGCATGTCACAGCGGAAAACGCGCTACGAACGCTCGAATTGCGACACGTTATTGGTGGCAATACCGACAACGTGACGTGGACAGGTATGTAAGATCTTGCCTGCCGTGTGCACAACGAGCACAAAATAGGCATCCGAGAGTGCCGCTGCAAACACTTCCTCAGGCATCTTCACCCTTCGAAATTCTTGCTTTAGATTTCCAAGGTCCTTTTCCACAGTCGCAACAAGGTAACAAATACATTTTGTCTGTTATTGATCACTTTTCACGTTATCTAATTTTGGTTCCCCTCCCCGACATGACAGCTGAAACTGTGGCGAGAGAGTTTGTAAATCGTGTGATACTACCTTTTGGAAGTCCTGATGCCATTTTAACGGATCAAGGAACCAATTTCATGTCTGCTTTATTTGTACAAGTTTGTAAATTATTAAGAACCAGAAAATGGCGTACAACTCCCTTCCATCCTAAGGCCAACGGTCATGTTGAACGCGTACACCGTACAATTTGTAAAATGTTATCCTATTATGTTGCAAAAACGCACGCTGATTGGGACAGATATGTACCGTATATTTCTTCTGCATACAACACCTGAATACATGAATCCACGGGGTATACCCCTTACGATGCTGTGTTTGGACGGCCGATGAATTCGCCGTTCGAAATAGACAAACTACCTCAAGGTGTAGAAATAAAGGAAGTAAAAGGTTTAGCCCGCCAGCTAAAAGCGATCTGGTATAAGGTAAAGAGGAATAATATCAAAGCTACTAATAAACAGTTGCACAGGCAAAGCAAAAATGCTGTTTTACCGACTTATCAAACAGGTGATTTAGTGTTACTACAAAACCCGGCAATCAAAAAGAGACGAACTAAAAAGTTCTCTCCCCACTTTGAGGGCCCTTATCGGATTGTACAGTTGACCTCACCAGTCAATGCAGAACTGCAATTAACCGATCGTACGGTGATAGTGCACTTTGACCGCCTGCAACCTTACCACGGTATGGCTGTGTCACCACAACAGGTCGCAGCCCCCGATCCGCCTGTGTCACCTCCACCTCAAGTGGAACAAAGACGAAAGAAGAAACAGAGGAGATTACCTCCACAGGGTTGTAGATATCCTTTGCAGAATCGACACCCTTATGGGTTGAGGTCGCGTGATTAATCACGCCTAATTAGAGTTTTATGTTATGTTCTATTGCAGCTTAGTTTAAGTCATTTTCTCCAGGGACTTGGAAGCAAGACGCGCCTGGCCACCACGGAGTTCCCAGCCATTCTCAATTGTCAATTTCCAGTCCTGTCATGTATTTTTGCTCATTTTTATATGTATGATTATTTTTTATGTTTTGCAAGCAATGCCATGCATTAGATGTCACGCAACTGACTTGCTTCAAATGCAACCATTACACTTGGTGTTGGCAGTACCGCGGCTGCTAACTCCGAATAATATTCTTCAATGTTCTCTATTGCCATCTATTTGGCAAACCAGTACATGTGGAGTATTTTTACTCTGAGCTTTTCTTAATACTTGTTATGTTGACATCTAGTGTATTGTACTATATGTCGTAGTTCTGTAATTGCTGCAGCTAATCATAAGTAATCGGAACAGAAAAAGCCAGGACTTGAAATGCATGCGCCTCGTACGCTTTGTTTACGGGACCAGCTGTTGGCGGGGCAACACATCAGCTGTCGCCTCCCCTCCTCTCTTCAGCGCTGTCCCTTCTCCTCGCCAAGAAATGGCCAGCGGCCATCATTTTTTCTCAGCCAGTAACAGCACTCCGCGCGATGACGTATCTTATCACCACGTGCGCTGCCGCCTCCAGCGTCTCAACACGCGGCGCGTCCGAGTAGTTACAAAAACAAACCACAAATTACTGCCCTATCCTCCGTGTATGACAGACTACAATGCATTTACCATCATTTTATATAACTAACAGCCTTTTTTTTAAAAAAAAAAAAAACTCTTATTCTAGATAATTAGCAATTTCTAATTCATCGTTATTTCTTGTACACGCTAAGCGCGTGATATTTGTCGCTGCAGTAGCGGCCGGTCTCTCGCGGCTACACGCCGTCTCACATAACCGCTGACGTGCCGGTGCCTACTCCGCACCAACGCGTGCGCTGCGCGCTCGCTAACAGCTCCAAGCTGGTTTCTTTCATGCAGCCGGAAGACACGGCAAACAAAATTCATTCAAACATCCCAATAAATCTTAACATAAATATTAAGTAGATGTGATTCATTGTTTAAATTCTTTTCCTTGTGTTGTTTCACATTAGCTGGATAAATCACATGAAGTTCTTAACGATTTACATTATTCTGCATACCTTAGTCTGCCTATCCTATAAGTGAAGTTTCACTACTGCTTTGATTCATTGTATAAGCTACAAACTACAGCCCTAACCCTCTTACACATCGAACTATGATGACATTTAACGTTATCTGCCTTGGACAAGGCCAGATATGGGCAAACCAATGCAATGCCACGGGTTTTTCACGCTACTGACGAGGCACAAACGACCAGTCGTCCGGGCTGCCGTATATCGGTGGGCGATTGTTCCTTGGTTGCTACGCAGTTATTTTTGCCCTCCCCATTTATTTTACTCTACCGCCGTGGTCATTGTTCTATCCTGTTTTCCTTCTTCTGTCGATGAGGAGGCCCCTACAACATGTTAGGTACTCTCTTCCGACAGTACCGGTCTTTTAATCTTACCCCCCATTTACACCGAGATATTGCTCTCCCTTGTTGCAGTCTTGCCCCAAAATATCGGCCGATGATCCATTGTGAGATACGTACTTTGCGTCTGATTAGCCGGTGATGTAAGCGCTACGGGAACTGTGCCTAGATGTCCTTTCAGTTCAATTTGTTATAGTCAGTTTTAAAACTAACACACACGCAGCCTAGCAGCCAGCCCCAGGTGGCCAGTGTTACATGTTAACGTTGAGCATTCCGACTACTTACAGCGTTATTATTATACATCATTGTGTTTTTATTTTCCTGTCAGTATATGTCATTGTGTTTAATTATGTCATTATGCCAGCATTAGTGATTTATAGTTCATGATTTTCATTTTATGTAGTGTTATGTACTGCGCGCACAAAAAGTGACGCTATTTATGCATGTATGCTATTCTAGCTTCAGAGCTATTTTTATTGCTTGAACAGTCGGCATTTTCCTAGTACAGCAGGTCACTGATAACGCTGCTGATACTTTTATTCCATGTATCGCAGGAAACCCATGTGCCTACACTAATTCTTATTAAGTCAGACGGACGCCCTTAGGCCCGCTGAACCACGGTATCGCAGATAGCTCCAATGCACTGCCTACCCCTCAATTATTAGACAGGTTGCTTAGCACTGTCCGCAGGTTGCTCCATTGCCCTGCAAATTATATAATCGTCAATCCAAGTCTGCAGATTGCACTAATGCACTGCTGAACTTATTAGTCGAGTCACTCGCAGGTAGCTCATTCACACCGCGAACTTGTACTTACACGTCACCGAATCCTCGGCTCCTCGGTTGACCACAAAACAATTCATACATCAATTACCGTGAGACAATTTGCGCTCACACTACGCCTTTGGCACTCAACCACAAATGAACTGAGCCCCAGACGCTCTTTTATTATGTTTTATACAACGCCATTTTCTTCTACATGGCAATTGCATTGCAAAATCATCGGATTCTGCCAAAGATTCAGATACCGTTCCCCAGATGGCAGCCTTTTCCGTTGCTGAACGGATTAGTTGCTTTTCACCATCTGACAGTGCAAACTGCACTTTTGAGAACAATGTTGTTATATACACACACTGTCGGATTTTACTGACGTGGTCTCTTATGCACTTCGTCAACCGACTAAAAAAAACAACTTCCCCTGACGGATTTCGTATCCGATTCGGAAGTTTATGTTCGGGAAATATTCCCTTTATTTTATTTCTTGTCAATTATTATTACTTCAATGTCATGTTTTATTGTTATCAATTTATAGTTATGACTAATGTTAGTACACTTTATGGTTATACGCTATTTTTGTGTCATATTCGGTATTCCCTTTTAACTTTCATTGTTTCTCGACTGGAAGTATCTCTGATAGCACCTATTGGCCTTCAATTCGTATCTGTCATCAGCTACCATTAGTCACACATTTACACAACACTTCATATGCCCAATAACAACTTACAACACACTCACACTGTTCATATCCACACTACCTTGGTGTAACTTGTTGATGTTACCAGAGCTCTATTGTCATATACTAAGTATATGAACAAGGCTTTTATCGTTTATACCCTCCGCTCTTCGGAAGGGGAAAGGGAAGTACATACGTATGTACGTTATGTTCAGTAGCAGTTTCTTTTAATCAACAACGTAATCAATTTACCGTTGAACACTTAAGTTGCTCTGTTAAAATGGAATCAAACACCTGTGTGACATCAGCTATTCATTTATTATTGCTTTGCAATAAACTGTTACTTTTAAGTTGCACTTACAATGTCTTAGTATCGGACCTTGAGGAGCAATTGGAATTTGATGATACCCACTGCGCATGTCTAATGTTGTGAAGTACCGGCAATTGCCCAGACGATAGAGTGTTTCATCGATCCGGGGTAATGGATAATGATCTGGAGTAGTAACTTTGTTTACTGCTCGCATGTCTACACAGAGCCGTGGTTGAGTACCAAAGGTGTAGTGTGAGAGCAAATTGTCTCACGGTAATTGATGTATGAATTGTTTTGTGCTCAACCGAGGAGCCGAGGATTCGGTGACGTGTAAGTACAAGTTCGCGGTGCGAATGAGCTACCTGCGAGTGACTCGACTAATAAGTTCAGCAGTGCATTAGTGCAATCTGCAGACTTGGATTGATGATTATATAATTTGCAGGGCAATGGAGCAACCTGCGGACAGTGCTAAGCAACCTGTCTAATAATTGAGGGGTAGGCAGTGCATTGGAGCTATCTGCGATACCGTGGTTCAGCGGGCCTAAGGGCGTCCGTCTGACTTAATAAGAATTAGTGTAGGCACATGGGTTTCCTGCGATACATGGAATAAAAGTATCAGCAGCGTTATCAGTGACCTGCTGTACTAGGAAAATGCCGACTGTTCAAGCAATAAAAATAGCTCTGAAGCTAGAATAGCATACATGCATAAATAGCGTCACTTTTTGTGCGCGCAGTACATAACACTACATAAAATGAAAATCATGAACTATAAATCACTAATGCTGGAATAATGACATAATTAAACACAATGACATATACTGACAGGAAAATAAAAACACATTGATGTATAATAATAACGCTGTAAGTAGTCGGAATGCTCAACGTTAACATGTAACACTGGCCACCTGGGGCTGGCTGCTAGGCTGCGTGTGTGTTAGTTTTAAAACTGACTATAACAAATTGAACTGAAAGGACATCTAGGCACAGTTCCCGTAGCGCTTACATCACCGGCTAATCAGACGCAAAGTACGTATCTCACAATGGATCATCGGCCGATATTTTGGGGCAAGACTGCAACAAGGGAGAGCAATATCTCGGTGTAAATGGGGGGTAAGATTAAAAGACCGGTACTGTCGGAAGAGAGTACCTAACATGTTGTAGGAGCCTCCTCATCGACAGAAGAAGGAAAACAGGATAGAACAATGACCACGGCGGTAGAGTAAAATAAATGGGGAGGGCAAAAATAACTGCGTAGCAACCAAGGAACAATCGCCCACCGATATATGGCAGCCCGGACGACTGGTCGTTTGTGCCTCGTCAGTAGCGTGAAAAACCCATGGCATTGCATTGGTTTGCCCATATCTGGCCTTGTCCAAGGCAGATAACGTTAAATGTCATCATAGTTCGATGTGTAAGAGGGTTAGGGCTGTAGTTTGTAGCTTATACAATGAATCAAAGCAGTAGTGAAACTTCACTTATAGGATAGGCAGACTAAGGTATGCAGAATAATGTAAATCGTTAAGAACTTCATGTGATTTATCCAGCTAATGTGAAACAACACAAGGAAAAGAATTTAAACAATGAATCACATCTACTTAATATTTATGTTAAGATTTATTGGGATGTTTGAATGAATTTTGTTTGCCGTGTCTTCCGGCTGCATGAAAGAAACCAGCTTGGAGCTGTTAGCGAGCGCACAGCGCACGTGTTGGTGCGGAGTAGGCACCGGCACGTCAGCGGTTATGTGAGACGGCGTGTAGCCGCGAGAGACCGGCCGCTACTGCAGCGACAAATATCACGCGCTTAGCGTGTACAAGAAATAACGATGAATTAGAAATTGCTAATTATCTACAATAAGAGTTTTTTTTTAAAAAAAAGGCTGTTAGTTATATAAAATGATGGTAAATGCATTGTAGTCTGTCATACACGGAGGATAGGGCAGTAATTTGTGGTTTGTTTTTGTAACTACTCGGACGCGCCGCGTGTTGAGACGCTGGAGGCGGCAGCGCACGTGGTGATAAGATACGTCATCGTGCGGAGCGCTGTTACTGGCTGAGAAAAAATGATGGCCGCTGGCCAGTTCTTGGCGAGGAGAAGGGACAGCGCTGAAGAGAGGAGGGGAGGCGACAGCTGATGTGTTGCCCCGCCAACAGCTGGTCCCGTAAACAAAGCGTATGAGGCGTATGCATTTCAAGTCCTGGCTTTTTCTGTTCCGATTACTTAGTCTCGGACTTTGAGCCACTAGCGCTCTCCGACGCTGTTATCTGAGCTCAGCACTCTCCGGCTCAGCGCTGATAAAGCTGCGCTGCGCTGTGCTGCCTCCACCGCTCCCAGCCTCTGTATTCACGAGCAACAGACTTGCTCTCGCTAACATACATTTCCGACTTCAGTACAGTTAATCTCTCTATTGACCACTTCTGCAAGTAAATATCCTATGATTATTGAGTTAACTTGAGTTGTCCTACCCTCATTCGGGTTTTCTACAGCTGAAAAACCACTCAATATTATTTCTGAATTTTAGGAAGTACTTCACCTGTCTCGCCGTGTCGAGCCTTAGCGGGATGGGTGCCCCTGCGTAGTGGCCAATGCGTGGGAGGTGCCTAAGCTGTGCAGGTTCACACCATGATCACAGGATTCCTTCTCATTTTATTCATTTAAAAAAAAAAGGAAAACTTCCTTCGTACAAAATCTCAAATTAATTAACGACACTTGGCCTTCGTCCCATAGCAGAGTGGACTCATCTTCGCTCGGGATTACGTAATCTGACTATCACATTGGACATTGTGAAGACCACGCAGATTCTTTTATTTAATATACACACAGCACAGTTACACATGCACATGTTACACTCGGCCATTGAACTTGGACTGCAAGGAAAGCTCAGTCCACATCTGTTACCCTCAGAGCCCTTCTTGCACATCCTACACAATGTGTCGTCGCAAATTTTGGCCCCTAAACAAATGCTTTATGCCATGCGGGAAAGCAACCGCCCCTTTTACTATGCCGCGTTGGAGGTCCGACTTACCCGTAATTCTGACGGTATTCGGATGCGAATGAGGTTACCAATCACGTGCGCAAATTGCGAATGCGAGTGCTACCAAATATACACATTTCCAGTCTCTTGGGCTACCCTTCACCACCATGTTGTTTGGCAGACTCAAGAATTTTTAATAGTTAGTCGGGATCGACAAACTCACGCCACTCTCTCTCGCACTGAACTATCCAGTTGCTTCCATACAACACATTACTTATGCTCCACGCTAATTTTACACTCTAACACTACTGAGTGCGAGATGTCACTGTTTTTAGCTGAAACCACTACACCTCCATGTCCTCGTGTTCTAGTCTCACTTCGTCAACCAATAATTCAGCCTGTTGGCAACAGTTTTCTGTTCGCTGTTCCACAGACTGTCACCGCCACCCTGGTGTGCCACCGTTCAATGTCAGAGACTGAATCGTACCGGGTAACATTGAATAATAGTGGCCTAGTGTATAATAGTTCAAGATGTGACATATACGCTGCTTCTATGAGGATATCAGCTCAATTGTACTCCACCTTTCATGTCACCATTCCCACATTTACCTTATACCTTCCTGAACTCTCTTTTAAACTCCATCGCCATGAGAAGCTAAAAAATTTACCGAATACCAATGATTCAGATCTACTCCAATCGATCAATCATCTCCTTACCCAGGAACACAACCAAGTTGCTCTTGACCGAGTGGCCTCACATATTGCTGATTGGCACCAAACCAAGTGATTAACCACCGTTGTATTACCCAGTGCTGGTTCGGTAGTAATCAATGTAATGATTCTGATTATAGTATCCTGGATACTCTGCAAAAGAGGGTTTTGCAAATGTTTCACTTCCTTCGGAGAAGTAGTACCACCCCCACAACCTGAAGGTGAATATCACACTTGAAACTACCTGCCAACCTTGGTGCATGCGATCAGGCATGACCCCCCCTTAGAATTAAGTTGTAGTCTAGGTGTCAGGTCAATGAACTAATTTTGTAATGGATTTGTATTTCTATGTAAAGTCTATGGAATCACAATTTAACTGTCGAGTCTTAACCCTCATGTAAGTCATTTTGTTTTCTCTTTAAATTTTTGTCATGTTCTCATTCACCCACTTGGGCAATTACCATTGTAATCCTAGATTTAAGAACTCAAAGTAATATTACGGGGAAAAACCCCCTTGTGACTGTTAGGCCTGGGAGCATTCTCTCACCCCCACGAGGGTGGAGTGTTTCAGTGTGCTGTGCTCCGGTGCCCCTCATCATCGCCTGGGTACCCACCACCACTGATACCGCCAACACACACTCACAGCATGGCGCCGCCCCACTGCCGTCGCACCAACTTCACAAGTTTGTTATTCAAGAGCCTTCCTTCAGGCCCTTCAGGCCACTTTGGAACTTTTGCACATATTGATATCACTATGTTATGGGACCCTTCATAATGATCAATTATTTTTTAAATGGAATAATCAATTAGAATAAGCTCATTCATTTTCATCCAGAGAGCCTTCTTTGGAAGGGGAAAGGATGTGCAGGGAGGAGACCCTCCAAGAGGGACCATTGCCGACACAATTTTATTTAAATAAATTTTCAATGCATAATGTTCGGCCGTAGCCGGCTGGGGCATACTGTGGTGGAAGGTGCTGGCCGGAAGACCATGGTCGGCACATTCCTGCCACGTGCTCCTCGGTCAGACTCAAGTCCCACGGGTTGGTTGCGCTGACGGGGGTACGCTACTAGCAAGGCGCATTGGTGGAATCAATCCTCCAATCAGAGACTAATCGTGTGATCACGTGGGGACGCGGCCGGGAGCGGCGAGGGCGGCTTGGAAACAGCTCCGTGCTCTCTTAGCTTCTGACCTCGGCCCCGGGTGGTCGCTCCTCTAGCCTCTGCCTCTCTGATGAGCAGACGGCAACCCCTCTTGGGGCTGCTCAGCCCTACGTAGGCACCACTGTACCATCATTACAAGAATAAACTGGGTCCATTCCACTCAATTAATTGTCATTTTACAACGCCCTCCGCTCCTGACTTCTATCCTGATGATCACCCAGTAGTGTTACTCATGGTGAAAAAATTCCCTTCTCTGACGACAGCAATGTTATAGTCACTGAGGAAACAAGAGAACTTCTCACAGAGAAAGCAAATGAAGCTCTCAAGGAAGTTTACAATTGGTCAATAAGCAATAAAGTGACTTTGAACATAAAGAAAACTAATGCCTTTAATTTCAGTTTGAAGAGGAAAGATTACAATGTTAAATTAAATGTAGATGACACCTCTATAGACTGTGTAACAAATGCAAAATTTCTAGGAATGAATATTGATTCTCAGTTGAAGTGGTGTGAACACACAAAGGTACTGGCAAACAGAAGGCCATCAGCATGTTATGCCCTTAGATTCCTATCATCAGTATATAACATGCAGTGTCATTAGTTAGATATTATTCAGATGTACACTCAGTTCTTAGCTATGGCATTCTTTTTTGGGGAACAAATGCACAAAATCTGAACACAATTTTCAAACTCCAGAAAAGAGCCATAAGAATCATAACCAAAAATGGTAGTCAAGCTCATGGTAAAGATGTGTTCGAAACACTAGGGATTTTAATTGCTCCATGTGAATACATCTACCAGTGAGTTATACACATGAAAAATAACACTGATAATTAATGATAAACATTTCATCCATGACCATGGAACAAGAGGTAGACTCAACTTAAATTTTCCAAGAAAAAATAAACAGAAAACTCAAAACAGCATTTTGTACCAAGGAATAAAACTGTACAGTAAATTACCAAAAGAGATTAAAGAAATTGCAAAAATACACTTATTTAAAAAGGCAGCTGAAAAGTACCTGTTATACAATACATTTTATACATTGAAGGATTACTTAGATAAAATAAAGTAGGGTTTGATGAAAAATGTTATACAAATAAGTAATAATAATAATTATTATAAAACATCCAAGTACACAAAGTCCTTTCATCCATACATGAATTTTTTCATCATTACTAACTTTTCTACAGGAACGGGTATACAATGTAAATGGCATGTTACTATAAACATGGGCTGTTCCATTTCCTCCAAGTTTATTCTCAAGGCTAAAAATATGATTATAGACAGGCATGCGGTGGTGGCGTTGACATGAATTTTTTCATCATTACTAACTTTTCTACAGGAACGGGTATACAATTTAAATGGCATGTTACTATAAACATAAGTAGGTCTACTCTGGGTCTTCGGGTCAATACCACAATGCCACGTCTTGTAGGCGATGACATCTCAATCGGCGAAAAATTCAAGTCCAGGAAGGGAGGCGTTTTCACAACAAACAATGACCAGGGTAAACCAACCACTACCAGAATTTCCAGTAGCAACATTGAGGCTAAAATTAACCCTGCAGCCACGGAAGAATATACACTCCTGGAAATGGAAAAAAGAACACATTGACACCGGTGTGTCAGACCCACCATACTTGCTCCAGACACTGCGAGAGGGCTGTACAAGCAATGATCACACGCACGGCACAGCGGACACACCAGGAACCGCGGTGTTGGCCGTCAAATG
The DNA here is from genome assembly GCF_023898315.1 of Schistocerca nitens. Taxonomy (NCBI): domain Eukaryota; kingdom Metazoa; phylum Arthropoda; class Insecta; order Orthoptera; family Acrididae; genus Schistocerca; species Schistocerca nitens. Next base: position 390,635,026 of record NC_064619.1, on the reverse strand, counting down.
GCGCTAGCTGCGCAGCATTTGTGCACCGCCGCCGTCAGTGTCAGCCAGTTTGCCGTGGCATACGGAGCTCCATCGCAGTCTTTAACACTGGTAGCATGCCGCGACAGCGTGGACGTGAACCGTATGTGCAGTTGACGGACTTTGAGCGAGGGCGTATAGTGGGCATGCGGGAGGCCGGGTGGACGGACCGCCGAATTGCTCAACACGTGGGGCGTGAGGTCTCCACAGTACATCGATGTTGTCGCCAGTGGTCGGCGGAAGGTGCACATGCCCGTCGACCTGGGACCGGACCGCAGCGACGCACGGATGCACGCCAAGACCGTAGGATCCTACGCAGTGCCGTAGGGGACCGCACCGCTACTTCCCAGCAAATTAGGGACACTGTTGCTCCTGGGGTATCGGCGAGGACCATTCGCAACCGTCTCCATGAAGCTGGGCTACGGTCCCGCACACCGTTAGGCCGTCTTCTGCTCACGCCCCAATATCGTGCAGCCCGCCTCCAGTGGTGTCGCGACAGGCGTGAATGGAGGGACGAATGGAGACGTGTCATCTTCAGCGATGAGAGTCGCTTCTGCCTTGGTGCCAATGATGGTCGTATGCATGTTTGGCGCCGTGCAGGTGAGCGCCACAATCAGGACTGCATACGACCGTGGCACACAGGGCCAACACCCGGCATCATGGTGTGTGGAGCGATCTCCTACACTGGCCGTACACCACTGGTGATCGTCGAGGGGACACTGAATAGTGCACGGTACATCCAAACTGTCATCGAACCCATCGTTCTACCATTCCTAGACCGGCAAGGGAACTTGCTGTTCCAACAGGACAATGCACGTCCGCATGTATCCCATGCCACCCAACATGCTCTAGAAGGTGTAAGTCAACTACCCTGGCCAGCAAGATCTCCGGATCTGTCCCCCATTGAGCATGTTTGGGACTGGATGAAGCGTCGTCTCACGCGGTCTGCACGTCCAGCACGAACGCTGGTCCAACTGAGCCGTCAGGTGGAAATGGCATGGCAAGCCGTTCCACAGGACTACATCCAGCATCTCTACGATCGTCTCCATGGTAGAATAGCAGCCTGCATTGCTGCGAAAGGTGGATATACACTGTACTAGTGCCGACATTGTGCATGCTCTGTTGCCTGTGTCTATGTGCTTGTGGTTCTGTCAGTGTGATCATGTGATGTATCTGACCCCAGGAATGTGTCAATAAAGTTTCCCCTTCCTGGGACAATGAATTCACGGTGTTCTTATTTCAATTTCCAGGAGTGTAGATTCATTTAATATGACTGCTTGGGCTGTTCCATTTCCTCCAAGTTTATTCTCGAGGCTAATAATATGTTTGTAGACAGGCATGCGGTGGTGGCATTGCCAGCGCACTAGCAGGAGCGCGCTGCTAGTAAGACTACAGCGCGCATCCAGGATAAGCCACTCCGGCTGGTGCCTGCAGAGTCTAAGTCCGTTATCACCTCTTTACATAATCAAGGTCACTCGTCAGCTATATAAGCGGGCAGTGTACACCAGCAGAACCATTCCGCTATCTGCAACAGCATTGAAGCACTATGCCTCGTTGACATGCGTATCGTCAATGCCGCCACCGCATGCCTGTCTACAAACATATTATTAGCCTCGAGAATAAACTTGAAGAAAATGGAACAGCCCAAGCAGTCATATTAAATGGACATATATTCTTCCGTGGCTGCAGGGTTAAGTTTAGCCTCGATGTCACTACTGGAAATTCTGGTAGTGGTTGGTTTACCCTGGCCATCATTTGTTGTGAAAACGCCTCCCTTCATGGACTTGAATCTTTCGTCGATCGAGATGTCATCGCCTACAAGATGTGGTATTGACCTGAAGACCCAGAGTAGACCTAGTTATGTTTATAGTAACATGCCATTTATATTGTATACCCGTTCCTGTAGAAAAGTTAGTAATGATTCCACATAACACCTTCACTTTATGTTTTTTTTTTTTTCCTTTCTAAAAATACTTACCCCCAAGCTATGCATAGAACAATACTAACACCTCTTCCTCTTTCTGAGCTCAACAATTCACTCATTATGGAGGGATACTGACTCAGTTTTTTAGGATAGCAAATGGGAAGTTGTGGTACAGAAAAGGGTCCAGAGATCACCAGTGTGTGTGTGTGTGTGTGTGTGTGTGTGTGTGTGTGTGTAGTGAGTGACATGTTATGAAACAATGTGTGTATAGTGTGTGCAGTGACTGATAGTGAGATATGAATGAGCAGTGTGGCATTACATTATTTAATAAGTTATTTGTAAAAAAGTATTGCATACCAGATGTAAATCTAATGATTGTCTCTAACAGTCTGTAAATGTATGTGTATATGAATTAGCTTATTTTAATTTGGTCTAAACTTTTCAGTACTTTGACATGTCCTATATCCTTGTAAAAAGAGATCTACAGATGAATAAAGCTACTACTACTACTACTACAAAAAAGTAAAACTTGCTGAGCTAAATCATAGCAATATACCAAAATATTATATCCCAAGTACAGACATACTAGTATTCCTGTGGATGCAAATGCAGCTGATGTAAATATGAAATTATAAACAGCAGTATCTTAACTATTAAATCAGCTACTCTGGGGAACTCTTCAATAGTATACATTCTTCTATTTTCAACAATTAACAATCCAAGACAGTATTCACATGCGATAAGCAAGGCATATATGATGTCAGTTAGTGTTTGAAGTTAATTTTATTATATGATAGTTAGCTTCTTCACATTGTTGGCTAAATGACCAACGATTTTTATGTCTGAATACCCAACTGTCTTCTGTGTCACAATAATACAGAATAATGGATAGTTTTGTACATATGAATGTTAATGTTGTTTGCAAATTGTAATAGATTGTTTACACCAGCATTCAAAAGGAAGTAAAGCTACTGTGAGGTTGTTTCCAGTATGCCCAACTGTTTAATGAGCAGTCTAAAAAAGGTTATAGAGTGGATACCACAAATATTCTTTTTAATAGCTTCTGTGCAGCCAACACTCTTTTCCTCAAATATGAGTTGCCCCATAATATGATGCTGTCACATATCAGGGATTGAAGATAGGAAAAGCGAGTAAACTTTTTGACATTTTTTTTCTCCAGAATCGGATATTACTAACAATGCCTAAGTTGCTGAGATGCAACATTTGAATTCCACTTCAGATTCTTATCACTAAGAACACTTAAAAATATTGAATATTTTCTTTCAGTTATTGATGTACCCTCATGCATTATTTATAATGATGTGGTGAGGCATTGTGCAGTACATAATTGCCTGTATTACTTTTATCTAAGTTCAATGATGTCCCACTTGCAGACACCAAATTATTAATTTTCAAGAAAATTTTATTTCCAATTTCAAGTGTTTAAGTTTTGGCATTAGGCTTGCTTAAGGTACTTTCTGCATGAGCAGACAGAATTATTTCTGCTTTTTAGATACATGATGTCATATCATTTGTACTATAACAAGAACAAGAGCAGAACCGTGTTGATCCTCACGGTACAACCGTAATGATTATTCACTATTCTGAAAATGCTGTTTCCTTGTGTACACTTTCTCGAATTCTGATCATGACACTATCAGTGTTTGAAAATATAATTGGATAGATAAAAAATGTACTCATCAAGTGATGGAAGGACAAAAAAAGTGTAAAAGACAACATTAGTGGCTGCCGCTACACTCATGTAGACTATGTGTTACACACAAATTTTTTTGTTAAGTCAAGTGGCAACTTTCATGGAGAGTAACTTTAAAACTGATTTACTCTAATTAATAAATCATGAATAATGATTTATTTTCAAATAAACTTTCTCCCATTATTTTACCACTTTAGTTGATGAATTTCCACACACACACACACACACACACACACACACACAGAGAGAGAGAGAGAGAGAGAGAGAGAGAGAGAGAGATAGTCTCTACATATACATTTTTTCTCTCTGAGAAATCAAATACCAATGCTCATAGTTCTACCTTCAAAATTAGCTTAATAGTGATATATTTTCAAAAAACCCTATCATTCACTACTTCACACCCCTTAGGATCGCATTTCAAACAATCCCTTCCTAGACAATCAACCAGAACATTGGCTTTATACATACATCAAAAACATATATGAAGATAGTAACTGTTCATGAAAGAACAGATACCATTGATGACTGTGCAGCTTCTCTAGAATAAATGATAATTAATTGAAACAGTTGGGAATGTGGGTCTCACGGGAAGTGTGCAAGGAATAAGTCCCTGCAGTCATGCTATTCATCTGTGTTCTCAGTGGCTCAGATTGATTGAGCATCTGCCATGTAAGCAGGAGATCCCGGGTTCGAGTCCCAGTCAGAGTACATATTTTCAGCTGTCCCCACCGACGTATATGAACAACACCTGTCGGCAGCTGAGGGTTTCAATTAATTATCATTTATTCTAGAGAAGCTGCACGTTCATCAATATTATCTGTTCTTTCGAGAACAGTCATTATCTTCATATATATAGTTAAAGGCTACCCAGCCACTGACTTTGTCTGTGTGAATGTGCACAGGTTGCCCGAACTCTTACTGGAATCGTCACCTTAATGTGCGCGAGTAATGAGTGGATGGGCAACTATCTATTAGGTACATTACTTAGGTAGATTGTGGAAAGTTGGGAATGTGGGTCTCACGGGAAGTGTGCAAGGGATAAGCCCCTGCAGTCACGCTATTCATCTGTCTTCTCAGTGGCTCAGATGGATAGAGCATCTACCATATAAGCAGGAGGTCCCGGGTTCGAGTCCCAGTCAGGGCACACATTTTCAGCTGTCCCCATCGAGGTATATCAACAACACCTGTCAGCAGCTGAGAGTTTCAATTAATTATCATTTACATCAAAAAAAGTTATGGATCACCTTGGTTCTGAGAGTTCCGGAACCTGTACAGGAAACTGGAAAAGAGATTAACATAAACATCATTTCCAACCTTTTTATTGCTCTTAAAAACAACCCATTGCATGTTGTACTACCATACAGTGAGACCTCCAGTGGTAGTGGTCCAGATTGTTGTACCACCAATACCGTTAATACCCAGTAGCACGTCCTCTTACATTGATACATGCCTGTATTTGTCATGGAATTACTATACACAAGTTCATAAAGGCACTGTTGGTCCAGAATGTCCCACTCCTCAATGGCGATTTGGTGTAGATCCCTCAGAATGGTCGGTGGGTAATGTCCTCCATAAACAGCCCCTTTCAATCTATCCCAGGTATGTTTGATAGGTTTCATGTCTGCAGAGCATCCTGGCGACTCTAGTTGAGTGATGTTGTAATCCTGAAGGAAGTCATTCACAAGATGGGCATGAGGGCATCAATTGTTGTCCATGAAGACAAATGCCTTGCCAGTATGCTTCCAATTTGGTTGCACTATCAGTTGGAAGATGGAATTCATGTATCATACAGCTGTTAAGGTGCCTTCCATGACCACCAGTGGCAAACATCAGCCCCACATAATGCTACCCCAATACATCAGGGAACCTCCATCTTGCTGCACTCACTGGACAGTGTGTCTATGGCATTCAGCCTGATTGGGTTGCCTGCAAACATGTCTCTGACCATTATCTGGTTGAAGGCATATGCGACACACCTTGGTGAAGAGAACATGATGCCAATCCTGAGTGGTGCATCTGGCATGTTGTTGGGCCCATCTGTACTGTGCTGCATGGTATCATGGTTGCAAAAATGGACCTCGCCATGGATGTTGGGAGTGAAGTTGTGCATCATGCAGCCTATTGCACACAGTTTGACTTGTAACACAATGTCTGTGGCTGCACGAGAAGCATTATTCAACATGGCAGCATTGCTGTCAGGGTTCCTCTGAGCCATAATCCGTATATAGTGGTCATCGACTGCAGTAGTCGCCCTTGCGCGGCCTGAGTGAGGCATGTCATCGACAGTTCCTGTATCTCTGTATTTCCTCTATGTCCAAACAAGATCACTTTGGTTCACTCTGAGACACCTGGACACTTCCCTTGTTGAGAGCCTGTCCTGGCACAAAGTAACAATGCAGATGTGATTGAAACATGGTATTGACTGTCTAGGCATGGTGGAACTACAGACAACATGAGCCGTGTATCTCCTTCCTGGTGATATGACTGGAATGATCGGCTGTTGGATGTCCTCCATCTAATTGGCACTGCTCGTGCATGGTTGTTTACATCTTTGGGCAGATTTAGTGACATCTCTGAACAGTCAGAGGAACTGTGTCTGTGATATAATATCCACGGTCAATGTCTATCTTCAGGACTTCTGGGAACCAGGGTGATGCAAAACTTTTTTTTTTTTATTTGTGTACATATACATGCAGAAATCCACAAGCTTTTGAATCCTGTGGCTTCTTAATTGGCAGGAGTATGTAGGGAAAGGAAGAAGAATGAGGAAAAATGACTGCTGATGTTTTTTACATGTCAGGTTGGGTTAAGAAGCATAAGTGGGCATCCAGGACTGATTCTGCTTACTCTGGAATGTGGAATAAAAAAGAGAGTTGCCCAAAATGTGGAGATTTATTCTTCTCCTATTTGAGGAAGCACATTTGGTCTATCATCTGCTATGACCACAGAGGGGAGTCTGCATAACCATTTTTGCCTCAGTGGGAGGATCAGGCAGAAACATTCATAGGGTAGGAGGGCTTGTAGACAGAAGAGCAATCTGCTGCTGTGGTCACTGTCTTGCCGGCCAATCCGCACACCCTATGTGACCGATCTCTGCTTTCCCATTGTTTTGCTTTGAACCTTCTGGAAGCATTACTTGCTCAGCAACCCCATGCATATTGTCCCTAGCTCAGCAGAACCGAGCATGGTATCCCTCACTGATGCTGCTTATGTAACCTCACTGTGCCACTGAGGTGCAGTAGCAGTTGCAAGAAAAATATTGCAAAATTTAAAAGGAAAATAATGGTCTCTTCTTACCATTTACTGTTTTGGGCTGCACAATTCCCTCTCTCTCCTGTGAGAGGCAGTTATGGGTCATTAATTGATGTACATCAAGTTTGATAATCAAAAAATGTGTAACTGTTGAAGTGGCTTCATGTCAGTTAGTGAACATTTACCATTTTAAAAAAAAGGGGCTGATGTTTGCTGCTGGTGGTCACAGAAGGCACATTAAAGGCTGTATGATACGTGAATTCCATCTTCCAACTGATAGTGCAACCATATCGGAAGCATACTGGCAAGGCATTCGTCTTCATGGACAACAATTGATGCCCTCATCATGCCCATCTTGTGAATGACTTCCTTCAGGATTACAACATCACTCAACTAGAGTCGCCAGGATGCTCTGCAGACATGAAACCTATCAAACATACCTGGGATAGATTGAAAGGGGCTGTTTATGGAGGACATTACCCACCAACCATTCTGAAGGATCTACGCCAAATCACCATTGAGGAGTGGGACATTCTGGACCAACAGTGCCTTTATGAACTTGTGGATAGTAATGCCATGACAAATACAGGCATGTATCAATGTAATAGGACATGCTACTGGGTATTAGAGGTATTGGTGGTACAACAATCTGGACCACTACCACTGGAGGTCTCACTGTATGGTGGTACAACATGCAATGGGTTGTTTTTAAGAGCAATAAAAAGGTTGGAAATGATGTTTATGTTAATCTCTTTTCCAGTTTCCTGTACAGGTTCCGGAACTCTCGGAACCAAGGTGATCCATAACTTTTTTTGATGTAAATGATAATTAATTGAAACTCTCAGCTGCTGACAGGTGTTGTTGATATACCTCGATGGGGACAGCTGAAAATGTGTGCCCTGACTGGGACTCGAACCCGGGACCTCCTGCTTATATGGTAGATGCTCTATCCATCTGAGCCACTGAGAACACAGATGAATAGCATGACTTCAGGGGCTTATCCCTTGCACACTTCCCATGAGACCCACATTCCCAACTTTCCACAATCTACCTAAGTAATGTACCTAATAGATAGTTGCCCATCCACTCATTACTCGCGCACACTAAGGTGACAATTCCAGTAAGAGTTCGGGCAACCTGTGTGCATTCCCACAGAAAAAGGCAGTGGCTGGGTAGCCTTTAACTATATATATGAAACTTCCTGGCAGATTAAAACCGTGTGCCCGACCGAGACTCGAACTCAGGACCTTTGCCTTTCGCGGGCAAGTGCTCTACCCGTTAATCTCAGATGGTAGAGCACTTGCCCGTGAAAGGCAAAGGTCCCGAGTTCGAGTCTCGGTCGGGCACACAGTTTTAATCTGCCAGGAAGTTTCATATCAGCGCACACTCCGCTGCAGAGTGAAAATCTGATTCTAGGTATATATATGAAGATAATGACTGTTCTCGAAACAAAACCAAGTACAGAGAAAAGTGAATGATGTTTTTTGTTCATTTGTCTGTGCCTTACTGCACATTTATAATTAATGTCTTTTCTGGCACTTATGGTCGATCGCTGTTTCATTCCCCCCCCCCCCCCCCTTCTTACTAAATTTTAACTTCATCATATCGGGAGGGGGGAGGTCTTTCAACATGTACCTACACAACCTGTGATTGTGCAAAAGAACATTTTTCTAACTTTAAACTTAAATTTGCATCTTTCAGCATGCTCTTCAATTGCTTTTGCAAAAATTACAATGTCATTGAGATAAACGAGACACACAACAGGTTTTAACTCTATTAATAACAAGTCAGCAAATCTTTGGAAAGTGATGGGTGCATTTTGTAGACCAAAAGGCATGCAGTCCAAATGGAACCACAAAAGCATCAGAATCTGATGATATTCATAATTCATATCCTGGGTAGTAAAGTATCTGCAGTTTCTTAATCTGTCTAAGGTCTCATCGATAACTGGCAAGCTGGTAGGTATCAGGTGTGGTAACCTTGTTTACTCCCCGTTGATTGATTTTTTGGGAGTAACGATGATAGGAATCAACCATGGACTTGGAGAGTATTGAATTATCCTTGTAGCCAGCTGCCATTGAATAGTATCTTCAACAACAGACTGTTGGTGGTATGGTATTCGATATCCTTTGTGCATGACTGGTCTCACATCTCCTGTGGGAATTTCATGCTGTATGAGGTCAGTAGCTGGCAAATACTGCCTTTCCCCAAAAAACCACACATATTCCTCTAAAACTGGGTGTAAAACATTTTGCTCTGGCTGTTCCCGTTAATCTCAGGTTTACTCAAACCTCTTTCAACGTGCACTCGAAGCTGTTAAGAAAATCATTCTGGGGAGCAGGTTGACTATAAAATCTGATATTGACAGTTTCCAGCCTTTGATATTGATTCACAGAACATGTCTCATTCCACCACTGATTTTCACAGGTGTGGTAGTTTTCAGCACACATATACATGGCTTAGTTCGAGCTTGCAAAGTGGGCCCCCCTTCACGAGTTCCTCACAGTTGTGATGCACACTCACTGTTCAAACAATCTATGGAATCATGGGATTGGACAGTGTGCATTTTACAATTTTTTCACAGCCAGATAGTGTATTAGGAAATCATTTCCTAATATCACATCATAGTCTTGTCTGTGTTTCCTTACTATTTCCATCTCAAAGACATACTTTTTCCCTTCAGTGTGCAGGTCTATTGTACAGGTGCCTGCGGGAATGGTTATCTCATCTGCAAGACCACTTATACTGTATGAAGGCGTGGAGGTTAGCATATGCTTATCATTATTAGAAGCAAAATGAACACTAATCTGAGTTCCAGTATCCACAAGAATTTGGAATGTCTTCCCTCTGAGTTTGTCCTCCAAAACTAAATGTTCCATCACAGTGGGCTGTCCCCTCTTTATAGGGTTCATATATTTCACTAGGGTCGAGGGTGAGTGGCAGTGCCTGCCCCTTATATTCCTCTTTGGGAAATTCCACCACTTATTTTGTGGACAATGATCCTTTTTGTGTCCAATGGTGTGGCATTTCTTACAGCAGTAAGCCCAGCAGTGCTCAGACATATGGTTGGTCTTCTCACATCTTTGGTAATCCATGTTATTAATTACCCATGTCATGCTTCACTGATGTGTTTGGGGATGGATACAAATCTTCCTGCTTTCTCATGCAATAGAGCAAGTTTGACTGCTTCATGCAAGGTGGGGGGAGGGTACCTGTATCTCACTCCCTATTTGCAGATTCATTCCTCATATGAATACATTGATTACTCTCACTTCAGCCTCTTCAGTCAACACCTCAGTTCATATACTGTCCCTTGCTAGGGTGTATTGCAACAAGATACTGCCTTAATCCTGTCTGAAATGCTTCAAAGTCCTCCCTGCTTTTCTGTCTAAGAGTGAACATCCAATCATGGTAATAAGTAAATGCACACTTGTCAGAGTAGCGCTATGCTAACCCATTCATCAAGATTTCAAAAGTGAGTGCACCTCCTAACAAGTCTACTGACTCAACATAAGTTCATGCATTGTCCAAAAGCTTCAGCTTGGTGACATTTAACAAAAAATGGCCATTTGCATGTACATCCCATGTCCCTGACATTTTCCAGAAATGTTGTTACATTTTCACCTGGCATTACAATAAGAAGGTACAAAAGTTATGGCAGGAAGTGTACTGGCTATATCTAGTACTAGTTTTTCAGGTTAAGCTTTAGAGGTGTTTGGGGAATTGCCACATTTTCAGCAGATCTGGCTTCAAATTAACAAGTTATCATGTTAAGCCATTCCTGTAGCTTGATTTTTTCTAATTCCAGCGTGCTTATTGCTGTTGCAGTAAAGTAATGTGATCTGGCTCATTTGGGGTTGCTTTTGCAGCATTGGGAGCTGATTTGGTCCTTGCCACTGGCCGGCAAGGATATAAACCAGGCATGGTTACAAAACTGGGACTGAGATGAAACAGGTGTGTAAAAAAGAGGTTTCACTCTATTCTAGGTGATGAAAAGATCCCTCAGGGGCAGTTTGCTAGAGTTGTTAACTATCTGAATGCATTGCAGTACCACTTATATCATATAGAGGTGGCAGCGGCATCAGAGGCAGCATCAGCTTCAAAAGCAACATGACACCAGCAGTGGTGAAGGTGGCAGTGGTGGCAATGACAGTGGCAGTGAAGGCAGCAACAGCATTAGAGGCAGCCTGGGGCAACATGCTGCATCCATCGCAGTGATGCGGCCAATGGCAGTCCAGCAACTGCCAGTGGCTCACCTCTGCATGGCTTGGGCGATAGTGGCTAATAGCACACTCAGCAGCATTACTTAGCCATCATGGCTGACTGCTGTGGCAGGTGTACTCAGCAGACAAACTTATGTCTGAGCACAACAGGACCACATCCGGCAAAAGCAGACATTTAAACCATGGCAAGGTACCACCAGGCCAAGTGTGTTTACAAGCTTGAGTTAGTAGACAGAAAAAGTGAGTTTGCCAAAAAAAATGGAGATTTATTCACCTTCTCCTGTTCTGTGGTGTACATTTGGTCTATTGTCTGCTACAGCCACAGAGGGTCCACATATAGGGGTGGAGAGCATTTCAAACTTAATGGGAGGAGTAGGTGCACATGTCCGTAAGGGAGCAGTACTGATAGACAGGAGAGCAACCTGCTGCTGTGGCCACTATCTCACTGGCCAACCCATACACCTCACATGACTGATCTTCGCTCTCCCGTTGATTGGCTTTGAACCTTCTGGAAGCGTTACTTGCTCCACAGCTGCGTGGACAGCATCCATAGCTCAGCGAAACTGAGCTTGGGAGCCATCCATGGTGCTGTGGAGCTGCTTATGTAACCTCATCACACCACTGTGGTGCAGTGGTAGTTGCAACAAAAATATTACAAGACTTTAAGAAGAAAATAATGCTCATTTTTACACTTAAAAGCAATTTGGGATGCTCTGTTTAGAAAATGGGGAGAGTTGTGGAAAACTTGTCCAGAACTGCTAGTCAGGAAAGAATTACTGAATAGGCCGAGAAGGAAAGATTGATAGTTGGTGCCTGCATTGGACAAGATTTGAAAACTTAAGAACTTAAAGGTGGAAGATAGGGTAATAAGCAAGACAGAGATTACTGAAAAAACACTATCCAAGAGTCAATAAGAGCAGAAAGCAGGTGAGCAGGAGGGATAGACAGGTCAGAAAATAAAAGATATAGAAAAATAAAAGGGAGCAAAGAAAAGGAGTAGGTACTAAAAATAAATACTAAGAGCACAGAAATTAACATAAATTTAGGCCAGGTGGGTGGTGAGAATAAGAATATGTTGTAATGCCAGTTCCTACCTGCGCAGTTCTGAGAAACTGGTGTCAGGAGTGACGTGATGAAACAGGCACTGAGGTCATGATTGTCATGTAGAGTATGGTCAACAACAAGATGTTGTGTATGGCCAGTATGCACCCTCTGTCTCTGCCCATTCCCCATTCACTCTAACTGATAACTTGGTGGAAGTCACACAAATGTAGAAAGCCAAACAATGTTCACATAACAGATGGTACATAATGTGTCATTTTACAGGTTACTCTCCCTTTGATAGTATATGTTCAGCCAGTTACTGCACTGGTATAGGCAGTAGGAAGGTGCATCAGTCATGCCTTACAGTATGGACGGCCACAGGCATAGGAACCATAGGATAGGGAAATGGGTGCAGAAGGAACATAGAGTCCTCCCAGGATGTTGTGGAGATTGAAAGTGGGAGGGGGGAGGGGGTGGGTTACAAAGGAAAGGTATTCTATGTATGGTGGACAAAATGTCAGACAGAATGGACCTCATTTCAGGGCATGATTTTAGGAAGTCATAGCCTTGTCGAAGTAGCTGATTACTAAATTCAAGACCAGAATAATACTGAGTGACAAGAGGTGTACTCCTAGGTTACTTTTTGTAGGGCTCAGCAGTATAGCTCATGCAGGATATAGTGGCTGAAGCGCAGTGACCAGTTTTTGTACAAAGCACTGAGCGAGTTCATTTGTTTATTCAGAAGGGGATGCCGACAAGTGTTTACCATCTTTCAGCAAGTCAGCAATGACAGAATCAAGTCACACACCCTGCAGTCTTTCTCAAACAATTTTACAGACCCTATTCAGTAAAAAAAATTCATTTTTGCTTTACTTCATGATAATGTTCCCATCATTCCATTAATGTTAGTAGTTACTGCAATATTTATGTGAAAATAAGACAATGCACAAAAATCAGAAAAGTGTGAAATGAAAAATAGAGGTCACTATGATTTTGCGTTTGGTACATATTAGCTAATGTGTTATTGCATATGAAATTTAACTAACATATTGAATTTTTCTTTTGACTTGGGTAGAGGTACCAACGTATCATCAGTCTTAAGAAATTGATCTGATGTAGCACACCCACTTGTGATCATGCTGTGCCAGTGATAAAGCCAAGAGAAATATCCACAACACACCTCATATTTCATAAATGGTTTCAGATACTGAAATGAGATTTTGGCAAATGATAGCATGCAAAGAGGAAAGTATTTTACCATATCATTATTATGCAAAACTTCATTATCTACTTTGTTATTCCAATAACTATGGTCTTTTTTGGTGAAAGAATATAGTTATTTGGTGCCATCAGTAGCTGGTGAAACGAGAAATGCTATAGGTGTTGGAACAACATATGTGAAGACATTACACATTTTTTTTTTTTGTACTGAGGATGAGCTACTGACTTTACCTATCCTCAGTTCCTCACTTAATAAACTTAATAAACCACTGTTTCAGAATTCTCTCACAATTGTGTCTGCACAACATGTTAGTGAGGTGAGACAGTGTAGTAATTCCTCTATGTTTTGGCAAAAGAAGCAAATTTTGACATGGCAACCAGAGAAATGTGTAGGTTTTACTCAAAATTTGCGACTCATGACACAACTCTGAAAGTTACAAAAGGTTAACAAGCCAGGCAAAAATAAATGATGGCATTTTTGGTGGAATTCTTTTTAGATATTAACAAAAGCAGAGGTGACAGGTCTTTTTGGATGTTCACCACGCAGGTGTGGGTTTGGAGGAGCCCCACTCAATATTTACAAAAAATGTGAGCATAGGCTTGAGTTTAGATCAACATTTCCCCTACAGTGCTCTGAGGCACACTCTAATACAGGGTGGCGCAGATGGATTGGGTGGTTTTAAAATACTTGTCAAACTGTCAATTGTAAAGGTATTGGATTGAAATAAAGTGCAAAACGTGTAGTTACAATGGAAGTTTATTAACAAAAAAATAGTAATGTTAGTTTTTAAAAATTACATCCATCAAATGCCCTCCTTCTCGAGCGACGCATTCTTGGAGTCGGTCCTAAACGTTCCGCATTGCCCGCTCAAGCACATCACCAGGAATTGATGTGATTTCGGTGTGAATTGCTGCCTTCAACTCCTGAATGGTCCGGGGTTTGTTCATGTAGACCCTTGCTTTTAAATAGCCCCATAAGAAAAAGTCACATACCGTGAGGTCCGGCGAGCGAGGGGGCCAATGGACATCTCCATTACGGGAAATCAAACGGCCAGGGAACAGAGCGCGTACAGCTTGCATTGATATCCTAGCGGTATGTGCAGTTGCCCCGTCTTGTTGGAACCACATATTGCCCATGTCGTAATTGTTCTCTTCAAGTTGTGGGAGAAGAAAATCTTCAATCATGTTCACATAACGCTGCGAATTAACAGTAACCGCCTGCTCCCTTTCATTTTCAAAAAAGTAAGGACCAATTATCCCTACCTTAGAAACCCCACACCAAACCGTCACTTTGTCACTATGGAGAGGCCGTTGGTGTAGATCTCTTGGGTTAGTGTCGGCCCAGTAACGGCAATTTTGCTTGTTTACGTATCCGTTAATGTGAAAGTGAGCCTCGTCAGACATCATGATAATCAGGTTTACATCTTCCAATAACTCCAACATCTGTTGGCTAAACTGAAGCCTTTGAAGATGGTCTGTTGGGAGAATCTTCTGTACCAACAGGATTTTATAGGGGTGGAATTTCAGTTCTTCATTAAGAATCCTTTGAAGGCTCCGACGTGACATTCCAAGAGCTTGAGCACGACGTCTCGTTGATCGACGTGGGCTCGCAGTGACATCGCGTCTCACACGCTCCACGTTCTCAGGCGTTGTTATTGTTGGCGGTCTAGGCGTCCATTTTGGAGCACATGAACCAGTAGTGCGGAAATTATGCACCCAACTCAATATCGTATCTCGCTTAGGAACACTACCGCGAGGTGGGATGTTGAAACGCCGGCGAAAGGCACGCGTCACAGCAACAATTGACTCGTTATTGCGTATGAACTCTTCCACTGCGAAAACACGATGCTCAACGGACCACGTAGCCATCGCGACTGACTGCCAGCCTGCAACTGAAACTTCCCGTCCCCCCCCACCACAGGACGAAGTCGCCGAACACCTGGCTCCCCCCCTCCAGACGTACAGTCCACTTCAAAACCACCCGATCCATCTGCGCCACCCTGTATTTTTGACAACAAGAATGTGTGAAGCTGGATTGCAAACTTCCCACTTCTCTTATATGAGTCAACTTACTTGGTGTACACAGCCGATCTTCTTCTCTGGATAGCAGGTGTCAGGAATGTCTATAAACTTCTTCTCTGAAGAATGATGCTAGTTACAGGAACCTTAAAGACTCTCTCTCTACTTGTGAAATGATTAGGTACTTGAAGAATACTTTTCAACAACTGTCGGTATATTTGAGCTTCATAAAGAACAAAATTCACACTTTGCATATAAACATTTGACTTCTTGTAAGTCAATCTTATCATCTCATATTAGAAACAAATTTAAGTACATTTTAGAAAAGAGTTCGCTTAACAACCATAACTCTATTACAAACAAATCATAAAATACATCTTGCCTCCAGCAAGTCCAAGATAAGACATTTTTCAGAATTCAGAATCTCAAGTGTTCATGTTATTTATAACAATGGTCACTGATATGATTAACACTGAATAACCCAGAAGTTCCATAGTTCTTCCTTGCTCTTTCACTACAACTTCCATGGATCAACCGACACGTACTTGTCGGTGCCGTTCGACTGTGGTGTCTACAGTCTTCTCACGACAAACTTCAAACCTACACACACAAACAGGCAACATGTAGTAGGTAGGATTCTATCATCCCACTCTCACATCTGAAATATAATGTGTTTGAGATGGTAGAAGGCTGAGTGGTTCTAGAATTTACACTGAAATTCTCAAAATATTACACATCCCCCCTCAGATCAAACAATACCTAATCATTATGTACATAACATCACACATCACAACATTTTATATTTCATAACCATATGCTTTTCTTCTACATGTTTATATAAATATTTTTTTTTTCAACTACAATCATTTGTACTCTCTTAAACAGGCTTCTGTTTACAGTCTTTCTATTGTTTTCTTACTCTACTTTGTTTAGACATGAGCATTTGTTCATGATTTAGTAAGCTTGACTAGTATTTAGGAATCGTGAGACTTTTCTTTATTTCCAATCGTAAACTTCAGGTGTTCATGACACTTGAGTATTCTGTTTTCTGTTCTCCTTCTTTGTACCAGTTTGTAGCTTGTAGTTTGGAGGAACTCTGGGCGAAATGAAAGTGTTCTTTTGACACTCATTTATTTATATTAAACATAATAATGCTAGTTTTGTATAGAATTCCTACTTTCCAGAATAATTCCAGAATAATTCCTTCTGTCATGAAGCTGCCCCTTTCCCCTAGGATCAGTAACTATACCTTGCCTGTGGGTTGACCTTATGAGACCACTTCCTCATTCCATTCTGGTAGGTATGCCCCTTTATAAAACATTCCCATTCTTTAGGCCACAGGTCATCCTATCTCCACATAGGTACGCCTGCCCTTTATACTTAGTAAATGCTGGGTACGCCCCCCTTATCCTGTCTGAGTAGATTCAAGGTTCACTACCCTAGTATACGTTTCTGTGTATACTATAAGTATTGTCTGGTAAAGCTACAAATCTACTCTACACTTCACATTCACTTCTTAATATATCATTTAATCCCTAGAGTCCTCCTTTACTTCTCAACTCCTATACTCTTGGTAGATACTATGTCTACCTATAATTCAAGTCCTATAATCCTACTATTCATCAATTTTTGGAGTATTTATTATACTGACTTTTCTTAAATAAGCATCATGATTAACTCCAATCTTGTGTGCATCCTCTTTCATTACCCACGCCGCATTCTTATGTACACTCGATGTAGAATCATCATAGTTCATAGTTATTTTATATATATATATATATATATATATATATATATATATATATATATATATATATATATATATATATAAAACAGAGGGAAACATTCCACGTGGAAAAAATATATCTAAAAAGAAAGATGATGAGACTTACCAAACAAAAGCGCTGGCAGGTCGATAGACACACAAACAAACACAAATATACACACAAAATTCAAGCTTTCGCAACAAACTGTTGCCTCATCAGGAAAGAGGGAAGGAGAGGGAAAGACGAAAGGATGTGGGTTTTAAGGGAGAGGGTAAGGAGTCATTCCAATCCCGGGAGCGGAAAGACTTACCTTAGGGGGAAAAAAGGACAGGTATACACTCGCACACACACACATATCCATCCACACATACAGACACAAGCAGACATATGTCTGGACAGGTATACACTCGCACACACACACATATCCATCCACACATACAGACACAAGCAGACATATGTCTGCTTGTGTCTGTATGTGTGGATGGATATGTGTGTGTGTGCGAGTGTATACCTGTCCTTTTTTCCCCCTAAGGTAAGTCTTTCCGCTCCCGGGATTGGAATGACTCCTTACCCTCTCCCTTAAAACCCACATCCTTTCGTCTTTCCCTCTCCTTCCCTCTTTCCTGATGAGGCAACAGTTTGTTGCGAAAGCTTGAATTTTGTGTGTATATTTGTGTTTGTTTGTGTGTCTATCGACCTGCCAGCGCTTTTGTTTGGTAAGTCTCATCATCTTTCTTTATATATATATATATATATATATAAGCGCTGGCAGGTCGATAGACACACAAACAAACACAAATATACACACAAAATTCAAGCTTTCGCAACAAACTGTTGCCTCATCAGGAAAGAGGGAAGGAGAGGGAAAGACGAATGGATGTGGGTTTTAAGGGAGAGGGTAAGGAGTCATTCCAATCCCGGGAGCGGAAAGACTTACCTTAGGGGGAAAAAAGGACAGGTATACACTCGCACACACACACATATCCATCCACACATACAGACACAAGCAGACATATTTAAAGACAGATATATTTTTTCCACTAATTTATCATTTAACTGAGTATTTACTGAGTCTAATTTAAGACTTTGATCTTCTAATCAAGAATTCATAAAGCCTTAATTGTATACTATGAGCTTTAATTAGATTTACTAACTCTGACCAGTCAGGCCCTTCTTTGGTAATTTTCATAGCCATGGCTGCTTTTGAAGTTTCTCCAACTTGTTGTATACTGTCCATGCTTCTAAAGGCCTTAGCTCTTGTGAACATTTAATTCTAATTTCAATTACACCAATTACAGTTATACCAGTAAAAGTTCACCCCATAGTATTTTGTAACACTTCTTACTAGAGTAATAAAATTTTTGTTTCACCCTCATCCGGTGTAGAATTCTCATTGCATAGGTGGGCGGATGTGGCGGCAGGTCAGCACCAGTGAACAGAAGCTGGTGCCAGCGGCAGTGGATGTAGTTTGGTTACTGACTCTGTGTCCCCGCAATGTGTGTGAGAGCTGTATACTCCCCACACTGGATCTTCTTGGTCACATCGTTCTAGGCGTATCTCTTTTTAGTCTAATAAGTCGAAATCTTCTCTCCCGTTTTTAAAGTTGTGACTTTCTTACATCTTCTCCTTTTTTACATTCATAAATTTTCCCCATCTGATACTTTGGGCTTAGCTTAATTCAATTTCTTGGAATGACTCTTTTGTCTCATTATGCACAGTTGCTATGGCAACACATGATATCTACTTATCTCGTTTTTGTCTCGAAATTCCTGTTTTCTTCTGTCCTTTCACACCAGTTGCCCTATTCTAATGTTTTTTGATGTGTGTGGCAAAAAATATTATTTTCTTATTCCTGTAATCTGATGATCACATATACAAACTTTACGGTCAATGTACTCATCAATTAACGATGTAGAAGAGTTTTTTTCAGAATTCAGACTCTCAAATATTCGTGTTATTTATAACAGTGGTCACTGATACAATTAACACAGAATAACCCAGAAGTTCCATAGTTCTTCCTTGCTCTTTCACTATGGCTTCCATGGATCAACCGACAAGTACTTTTTTGGTGCCATTCGACCACCGTGTCTACAGTCTTCTCACGACAACCTGCACTCACAAAAAAGTGACCTGCAGTAGGTAGGATTCTATCATCCCACTCTCACATCTAAAATATTGTGTGTTCAAGACGGTAAAAGGCCGAGTAGTTCTGGAATTTACGCCGAAATTCTCAAAACACTACAACAAGCCCCCCTCTCCCCCCGCCCCACCCCATGCTACCCGCATCTAGTGGCCACAGCATTTTGTGTGCATTATACCAGGATTGGATGTGACACCCTGGGAAATCTGCTACTGCACTAGGCTGGTGGGCTAATTATGTATAGTGAAGGCTGAAATGAGAATGGTGCTATATTGCTATAAAGGGTGTGCATCTGAACATTTCACACATTTTCCTTGAATGCCAGTGTTGCTTTGGAGGGAACATTTGACATGAAAAGATTGGCAACTGTCAAAAAGTACGTCCTGCTGTTTGTTTGTTGGTTTAATGTGTACAGAAAGTGTAACTGACCCTCGGTGAGAATGAGACAATGTCAAGGAAAGAGGCATGAGATTTGGAATAGGACCATGTGAAATTTAATTGGGAGAATGTATTTAGAGATTGAGAAAAGTACAACAGGTTAGCCTCACCATGAGTCCATATGGAAAAGATGATATCAATGTATCTAAACCCAACCAGGGGCTGATGGATTGCTGCTCTTCTAGGATCCATAAATAAATTATTTAAATAAAATGTTTTCATATGAACAATATATTATCATTGTCAGTAATCAACAAATTATACTGTTAATAATAAAGTTTAATGAAATATTGATTAATAAGTTATACTGCATAATAATTAGTTATGTCATGTAAGTATTTTATGTAAACTGTCTGACGTACACTATATTAAAGAGAGATAAGATAGGTAAAATTAACATTGGCATCACAAGTGATTTAAGAAGAAGTAGGACAATACCATGTTGCTCTGTTACAGGCTTACAATTGTTGATCTAAACAGAAATTACTAGTTCACTTCTTTTCCCATCTTTTCCTTCTAGATACAGACTGCTGATTTATAGTGTTCTGTTTAACATGTGGATTCCTGTATTTACATGTTGCTCAGACATATATAATATATTAGCTACCTTTTGACATTGTAGATCATGCAAACAGACAAGAAGTTCATAATTTTTATAACATTTTGGTGTCTACAATAAGCATATGCAGACAAGTTTCTTTTGTGTGTGAAACTTCCCTTGTTTGAGCCTCTTGTAAATCATTCTGTCTGAATGCATTATTTAATTCCCTGAAAAGCCTTATCTTCATACCTGCAGTCACAGGAATCCTACTATTGGTGACAGTGCCTCCTCCCTTCCTTGTATTTTGAGTTAACACATCATTTTAATCTATCTGTCCCACTCCTATTAAGGTATATGCTATGTTTTGTATAACCCCACCTCTCATAGCAGCAACTGGCCACCCTTGTAAGCTCCACCCAAAGGCAGCAGCAACCCAGTTATTTCTTGATAGTTTGTTTGATGGTTCTGTTTATTAAATGGTGATAATGAAACTGAAGAATTTCAACAAAGTTCATGTTTGTTTGTTGGATTTCTGTACTAACTTACCCAGGTCACTCCTGAGACTATATTCCATTTTCTTGGCCAAGTTGTTTCCTGTTCTGCCAGATACCAGTACCTCATCCTCTTTACTCAAATCCTTAGTCAGTTCCTCAATATCTTCTAGCAAATGTGGCACTACCATTTACACTTGTGACCTAGTAGTACCTTGATCTTAAATTTTTTTTTTGCAACTGTTGGCCTACACGCCTCTCATGACTTCTAACTAGCAGTAAGAGCTTTCTTTTACTACTCAATTCAAATTGTGAACTACCTCTTAAATTCTTATTAATGGTCTGCTGTGCCCTATTTTCTCCTTGAGACAAATGTGGCTCCTACCTTCAACAGGTAAGAGCTCTATCTGCACTTGAGCTCAGTCCAACAGGAGTATCCAAACTATTCCTTTTTGGTCCACCCCTGTTACTTTCATTTACATCTCACAATCCTTTTTTCTCCCCAATGGCTCAAACTCAGTTTTTGCATCCCAAATCATTACCTGAAGGCAAAAATCTTTGCCTCTTGTTCTACAATATTTCTGTCTTTCAAACATATCCTACATATCCTAGCAGAATCTCATTATAAATTCCTTATCCTGTCTCCCAACAGTTGCCCAGCAAATTTGAAATTCACATTCCCCACACACCAGTCCCATTGTTCTGTGGAATACACCGCTACTAGAGGGCTGATGTAATAGTACATAATTCATGTGTGAAGTCATTTATATATTTACATGTCTAGTTTGACAAGGAGGGGACAGGTTGTCAACAATGGTCTCATAGTGGGAGCCATTTCAACCTTTGCTTGAAGGAATCCACGTAAACCACTGGTAAGATAAATCAGGATGGCTGAAAGTAGCCTCCATCCCTCTGAATACATGGCACAGTCTGTTTAACATAGTACAGCATCATTTAGTTTATTCTTAGTGTACAACACAGTTTTGCAAAGAAGTTATTAAATAATGCAGAAAGCTTGTGCTGCTCTACTCATTCATTTCTCATTATGAACCACCACACCCAATAGTACACATTATTTCATAATGTAATTCTACACATGCCATCAGCTGACATCAGGAATGTATGAAAGATGTTTCCATTTTCATACCATAACTTTCCATTTGTTTTCCTGAAAAACTGAGTCAGCATTCTTCCAGAATCAGTGAGATGTTGAGCACAGAAGGATAAGATGTTAGTGGTGCCCACTGTAGAGTTTCAGAGTAAGATTTTTCAGGAAAGAAAAATAAAAGGGTAAAACAATTATAGTGTGAAAGTGTTGTATGAGGCGTTTTATTTTTAGTGTCTTGTGCTACATTTATTCCAAACTCCTGCTCTGTGTTATCTAAGTAATTCTGACTGGTATGGAATGTACTGATTAACAGGTGCTCTTTAACTGGCTCTTTAACTCAGTTTGACTTAGTAATCTCTTTAATTTCCTTAGAAAATTTATTATACAATCGTATTCCTTGGTAGAAAATGCTGTTTTGAGTATTATATTTACTCTTCAGCTTAGATGTTCCATGGTAATGAGCAGAGCTGTTTCTGCAGTAATTAACAAGATTACTATTGATATGCATCACTGATTGGTAAATGTACTCACATGGTATACTTAAAATCCCCAATGTTTTGAACAGATCCATATAATGAGCCTGGCTACTATTTTGGGCCATTTATTTAGTTTTACAGCTATTTTATATTTTGTGCATTTATTTACCAGGAAAGAATTCAACAGCTAAGAATTGAATGTGCATATGAAAAGGATGAAACTAAAATACACTGGGTCTTATACACTGAAGACAAGACACTAAGGGCATAACATGCTGATAACATTCCATTTGCAAGTTTACTTGTGTGTTCATACAGTTTCAACTCAGAATCAATATTCGTTCTGAGAAATTTTATATTTCATACTGTTAAAATAAATGTCTTTGTATGTAACTGAGTATCAAGCAACGTTAGTAGCACTTATTGCTAAGGAAAGCATCTCCTTCACTGTGTTCAACTATCTTTCAGAACAACATAATAATTGATAATAAAAGTTAAGTGCAAAAATGTTAATCCATAAACCATTAAATTTAACATGCCATGGACCAAGTTTCAGTTAACTGTTGTTAGATAGTCTTCTTTTAAACTGAGTTAGTGCATTAACTGTTTAAGTCAAAATAGTTAAGCATGCTATCAATATAGTAAGAAGTTGAGTTTAAATAGTCATCAACTGAGTTCAGAGTAGGACTATAGTCAGTTGAGTTCTGGAGTTAGAAACATAGACATCTGAGTGTTAGGTTAAAAGATTTATGTTCACAGAGTACCTTTTAGTCACATAACGTATACTTACGCAAAGCTGTGTGGAAATGGGTATGTCAAAGAATAATGTACTTAAACAACTAATGCGAAAAATTGGCCACACCATCATCAAATGTTAAGTGATGCTGCAGCTGAGATGATGCATCTTATGTAGTCTGATGTGTCTACAGCATTATTGTATGGAGAACTAGAAGAAGTAATATATCATACATTTGATGCCACTTCATAGTATATTTTTTCCATGTTGACTTTTGTCTGCAGTAACTTTTCTCTCTGCAAAGACAACAGCAAATATCATGATTACAACACAAGAACCAAAAACAGTCTGCACATTGAAGTGAAAAGTCTTAATCTGGTTCAAAAGGAGTTTATTTCTCCATCATTAAGCTGTTAGTGTACTCCCATCACATATTGAATGTCTTCATAATCAACTGCTTGAATTTAAACTCAATCAAAGAGTATCTAATAGAGATCTCTTTTTGTATAGTTGATGAATTTCTGAGACAGAATTAATATCACTGCTAAACTTACAATTATTTTAGAATCAATTAGATTAATTTTATGTCAGGATCTCTAATCTAAACATGACTGATGCATTACTTAACAATCGGTGTAAACTACAATGTCAGTATCACATTTTCATATTTTTTATCATTGCTAACTTTACAATTGTTTTGGACCTAGTTTTGATTAATTTTATGTCAGAAATTCTATTTCAATCATGATCACATTGCTCTGCTCAAATACAGTGTAACCTACAATGTCTGTATCATATATGTCATCGTTATTTTTTCTCAACTGTATGTTAAGTTCAAACTCTTACCTCTCTTATATTGATTGAGTACGATCGGAGCCAAGTGAAAATTTGTTTTCTGTACCCAGGTAATTATTTATTGCAATGTAATATAGATAAAAAACTCTGCTCATAAAGTGGCATCAGGACAACACACATATAACAAAAGATTTTACTTATGCAGACTTTTGGAGCCAATAGCTCTTTATTCCAGCAGAAGGGCTGAAGGGGAAGGACCAGGGGTGAAGGTAAAGGAACTGGAGAGGTTTATGGTATATGCATTCTCTTGCCACTGCTTGGTGAGTATCTAGCATAACTTTGTGCCCTGTGCATATTACTCATCCTCCAAAGTGAAACACAGTTTTCTATTTCAGTGTATGTTCTGTAACAGATATTTCATTTCCATTACTTTGTTATTGTCATGTAAGTTATATTTAAACTGAGTACAGTTTGACAATATTACTTAAGATTTGTTCCCATATAATAAGTCCAGTATTGTCCGAAATATGTAATGCATCACTAACTCAAGTCATTTTTCCAGAGAAACTAAAATATGCCGTTATTAAACCCCTCTTTAAGAAATGTGATAAGAGAGATGTCAGCAACTACTGCCTGTTTCACTGCTGACATCATTTTCCAAAATTTTTGAGAAGGTGATGTATTCTAGAATAGTATCTCACGTTGGCAACAATAATATACTCAGCAAATCGTAGTTTGGCTTTCAGAAGGATTGCTCAACTTTGAACACCATTTATGAGTTCACACGCCAGGTATAACAAGCATTAAATAACAAAATAGCACCGCTAGCTAATTTCTGTGAGCTATTCAAGGTATTTGATTGTGTGAATCATAGTATACTTCTAGATAAGTTGAAGTTTTATGGGATTAATGATATAGCCAACCAATGGATCATGCCATATCTAACCAAAAGAATGCAGAAAGTTGTACTCAGAAGTAATTTAACCAACAAAATCCGTGGACGTAATTCTGAATGGGGAGAAATGACATATGGGATTCCCCAAGGCTCAATCTTAGGTCCACTACTGTTTCTCATATATGTAAATGATCTAGCGTCTAATGTACAACAAGCAGAATTAGTTCCTTTTGTAGATGACACTAGTATTGTAATCATTCCCAGTATATATATAGAAATGAAAAAAAATGGTGAACGAAGTTCTCAGATGTATCATTGACTGGTTTTCTGCGAATGGTCTCATCCTGAATTTCACAAAGACACATCATATTCAGTTCTGCACCTCTAGTGGTACTGCACCAGTGATAAGTGTAGCACATGGTGATGAAATAATACATAGGGCGAAAACTTCAAAATTCTTAGGTGTCCATATTGATGACAATTTAGATTGGAAAAAGTACATTTTGGAAATCCTAAAACAAATTAGTTCAGCTACATTTGCTATTAGAATCATAGCATATCTTGGGGAGAGAAACTCAATGAGTTGAAATGTTTTGCTCATTTTCATTCAGTAATGTCATATGGAATAATGTTCTGGGGTAATTCATCTATAGCAAAGAAGGTCTTCATTGACCAAAAATGTGCTGTAAGAATAATATGCGGTGTTCAACAGCGATCAACTCGTAGACATCTGTTTAAGGAGTTGGGCATTCTGACTATTGCTTCACAGTATATTTAATTCCGCATGAAGTCTGTTGTAAATAATCCACTACAGTTCCAAAGGAACTTTAAGAAAAAATGGCATTCATTACTCAACATTAAGGTTATCTTCAGCACAGGAATGGGTGCACAACACTGCAACAAAAAGTTTTGACCACTTACTCAGTGATATAAGTTGTCTAACATATAGCAAGGTAAAATATGAAAATAAATTGAAGAAGTTTCTCCTTAACAACTCCTTCTATTCCATAGAATAATTTCTACACTTGTAATGAGTAAAAGCTAGTGGGTAGAAATTGCTAACTTCAATCTGTATATCTTGTTTTCATTTCAGGGAAATAATAATAATATGGTGATGTCTAGAGTATAAATAGATGCACAAATGAATCTGCAATATTAATTCAAAATGACTCATTCCACATTGTGATGATTTAACATGCAAAATGAACCATGGAACATGAAATTAATTCACTAACGAAAAGCATACTTGCTACTCACTGTATAGCGGAGATGCTGAGTTGCAGATAGGCACAATAAAACAACAGTCACCCACCAACACACACACACACACACACACACACACACACACACACACACACACACACACACACACACACACATGACCACAATCTCTGGCTACTGAGGCCCCATTGTAGAGGTAGATGAATGACTAGAAATCTTTGACGAAAAGCTAGATGGTAAAATAGAACATAAACATATGATAACAAAGGAGAATGGACAAGCAATTTTGGTAATCATTAATGAAATTGAACCTAGATTGCAAAAACCTGAATTAGAATGGGAACTGCAAAACAAGGTACACAGTAAAGCAAAGGATCATTTTGAGACTAAATTCACAACATCAGTTAACACATTCATAGGTGATAGATCAACAACTAGTAGCAATAACAATTACAGTCTAAATTCAAGTCTAAAGGATGCAAAGTGAGAGGTAAGGAAATGGGTTGAAGACTCGTTACCAGAAAGTAAGAGAGTAAGTAACAGTTGTGATTTACTGTGAACTTATCTGGGTGCATGTAACAGGTCTAGGTGTTCTTGTTGTTGTCATTGTGGTCTTCAGCCTGAAGACTGGTTTGACACAGCTCTCCAAGATACTCCATCTCGTGTAAGTCTCTTCGTCTCTGAATAACTACTGCAACCTACTTCCTTCTGAATTGCTTAATGCATTCATCTCTTGGTCTCTCTCTATTAGTTTTACTCCCCACACTATCCTCCAGTACTAAATTGGTGATCCTTTGATGTCTCAGAATGTGTCCTGTCAACTGATCCCTTCTTTTAGATAAGTTGTGCCACAAATTTCTTGTCTCCCCAAGTCTATTCAGTACCTTCTCATTAGTTATGTGATCCATCCATCTAATCTTCAGCATTATTCTGTAGCACCGTACTCAAAAGCTTCTATTCTCATCTTGTCTAAAGTGTTTATCATCCATGTTTTACTTCCATGTAAGGCTACACTCCAGACAAATACCTTCAGAAAAGACTTCCTAACACTTAAGTCTACATTTGATGTCAACAAATTTCTCTTCTTCAGAAAAGTTTTTCTTGCCGTTACCAGTCTACATTCTATATCCTCTCTACTTTGGCCGTCATCAGCTGCCAAATAGCAAAACTCATCTTCTACTTTAAATGTCTCATTTCCTAACTTGATTCCCTCAGCATTGTCTCATTTAATTCAACTACATTTCATTATCCTTGTTTTGCTTTTGTTGATGTTTGTCGTATGTCCCCCTTTCAAGACACTGTCCATTCTATTCAGCTGCTCTTCTGTCTCTGATAGAACTATAATGTCATCTTCAAACCTCAAAGTTTTTATTTCTTCTCCCTGAACTTCAATTCCTACTCCACAGTTTTCTTTGGTTTCCTTTACTGCTTGCTCAATGTACAGATTGTATAACATTGAGGATAGGCTACATGACCATCTCACTCCCTTCTCAACCACTGCTTCCTTTTCATGCCCCTCAACTATTATGCCTGCCATTTGATTTTTCTACAAATTGTAAATAAGCTTTTTCTCCCTGTATTTTACCGCTGATACCTTCAGAATTTAAAAGAGAGTGTTCCAGTCAACATATCAAAAGCTTTCTCTAAATCTGCAAATGACATAAACATAGGTTTGCCTTTCCTTAACCTCTCTTCTAAGAGAAGGGTTAGTATTGCCTCGTATTTTCCCCTATTTCTCCAGAACCCAAACATCTTCCTTGAGGTCAGCTTCTACCATTTTCTCCACTCGTCTGTAAATAATGGTTGTTTGTATTTTGCAACCATGGCTCATTAAATTAATAGTTCAGTAATATTCACAGGTGTCAGCACTTGCTTTCTTTGGAGTTGGAATTATTACATTTATTTTGAAGTATGAGGGTATTTCACCTGTCTCATATATCCTTCACACCAGATGAAATCATTGTATACTGGCTGGCTCTCCCAAGGCTACCAGTAGTTCTAATGGAATGTCATCTCTTCCCAGGACCGTTTTTTGACTTACGCCTTTCAGTTCTCTGTCAAATACTTCTTGCGATGTCATGTCTCCTGTCTCACCTTCATTCATGCCCTCTTCCATTTCTATAATACTGCCTTTCAAGTTCATCTCTCATGTACCGACCCTTTATACACTCCTTCCACCTATCAGCTTTCCCTTCTTAGCTTAGGACTGGGTTTCCATCTAAGCTCTTTAAATTCATAGGTCTGATCCTCTTTGTTCCAAAGTATCTGTCTTTCCCCTAGTGAAATATACTTTTAAATCCATACATTTGTCCTCTGTCCATTCCTGCTTAACCATTTTTCATTTCCTGACAATCTAAGTGTACTCAGGTTATCAGGTGCATTTGATTTGATTTAATTTGATTAGATTTTGGTAGTGAAGCTAAAACAGCTTTGGTCTAACCTGCCACTGCCTGCACCAAAACCAAGTTTATTGTGCAGTATCGCTCCCTGTATATTTAGTAAAGCCAATAAATTCCCTTAAATAGTGCAAGGAGACCCTTTACAGTTCTTTGTTAGATGCAATACCCTCAGGTCTAGGTGTCATGAAAATTCTGTGTCTCTTGCTCTCCAGTGCTGTGCATTTGAAGATTAGGTGTGATACAGTTTCTTCACTCTCATCACAGATCCTACATTTAGGATCTTTTTCCGTTACATCCATTGTATGTAGGTGTTCTTTGAAATTCCCATCGCCGGTCATCAGTTCATCCATGAGTTTAATCTCTTTCCTGTTCAAGCACGGCTTTGGCATCATTACCTTACCACGTTTTCATTTATAGACCTTGGTCCAGTATTCTATGTGCTGTCTTCTAAGCCAGTTCCATAGTTCTAATTGATCATTGATTGTCAGGACAGGTTCCAGTCCAATGAATGCAGTCTTTGCCCCCATCCTGGCCAATCTGTCAGCTTGTTCATTGCCACCGACCCCTGAATGGCCAGGGACCCACACTAGGTTTACCCTATTGCTTCCCCCTAGCTCCACCAGAGCCCTGTGGCATTCTGCAATAATCTTAGATCTTGTTGCAGGAGCTGCCAATGATTTCAGGGCTGCCTTGCTGTCTGAATAGACGTAGATGCTACAGTCCTTGTAGCACCTATGCATATTCTCTTCCACACACACCTTGATTGCAGTAATTTCAGCTTGGAATACTGAGGCCAGTTTTCCTAGAGAGATGATGCCCTCCAGTCTTGGCTGAACCATGTACACCCTGGCCCCAGCGTCTTGGTCTGATTTTGACCCATCAGTGAAGTAGACAATATCCCCCCTTTGGTGTCAAATTGTTTTTTCCCACTGCTCCCTGCTTCCACTTATTATATTGTAAGGCTTGTTGAAGCAGATGGGATATATTTACCTCACGCACTATTTTAGTGTGTGATTCTGGATATCCCAATGAGATTCAGTTTTTACCAGTTTTGAATCTGTATGCACCAGCTGCTGCCTCCATCTTGACCCAAAGGTGTAGTGAAGGTATGTCCAGCATGGCTTCCATCCCAGTGGTTGGTGTGCTGCTAATTCCACCTGTTGTGGCTAAGCAGGCCAGTCTATGTACCTTAGCAAGCTCCTTAGCTGCAACCTGTTGTTCTACCTTCTTCCACCCCACTACAGCCCTGTAGGAGGTCCTAGGTCTAACCGCTTAGGCCCCAGTTTTTGCCACAAGCCATTCTGGTACTCACTAGAGTACCTTTCACTTTGGAGCAGATGCTCTTAAAGTAAGGGGTCCATGTTAGTTTTATCATCTAAGGTTACCCCTAGATATTTCATGATCGCCTTCACACGTAGAATTACATCAAAAAGCTTTAGATTCCAACTCGAGTGTTGGATATGCTTCTTCATGAATGGTACCACAATAATCTTCTTAGGATTAGCCCTTAGATTCTGTTTAAAGCACCAGTCTTGCACAATGTCCAGCACACCTTATGCCATATTCCTAACTGTGTCAGTAAATTTGCCAAGTTTTACTACATCAAGTGTGTTTACTAGTCACCCAATCCTGCCATGTCAGTTTTGGAGTAATTCAAAGTAAGTCTATGCTCTGTAGTGAGGAAATACCAAGATCATACAGTATTACTTGGAGATGACTTTGTGGCGCCAATGAGGTCGACACCAGTACCGATATGCGTTCATCTTTGGACTCTGAGCATCATCTTTGGACTCCGAGCACTGCCTTTGGGCTGTTCCGCCATGTTCAGTTCTTTGTGAGCCTTGCATGTGTTTAGGTGAATAAATGAACTACTGCTAAATGGGTGTTGTTTGGGGTAACCAACCCAAACAAACTCTTCACTGGTGATCCCGAGTTGTAACGTCTTCCGTTTTCACCGTTTTACTGTGTCCGCAAACTCCGCAGCGGTTATTTTCACATGTATTACATTGACACAGCATTTGAACAATGACTTCGGCCCAATGCCTAACGCCGGATTTTGTGATCGACATGCATCGTGTTGCGGGCAATGTACCCCCTCCAGGAGTGCAACACGATGCCTCTCACTCAATGATTCCGTCGATTTCGCCAGACGTTTTCGAGCCTGCAACAATAAGTGAGGTTAGGAGTGCGCATGACTCTGGTTATCAAACGCCTTTGTTCCTGCCACATGTGCCCTCCCTCATCCACTGTGCGGTTACCTCTTACGGATCTCCGTGGAGTGTGGGAACAATGCTGATTTCTGTAAATGCTTCGTCGGACAACCTACTACCACCAGGACAATTATTTGCTACGCTGCAATCCGTGCAGTACCACGTGGATACCTGCCATGTGGCTGGAACTGCTTCATTCACAGGTCTACCTCCTCAACATCCAACCACACCCGCGCCTGCCTCAGTTCAGCATCATCACATGCCTTCCTACTTCGATACCTCGGCCTGCAACAGAAACAATAACTTGATAACGTGCCTGACCTCCACCTCTGTCCCACTGTTATGCCTCAGTGTTTTGTGCCATGACATTCACCTCATCCGCACACCGTTCTGAGTGGAGTGACTGTGAACAGTGATCATTCACACATTCCGTCCCATGTTCGACATCATTTCCCACACTGTGCTTATGGACTGCCTGCACCTCTGCAGCCTCCCTGCAACACGGGTGGCCGCAACTCTGATCATACGTCGAGCTTTCCGTGGACTAACACGCATTCGCAAACTTTGAACTTTTTCTCACCTTTCACCCCCATGCCGGCTCCAGTCGAGCTTCCGCTACCGTTCTCGGCACATCTCGGTGCCTCATCCGCATCGGTCTTCCGCAACGCGTCAATCCAAACACACCCACAACGTGTTGAGCTTCCGCAACTGCAATCAACACATTACAGTGTTTCACCTGCATCGGCCTTCCATGTCGCGACGGATCGCACTCAACCACAACGTGTCACCTTCACGCTACCACCCGAACAGCCGTCGTTGCCACATCCCCTGGAGGCATGCTCTCCTCGAATACTACAGCAACAACAGCTTGTTTCAGGCAGTGCCCCAACGAACTCAACTCAACCTGTTCTTCCGAATATTCTACAACATTTACCGATGCTACCGCTGTTTAATCCTGACAGAGCAACAACCTGGTTCAAAATTGTGGATGAAGTGTTCGACCATTACAAACTTGATGAGTCAACCAGGTTCCTGTGCCTCATCACCCACCTGCACGACCAGGAGGACTTGATTGGCGAGCTGGTCGACGCCCCGTACTCATCTAACCAGTACACTCTAGCCAAAAAGACAGTTCTACGCCAGCTTGCACACTCAACTGAGGCAGCAATATGGCAAGTGCTCCATGTCTAGCAACTAGGCAACGACAAACCTTCCCAGCTCTGGAGACGGCTACGTGCCCTGGTCAGTGCCGATCTACTCTCTGACACAGCTCTCCTCGTCATCTTGTCAGATAAACTATCTCCTCACATCCACTTTGCTGTGGCTCAGAGGTCTCCTGAACCTGTCAAGCAAAGAATGACAATTGCTGACAAGCTACACGATGCATCACTGCTCTATTTCGCCAGCCACTGTCTACCTGACAAGTCTCAGGTTCAGGCTCATCACCCGGCGTCCGGACGCGGCCGGGGCCGTACTGTGCCGACCATCCTGCTCGCCCCGGGAAGCAGTAAACAAGCAACTGGGACATCACCGGCTCCGCCCATGGTCATGCCCCCTCCTGCAACCGAACATGCTGCGGCCACCGAACCTCAGCCACCGCCGCTGGCAACAAACCTTCCGCAGGAAATGCAACCACACTACCCATACTGTTACTTCCACACACAGTTTGGTGAGGCGGCACGGAACTGCAGACCACCTTGCTACTTCCCAAACGCCAATTACAGGTAGGTCTGGGTGCCACCTCCTGCACACAACATGACAGGCACCCCCCAGTGCTCCATTCTGTCCGGGAACAACCAGATAATTGCGGACGACTTTACATTAAAGACATTTCGTCGCGATATCTTTTCCTAGGGGACACAGGTGCCGATGTTTCACTGCTGCCTACGTCCTTAGTATCGTTGAACATCCGCCCTCATCATACTTCACTGCAAGCCGTGAATTCAACTAAACTACAATGCATGGGTTCAACTTCTCACATCGTCTCACTCTCCGCAAACTCAAGTGGACTTTTTTAGTGTGTGAAATTGACGAACTTATACTGGGAATTGACTTCTTGCGACACCACAAACTTTCACCAGACCTGGTGCGAAACACTGCGTTCCGTGTTCCATCATCCATCCAAGTGTCCCGGGCTCATCTCATCCATACATGCTCGTCTCTGTCGACGACCTTACAAGAAACCAAGTACCTTGTCGAGCTTGAACATGTCACTTGCCTACACAAGGAAAACTTTGAGCTCTCCCTCTGGCTCCACGAAACGCAGCTCCAGCTCTCCAATGCAGCAAAGGATTTACAGACACTACAGCAAGGACAAAGCAAGGTCAGTAAGTGCACCGAACCTGCTTGCAATCCCAGCAATCGGGCCTCCATGTGTTTACCTCCCGCTGCCCCTCACAATTGTGCTATCAAGACTGCCATAATATGTACTGACAGTTCCGCAGGGCCACACCCTCCTAACACGGCAGCATTTGACACTCGGACAGACACAAGTGCGCATGCGTGACGAGCATCACGTGTTCCCGAACTGACGGCTCCTACCCCGCCCCACGCAGACAGCACCTCAAACTATGCAACTTCTGCTCCTGCACGCCGCAGTGTGACCATCGCTGACAACAGAAACAGTGCACTCGCACCAAGCGTTTCGCCCGTGACCGTGCTGCCACGGGCCGAGCCCTTGGACAATGGACTCACTATAAGCTCACGAGCTCTACCGAGCTCACCCGACCATGGTGCCACTGCTTCGGGCCGACAGCCATCTTGTCACATTGACTCCTGAGACACTTTGCCACCTCGCCTTCCGTCGAATCTGCTGAGTGGCTCCAAACACCATGGACCACACCTCGCCTGCCCCACATTGTAAACAAACCACCTCCCGCACCGCCGGCAACATTTCCGTCATCACCAATGGCACGGTTCACAAGCTTCACCTCACGCCAGGTCCCCTGATCTCGAGTAAACCACGCCAACTTTGTCCCGTGCGCCTCTCCGACCTTAAAAATCAGTTTTCTGAACTACTAAGCTCCGGCATCATTGAACCCTCTGCCAGTAGCTGGTCTACGCCCATACATATGACACCCAAGAAAGATGGGTCCTGGCGCATGCGCGGAGACTACCGTCGACTAAATGCACGTACAATTACGGACGCCTACCCCATACCCAACATTGCCGACTTTACCAGTTCCCTCGCAGGTGCGACCACGTTCTCTGTCATTGATTGCCTACCACCAGATCCCCATGGCACATGAAGACATCGAGAAGACAGCAATCACCACCCCAATTGGGTTATTTCAGTTTCAATTCATGCCCTTCGGTCTGAAAAATGCAACCCAGACCTGGCAATACTTCATCAACGAAGTGCTATTCGACCTAAAATTCTGCTTTGCATATCTTGATGACATTCTTGTGTTCAGTTCCTCCGTCGAGGACAACATTCGACATGTGCAAACTGTTATGAACACTCTCGCGGCAGCAGGCATCGAGACCAACCAGGACAAATTGCAGCTACATCAACCCGCTGTCACTTTTCTTGGTTTTCAGGTCTCTGCTGACGGCATTTCACCACACCCT
This sequence comes from Schistocerca nitens, assembly GCF_023898315.1. Taxonomy (NCBI): domain Eukaryota; kingdom Metazoa; phylum Arthropoda; class Insecta; order Orthoptera; family Acrididae; genus Schistocerca; species Schistocerca nitens. The sequence goes on along the minus strand of NC_064619.1, from coordinate 390,600,825 downwards.
GAGAAAGTACAAACAATACTAAACCTACCCAGACCTTCATCATTCAAAAAGCTCTGGCACTTTCTGGGGATGGTTAATTATTATCGCCGACATCTACCTCAGGCTGCGGAGATTCAGGCTCCACTGACAGACGCCTTGGCAGGCACCAACACTTCTGGATCTCGGCCCGTTCCATGGACCCCTGCTATGACTGACTCTTTCACTGCCCTCAAAAATCTTGCCAAGGCCTGCACTATCACGCATCCTCACCCCAATGTGCAGCTTTTCATCACCACAGACACAAGCGATACTGCCATCAGCGCTGTCCTTAGCCAGACAATCGATGGCCAAACTTCGCCTCTGCAGTTCTTCTCACGCAAGCTCACCAATGCACAACAGAAATATTCCACGTTTGACAGGGAGTTGCTGGTGGTCTACGAAGCATTTAAGCATTTTAAGACTGACGTTGAGGGAGGCCCTTTCTATGTTTTAACAGTACACAGACCCCTGGCTGCCGCCATTACAAACCCACCAGCTGACTCGCCTCCTCGCCGCTTCAGATACATGGACTTCATATCTCAGTTCACCACCGAAGTCAGACACATAAAGGGTGCTGACAATATAGTTGTTGATTTCCTTTCACGAGTCGACACCGTTCATTCAATGTTAGACCTCTCTGAGCTGCCTAACCTCCAACCCGCCGACGAGGAAACACAAAACCTGATTTCAGACTCTACTTCTTCACTACATTTCGTCCGCACCACCTTCCCTGGCATTTCTGGTGAGATCTGGTGTGACGACAGTACGGGCACATTACATCCCTTCATCCCAACCACACTCCATCAAGCTGCCTTCAACGCATTGCATAATTTAGCCCACCCCGGTGTTCGTGCATCTGCCCACTTTGTAGCGGTGCGCTTTGCGTGGAGAAATGTCAACAAGGACTGCCAGCAATGGGCACACTCCTGCGTGGTGTGCCAATGCTGCAAAGTACACAAGCACACTTCACCCCCCCCCCCCCCCCCACGGCGCCTTTTCGATCCCTCCTGGGCGTTCCCAGCATATTCATATTGACATTGTCAGCCCTCTCTCCCCATCTAACGGCTTTCGTTATGTTCTCTCATCTATCGACTGAACAACTCGCTGGGTCGAGGCTTTCCCCCTCCCCAATATTACGGCAGAAACTGTTGCTCGAGCTTTCGTCGAGTCATGGGTATCACTTTTCGGATGTCCAGCTATCATCATGACTGACCAGGGCAGACAATTTGAGTCAGCCCTGTTCAACGAGATTTGTAACATTTGTGGCATCTGGAGCATCCATACCATAGCATATCATTCGCAAAGTAACAGGCTAGTTGAGCGCTGGCACTGCACTTTCAAGGCGGCTCTTCGATGCCACGACTCTCTACAGACAGAGACCCTTCCCCTTGTGGTACTCGGCATTCATGTGATCTATAAGGAAGATCTCAAAGGCACAATAGCCGAGTTCGTATACGGCCAGAACATTGTTCTCTCTAGCAAACTTGTGAGCCCTTCCGCTTCTCTCCCTCAGTCTGACTTACCTTCCTTCATGGACTTTGTCAGATGCCACTTCATTAACCTCCATATCCCTCCACCCACCAGCCATTCCCGCCCTAAGGTTCACGTCCAGAAATCTTGGAACAATTGCGAGTATGTAATGCTCCGAGATGACACTGTCCGTGCTCTCCTCCAACCTCCATATACCGGCCCGTACCGAGTTCTCCAGCGCTCAGCCAACACCTATGACATCCAGATGAAAGATTCAGCTGTTACAGTCTCTCTCAACAGACTTAAGTCTGCTCATGTCGAGCCTTCTTCTACCCCCCTTCAGGCCATCACCACGCCACTCACTGTCATGGCTCACGACGCTCCGACCACTCCCTCCACGTCAGACTTACACACTCGATCGAGTGACTTCCAGCTCCAATCATCGAGCTCTCCTCTGACCTTGCCCTCTACTCCGCTGAGTGACCACATGCTTCCCACATCGAGCTTACCTATGATCATGCCCTCGCCACCGCGCCCTTCGCTGGTCCCTTCGACCTCTCCATCGTCGCCGGCCTCGTCCTGTAGAGGTTTCTCACGCCCCCCCATCTTGAACGTGCCCTCGCTCGAGGTGTTTGTGCCTGTCCCCCTGGACATAATCCATGAGATCTCAATAGTACTGCGCGATTATACACTGTTTGTCGTGTGTTTCTCTTCATCCAGTGCTCATAACACAACCTCCGCCATTCCCTGCCACCTGGTGAAACGTGTTCTCCTCCCGCCCGACGTCAACCTGGACATGCTTCGTGTGTTCGCCACCCCTACCGGAGACATCGTCGTCGTCGCTCCGTTCCACCTGCAAACCACTGGCCTACCTGTCGCCGCACAACCAGCATGCCCAGTACGATGCCCGGCTCACTTCAACGGCTTCCAGGTTCGATGGCCGAACCTTCCTTCACGACATCTACCCACACAGCTCCCCGACGACGCTGTATGCTTTCGTCTTTGACTCTGAGCATTGTCTTTGGACTCTGAGCATTATCTTTGGGCTGTTCCGCCATGTTCAGTTCTTTGTGAGCCTTGCATGTGTTTAGGTGAATAAATGAACTACTGCTAAATGGTTGTTGTTTGGTGTAACCAACCCAAACAAACTCCTCAACTTTAATCTACATAGTATAACCTGGGATTCATTGCAGATGGTACAGGCAGGCAGTCTTGTGAAGGACTTTTGAATATGGTTTTGAAAAACTGTCTTGAATAGCTAGTTTGACAGCTGACAGGCAATGGAAATATGTTAGACTCTGTAGCTACAAACATGTGCATTATGATCTAATCAATAGTGTAAAGTACAAAGAATTAGCTGAAATTGAAGCTTCATTGTGGGTAGGGTCATAACTTTATTGGGCTGTACATTGGCTAAATTTAAACCTGTGTATTGCGGACCCTTTTCATAGAATGCTGTTCTGTGGCTGCTGATGTAAAATTTTCCTTTATTTCTGGTACTGTATTGATACAAATTGTAATAAATGTTGGGCTGCAGTCGTTTAACAAGTAATATGGTTTTTAGAATTTACATGTTTACTATGATTAGTATACCAGTTTTTGGAAACAAGCCATGGCATTATTCCTTATATTTTGTTCCACAATATTGTGGATGAAGAGGAATTAACAGCAAAGTTTAAACAAATTGTAAATTGTGCCCTGGAGAGAAGTATGAGCCAAGTAAGTGGTATAAGAATGGGAAAGACCTACTATGACTTCACAATAAAATTTACAAAATGCTAAGGAAGCAAAGACTGCTGCACTCTTTCCCCAGGAAAGTTTATAGGACTACTCCTATTCTCTATGTGCAAAAATGACCTGACAGACATGGCGAACAGCAATATGTGGCTATTTGCTGATGATGTTGTGGTGTACAGAAAGTGCTATTGTTGAGTGACTGTAAGACGACTTACACAAAATTTCTAGTTGGTGTGATGAATAGCAGCTTGCTCTAGATGTAGAAAAATGTAAGTTAATGCAGATGAGTAAGAAAGTCAATCCCGTAATGTTCAAATACAGCATTAATAGTGTGCTGCCTGAACATAATCATGTAAATTAAATATCTAGGCATAAAGTTGCAAAACAATGTGAAATGGAATGGTCACATAAGTACAGTAGCTGGAAGATGAATGGTCAGCTGTTCTTCATTGGGAGAATTTTACGAAAATATGGTACATCTGTAAAAGAGACTGTGCATGGAACACTGCTGCAACTGATTCTTGAGTACTGCATGAACATTTGGGATACCCAACAGGTTAATTCAAAGAAGGCACTGGAGCAATTCATAGGCAGGCTGCAATATTTTTTATTGGAAGGATTGATCAAGATGAAGGTATTACAGAGGTACTTTGTGAAATCAAATGGCAATCCCTGGAGGAAGATGACATTCTTTTCGCAAAACACTTGAGAAAATTTGGAGAACTGGTATTTGAATTTGACTGCAGAATAATGCTGCTGTCAGCAGTGTACATTTCACATGAAGATAAGATACAAGACATGGGACTCATACAGAGGCATATGGGCAGTCACTTTTCCCTTGCTCTGTTTGCAAGTAGAACAGGAAAGGAAACACCTAGTAGTGGTACAAGGTACCCTCCAACATACACCGTATGTGACATGCAGAGTATGTATGTGAATGTGGATATAAAATTATCCTGACTACCTTTCACTCTCTTTTCTTATATAACTTGAATTGGAGAATGGTTTCTTTCCCTCTTAAGCTACTATCCTCTATCTTAATTTCCTCAATAGCTGCACTGTTACATTTACATGTGTACTCTACAGGCCTCTGTATAATGTTTGCTCAATAATCCACCTTCCCCCACCCCTCTCCCCCCATACAGGGAGAAAGATTGTTGAAACTTCCCTGTAAGTTCAAATTTCTATAATTTTACAATTATGGTCAAAATGTGATTTGTGTTCCTCAAGTCATGTCCAAATGGGAGAACTCAGAGCTACCCACAGCTAGAGGAAAAGGTTTTGAAATTATAGTACTGGTGTAGTGACAGATGACTTTAGAGTGCTTTGTGTGTACATATCACTGGATGGCAAGATAGAATCTTCCCGAAAAATGGATGAACCCGGTACCAACTTGGGGAAAGCATCATAAACAAGACAAGATTTCTAAGACTTTTTAATACAGTACAATATGGAGGGAACAATATCTACACTGACAAGAGTGACTTCTCAAAAGTCAGACAGTAATTGACATAATTAGTAATATTAGCAGATGTAACTATGACTCACATGTAGTCCACATGGAAATATCTCATGGTCATAGATGGTTGATCTCTTTCTACAGAAGTAATGACATAGAATCAATATGAACAATCAAAGAAATCAGGATCATCAGTGAGCAAAATATTAACATCTTTGACCTACATCGAGTAGGGAAACCTGGAATGAAACCCCACATGTGCAGAACGTGTATGAAAAGTATGATTCATTTATTATGCAATTAAACACCATTTTAATTTAGCATTTCCCTAAGTAAAGGGACAATAAGAGCTGCAGGATCAAATGCAATGGATTACCAGTGAAACATTAGAACTGTATGGGAAACTGGAGGCTCTGAGATGGATGGTTGATGCTGAGACTATCAAACAATACAAAAGAAGTACAAAAAATAATAAAAGAGGCAAAGGCAAGAGCAATTAACACCACCATAATGAATTCAAAAAACAAGATAAAGCCAGCTTGGAACGTAATTAATGGTGAAAGAAAGGAAAAGGGTGGATCAAAGAAAGAAATACAGATCAGGTCAATGATAATAGACAATGTAGTGGTTACAAATGGTAGAGAAATAGCTAACATACTTAGTGATAACTACATAAATGTGGTAGAGAAAATAAATTGGAAAGAAATTGTCCAAAAAAAGAAGGTTACTACGGTATCAAAAAGGTCAAGTAGGGCCATGTTTCTGAAACCAGTCACAGAAGACAAATTGAGGAATACTGCACAGAAATTGAAGGTCAAGAAATCAGCTGGTGATGATGAAATATCAAATCACATAATAAAGCTAACATGAGCAAATGATCACACCATTATGGACACAGGGAACAACTCTTTCAGAGATGGAATTTTATCTAGAAAAACTGAAGATAAGCAAGGTGGTGCCAGTGTAGATTTTTGATGCAGTTTCTGCGTGTGTTAGAAGTCCTTCTTCTTAAAATGATCCTAATCGCTTTTTTGTATTGAAGTATACCCAAGATATGATCAAAGAAAGTTTGTGTGGACCAATGGAAAGCAATTTTGGGCAGCAAGAATGAGTAAATGAAACCTGCTGAAGAAGTTGCTATGTGGCTGGGTTCTCTGGTGAACCTTTAACAGATTGATGACTGAAGCAGAAAAAATTCCTCCCAAGTTTAGGAACAGTTTTTTAATTGTTACACCACCACATTCAGTTGCTCATTGGAGGAAAGGCCCCTGAACCTGATAGAATGCCTATTAGATCTTATATGAAATACGTGAACTGAACTGAATTTTATTTGATGCTGTAGGATTACATGGTGTACAGTATATCCACATGTAATATGGGAGACATCAAGAGCAGAAAAAATTCATTATCACAAACCTCCTACCCACTTTGCTTACATTCTAACATCATTGATTATAAATAACAGTAGATACAAAGTCTTTCTTCTTAAAACAATTGTAGGGTCTTTTTCCATGAACACTCTTTATTTCTTGAATATACTCATATAAGTTTTGCCACACTGTCACTCCACACTACAGGTCTGGTCCAAGGTGTCCATGGAATACTGAACACAGTAGCTATTAAGTCTGCATACTGCAATAGCTGGATCATTAAATCCATTTCAGCACATTATCCACTGTAGTAGCTAAGAATCTAGAGAATTCTGCTTCTTCCATTTTTGTGTCATCAGGCTCTAAATGCATATGAATAGACTTCCCTTGTTTTCCATACACTGCATAGACTTTTTCAGGTTTACAATCACTTCATTTTCCATGAACTATTGAGCTGCAATATTTTCAGAAATATATGCTCTTTTCTCTAGCTCTTCCACATTTATGTCACTGCTCAGTATTGTCATGCCATCTGAATACATTTTCTGTGTCAGTATTTCATGGGAAATGCTTTTTAGAGGTCCAGAAAAGTTGCCAACAGAACTATTTTCATCTAAGGACTGTACAATTTATTCTGTCAGACTGATATTTGCTGCTTCTGTAGATGTGCCCCGTCTGAATCCATGCTGTGATGGTACAAAAATGCTACAGTTTTGCAGATAAGCAACTGAGCTGTTATACATAAACATTTCTGGGATTTTTGAGAAACCTGTTATCAATTAAACTGTGCTCTTAACCTTTGGGGTCATCCTTATCCTCTTTCTTGTAGACTGATTGTCTTCAGTTTTCGTGGAAAAATTCCGCCACTGAAGGAGCTGTTTGCTATGTCTGGCAATGGAACAATTATTTGTTCACTTACTAGTTTTATTACTTGATTTGATGTTTCATCATCACCGGGTGATTTCTTGGACTTTTAGTTTCTGTATAGTTTTCCTTAGTACATCTTTTGTTACTAGTTTCAAGAAGATGGTTCTATGCAATTTTTTAATGCCTTAATAACATTCTTTTTTCTCTATAACATTTATACGATTATCATTCAGTGTGTTTGCTTTTCTTCTAAACATTCAATTACAATTTTATGACTACATTCGCTGCTTCTCATCACCATTATCATCTTTCATTCTGATCCTGCTGAGAAAGGCTAATCAGTAAGGTTACACCATTAATGTCCAACCTCGGCACCCATAATATATTTTATTCAGAATGTAATATTGTACTGCTATTTTTTCCTGGTTTCAGTGAAGTATAATTTTCACATTGTCCCCCTTACTGGATTAAAGCAGTGCTCCGTAAGCGACATGCTGCAGCACACTGATGTGCTCCCACAGAGTTCTGCGCATGATGTGGATATTTACATATTATTATAAGAAATTAAGAATTTCAGTTTTAGACATGCTGTGAATTTCTATGTTTTTAAAGTAAATGAATGTAATTTGTTGTACTCTGCTTATCTTAAGTTCATTGTATTCTCATCTGTAACACTGCATTGGCTGCTATGCTAGGGTGAGAGTACTTTGTAACACTGTATGTTCAGTGAACATCTGGCTGTAAATGCTTTCCCGTAAAATTCCAGGGATTAGCAAAAATCTCATTCTCTTATTATATTTATTGCCTCATTTTGACATCTGTTCCAGTTGCAACTGCTTCTTAAACTACGCTGGTCTTATTGTTCGCTGCCAAAGGACCCACACTGTGTTAGACAACAATACAGTATTTCAATACAACAATATTGTTGTTATTCCATCCTCTTTCCATTGTTTGAGTATTACAGTTCAGTTTTACCAAAGCTATGCTCAGCAATAGTGTGAATATTGTGACTGCTACACCAGTATTTTCTGTTACAGTATTATTAAACTATTTTTTTCTGATATGGTTAAGATCATTGTATAGACCAATCCATGCTCACGTGCAAGTAATGAAACCATTGAACCTAAAATAAGAAACAGGAAGTAGTTCAAAGGCAATATAATGATAATTACTTATCTTATCTCCTTCTTCTTCTTTTGTGGTGACAGTGACAAAACATACCCAGTCCCCAAGCATGTTGTATGTGCTGAAAAACTCAGTAATGCAGCTATGGTTCCCAGTAAATTTAAAAGACATTTGTTACCAAAACATACCGCTCTGTCAAGTAAAGATGCAACTATTTTTATCTGTTGTTAGAACAAAATAAAAAGCAAGTAAAGTTCATGACTATCAGTACGTGTTTCACAAAAAGTACAAGAAGTTAGCTATAAGGCACTTGAACTTACTATAAAGGCCAAAAAAACAAATACAACTGCAAAAATATTGTTAGTGCCTGAGTGTAAAGAAGTGGTAAAAATTGCCTTTGTTTCAGAAGCTGATAATGAAATTTCAAAAGTTCCTCTCTCTGCTGTCATTGAGTTAGTGACATGTCCAGTGACATCAAAGACATTTTGAAGGAGCAAATAAAGAGCAGTTGTAAGTTCTCACTTCAGATCACTATCAGCCCCTGGTAGCTGAGTGGTCAGCGTGGCAGAATGTCAAGCCTCATGCCCCGGGTTCGATTCCCAGTTGGGTCAGAGATTTTCTCCACTCAGGGACTGGGTGTTGTGTTGTCCTAATCACCACCATTTCATCCCCATTGATTCACAAGTCACCAAAGTGGTATCAAATCAAAAGACTTGAACCCGGTGAATGGTCTACCCAATGAGAGGCCCCAGTCACACGTCATTTACATTTACTTCAGATAAATGAATCCACTGATATTGGCAGCTACACACAACTTCATTCCTACAAAAGGTATGTTGAGCGGGATTTAATTGCTAGTGGACTTTTGGACCTTTTTTTTTTTTTTTTTTTTTTTGAGACTAATGAATATTTGAGTTGCAGTTAATTAATGTGGGAAGATTGTGTTATTGTTTGAATGGATAACTTACAAACTAACCATTGTCTCATCCACTATGAAGCCATAGTTGCTAAGTCTTTGCCATTTCCTCTGAAAATTGTGCCGGACAAAATGGTAAAAGTCATGAACTTCATCAAATTATGGATCCTATAGAAATGGATTTTAACGTTTTGTTTCAACAAATGGGATCACAGCACATCACTCTTCTGCTACATACAGAAGTACTACAGCTATCTTGAGGTAATATGTTAACACAAATTTTTGAACTCAGAAATGAGGTAACCGCAATTCTCACTATTGAGGGGCATTATTTATGTGCATTTATTTGCAGGTGATGAATGGATGTCTAAGTTGGCATATCTTTTCAATATTTTTGTGCAGTTACACAAACTACGCATAAAAATGAAAGATACAAATTAAAATATTCTGATTAGTGTGGTAACTTTCAAGAAATTATTCAAAAGTCAAATTTGTGGATACAGATGCAATATGCTCCAAACTGTATGGGCCCTTACTGATGATAATCAGGTGCTGATGGACTTAATTACAGAACTTTTAACAATCTTGCACAAGGATTTCAAAAAATAGTTCGGAGAAAGAATTGAAGATTCTGTCTGGATTCATGATCTACTCATGAACATTCAGAATAATTTAATTTTAGGCTTGCAACAGGGACTGGCAGATTTAAAAGCAGACAGGAAATTGAAATCTAAATTTTTCATATTGCCTTAGGTTAAATTGTGTCTGTCAATAATTAGTGAATTCAATAATTAGTGAATTCCAGGCCGTCTCAGAGATGACAGTTAATGTGTTGTTGGAGACTAGTGTTTAACATCCCGTCGAGAACAAAGTCATTAGAGACAGAGCACAAGCTCAGATAAGGGAACAATGGGGAAGGTAATCGGCCATGCCCTTGCAAAGGAACCATCCCGTCATTTGCCTGAAGTGATATAGGGAAATCACGGAAAACCTAAATCAGGATGGCCGGATGCAGGATTGAACAGACGTCCTCCCGAATGCGAGTCCAGATGGCTAACCACTGCCCCACCTCATTCGGTTTTAATATGTTGTTAGTGAATGTGAATGTGAACTGGGCTTCTCAACATTGACTGAAATTAAAACAAAGAGAGAGAGACTCAGATCCATCAGTGAAGGAATGAAGTTTGCTTTATGAATGATTCTGCCATGAATCAGCCATTTGTGTGCAGCTGAACAGGCTCAAATACATACTGAATGAATGAGTAGAGTTATTTACTTTAAAATTAATACTAGAAATGTCTATTACCTATTGTGAATTAAAGTTAATAAGTTGTTGTTAAATTCACAAGACCATTCCTGTTTTATAATAATAATTGCTTACATAATGATGTAACAATTCATAATTATATTAGGATTCACACGGTTTTGAGGAAGTAGACAGTTTGGTGTACCAGGTTGAGTCTAAGCTCATCTGGATGTACTGTGAGTAACAAAAAGTTGTGTAACACTGGGTTCTGCATACTCTTAATTTTATTACGAATTAGCATTTAATACAGCAGCCACCATATAGAGCGCAAAGAAATAATAAAGAATAGAATAAGAAAATTATCTTTTATCTTACATGTCCAGTAACAAAGGTTATACAATTATAACAATATCAGTTAGTTTCACAACCTTAGTACAAGATAGTACTTATTAATGATACTATTGTAATATGTTTGTGAGCCTTGACTTTACTAAAATCCTCAATAACATCACTGACATCTGTTTTATTTGAAACTTTTCTTTCAGTTGATAAAATGGGCAGATTGGTTAGTACTTAATGATTCATCACAGAGTGAAGACAATTTTTTATTAGTTTGAATTAAAAAAAAAAAAAAAAAACTTCTCTCACATGATGCGACTGAGACAAAAATGGTCTCAAACCATTTGATTATGATTGATGCACAGGGTAGTGATTTGCTGAAGTCAATGTAGTTATAAATTGAAGGATTTCCCGGTTTGTCCATCTACCAGCGACATCCACACTCGTATTTGCTGCACATAGATGCCTATGATGTCTTTTATTTCTTGCAGTACCTGTTCCTTACCAAATCCATTATAAATTTCTACCAGATTCTCCAGCACTACAGCCAGAGCAGTGTCGGAAAATTCAAGCATAAATTTTGTTAGAACAATCGGGAAAACTTTGGTGATTCCCCTAATGGCCTTGTATCGTTGCAACAATTCTTGTATAAATCAGTCTATTCATCAAACACCTATTGACAAACCTTTTCTTAAATAGATAATCCAGTGACATAAGCTAGTTTACCTGGCATTGTTTTATTTACCCTCCTCCTTCCTTGTTAATATCCATCTCATCACATTTGTAGTGCCAAAAGTAATAGCATTGCCTATAATTGTAGTTCATTTTGTCACTAAAAACTCATTCAGTGATTTTAATTTGGCGAGTCCTTTATCCAAAGTCATTTTTGAAGACTAGATATTCTTGGACTAAATTTACCTCCTCATGTGCCAAAAGGTGATGTACCTCAAAAAGGTGAAATCATATATAGCTGGAAGCAGCAGCTTGCTGCAAATATAGTATCAAGGTTCGCCTTGTGTGTACCTTCCACAGTGCTCACAATTGTTTCCACATTTTCTTTTATGAATTTAACTCGATCATCATGAGCACCCCAGTGAGTATCAAACATTTAACAATATTTTGAAGAGGATTGTTTCTACTCACCATATAGCAGAGATGCTGAGTCGCAAATCGGAACCATCATTTAAACTTTCTTTTGTTTTTTTCGAAGTACTTCCCATCTATATGTAGAAAGCACGAATAATGACTATAACTCCGCTACAGGTCCAAAACAGGTGATGCTAGAGGGAATACATCAAAATGCATGAACTTCACAAACATTTAAGGAATGATTAGCACATGGACTGAACACAGCTTTTGGATTAATTGCTCGAATTTTTGTTGTATTCTTCCATATACACCTGACATGTGGTAGTGTCATAAACTTGAACACTACACAACACAATACGTAGCCCATCTTTTTCCAGCTTCTGTTCAATGTCTTTTGACATATCCTCTGCAGTCTTTCCCAACATAAAACAAGCTAAAGATACTCCAACTTCCACAATGTTGTCTTCTGTATGGACATATCTAATTATTTGACTCATTTGGTTAATTCTGCTTTCATCCGGAATGCTATCAAAAATTATTCCTTAAATTTAGCCATTTTCTTATCAAACAGCTTGACAATGGAATGTGAGATTTTGCTGGGCTAAAAATGAAGTAATATCTAAAAGGTATTGTAAAATGTTTCTCCAATTTTCACCACTGGCAGAAGCCAGAAATAAATTTATTTTTGTTAGTGTCACCCTTAGAGGCAAATAACCAGCAGCAAAATGGTACAGTTTCTTTGTTGATGTTGAGTGTAGTGGAAATTATCTTAAACATTCAGTCTCATTCAAATATGAGTAAAACCACAACAAAATTAAACAATGATGTGTTCCTTTACAATGTTCACTTGGTCTTTCTATAAGTTCAAAAGGTCCCTTCTTGTTTTTATATACTTCACTATCATTTTCAGTAATCTTGATTCTGATATGTTCTGTAACAGTTATTGGCCAGTTTGCAGTATTATTGGAAGAAGAGAAATTGAAGTTCAATGCATCAGAAATATGTTCATTCTCAGTAACTTTCTCATCATTACCATCTTCCCCCCCCCCCCCCCCTGTTGTCACTTATGTCAAAACCTTCATTAAAGTTACATGTACTAGGCTTTTCATTTGTGCTTGTCATCTCAACATCTATAATTATCTGTATAGATGTGAGATTCAACAGTTGATTACGCTTTCCTTCATCATCTTTATTTTCTCCAAGAGCTGAAAAGTATTTGGATAAAGATCCAGCAAGCAATTTTGCCTCCTCAGACTTTGCTTTTCTTTTCTGAGAGCCAGATGGGTGTAGCTTATGTTAGCGAGTAGATAGGTACCATCATGACCATAAATTCATGGTCATTTTCAACTCAGTGTTGTATATAGTGTTTATACTGCAGCTGACAATAAAGCCAATTTTTCAGTGGATAAAAAAAAAATATATTTTCATTTTATTATTTGATAAACCATTACTTGTCCATTAAACATCAAGATTCCATTATTTGTGACATCTTTCAATATTACAACAAAGTGTTATTTACTGTAAAACAGTGTAAAGAAAGAATATAATGTGTGCAAAAGATTTAAGTGTATATGTGTTTTTGATCCTGATAGTATGCATAAGAAAATTTTGAGATAATAATAATCTAATTAGAAATGTAGGTACTTGCTTTTTGGTCTCTTCTCTGAAACACAATAATACAATCACAATCACTCTTTAAATTCACTTAACATGCCACAACAAAACATCAATGAAAAAATTCTTTAATTTTTTAGTATTTCTAATTGAGTTTTATGAAGAATGAATTGAAATGATCAAAAGCTCCAGATAATTTAGATTTTAGAGTGCATACACAAGCAGACTGAGTGTTCCCTGTTACAGTGAGTACTCCCCCAGAGTTCGAAATGGAAGACAAAGGGAAGAGCACAGTGGCTACCATCTTCAGTGGTCTCCTAACAAGTTATACATTATAACATAATTTTATAACAATAAGGTTCAGACTGATTGCCCTCTTTGCTACTCTATAACAGGCACGTTGTTCCTCTTATGAAAGAAATCATCAGATAATTTCTCTGGTGTTCAGATCTATTATGCATTTTATGTTCCACACAGAAGCCACCACAGAGCAAGCAGGGTGCACTGCTTCAGTGTGCTACTATAACTAGATAAATATTTATGTGATGTTGGGTGTGTTCAGCAGAAAAAAAATTACAAGACATTTTTCTATGGTTAGTTCTGATGTGAAAAGTCTATATGGCTCTAGAATTGTATTGATGTCTACATTGCTTAAATTAGATTACTAGTTCATCTAACTGGATTTTCATATTCATAAAATAAACTATAAAATTAATATAATATTTTAGTATGTATAAAAACAAAGTGCTGCAACTTACCAAACGAAAGCATTGGTATGTTGATAGAGACAATAAAAAACACACAAACACACACACAAATTTCAAGATTTCGCAACCCAAGGTTGCTTCATCAGGAAAGAGGGAAGGAGAGGGAAAGACGAAAGAATGTGGGTTTTAAGGGAGAGGGTAAGGAGTCATTCCAATCCCGGGAGTGGAGAGACTTACCCTTGGGGGAAAAAAGGACATATATATATATATAATAGAGGGAAACTTCCACATAGGAAAAATATATCTAAAAACAAAGATGATGTGACTTACCAAATGAAAGTGCTGGCAGGTCAACAGACACACAAACAAACACAAACACAGAATTCTAGCTTTCGCAACCAACGGTTGCTTCATCAGGAAAGAGGGAAGGAGAGGGAAAGATGAAAGGATGTAAAAACAAAGATGATGTGACTTATCAAATGAAAGTGCTGGCAGGTCGACAGACACACAAACAAACAATATTTCTTCAAAGACACGGGTGCTTCCACTCCTTTTATTTACACCATCACTGGTAAGCGCTATGAGTGTCTTTTTACATCCTTTCATCTTTCCCTCTTTCCTGACGAAGCAACCGTTGGTTGCGAAAGCTAGAATTTTGTGTGTATGATTGTGTTTGTGTGTGTGTCTGCGCGCGCCCCCCCCCCCCCCCCCACACACACACACACACAGAGATATATATATATATATATATATATATATATATATATATATATATATATATATATATATATATATATATACCAGTCCTTGTATGGTGTGGGTTTACAGCATCATTTATCACAGGGCCATATTTCTTCAGAGACAGGTGCTTCCAGTCCTGTTATCTGTACCGTTACTGGTAAGCGCTATGAGTGTCTTTTACACAACCACGTCATTCCGGCTCTCCAACAGTGTGGATGGGATCATTTTTATGCAAGATGGCGCACCTCCGCACATTGCAAATCCAGTACCACTTCATCCTGAACGTGTTATTGTATGGTGCGGGTTTGCAGTATCATTTATCATAGGGCCATATTTCTTCAAAGAGACGGGTGCTTCCACTCCTTTTATTTATACCATCACTGGTAAGCGCTATGAGTGTCTTTTACACAACCACGTCATTCCAGCTCTCCAACAGTGTGGATGGGATCAATTTTATGCAAGATGGTGCAGCTCCACTCATTGTAAATCCAGTTAAGCAGCTGCTGAAGAGCCATTTCGGAAATGCTAGAATTGTCAGCCGCCACTTCCCTACAGCCTGGCCGTCCCGGTCACCTGATCTTAATCCACGTGACTTCTGGCTGTGGGGCTATCTGAAAGATATTGTGTTCAGTGTTTTGATTGCAAACTTAGCTGCATTGAAGGCACACATTGTGCAACATATTCTGAATGTGACCCCAGAAACACGTCGATCAGTTGTGGAACATGCTGTTTCTCGATTGCAATATGTTGCAGAAAATGGTGGACAGCATATAGAACATGTTTTGCGCCAGTCACACAGAAATTAATAATCTGAATGGATTTTGATTGATGCTTTTTATGCAGTTTTTGGCCTCAGGACAATTAAAAACTGATTTTTGTCATCCGATGTGATGTGACCTTGCTGTGGCGGATAGGCTTACGTAACTAACTGCATCACGCATGTACACCCATGCATACTGAATACTACAGTTTGTTTAACATCAGATGTACACATTGTTGTACAATTCATTTGTAGTTGACCACTATTAAATTATGATGCTTACAGCACCATCTATTGCTACATTTTGTAACTATTTATTTTTCTTCTGCCATATGCTTTCCCCCTTCTCTGATAATATTCCATTGCAATTTGACATCATTCTGAACAGTGGTGTTAGTTCTACAGCAGTCTGAAAGTTTACCTTTAATTATTTAGCCCTGGAAGAATTACTTAAATGCATCTATTAGTAGACTACAAATGACCCACCAGAAGCATCATATTTTGTTTAATATCTATTCTGATATCATCCTGTTGACTACTTTATGTAACTCATGCTGACTGACAAGTTCAAACTCCATAGTTTTTACCAATAACTTGAAAGATAACGATATCTGAATTTTAAATTGTAACTGTATCCACACCCAAATAGGGCACAACCTGCACAACTAGTTTGAAAAGGGAGTCCACGTGATGTAAAGATACAAAGTTGGGATTTTAGATACTAATTATGGATATGTAACACAGGGAAAGAGAAAAAGCTTTTATTGAGTACATAAAGCACAACATTCAGATATTCTTATAATACATTAGTTATATAAGTTTGTAGTTTAAGAATCACTTACTGAATTATATGGGGCGCTGGATGTAAAAGTACAAGGGCATTTTACGAAACAAACGAGAGTTTGTGTGACATTAGTCAATGGACTTTTTGATTGAGCAAATGTGATTAGTTCAGATTACAATTCACCAAAAATGAAAGTGTTTATTAGTTGACATGGTAGTATGATTCTGTGTTTGGTTGGGTGTGTTTTTTATGTTTGAGGTACCCCTGGAACATTGTTCCACAAAGCAAAGTATCTATTTGATGTGCTTGCATCATCACCAATGTTTCCTCAGTCTGCAATGCAATGCAACAACGAGCAACACATCCTTGATGTACATCCCAATTCATGAGCCAGTCTGAATAGAGTGTCTGTACAAAGTCCAATGAAATACTGTAAATGAGTTATTCTGTAGGTAATAAATCCGGCCACCAACCACCAAGCCAGCCTTCCAACCACTTCTGTTCAAATTAAATGAAGTTTTATGTCCAATATATATCAAGGTAATATACAGATTGGGTACAGCCTCTGCTGGAGGAAAAACGAGATTAGAAACTGCTGTGGCATTTTGAATTTTTGTAGGGAAGCAGTAGAAAAGTGTTAATCTGCTGCTGACTATAGAAAAGCACCAAGAAAGGCAAATCAGTAGTACTACACCAGGTTTCAAATGTGTGCATGAATCCAGTACTTATCTAAGGTAACTGTCTGTATGAATCACAGTATTCTCCTAGATAAACTAAAGTATTATGGGACTGATTGTACAGCCAACCAGTGGGATAATGTCATATATAACCAAAAGAATGCAGAAAACTGTACTTAGTAATTCAACCAGTGTAGTTCAGGAACATTATTCTGACTGGGGAGAAATCATGTATGGGGTCGACCAATACTCAACTGTAGTCCACTGTTTCTTCTCATACATATAAATAATCTTTTGTCTAATATACAACAAGCAGAATTATTTCTTCTTGCAGATGATACTAGTATTGAAATCAAGCCAAGCATAAATACAGAAACAGAAAAATAGTGAACACTGTACTCAAGAGCGTCATTAACTGGTTTTCTGCAAATGATCTCACACCCAATTTCAAAGAGAGAGATATTCAATTCTGCACATCTAAGCATACTACTCTAATGATAAGCACAACAAATGTTGAGGAAATAATAAATTGCGTGGAAATTTCAAAATTTTTGGGTGTCCGAACTGATTAGAATTTGAGATGAAAAAAAGCACATTTTGGAACTGCCACATTTGCACCGAGAATCATCATGAATCTTGAAGAGACAAAAATCAGTAAGTTGACATATATAGCATACACTCCTGGAAATGGAAAAAAGAACACATTGACACCGGTGTGTCAGACCCACCATACTTGCTCCGGACACTGCGAGAGGGCTGTACAAGCAATGATCACACGCACGGCACAGCGGACACACCAGGAACCGCGGTGTTGGCCGTCGAATGGCGCTAGCTGTGCAGCATTTGTGCACCGCTGCCGTCAGTGTCAGCCAGTTTGCCATGGCATACGGAGCTCCATCGCAGTCTTTAACACTGGTAGCATGCCGCGACAGCGTGGACGTGAACCGTATGTGCAGTTGACGGACTTTGAGCGAGGGCGTATAGTGGGCATGCGGGAGGCCAGGTGGACGTACCGCCAAATTGCTCAACACGTGAGGCGTGAGGTCTCCACAGTACATCGATGTTGTCGCCAGTGGTCGGCGGAAGGTGCACGTGCCCGTCGACCTGGGACCGGACCGCAGCGACGCACTGATGCACGCCAAGACCGTAGGATCCTACGCAGTGCCGTAGGGGACCGCACCGCTACTTCCCAGCAAATTAGGGACACTGTTGCTCCTGGGGTATCGGCGAGGACCATTCGCAACCGTCTCCATGAAGCTGGGCTACGGTCCCGCACACCGTTAGGCCGTCTTCTGCTCACACCCCAACATCGTGCAGCCCGCCTCCAGTGGTGTCACGACAGGCGTGAATGGAGGGACGAATGGAGACGTGTCGTCTTCAGCGATGAGAGTCGCTTCTGCCTTGGTGCCAATGATGGTCGTATGCGTGTTTGGCGCCGTGCAGGTGAGCGCCACAATCAGGACTGCACACGACCAAGGCACACAGGGCCAACACCCGGCATCATGGTGTGGGGAGCGATCTCCTACACTGGCCGTACACCACTGGTGATCATCGAGGGGACACTGAATAGTGCACGGTACATCCAAACCGTCATCGAACCCATCGTTCTACCATTCCTAGACCGGCAAGGGAACTTGCTGTTCCAACAGGACAATGCACGTCCGCATGTATCCCGTGCCACCCAACGTGCTCTAGAAGGTGTAAGTCAACTACCCTGGCCAGCAAGATCTCCGGATCTGTCCCCCATTGAGCATGTTTGGGACTGGATGAAGCGTCGTCTCACGCGGTCTGCACGTCCAGCACGAACGCTGGTCCAACTGAGGCGCCAGGTGGAAATGGAATGGCAAGCCGTTCCACAGGACTACATCCAGCATCTCTATGATCGTCTCCATGGGAGAATAGCAGCCTGCATTGCTGCGAAAGGTGGATATACACTGTACTAGTGCCGACATTGTGCATGCTCTGTTGCCTGTGTCTATGTGCCTGTGGGTCTGTCAGTGTGATCATGTGATGTATCTGACCCCAGGAATGTGTCAATAAAGTTTCCCCTTCCTGGGACAATGAATTCACGGTGTTCTTATTTCAATTTCCAGGAGTGTATTTTCTTTCCATAATGTCATATGAAATAGTGGTCTTTGGTAACTTATATTTAAGAAAAAAAACATACTGTAAGAACAATATGTGCTCAGCCACAATCATCTTGTAGATATCTGTTTAAGGATGGTGCTGGGTGCCCCATAGTAGGGAGAAGCTAGATGATTTTATGGAACATCTGAATTCATGCGACCCAAACATAAAATTCACGATGGAACTGGAGAAGGAGGGACAATTTCCATACCTGGGTAAACTAGTCAAGAGAAAGGCAAATGGCATATTTGGGCTCAGTGTGTACCGCATACCAACTCCCACTGACCTATACCTGCAAGCCAATAGCTGCCACTGCCGGCACAGCAGAATGGAGTGCGCAAAACTCTAGTCCACAGGACATATGATCTGTCAATCCTGACAGTTTTGGTGACAGAAATAGAACACTTACAATTGGTGTTCAGCAAAAATGGGATTTCCTCTAGAGAGATCCAGAAGGCACTTTTACCTGTCAGTCAGCCACAGGATCCAGAAGTTGAACCAGAAAAAGCAAAGAAGACAGCATACCTGCCATATGCTGGACTGATCTCTGTCAAGATCAGCAAAATTCTCATGAAGGATTACATCAAGTTGGTATTTTGCCCAACCACTAAATTTGGGACAATGCTGGGGAATGTAAAGGATGACCTGGGGCTACGCAAGCCCGGCATTAACAACATCCCACGCCAATGTGGAATGTCATACATCAGCCAGACCACCAGGACTGTGGACATCAGGTGTAAAGAACACGAGAGGCACACCAGACTCAGACAGGCAACAAAATCAGCCATAGCCGAACACTGTCTAGAACTTGGTCACTCAATAAATTACAATGACACCACCATTATCACACAGAACCCAAGATACTGGGGCAGTGTCATGAAAGAATACATTGAGATAACGGTCATTGAGAATCTCATCAACTGTAACTGGATTACAGCTCAGCATTGCTTGGGACCTCACTCTTGGGCTTCTGAAAACTCAACATAGAACACTTAAAGATTTTGCAAGAAACAGAAGTGCAGACCAAGAAACCAGACATGAGACATAGCACCAGACATTACAAATTGGATTTGACACACCTCAGATGAAGACCACAACCCCAAAAGACGGTCAAGCTGGGCGTAGCTGGCATTTGGAACACCAGTGCGAGAGAGGACCATTGGAGCCACTCCTGATGGGCGTGGACCACAGACAGAACATCCCATGTGATGCAACTGCTTACAGAATGCCCAGCAAGAAACAGAAGTAGAGACCAAGGAAACAGCCATGTGACAGAGCAACAGAAAATTACACACCGGCTTTGACACACCTCAGATAACAACCATGATCCTAGGGATACTGAACACTATCCACCTATGAATCATTCTCAGGTGGCTCCTGAAAGAAGACAGCGAGTTAAGCCGTCAAAATATCAGGCGTGAAGGACACAAACATCGAGCAGAGATTCCAATTATTCAACATGTCACCAGATCACTGGGAAAGCCTGAAGAAATACATCTGTTTAAGGAGTTAGGCACTCTGACAACTGCTTCACAGTATATTCTTTCCCTTTGCAAATAATCTACTCCAGTGTAAAAGGAATAATGACAAACAGAATTACAATACCAGAAGGAAAAATGACATTCAACACACCACATTCAGATTGCCTTAAGTACATAAAGGGGTGCACAATGCTGCAACCTGGTGATGTAAAATGTCCAACGGACAGCAAAGTAAAATTCGGAAAAAAAAAAAAAAAAAAAAAAAAAAAAAAAAAAAAAAAAAAACCTGAAGTTTCTCCTTGACAACCCCTTCTATTCCATAGAATAATTTCAATTGCTGTTGCTATGAGAGAATTGAAGTTCCCATGACCTCATGCAACCCCAGACGATTTCTATTACTGTAATGTGTAGAAGGTGGTAGGTAAGAATTCCTACCTCACATTTGTATAACTAAAGAAACTCTTATAAATGTTCAGAATGTCACCACATTTACAGATTAAATTGTGCTCTTGCAGTTTGACATACCTTTATGTGTTCTTTGCACACCAGAATCACTGGCAGCAAGAATGTGATATGTAATAACAATATTAAGAAAAACGTTAAGATATGAAATTAGAGTTTTCTTGCACACATTTACATTCTTAAATGCAAAAGATGCCTAGTCACTACAAAAATTTATAATCTAGTCAACAAAATCTGCTTGGGAGTGATATCAAGTCAATTGTGAGCGAGGAATTTATGCAACATCACATAAGAAAATTACAATTGAACTGAAAAGTAAAGGGAGAAGAATCCAAAAATATTTCTCAGTGGTTTTGATATTGGTACACAGAATTTTACCTGCAAAGAGGAATTTGGAATAGATTTAGTGGCTGACCTTGCTCCTGTAAATCTTTGATGTGAAACTATGCCTGAAATCCAGATATAGTCACATGCCTGTTGGTTGGTTTGTGCGATTAAAGGGACCAGACCACATGCCTGTGCAACAGATGTGGGAGAGTGAAGATAAGGGTAAGCTGTTGTCAGTTTGTGTAACTGACCACAGTCAAAAAAGTGTAGAACCACTGATACAGGTCAGCCATAGTACCACAACCACATTACGTATACTAGGCCTATAACTATTATTTTGTTTCCCTGGTACACCTTCAGTATTACTTCCTAGTTATGTTGCATGGATAAAGGCAATAAATTTGTCTTGTCCAAGCTTCAGTTATATACTCTGGAGGTAACATATTCAATAAGCTCCATCTAATATAAAGCAAAAAATTGGTAATTCCTACCAACTCAAAATAAACTTAAAAACATACATCATTAGCTACTCTTTTTATAAATTATCAGAGTAGCTAGATACGGGCACTAGAAGGTTCTGTTAGCCACATGACGATTAGCACTGTTTGTTACAAGTAGTAACGTATTACGCATAATCTCAGTATCTCCGGATGTAAAAACTTGCTTATTTGATGCAGGTCACGTATGTATGAATAAAAAGCATAAGTAAAAGCATACAACAGTCATTAGATAACTGAATTTTGCTTTATTCACATTAAATAAGCTACACAGACTCTTGACAGGTAATGTCACTGATCACATTCATCTAAAGCTGCTAATATACACATTAATCTAGTTGTATAGTTACTCTGAAACCTTCCAGTTTCCTGGACGGTGATCAGTTATAGTCCAGTCCTGTCGTACCCCTCGAAGAGATCCATGGATATGACCTGGAGGTTTACCGATGAACTCCCAACCTTCTTCAATTGACAGCTTCTTGGCGACAGCGAAGCCACCCAGCGCCACACAACCAAGAAATCCAGCAAAAATACTCCTCCTCCACGCCCCGAACACTCCACCAGCAGCACAGCCACCCAGGAAATAGTTAAGTTTTCCGTCCTTCCCGCGAGCATTCGTAGCGATACATGTTGTGGCAGAAAATGATGCTGCCATTCCCATAATGGGAAGGGTAATATATCCGTATCTCATTAATGTAGGAAAATAACCTTTTGGCCGAGAATACATAATAACGTCAAATGACGACAGTCCAAGGCCGATAAGTGCTCCAATTTTTGTGGTATACCACATTTTTTTCAAACAGTCTTGCCCCTCTGGGGAATCATAATATTTGTAGCCCATACTTCGTCTACGCGTTCGTTTTTGATCTCTTCGACTACCGCTCAAACTATGTTAGTACGTTGCACTACACTCTCGGATCTCGCCTTCTGCGACCCCCACTTCACGGCAGTGAGCAGACTTTTGTAAATACTATGCCTCGATCAAAGTTAATGCAACTATTTATACTGAAAGAATATATTTTAATACTTTTGTTTTAAGGAATTACGTTACTTCCCCCTTAAATGTAATATAGGGTCGCTATATGCAATAAATTAATAAAATTTCAGATTTCAATCCGTAGCCGAAAATGTAACACGATATGTTACTCGTTCGTCAGAGATTATAGTGGTGTGTAAACAAATGGCTTATGGCGTGGGTCGGGTATCTTATCGAAAACAAACACTACTAGAACAGTATTTTGTGCAGTGGCTGAATTTGCAGCAGGAAAAAGCATCGATTATGGGATGTCTTTTCCACAAGGGAAGGCGACAGGATACTAAAGATTCAAAAGTAAAGGAATATTCGTGGTATGACACTGTCAATAATTTGACAGTTTTTGTTAACTTTTCTCCTTTCATGCCATTTTTCTATATCTATCCATTTTTTTTATCATCCATATTTCATTCTTAGGGACAAACGAGATAAAGTAAACCTGAAAGATTTTACTGTGGAAAATTTGGACAACGAAGAAATTTGGAAGCTGCCGGGAACAATTAATGGCCAACAGTTTGTTATTCAGAAATGCAAAACATCAACTGTATATTTATTAGATCATATAAATACCATAACTATCGACGATTGTGTGAATTGTAAATTTGTAATAGGTGCTGTAAAGGGCAGGTGAGTTAGGTGTCATGTCTGTAGCCACCATTTGTCAAATGATAAAACGCGATTTACAGCAGAATATACATGAAATAGTGCATAGCATTTAAAAAAAACCAATACATAAAATAGTGCATGCCATTAAAAACCGTTTTTTAGAAATTTTACTTTAGATTATGTAAATCATACACAACAGACCCATAGAGAAGAGTCTGATAGTAGCAAGAAATAAAGTGTGTTCCATTTATTTAACTACAATGCAGTAAAATGGCTAAAATATTACATTATATTAAACTGTTAACATGTATTGTGCTACTGCCCGGATCAATTATAGTTGTCTTCCATGGAGTCGAAGAAATCACTCCACAGAAAATTTGTCAAATGGCAAAAGAAAACAATTTTTGTAGCTAGTAAATTGCTTGCTTCTAGGATGTGCATATTTAATAATTAACGAAATACACCTTAGAGTACACACACTGTTCAAGCTAGGAGAACTATCAGTTTTTTCTTTGGAAGGGTGAGAGGAATAACGCGCGAAAGCTTAAAAGGAAATGTATACTACATACATCTTCAAAGCATGCAGATCCTTCCCTTTACTGTGGCCTAAGTGACCAGCTCTTCCCTCATATTTTTCCCCAACCTATCCTTATTTCCTGTCTGAGACAGGAATTAATAATTCGTTAGGCTAGTTTATGTGCATATTTTTATGTGAGAAATTTCATTTATTCACTTTTACACTGCTCCATATTACTTAGTAGACATTTAACAACTTCGTTATCATGTGACACTGACATCAACTCACAGGGCTTAATGCCATTCAGGACGTATTATATTCACAGGCACTTTGCTTATATTACACCTAATGATGCCAGTCATATCATATTTACCGTTTGCAGCTATGTACAGTACCATGTGCAACAATGGCCTTGCCTGCAGTGGTAACTCCGGTTCCCGTCAGATTACCAAAGTTAAGCGCAGTCAGGCTGGGCTAGCACTTGGATGGGTGACCATCCAGTCTGCCAAGTGCAAGTGCTGTTTGGCAAGCAGGATGCACTCTGTCCTTGTGAGGCAAACTGAGGAGCTGTTTGATGGAGAAGTAGTGGCTCCGGTCTCAGAAACTGACATATGGCCAGGATAGCGGTGTGCTGACCACGTGCCCCTCCATGTCCACATCCGGTGACGCCTGTGGGCTGAGAATGATACAGTGGCCAGTCAGTACCACTGGGTCCGCTAGGGCTTGTGGGCGGAGTTTATGTTTACAGTAGCATGAAATGGTATTATACCAAACCTGCTGAAGTATTTATCCAGTGAGGCCTGATGCTCATTTTAATTTATAAAACAACAAATCTCAAAACTTGATTCACTATTATAAACCTTTTTATTTTTGATAATGCTTTCAAATTAGTTTCTGCACAAGAATTAGATAGAGAAAACCTTAATGCTATTTTCTTGGGGGGGGGATTGAATGTGCCATCTTTCTAATCACATCATAAATCAACACACATCAAAGAAGCAATCCAGACAATAGTGTTTCTCACAGGATGGTCATTTGGCCTTAAACTATGGAGTTTTTGTCATTAACATACTGCTTCCTGATTCAGTTACCATTGCATAAAGCACAGTGTTCCACCTTCCTTGGATATGTATAACTTCCAGGTCGTGAGCAGAGATTTCCTGCTGTAATTTTGGCATCTGAATAGTCAGTAGTTACAGCCACTAGCATTATATGAGAATTACTGTAGTTTGTATAATGGGTCATTTTTAACTTAGAATGCCTTCCATTTACTTTGAGATATATTGGTAGGTTTTTAGACATTTTAATAGCTGTCCCCTCAGTAAGTGAGAAGTAGTGCTTTTTTTTTTTTTCACTCGTATTTGTGTCATCTGTAGAGAAGATAAAAATTTCCATGCCGTGTCACTGTAAGTGAGAGTTCATTAATGTATGTTTGAAGTAACAGAGAACCCAAGTAGTGTACAGTGTCTGATTGTTTCAATTTCAGGTTACGTTTTACTGTGTGACACTGAGTTGTACAAGGCTTTGCTGTTCTCCTTGTTCCAGCATTTTTCTGAGAAACTGCAAGGACTGTTCTTGTGTTGTGGCTTGTGGACAGTTTCGATCCCGTGACTGCAGGAAAATAGATGTATTTTTATGTTGCCCAACACAACCCGTTATAGAAGCATCAACTAGTATGCACTTTGGCTGTTATCAGTTGTATTATGATGACCTCGAAGGTAATATATTTTTATAGTTATTCCAATAATTTCGTTATGGCGAATGTAATAATTATCTTTTGTTTATGTTTTCCTTTCCTTTTTATTGTATCTACCATATTACATCCAGTTTTCTGTTCTTAATTCATATCAATGAGTATGGAAATTGCAGATCAGTTTCATCAAGCAGGGTTAAGTGCATTTAATAATGAGTGGAGTGTCATTCACGACTACACACCTGTAGAAGGAGAAAATAATTGGTGCCTTCTTCCTGATACAATAACGATCCATGATTATATCTCCATTCCAAAAGCAGAAGAACTGAAAAAGTAAGCATGAAAGGCTATTGTTGTGGCTATTAAGTATTAGTCAGCAATTATGACTGAATAGTTTTCAAACTAATGCTCATGAACTGTATCAATTTGTCTTGTAGGTTAAATCTGTCTTTGCTTGAAGATAAAAGTGTTGTGCCGTACACCTGGGGACCACATAAGACAATGGATGGTGAATCATGTCTTGTAATATTTTTCACAGATGGGCAACAAGTTCAGCGTGCAAAAGCTTTCATCAACACCCTGAAGAGAGAAAATGTAAGACATAAATGAAAATATGACATCCATATTATGTTGATGATTTAGATTAAACCTTTTCGTTTTGGCAAGTAGAATTTACACAGTAATTTAGACATTTTCTGTTGTTATTAATATGTTTATCAAATTTTTATCAGCTTTAAATTAAGTTACATTTTGATGCTAATGTGGTAAGCAACTAATGTGGAAGTGTGGGACAAAATAACAGAAAACTGTTTTAATCAAACAAAGCTAGTGGTTCCAAAGACATTGGACCAATCTTGGGAGAAAACAAGATTCAAATTTCTATCTGGCAATCCTGTTTTTAGATGTTCTGCAATTTCATTGTCTCTACGAAGATGGATAGCAGCATGGCTGTATTGAAAAGGGTACAGCCATTTCCCTTCCCCACCATTTTCTTGTCTGTGATTATGCTCTGCCTCATGAAGTTGTTGGACATTAGATCCTAATCTTCCTTTATATTTATCTTCTGTTGATGCCTTTCTTGATTTTATGCTGTATCTTTCATTTGTAGAGTATCAGAAGCAAGTGGCACGAAAATTAAGTTGTATCAGACTTTTGAAGGTGCCTAATATGCTGATATATCTATAACAAGGACTGTGTATTAATTTGTGTTCAAACTCCAGCACCTTAATTTATGCCGACATGCAAAAATTATAGACATTTTATCAGCTAAGAGAAATTCTAAATAAAAGCCAGTCATAATCCAGAGTTACCACAAGCATCTTGAAAGAACAGTGTTCTTAGAACCTGGTCCCTAATCCATAACAATCAACACAGATTCATTACAAATTAGACAGAGTTACGGGGGCATTCCGAAACTCCTCTTTTTACTTGTTAGTGCATATTGTAATGTCATGAATATAGACATGTCAAGTTCTTCATTTGTTGGATATCGTTCGGTAGTATTTAAAAATGCCATTATGCCAACACACACAGTAACAGATATTGTTATTGTGTTGCAGATCTGAAAGCCAAATATAAGTAATTTTTCTTAGTAACTCACTTGTCTGATTTAGACATTATGGATCAAGTTTTTCAGTTTTATTGGTGATTACGTAGGTCACAAATGAATGATGGAGAATGAGACCTCTGACCAACTATCCACTCGGATAAATGTCCACTACCAAACTGTGACCAGGAGCAGAGTTGACCATCCAATGGGGAACACATCTGCTGTACATACTCAGTTTCACGAATACCTGCTTTACAACCCATACTATCTGGATCCTCCCCTCCACACCCCAGCACCAGATTTTCTGGGTGTTTATCTTTGCAAGACGTCCTTTGTCCACATGAATTTCCACGGCTCAATCTCCTGTAATCCCCCACCTCTCGGCTCCACCGTGCCCCAGAAACCTAACTTTCTCATCCACCATCCACACACACTATTCGTCTGAGTCTCCCTTTTCTCTGCTGTTCTGTCACCCCTTCACAGTGCACTCCCTCATGCCATTGTTATTGTAAGCTGCATAATGTCAGTCTCTCTCTCTCTCTCTCTCTCTCTCTCTCTCTCACACACACACACACACATACACACACACACACAAACTGTGTTAAAGTTGATGTTATACCTATTCTATTTATTAATGAATATTACAAGCTGCAGGTCGACCAAAGCGTTTGACCCAACCCGCCGGCTTTGACCAGTGATGTACGGCTGTTGCGGTGTGTGACGTTATGACGGCGTGGAGTTTGGTTTTTGATTGTGGCATGTTTGTAGGTGTTGTTGTGTTGCGGTTCATGGTGCCCTCTGGTGATGTGTTTAGGGGTTTCATGTTGTGTGGTGTAATGGGTTCGGTTTGGTCTTACTGATTATAATGGCTGGTTCGCATTTTGGCTGTGTTTCGAGCGGAATTGGTTTCAGTGAGTTAATGATTTAGTGGTGTTGTGTGAAAGTTATTGTAGTGACGTTCGCTGTAGGTCGTATGTTAATGTGAGTAAATGAATTTGTTGTTGGTCTTTTTAGGTATGGATATGAGCGATAAAATAAATAGTGTGCGACTCCATGCTATGATGGGTGCGACTCAGTTGGAGCTGATCAAATTTCTACAGCTTTTTTGGGTTGATTGCGGAGGTGGTCAAGTGTGCTGTCTGTCGTAAGGAAATGACATTGGCAAAAGTTCCAGCATCTCGGACCAGGGACGGTTATATGTGGTGGTGCTGTAGGGATAACCTATGGCACTCTGTACGTCACGGTTCCTGGTTCAAGAAGTCTAGGTTTGCGCATGCACGAGATTGTGTTGTTGATGTATTACTTTTGTTATAGATCCTCTCGAAGTTTTTGCGCACATAATACTGGCGTGAGTGAGAGGAGAGTGCTTGACTGGTTTTCGTTTTGTCGTGAAGTATGTTCTGAGTTTATTAAGTACAGGGGTAAGTTGGGTGGGCCTGGGGTTTTGGTGGAGGTGGACAAGTCGCAGTTTGGGAAAAGGAAGTATGGCAGGGGTAAGTCTGTGGTTGGTCTCTGGGTGGGGGGGGGGGGGGCTGTTGTACCGGGGGGTGGGTGGGTGGGTGTTCGGAATGTGTTTTCAGGGTTGTGGAGGGGCAGTCTAAGGTGGAATTAGTGGGGTTAATTGATGAGTTTATAGAACCAGGTTCCACTGTAGTTTCAGACGTTTTTTCTTCTTATATGGGGTTGGGTGAGAGGGGGTACAATCATTTAGTTGTTAACCATAGTTTAGAGTTTAAAAATTATGGGACGGGGGCTTCTACGAATACTATAGAGGGGATGTAGGGGGCCATTAAGTCAGTTCTTGGGAGGGAGAAGAGGCACTCTTCCAATCTTCAGTCTCATTTAGATGAGTACTGTTGGCAGAAGAGTGTCCCTGAGGGCTATTGTGTTTTTCGGGTTTTTTTAAGGGCTATTAGTAGGATGTACAGGCCGAAGGTGGTTGGTTTGGGTGGGTGGGTGGCTGCGGCTCAGGGGGGGAGGAGGGTTTTAGTTGTTGGTACTGTTTGTGAGGGGGGGGGGGAGTGGTTGGTTTGTGATTTAGTTGTGGAGGATCTATTTTGTTGAGCTGAGTTGTAGTGTGTGATTGAGATTTTTTTATTTTGCGCTTGGTTTTTGTTTATGGATATTTTATTTCAGGGTGGGGGGAGGTTGTGTTGAGTGTGGGTGGGTTGGGTCTTTCTTTTTGTTGTGTTTTTTTTTTTTTTGGGTTTGTGGTTGTGGTTGTGTGTGTGTGTGTGTGTGTGTGTGTGTGTGTGTGTGAGAGAGAGAGAGAGAGAGAGAGAGAGAGAGAGAGAGAGAGATTGTGGTGGCCGACCTAGGTTGCGGTGCCAAAACTTTGTTGTGGTAAGTTTTTATTTTTCTTGCTCTTAGTGCATTTGTTGTGTGTTAGGGTCGAGGGAAGTGTTCCATTACAATGTGTGGTGGTGGCTGTGGGTGTTCTGGTATCGGGAGTTGCTGTTGAGCTATATAGGTCCAGGGAAGTATTAAGTTCTAATTTTTGGTTGTGGCTGTTCAGGTATCAGAAGTTTGTGGGAGTGGGAGCTCCTGTTGAGCTACATAGGTCAAGGGAAGTGTCCGATTCTAGAGGATATTGTGTTTAGTGGAATTTTGGGAGGTTTGTGTTGTCAGTTTTTTTTCGTCGTTTTGTGTGGTTTGGTATGGGGGTGTGTGTCTAAATGTGTTTATATTTACTTTGTCCCCACTCCAAACCCCCAATTTCCCATGCTTGTTCTGTTAGTGTCATTAGTTTTTTTGTGGAACATTTGTGTGTTGGTTTTTCGATGTATTTTCATGTTTGTTATCATGTTTACGTAATGATGTCATAGGCGCCATATTGGAGTTGTGGTTGATGGTCGTTTCCACCATATATGTGATGTCATGGGTCAAAGCAGATGGGTGGAATTGGACGCTTCTGTATTTCCCAAGGTGCAATGGTTTACATTAATTTTTATCTTCACTTCCCCTTCCCCCCCCTCCCCTCCCCCCTGCCAATAGTATCTAAGCCAGTCAACTGTGGTATAACTTTTTTAATCATCACCACCAGTATGATCTTCATTTGTATGCCCACTAGCTATTCTTCCTTCCTGATACTCCTCCCATAGCATACCATCATATATACGATCCATAGCATTGAATATGCAGCACTTTTTGAATTATCGTAGAGAAGACACATTAAGTTGCAGACAGGCACAATTAAAACACTTATTTAAAGCTTTCAGCCATAGCCTCCATCAGTAAAAGAGAGACATACAAACCATTCGTACACACAAGCAAACACATGTCATACACACATGACAACAAACTCCAGCATGTCAGGCTGAAATGCCAAGATGCTGGAGTTGGTGGTCATGTGCGCATGTGCAAAGAACTTTCACCCTAGCATCAGGTCATTTCTCATCCGTCTTTTTCTTGGCAGCTAAAGATAAGTCCAGCAGGCATGAACACTTTTTAACACCCTTCACATCTGTACTAACTTTTGATGGCATTCCAAAATAAACAGGGCTCTGATCAGCATGGCCCATGTGGCTAAGCAAATAATTGTCCCATTTCCTTAGATTGGTTATGTCGTTGTTGTTGTGGTCTTCAGTCCTGAGACTGGTTTGATACAGCTCTCCATGCTACTCTATCCTGTGCAAGCTTCTTCGTCTCCCAGTACTTACTGCAATCTACATCCTTCTGAATCTGCTTAGTGTATTCATTTACCCTCCACACTGCCCTTCAGTGCTAAATTTGTGATCCCCTGATGCCTCAGAACATGTCCTACCAACCGATCCCTTCTTCTAGTCAAGTTGTGCCACAAACTCCTCTTCTCCCTAATTCTATTCAATACCTCCTCATTAGTTACATGATCTACCCATCTAATCTTCAGTATTCTTCTGTAGCACCACATTTCGAAAGCTTCTATTCTCTTCTCGTCCAAGCTATTTATCATCCATGTTTCACTTCCATACATAGCTACACTTCATACAAATACTTTCAGAAATGACTTCCTGACACTTAAATCAATACTCGATGTTAACAAATTTCTCTTCTTCAGAAACGATTTCCTTGCCATTGCCAGTCTACATTTTATATCTTCTCTACTTCGACCATCATCAGTTATTTTGCTCCCCAAATAGCAAAACTCCTTTACTACTTTAAGTGTCTCATTTCCTAATCTAATTCGCTCAGCATCACCCGACTTAATGCGACTACATTCCGTTATCCTCGTTTTGCTTTTGTTGACTTTCATCATATATCCTCCTTTCAAGACACTGTCCATTCCGTTCAACTGCTCTTCCAAGTCCTTTGCTGTCTCTGACAGAATTACAATGTCATCGGCGAACCTCAAAGTTTTTATTTCTTTTCCATGGATTTTAATACCTACTCCGAATTTTTCTTTTGTTTCCTTTACTGCTTGCTCAATATACAGATTGAGTAACATCGGGGACAGGCTACAACCCTGTCTCACTCCCTTCCCAACCACTGCTTCCCTCTCATGCCCCACGACTCTTGTAACTGCCATCTGGTTTCTGTACAAATTGTAAATAGCCTTTAGCTCCCTGTATTTTACCTTTGCCACCTTCAAAATTTGAAAGAGAGTATTCCACTCAACATTGTCAAAAGCTTTCTCCAAGTCTACAAATGCTAGAAACGTAGGTTTGCCTTTCCTTAATCTTTCTTCTAAGATAAGTTGTAGGGTAAGTATTGCCTCACATGCTCCAACATTTCTACGAAATCCAAACTGATCTTCCCCGAGGTCGGCTTCAACCAGTTTTTTCCATTCGTCTGTAAAGAATTCACGTTAGTATTTAGCAGCTGTGATTTATTAAACTGATAGTTTGGTAATTTTAGCATCTATCAACACCTGCTTTCTTTGGGATTGGAATTATTATATTCTTCTTGAAGTCTGAGGGTATTTCGCCTGTCTCATACATCTTGCTCACCAGATGGTAGAGTTTTGTCAGGACTGGCTCTCCCAAGGCCGTCAGTAGTTCTAATGGAATGTTGTCTACTCCCGGGGCCTTGTTTCGACTCAGGTCTTTCAGTGCTCTGTCAAGCTCTTCACGCAGTATCGTATCTCCCATTTCATCTTCATCTACATCCTCTTCCATTTCCATAATATTGTCCTCAAGTACATCGCCCTTGTATAGACCCTCTATATACTCCTTCCACCTTTCTGCTTTCCCTTCTTTGCTTAAAACTGGGTTTCCATCGAAGCTCTTGATATTCATACAAGTGGCTCTCTTTTCTCCAAAGGTCTCTTTAATTTTCCTGTAAGCAGTATCTATCTTGCCCCTAGTGAGATAAGCCTCTACATCCTTACATTTGTCCTCTAGCCATCCCTGCTTAGCTATTTTGCACTTACTGTCGATCTCATTTTTGAGACGTTTGTATTCCTTTTTGCCTGTTTCATTCCACGCTCCGATCCGTAGAACACCAGTTTTCTTTCTCCTGATAATGACGTCCTCTTGAGTAGTCCCCACCCAGAGATCCGAATGGGGGACTATTTTACCTCCGGAATATTTTACCCAAGAGGTCGCCATCATCATTTAACGATACAGCAAAGCTGCATACCCTCAGGAAAAATTACGGCTGTAGTTTCCCCTTGCTTTCAGCCGTTCGCAGTACCATCACAGCAAGGCCATTTTGGTTAGTGTTACAAGGCCAGATCAGTCAATCATCCAGACTGTTGCCCCTGCAACTACTGAAAAGGCTGCTGCCCCTCTTCAGGAACCACACGTTTGTCTGGCCTCTCAACAGATACCCCTCCGTTGTGGTTGTACCTGCAGTACGGCCATCTGTATTGTTGAGGCACGCAAGCCTCCCCACCAACGGCAAGGTCCATGGTTCATGGGGGGGGGGGGGGGAGATTGGTCATATGACACTGATATATAAATCGTTTTCCGTCAGCCATAGCGGAAAGTTGCAGAGCTAGCACTGTTTTGCATCACAATGTAAGCCCCATCCTCTTCGTCATCCTTGTGCATCAGGCACAACTTGGTTTGAATTCCATGACACATGCAGTTGGAAAATCCTCTTTACCTCCTGTGCCTTCATTTGAAGAATTTGTCAAGTAATCAATGAGCTTTCTCTAGTACATGCTGAACAACCTGCTTCTTCAGTTCAGGAAACCCTGCCCCTCTTCAGTCCCCTGAAAGTTTGGCATGTGGAACTGCTTTCCTCAGTTTATTCTTTATCTGATACCACCTAAAGACATTCATTTTTGTGACACCAAGTTTTCTTCCTGTTTCACAGTTATTTGTGGGCTTTGCTTCATGACTCACTATTCAATCAGTATTGTATGCGTTTACGCAATTGTGAACTGTGATCTTGTAGATTTATATTTCACAGCAGAATCGTGGCTGCTATTTTCACCCATTATTGAGTCCTGCAGTTTACATTTCTGACAATCTAAGCAAACTGAATGATAATAGTATGTTCTGCTCTCAGCTCCCTACAGCTGTATTCGTGGTAATCTTACCTGTTCGGGCTAATACTGCCACCAGTGTAGAAAAACAATGGTGCTGTAGAGCAGTAGTAGCTTTAATGTTTTGTTTCAAGTGTTCTTTGTGAACAAATTTTTGTTAGCATTAATTTATCTCCTATAGGAATGTATATTATCATTGAATATTTGTCCAATTTTAAAGGCAATTAAGTTCTGACCAAAAATGAATTGAGATGAACTGCAGTTTAAAACATAATAGGTGTCCAGAAAAAGCCAAGGTGCACATTCACACATTTAGCAGTGCAGTGAAATTTTCTGCCCACTAACTGCTTCTCTCCTCACATTTGTCCTAGTGCTCCACCAGGCTGGTGTTGCTGTTCTTCCTCCAGTCCTTCTAAAATCTTCTAATTAAATATGTAAGTGACCTCTTTTGCCAGTTTAATCTGTAAAAGTAAGACAATCAATATATTAATCTAGTACAAAGCATAAAAGCATTGACTGCAGTAAAAGTTCAGTCTGTGAATGTAAGACAAACCTTCGTTTTTTAGTGACAGATTTGGGGAAAAACTCATCTTATAGCCATGTAAATACAGTATACACCATAGCTCAAAAAAGAATTTATCCAGAAGCTTACAGAGTTTTCAGTCTTGTTTATGTGCGTGTTGACAGTCTTAACACATCTACTATTCAGTGAATTGTTACCTTTCCTCCAAAATTGTTTATGTTCTGCTAGAACATTCGATACCTCAGTTATCATAGTGGTGATTTGTGTTTTAAGTCAGGAAAGAGTAGTGAAAGGATGCCCAAGTTCAGCGTCATATTCTTCAATCCAACATAGAGCTCATTACAATAATATCAAAATGCTCTTACTTTGAAAGGCTAACAGATTCAGCCATAAAATTCGCCCATTAACCGTTCAGAGTTTCTGTGGTGAATGACAAGCAACAAAAAATGCAGTCTGATGTCTAATCTGCCATTCTATTGTTTTGTACATAGCACAAAATATGAATACACCTACTTAATATGTAAGTTGTGAAATGCAAATTTTTTTTGCTAGTGGTACCTGTTATTTGTTGATCACTCAGTTGTGACCATCTCACCAGCTCACAGTATCAGTCATGAGGGCACACAGTCAGTGAGCAACTTTACACAGTTTCATATTTAGTGAGCTTGTCAACTACTCTGGGGAAAGTAACGGAGTAACTGATATTTTATGAGTGTCTTACAGCAAATTCATGTAGGGCTGGTGTCCTGTAGTGTTTTCTTAAATGTTGTAATAAAAAGAATTTGGGAGTGGCAACTTTTGTAAAAATAATGAATCATTAGTACAACTGAGGAGTGCTGTGAAAAGCTGTGTTACATCGAATCACGTCATTGCTTTGGTATAGGATGAACATTTGATCACTTAATTTCTTCTCTAGAAAGAATGGGCATTGTTTGCCCCATGTTCAATAATTTTTGTGAACAATTAATACAGTTTTCAAGACATGTATGCAGTACCAAGCTAATGAAAATCTGTACAATATTTACCACAAGTTCCTTGACCATACATTCCAAAATTGTGTTGTCAAACCTGTGTAACTTGTAACATCTCTTTGGGTGGAGGAAGTGCAGATGTAATTTAATATGTAAAAACTTGTAACAATAAAGTTCAGGAGAAATGAAAGCCGTAGTTTGCATTTCACCCCCCCCCCCTCCCCCCACTTCTCTGACTTCTTTATACTTCCATCCTTATTGGAGCTTGGAGTTCTGTACAGCTCATGTGTACTGTAGCTTTGTATGCTACAGAATTTTTGTTATTATTTTTATTATTATTGTTGTTGGCTGTTGTCCAAGAGTTTTATTTCTGAGAAGATTATTTTCGCTTCCAGGGCGATATCAGTGTGTATGGACATGATTGTATGTGGAATGGCACCTGTCAGTTAGCAAATGTGAGGTCCATAGAAAGTTATTGAGCTCTGCTAGTAAGGCTCTTTCTGGCTCAGTGACTTGATTTAGTGTAAAGCATCTATATTAATTTCGTCTGATCCGTTACTCTTTTACTCTACAATAAGATAGCTATTAAACAGTTTTGTGATATTTCAATTATTTTCCATTCCATGCACTCTCTATTTCAGTGGTGGCAAAGGTACTGGGGAAGAGTGTGGTAAGTAGCAATCTATCCTCTTCATGACATTGTCAATTTATGTCAAAATATATCTGTGAGTTGACATTCACTCATGTCCTGTTACTGAAAGAATACCAGCTTCTGCTCCAGTCCAGTTAAAAGCTGAACTGAGATTACATGAATGTTGTAATTTTTTTCTCTTACTCTTATCTTCTTTCTACACTTGTGTGACATTCTTTTGCTGGTGATACTAGGTAACTACAGATTCTACAAATTTAATCAAACTCTAAGACCTGATTGTACAGTATGTTGCCTGACAGTATAATCAGTTTCACAAGACATTGTCCACTAATTCTCTTCACAGCAGTAGCACACTGAGAGAGTGCCCGATTGTTAACAAAGAACTGTTTTGTCAATTTTGTCCTGTTCATAATTTGAATGATATACAAACTTAATATTCACATGCTGTAGTTGTAAATTATGTCAGTGAATATTTTTTCAACTACTGTACCATGTATTTGAAAAAAACATGATTTTTTGCCGTGGTCATAGCTTCAGAGAGTGCAAATCAAATCCACTTTCTTACCTTGCTTCACCCAGTACCTTGACAAGTTTCAGTTAATCATGCAGCAGCCACTGCGGACAAAGAACTTCTTATCTCTAATATTGCATTATTGTTCTCTTTGTAAATGTGCTAAAATTCTGTGACTTCATATTTGCAGAAGTCATTTAAGCATCAGGTGCCATATTTAGAAAGAATGGATTTCAGATCCACGTGTGGCATCCTAATTTAGGTTTTCTGTGGTTTCCCTAAAAGAGTTCAGACAGATACTGAAGTGGTAGACTAATTGGGGCATCTGCTGCTTTCTCCCTTCATCTTTCTCCAACAGAGCTAAACCTTCAACTGTAATGGCCTCAACATCAGTGTGTCATTGAACTCTATTCCTCATTCCTGCCCTGACTGAGAAAGAAACTAGTCACTGAACACCAAATACTGAACCTTCTGTTTCTAGGTTAGATGATGATGTGGTATCCATTGACATCAGACTTCCTCAGCATGTTGACCCTCAAGGAAGATCTTAAGAAATGGCTGCCAATCCAGTCCTAAGAGTGCATGGGATGTGCTGGTAGGTGCAGTGGCCATCCTCTTCAGTCTTTCTCTTAAACACAATGAATGACAACTGCTTTGAAAGAAAGAAAATCACCAAGTGCTAAATGTCAGCTCTTGAGTCACTGTTCTGCACTCTAATAAACTTTGAAATAACCAAATATTAAAATATAATTGCATGGAAATGCTCCCATATCATAACTGATATTGACTGAATAATGTATGAGCCTGACAGTTGAGTCTCTCCAACACTTTCAGTAACTGCACTTTCGTCTGTTTACATTGTACATTATTATCACTTCTTCTTCCAGCAGTTTCCAGGCACACAGCTGAGAAGTTATTTCTCCATATAATTTCAGCCGAATAATTGAAAAACCTAATTATAGCTCTGCTGCATGCTCAAACGTGATAGATCATTCAGCTTGCTGGAAAAACTGAAATACACATACAACTTCTCTTTCTTGGAAGTGAGACACTTGTCCTTAATATAGTCAGTCAGTCATACTTGCAGATGATACATGTTCCTACAACTTGTGAAATTCTTGCCTGTACAGTAAAAATAATGTTGTATATTCTAAAGACTGTACGTAGTGTAGATCAAGGAACTTTATATCTCATAAAATACACAGATGTGTTTGATAGAGACTAGAGTCACACATTACTTATAGTCCAATCAAAACTACTTGATAGTTGACACTTCACATGTTGGAGCCGTTTTTCTCCAGCTAGAGTGCTCAATGTCAGACCCGAACTGTACACCATTGCCAAACTGCCAAGCCAGTTTGTAGTCTGGCATTCTTTCCTGTTGTATTTGGACCCTGAATCATGGGTCTGGCACTTTATTTTGTATTTCATCACTCATCATACCCCCACCCCCCACATACATACACAATGATGCTAATGAAATACATGCATTTCATACAGGGCACTAACCAAACACTACTGGGTACTTCTGCACAAGATATGATTCAGTGTCATCTATGCAGTTGTCATAATCACAGAGATCGGCTTACAGTAGATAAGCTTGCACGACACTGCGTGAAGTCAGATTTTTGAAGATGGCAATTCATTGTTGTAACTGGGTCACCACAGTCATAACTAGAACTGCTTCATACAGTGTTGTGCTTTAGTGCAATTATTAGTGTATAAACTTCACTAGTAGAAGTTATCTTTAATTCTGGTGAACAAAGTGATCACGATTTTAGTTCCGCTGCAGATTATTAACCTCTGTTTTCTCAGATACATTACACATCATACGGTTGTGGTTAGCTTAGTTTAAACTCGAGGCTACAAAACCTAATGTCCGGCGCACTTTAGTCACTGGTCTCTCAAAATCAGCTGTCAACAGAACAACTTGCATTTCCAACATACCTCATAGTGGTCACTTCGAACATTGCTCCACATTACACATTGTGAAGTGACCCACCATGTTTGTATGTCGACTATAAATGAGCAAGTGAAGGCTGTGTTTAGAAAGTCAACCAGTACTCAGCATGATAACCAGTCCACATGAGGGTCATCTGGTACCTGCACAGTAATAGCCCTCTGACTGATGATACCCAACACTTACCTTCCTGCACATGCTGAGGAGTATGTGCTTGTATGTGTGATGGGGGTTTGGGGGAGGGGGGGGGGCGGTTGAGGCAACAGGACTCCGGACACTGTCAATCCAGCCAAGTGAGCATTTCTCTGGCTGGGTGCCGTCTTGTGGAAAGGGCGGGAGAGCGGGGAGGGGGGGGGGGGGACTGCATCAGGGGAGGGAAACACAACTTAATAATATCAGACCATGACTTTCTACTTCTTCAAGAAGCAAATCCCCCTCAAAAGCGACGGTGATTGCTCTGGTGTCAACCTGATTGTCTGACAGGGCTTGATGTATACAATCTGTGAAATGGACCCCTCATTTCTCCAAGTTTTCATGTTATTCTTCGTTAATCTTCAGTGTTACATTGTAGTGGAACGTCGAACCCCTTACCATGTTCAGGTTCATATTGGACCGTATAGTAACAAGTACATCACCACGTTTTTTTACAACAGAGTAATGCTTGGCACTGGGTACGATCAGTTCAGTAGATAGAAAGGATCCTCCATCTGCTCAAGTGGAAGTAAGTTTCTGCAATTTGCTTGATTTTGCTTTCGTCCTATGACATGACCAAGAAGTGACTCCCCCCTCCCCCATACCATAAACGTTCGTACACATTTTATTTCCTACTATTT
Source organism: Schistocerca nitens (assembly GCF_023898315.1). NCBI lineage: Eukaryota > Metazoa > Arthropoda > Insecta > Orthoptera > Acrididae > Schistocerca > Schistocerca nitens. The sequence goes on along the minus strand of NC_064619.1, from coordinate 390,561,755 downwards.
TGATGGCTGTTTTACTTGACAAACATTGTTTGATTTGAGACTGGGCATAGCTCGAAACCAGTCAGCAACTAAGTAAACTTCCATTTTAGTTGCATCTCTGGCTGTCTCTTTTTGCATCATACACTTTTATCTCTCTTTATATTATTTCTCATGTCTGGCATCAGTACTGCTTTCAGTGCCTCAATTTTACCACTCCTACATACTAACACAATTTTCTCAAGTTTCTGGCTGATGTCACTAACTCCTTATGGCATACCTGTTGAATGAGGGACTGATGACCTTGCTGTTTGATCCCTTAAACAACCCACCATAACTAACCTGTGTAACCCTCATCCCAAACATGCACTTTGCTTGATCTAGACCTACTACTACTACTACTACTACTACTACTACCACCACCACCACCACCACCACCACCACCACCACTGAAGCTGTATTAATTTTCTCTGTGCTTATGTTGAATGGTTGAATGAGTCCCTTTGTATTGTAATAAGTATTAATATCATCTTTGTTATAAGTGTTATCACTTATTTTTGTGATATTGTTACAGCCTGATTGTTTGTTACTTCTGAGCAAGGAGGTTCAGTTGAGTACAGCCGAAGCCGAGAAAGTTTTTAGGTCAACTTCTTACAACAGCATCATTCAGAGAGGCCCTGTTGTTGGTCTCCATTATTGTGGACCTGAATGCATTTCTTCATGTCAACAAGTAAGTTTCCCCACACCCACTTTAGTAGTGATTTTATATAATTGTTTTGTATTAACTGTTTACTCACTCTACTGTAATTTCTGCTTCTCATAAACATTACAGTGTAATTTGAGTACTGTTTTCTATCATAGACTTTTTTGCGTTCCTTAAACCATCTTGCTGTTATGTGGCAAGGGCTGTTAGGTGTGATAACTGTAAGCTGCTTGGTACTCTAAACTTCTTGGTAATTACTTGGCTATAATAGGGCCACATTTCAATTACTTGGTTATAACAGAACTTCAATAAAATTGTACTGTTGTGCATGAATGATAACTTTTATGAACATAATGAATAGAAAAATTATCAAGTTCAAAAAACCTTCTCATTGCATTAACGTTTAATAACCGATCACAACAAGACCATGTTAAGGCTGGATCTGTCACTGAAGCTGGTACACAGGCAACTAGATAACACAGTGTTAATGTGTATACTCAAAAAATGCTGCAGGAAAGTTGCTTGAAGTGTAAACACTACATATTTGTTTCTGCATGGATTCATCAACTGGTCTTACAGTGACCCTGTCATGATAAGAAGCATCATATGTTAAAAACAGTATAGGAGAATTTATGGTAATAACATGTATACCATAAACCAGAGTGAAAAGAGCCTGTCTGTCATGACACTATTTTTGTCAACAATCAGTTAACCTATACTGACCTACTAGTAAACACACTGGACTCACATTTGGCTGGATGACAGTTCAAATCTGCATCTGATCATCCAGATGTAGGTTTTCCTTGGTTTCCCTAAATCATTCCAGGCAAGTGCCAAGATGATTCCTTTGAAAAGGGCTTAGCCAACTTCCTTCCCTGTCATTTCATAATCGACCTTTGTTGACAGGGTTTTAAACTCTAATCCTCTTCCTCTTCTACTAATGAAGATCTAGAATGGCAGTGATTTTGAAAAACATCTTTAGTAACAACTAGAATCTCATTCAGTCCTTCATGAAAGACTACATGCTTTAACAGTGAAGTATTGTGGGAACAACGATAAAGATGAAAGGACTCTGTTTTCATGAAGTTCATATACTACTACTCATCTGAACCTGTCAGTGGTAGTATGTTCGGTTGGTGCATAATTTCATAGCATTTTTCTGTAAGTTTAATAAACACAACGGCTACACAACACAGACTGTAGGCATCAATTATTATTATTATTATTATTATTATTATTATTATTATTTCTTTCCTTTCTCAGACGTTATGTCTGGTTAAAAATGTAAAGTGACGCGGACCTTGATCAACTGTGCGGTGTATGTTACATTGCATTTAGGAACTTTCGGGTAATTGAACATGTATCAATAATTACAGATTTCTGTAGTTGTATATATATGTTTGGATGTAGCTGTATTGCGTTGATGTACTTGTGGATATTGTGTGGTATGCCTCCTGTAGTTGATAGTATAATTGGTACAATGTCAACTTTATCCTGATGCCCCATGTCCTTGACTTCCTCAGCCAGTTGGATGTATTTTTCAATTTTTTCTCCTGTTTTCTTCTGTATATTTGTTGTATTGGGTATGGATATTTTGATTAGTTGTGTTAATTTCTTTTTTTTATTGGTGAGTATGATGCCAGGTTTGTTATGTGGTGTCGTTTTAACTGTTGTAATGCTTCTGTTCCAGTATAATTTGTATTCATCATTCTCCAGTACATTTTGTGGTGCATACTTATATGTGGAAACATGTTGTTTTATTAGTTTATGTTGTATGGCAAGTTGTTGATGTATTATTTTTGCTACATTGTCGTGTCTTCTGAGGTATTCTGTATTTGCTAGTATTGTACATCCGCTTGTGATGTGATCTACTGTTTCTATTTGTTGTTTGCAAAGTCTGCATTTATCTGTTGTGGTATTGGGATCTTTAATAATATGCTTGCTGTAATATCCAGTGTTTATTGTTTGATCCTATATTACAGTCATGAATCCTTCCGTCTCACTGTATATATGCCTTTTCTTAGCCATGTGTTGGATGCGTCTTGATCAATGTGTGGCTGTGTTAGATGATACGGGTGCTTGCCATGTAGTGTTTTCTTTTTCCAATTTACTTTCTTTGTATTGTTGATGTTATGTGATCTAAAGGGTTGTAGAAGTGATTATGAAATTCCAGTGGTGTAGCCGATGTATTCATATGAGTGATTGCTTTGTGTATTTTGCTAGTTTCTGCTTGTTCTATAAAGAATTATCTTAAATTATCTACATGTCCATAATGTAGGTTTTTTTATGTCGATATTCCCCTTCCTCCTTCCTTCCTGCTTAATGTGAATCTTTCTGTTGCTGAATGTATGTGATGTATTCTATATTTGTGGCATTGTGATCGTGTATGTGTATTGAGTGCTTCTAGGTCTGTGTTACTCCATTTCACTACTCCAAATGAGTAGGTCAATATTGGTATAGCATAAGTATTTATAGCTTTTGTCTTGTTTCTTGCTGTCAATTCTGTTTTCAGTATTTTTGTTAGTATTTGTCTGTATTTTTCTTTTAGTTCTTCTTTAATATTTGTATTATCTATTCCTATTTTTTGTCTATATCCTAGATATTTATAGGCATCTGTTTTTTCCATCTCTTCTATGCAGTCGCTGTGCTTATCCAATATGTAATCGTCTTGTTTAGTGTGTTTTCCCTTGACTATGCTATTTTTCTTTCATTTGTCTGTTCCAAAAGCCATGTTTATATCATTGCTGAATACTTCTGTTATCTTTAGTAATTGCTTGAGTTGTTGATTTGTTGCTGCCAGTAGTTTTAGATCATCCATGTATAGCAAATGTGTGATTTTGTGTTGGTATGTTCCATTAATATTGTATCCATAATTTGTATTATTTAGCATGTTGGATAGTGGGTTCAGAGCAAGGCAGAACCAGAAAGGACTTAATGAGTCTCCTTGGTATATTCCACACTTAATCTGTATTGGCTGTGATGTGACATTATTTGAATTTCTTTGGAAGTTAAGTGTGGTTTCCCAATTTTTCATTACTATGTTTAGGAACTGTATCAATTTAGGATCTACTTTGTATGTTTCCAATATTTGTAGTAACCATGAGTGGGGTACACTATCAAAAGCTTTTTGGTAATCAATGTATGCGTAGTGTACCGACCCTTGTTTAGTTTTAGCTTGATATGTAACCTCTGCATCTATTATCAGTTGCTCTTTACATCCTCGTGCTCCTTTGCAGCAGCCTTTTTGTTCTTCATTTATAATTTTGCTCTGTGTAGTATGTGTCATTAATTTCTGTGTAATGACTGAAGCTAATATTTTGTATATTGTTGGTAGGCATGTTATGGGGCGATATTTAGCTGGGTTTGCTGTGTCTGCTTGATCTTTAGGTTTCAGATAAGTTATTCCATGTGTAAGTGTATCAGGGAATGCATATGGGTCTGCAATGTATCTGTTAAATAATTTAATATAATAGAGGGAAACATTCCACGTGGGAAAAATATATCTAAAAACAAAGATGATGTGATTTACCGAACGAAAGCGCTGGCAGGTCGATAGACACACAAACAAACACAAACACACACACAAAATTCAAGCTTTCGCAACAAACTGTTGCCTCATCAGGAAAGAGGGAAGGAGAGGGAAAGACGAAAGGATGTGGGTTTTAAGGGAGAGGGTAAGGAGTCATTCCAATCCCGGGAGTGGAAAGACTTATCTTAGGGGGAAAAAAGGACGGGTATACACTCGTGCGCACACACACACATATCCATCCACACATATACAGACACAAGCAGACATCTCACAAGCAGACATATTTAAAGACAAAGAGTTTGGGCAGAGATGTCAGTCGAGGCAGAAGTGAAGAGGCAAAGATGATGTTGAATGACAGGTGAGGTATGAGTGGCGGCAACTTGAAATTAGCGGAGATTGAGGCCTGGTGGGTAACGGGAAGAGAGGATATATTGAAGAGCAAGTTCCCATCTCCGGAGTTCGGATAGGTTGGTGTTGGTGGGAAGTATCCAGATAACCCGGACGGTGTAACACTGTGCCAAGATGTGCTGGCCGTGCACCAAGGCATGTTTAGCCACAGGGTGATCCTCATTACCAACAAACACTGTCTGCTTGTGTCCATTCATGCGAATGGACAGTTTGTTGCTGGTCATTCCCACATAGAATGCATCACAGTGTAGGCAGGTCAGTTGGTAAATCACGTGGGTGCTTTCACATGTGGCTCTGCCTTTGATCGTGTACACCTTCCGGGTTACAGGACTGGAGTAGGTTGTGGTGGGAGGGTGCATGGGACAGGTTTTACACCGGGGGTGGTTACAAGGATAGGAGCCAGAGGGTAGGGAAGGTGGTTTGGGGATTTCATAGGGATGAACTAACAACACTCTTGGTGGAGTGGGGAGGATTTCATGAAGGATGGATCTCATTTCAGGGCAGGATTTGAGGAAGTTGTATCCCTGCTGGAGAGCCACATTCAGAGTCTGGTCCAGTCCCGGAAAGTATCCTGTCACAAGTGGGGCACTTTTGTGGTTCTTCTGTGGGGGATTCTGGGTTCGAGGGGATGAGGAGGTGGCTCTGGTTATTTGCTTCTGTACCAGGTCGGGAGGGTAGTTGCGAGATGCGAAAGCTGTTGTCAGGTTGTGGGTGTAATGGTTCAGGGATTCCGGACTGGAGCAGATTCGTTTGCCACGAAGGCCTAGGCTGTAGGGAAGGGACCGTTTGATGTGGAATGGGTGGCAGCTGTCATAATGGAGGTGCTGTTGCTTGTTGGCGGATTTGATGTGGACGGACGTGTGAAGCTGGCCATTGGACAGGTGGAGGTCAACGTCAAGGAAAGTGGCATGGGATTTGGAGTAGGACCAGGTGAATCTGATGGAACCAAAGGAGTTGAGGTTGGAGAGGAAATTCTGGAGTTCTTCTTCACTGTGAGTCCAGATCATGAAGATGTCATCAATAAATCTGTACCAAACTTTGGGTTGGCAGGCCTGGGTAACCAAGAAGGCTTCCTCTAAGCGACCCATGAATAGGTTGGCGTACGAGGGGGCCATCCTGGTACCCATGGCTGTTCCCTTTAATTGTTGGTATGTCTGGCCTTCAAAAGTGAAGAAGTTGTGGGTCAGGATGAAGCTGGCTAAGGTGATGAGGAAAGAGGTTTTAGGTAGGGTGGCAGGTGATCGACGTGAAAGGAAATGCTCCATCGCAGCGAGGCCCTGGACGTGCGGAATATTTGTGTATAAGGAAGTGGCATCAATGGTTACAAGGATCGTTTCCGGGGGTAACAGATTGGGTAAGGATTCCAGGCGTTCGAGAAAGTGGTTGGTGTCTTTGATGATGGATGGGAGACTGCATGTAATGGGTTGAAGGTGTTGATCTACGTAGGCAGAGATACGTTCTGTGGGGGCTTGGTAACCAGCTACAATGGGGCGGCCGGGATGATTGGGTTTGTGGATTTTAGGAAGAAGGTAGCAGGTAGGGGTGTGGGGTGTCGGTGGGGTCAGGAGGTTGATGGAGTCAGGTGAAAGGTTTTGCAGGGGGCCTAAGGTTCTGAGGATTCCTTGAAGCTCCGCCTGGACACGGTCCCTTCCCTACAGCCTAGGCCTTCGTGGCAAACGAATCTGCTCCAGTCCGGAATCCCTGAACCATTACACCCACAACCTGACAACAGCTTTCGCATCTCGCAACTACCCTCCCGACCTGGTACAGAAGCAAATAACCAGAGCCACCTCCTCATCCCCTCGAACCCAGAATCCCCCGCAGAAGAACCACAAAAGTGCCCCACTTGTGACAGGATACTTTCCGGGACTGGACCAGACTCTGAATGTGGCTCTCCAGCAGGGATACAACTTCCTCAAATCCTGCCCTGAAATGAGATCCATCCTTCATGAAATCCTCCCCACTCCACCAAGAGTGTCTTTCCGCCGTCCACCTAACCTTCGTAACCTGTTAGTTCATCCCTATGAAATCCCCAAACCATCTTCCCTACCCTCTGGCTCCTATCCTTGTAACCGCCCCCGGTGTAAAACCTGTCCCATGCACCCTCCCACCACAACCTACTCCAGTCCTGTAACCCGGAAGGTGTACACGATCAAAGGCAGAGCCACATGTGAAAGCACCCACGTGATTTACCAACTGACCTGCCTACACTGTGATGCATTCCATGTGGGAATGACCAGCAACAAACTGTCCATTCGCATGAATGGACACAGGCAGACAGTGTTTGTTGGTAATGAGGATCACCCTGTGGCTAAACATGCCTTGGTGCACGGCCAGCACATCTTGGCGCAGTGTTACACCGTCCGGGTTATCTGGATACTTCCCACTAACACCAACCTATCCGAACTCCGGAGATGGGAACTTGCTCTTCAATATATCCTCTCTTCCCGTTACCCACCAGGCCTCAATCTCCGCTAATTTCAAGTTGCTGCCACTCATACCTCACCTGTCATTCAACATCATCTTTGCCTCTTCACTTCTGCCTCAACTGACATCTCTGCCCAAACTCTTTGTCTTTAAATATGTCTGCTTGTGAGATGTCTGCTTGTGTCTGTATATGTGTGGATGTATATGTGTGTTTAAAAATGGCTCTGAGCACTATGGGACTCAACTGCTGTGGTCATTAGTCCCCTAGAACTTAGAACTACTTAAACCTAACTAACCTAAGGACATCACTCACATCCATGCCCGAGGCAGGATTCGAACCTGCGACCGTAGCAGCCGCACAGTTCCGGACTGCGCGCCTAGAACCGCGAGACCACCGCGGCCGGCGGATATGTGTGTGTGTGCGAGTGTATATCCGTCCTTTTTTCCCCCTAAGGTAAGTCTTTCCGCTCCCGGGATTGGAATGACTCCTTACCCTCTCCCCTAAAACCCACATCCTTTCGTCTTTCCCTCTCCTTACCTCTTTCCTGATGAGGCAACAGTTTGTTGCGAAAGCTTGAATTTTGTGTGTGTGTTTGTGTTTGTTTGTGTGTCTATCGACCTACGAGCGCTTTCGTTCGGTAAGTCACATCATCTTTGTTTTTAGATATGTTAAATAATTTAGTTAGATGTGAATATGTTGAGGTGAACTTCTTTAGCCAGAAATTTGCTATTTTATCTTTTCCAGGGGCTTTCCAACTGTGAGTAGAATTAATTGCTCGGGTGACTTCATGTTGCAAAATTATCACTTCAGGCATTTGTGGTATCATCTTTTATGTGTCTGTTTCTGCTTGTATCCACCGCGCATGCCTGTTGTACCGGGTTTGACCATATGTTGCTCCAGAAGTGTTCCATGTCTGTTATGTTTGGTGGATTGTGTATTTTAATGTGTGTGTTATCTAATGTCTGGTAAAATTTCTTTTGGTTTGTGTTGAATGTTTGGTTTTGTTTCCTTCTATTTTCACTTTTTTTGTATCTTCTAAGTCGTTTGGCCAATGCTTGTAATTTCTGCTTCATTTCATCTAATTGCTCTATCGCTTCTTGTTGTGAGATTTTACCTAACCTTTTTTGTTTTTTGTCTGGCATTTCATTTCTTATAAATTGTGTTAGCTGTCCGATGTCCTTTCTCAGTTTTTCTGTTCTGATCTGTAGCCTGTGTTGCCATGCTGGTTTTGTGGGTTTCTTCTGTGTGTTTGTTGGTTCTGATCTCTGCCTAGTGCGTATATTTAGTGTAGTGAGTGCTCCTATATAAACCAGTAGTTATAACTCTTCCATAGTTGTATTTTCATTTATTTTGTTGTGTATGATTGTGTTGATAGTTGTTATTGTTGTTTCGACTTGTGGGTTATTTGGTGGTCTATGCAAGAATGGTCTAATGTCTGTATTTGTGTCTTTGTATTCTATATATGTCAGCTGAAATTTTTCTTCTATATCTAACATGTGTATCACTTCGTGTTCTATTTGTACTTGTTCTGGTGGCTGTCTTAAGATTTCGTTTTCCTCTGATTGTTTAATTGATGCATGTTTTTCTTTGTTTGTTTGCTCTGGAATGTTTGAGTCCATTACCGTATATTCTTCTTCTTCTTCTGATTGCACATTTTTTTGTTCCAGTATTTGTTGTACTTGTTGTTTGATGTTTTCTAATTCTGACTGGGGTATCCTGTTATTTTTTATTATTGCACGGATCTGATCGGCTAGTCGTTGTTCTGCTAAAAATTTTAATTCTGGGTATCTGGTAATAAATGTTGTGTATACTTGTGATCTGTATCCAGTTGTGTTGGTTCCTAAGTTTGTTGCTTGGTAATAACAGAACATGAGGTGTTGGTTAATTACATCTGACCATCTCATCCTCTGTCTTTGTTTTCCTCCTAGAGTGGTTGCAGGAAGCATATCCTGCAAAACACCTCTATTTGGATTTAAATCATTTTCCGTGTGGCTAGCAGTGTGGTTACAATTGTGGACGGGCATAGGGTTCAAGCGTCGTCCCCGACCATGACAGCGCTTGTCCGAGGCTTCATTAGTTCTGTCCTGAACAACTAATCACACTAAAAGGGGGGTTAATCCTATTAGTGGTTTGTTCTTTTCGTCGCCTTTTACGACTGGCAGAACATACCGGAGGCCTATTCTTTTCCCGGGTCTCCACGGGGTTTATTATTATTATTATTATTATTATTATTATTATTATTATTATTGATTATTGATTATTCCCATTTAAAGAGAGTGTTTTAACTTGAATTCCTTTATGATGATTGTTTGTTTATGTTTTTTCTGAGCCCAAATTTTCTTCATGTGTTCACTGTGTTGTTTCTTTCGCTCCGCTGTCCATTTCTATCCTGGTCTCTTCTGTGTCGTGGTGTCAAATTTATGTTTTTTGATTATGTTCCTGAATTCAGCTCTATTTTCTGCATCGTTTACTGTTATGTGTGCTTGTCTGAGGTCCTCTTCAACTTCTTTTATCCATTTTGTTTTTCCTCTGCCTGAGTTGATAACTTTAAGAATTCGCTTTGAAATTCTGTTTTCATTCATCCTGTGAATATGTCCGTAGAACTGCATTCTTCTTTTCCTTATTGTGTCTGTAATCTTGTCTGTGTATTTACATAATCCTGATGTTGGTCTCTTCTTCCAGATTCCTTGCTCTTGTATAGGGCCAAAAATTTTCCTGAGAATTTTCCTTTCTTGTTTCTCTATTTCTTTGATTTTAGTTTGCTCACCTATTTGTGTTGTTTCAGATGCATAGAGAGCCTCCGGAAGTACGACAGTGTTGTAGTGCCTCAATTTTGTGTTAACGGATATGGACTTTTTGTTATAATAGTTCCACGTGAGTTTATATGCTTTCTGTAGTTTTTTATTGTTTCCTCATTGGCCTTTACGTTGATCCCTGATGGCTGGATGATTTCTCCCAGGTACTTAAAATGTGGTACTTATATGATTTTCCCATGGGTTGTCACAATAGGCAATTTGTCTTGTGGCACTCTTTCTATGTACTGCGTTTTCTGATACGAGATTTGCAGGCCAGTTCTTTGGACAATTTCATGTAACTTCTCTATGGCGTTAGTGGCTTCTTTTCTATTATTTGTGAGGATTGCAAGGTCATCTGCAAAAGCTAAACGCTTCACATTGAATCTATATCTTTTATAATGCCAATTTGGATTCCTTTGACTTCTTTTTCCCATGTCCTGATAATTTTTTCAAGAATGATATTAAAGAGTAATGGTGAAAGTCCGTCACCCTGTCGCACTCCAGTTTGGATTTCAAATGGTTCAGAGATATCCCCCATAAATTTAACCTTGGATACTGTGTCAGTAAATGTTTGCCGAATGATTGCTCTTGTGTTTCTGTCAATGCTGAATTCTTCCAGCGTGTTGCAGAGCGCTACTCTGTCTATTGAGTCTTGGGCCTTTTTAAAATCTACAAAAGCAACCACTGTGTGTCGGGTGTTTCTCATCTGGAGGATCATTTTCAGATTCCAGATCTGCTCTATGCATGATCGTCCCTTGCGAAAACCAGCCTGGTATTCTCCTATTTGTGGGTCAGCTGGTTCTTCTAATCTATTCATGAGAACTTTTGACAGGATTTTATATGTGACTGGCACGAGTGAGATACCCCTGTAATTATTTGGTTCAGTTTTGTCCCCTTTTTGTGGAGTGGATGGATGAGTTCACATTTCCATTCAGAGGGGATCTGTTCTGTTTCCCAAATGTTTAATATGATTTTGTGGATTTTTCTGTTAATCTTTCATCATTTAGTTTCCATAGTTCTGCAATAATTCCATCTTCTCCTGGGGCATCAATAATATAATCTCCTTTACTATTTACAATGATCTCCCAGTGCTGAACTACCTTTTTGAGTATACAACTGTAGAAATCGTGGTTTTGAAGTAAAGAACTCATCAAGCCATGTTTGGAGCACTTTCGCATCCTGGAAGGAAGTTCCTTGAAGGTTGTTTGGTAGAGCGCAAAAGGTGAAAGTCAGAGGGTGCTAGATCAGGTGAATAATATGGTTGTGGAATGACTTCCCAATCCAACTCCTGAATAGTGCTTTTTGTCACTAACAGAATACAGGCAAGCATTATCGTGGAGTAGCATCACTTCACACAGTCTTCCTGGCCATTGTTCTTTGATAACATCTGCAATCGTCTCAGTTGTTGACAAAATGTCAGCAGTGATAGTTACACTTCAGGGAAGCAATTTGTAGTACACCACACTATCACTGTTGCTTCATTTGCATAACCTTATCTTTTGTGGATGTGCGCAGGTCTTTTGTGGGGAGTTGCTGCTTTGTTTGGGTTCAACCATTCCTTTATTTTTCTTAAGTTAGCATAAAGACACCATTTCTCATCACCAGTAATGATACAGAATAGGAGTGGTTGTTGTTGGCCACGAGCCAATTGATGGCGAGCAATCAGAGATGCACCCACTACCTTTCGTGGTTTTGGCTTAGAGCATGCAGTATACTTACACCCGATTTTTTAACCTTCCCCATTGCATGCAAATTTCACACCATGGTGGAATGATCACAGTCCATCACATTTGAAATTCCTTGAGTACACTGGTGTAGATCATTGTGGATTAACTTGTTTAAATGATCTTTATCAAACCCAGAAGGTCTTTCTGAACATGGAGAGTCACTAGTAGCAAAATGATCCTCCTTAAAATAAGAAAACCATTTTCTTGTCATGCTCTGTACAGTGGCGTAATCCCGATACACAACACAATTGTTTCTGCCTCCACTGTTGTCACCCCGCTGTTGAATGCAAACAAAAGAATATGTGAGAAATGATCTGATTTCTCTGCTTGACAGTCCATCTGTAGCATCCACAGCTTCACTCACTATCTTCAAATGACAAAGTGGTGATTTGTAAACTCAGATAGCAACAGTGAACTACAAATAAAAAATAACAATCGACAAATAAACCCATAGCAACTGGAACACTAACATGTAAAACAAAAATTCTATGAACTTATGCACCAAGCTAATATATTATGCTGTAGGGCATGCCCTGTATATGGCAGGGAATGACAGTTTCTATTAGATGAAGTCCTAGGCAGCTACGTTTTTTTTTTTTTTTTCGTTATGCAGTTCTGTTCTCATAGATGCTGCAAAGTGGGAATTGTCTGATAAGTCGAAGATCAGCAACTGTGTCACAATTTAGTTTCATACATAACACGGTGATACCTCTGAGTGAAATCCGCTGGAACTCATTATTTAGCAAATGCTTCACAGCTGTTATTTGAACGGAGAACATGATGAATTGCACCATGAAGCATGTGTACCCACTCCTCAAATTTTTAAACAGTTCAGGAGACAGCATGTTCTTAGGTGAAGTGAAGAACCTTTCTTTACCGTGCCAAGCACACACAGCTGCAAATGTTGGATTGAAATCTTGCTGCAGGACGTCATAGCGTTTCAGGTCATGAGGAGAAGATGTCTGCAGCTTCTTGAAGTGAGTTGTAGTGTGGTAAGTTTCAGTTTTCTGTAAACTATGCCACTGGATATGGTTTTACATGAAATAGCCAAAGAGTATTTGAAGATGAAATGGAGTTTGGTCTCTCATTTCCCCTAAATTCGTATTTGAACTGAGAGTGGAACGTTCACAAATTTCGCAGCATTTTTGTTACGTCATTTTCAATTATAGGTGAATCACTGTTGATCTTTTGCTACTTTCACATAGAAGCAGTTGAATGGGTTAAAGCTGCTATGTTAGCAAGGGAGCACACCTGTCCCCATAGTAACTGCAATAGCTTAGCCATGATATGTAAATGGTATTTCATCAGACCTTCAACTGTCCATTGTGCAAAACTCTAGCATAATATCAGTGCATCTGATCTTGGGTGCTTGAGCACGGAATATTCCATCTCTGAGATCATGCAGGCCCATATCATGTACAATATGATAAAGGTGTACTGTGAATGTCTCAAGAGAAAACCATTTCCTATCCAAATTTTCTATGATGTGCAACAGTGTGTTCTTGACAGCAGCCATCATCAACTAATCTGTATTAAAAGAGCTGATAGAGTGGCCATAGTGTAGAAAATCACTCACCAATTCACAGAACCAGTGAGCAGCCATACTGTCCAGAACTGTCACCTTACTTTGATGTATAGGAACGATTGTACAACATTTTTTTCGTGGATCATTGCATGGAACTGAGTGCAGAGATTAGCAACAGTGCCTGAACACTACCTCTGGACTCTCAAAGCATGGCAGAAGTTGGGCAGGGCTGTTGAATCTTGGTTCATTTCGGGGGAACGCTGACTGGAGTATGCGTACATTGAAAACTACACGCAGTGATGCATCCCACTTGCCAACAGGAGACTGTTCAGGCAGGTGATGGAGGTTGTCTCATGTAGTGGATATTTATATGTGGTTAAACAGGGCCCTTTATACATCTGACATTGTATCTAGCCAGCTACTGATACAGGAACCTATTATCTGATCATATTTGTGTGTTTCTTCAGCACAGCATCTCACAAATAACATGTAATCTCAGTAAAACAATTTACCACCCTGTCATTCCTGAATTGTGGTTTAAGGAACCCTCAGAGGAAATGATGGTCATCTTACCTCATTTCTGCTGAACTCATTTTGGATATTATTGAGTGAGATGTGGGCTCCTTGGATCTAGCTGTGCCCAATATCAAAGAATTGTTGGTGGTGATGTTCGTAGATTAGGGTGGCTTCCCAACACCCACAGTGTCTTGGGAAGCCCGTGCCACAACGCATCATCAATCACCATGGCGGGGGGGGGGGGGGGGGGGGGTGCTACATGCTACTAAATAACTGTCTGTAGTTCAGGTCCACAAGAGTGTACTTTATGTGTATTTATCCTGGGGAAATACCATCTGGGGAGCTGCATTGAGAAAATAAGTTTCCCTGGTCCCTCAAAAAAAATATTACTGGAAAACTTTTAATGCAATGGCTACAACAGTTGTAGATCTACTTCTCAACATACACACCTTCGGATATTTCGTCATTTTGTGGGATCAACTTTTGTATCTTTGTGTCATGAGAGTCTGTCACCTGGAGTTTGTTCCAGTGTGTGGAAGCTGCCTGTATTACTTCATCATTACAGAAATGTTGATGAAACAAGAATTTATACGGAGGTAAGAAAAGTTGAAAAATTTTGCCATAGTATGGATGAACAAACAAAATGTGCTGAATCTTTGTGGGAGAGCTATGTTCTGAATCAACTCATCAACTGCGTTGTGTACCTATCCATGCTGTTCTAAACAGACTGTCACGGTGTTCCATAGTGTTTTATTATAAAGGGCCCCGTACATGATCAGACAATTTGCAGAACTTTACTACATGTACCGAATATTTGATGGTGTGCGGTGCTGTTTGACATGTTTGTCAAACATAGAACATGTTTAACAGAAATTTTGATTGACAGGAAATTTGACAAGTTTGGTGGTCATTGCTTATGTTGATGTTTCGCCACATATGTTTAGTGAAAAAGAGTTTTACTACAGTTTATCCCACTGTATTGTGAGTTTTTACAACTGTGGAAACAATGATCAAGGATAAAAAAATAGCACTAGCAGTTACCAAAACAATAGAGATGGTCTGTCTTTCCCAGCCATACAAGGGCATTATAAATGATTGAGATGATTTCACAGATTTACTGTAGCTGTTATTTGACATATTGTCACAGGGCTTTGTACACAAGTAGAACAAAATCAAAAAGCTTTTATTATTATTATTATTATTATTATTATTATTATTATTGATAAGAGTGCTTCATATGTGACTCCCTACTGATTCTGCAGATATCAAGCTCTTCGCATTTCAGTGTAGCATGTTCCTATCAATCAGTTCAAAAATATTGTTGATGCGAGCTCACAGTTTGGTAGGTTTGTTGGCAGAGGAGGCGTTAACACTGAATTTTTCACGTAACTTCACACAAAAAAAAATCTGCTGAGGTTAGGGGGGAGAGTGTGGAGGCCTAACATGAATTGCTGATCATTGGCCCCACCATGACAGATCCATTGGTGTTTCAATTTTCTGTTTAAGAATTTGTTAACATCATGGTGGGAGTGGGGTAAAGCACCTCCTGTTGGTAGGCGAGAAGCACACTGTCGGCCTCCAGTTGTTGCATGAACCAATATTCCGTCATGTCCAAATACATGTGTCATGTAACAGTCTTTTTGCAAAAGAAAAAGGTACCATAAGCTTTAAACCATGAGACAGTGTTGCACGATAGCATAGGGATTCCTTGTCCCTCAGATTCACACATTGTGCCTTTTCACTGTGTCATTTATGAGAAATGTTGCTTCATCATTGAAGAGGGGTTTCTCGCAAAACTATCTTCTTTCATAATTGTTGCAACTGTAACAAAAATTGTTGCAACTGTAACAAAAATTCAGAGTCTGACTTTGACATTGGGAGTTAGGGGTTGTAGTAATTGGAAGCAGTAAAGCTTCAGCTTCAGTCGCTTCCTTAAGATCTGCCAAACAGTTGGTTGTGAGATATTCAGTTCCTGCTTGCTCTGTTCGTCGATTTCTATGGGCTACGTGCAAAACTCATATGCGCATGATCAACCGTTTCTTCACTTTCTGCAGGCTGACCTATTGATTTCCCCTTGCAGAGCATCCTGATGCTTTAAATGGCACATACCATTGCCGAATGGAATTGACAGTTGGTGTATCTTCGTTGAACTACATTATGAAGTGTTATTGCACTGTCATGACAGACAGATGTGAATGCCTTTCAAGCCCAACATACACTTTCTTGGTACCCGTTGTCAAAATTTTTTAGTTTTTCTATGTGTTTTGAGTTTTGTGCCAATATGTAAATTAATCTAGCTACAGTGAATTTATGAAATTGCTTCAATCATTTATAATAACCTTGTATATTATGCAGAAAGAGATCGAGAAAAAATTCTGCGCACAGCATACAATTGGAAATACGATTAAATTTTTAAAAAAGATACAGATAAAATAAAGTAAAAATCAAAGTTCTCTGGTTCTTCCACAGGATATGTAGGCCATATGCTCCCACATTGTAATATCTTAACAAAATGTCATTGGAGGACCAAGTAAATGAGAACAAATTTTCACATGCTTGTGTTTTCTGTTTCAGTGTGAGGGTGAAGTAACTCCAAACAAGATGTTAAATGTTTTGCATTCTATTTGTAGAAAGTTGATGTAGTCATCAGGTTCTGAGTACAATGTAGATTTACTTGTGTATATTTCTCTCTCATTTTATACCATTCCCTGGATGAGTATCTTGTTTTCTTCTTCTTCTTCTTCTTCTTCTTCTTCTTCTTCTTCATCTTTCCCTTCTTTCAAGACATTGCCATTGTCAATGTTAGAAATGTTTTATTGGCATTTGTAGTGATTCCCAATTGTTTCAGAATACAACATGAAAGAACAGCACCTGCTTCAGAAGTGAAATTAAGTTGGCAAACTTGTAAGATTGTGTACGGGCTTGGTTGACACATCCATGGTTCTATAAGAGCAAATTTGACAAATAAGTTTGATTGTTTATGGGAACTCTGACATTAAATGTTCTGTGTTTCACTTCTGTGCAAGTCATTGGTGAATGAAATGTATTTTCTGTCTCCGATAACTAACATCAGTTTTAATGCTAACACAGTCAGCATGAATTTGGTCTTGCGTGAAGGACCACCAACCAACCTGTCAGTGCATCAACTTCACCTAAATTCCTAAGATAAATCAAACAGTTGTCCATTCTTCATTTGTGCAAATACTATGCAATAATTTGTTGCCGTCATTTTGATACAACTGCACAAATGATAGTGCTATTTCTACACAATGGACTTTGTGTTTACACATTAAGGTCTTTGCCTCCCACTTAGCTCACAATTTCCTGCTCAACAGATGCTTCATTACTACTGACCCAACTATGTGTTGAGTATAAAAGTGATAATTGCTCTGTAGAAAAGTGGAATGTAATTCAGGTGTTTAAGTTGTAATAGAAATACTGTATAATTAAAAATAATGAGTTGTGCCTGTTGGCTGGTGCAGCGTATGGATCTGGAGTGAGGCAGATGGTGAAAGGTAGTGGTAACTGTGGGTTTACTGCAAATATCTTCTGTGGAAACAGTTCCTGCCAACTTCCACCAAAGGAAAATGTACCAAGGAGTCAATAGGAACAACAAAAATTGCAGTATGCAGCAAAAAAATTTCTAAAACCAGAATTACATGTTAATTTTTCCGTGCTTCTTTGTAATGCAGTGAAAATAATATGAGGATGTTTCGTATTCTTTTAGGAAGTGAACTGCAAAATGTGATATGTATAATGAGATGATTAACAAAAATGAGAAAAGGCAACCACTCAGTTAGTCAGTTGATGGACAGTGCATAGAAAATACCACAGAGATGTGCAAATAACACCAGCATACTAGAGAAGGAAAGACTCTACACAACTACAGAATTAAATAAGAAAAAAAAGAAAAGCTGTTTGTAACATATGAGGGGTAGTTGCAAAATTTTAAGTACCACCTCGCAAAACTAAAGTTACTTAATGAATTTATTGCCACTGGTCTTGCTGTAGTGGTTTATACCATTTCCTGTCAGATCACCGAAGTTAAGCGTTGTCAGGCTTGGCTAGCACTTGGATTACATAACTGTGGGAAGCACAAATAGAAAGACATTTTTATTAGTGCAACTAGCTATACCTATGACTTGATGACACCAGAAAAGCAAGACAAAGTGGTAAATTACAAAGCCAGACACAGTCAGATAGAACGACAAATTTCATGGCTATTTGGGGAAACAAATTAAAGACCTGCAAATGAAAATTACCGTACAGGATGACAGGAGTTCACCCTTACGAACAGCCAGCCTCGGCAGCAGCCAGTGGAACAGTGGCACATAATGTGATCACGAGCTCCTGAATGAAGAGACAAGTGTTGAAGTTTCTATCAGAGAAGCCTGAGGTTTGGTTTGCCATGTTGGATCTAGCATTCATGCTGAACAACATGACAGAAGATTACACTAAGTACACGGTGGTTGTCAATAGCCTGGATGCACGAACGGTAGAGACAGTGTTAGATGTTATATTTAAATGCCCACATGAGACTGGTACTTTCACCTGAGAGACACAGTAATAAAATGAAACTTCCTGGCAGATTAAAGTTGTGTGGCAGACCTATACTCAAACTCAGGAGCTCGAGTCTCGGTCCGCCACACAGTTTTAATCTGCCAGGAAGTTTCATATCAGTGCACACTCCGCTGCAGAGTGAAAATCTCACTCGGAAACATCCCCCAGGCTGTGGCTAAGCCATGTCTCCGCAATATCCTCTTTCAGGAGTGCTAGTTCTGCAAGGTTCGCAGGAGAGCTTCTGTAAGTTTGGAAAGTAGGAGACGAGATATTGGCAAAAGTAAAGCTGTGAGGGCGGGGCGTGAGTCATGCTTGGGTAGCTTAGATGGTAGAGCACTTCCCCACAAAAGAAAAAGGTCCCGAGTTTGAGTCTTGGTCCACCACACAGTTTTAATCTGCCAGGAAGTTTCATATCAGCACACACTCCGCTGCAGAGTGAAAATCTCATACAGTAATACAGTGTCTATGCAAATCCATAGACCAGTGAATGCAGCAGGTCATGCACCCAGAACATATTGGCAATAGGACACCTTCTGAGTTTTGGCGGCATCTCTTGAAATATTGTAGAGGAGACACACTAAGACATGTTTGACTCACACAGCTGCCACTGTTGTTAAAAGCGGTGATTGTCACATGTACCTCTGATAACATCAACTCTGTGTTGTCAATGCAGACAAAAGAGATGCAGTAGTGGGACAAGTAAGCAGAGCAGCAATAACACAAGATGTGGACGGCGACAGCGCTGTGGAAGCTGCAGCCTATAAGGCAAGTGCCGAGAGTTAATGTTGATGCGCAACTCCGTGATCTGAAGCTACAGACTGACATAATGCATAAGTAGCTGTCTATACTAGTGGCATAACTGTCCTGGATGACAGAGGCAGGCACAGGTGGGATGAGATGAACTTTCACTTCACGTTGCTTATTCCCGAATGAGCTCAGTGCAGTGCAGTAAGCGTAGCAGGCCGTATGTTTTCTGAAAGTCACCAAGATACAGATGAGGTGATAATCACTACAACCATAGTAACTGAGTGTGAAATTGTAGGAAACAAACAAGGTTCTGCACTCATGGTTGGACCAATTATGTGAGAGAGTTTAGCCAGGACAACAGAGAGAAAACTGTCCATCTTTTGATTTGCAGCTCCTTGTATTGGCCATGTTTGCAGTTAAAATTGTTGGATGTGAGGTCCGCCAGTTATGCAAAACACCATTTTTCTCAGGACCCAGTGCCAAAACATGTTTGGGTACTGAGAAAAATGGTTTTTTGCATAACTGGCAGACCACACATCCAGCAAGAGAGAAAACTGTTTGCCTACTCACATTATCTGGGCACCTTTACATAAAGGATCAATAAACAAACCGACATCACCTAGTCTATACGGCTTAGATGTCAGTGTGCTGCCACATAAACGGACTTAAGAGGAAATAATGGGTGCAGCACTTCATCTAATGACCACCAGCAGTTCACTAATTAAGACATATGGTGAACAATAAGTAACAATACGTATCGGGTTCAGTGAAAGATTCAAATGAAAGTTCGTACTAGCAGAAGTGCCAAAGTCAATACTGGGAGCAGACTTTATCCACCACCATGGGCTACAGCTACAGCTGAGCACAGCACAAATTAGACAGAGAAGTTAGGTAACTATGGGTGCTGTAGCAGAGTTTCGAGCAATGTTCTTGCTTACTTAATAAAGCAGTTTCACCAGAATTGGGCCTTAAGGTGCTTCACAACACAGTGCATAACATTAAAACCACAGCACGTAAACTGGTTTTTCAAAGGCTGAGAAGACTGGCCCCAACTGGCTTGCAGGAGCAAAAGCAGAGTTTGACAGCATGTTAGAAGCGGGCATCATATGGAGATCAGATAGCCTGTGGGTGTTGCCCTTGCACCTGGTCCAAAAGGATTCAGGCACTTGGAGACCCTACAGGGATTATCATGCACTAAATGCAAGGACATTCCCTGACCACTACCCTGCTCCCATTCTCAGGATTTTACAAACGTGTTGGACAGAACCCCAGTTTTCAGCGTGGTAGACCAGCCTACAGCCAGCTCCTAGTGGCTGAAGCAGACATTTGCAAGACTGCCTTCATAACCTGATTCAGCCTCCGAGTTTCTCCTCATGCCATTTGAGCTTAAAAGTGCAGCACAACTTTGCCAGAGGTTCATTGGTGAAGTTCTGAGGAGACTAGAGTTCTGCTTCAGATACCTGGAATGCTGTATTGATATTTTCACAAATGGCTGAAGTACATGAAGACCAACTGAAGATGGCATTCGAGGTAATCAGGAAGTATGGGCTAATAATAAACAACACTAAGTATGCCCTTCAGCAGAAACAAGTCACAATCTTAGGGTGTGAAGTATCGGTGTTGGGTATCTGTCCTCAAAGAAAATGTGTAGGCCATTAAAAACATCCCACTACTGGCAAACAGTCCCTGCCATCGATGCCTGTCATGCAACAGACCTTTGAGAAGGCAAGACACAATTTACAAGAAGCAATCCTTTTGGCACACACTGCTTGTAATGTGACATTGACAGTTGTAGTGGACGCCAGGCAGTTTGTAACTGGTATGGCCCTGCATCAAAAAGTTGAGCATAGTTGGAAACCTTTAGGACTTTTCCTCAAAAAAGCACAAGCTAAGTTGAGTGTGTATGACAGGGGGCTGCTGGCCATTTATGGGGCATTCCAATACTTTCATTCTTATGTCAAAGGTTGGCCTTTTACAGTTTGTACCGACCATAAGTCATTTACCTTCACATTGCGGGGGAGGAAAGAAGCTTGTTCTCCACAGCAATTCCACCAGCTGGAATTCAGTGGGCAATTTACCACCTATATCAAGCTCATAAAATGGATGCACAGTATCATGGCAGATTTGTTCTCAAGGGTCGGTGCATTTTAGACACCAGTAGATTATGATCAGCTAAGAACAGAGCAAGCCATGGTTGGACAGCTAGAGCAATTATTGCAGGACAACTCGATGTCCCTTAAACTCCAGCAAGTGTGGATATTATGCAAGGAGGGACTCATTTGATGTGACTCACAGCCTTACACATACCAACTCTAACACAACCATCAAATTGTTGATGGCATGTAACAATACTATGAAAAGGAACGTTGCTACTCACTATATAGTGGAGATGCTGAGTCACAGATAGGCACTACAAAAAGACACTCACAATTAAAGCTTTAGGCTGTTAAGGCCTTCATCAACAAGTCACGCACACGTGACTGCAGTCTCAGGCAACTGTACCCACTGGTCGTCTATTTTTGACAAAGGCCTTACGGGCCAAAAGCGTTATTTGTAACAGTCTTTTTGTTGTGCCTGTCTGTGGCTCAGCAACTCCACTATATAATGAGTAGCAACTTTCCTTTTCATAATATTGTTACATTCCATCCTGGATTTTCCATTGTTTGAATTCTTGGTGGAGTAATTTTTGTGGCCTGGCATAAAGAAAAATTTCTGGAAGGTGGTGAGGAAGTGCCGACCCCGTCAAAAGTGTAATCTTATAGTGCATTTAAAATTAGTTGCAACTTTTGACATTTAGCTGACCGGAGGGGGGTGTGACACCATTGTCCAGGTAACACCAATGGCAAGCTGGCTTTCCCCACCAGGACACGAGCACTTTGGCTGGTAAAGCGCCCCTTTTGCCACACCATGAGTAAACAGTACCATGTGGTGTCAAGCATTAGATGCATCAATGTTTGTCAGCTCTTGTAGTAAAGTCATATTTTCTGGTGTTGAAGTGTTCTGTAGTCATCAGGTATTGTGAATAAGTGTTTTGTGTTGGCGTTGCATTAATGACAACAGTGCAGTACTTTTGAATAGGAGATTTGCAATAAAAGTGTCATCCAAGAACACATTCACCGGGTGGGAAGATAATGTTCTGCTGCAAAACATACCTCAGAATTTGATAATAGTAATGGACAAAACGCCATACCACTTTGTTGTGATCCATAAAGCTCCAACAACGCAGTGGCCGAAAGTGGATATTTTTCTCTGGGTACAAAGACATGTTCCATGAGATAAAGTTTAACCTAGCATGTACAAGGTGATGTTAATGAAACTTTTAGTGTTGTATAAGCCAAAACTTCACGATACCATGTCGACGAACTGGCTAATGGTAAAGTACATAGTTTAATCAGACTTCATCCATATCATGCTCATTTAAATCTGACAGAATATACTGGCCTATGTGAAAAGTAACATGGCAAAAAACAGGAAGAAGTTTACACTCACTGAGACTGAAATGCTGATAAAAGAAGCCACTGCAAATGTTGCATGACAGGACTGGGCTTGAGTTGTCAGCCATAATACCAAAAAGGTAGTTGAGGAGACATTGATTCATGAAGGACTGTGATGAGTTTTGAGTAATACGTAACTTCACCTGTTGCCATGTTAAAATTTGCTTCTCTTGTTAAAACACAGTATAGTTTAGAAATATTCATCTCACTAACATTGTAATGGAGTCGAAAATTGTGACAGAATCCTGAAATAGTGTATTATTAAACTAACAACTTAGTGCAAGTCAGGTCAGTAGTTTATGAAACAGCAAATTCTCAGTACACAAATAAATCTGTAACTTCTTAGCTTATATTGTTACAAAACCCACAGCAGTTCTTGTTTCACCGTGATCCTCAATAATTACGTTATTTCATTGAAAAAATCTGTAGTCACTTGAATATTGCTGTAAGGAAATTCCACTTATTAATCATATGGCAGAACAGTCTCATAATCATTTTCATTTGCCAAAATCTTGTTTCGATATCTCAAAACATTTACGATACAAGAAATTTATGAATATTTCATTCTAGTTTTTTAGTGACCCAAGAGTTCATGTCAGAGTGCTTTATGTACATTCCATTTTCTCAAGATTGGGAACAGACAGTGTTATCCTGGCAAGTTTAAAGAGTAATTCAATATATTATGTACATTTAATACACAGCAACAGGTAACCTAACGCGCATCAAACACAAATTCATAGGGAACCTATTTTTCACTTCAAACTAAGAATTTCTTGCAGTAATTTACCTACTACTGAAATATCACAATAACTATGACTATTAACAAAATGATAGGTGGTTTTGTCATGAAGCTGACAACTTCAACTATAGGATGTTTATTACCAAATAGTTTCTATAAAATCATTTCAGAAAGATTGCAGATCGGCCAGTTTGTTGTTCACGCAGTCAAGTGACCCTGCCATGTTACGCAGCGACTAGGACTGGCATTATACTGTGGACGTCTGCTCACAAATGCTACACACACTGACAACTATGCTTCCCTCCACTTGCTCTGTGCTGAACTGTCAAAAGTCGCAACTTATTGTAAACACACTATAGCAGAGACATTCACAAGACTGTAGGAGACTTCCCAGAAGCAACAAATCAACTTTTCCATGTGCACATAGACCTCGAAGGCCCACTGTCACCATCTGAGGAGTACTGTTATTCATTTGCAGCAATAGACAGGTATACTTGTTGATCGGAGGCAGTACCTGTCAGAGTCATTTCAGCAGAGACTAAACGGAGGGCCTTCGTAAGCGTGACCACTATGGTCACAGATTCGAATCCTGCCTCGGGCATGGATGTGTGTGATGTCCTTAGGTTAGTCAGGTTTAAGTAGTTCTAAGTTCTAGGGGACTGATGACCTGAGATGTTAAGTCCCATAGAGCTCAGAGCCATTTTTGAGGGCCTTCGTAAACACATAGGTGTCTTCATTTGGATGTCCATATCACATCACCACCGATCGAGGGCAACAGTTTGAATCAACCCTATTCGTAGAGCTGTCTACATTATGTGGATTCCAACATCACCACAGGATCAGTCACTATCTAGCAAACAATGGTATGGTGGAGAAATGGCACAGGATGTTAAAAACTGCATTTATGTACCACAATAACTCACTAGTTTTTTTGGGGCTGCAGAAAGCCTTTAAGCCTGACATGGGGGCCTCCACCACTCAAATGGTTGGTAGGGAAACTTTGTGCCTACTGATGGATTTTTATGTAGCACAACTGACCGATACATCATCAGAGCCACCGTATGCGCTGCAGTAGATTAAGAGGCTAATAACTACACTGCTCCCTTCCAAACCCTCATGACATGGTGAATGAAAAGTGTTCATACACAAGGAAATTGCAATGTGCTCGCATGTCATGTTAAAAATGGATATGGTATGCATGCTGTTGCAGCATCTTATTTAGGATCTTTACAGATGCTGAAGCAAAATAAACATACATTATAGACAGCATACAATGATAAGCTGCTGACAATGTTGTGGAAGAGCAACAAACGCCAGCGACTTTCACAAGGACAGGTCAGCGTGTTCTTCACAAGTATCAACACATACCAGGAGCTCCACTCTGCCAGGAGGGGGAGGTCTGTGAGGAAAGCGCCTGCTATAGATGACGAATACAGACATATTTATTATTCTTTGATCAAGCAGCTGAGTTGTAATGATGCTATTCTTTGGTAGATTTAGTGTTGACAATTTTTTGTTATTGATCAGTTTTCAAGTTGTTGAATGGAATTTTTGAGAGAAATAAATAGGTTCAGTGCTTACTGTAGTCTTTTCGTGCAGTGCAGATTGTGCAACAGGCTAAATATCTATACAACTATTTTTTGAAAGTGATAATTTAAACTTTATGAATACCCCTCTTACTTATTCCACTTTGTTAGTGGTCTGTGCCATTTTGTTTTTCTCCTCTACTGGTGTGTTACAATACTGTGGCAAAAGGTTTCTGTGTGCCAGTGCTGCAGACATCTGCCTGCAAGTGAACAGAAAATTAATTGTGTAACTTTATTTCTCTTCCTGTCTGAACTATTTATTTTCCATGATTCATTTCCATACAAGGCTACACTCGTGACAATTGACTTAAGAAAAGATTTCGTAAAACATAAATATATATATTACATGCTAACAAATTTCTCTTTTTCAGCGGTATTTTTCTTGCTATTGCTTTTAGTGCCACATTTTCTGATATCATTCCTCCATAATTGCCTGATATAATTTGATAACATCTCATTACCCTTATTTACTGTTGTTGATGTTCATCTTATAACTTATTGCCAGAACACTATGCATTCCACTCAGCTGATCTTCCAAACCCTTTGCTGTCTGTTATGGAATTACAGTGACCTCGACAAACCACAAAATTGTTATTTCTTCTACACAGACATTAATTCCCTTTCCAAATTTCTCCTGGATTTCCTTAACTGCTTGTTCAGTGTACAGATTGAAAAACATGGGGGATAGGCCACTACTATGTCTACCTCCTATCTCAACTACTGCTTATCTTTCATGTCCAGTGCCTGTTATAACTGCAGTCTTGCTTCTAATGGTTCAAATGGCTCTGAGCACTATGGGACTCAACTGCTGAGGTTATTAGTCCCCTAGAACTTAGAACTAGTTAAACCTAACTAACCTAAGGACATCACAAACATCCATGCCCGAGGCAGGATTCGAACCTGCGACCGTAGCGGTCCTGCGGTTCCAGACTGCAGCGCCTTTAACCGCACGGCCACTTCGGCCGGCTTAGTCTTGCTTCTGTACTAGTTGTAGATAACCTTCCATTCCCTGTATATTTTCATGCTACCTTCAAGATTTCAAAGAATGTATTCTAGTTAACATTCTGAAAATTTTCTCTGAATTTACAAATGGTATAAATGTAGTTTAACTTCGCATGATCCTACCTTTCTCCAGAACTCAAACTGATCTTCCTTAATGTCAACTTGTACCAGTTTCTTCAGTTCTTCTGTAAATAATTTGTCAGTATTTTGCAGCCATGACCTATTAACTGATGATTTAATAATAGTTACTTCTGTCAGCACCTGCCCTGTTTTGATTAGGAATAATTACATTCTTTTTGAAATCTGATGGTGTTTCGCCTGCCTCATATATTTTGCACACTATTTGGGATAGTTTTGACATGGCTGGCTCTCTCACAGATCTAATTAATTATAAGGGAATTTCACCTACTCCAAAGGCTTTCTTTCAATTAAGGTTTTTCAGTACTATGTCAAGTTCTTTTCACAGTATCATATCTCCCAGCTCATCCTCATCTACTTTCCCTTCCCTTTCTGTAATATTGTCCTCAAGTCCATTTCTATTGTATAGACCCTCTATATATGTCTTCCACATTGCAGCCTTCTTGGCCTGCCATCTGAGCTCTTAATATTCATACAGGTGACTATCTTTTCTCCAAAGTTCTATTTAATTTTCCTGTAGGCAACATATCTCTTTTACATAATCAAGATTGCTTCTACAGATTAAAACATATTTGAAATAAATTTTACTATATTATGGATGTACATTTACTGACATAGTCTGTGTAGACTGACAGAATTAATGTTAAAAAGGTTAACTTGAAAAATTGAAGTGTGAAGTATATTCAAGATCTTCATCTAGGATATTTTGACTGACTAATATGCATTACTTGCATACTAATGACACCTGGTCTATAGGCAGAGCAGAGACGACAATGAAATTTTATTGCTGTTATGTTCAGTCACAAATCTAACTGGCAGTCGTTAAAAGAATTACAGTTGACAATACCACCCGTTACGAAGACAGTTTAGTGAGTGACGGGAAGTATCATCTATAAGGTATCATATACATGTTGAAAATCTCTGACGCATGAGCGTTTGCCTCTTATAGGGGAGGCACTGTCTCCCTTGGCATTGTGAGAAAGTTACTTTCTGATAACTCTGGTATGTTATAAGGGTAGTTGGAATTTAAAAAGTGACACACAGTATATGAGGAATTAATTATTGAAAATAGTGTGCTTCTGGGCGCTTTGCCAAGTTTGTGCTCTAAATGGAATCAACAACTTGGCAAAACATCGAGAAGCATCCTGTTAATTAGTCGGCAGGTAGTGCTGTACTAACTGAAGAAGTCTCGCAACTTCAACCTGGGGTACTTGTTCTAACAGCTAAAAAAACATGAAACAGTCACATCTAGAGTGTCTCAAAACTGCCGTGTCTGGACTAAGGACTCATTAACCAAAAGATGTTGCTACTTTTTGAACAATATTTTAACTCTTAGTAAAGTTATTTTCTGTTTGCTTGTCTACAGTCCAGGAGGAAAATGTTATTTCTTAGCAAAGTGTTCACATGTTGTTCTACAATAGAAAGATGGGGCAAATTGAAGTTAGTATGAAATTTTGCAAATCATGCTCATGGTAACAGCACTTCCAGTAAAAGTTAGGGCGCCTGGTACAAGAATCTGGCACAGTTTCTGTCTCCTACAGAGGTTAATTCAGTTAACTGTGCATGAGAGGTACACCGTGTTTTGAAAAAGCAAGAAATTGCCTCGGTCCACAAATTTGCTATTAGGAAATATCTGATTTTGTAATTTTCTCTGATGACATTAAGTAATACGGTTTGATCCCTTAACATTTCATGTGTCTGTACAGTTCATTTTCCAGTGCATGCGTTGCTGAATTTGCAGCAATTTAAATAAAGACATATCTGGGTACAACTATGTAAATATTCCTCAGTCACTTCTTGCAATAATCAATGTCCTTTTCATATTTCAGGTGGCAGTGAATATAGCAAAAGACACTGGCTCAACAGGTCTTGTTTATGTTAGTACCAATCCCAAGTTTTCACTTAAGCAAGTGGAAAGTTTCTTCAACTTCACCATCCCATGTGGAGTATGATAATGAGGAAGACTGCTATAATCTGGTGTAAGATTTTGTTTTTCGTATCTACATGGGATTTTAACAACTGCACAATCTCTCATTTTGTTACACATGAGCTGTCACAGAGAAATTTTGATGACTTTGTATTGTTCGAACTGATGTTCATGATATATTTATACATTTTTTTATGACTGTACTTATTTAACAATGCCAAAATATTTACATTGTAGTCATTTGATGCTAGTCATTAATGTAAGAAAAAAGAAGCACATTTACACTTTTTTAAGTTTTTGTTATTTAAATTTTGCTGTTAACCAATCACAAAGGCTGTCTGTGTTGTAAATATTTATACAAGTAATGACAAACAATTTTTGAAATTATCTATTTTTACACTGCTGCTCTTCAGTACAATGTTATAGTCACTGATCTCTCTTAATGTATTATATAATTAAACAGTTTATTTTATATCGAAAGTTTTATTTAATTTTTGCTATGTTGTATTGGGCATTGTCTTTCCTTTGATGACTTCCATATCATAAATACTCTCTTCGAATGTCATGTGGTGCCATAATTGTAAAGATAACATATTCTTGGGACTATTTAAAATTAGAGCAGTTGGAGCAAACTTACCCGGATCTCCGTTTTCCATTCCTTTGTTTAGCCCATTGCTTGTTGCAGTGAAGCAATCTTTTCAATAGGGTTTCTGTGATTTTCAAAAATCCAGTTTGTTTGTGTTACTTTCTTCGAATTGAGAAGACTTGCTTCTTATTCATCCTGAAGTATGACATTTAAGTATCATATACAGAATGCAAAAGAGAAGTTCAAACAGTGGATATTGAAATAGAATAATATGCTAGTTTTTATGGTATAGTTGAAGGTGTACCAAGTGAGAACATGGGTACAAATTCTCTTGTTATATTGCTGCTAAATGAGATTGACTTGGTATCTGCTGTAAGTGTTTTCAATTCTTCCAAATTTTTGTCACATTGTGTGGCATGGTAGGTAAGTGCCAGACAGCAAATCAAAAAGTTTGGGGTCCAATGCCTCTCTTCCAAGTAATTATTTTTGTCACTTATCACCAACTTTGGTTTTGGAAATATATTATTAATGTGAGAAATGTCATGTCACATCATCATCCGGCACCCACATAAAACTGTTCTTTCCCCTGTAATTGCCTGGGTAAGTTAGTTCAAAGATTGGAGTAAGATAGTGGCACAACTTAAGTATAACCAAGGTTAATAAAGTGTGGTGTTAAAACCAAACTTTGTATGGATGACAGCTTTATCTTTGTATTACACTTGCAGGCTTCCCCTATTGGTCTGATTAAATTACAAGAAAATCATTGAGACTTCCTCTACCAGCCTCCACAATGAGTTTGGTAAACGTGTGACTCTGAATAAACCTGGCTTGTATTTTGTACTTAAGGGACA
The DNA here is from genome assembly GCF_023898315.1 of Schistocerca nitens. Classification (NCBI taxonomy): domain Eukaryota; kingdom Metazoa; phylum Arthropoda; class Insecta; order Orthoptera; family Acrididae; genus Schistocerca; species Schistocerca nitens. Next base: position 390,532,518 of record NC_064619.1, on the reverse strand, counting down.
GATCCCACACTCGTAAAACCCTGGTACCCTATTTACCTGATTATAAGATAAGGTTTTTTCCCAAATTTGTCATTCGAGAAATACTATTATTGGGGTCATCTTACATTTACAGATGAAGCTTTGGTTATTGAGATTTCGTACAAATTTATTTTGAGCAATTCTGAAGGGTATAGCTTAGAAAACAGTACTTTCATTCGAATAGGCTTTAGATTTCCCAATACACTGAAGTGCTCAATACAGCATTGATCTCCCTCGAACAATTGTGACATCTGACTTGTGGCACTAATTGTGACATCTGACTTGTGGCACTAGTGCAACAGATACATCAGAGCTGTGAACTAGCTACTACAACAATCTAATGCTCTGCTCAAAAAATTGACAGTTTTGTGAAACACAGGAGCATTAAATTCTATCAGCCTACAAACTTTTGTTGATTTTGAGCAGGTTTCCAATGAAAGTTCTCATACATGTATGGATAACATATTTTACATTGCTTTTTGAGTAAATGTATCATTCAAAGAAAATCTTGTCCTTCAAAAATCTTGATTTGATTCTGAACCCAAGTCAATATTTTATTTGGTTGTGAGAAACTAATGATTTACAAAGGGGTTTACAAATAAGAAGTTATGTTGCTGATCATGTATTCGAACACCGGGGAAAAATGTTACCAGGTTTTTCTCAGCTTTGGAACAAGATGGTGACATTCAGATGAAATGAGAAAGAAAATTAATCCAGAAATAAATGTCTTACAAATAAAACAAGTCACATCAAATTTGACTTTGACTGCACTTGTTATTGCAAGAATAAATTACAGTGAAAAGACTGGTTGTGAAGACAGTATCAACAGACATCAGTAGGTCACGGGATAAGTTAAAGTAGAGAAATGGACCGAATCGTGATTGCAATGTTTTATTTATGAATTATTTGCTGTTACATATGAAGTGCACCCTTGAAGGTATTGCCATTCACGTTTCCCTGTTGCACAAGCACAGCAATGCAGAAGGCTTAGAAGGTGAACAGTGATACCAGCTTGGCTGAGAACTATAATGGGTGTGAGGAAGAGAGAGGTGAGTGGGCAGCATATTTCATCATGCTGCCAACCATGAGAAACTATGCTGCTTGCTTTGGCTTTTTATGAACATTTACCATGTTTAAATTGCAGTTTTGCCTGGATCCATCTGTACTCGGAATCAAATAGACTTTAAAATTAGACAAATACTCAACATCAGCACAAATTTCTGCAGGAGATCCTAAAAGTCTAGATTGGGCCCAGTGGCATACTTCTGTGTTACAAGCAGCAATGTTGTCGACCCTCATTGTGAGGTGTGATGGGAACAATAAGGGGCATATCACCTGCTGGTTCTACACAGCCAATGAGTTTAGCAGCGGCAGACTGTGTTTGGAAGCAAAACACATTGTAACATTCTCACGTCAGTATAGAAGTGAAATGTGTTGTGTGTTCAGAAAAAATGAGATTGGAACATATTGGTAAGAAGCAGCCAAATATTTGTAAGTTTCACAGCTGCCCTGTTAGGATGAAAATGGTCAACAGCAGTGATACCACAGGCTAAGTAAACATAAAAGACAGTGAAGATAAAAATTTAAATTTATTGTATTTCTCCTTGTATTATCAAAATGTAGAGAGCCAATAAATGGCTAAGTTTAGAATAGAAAATCCAGGATCGAATGTAACAATATTAGAGAAGAGTTGAAGGTGTTGGTCTATGAGAGCAGAGATTCTCTTAGTGGGGGCACAGTAACTGGCCACGATGGGGCATCCTGGATGGTTGGGTGTACGTACTTCAGGGGTTTATGGACTCGTCGTGCCCTGAAATGAGAAATGTCCTGTCCACTATCCTTCCCACCTCACCTACAGTGGTATTCCGCCGTCCACCGAACCTACGCAATACACTCGTCCATCCTTACACAATCCCTGCTCCCAATCCCTTACCTCATGGCTCATACCCCTGTAATAGACCAAAATGCAAGACCTGTCCCATACATCCTCCTACCACCACCTACTCCAGTCCGGTCACTAACATCACCTATCCCATCAAAGGCAGGGCTACCTGTGAAACCAGTCATGTGATTTACAAGTTAAGCTGCAACTACTGTGCTGCATTCTATGTAGGCATGACAACCAACAAGCCGTCTGTCTGTATGAATTGCCACCGACAAACTGTGGCCAAAAACCAGGTGGATCACCTTGTTGCTTATCATGCTGCCAAATATGATATCCCTCATCTCAATGACTGCTTCAAAGCCTGTGCCTTATGGATCCTTCCCACCAACACCAGCTTTTCTGAATTGCGCAGGTGAGAACTCTCCTTGCAGTACATCCTACACTCCCCTAACCCTCCTGGCCTCAACCTTTGTTAGTCACTAGCCTCACCCATCCAGCCCCGTCCCTGTTCCCATTCCAGCAGTACACAGCCGCCATTCCACCATCACACTCAGTCTTTTTACTTCAGTCCTTTTCGGCTACTTCCCCCTCCCCTGCCCTCCACTTAACCTGCAGCACTTCACTGTCCACCACCCGCACCATACTATCCCTCCCCCTCCTCACCCCAGCCTCCTCCTTACCCCCACCCAGTCGCCATTCCCATCATTCACTGGTGCTGCTGCTCGCAGTGTGGTTGTCTGAGACTGCAGACGTGTGTGCAAGTTGTGTTTGCGTGACTCTGTGTGTGTGTGTGTGTGTGTGTGTGTGTGTGTGTGTGTGTGTGTTGCTGACAAAGGCGTTAATGGCTGAAAGCTATAATTGTGTGAATCTTTTTGTTGTGCCTAGCGACTCATCATCTCCACTATATGGTGAGTAGCAACTTTCCTTCTCTAATATTGTAAGTTTAGAATAGGTGCAATTTTAACTTTTTAGGCAGATACCTTTACATCAAGAAAAGTTTGTAATTTCAATTAGTCAAAATATGTTAAAAAATAATTTTTGTCTCAAGTAGCCTCTTAAAAAAATGGGGGTCATCTTATATTCAGGTTCGTCTTATGCTTGGCTAAATATGGTATATTTATTTAATATGATTTTAATAAATATATGAAAAGTTTCACTGAGTGAATTTAATTTTAATGGGATTAACATGTAGTGTTTATTCAGTAAGCATCAGAACTGAAATTAATGGGGCCCATTACAAATTTACATTTACGTAAGAGATATGTGCTACTAACTCACATAAGTGAATTGAATTGGCGTGCAATAAAGTTTAATATTTCAGAACATGTGCAGAGCAGCTATCATCATTTCACACAATAAGTATGTAAATTTCAAGTGCCATTGTTTCTTAACTCACCAAAAATAAAACTTAGCAAAATACTGCAAAACAGTAAAACTTCTGCAAATGTACACTCAAATGAAATATAATCTCAAGTTTCAAAATATCGATAATATTCCAGAACCAAATAAAGTGCCTAGTAGCCATCCAAAGTTAAGAGTCCAAAACTCACGTGAGATTTTGTATCATTGAATCCAGCAGTAAATTCAGCAAACTCCCAAATATATGAAAATACAGGGCTATTCAAAAAGAAGGAACAGTTTTCAAACATTTATTGCTTCCAAAGTACGAAAGATAGAAACACAGTTCATACGTTCCTGGAAAGTGAAAAGTTCAAACATTTATGTATTCAACGTGAGCACCATGTGTTATCTAACAAATATCATAACAGTGGCTCATTTCCAGCCACACGCAAAGCGAAGTCTCTTGTTATCAAATTCACAGCTGCAACAATGTGATGTTCCAAACTTCCAAGAATGTCAGGCATAGGGGGAATAAAAACGCGGTATTTTACATAACCCCACAGATAAAAGTCAGTGTGAGGTCTGGAGACCTAGGAGGCCACCGACAATTAAGTTCATCTTCTGCTCCTCCTCTTCCAATCCAGCATCCTGGAATGATGTCATTTGGGTAACATCGGACGTGCTTATAGAATTGAGCAGTGAGTGTGGCATGTTTGAAGCCTATCACCGATGATGTTCAATAGATGCATTCAGCAGGCTGTGAAGGAACTCAAGAAGAAATGGAAAGGTAATTGAAGACGGCAAAGGATTTGGTGAGCAGCAAAGTAAGAATGGATAGTGTCTTGAGTATAAGATGAAATCAAAAAAAGTAAACCAACGATAATGAAATGTAATAGAGTTAAATCAGGTGGTCCTAAGGGAATGAGATTAGGAAATGAAACAGTAAAAGTAATAGATGAGGTTTGCTGTTTGGGAAATAATTAAGTGATCATGGTGAATTAGGGAGGACATGAAATACTGATGGGCACTATAGTGGCCGGCACGAAAATAGGGCTTCAGGGTCATCTCGCTGTCTTACAGCATTGCCAGTTTTTTTATAGTGGTGATTTCATATGTTCATAAAAATTTAAAAACAGATTGGGCAACTCTGTTTTTAGTCTAGAATATGATGGAGTACTTTCCCAAAGAAAATTCTCACTAACTGCTTGAAAAAAAAAAAAATGAAAACTGAAATTACAAGAAATTTTGGAGGAAAATAATTTTTTACTTCAACCTTTGGTAGCAACAGAATCACTAATGTAACTGGACTGAAAAAATATATATGAACATCCTTAAAGTTTACAGATGCATGTTCTGCATCTTTTATTTTGGAAATATAAAAGTATTCTGAGATAAAAAATAAAATATTATGAGGTGTGAAACTGCGTAGCAAAAAATGTAGTACCTGATGAATTTTCATTCTGTAGGACTGCAAAGAAACTTCCTGCAAGAAAGTTGTTAAGAAAACTACAAAATTATTTTGGTAATATTTCAGCCATCATTATTGTATTGTATCATGTACAGAGGCAAATTACTTACGGGATATTCCATGCGCAGCAGCGCACAAGTTGTAGGCTGTCGCCAAGAGTTTTGTTCGGTCGGCTCACTTTAATATGATTGAGAATATTCCCCACGTCCCGAAAATATTTTACTAGCTGCTAATACATATCCTTCGTCATTGCAACCATCACTCAGAATGCCAATATGTGCTGCACAGAAGTAATTGTTCTTTTGAAGCCAATATTTTCACTGAAGTCGAGCAAAATATTTGTTCGAAAGGTTTTGTGAAACCCAAGTTTTACCTAATTTGCTGTAAGCCTATTATTCTGAATACGCAATACGTGCTTGGTACACACAAACCTCGTTCGTACTACTGCAATGTCCCTGTCTCGTGTTACAAATTTCATCCATCATTACAGTTTCTGAATTAAAAACCAAGTGGGCAGAGAAGACAGTGCATTGAATGTATTTCTCTAGCCATCTGATACTATCCTCTGTCATACTAAAGTAATACAATTCTACATTCTAGCTTTTTGTAAAAGTCATCAGATATAGATTTCTATGCTTTTCTTGGAGAATCAGAATAGGTGATGGGTCTGTTCTGATGTTACTGCGCTGTTTATAGATACAGTCGATACAGAAGCACCACACTGTTTTGTCATTTTATGAACTGCATGACCCTTACTTGCATTACCCTTACTACAAAACAGCCAGTAAATCCTATGAAAAAAATTTTGACTATACAAGTAAACCGAATGCAGTAAGATTATATCCGAATGTAAAGACATTCGATACATGTTTTTAGGAAAAACTGTTGTTAATTAATGCAGGATTGACAGTCCTATTTTAATTGACAGTTACTGTCGAGTAAACTAATCACCACCAATTGTGACAAATTTATCAGACATCTAGTGTAAGGTATGTCCTCGATAACTAAAATGAATATTCAAACATTTACATCAAGTCAGCTTTTTACTTAGACGGCACTTAAACTGAAGTTTCTTCTGGCTCTGTGTCTTCAGATTCACTGTCGCTTGTTTCAGCCAGGTGTATCATCACAGATTCCATTATGGTGTCTCTTAAACCGTGGTTCAAGAAATCAGTTTCTTGCAATGCTTCTGCTTGTTTTACTCACTTCTCCCAGTCCTACCGAGTAACATTGTCAAGAGCTTCATGTGTTAGCTACTCGACATCAGCAAGTATGAAAGTAGTATTTCTTTTCACTACTTCTCTCTTTATTTGGGCCCACATCAACTTAATGGGATTATACTGGCAGTGATACGGTGGTAAATGTAGCACTTGGTATCCCATTTCGTTTGCCAGTTGATCTAATTCGTAAGTCTTTTTGGCACCTACGATTTCTTTCTTAGACAGGAGTTCAGCCTTCGTTTCATCGACTGAAAATGAAACATTGTTTCTCTTTAACCACTCCATAATATCTGCCTTGCACCAATTTGAATTTGGCATCTTTTTCTATCTCAATGGAGTTGTAGCTGGCGTTATCCATCATGATAATTGACAACAGTTGAATAAACTAATTCTTAAAAACTTCTCCATTCATTTCTGGATGGTAATCAGATTGGAAAGAACTTTTCCCACCACGAAAAACAAATTTGGCCTCTGGTATGAAGCCTGTGGTTAATGAACCAGTGTGGGCAATGATTAATCAGCCACCTCTACCAGTAGGCACTTTCAAGCTGCCCTTTCCTTTGAAGTCGTGCCATATATACTTATTGGAGTGGTTCTGTGAAACCCGAGTTTCATTCAAGTACACTACAGGCCTGGTGTGTTCAGCACGCAAAAACTTCGCTCTTGCTGCTCCAATGTCTCTGCGTTCCATTAAGAATTTCCATCCCTCATTACACTTCTTGAATCGGAAACCAAGGAAGCAGAGAAGAAGAAGAATTGTGAGACCAAAAAAATTAATTTTTTCACAGAGGTCAGCCTGTATTTTTTAGCCTTTGGATACTCTCCTCCGTTGTAATATCCAAGTACAGTTCTACGCATGAGCTCTTTGTTAAAATTGTCAAAGTCGGTTGATTTCCGTTCATGTTCATATCCCTTTCTTGGAGACTCGAAACACTCATTCATGTCTGGAGATTCTGCCAATGATAAATATTTGCTAATACATCCTACAGTCGACTTGGAGATACCACACGCTTTAGCAGTAAGTTTATGAATTTGTGCAAAATTTAAGTTATTCCTCACTTCTTCATTGTCGGCCATATCAAAAAAAAAACTTGAGTATATTTAATATGATGATAATTTTTGATTGTTTATTAATGTCGTTTGACCCTTTATGCACACTGACCTTAAGAGTACTACAAGTAGACTGTTGCTCCTGCATTGTGGTTCACCACCAAACACACATCAAAGCACCTATCTAAAGACAGTAAGACACTGAGATCAGACATGAACAGTCGATATAGCATGGTAACATTGAGCTTTCAGCTGCTCTGACCTACCGCACCGCTACCTACATGGCAACAAAGCCGAGAGGCAGGCAAATCACAGCCCGCAGACCCTGCTGGCGGCAGGCAGCAGCCATTACCTTGAGGACTCTACTTTCGTGCCAGCCACTGCCTGAAAACGAATGGGTTAACATCTAATATTCATTTAAAAGTTAGGAAGTCCTGTCTGAAGGTATTTGTTGTGAGTGCAACTTTATATGGAAGTGAAATACATCCAGTAAGCTGTTCAAACAAGAAGAGGATAAAAGCTTTTGAAATGTGCTATAGAAGAATGTGGAAGACTATATGGACAACCAGATAACTAATGAGGAGGTACTGAATCAAAGTGGAAAAAAGAAGGAATTTTTTGATAGGTAACATCCTGAGTTACCAAGGAATTGTCAATTTGGTAATGGATGAAAAAGGGGGGGGGGGGGGGGGGATCTTAGAGAGAGACTAAGGCTTGAACACAGTAAGGAGGTTTAAATGGATGCTAGTTGTTGTGGTTATGGAAAGATGATGAGGCTTATACAGAATAGACTAGCACGGAGAGCTGCATCAAACCATTCTTTGGATGGAAGACAACAACAAATAGTCCAAATTCACAACATTGTGAAAGAGACAAATATTTTAAAAAATCAAATAAACTATCAGTTACTCTTAGTCTTACCAAACTTTGGTAAGAGCCAAATCTTTTGCATGTTAGTTAATCAATCATTAATAATATTATCTGAAAGCTCCTATTTGGCCACATCAGGATGAAGATTAGGCATAGCTTATTATAAATTTATGTTGGTAATATATGTTGATCACTGTATATGTGTGTTCCCGCCTTAATTAATTGATTTTTTGTTGATTGAAATTGTTTTTATGCTGAAACTGGACACAATACATATATGTAAATTCTACCAGCACTGCTGAAACTATCAGCACCATTTAGATAATTTGTGACAGCAATAGTTTTATTATTTTTATATATTTTCAGGGGTTAAAAATGTGCCTTAGATTCATCTTGTCAATATGAAGACTTTATGATACTTACTTTTAATGTAGGTCATCAAATTGTGTAGATCAAACAGTGGAAAGTTTGGTATGGAATAAGTGAAATGACTGCTTTACAATTAAGCTTTCAGCCAAAATGCCATCTTCTGGAAAACACACACACACACACACACACACACACACACACACACACACTGGCCATGGCAGCCAGACTGTGGACTGCAACAGCACCTTATGGGAAAAGCAGTATGGCATGGGGTGTGGGGGTGAGGAGGAGGCTGGGGCAGGGGGGAGAAGGATAGCAGGGTATGGGTGGGGGAAGGTGTAGTGCTGCTTGTGGAAGCATGCAGAGACATGGTGGGAACAGGGTGGGGGGAGGGGGGGGCAGAGGTAAAGGGGAATGGGAAAGGAGAGAAATAGAGGAAGGGGGTGAGGGGGAGGCTAGTGGGTGTGTTGGTGGAATGCAAGCAGCAAAGGGGATAGCTAGGTTAAGGACAGGGACAAGTGATGGTTAATGCCAGTGGGGTTATGGGAACATAGTGTATGTTGCAGAGAGTTCCCACCTCTGGCTGTGAAGCATTCACTGAAAGAGCACATTGTGTTGGGCAGCATGTTCAGCAACTGGGGGATCCAGGTGCCTCTTGGCCAGCCTATCGGTGGCCACTCAGCTGGCCAGACAGCTTGTTAATTAACAAGCTTGCCCATGTAGAAAGTAGGACAGTAGTTGTAGCGCATAATATGTGATGCTTTCACAGGTAGCTCTGTCTTTGATTAGATAGATGCTTTGACCATACTGGAGAAAGTGATGGTGGGAGGATGTACGAGACAGGTATTGCAGCTAGGTCTATTGTATGGATGTTAGCCCTGAAGCTAGGGGTTGGGAACAGGAGTAGAGTAGTGAAGAATAAGGATATGGCTTGGATTTGGTGGGCACAGAATACCACTGTGGGAGGGGTAGACAGGATATTCCTCACTTCAAGGCATGACTGGTAGTCAAAACCTGGTGGAAAATGTGGTTCACTTGCTCCAGCACAGTATGGTACTAAGTCACTAGGGAAGTGCTTCCGTGTGGCTGGATTGTGGGTCTGGGAAGCGGTAAGTGACAGGAAAGACGTGGCATAGGAGATCTGTTTCTGTACAAAGTTGGGAGGGTAATTTTGGTCCTTGAAGGCCTCAGTGATGCCCTTGGTATATTTGGAGAGGGACGCTCATGGACTACAGATGCAACAACCTCGGGTGGATAGGATGTATGAAATGGGTGGCAGCTGCCGAAGTATAGGGATTGCTGGTGGTTGTTATGTCTGTTATGGACTGAGGTACTGATTTAGCCATCCTTGAGGTAGAAGTCAACACTGAGGTTCGTAGGTGATGCCCTCATTCAAAGGAGAAATAATTGTGGGTGAGGATGTAGTTGGTCATAGTGACCAGGAAGGAGGGTATAGGTTTGCAGTCAGTAAGTCATTGGGAATGGTAGTATTCAATAGCAACAAGGACATAGGAATTGGGGATGTTATGTAGAGGCAAGTGGCATCAATAGTGATAAGCAGGGTGCCGTGTGATAGAGGAACAGGAACTGTGGAGAGTCAGTGGAGGAAATGGTTGATTTCTTGTGAATGGGGTGTAAGGCACAGGTAATAGTCTAAAGGTGTTAGTACATGAGAGCAAAGATCCTCTAGCAAGGGTGCAGTAACATCCCACAGTGGGATGTCCGGGGTGGTTGGGTTTATGGACTTAACCAAGCATATAGAAGCTAGGAGTGCAGGGATAAGCAGAGGCGAGAAGAGAGATAGAAAATGTTGAAACTTGTCAGGATAAAAAATCTATTAAATCTGAGTACAGAAGGGTGATAAATCAGTCAAAAATTGAGAAATTCAGGAAATTGCTCAAAAGACATGAACTGGATAGATGTTTCCAATACTTCTGACTCAAATGTAAAATACAAAGCATTCATTAATAAAGTTACCTCGACTTTTGAAAATGGTTTTCCCCTAAAGGTAACTCGAATCACACAGAAGTCAAAAAATAAACCCTGGATTACACAAAGAATAAAGGTATCATGTGGGACAAAAAGGGGACTGTATCTACCATCTAGGAACAGCTCTGATGTTAGAATTGTAATACATTACAAAGAATACAGCAAAATATTGAAGCAAGTAGTCCAGAAATCGAAGCAGCTTTATTATGAGAAAAGATGATTACATCAGGCAACAAAATAAAAACTGTATGGGATAGAGTGAAGACAGAGACAGGTGGGGCCCAAAAGGAAGAGGAACAGATAGCTCTAAAAATAAATGAGACTTTGGTAGTACATGTAGTGTTGCAAACCTCTTAAACAAATACTTCATTTCTGTTACTGACAGCTTGGGTTATCAGGTTCGGTGAACAGTGCAATGAAGTGTATGAGACCAGTCTTTTAAAAATAACTTCAGTATAATGGAAATGACACATCTTTCAAAAAAGTAGCATCCATCATAAAATCCTTAAAATCTAAGTATTCCAGTGGGTATGAGAACATATCAACAAAGTAAATCAAAGAGTGCTCATGCGAGATGAGTTCTGTCTTAAGTTATTTGTGTAATCAGTCTCTTATCAGCAGAACATTTCCAGACTGGCTAAAATATGCTGAAGTTAAGCCTCTTTACAAGAAGTGGGATAAAGAGATATGATCAAACTATTGACCAATTTCACTTTTGCTGGCTTTCTCAAATATATTTGAAAATGTTGTGTTCAAGCGTCTCCTTAAACATCTGACTTCAAATAATGTATTGTCCAAGTCACAGTATGGATTTCTTAAGGTTTCTGATATAGAAAAGCTATTTACACTGACAGTGAAAATGTACTTAATTCATTAGATAATAAATTAGAGGCTACTGGCATTTTCTGTGACCTGTCAAAAGCCTTTGACTGTGTGAACCACAGCATTGTCATAAAATTAGAATATTATGGCATCACTGGCAATGCTGCGAAATGATTTGAGCCTTATCCATCTAACAGGAAACAAAGGGTGTCATTGCTAAATACCTGTGCAGTAAGCAGTCAGTCTTCATCTGACTGGGAATTAATTACATGTGGTGTTCCTCAAGGTTCTATCTTGTGTCCCTTGCTTTCTCTTGTGTACATTAATGACCTCTCATCTGTTACATTGCCAGACGATAAGTTTGTTTTGTTTGCAGATGATACAAAAATTGCAATAAGTAGCAAGTCAAGTACAGATTTAGAAATACCTGATAATCAAGTTTTCACTGACATTAGTAAGTGGTTTAAAGCTAATTCACTGCCATTAAACTTAGAGAAGACTCACTATATGCAGTTCATAAACTGTAAGACATTTCCTTCCAGCGTGTGAGTAACGTATGAAGACCTGCAGATTGAAGAGGTTGCCAGTGTTAAATTTCTGGGATTACAACTTGATAACAAATTCAGTTGGGAAGCACATACCACAGAATAGCTTAAGCACCTAAACAAGTCTCTGTTTGCAGTGAGAATGATGTCAGATGTAGGAGACATAAATATTAAAAAAATTGCATACTTTCATTCTATTATGTCATATGGGATGATATTCTGGGGCAACTCATCAAACCAAGCAAAACTTTTTAGGGTGCAAAAGCATGTGATAAGAATCATTTGTGGTGTAAATTCAAGAACATCATGTAGAAACCTATTCAAGGAACGTTGTATTCTTACCATTGCTTCTCAGTATATTTATTCCTTAATGAAATTTGTTGCAAGTAATACATCTCTATTTTCAACCAATAGCTCAATACATAGTATCAATACTAGGAATAAGAACATTCTACATAAAGACATAAAATCATTTACCTTGGTCCAAATAGGGTTTCAATATTCAAGAACACACATTTTCAATAAATTGCCAGAAAACATTAAAAACTTGGTTTCAGATAAAGCATGGTTCCAACAGAGTTTGAAAGACTTTTTGATAGGCAGCTCCTTCCACTCCATAGATGAATACCTTAGCAGAAACTGTTAAGCCAGCTAAGTAAAAATATCTGTTGTATTTCAGTTTTGACAGCACTTGGTCACAACAGTCAAAATTAAGTATTCTGTGTGTGATAAATTTATTTATAGTGCATAACAATGTTTCACTCTGACAGTGTGTTTGGCCATGCGGTTCTACGCGCTACAGTCTGGAGCCGAGCGGCCGCTACGGTCGCAGGTTCAAATCCTGCCTCGGGCATGGATGTGTGTGATGTCCTTAGGTTAGTTAGGTTTAATTAGTTCTAAGTTCTAGGCAACTGATAACCTCAGAAGTTAAGTCGCATAGTGCTCAGAGCCATTTGAACCATTTTGACAGTGTGTTAATTCTGTAAATATTAGCTGTTCCAGTTTACCGCATTGTATTCACCAAGTTTGACAATCTCCTGACATATGATCAGGGTAGTATTTTTGGGTCTGTGGTATGAAAACTGAATCTAATCTAATCAGCTTAGAGGAGAGGTTCTGGGATGGGCCTGCAGATTTGAGGAGGGACTGGAGATGCTATTGGATTTCTGGAATGGAGTCACTGTGGTAGGGTTTGTAGGTGGATGAGCTGACAGATGGTGGACTCCCCCTCAACAGGTAATCCGTGTGGTTCAAAACCGTGATGGTGAAGTCTTTTTCAACAGGTAAAATTGGAAAGTTGGGATTAGTTTGTAGGGGGTGGAGTGCAGTTCTTTTTCTGGATGTAAAGTTAGTTTCCATGTTGACAGATTTGGGGGACAATGGTAAGGCAAGGTCTGAGGTTAAGAAATTATGGAATTATTAGTGGCTGATTTCAAGTCAGTGGGGGTGGATCATGGTTGGATGAAGGAGTGAACTGAGTCAGGCGAGGCTCTAAATTGGCTTTGGGTTGAGTCTGATTGGTAGGGTTGGTGGTGAAAAAGTGTTTCCACTATAGGGTCTGGGGGAAGGAGAGAAGGTCTTTAACAAGTTCAGCATGATTGAATTTTGGACTGGGGCAAAAGGTAGGGCTTGTGGAAGGACTGATACTTCTGTGGAACTAAGCATTTTGTAGAAAATGTACATGGCAGTATTCTGGATCTGTCTAGGATATGGATTCTGTATTATGGTAGGTGGTAGTTTCTGATGGGTGTTAACCTCCAGCTCCAGGGTTGCTCCTTCAGTATGTCCATCAGTTCCATACCTACTAACCATGAGGAATACCTCTACTTCAATATCTGGCACCCACTCCATACCAAGAAGTCCTCTCCATACAGCAAAACCACCCATGGTCTCACATCTGTAGTGGCAAGCAGTCCCTCTCCAAATATACTAAGGGTCTCACCGAGGCCCTCACAGAGCGAAATTACCCTTCCAACCCAGTAGATATGCCTTGTCTGTCCAGTCACGTACTACCTCTCACGTATTCACCATCCAATGACAAACGAACACTTCTCTCATGACTCAGTACCACCCAGGAGCAACTGAATCACATTCTCTGCCAGGGTTCGATTACCAGTCATGCCCAGAAGTGAGGAATATCCTACCCACTATCCTCCCCCCCCCCCCTCCCCTGTCCACAGTGGTATTCCGCTGCCCACCAAATCTAAATACCCTTGTCCATCACTACTACACCTCTGCTCCCAACCCATTATTACCTCAAGGCTTATAGTTGCGCAATAGACCTAGATGAAAGACCTGTCTCATACATCCTCCCATCACCACCACCACCTACTCCAGTCCAGTCACAACATCTCCTGTCCCCTGTGAAAGCATCATGTGATCTACAATTTAAGCTGCAACCTCTGTGCTACTTCCTACATGGGTATGTCAACTAATAAGCTGTCTGTCCCCCAGAATGGCCACCAACAAACTGGGGAGACAGCTGGACCAACCAGTTGCTGAACATGCTACACCGTCCCGCAACATTACCCTACTATCCCTTCCCATCCCGGCACCAGCCTTCACCTTAACCCCACCACCCACACCAGACAGATTTTCCCATCAGGTGCTGTTGCAGTCCATAGTCTGGCCATAACAGCCAGTTTCATGTGTGTGTTTTGTGCTCATGTGACTCTCTCTCTCTTTCTCTTTCTCTCTCTCTCTCTCTCTCTCTCTCTCTGTTGTGTGTGTGTGTGTGTGTGTGTGTGTGTGTGTGTACGGGCGCATCTATCGTTCAGGCAGGTAGAGAGCATATTTTTGCAAGATAGTGTCCTAGTTTCATTGTGTGGTGGCACATTTGGATGAGGCACAAATTACACAAGCAGAGGGCTTCTTAAATTTACAGAGCTATGAGATTTTAAAAGCAGGTTTAATGAAAGAGTATTTTTTAAACCTGGAGAGCAGATTGCATAAACTGTTATAGGAGATGCTGATGGGTGACATGTTGCCGAAACAAATGTTGGCACAACTAAAATCACTAGCTGGCAATGATTTATTGCCTGAGGCTTTCCTTCAGTTATTATTGCTTAGGCAGCTACCACCAACAATCAGCACTGTCTTAGCAGCACACACTGAATTGCACCGGCAGCCTTGGCTGCCAAAGCCAGTATAATGGCTGAATTTTCAGGTTGCAACTCTGTAAAACAGACCACCATGGCTGATGGCCCTGAACTGAGCATTACCAGTAAAGGCAGGCAAATTGGCTGCAACTCAGATATAGTGCCAGCCACACCTCTAAGCAAAGTAAAATCACTGATGGAGTGTGTGAAGGAATTACAAGCCATGGTGATGGCTCTGAAAAATGAGCAAATAGCCACTCTGGAAACAAAAGTAAATACAGATAAACAAAAACCATCAGTTCAAACTGTGTGGTGTTGGTTCCATTGGTGTTTTGCCAGTGCATTAGTCCGTGCAGTTTCCCAAAGTAGTTCAATGGCCCTGGAAGGGCGTAGGTGATTGACGACAAAAAATTACCCTATTACTTCTTTTATTCCCAGGTCTACCACGTCAGTGTTACAGGGGATGATGACTGCCATACATAAGTAAGGCAGAATATACCCAGCTATGTCATGCAAGAAGATTTGGAGAGCTCACCGTGTGACGAGTGTCAATCAACAAGTCATGCACTTCTGACATGTAACAGGATGCACAGGACTGTTTTTAGGCCAGCACAGCAGAGGCAATCTCATCAAATGAACCTAGAGTCTCTACAGTTAAAAGTAGGAACTTTGGAAGTTACACAACTGGCCTTGATTACTCTGCGACTCAGAAGCCTATGAGAAGATGGTGCATAACATTTATGAAGGGATTTGAAAATATAGTTTTGAGGAGCTGCAGCTGGCACATAGGAGGCAACTGACAAAACAGATTGGCCTTGTGTGCACAACTGAGAAGCAGTCTCACTGGTTTTTTTTTTGTGAAGGACAACTCATCTGGAACAACATTTTTGGCAGACACAGGTTCTGATTACAGTGTGTCACCAGCTGGTCATTTCACAGGTGACAGTTCCAAGATTCTAATAATGCCAACAGTGGCAAATACTTCTAGAAATGAGATCATGAGCAGAAGAGTCTTGGCACTTCATCTTAGGGTACAACACACATTCACATCACTATTCCTTATGCAAACATGACATAACTGATTATGGGTGCTGATTGTTTTCAGTTTTTCCTTCTGTCTCCATACTTGTCTTCTAAATGACTCCTAGAAGTGGCTCAATTGGTGTAAGTTTCCTGTGGATGTGACATGGTATTGCAAGAATTTCTGAAGATTACAGAAATCGGGGAACCAGTAACAGCTTGCAAGCATGACACTCAGCACTACATTTGGACTTCACCCAGTCGTCCAGTAATGTCCTGCTCACACAGGCTTACACCAGAAAAGTTCACCGCAGCTAAGGATGACATAGACAGATTACTGAAGTCAGCTTGTCCCTGTCAGATAGTCAGTGGGCGTCACGTATCCACCTAGTCAGAAAAAGGACTGAAATTGACACATGTGTGAGGATTACAGAGTCCAAATTGCTGTACTATCCCTGATAAATATCCATTACCTCGGGTGGGAGACTGTAACAATGCCATAGCAGAAGCGGGGTTTTTCAGTGTGATTGACTGCCACAAGGCATATGCACAGATTCTGGCTGCAAAGGGTGTAATTTGAGATTTAGTGTAAATATTGTAAGTTATCTTGCAAGTGTGGAACCAAGTGAGTTGGTGCTGTGGTTAGCACACGGGACTCACATTTGGGAGAATGATGGTTCAAACCTGTGTCAGTTATCCTGATTTAGGTTTTCTGTGATTTCCCTAAAATCGCTTCAGCAAAATGCCTGGATGATTCCTTTGAAAGTGCATGGCTGACTTCCTTCCCCATCCTTTCCTAATCTGATGGGACTGATGACCTTGCTGTTTGGTCCCCTCCCCCAAACCAACCAACCAGCAAGTATGGAGCTTATTCTTTTTCCCCATTAGTTCTATTCAGTTAATGTAGACAGCCAGATACATGACCAGTTTATTGACGCTTGGGAACCTGCAGAAATCTTCTTGGGTGATGTACCCGCATATGTTTCACATGGCCTACATATGCTAGCTATCGACTCCTGTAACCCCAGCACAGTGGACTTGGGAGGAAAGGAAGTAATAGGGTGACTTTTTTGTTGATGAGCCCCCTATGCCCTTCCAGGGTAATCTCGAATTAGTTTGGGAAATTGCACAGACTGATGCACTGGCATGCATTTCTGCTGAAATATTGATGGAACCATCTACATGAAGTTTGAACCGATGGTTTTTGTTTATCAGTGTTTAGTCTTGTTTTCATGGTGGCTATTCACTCGCATCTCAGAGCCATCACCATGGCTTGTAATTCCCTCACACAGTCCATCACTTTTTTTACTTTGCTTAGGGGCATAGCTGCCACTATACCTGCATCAGAACTGCCTTGCCTGCCTTTACTGGTAATGCTTGGTTTGGGGCCATCAACCATTGTCGTCTGTTTGACAGTGTTATAACCTTAACAATCTGAATATTCAGCTATTGTCTTGGCTTTGTCAGCCAAAACTGCCAAGTATTGGTGGTAGCTGCCTAAGCCATAATAACTGAAGGGAAGCCTCAGGCAACAAATAATTACCAGCTAGTGATTTTAGTTGTGCCAACATTTGTTTTGCCAGCATGTCACCAGTCAGCATCTCTGGTAAAAGTTTATTCAGTCTGCTCTTTGGGATTAAAGAATACCCTTTGATTAAATTTACTGATAAAACTGATTGATAAAATACTGTTACACTCTTTGATTAAACTTGGTTTTAGAATTGCATAATTCTGTGAACTTAACAAATCCTCTACTGCTGTAATTTGTGCCTCATCCATGTGTGTCACTGCACAATGAAACCTGTCAAGTGAAGCTAGGATGCCATGTTACAAAAATACCCCTCTCTACCTGCCTGAACCCCAGGTGTGGTCATTTCGTCCAAAAGGTGGGAGGTTTAACATGGTTGAAGCTCTTGCCATAAAATGTAGAGACTGTAAGTTCATTTGAAGAGCTTGCCTCTGCTGTAGTGTCTCATGTAGCTGCATTTAGATGTTGCTGCTGTGGCTCCAACTTGACAGTATTGTTACTCTTGATTCTACTTTGTCAGCAGGGTCACCACTTTAGCTATCTACCTTAAGTGGATAGAATTGATGGTGATAAAGAATAAGCCCGACACTTGCAAGGTACTTAATATATTTACAATAAAGTAAAAATTTCAAATGCTGTGAGTTAGCATCAAAACATATTTAGAGTGTGCACCAGAACAACAGAACAAACAAGTACATACAAAAAGATAAGACCCACTGAAACATATTGTTGCCATCTACATCTACTGATCGATATCACTTCCAGCTACACCCCTAATTCTTCCAACTCCTAATTACAATTATTCCTATTGATACCATTTCCTTCCTTGTCTTTGCGTATTTTTGCATTTTATTTTTCACACCTACCCATTCCACATGAACTTGCGAACCTCAACCTAACCAGTCACTCTTTCCTCCTCTCTTCCCTATCCCAAAAAACGCATACTCCCTTACATCATCTGTTCCTTTTGTCACATGTTTTTCTACATTTTTAGTGTATTTTTGCATATGTTGATGTAGTTTCATGCTCCAGTTCTCCTCCCAACTATCTAATTTTCATCTGACCATTTCTATTTCATTCTCACTTCCCCTATGCTATCCCTGCCACCATGAACTCCTGCTCCATTTTTCTATAGCAGTTCAGAAAAGTAGCCTTTCCCCAGCTAAAACCGAGCCTCAATTCATGTTCCTTAAATGCTGAATAAACCATGGAATACCCCCAATGGCCTAACTATAAAAATTCCTTTCGCTGCATCCCACTCCTCCTTTCACAATGACCTTCATCTTTCCAGATACCACCAGTCCCTGACCCTCACAAACCTGGTACTGCAAAAATACATCTCCATGGCACAAGCATCTAAGAACCATCACTTGTACCTCCACAAGATCTTGCTACTGTTGAACTCCTACTACATACATCATGTATCTGAAATTGAATCCTTTGCTCAAGAGCACCTGGACAGGCAATTCAGACACCACCTTCGTAAGTTATCCAATCTGCTGACATCCTACTGCAGCCTCAGGTCACCACTATCTAACTTTTATCCTACCCACACTGATCCTCCTTGTCAACGCCTCATAGCACGCAGACCCTGTGTAGATGAACTTTTCAGCTTGCCATATCCCCAAAAAACCCCACCAATGTTCCACCAAATGCAGAGCCAAATCATTCCTGGAACAATGTTGTTCATCTTTCCATCAAAACCCTCAACCCCACAAAAGTTTCAGTTCTATCCAAAGGCCTCTCCTCTAGCCCTGCGCCTACATTTAACCATGTTTACTAAGTTAAAATCTTCTGGGTTGCTAGGCTACATCATATTTCCTTCTAAAATAATCGAAGTATCAACCCCTCTGCTGGGATCTTCTTCACGATGTTTTGGTGTCCACTACTGCTAGGACACTGTCAGAGACCAATGTTGCGGTCATATATAAAGGGGAGATCCCCCTCCCCCCCACCATTTATGCTGGAGAAGTGGAAGTATTGGTTAAAATTCTTGTGACAGCCATTGTTGACCCATGATCAGTGGCTAATTTTCCCACTGTTGCAGAAGAAGGGGCGTTATTGGCTAAACTCATGTGGATATTATTGGTGGCCCATCGTTATTCGATAGAAAGGCACTATTCCACACTTAGTGGAGAAGGGTTATTGGTTGAAACTCCTCCTACTGCTATTGGTTGGCCATCATCATTGGCTAGGTGCAAAACAGACAGAGCAAGGAGGGGGAATGTTTACCAAAAATATTATTGTCTGCCGAGATGACTTGCAGCATGTTTTTTATACTGCTTGCACACCACGGCTGCATATTCACTTTCTTTATGGCGGGGAGCCACGATGCCAGGAGCCTATAGCCATCCCCTCTACTGAAATTACAGGCATTCTTGGAAATTTCAACCGCTTCCCGAACCTTTCTTCTATAAATGTTGGTTTCCTTAGCCAGCAAGCATACATTATTAAAGTAGATGTCAGAGCCACAGTTCTCATGATGTTCTGCTACTGACGATTTTACACTTTGTTTTAGCTGCGTATGTCGTTTGTGTTCCTTAATGTGTTCTTTACCAATTCTTCCCATTTCACCTGTATACACTTTGCTGCAGCCACATTTCACTTGATAGATGCCTGCATTGTGGAGGCAATCAGGTGCATCCATTTTTCATCAGAAAAAATTCTTTTATTTTGGTTTGACTAAAGGAAGATGTCTTGATACCATTTTCCTTTAGAATTCTGCTTATGCGGTCAGTGACCCCAGAAAATAATGGTAACCTAACAGAGGGAGAAAGTGGTTTCTCATCATTCTTATTAGTGTGATTAATATTCCACTTAAAAGCCCTTTCGATTGAACAACTATCATAGCCATTTGCCTTCATTGTCCTCTTTAAAAAATCCAACTCCAATTCGAAGTTGTCATCATCACTGATGCGGAAGGCACGTGAAGACAGAGTTTAGAGCACTGCTGGCTTCTGGGCTGGATGGTGGTGCAAAGTGGCATCTAAATACCTGTTTGTATTGGTTGGCTTTCTATACGCTCTGTGCCCTAGAGTGTTATCAGATCTTCTGTATACCAACACATCCCAGCTCCTTTCACCACATTGCAATATAATGTGGCGAAAAAATTTGGGATGTGTATCATTGCTTAACACAATAAAATGGAATACCACATCATATTATGGATATCCTCCACCAAATAAATGATACATATCTTGTGTAATCCGAGGTGATGCTTCTTAATGCTGCCATAAGTTCATCTTGATGTTACCGCATCGCCACTCAGGAACTACTCGATAAATAGTACAATTCTCAAGGCTGTCAATTCAACTAAGTACCTGGGTGTTAAAATTATGAACAACTTCAGTTGGAAAGGTCACATAGATAAAATTGTGGGGAAGGTGAGCCAAAGGTTGTGTTTCATTGGCAGGACACTTAGAAGATGCAACAAGTCCACTAAAGAGACAGCTTACACTACACTCGTTCGTCCTCTGTTAGAATATTGCTGCGCGGTGTGGAATCCTTACCAGGTGGGATTGACGGAGGACATCGAAAGGGTGCAAAAAAGGGCAGCTCATTTTGTATTATCACGTAGTAGGGGAGAGAGTGTGGCAGATATGATACGCGAATTGGGATGGAAGTCATTACAGCAAAGGCGTTTTTCGTGAGATCTATTTACGAAATTTCAGTCACCAACTTTCTCTTCCGAATGCGAAAATATTTTGTTGAGACCAACCTACATAGGTAGGAATGATCATCAAAATAAAATAAGAGAAATCAGAGCTCGAACAGAAAGGTTTAGGTGTTCGTTTTTCCCGCGCGCTGTTTGGGAGTGGAATGGTAGAGAGATAGTATGATTGTGGTTCGACGAACCCTCTGCCAAGCACTTAAATGTGAATTGCAGAGTAGTCATGTAGATGTAGAATCATGTTACTGCATTGCCACTCAGGAATCATGCAATAGTAGAAATAAGCTCCAGGAATTCGCATTCAGAACGGATTTTATTTCGCACGCTAGATGTTCGGTGGCGAACTACATGTACAATTGACTTAATAATGTCTCATGACTGATGTCAAACTGAACTCCAACTGAGTTATGGTGGCATACAAATTGTCTCTATTTGTATGATTTTAAACAATTACTGACATTGTTACATATTAAATTTTTAAGTTTGACAATTAAAACTTTTACATACATCTTCCCAAACTATGTAGAAATTTACATGAAATAAAAGTGAATAATTTCATATATCTAAAAACAAAGATGATGTAACTTACCAAACGATAGCGTTGGTATGTTGATAGAGACACTAACAAACACAAACAAAATTCAAGCTTTTGCAACCCACGGTTGCTTCGTCAGGAAAGAGGGAAGGAGAGGGAAAGACGAAAGGATGTGGGTTTTAAGGGAGAGGGTAGGGAGTCATTCCAATCCCGGGGGCAGTAAGACTTACCTTAGGGGGAAAAAGGGACAGGTATACACTCGCGCGCGCACACACACACATATCCATCCGCACATATATAGACACAAGCCTCTCCCTTAAAACCCACATCCTTTCGTCTTTCCCTCTTCCCTCTTTCCTGACGAAGCAACCGTGGGTTGCGAAAGCTTGAATTTTGTGTGTGTTTGTCAGTGTCTCTATCAACATACCAACGCTTTTGTTTGGTAAGTTACATCATCTTTGTTTTTAGATATATTTTTCCCACATGGAATGTTTCCCTGTATTATATTCATATCATTAATTTGAATAATTTCATACATAGACAGGAAAGAAGCTAATCAAAATATCCACGGGTGTGCTGCCGGTCTATAGTGTCCAACGGGCACAATATTTTGGCGATCATACATGTCGCCATCATCAGGTGAACTGACGGACTGAGCTCCTGTGAACGTTCCGGCACAGAGATCCGTACGCTATGGCTGCTCAGAGGGAACTGGGTTCGGTCGCGGCGGCGGCCGATTTAAATACCCTCCGCCCGCGGCGCGCTCCCTCCGCCGTCCCGGTGTTTCTTCAGAATGCGGGCGATTTTCCCCGAGAGTGCGCCTTGTATGGAATAAATGCAGTGCCTACCTCCTCCCTCGTGATTCTGGTACAGACGTCGAGATACTGGGACAGTGTTGTTAGAGAGGCCATCGAAATTCGCACCAATGACGACCTCATAAACCGTGACTGTGGCTATAATCTTAGCAAGGCTTGGGAACCAGCGACTGGGTTAATCAAGAGTAAATCGAGCAAACGTATAGTTGTGACGACCATGGCGGACAGAGCCATCACACCGATGTCATCTCAGACGCCGTCGCAATCTGTTCCACCGCGCGACCGTGGCGCGGGGCGCGGACGGCGGAGGGAGAGCGCCGCGGGCGGAGGGTATTTAAATCGGCCGCCGCTGCGACCGAACCCAGTTCCCTCTGAGCAGCCATAGTGTACGGATCTCCGTGCCGAAACATTCACAGGAGCTCAGTCCGTCAGTTCACCTGATGATGGCGACATGTATGATCGCCGAAATATTGTGCCCGTTGGACACTATAGACCGGCAGCACACCCGTGGATATCTTGATTATCAAATACGCCGGGAGAAACTCAAGAATCACAGGAAAGAAGCTGTTTGTATTAAGACTATAAATTACATGTTTTATCACTACAACACTATATTTCATTACTTTGCATATATCATTTTACTTACTTAAAGGATGATCATCCTACCATTTTCAGGTGAACAGAGGGATTAGTTTTATTGAATGAAAGGCCGAGATTCAATTAATTAAATTTTGTATGATTAAAACTTTACATTTCTATACAGTTGTAATTACAATTCCCTTAACTAATACCAGTTATAACATTAGTATGTTTAATTATGACTGAAAAATTATGATGTCATATTTCTATTACAGATACAATTTGTTTTTCCAGTTTGAAAACATAAAAATAGCTAGAATGAGATTTTCATTCTGCAGCGGAGTGTGCGCTGATACGAAACTTCCTGGCAGATTAAAACTGTGTGCCCGACCGAGACTCGAACTCGGGACCTTTGCCTTTCGCGGGCAAGTGCTCTACCATCTGAGCTACCAAAGCACGACTAGCGCCCGGTACTCACAGCTTTACTTCTGCCAGTACCTCGTTTCCTACGTTCCAAACTTTACAGAAGCTCTCCTGCGAACCTCGCAGTACTAGCACTCCTGAAAGTTCGCAGGAGAGCTTCTGTAAAGTTTGGAAGGTAGGAGACGAGGTACTGGCAGAAGTAAAGCTGTGAGTACCGGGCGTTAGTCGTGCTTCGGTAGCTCAGATGGTAGAGCACTTGCCCGTGAAAGGCAAAGGTCCCGAGTTCGAGTCTCAGTCGGGCACACAGTTTTAATCTGCCCGGAAGTTTCATAAAAATAGCTGTCTCTCGATATGTAGAAATTTCGAAAATTTTAATTTTAATTATTCCATAATTACAATAGAAAAATTATTCCTACTATGTGCCTGAAGTTTGTATAATGTACAGATTGTGATGGTACACCAATTTTTAGTCCAACATGTTTCCTTCATTCTGCATATTGGTAAGGCCAAACGTTAACAATGTGAAAACAGTAACTTAAATTAATACAAATTATTAATTTGCTGCAAAAGAAAATTTTCAGTGTAATTGAATCCAGATAACCAGAAAAGACAAAATCAAAGCAGCATACTGATACTACTCTTCGGGAGAGTGGGCAAGTGACTGGAAAGGATATAGGGTCCCAAAGGGTTGTGGCATTACAAGGTGACATTCTTGCTAGCTTCAATGTGACATCATTATTTACTAATGCCCCAGTATCAGATACAGTGGAGATCATAAGGGAGAAAGTTACTCCAGATATTTGTGACTTCATTGAATTATGTCTTCGCTTGAGCTATTTTAAATACAATGGTGAATTCTATGAACAGGCTGATGGCCTTGCTATGGGCTCACCCACATCAGCAGTTGCACCTGACACTTTTATGGAACATTTTGAGCAACAGGTATTAAGTAGTGCTCCTTTGAAGCCCTCTTGTTGGCTCTGCTATTTGGATGATACATTTGTTATATGGCCACACAGCGAAGAACAACTTCATGTGTTCCACAGTTTCTTAAATGGAATTCACCCCAAAATCAAATTTACCTTGGAAGTTGCAAGTGAGGTCAGTCTTCTGTTTCTAGATGTGTTGGTATACAGAAGATCTGATAACACTCTAGGTCACAGAGTGTATAGAAAGCCAACCAACACAAACAGGTATTTAGATACCGCTTTGCACCACCACCCAGCCCAGAAGCCAGGAGTGCTCAACACACTGTTTTCAGGTGCCTTCCGTATCAGTGATGATGACAACTTCAAATTGTAGTTGGATTTTTCAAAGAGGACAATGATAGTTGTTCAATCAACAGGACTTTTAAGTGGAATATTAATCACACTAATAAGAATGATGAGGAACCACCTCCACCCTCTGTTAGGTTACCATTATTTTCTGGGGTCACTGACCGAATAAGAAGAATTCTAAAGAAAAATAGTGTCCAGACATCTTTCTTTAGTCAAACCAAAATAAAAGATTTTTTTCTGATGAAAGTCGGATGCACCTGATTGCCTCCACAAAGCAGGCATCTATCAAGTGAAATGTGGCCGCGGCAAAGTGTATACAGGTGAAATGGGAAGAATTGGTAAAGAACACATTAAGGAACACAAACGACATACGCGGCTAAAACAAAGTGTAAAATCGTCAGTAGCAGAACATCATGAGAACTGTGGCTCTGACATCTACTTTAATAATGTATGCTTGCTGGCTAAGGAAACCAACATTTATAGAAGAAAGGTTCGGGAAGCGGTTGAAATTTCCAAGAATGCCTGTAATTTCAATAGAGGGGATAGCTATAGGCTCCTGGCATCTTGGCTCCCCGCCATAAAGAAAGTGAATATGCAGCCGTGGTGTGCAAGGAGTATAAACAACGTGCTGCAAGTCACCTCGGCTGACAATAATATTTTTGGTAAACATTCCCCCTCTCTTGCTCTGTCTGTTTTGCACCTAGCCAATGATGATGGCCAACCAATAGCAGTAGGAGGAGTTTCAACCAATAACCCTTCTCCACTAAGTGTGGAATAGTGCCTTTCTATCGAATAACGATGGGCCACCAATAATATCCACATGAGTTTAGCCAATAACGCCCCTTCTTCTGCAACAGTGGGAAAATTAGCCACTGATCATGGGTCAACAATGGCTGTCACAAGAATTTTAACCAATACTTCCACTTCTCCAGCATAAATGGTGGGGGGGAGGGGGATCTCCCCTTTATATATGACCGCAACATTGGTCTCTGACAGTGTCCTAGCAGTAGTGGACACCAAAAGATCATGAAGAAGATCCCAGCAAAGGGGTTGATACTTCGATTATTTTAGAAGGAAATGTGACATGGCCTAACAACCCAGAAGATTTTAACTTTAGTGACAATGGCCATGGAAGCCTGAAGACTTACATTAACCATGTTTAACATGTCAAAGAACTACTCTCCTTCTCCACATCCATGCAATGGAAACACTTCTTTGCCAGCAGTCCCTCCAACCAAAGCCAACCTAATCCCAACAACGAACCCTACCTCTCGCAGTTCATACCACCATCCAACCATGATCCTCCCCCCTTCCAACCTAACCAACTGCTGATCACCTTCTAGGAATTCCTTTCCTCCAACTTGGCCTCACAGTCTTTCCCCATGTCCCTTCCTAAGAACACCAGCCTTTCGGTAGGCAAAAGGATGTCGATACATGACCTCAAAAGTAATCTTGACCTAATCATCCTACCTGCAGACAAAGGTTCTACCACTGTCATTATGAATCACAGTGGCTATTTGGCAGAAGGCCCCTGTCAATTATCTGACTCCCTCACCCATAAACTCTGTCAGAGCAATCACTTCCCAGATGTCCAACAAAACCACTAGACACCCCCCCCCCCTTAATGCATTAGGTCCTCCACAAAACCTCTCCCTGAATCCTTTCCCTATCCTCGTAAAAAAAATCCCTTCCAAACAGCTTGACCGCCTGGGTACATCATATATCATCTATGCAGTGACAAGTACTCTCACATTCTATGTGGTCTGAAAAATCCACACATCCAACTATCCTGGATGCACAATTGCAGATGTTGTTGTGACCACACTGAAAGAATTTTGGTCCTCATTGACCAATACCTCCAATCAATTGCCCGTAATCTAGCCTCCCATATTAAAGATACCAACCATTTCCTTCACTGACTCTACAACATCCCTAACCCTTTACGTCCTTGATCCCTACTCATCACTGTTGACACCACTTCCCTATACACCAAGATCCCTCATTACCATCATTCCTATGGTCTCACCACTACTGAACACTACCTTTCTCAACCTTCAGACTTCAAACCCACTATCTCATTTCACATACACCTTACTAACATTATCCTAACTCACAACTACTTCTCCTCTGAAGGGAAGGTATAGAAACAAATCCGTGGCACCACCTTGGGCACCTGCATGGCAGCCTCCTATGCCAATTAGTTTATGGGTCATGTAGAGACCTGCCTAGTCTTCCAAAACACCAAATCACTAATCTGGCTCAGGTTCAGTGACAATATCTTCAAGATCTGGACTCAGGGCCAAGACACCTTATCTTCATTCCTTCACAACTAAAACACCTTCTCTCCCATCCGCTTGACCTAGTCCTCCTCAATTCAGCATACCATCTTCTGGGACTTTGACCTCATCTGCTCTGATGGTTCCATCCACATCTGTCTCCACATTAACAACCCCCAAAAGTACCTACATTTTGACAGTTGTCATCCTGTCCTCGTAAAAAACATCCCTTCCAAACAGCTTGACCGCCTGGGTACATCATATATCATCTATGCAGTGACAAGTACTTTCTTGTCCAGTTTGCTGAAGGTCTCATCATGGCTTTCACAGACAGGCACTACCCCCAGACCTAGTTTGCAAACAGATTTCCCATCCAATTTCCCCACACACCTCCAATCCTATCACTTCCAAGAACCAATGACAAAGTAGTACCCCCTTCATCACCCAATACCATCGCGGACTGGAACAATTGAACTACATCCTTCATCAGGTCTTTGATTACCTATCATTATGCCCTGAAATGAGAGACATCCTACCCAAGATCCTTCCCACCCCTCCTAAGTTGGTGTTCCATCACCCACACTATCTCCACAACATCCCAGGCCAGCCTTGCACAACACAAAAGTAATCCAGGGCCAAACCAAAACTAGAATCTAAAGCACAGGCCACAATATACCTCCTGGTAAACTCTGTTGAATATGATCTTTGAAATTATTAAAAATTCACCTACAACTGATTTGTAGTGAACAAACAAAATACATTGTACAACATAAAAAGGTACTTATTTCTTCACTCGGTATTAAATTCTCTACCTTCAGGCACTGTGCGGTAGCGTTCTCGCTTCCCACGCCCGGGTTCCCGGGTTCGATTCCCGGCGGGGTCAGGGATTTTCTCTGCCTCATGATGGCTGGGTGTTGTGTGCTGTCCTTAGGTTAGTTAGGTTTAAGTAGTTCTAAGTTCTAGGGGACTTATGACCACAGCAGTTGAGTCCCATAGTGCTCAGAGCCATTTGAACCATTTGAACCTTCAGGCACAATTATTCACTTGCAGTTGTTGTCACATTCTTTCGGGCCACTTTGAAGTACATATTAATAAACAAAACTCTAACTCTACCTTGCACACAATGTAAAAGCAGAGGGCTCGTAAATGGCACGAGCTACAAATAAAGTGGTATGTTCATCCCAAGACATATGAATTTGAACTTCTAACCAAGGACAATAATTTTCTTCTTTAATCGACGTTATGTCAGCAGTATTAATTCCACAAGAGTACAGTATCTTGACAGTTTTTCCTCTTTCATCAACATTTAAGTATTAGAAACACTTCATTATCACTTGAAACTGCAGCAGTCAGATGCAGTGTTTTCTTTGTGTGTGTGTGGAGGGGGGGTGCATGTGTGCATGCTTGAAATAACTAGCTTGTACATGCAACTCTGACCACGTGAGATAGCAGCCGATCAAGCAGCTTCCTCCACCCTAAATCACCATCTGTGTGCCGCTTGGCAGGTGCGCAGGGAACCTGTTTAGTGGAGCGCATTAGCAGTGCAGTTTTGTTCCCACTACCGTTGTTTAATGATAGCACCAGTAAATCAAAGCCCATAATTGCCATCTTGTTGCATGCACTTCCATTACTGGAAGTTTTAAAATGTAATCCTATTTTAACCTATCTGCACAGAGAGTTTCGTTGCTAATAAGTCAAAGAATTTTTTAATGCTACCTATATTTTTATCAGACTAGATTAATCTAAAAACCAAATAACTCTATCAAAAAAAATTGGTACTGATCATTCTTCTTAGAATTCTCCTGCAAGCTACAGTGAGAGACTTAACAGGCCCGTGGGCCATATGTCGTGCGCCCCTGTCCTAGTCCATCCCTATGCCATTCCCAATACCAACATCTTGTCACAGGGATCACACCCCTGTGGAAGGCTCATGTGCAGTACCTGCCTAACCCCCAATCCAGCACTTCCCATTTCAGTCCTGCCAAAGGTTTACAATAACCTGTCAGAAGCCAGGCCACCTATGAAAGCAGCCACGTCATATAACAGCTCTGCTGCAACCACTGCACTGCTTTTTATGTTGGTAATGATACCAACCAGTTGTCCATCAGGATGAATGACCATCTGCGAACTGTGACCAATAGCAAAGAAGACCAACCTGTGAAACAAAATGCAGCTGAATATAAAATGCTTGATTTCAATGGCTGCTTCACAACTACGACCATCTTGATCCTCCCTTCCACCACCAGCTTTTCAGAACTGTGCAGATGAAGTTATCCTTACAAGACATTTTCTGCTCCTGAAATTATCCCAGCCTCAATCTACGGTAACCTACTGTCCCCACACCACCCACCCAACAGTTTCTACCCCATCCACTCTATCACCTTCTCCGTATTCACATCCCCTCAACCTCATTGTGTGCTACCCTCCAGCAATGCACCCCACCTGTCTTCCCCCTTCCATTGTCGTTTTCTACTCCCTATTTCCCCATCCCCACCTCCATACCCCACAGGCTCTCAACACTGCACCTGATGGCAGTCTTCTCGTGCCTCCATCTAGTTCTGGCATGCTCCACCAGACAGCACTTTGCTCTCCCCCTTATCATGCTATACCTTCCCCTTGCCGCCCTCTCCAGATGCTGCTTTTGTTCACACACATTCCCATCTCAGTTGCTGGAGATGGTGACCATGTTTGAGTGAGGTGTGCTTGCTTGTGTGAATGAATGTTTGTTTTTCCTTTTCTGAAGGCCAAAAGCTATATGTGTAACTGTCTTTTTATTGTGCCAGATTATCACTCAGTGGATCATCTTTATGAAGAGTGACAATCTATCCTTTTCCTTATATTGTGACTCTGTATTTACATGTTTAAGAAACTATTTTTCTTGTAAAATAAAAATGTAATCAAGTAAATATTAAGCTAGCAATATGAGATAAGCAGTAGTTATTCAGTATAATTAAATAATCAGCAGCTTCTTCTTTACTTTTTTCCTTCTTTTCTTTTCAAAATAGCACCTTCCTTTCTAATTTCCTCAGCTAAATTTAGCTGGCATAGACATAATTAGCTTTAAGCAGTACAGTGATATTCTATTGTCAATATAGTGCATATATAAAGTTTCTATGGGTTGTGTGTTGTTTGTTAATGTATATCTTGATTCCTTCCACATCCCCATTCATAATTCTCATAGACATGATCCACAGAATGCAATGAATTAATGGCCAACCATAGTGACATTTATCATGAACAGCAGGTATAAACCACAGAAATCGAAGTTTGTTGACAATGAACATTGTTATTTTTTATGTAGCTAACAGGTATCTTCAATCAATTTGTCTAGATAATCACATAATTTCTAGGAGTAGTGGCTAATAAAGGTTTTGATTTTCATTTAAAATTTAACGGAATTACCAATTTCTTGATTTATGTGTGATGTGAACTTGATAAAGACGTTAAAACTAGAATACACAACCTCACTCTGAACACAAGACAAGAAAGTAAAGTCTGTATGGATATTGACATTGATCTCAAACAACACATCATATAAAGAGGAGCATAAGCTTAGAACTGACAGTGTCAAAGGAAGGTGAAAATTGTAAACAAAACGTGTGCACTGAAATACTGAATCATACAGGCAATGAAACCAAAGAACAGAACAGTCTCCTGCTTGCTCACAGCCATGATCATAACTTTGCCAGTATAATGAATGATTTTGTCCACCCAGGTTACCGTGTCTCATCAGTTTATAAGCGTTGCGCACTGTTAAAGGATGTGGTCTCAAATACAGACCGAAGGATGAAAGGTTTTTTTTAAAAATGGTGCTGTCATCATCATTGGTGGAGCAAATGACACCAGAAGAAATACTAAGGGCTTTAAAAGTGCTCTTAATGAATTTCTACAGGGAACAGTTAACACTAGAGTTATACTGTGCCCAGTTCCTTAAGGACATGAGAAGCCTCAATAGAATTATTGTATATACACGCAAACAACTATAACATGAGAAATGTGCAGTGGCACAATAATGCTACTGTTGTAGATATAAATGTTTTTCTAATAAGGAATGACTACACCAGGCATGGCATACATTTAGTTAAGCAAGGAAAAGAGAAGCTGTGCAGACATTTGAAGCATATAGTCCAGATCAGCTCGTCTGAGCCTGAAGTAATTAGTGTTCATTGTAAAAATACAGGCTGTTTCTAAAATGAATGTAAAAAATGAGAGTACTGGTGGAGTGGGTCATAACAAGCAACTTTCAAATAGCAACTGATGTCTGCATCCCTTAGCATTCAGCACTGGCCATCACTTAACAGTGTCGCCACCCGAGTCAAAACAATAGCAGGTATTCAGGGAGGGAAAACACCATACACTTTCATGCGGCATCTGCTGGGACGTGTACATATTGCATTTGGCAAAGCAAATGCATGTTGGGTTTGATGTTGCATGGACTGCAGCACCTGTGTCCACTGCAGAGTCATGTTTGCTTTACATCAGTGTGTCCACAAACAGGGACACTCTTGTGCTTGGTGCTGTGCTGAGCATATGGGAAAGGGTACACTTTTCTTAGGAGGAAGGGACAGGCATGTACTGAGCTTAGGAAATGCTCTCACTGCTCAGTGGTTGTACGCTCAGCAGTCTCCAAATAGTCGAGTACCAGATCCATTCATGTTCACCGCTGTCAATAAGTCCCTGAGAGAGACAGGTGCTCCTGAAGTAAGCTGTCCACTGAAAAGGTGTCCTAATGGCCTTCATCAAAACCTGATGCATTCATTTTGTGATACAGGTGCAAAGGCTGGATGGAAGTGATTGTCAATGCAAAGTGCACACACTGGAGTTACAAGAGGAAGCATTGTCACTGCTGCAAAACACACTCTCAAAGGACACACAGTGTTGCTTGAGAAATGGGTGTAAGCCATTCCACAGTCTAACATGTGTGGAATGAAAATGATTTGCAGCCTTACAACCTTCAGAAAGTTAAAGCCCTTAACCCAGAAATTTTCCGTGTTGCATTGATTTCTGCAAGTGGATTTTGCACAAGTGTGCTATTCAACCTGAATTCCCACATTTTGTATGTTTAATGGATGAGGCATTCTTTACAAGAGTAGGTGTGTTGTTAAACAGCCACAATAAACGTGTGTGGGCACAGGAAAATCTGCACACCATCTTCGTTTGTGGCCAACAGGAGTGCTTCACTGTCAGCATTTGGGCTGCACTGGTAGGCAACTGGAACACTTGCTACTCAATGTGTGACTGCACACGTGTTACCAACATGATGGCACATTTTTGCACTTCACTTGGGCAGTGTGAAATCATTTGGATGAGACCTTTGGTGAGAACTGGATAGGGCACATTGGGCCAGTGTCACAACCTACATATTCCCTTATCCTGACGCGCTGGCAGTAGCTGAAATCTGTTGTTTATGGAACACCTATCAAAACAGATGAAGAGTTGATAGTGCAAATTATGGCAGCCACTGATGCAATCCCCACTATGCCAGGGGTGTTTGAAAGGGCGTGACAATCATGGCACACATTCAAGCAGGGGTTGTAATTCTGAGCAGTTTTTGTAACTGTTTGCAAATAAAGGTCACGAAACATCAATCCCATCACCTCTCTTTATCTTGCTGGCACAAAGAAATTGAAAATGTTGCCCTACAGATCTGCTACATCTTGACTCAGATGGCAGAGTGTAGGACTACCTTCACAGCAGCATACAACACTATTGAAATGACACCTAGTTCCGAGTGTAAGAGATGCATACATGGGATGCTACATGAAAGTTGCTTGTTACGACCCTCTCAACCAGCCCTCTCATTTTCAACATTCATTTTAGGAACATCCAGTATATTTTGGGTCTATTTTTGTGGCAACTAAGCCAACAGCACCAAAAGCAGGGGGCTGACATTGCAGAAATTCAAATATCTACCTAGGTCAGCTAGATCTCAGCAGTACGGACTGAGCTCTCATCAACCAAACGGCTTCCAGAATCATCACGAACTGTATCAGCACCAGGGCATCAGCAGAGATGGAGACATGGGCCACAATCTCAAGATCCAGGAAGCCTATACAGCTACTGGTCAGGATATATTATTTATTTATTTATTTTTACATACAGGAAGGAAAAAAGACAAAATAGTAAATATGAATATCAAGGAACACATTTCAAACATTGGAATCCTACATCAGAAAGGTCAGAATACTGTAAGGAAAGCAGAAGAGAGAGAAATGCTTACTGTTTCTGAATCACCAACATTTTCACTATTGCTGTGCGTGATCTACAAGAAAATCAAATACACAAAGGAAAGGCTCATCTAGTATAGGGCATAGAAATATAACTAAGAAAGAACAATTTCTCAGACCTACAGGACATCTGCTCCATTTTCAACCAGCACTATATACTTATTGTAGGCACACAGACAGGATGTAGAGCCCATACAGTGAAGGAAGAAGTTAACACTGCTGAAGTAACAGAAATTCTGTTTCTGTTCCTAATAGATGACCATGAAGTAGCAAAAATTACAAATCTTTTAAAAGGTAATAGTACAGAAGGTCTAGATCATATATCTTCTAGGGTAATTAAACATTGTGGTCAGTATAAGGTACTACCATTAACTTTTCTGATCAACTTAACTCTGGAGGAAACTATTTTTTTTTAAGCATTCACAAAAAAAGGAAAAAAAGAGTTAATTGCTTTATATAAGGGAGGTAGCAAAATGGACCCACAACCAATACTTCTGCCTGCAAAAATAATGGAAACAGTAACGAAAATCAGTTAAGTCCATAGACAGACACAACATTCTAGGTGGAGCATAGCATGGTTTTCCAACAAATAGGTCAACTGAGACAGCAGTTGCTAACTTTATATCATTTATTTCAAAGGTGTTAGATGAAAAAACAAGTTTTTATTTTGACCTCTATAAAGCTTGTGACTGTCATGTCACATTCATGCAGAAAGTTCACCATTGTGGTGTAAGAGAAAGTCACCCAATCTTACAGACCTTTAGTGAAACAGAGTGAACATTGTGCTGAGATAAAATATAAAATTAAAATACATAACACCGTTATGAATACTTACTCTGTCAACTATGGAGCATCAGGGTGCAGTACCTGAACCATTACTTTACATTCTTTATGTAAATGACTTAAACAATATTGAAAGGGGCGAAGTCATCACATATGCTGATGAAACTTATTATTTACTGCAACTCAGTTAATAAACTTCAAAAACTTTTAGTATTGGAAAAAAGAAAAATAACATACACGAAGGCAGATTAGTCCATACTCATAGCTTTAGAGTTAGTCTTGGAAGCCCAGACATACAAAAGGCAAACAGTTACAAGTTCCTGGGTGTGCTAGTGGACAGTTACATGAATTGGAAAACCCACATAGGTAAGACTTGCTAAAAATAAGCTCTGATATAATTCTTATTAAGGAAAAATATAAACAAAGACACTTCATAAAAATGTACTTCGGTCTCATATATCCACACTTAGCTTAGGCCTACTTCTTTCTGGTCTGTGATTGTGCTGCAAATTTGTGTATATGAAGCCTGTTAAAACTTCAAAATAATGTCATATGATGCAAAAAGAGAATATATTCTATAATTTCTCACGGAGATAAATTTAACACTTTCGAGGCAGCCCTCAGCAACTGTGGTAGAGGCAACCGCATGGCAGCTTTTAACACATTTATGACAATCACATCATTGTAACTGCAAAAGCAATAAATTCTTGTTATGTGTCATTTTAAATGATGAAACCAGCTTTAACTATTTGTAAACACTGGATTATGAGATACTCATAGTAGGAGACAAACAGTCTTATTGAACCTTGTTTTTATTCTAGAACAAAAGAATTGTACATGCAATTAACACACAATATGCCTAGGTGTGGTATGTTTTAAAACACTTCAGCATACAAAAAGCTACATTACAATTTGGAAACCACAAGTGTTTCTTTTTGGAACTTTTTCCCCTACTGGCTCTTACAGACAGATAAAAGTAGTGTGGACACAACATAGAGCAACAGCGTACAAGCCGCTGTATTTGAGTACAGATAGGTCAGAATTTAAAAGCTTCATGGCAGCACAATGTGTGCTTTCTAGGTGGTCACTGTAGAGGGAAGGAAGCACAATTGCAGTTATGAAGTTTAATGCACTGCATGAGCAAGATCTGGATGCTGTCCTCCTACAGTGTTACTTCACAAGTCCTACCGGGAACCTGTACAAAGGTGTTAAAGATTCCCAGATATTAACTATCCCAGCAATGTACACATTTGACGTCATTCTTTTCTTAAAATAAATGATAATCATTATCACACAGAATGTAAAGGTTTAAAATTAATGGATAAAGACCCAGAAGGTGTAAGCAGTAATTCCCCCCCCCCCCACCCCCCACCCCACCCCACACACACACACACAAAAGATTCAATCCAACATAAAGAATATCAGTGTGCTGTCTGGCTTCAAAAATAAATAAAACAGCACATGACTGTTTGTCTACATATCTGTATGGAATTCCTAAATTTAACTTAGTGCAGGAGACAGTCATGCATAACAAGTTAATAGCTTACAAGAATGCTCATTGCTGTTGTTTTTGTTTGCCAGCTGTACCAAGAAAAGTGCTTCGAATATAACACTGAGTGCTGCTTTGATAAGTTCTATTTCACTGTTAGCTATGATATTGGTTTTCAAGTTGTTGCCATTGATATTACATCAAATGTAATTTACATTGGAGAGAACAGCAGTGAAATGTGGTTTCTCTGAGTAGGCTTTACATCCCTCACTAACCGTATTGATTAAGTTTTTCTGTGGCTTTCCCTATCTGTTGAGGCAAATGCTGCAATTTTTTCTTTGAAGATACTTCATTTCCACATCATTGTAGCATGTGCTTTGTTGTACATGCACATATATTTGTCTTAACATCTATGTAATCTTTTTACATTTTTGAAAAGGATAGTTGCTACTCACCATACATCAGAGATACTGAGTCACAGATAGGCACGACAAAAAGACTGTCAGCAAAGCTTTCGGTTAACAAGGTCTTCGTCGGGCATAGACAACATACAAACGCACACTCAATTGACCAACGGCTCATTTGCTGACGGGGTTTTTTTTTTTTTTTTTTTTTTTTTACTCAGCATCTCTGCTATATGGTGAGCAGCAACTATCCTTTTCATAATATTGTTACATTCCAGCCTGGATTTTCCATTGTTCAATTACATTTTTTGCAATGTATTTCTTGACATGTCTCATACTGTAATTACAATGGTTCGTGGCAAACAAATAAACACTGCCTTACAGTTCAAAATATCACAGTTGTCACTATCAATAAACACAAGCATTGTCAGATAAGCATGAATAAATGTAACAAGTGGTGGTTAGTGTTTAACGTCCCGTCGACAACGAGGTCATTAGAGACGGAGCGCAAGCTCAGGTTAGGGAAGGATTGGGAAGGAAATCGGCCGTGCCCTTTCACAGGAACCATCCCGGCATTTGCCTGAAACGATTTAGGGAAATCACGGAAAACCTAAATCAGGATGGCCGGAGACGGGATTGAACCGTCGTCCTCCCAAATGCGAGTCCAGTGTAAATGTAACAAGTCAAAGAAGATAATCAACAAATTATTTCCCATACGACACCATTACTTAACACTTTTGAATGCCATGCCCGTAGTATTTATTGCATTCACTGCAGGAAAGAATACCATGCCCATAGTATATTAGGCACCTTAGTGAGGACTGCCACTCCTGTAATATTATGGGCATAGCAGTCCTCACCAAGATGTTCTTCCCAAAATATTACAGACATGGCGTTCTTTCCAACACTGAAGGTAACTTAATACTATGGGTATGGCAGTGTGTGTTAAACACACGGACAATTCAGGGAAATTGTAAGATCTGCTATTTTTACTTATTACACTGTTAATATGAAAACACTATTTGTAAGGTTACTTTTCTTTACAATGGTTAATGTACCCACAATGATCAGTGAAAGCAATAACTAGTTGGTGCCAACAAGCAAACTTTTAATGAAGCACTCTGTTGTTAGACTTGTAATGAAGACGTTGATTAATATGTGCTAACATCTAAAGAATTGAAATCCTAAAAGACATTTCTACTATTCTCAGACTGGTAAAATATCTTTCCACGTAAATTAGGGAGCTCAAAATCATTGGAACCAAGCCCACTAATTCCCTTGTGGGACGAGGGCAGCCATAGTTCATTTTACCCTTCAACTATGCTAAAACCAAGCAAGGCAAATAAATACCATTCTTACCCCTTGAGCAGATATATGAGGGCATGTCATTCTCGAAAACATGCAATTATACTAAATGCAACACTTTTCCATAAATCTAAAGAACCATATAAAAACTTGCAAATTTGCTAATATTCAACCTGTCTCCTCGAAAAATTATATTGTTAAGCATGATGATCAAACTAAACAAGATTTAGATAAAGGTACTGCAGTGCAGACATAGTACTGCATTGGAAAAAAATTACAGAATGGGACAATCAATCAAGAAATAAATATTTAATACTGTTTATTAGAAACATGTTTTTCAAAAAGAAATTTACAATCAGTGGCCAGGAATGTAGTACTAAATGCACACTCAGTTAATGGCGAAGTGCAATATCTTTACAAGATCATGTGCATTGATTTGCATAAAATTAATGAAACATCAAGTACCGCAACAGTTATGAAATTCTCTCACTGTCTAAATTTCATCTCCAGAATATAAGTTCACAATATGGAATATAGATCTTTCAAAAAAAATATTTACAAAGTTTTAACAGATACATAACAGTGTTATCCATTCACACAACAGTTTTCTTCACATAAAACTTAGCTGTCATAAATTAAACATGAAAGAATTCAGTTTGTACGAAGTTGGTAATCACCATTCTGAGTTATATACCTAACCCAAGGGAGAGCTTGGTAACCACTCTTTTCAATTATCTTAAGATAACGTACTTGTATTCCAGAAGTTGTAAAATATGGAATTTCAAATTTGACTTGAATAGGAGGCTTTCCTTCAACATCTTCGCCTTCAACACTTGGAAGACCAAAATGTGCACGCATGAGATATTCTTTACCACCAGGAAATGATTTGACAGTCCAGGTGATGGCATTCTGCTCTGGAGCATACTTCACACTCCCTATCGTTGTCTTGAATTTTGGTGAATCTGCATCAGCAGGCACAGGAATAACAATTTCAACATTATTTGCAGTGGATCTCCTTTTGAACTGTGACTTTGCTTTAATCATATATTCTACCCGACTGTGTGCATGCCTTTCAATAACAGATTCAATCCAAATTAATGGCTTCACATGTGTATTTAAACGATAAGACATCAATTCAAATTCTCCATCTGGAGGAATGAAAGATATTGTACGATCATTCTCAAACCTGGATAAACGAACACACTGGTGAAATTTGACATCTTCCAGCTCTACTGACTTCGATTTACCTCTGCCTGTGCTCTCAAAAAGAACTTTATCATTCAATCCAAGTCTCAACTCTGGCATCCCAGATAAGTACACCCTCATTTTTATTGCCCCCACTATTTCACTGCGGAGGACGTTTCCATTAGCATTTGCCAGCAAATTAACAGATTCAATAACATCCAAAAATACTTCGTTCTTCCTGTACTTTATACCCTCAGATCTCCATGACACTGCGTTTGTGACAGCCATAGGAATCCTAGGTTGAATTTCAAGTTTATGGCCTTCCTGTGTTATGTATTCTTGAAGAATTTTACTATCCGTAGTTTGTGGATAACCAAAATCTATTAGCTCATCCAGCAACTCGTATATTACAACAAAATTGTCCCTTATACTTTCCTCTTCTAGTTCTTTGAAATATTCGATCATTACCTGCACTATTTTATGGAGAAAAACGAACACCAGGGCTATGTTAGCATTCTTCTTGGTGGTGGAAACAATATACAAGTTGTTATATTTTATATAGGCGAAAGTACATTCTGTTGTTTGTAGTATTGGTGTCAGCATTCCTTCTTCTTCTTTCTCCATAAGCAACGGCATAAATTTCTCAATAACACCAAGGTCTATGTCGCCTCGATAGTTCCTCGATATGAGAACTTTGCCTTTCACATCGAGTATATATACAGAAGACGACGACATTTTCTGTGAACTTCAATATATTGCTTCACACAATAAACACATTTAACACTCCCTTTACAACTCGACACACACATCAAACCAAACAACTCCACCCCTGCAAAGACACATAGTACGAATACTACTCATGTATGAAGATCACTGGTCGCCAACGATAAGCAGACGACAATCCGGTCGGTTGACACAACTTGGTGAATTGGTAAAACATTAAGACGCTGGGGAAAAA
Organism: Schistocerca nitens; assembly: GCF_023898315.1. NCBI lineage: Eukaryota > Metazoa > Arthropoda > Insecta > Orthoptera > Acrididae > Schistocerca > Schistocerca nitens. Next base: position 390,493,369 of record NC_064619.1, on the reverse strand, counting down.
AAAGTCGCGGAAAGTTATCGTCAACGAACGTTTCAATATTTTGGGTTTGCTGTTTTTCATTATTAGAAAATATCTTTAAACTATAACACAAAAAAACTTATTTAGAGATGCGAGAATCACGCGTTGCTACCTTGTTTTTGATTGTCATTTTGCGACTGCTGGTGAATGTGAATGTGTCAAGAGCAGCATGTGTTGACATTATGTTATTGATGCAGTTTATTCGGAATTGAGTGAATAGTGCGTCGCTAAGCCTCTTGCAAAGTCAACGCTTTTATGAAAGTTTCCTAGACACACATATATACTATGATTTCAGTCGTATACAGATTACCTGCGTACGAAATTCTAATCTGAAAATGAAGAAAAGCTTACGTTGTCATTTGGGCATCATATAAGAAACTAGTTTATTTCAGTATTTTGCAACGAGTGGTGTTCCTAACGCCATTGGATTGTGGAAAGATGGAAGGCAAGGAAAGAAACGAGCACATTCTTGCTTTGAAAGGTAACGGATGGGTTTTAGGTATTATTAACAGAATAATACGAGTATCCGTATAATTTGCTTACGGTGATGTAGGGTATGTGAAAATTTTATGCATCGTTTGTTTTCTTTTCAAATGCCGTAAGCTTCCATTATAATCTTAACACGTTCCGCTTTTTGCATACTGTGTTGTCAGGGAGTAAGTTAGTTTTGTCACACTGCAAAATACTGCGTTATGATGGAAGTCACTTGTGTGAGGAAAATGTGTGTGTTTATTCACAGTTAAATACCAGAAGTAATAATATATGTATACCAAGTAGAATAGTAGATGAAGATAGGGCAGGAGATCTGACTTAACCTTATCAAACGAACCGTCCTAACATTCATGTTAGCAAGTTGGCAAAAATCTTGATCGCGAATTTCGGACAGACGAAGACCTCCCTCCTTCCACAAGCGACACCAGTGCTTTAACACTGCCTTAACGACTTCGTTTTGTATATAATTAGGAAAGTACATTACATGTTACTAGTCTACAACGAGCTAACATATTACACAAAAGTATATTCAGTGATATATCTAGACCATGAAACTGTTATGTTGCACTTCTGAAAAAATAACAAATTTTATTACACTTCTGAAGGGTACATACATCCAAACACCCACATTATATCCATGACAGCTTCTCTTGCAGCTGGCACCATACTCTGTGGAGATGTGTTGCATTGCATTTGAAACAGGAAATCAGACTTAGAAATATTTTTGTTCAATTACACAGACACAACATAGATGGCACATCTGATAAGATTAAAAAGTACTCAACAGTAAATGAGGGTCTAGTATTTTTTCAAACTAAGATATTCACTTATGCTTCAAAAACATTTCCTAACAAGAAATGTTTTTAACTCTGCTCTAAAAGAGCCGTTTCCTTTTCATATGTCTTTATGTATGATGGAAGTGCATTATAAAAAAATGAGTCCAAAGTGGCTCACACATCTAAGTAAAATTTCTTCTACATGGAGGGAAGCAAAGGTTGTGTATTTATTTATTTGTTGATCCTATGAATCTTTTACAGTGTTAACGAGATACTGGACCATTAATTGCTATACACTTTTCAGGACTCTCACATATGGTGTACCGCCATTTTAGCAAAACTAACATTACACAATATATTATTGCTCTACATGCTTTACAGAGTCAATCTTAATTTGTGCTACAGTGTCTTCCACCCCCCTCCCCTCCAAGATACACCTTTACTGTATTGAAACAGTGCTTGGCCCAGTAATTCTTCATGGTTGATTTTAAATTGTATCTGTTCATTACAGTTCTTGTGGATTGGGGTAATGCATTATACAGTTTGATGCTTGGAGAGTATATGCCTTTCTGAAGAAGAGCTGTAATTTTTCTGTTGTATTTGTAGTACATCATTTATTTGCCTTGTGTGGAAGCTGAGTACAGATCTATTATGGGTGACACATGGATTGCTGCTGTTTAATTTTCTTCTGTAATACTTATATTTTCTGGTATATAAATACATGAAAATGGTAGCATTTCATGTTTCCTAAATAGTGGCTTACATGTTGATCTTTGGTCTATCCCTTCCATAGCTATAGTAATTGCTATTAGTTTGCAGGTCTCCATATTTAGCTCTTCTCATAAACATTTGTATATGTATAGGGAGGTTACAGGGGATTACAGAAGTGTCCGATTCCACCTGTCAGCATTGACACATGACGTCATCAATATGGCGGAAATTGCTGTTCTAAGCATCTCCAATATGGCGTCTGTGATGTCACTACGGCAAGAAACACGAAAATATGTATAAATAAGACAGTAACATTTCCCTCCAAAAATACAATCAAACTAATGGGGCAGCCGCGAGAAATTGGGGGTTTGAAGGAGGCGGCAAGCTAAATACAACAGTAAAAAAACACACACACCACAATCCCAAATCACACAAAAAAAAAAAAACTACAGGAATCGGACACTTCCTTTTATGCTAGGTAAATTGCAGCTGACGAAACAAAAACACCAACGCCTACAGCAAACACTATAAAAATTGGAATCAGACATTTCCCTTGACCACAGCTGACGATACCAAAACACCAATACCTACATATAAAACTACGGAAATTGGGATCGGTCGTTTCCGTTGACCTATATAGGTCAATCATAACTGTTGATATGAAAAAACCACCACCTACAACTATGAAAAACAAACCAAAACCACAACACCTCAAAAATTCAAAGGTCTTATCATCCCTACTTAAATTAACACACATTCAGTACACAAAACATTACAACTCGGGGGGGGGAATATTACTTACCACCAACAAATGTTGAGAGGGCACCATCAAACACAACATGGCGACATCTACAAACACAACCTATTCAAAGTCCGCGCCGTAATGACGTCACATGCCACAACACCCAACACCCTTACGCCATGGGTCAAAGCAGACAGATAGAATTGGATGCTTCCGTTGACCCGGTTACAGTAGGGGCTTGCTTGTAGATCTATGTCACAAAATTTGAATAGCCCTTTCAGGTAATTCATCTAATTCACTATTAGTTTTAACCCAAAAAACTATTTCATAATATGCAAGCGACTGGAAGTAGCCAACGTAAGCGATTCTAGCACCTTCTGAGAAGTATTCTTCCGAAATGATGCTTGGAGCAAATCGTGCCAAATTGATGAGAGAGATTCTAGTTTAAGTCTTGATCGACCACCCAGTACCAGTTGGATATCTTGGTTCTGATTCATTTTCCAAACTGAGTGTAATTTTTCTTCACACTGAGAGTCAGCCTGTTGGCATTGAACTATGAATTTATGGACTTGAGGAATTGATCAGTTGCTGTAGACAGAGATTCCTTAACGTTACTCACTATTACACTAGTGTCATCTGCAAAAAATTTGATCATAGCTACATTTTCTGTGGATTGTATGTCATTTGTACAAATAACAGAAAGTAGGTGGCCTAACACACCACCATGTGCTACATCTGTTTTGACTTTCTTTGCATCAGATATTGAGTGAGTTGATGTGAGTTCCATGTGATCTATTTTACAAACCACGTTTTCTATCCCTCTTATTCTCAGTACTTCCAGCTTATGATTTATATTATTTCTCAAGTCAACAGCCCTTTTTCTCACCATATACTAATCACACATGAGTGAATGAGATGTCGTTAGAAAGGTTTCTTAACCGGTTTCTGACCTTGCATACCAATTTTGTGCTAAAACTTAATATTTGCGGAAAGCTGTAACATAAGAGATTTTTTAACTGTTACAGACATAATGGTATCATTGTTGCCCATCTTCATGTCTATATTTTATGAACCTAAGTTGTGAATCGTGAATGAGAGGGCTTCTTTTCATATGACCTTATTACAAATGCAATTTTATTTGTTTTAGTGCCCTTATCTGTATACAGTATTGTCATAGATAGTAACTGTGACCATTGCGGTAGTCCATTATCTCTGCCCATCGTACAAGTTGACGTTTTGAAACGACAAACATCCTGTAGAATGAAACTTCCTGGCACAATTAAAATTATGTGCTGGAGGGAGACTCAAACTTGAGGCCTTTTCCTTTTGCAGAAAATCGCTCTCCCAACTGAGATATCCAAACGTGGCTCATGACCCATTCTCACAATTTCACTTCTGCCATTACCTCATTCTGTAGAATTATTACATTCATTAGATCCACCAGGATTACTGTCACATAAATTTATACTAAAGGAGAAACATTGTTGTCATGTTAAAAAGAAATCTGAATGCTAAACGGAGCTTAATGGAGCACGCTTGGTTGTAACAAAGCTAAATGAACCGGCAATTAAGGCTCAGCTGACTGACACAAGGAAAAATGTTGTAATGCTATGAATAAACTGAACACCATCTGATCCAAGCATGCCTTTTCAGTTGACAAGAATACAGTTGCATATTAAAATTTCATTTGCGATCACTTTAAACAATTTAAAAGAGCAGAATTATGTTTACCACTGTCTGTCAGTCTTTACTCATAGGCAGTTGTGTTTGTGCTTTCCAAAGATAACTAAATCAATTAACATTTTTGTATCCCTTAAAGGAAATTAAAAACAAAATGTACTCAAAGTTTACAATCTTACATCAAATACCATTCACATTGATGTATTGGAGTGCTATATAAGTTCAGTTCATTTTTTCAAGATGTTTTCTCTTCATTTCCACAATTACCCTTACCCCAGTGACTACACTTATTAAAAATCCTGTCATTATTTCACACTACAAAACACTACTGTTCTTTTTCAAGTTCCTTATTATTTCATCCATGTAATCCGGTGTACCTGTTTCTGTACTTCTAACTGGTCGAAAACCATGTTGATTACTGTTCAGTAGCTTTTCGTGGCTTAAGTACTTGGGAATTTGTCGTTTCATTAAACGCTTTGATACTTTAGAGAATGTAAAGGGGAGTGACATGGGTTGATAATTTACAACTCTATACCCAAAACCACTTTTGAATGAAGGTATCATTTTTAGAAATCTTTAATCTGTGTATGAACACTCCCTCAGTGAATGATAAATTAGAAATGTGAGCCAAGGGATTTGCAATTTGTGAAGCAATATGGTTTAATAAGTGATATTTACTTCTACACCTCCTGAAATTTTACATTTGAGCCTTAAATCACTGTTACTCCTTCACGATCTAACCTTGTGCTGTGTGTAAGTGTACCACATTTAAAATCAAAGATGGAATAACAACAAAAGTTAGTTAGTTACTTACTTACTTTCATGTTCCATGGATCCTTTTACTCAATAAATGATGTGGAAAGATAGATGGCTGCTCACCATATGGAGCAAATTTTGAGTTCGAGACAGGCACAAGAAGACTGTTACACATTTGAGATTTTGGGCACAAGCCTTCTTTCTACAAAAACACACACACACACACACACACACACACACACACACACACACACACACACACACACGGCCACTCTCTCTGGCTGCTGAGCCTGGACTGCAATACAGATTGAACAATATTGGGGATAGGCTACAACCTTCTCTCACTCTCAATCCCGTGTCCAGCCATCCTGATTTAGGTTTTCCGTGATTTTCCTAAATCGCTCCAGGCAAATGCCGGGATGGTTCCTTTGAAAAGGCACGGCCAACTTCCTTCCCCGTCCTTCCCTAATCCGATGGGACCGATGACCTCGCTGTCTGGTCTCCTTCCCCAAAACAACCCAACTCTCTCACTCTCTTATCAACTAGTGCCTCCCTTTCATGCTTGTAGCCTCTTATGACTGCTGTCTAGTTTCTGTATGAGTTGTACATGGCCTTTCACTCCCTGTATTTCACCACTGCTAAAATTTGTAAGCCAAATTGCACTTAAAGAAAACAGCCGAAAAACAGGACAAGTACAAATAGTGAAAAATCACGAAAACTAACAAAAGATGGTATCAGCAACATCTGTTGACCTACTAACTCTACTTGAAAGACCAATAGAATACAACACAAAAATCATAAACCAAATTACACTAAAAGAGCTAAAAGTCATTACAGACACACACATCAAAAAATCACAAAACCTAACAAAAGGCAGTATTGACAATGTTTAATAATGTAATAAAACAAACTCCACTCTACTCGTCACTCACAATCCAAGATAATTTCAACAATCAAAAAATTCATAAATAATTGCACTAACACTTTTTTCAGTGTACAAGAAACAGAGGTTTGCACACATTGTTGTTGTGTTTTCAGTTTCAGAGACTGGTTTGATGCAGCTCTCCATGCTGGTCTATCTTGTGCAAGCATCTTCATCTCCGAGCAACTACTGCAGCCTACATCCTCCTGAATCTGCTTAATAGTATTCATCTCTTGGTCTCCCTCTATGATTTTTACCCTCCACTCTTCCCTCCTATACTACATTGGTGATCTCTTGATGTCTCAGAATGTGTCCTACCAACCGATCCCTTCTTTTAGTCAAGTTATGCCACAAATTCCTCTTCTCTTCAATTCTATTCAATACCTCCTCATTAGTTACGTGATCTACACATCTACTTTTCAGTATTCTTCTGTAGCATCACATTCTGAAAGCTTGTATTCTCTTCTTGTCTAAACTATTTATCGTCCATGTTTCACTTCCATTTATGACTATGCCCCATACAAATACTTTCAAAAAAGACTTCCTTACACTTAAATCTCTACTCGATGTTAACAAATTTCTCTTCTTCAGAAAAAACTTTCCTTATCATAGCCAGTCTACATTTTATATCCTCTCTACTTCGACCATCATCAGTTATTTTGCTCTCCAAATAGCAAAACTCATGTACTAATTTAAGTGTCTAATTTCCTAATCTAATTCCCTCAGTGTCATTTGTATTAATTTGACTACATTCCATTATCCTCGTTTTGTTTTTGTTGATGTTCATCTTATATCCTCCTTTCAAGACATCATCCATTTTGTTCAACTGCTCTTCCAGGTCCTTTGCTGTCTCTGACAGAATTACAATGTCATCTGTGAATCTCAAAGCTTTTACTTGTTCTCCGTGGTTTTTATTGCTACTCCAAATTTTTTCTTTTGTTTCCTTTACTGCTTGCTCAATGTACAGATTGAATAACATCAGGGATAGGCTACAACCCAGTCTAACTTCCTTCTCAACCATTGTGTACCTTTCATGCCACTCGACTCTTATTGCTGCCATCTGGTTTCTGTACAAATTGTAAACAGCCTTTGACTACCTGGTTTTTACCCGTGCCACCTTCACAATTTGAAAGAGACTATTCCAGTCAGCATTGTCAAAAGCTTTCTCTTAAGTCCACAGATGCTAGAAACGTAGGTTTGCCTTCTAAGATAAGTCGTAGGGTCAGTATTGCCTCGTGTGTTCCATCACTTTTGTGGAATCCAAACTGATCTTTCCCGAGGGCAGCTTCTACCTTTTTTTCCATTCGTCTGTAAAGAATTTGTGTTAGTATTTTGCAACCATGACTTATTAAACTGACAGTTCGGTAATTTTCACACCTGTCGGTACCTCCTTTCTTTGTGATTGGAATTATTATATTCGTCTTGAAGTCTGAGGGTGTTCCACCTGTCTCATACATCTTGCTCACCAGATGGTAGAGTTTTGTCATTTCTGGCTCTCCCAAGTTTATCAGTAGTTCTATTGGAATGTTGTCTATTCTCGGGGCCTTTGGCTTGGTCTTTCAGTACTCTGTCAAATTCTTCACGCAGTATCATCCCCCATTTCATCTTCATCCTCTTCCATTTCCATAATATTGTCCTCAATTACATCGCCCTTGTATAGACCCTTTATATATACTTTCCACCTTTCCACTTTCCCTTCTTTGCTTAGGACTGATTTTACATCTGAGCTCTTGATATACATACAGGTGGTTCTCTTTTCTCCAAAGGTCTCTTTAATTTTCCTGTAGGCAGTATCTATCTTACCCTTAGTGAGATAAGCCTCTACATCCTTACATTTGTGTTCTTGCCATCCTTACTTAGCCATACCACACACATTCCACAATAAAAGTAAAACCACAAAAACATATACACCAACCAAAGTAAGTAGGTACACAAATCGGTTATCCAGCAATGGTAAACACAATATGCCGATCACACAGTCTCTCAAGTAGCAAGCATACACTTCTCAAACCGGGGACTCGTCTGTATGGAATGCCATGTGTTGTCCCACCTACAAAGCCACATATACTGGTCACTGGTCCAAGGTGCAGCAACTTTGGTCAGTCTTATATCTTCTCCACAAACATTAACACCTCACATTTGCAGTTAAAGGTAATAACTGAAAGAATTTAATCTTGCTCAATATGTTGTCCCCATTGCAACAAGCAAGGACCTTCTCATGAACTTCATTGTCACATCGATAAGTAACTAAAAACAAAACATAAAATTAAATCTCCAAACATAAGCAGCACACAACACTAATAATTCCAAACCTCAGAGCTGATCTATTGTGTATAACTGCCAACATCAAAGTAACTCACTAACCAACCACAACAAACTCTTCCAATATTAATATCAAAAACAGCCCTCAAGGAGTTCAGTATCTCTAACACCACTTACAAATATTAAGGAACATAAAAATCTTACACTAGAGTGTGCCACTGCATACTCCAACACACACACACACACACACACACACACACACACACACACTCTCTCTCTCTCTCTCTCTCTCTCTCTCTTTTTTTTTTTTTTTACAATTTCCTATTCGGATTGCTTGGCAGCGTTGTTATCTTATCTTTTCTTAGCAGTTTTGCCTTTGCAATTACCTGTCAATATATTTTCTTATAAGTTTTCAGATATTCTACAAACAGGGTGCCTTTATACCTTTTTTATTTGAGAACTGAGACTTTTTATAGTCCTACAGGAAAACTTAATGCCTGCCGTATGTAGGTACTATAGCCCTACATGTGTATTAAGAATTTCTACTTCTGCAGTGTTCGTGTTTAAAAATATGTAAAAAGACTTTCCGTTCTATTTGTTATTCTTATGAGGCTATTTATAAGAGGGAAACATGTTGAAGCTGTGCAGTATGCTAAGAAATAGCTGCTTTGGTACAGATCCATTCACAGTGTTTATACTGAAGTCCTCACGGGCAGTTATAGTGACCTTTTCCAACAGACTGAATATTAGTGAAAGTGCCTTATTTCCAGTTAAGTGACCTGCATATTGACATTATTATTACTACTTCTCCCATGTCCCCATGTAACTCTAATGCAGCAGCTTCAAAATATTTTTTAATACATTACCTCACACCTCCTTTTATATTTAGCATTCCTAGAGAACTGACCAGCAAAATTGCAATGACTAATAATAACAATACTTATGTCTACAGTGTGCTCATTTCAACTGAAGACATTGAAATATCTCAAAAATTACACATCGCATAAAAAAAAGTTTTAATTCCAATTTGTTTGTCTCGAGTTGTGTCATCCAGTGATACCACACTTGACCCCCCACACCACCCTGTGCATGTATGGTGAGGGGCAACTTTGAAATTGTCAGTGGGAACCACTATTTTTTTTATTGCAGATTCTGTGGCAGAATCTACAGATGTTTTCTCTGAAGCATTTTCTTCATTTTGCCATAGATTGCTCTTTCACCGAAGGAATAGAAATGGGTACACAGTCGTAATTTATGGTGTGCTACTCCGTGGCCCTTGAATATCCAATGGCATGTGGGACCCAATCTCCATGCTGTGAGGGTAGGACAGGCCAGTACTTCATAACTTCTAATTGGAAACCCCCTTTCACAACATTGTATTCCTAAACATATTGAACTTTGGACTACTTGATGCGTCATTGTGGCCATGGTTTGAGGCAAATGAACTGTACTTTTCCTATTATAGTTTGTGTTTAAACGTAGTACTACCAGCTCCCATACACTTAGTGATCCCTTTTAAAATAACAGTACACAGGATAAAAGCATATCTGGAGGAATGTCATCACAGGCATTTCTGATGCGGTCAACCATGCCCTCACAGCCTGTTGACACTTGCTGGTACACCTTATCTTTTAAATGTCCCCACAGAAAGAAATCCGGCAACATCTGATCCGGTAGCCTAGCAGGCCAAGTAATAGGGGCACCTCAGCTGATCCACCAGCCTATGTAATCAAGGTTTAACACGTCTCATACTTTAATTGCGTAATGCACTGAGCAACCATCATGCTGAATTCACATATGTTCTCGAACATGCAGGGCAGCATTCTGCTGTAGTACCAGTACTTCCTGTTCCAAAAACATTTGATATTTCCATCCATTCACTGTGCAGTTGATAAAACATGGACCAATGAGTTTGTTCCCTGTGATGCCACACTGTATGTTAACTGACCAAGGACGTTGATGGTCAACTTGCTATAACTGGGAGGGGGGTGTCTACACTCTAGCAATGCATGTCATGCCTGTTAACAGTACCATTGTGAAAGTAGACTCATTGGAAAATAGTACTTTGGCAAAGAACATGGGGGTCATTTGCATTTGTTGACATGCCCACTCACGAAACACTAAAACACTATCCAGTTATAGAAATCGGTGCCTTGAAGTTCGTGATACAGTGATGTTGTATAGGTGATACTTATGATGGTGTAGTAGTATGACAATACTACTTATGAACCTACCGGAATTGTTGTGTAATTTTTTTGCTGGTTGTTAATCCATGGGTTGTGGTGCATTGCCACTAGTACAGTTATTTCATTATCTTCTCCTGTAACACGTTTGTTTCATTTCCTTTTGCTGGTCTAGATGCTGGCATCAGATATAAAGGTGTTCACAACCTTGTAAAAAAATGAACAAGAGTGAACTTTCTCTGGAAAACACTTGGCATTCAAGGCAAAAGCAGCCTCAACATTTCTCCTACATTCTCTGTAAATCAGGATAATTTAATTTTTTTTCTTCTGTGATTCCAACAGTCATCGTCCACTTGCACATGTGTTCTCCAAATGAGAGATCGGTGTGCAGGCAATAAACACTGTGTAAATATTGTAATGTTCAGAGCCACTATCTGTTCTATGTGCGCACAAAACGTGAGCTCCAGTTGCAGTTTACTGCCATTTATGATACACTGTAGTTTGCTACATGTCCACAATGGCACATCGAATATGTTGGAGGAATATAATGTTGTGAATGAGGTTTCCACTTAGAAGTTATGAAATGCTGGCCTGTCCTACCCTCACAGCATGGAGGTGTGGTCCCACGTGCCATTGAATATTCAAGGGCCATTGTGTAGTACATCACAAATTACGATTGTGTACTCACTTCTTTCCTCTGATCATAGCGTCATCTGTGGCAGAACAAAGAAAATGTTTCAGAGAACATGTATGTAGGTTTTGCTTTAGAGTTGTAATCTGTAATAAAAAATGGCGGTTCCCATTGAAAATTTTAAAATGGGCCCACTACCACCCATGCACGAGGTGAGATGGCAGCTCGAGCGTGGTATCAGTGGATGTCTCCCTCTGAGACAAACAAAATGAAATTTTTGATCTGATGTGTAGTTTCAGAGGTATTTCAATAACTTCACTTAAAATGAGGACCAAAGTATTGGCATCACTAACTCAAAATTTAAGTTCAAAAGATTTATATCTCAAAGTATAGGTATTATAGATGAAAACATCTAGATCAGTTATACTGGTAACTGCTGTACTTATACTTCTGTGTACCATCTATTGCTGTTTTGAGATCCATGTGTTCATATGAGTTACATAGTGGCTTCCATTGCAGTTTTAATAGTTGATGTGTATGTGCATAATATGCATGAAAATATCTGTAGCAAATTAATGTTTTCTGAAGTTACCTTCCAATTTCACTGTTATAGTGAAAAGTGCCTTAAACTAACTGCAGCTCAAATGTAGACATTTAGATCCATTACAGATCAGTCTCTTGCCATAACCTTTATTTCTCAATCACATTTGTTGGCTTCACAAACTCTCAATCAGATTGTCACCCTCCAAACTAATGCAGGTGTTGGGATAACATGTATGTTGGGACATGCTACAGATCAGTCTGTCACAACAGCTAAGATTTTAGTGTGAAATTGGGGGGGGGGGGGGGGGGTTGTCACTTGATTTTTGGGTTGGTAGCACTGGTGCCTGGCTAAAGCTGTTTTTATGTTACTGGTTAAAAATAGTCAGTTTTCATAGGATAAAGTGATTGTGCGAAGAATATTTTATGTATAAATTCATTTTTTATAACTCATTCATCTGGGCTGTTGAAGATCTTGGGATCAATGGTTTTGTTTTTAAATTATCACGTAAAATTGCATTGTGCTTAGGAGGCGATATTTTGCCGGAGTTATGTTTTTTAAGTGGAAAAATTAACTTGTCGCATTATATCGTACATCTGAATTGCTTTCCAGTAAGTCTAATTTTTGCATCTCATAAATTATGAAAATTTGTGGTACTGGAAAGTGCGCTAATAGTTTTAATTAGATTTCTGTGTTTTTAAGTTGTTGTGATGTGTGATAAGTGTGGTTGTTGCCACAGGGTAGTCAGGCAGAGTTGGTAGGTGTAGATTGTGGGCTGGAATTTCACTGGGGCAACTGCAGTGGAGAAGTGAATGGAGGACTTAACAAGGCTCTCCCTCGGAACTGTAGGCTCTGCAGAAAAGATGGAGAATCATCAAACAGAAGGAAAAGATTTGTACCCTTCAGGCTGAATTAGATTGTGCGGAATTTCAGCTAGATAGGTTGAAGATGGAAGAAAACATCATGGGAACTCTGTTAAGGTAACAAGTAATGGGTGAAAGGGGGAACAGCTCTGCAACTTCATGTACATTTGACCTTTCTGTCTCCGGTAAATTTGACTTGTTACCTGAAGTAGGAGGGGAAGAGACTCATCTAGGTGTAGGTTACAATTGAGTTCAGCACACTTCTAGCAAAGAAACTAAGTGTAGGTTGTTATCAGAAAAGGGTATAAAGAAGAGTCTTGCTGCTAGGTAGTAGCCATGAGAGGGTGTAGACCAGTTGGTACAGGACAAATTAGGAGGAGGGAACCTGGTCATAAGTATTGTGAAACAGAGTGCTAGTCTTATCCAGCTGACAGAGGACATTAGGAATTTTTGTACAGATTTTGACTAGGAGGATCAGGTTATCGTGGAAGGAGGAGCAGGGAACAGTGTAGCTAAAGACAGAAATTACAGCAGTAGACGTGATTTTGATGAAATAAAAGTAACAACTACACACACAGGTATGACTTTTGTGGAGGTCCCACAGCATCGTGACCAGCTCTGTGTTATACTGCTGTGAGCCTTGTGAACACAGAGTTGAGCAGGCACTGCTGCTGCCAGAAATGAAATCACACGAGTGCAGTGCCTGTTGCTACAATTGGGGAGATGAGGATATACTAGCCAAAGCCTACACCTGAACCAAAGAGGGGAAGATAGGTTGGCTGAGCTTCTTTCTGTGGTTATTGGTGTCCCAGTGGTATCTTCCTTCAGTTAGAATCAGCATTCAGGCACCCTAGAATGAAGAAATTAAAATAACTGAAGAGAATCAGCATTCAGGCACCCTAGTACGAAGAAATTAAAATAACTGAAGAGTCACATGAAATGCTTAAGAATGCACAGAAAAGTAAGGAGACTACCTTACGTCATCAGAATATTAGCTGACTGAGTAATAAAGTAAAAAAGCTTCTTGTCTGTTTAGAAAATTTAGAGCATCCTGTACCTATATGAGCACACACAACCACAGTGTTAGAGAAGTTAAATATAAAAGATCTCTAGCGTCTTACTCACGTAGAACTAATATGGGAAGAGGAGGACTCGTTACATACAGTAAGACAAAATTAAAGCTCAAATACATTGAGACAAGGAGCTTTTGTAGTGATTAGCACATAGAGATGTGTACTTGTGCATTGATACTGGAAAACAGTTCACTTTTAATTGTAACTGTACGATCCCCACTGGGGAATTTTTAACTGCCTATGAGGAATGTGGATTCCTTATTATGCCATCTGCCAGACAGTAGAAAGCAGTTAGTCTGTGGTGATATCAATGTAGATTTTATAAAAGATTCTGATATGAATCCTTATTTATATCCTACAATTGAATTTCAGCAATCAACTTTCCAACACAAGCGGATAAAGACAATAGAACTCTAAAGATAATGTCTTCTGTGAAGCTCAAAGCAAGGAAATAACTGCATACTCAGTGCTCTTTATGACCAAGGTGGACAGCTAGTTAGGATAAATGAGATAGTTCCGTACATTGTAGGTACTTCTCAGTAGAAATCAGTGAGAATAATTAATGAATCCAGAACATATCTTGTTGAAAATAGTTTGCAAGAGATGAACTGGGATGAAATTTACACACGTCAAAAAAAGTTTTGCATCACCCCGTTTACCAGAACTCCTGAAGATAGATGTTGACTGTGGATATTGTATCACTGATACAGTCCCTTTGACTGTTCAGAGGTGTCCCAAAACCCGCCCAAACATGTAAACAACCATGCATGAGCAGTGCCTATTAGGCAAAGGGGGTTCGACAGCCGATCAGTTCAAGTCATTCCACCAGGAAGGAGGTACACGGCTTGTGTTGTCTGTAGTTCAACCACGCCTAGACGGTCAATACCGCGGTTCTATCGCGTCCGCATTGTTACTTTGCCCCAGGAAGGGCTCTCTACAATGGAAGTGTCCAGGCGTCTCGGAGTGAACCAAAGGGATGTTGTTCGGACATGGAGTAGAGACAGGAGTTAATGATGACATGCCTCCCTCAGGCCGCCTAAGGGCCACTGCTGCAGTGGATGACCGCTACCTGCGGATTGTGGCTCGGAGGAACCCCGACAGCAATGCCTCCATGTTGAATAATGCTTTTCTTGCAGCCACAGGATGCCGTGTTACAACTCAAACTGTGTGCAATAGGCTGTATGATGCGCAACTTCACTCGTGACGTCCATGGTGAGGTCCATCTTTGCAATCGCAACATGATCCAGCGCGGTACAGATGGGCCCAACAGCATGTTGAATGCTCAGGATTGGCATTACATTCTCTTCACCGATGAGTGTCGCATGTGCCTTCAACCAGACAATCGTTGGAGACGTGTTTGTAGGCAGCGTGGTCAGGCTGAATGCCTTACACACACTGTCCAGTGAGTGCAGCAAGGTGGAGGTTACCTGCTGTTTTGGGGTGGCATTATGTGGGGCCAATGTTCGCCGCTGTTGGTCATAGGAGACGCTGTAACAGCTGTAAGATACATGACTGCCATCCTCTGACCGATAGTGCAACCATATCGGCGGCATATTGGCAAAGCATTCATCTTCATGGACGACAATTCGCACCCCGATTGTGCACATCTTGTGAATGACTTCCTTCAGCATAACGATATTGCTCGACTAGAGTGGCCAGCATGTTCGCCAACCATGAACCCCGTCGAACATGCCTGGGATAGATTGAAAAGGGCTGTTTTATGGACGACATGACCCACCAACTACTCTAAGGGATCTACACCGAATTGCCGTTGAGGAGTGGGATACTCTGGACCAACAGTGCCTTGATGAACTTGTGGATAGTATGCCACAACGAATACAGGCATGCATAAATGCAGTAGGACTGGGTATTAGAGGCACAGGTGTGTACAGCAGTGTGGACCACCACCTCCAAAGGTCTCGCTGTATGGTGGTACAACTTGCAATGTGTGCTTTTCATGAGCAATAAAAAGTGTGGAAATGATGTTTATGTTAATCTCTATTCTAATTTTCTGTACAGGCTCCAGAACTCTCGGAAATGAGGTGATGCAAAACTTTTTTTGATGTGTGTATAATGAACCAAATGCTGACACAGAATTTAATCTATTCCATATAAATTCATAACATTATTTGAAAATAGTTTCCCACATAAGCTACTCAGAGAGGACATTAAACAGCCATGTAAAAACCCTTTGCTTGCTAGAGGGATTAAAGTATCTTGTGGAAAGGAAAGAGAATTGTTTCTCTTGGTAAGAACAAGTAAATATTGTGCAGTATTTGCACACTACAAAAACTACTCAATTACTAAGACAAGTTATTTAAAATCAAGGAACATACACATTATGTCAGAAATCAGTAATTCAAACAATAGACTTATGGCTTTATGGAATGTAATGGAATGAGAGACAGGACAACTGACCAAAGAACAGGATCACATCACCATTGAATTAAATGAAGGGGCTATAAATCATGAGCCACAATAGCAAATGTGTTTAATAATCATTAATAATTTCTTAAATAGAGTAGAAAATATGAGGAGAAACAGCTCAACTGAAAAATCACAGCTGTATGTTGAAAAAGCCTCTCTCACAGAATTCAGTCATATGAATGTTTCACCAACTTCTCCCCCTAAATTAAGAAAACTGTACATTCCCTCAAAAATAAAGGCTCATATGGATTTGATGGTATTTCCAACCAGGTACTAAGATTTGTTCTCATATATTATGGCCTGTCTTATCAGAAATATGTGATGCATCGCTTACTCAAGGCATTTTTCCAGAGAGATTGATGTATGCCATTGTTAAACCACCGTTTAAGAAAGGTGGTAGGAGAAATGTCAACTACTCACCTCTCAACAATAATGTCCTCAGCAAATTAAAGTTTAGATTTTAGAAGAGTTGCTGTAGTAAGAATGCCATTTACATGTTCACTCACCAAATTTTACAAGCATTAAATAACAAAATAGCACTGATTAGTATTGGGTGACACATAATAACAGGAATGTTTGAAATGAGTAGTGGCAGCTGTGGGCAGGTGGAAACACTGTGGGTTCTTGACAGTTAGCGAGTAAACCGTACACTATTTCAGTAATTATGGATCAGTGGAATGGACAGCAGCATGCATTAGCCATATAAATGGAGGGAGTTTCGATGCTTTTATAATTTAGGACGTTATGGTGCCACTCTGTTGATACAGGTGATAAAATGTTGGATTAATAACTGAAGAGACTGGATCTACCAACAAGAAGAAACCAACAGGATGATCAAGAAGTGAGCGTTCTCCAGTGAACATCGATGTTGTACGCAAGTCTGTCTTACGGAGCCCACTGCGCCAATTCGTAAGCAAGTAGCAGCGGTTGGAATGTCCCGGGAGAGTGTTCACAGAATTCTTCATCTTGATTAAAAATTTCATCTGTACAAACTACAGATGGTGCAACAATTGAAGGAAAATGAATACCGGTTACGATTAGGATTCTGTCAACAAATGATAACAAAAATAAACAATTATGATGAATTTTTAAACACATTGTGGATGTCAGATGAGGTACAGTTTCATCTCACAGGTTATGTGAATAAACAGAACTACTGTTACTGGGCAAACACAAATCCTAATGACATTCATGAGCGCTCTTTACATGCTAGTAAAGTGACAGTATTCGGATTATCGGACCATATTTTTTCACAAATTAACAGGGAAACACAATAACTTGTCAATGTCAATTGTTACATGGAAATGATATGAACTTTCGTTACTCCTGCATTGAACAACGTTCCAAACACTCAAGAAGCCTGGTTTCAACAGGACAGAGCGACATCACACACTGCACGGTAATCATTGGCATATGTGTGAAAATTTTTTGGCATCCGTGTGCTCTTACAAATCGGTAACATTCCCTGGCTCCCTAGATCACCAGATTTATCTGTTTGTGATTTTTAATTGTGGGGCTACTTCAAGAGCAAAGACTACATGACTCGACCAAGAACCTTGGATGAGTTAGACCAGAGAATTTGGGATGCAATTCACAGTGTCCCAGGTGAGGTGTTGCAGTGGTCAATGAGGAATCTGAACAGTAGATTTCATAAATCTATTCATAGAGGAGGATGCCATCTAAAGGATGTAATTTAAAAAAAAATTATAAATGCAGTTTCTTTCCTTCATCACTTCTAATTTCATAGGAATGTGGAAATGTTCCCGTTTTTCTGTCCCTCCCTATATTTTCTGTGGCCTACCTAAGACATTTGACAGTGGGATCCACAATATCCTTGTAGATAAACAGAGGTTCTATGCAATTTTTGTAGCTGAGCAATGGATAATGTCATATCTAACCAAAATAATGCAGAAAGTCGTACTTAGAAATCCAACCAATGTAATCCGGGGGTGGGGGGTGAGATTCCATGTCAGTTCAATCAGGAGCTCCAGCTCATAGGCTGATTTGACTGGAATTCAGTACACTAATTGTACCATGTGTGGACACACTCGTGTACAAAGTATTAGTTTCCCCTGCCAATTAGTTCCAGAATTATGACTAGTGAAAGAAAGTGGCGTGACCCAGAAAATGCAACCCGCATCTGGCAATCTATCTTCAGACCCAACTTCAGGTCTTAATAACATTGGAACTATTCCACACAGTCCAGTGAAATTTTTACATCCCAGTAACATCTATTTAGAGAACACACTCCATGAATCAAAACACCAACAACATATTTCTGAGGGAAAATAAATTCCAAAATGTGATTAAAAAAATGTAATATGTTAAAAGGTACATATTGTAGGTGTCTTTTATTCCAAATATAATTCGCTCAGAAAGGGTATAAATTTTTTTGTGGTAAGCTTAATGTGGCCTAAACACACACAGAACTCATCATGCCCATATCAGTCACAAAAACTGAGTTACATGCACACAAAAATACAAAAATTTGAAAAATTACCTGAAAAACATGGATTTTCGAAATGTGGTAGCACAAAAGAGACATGTGGTATCCAAGCCAATTTTCACACACTGCATAAGTAGACCATAATGATATGTATCTCAAAATTTCAGCATGTTATTGCAAGACATTTGTGTACAATGAAGTTGACAGATGTATTTGGTGACGTGACCATTGTTCCACAACACAATTTTGTAAAAACATATTGTAAACTGTTCTGCCACTCCTTATCGTCTCCCACAACTGTTTAGTCACTAAGCAACAACATATAGACAGGTTAACACAACCTGTCATTAATGTTTACTGCACCTTAACTGCTAAAAACCAGTCGATTGTGCTTCGAACAGAAGTTCTCCCACTCTTTAGCTACTGTACTCTGTACATTGAGTGGCAAATTGTACTGTCTTCCTGACACTGTGGTAGGAACTGGAACTGTTATAAGAATATGTTCAAAAGGAATCCAACACCTGTCTGCCAAAAGTGGCCAATGAAATGATCCTGCTAGTGCCATGAAGTTCACAAATACATCATCTTGTGCTTCACAGCACTCTGCAACACATCCTAGGTACCATTTGTCATCATAAACAGCAATAACATAGCAACCTGATTGTATGTTGCTGCTTTTGCTTCTGAATCCTGAGTCAGACACACTGTGAAGACACATGTTGTGCATGAACCTTTAGTTATAACCGGACAGTCTGCTCATCTGCACATTGTCAGAGTCTGCTGGAGAGAAGTGATGATGGCTCCTTGTGCCTGCAACAGTTTTAACGTGTTCTAGTCTGCTTTTTAGCAACTCTTCGACTGGTTTCACCTCATCTTTCGAAACATAGAATGATTGTATGCCAGAGGTATTTTTCTGTACCCAGGTAAATAATTGAAGAGGTGTTAGAACGTGACCTTCTGTAGGGTGCTGCAGACTAGCTCGTGATGCCATGCGCTTAATGGTAGCACCAATACCATCACATACATTTTTACCATGATTTGTTGCAAAAAAATTCAATTCTGTGTGAATCTGAAAATCATGGTAATGCATGCATAAATTTTTTAGATTTTTACAGTTTTTGTACTGACTAGCTGCACCATCACTGAAATATTTCTCAAAATGTATGTGAGGCAGCTTGTTTTTCACATATGTTATGACAGTGTGAATGTGAGCATGAACTGCAATGGCATCATGAATTAAACAGTCACTAAAAATGCCCATGTTCATGACAGACACATCACCTGATTCACCTATATAGTAAATCACAAATGGCTGGAGAGTTGCTTGACTGTTGTCCCAATGATATCCTTGGATGGCATCTTGAACTATAAATGCATAATTTGCAGAAAAGTCTAGTACTACTATAATTTCATCTTGTTTCAAATTATCCTTACAAAACTGGAGATAAGCTGATTGTGCTGTTACTGTGAAGCTGTGTGTAGTCAGTTTGTCCGTTTTTTGATAACACATTTCAACAAAATCTTCCACTGTACTTTGCTTTGTTTCAAGACGTGTGCGATCCGTGTGTGTCCATTGTTTATAAGAAACGAAGTTCATTGTCATCAATAAGGGGTTCACCATACAGTTTGTTATTTATGTGTTATGCAAGATTTGCCTTACCAGGACACTTTTCACACCTGTGTATCATGCACTGGTAGGAACTGATCTCACACACTAGCAGCTTCATTGCACCTTTGTAATCCAGACCAGAATCCTTTATAGCAGCAAACATCAGCTTAGCATTTTGATGGGTCTCACATACACAAACATTGTGTGTGCCCCTTGCACTTACAGGCACAACCCATTTTGGCCGAAGATTGAAAAAAGGTGATAAACCTACTTTGGTACTGGGATACCTTTCCTTGAATTCTACATATAGTTCTGGTATGTTGCATAGCAACAGTCTTTTTTTGCATCTGTACACGTACATTTCCCATTTTCACCGTTACATAGTCTTTTTTTCCAGGCATTATTCGGCTGTAGCCATTATTTTCATAAAACTCCGACACTAGCACCTTTATTTCTGAACTCAATTGCTTACCCTGAGCCTGCTGAAGTTGTGGAAGCACTCATTGGGTTGCTTTTATTTTCCCAGCTTGCTTTACCATATATGTAGAAACACTGAATTCCTTTACAGTGTAGTCAATAGACCGGCTGGAAGGTGCAAGGGTAAGAATAGCTGCTTTTTTCTGGTGTGTGGATATGGCACATTTTTCTTTCAAATCATGCACAAATCAGGGCATTTCAGGCATGATTTCTGTTCCTTTGGAGCAGATAGCTCTTCCTCTTCCACCATTAGTGTGTCAGCTATTTTGTGTTTTAATTCCATTTGAGCTTCTTCTAGTTTTCTTCTACCATAGCTGGGCCTGTCTCTTTTCCCAACTTTGTGTGTCTTCATGGGAGACAAACCAAGAGCAGTAACTGAAGTATTTAATTGCTCATCTGCTGTGGTTGTAGGTGACTGATACTCTTAGTCACTGTCATGTAAATTATCAGAATATTCTTCATTTTTTAGCAGTGTAACACACCTGGAACATAACTTTTGTCCTGGTTCATGTTAAGTCCCATGCACTGATTCACTTTCAATACTGATTTTATATCAATTTCTCTGAGGCTACACTTCACTGTCTTCTTTGGAATTCGAAATGGATCAAAACAACTTCTTTGTAGGAAAGAATACTTATCCAGAAACACTTTCATATGATGATAACAAACACTAAAGTTTCCTGGAACTATACTTCTTGTGCCCACAGGGTGTATCCCGGATCTCCATAGCAACAAATCTTGGTCCGATTCATCCAGATCCTACAGTACAAAGCGAATGCCACATTTTGTTTCATATGTTGTTTTATGACATTCAGATGCTTGTGCTCTACCAATACTGCAACTTGTTTGAACAAAAGCACCACTCGTACACTCTTCTGCCTCCATACTGACTTTCCACAACAGTACTGACCAGTCTGAACTAGAATCTTAAAAACATGAGTAACCTGTAATTGTCACTTGTTTCCTTTGTTGTTCCTGCCTATGACTCATTCTGTCCCTGAAAACTACCATTGTTTAACTTTCTGTTGCCTAATGGTTCCCAACAATTGCTGCAGCTTTATCTGAAACAAGCTGGCTGCATCATCACTATTACTTGCTAAATCATGTTAAAAGAAACGTAACCAAATACATCTCTGTCAACTTTTATTGTACACAGATGCCTTTCAATAAAAAGTTGAAATTTTGCCACATATTATTTTATGGTCTACTCATGCAGTGTTTGAAATTTGGCTTGGATATCACTTGTCCCTTTTGTGCTACCACACTTAAAAAATCCATGTTTTTCAGCAAATTTTTGTATTTTCGTGTGCATGTAACTCTGTTTGTGTGACTGATATGGGCAAGATGAGTTCTGTGTGTGTTTAGGCCACAAAAAAAAAAAAAAAAAAAAAAAAAAAAAAAAAAAAAAAAAAAAAAAACCCTTCTTGAGTGAATTATATTTGGAATAAAGGGCACCTACAATATGTACCTTTTAACGTATTACATTTTTTTAATCACATTTTGGGATTTATCTCCCCTCAGAAATATGTTGTTGGTGTTTTGATTCATAGTGTGTGTTCTCTATGTGGATGTTACTGGGTTGTAAAAATTTCACTGGACTGTGCAGGATAGTTCCAAAGTTATTAAGAACTGAAGTTGGGTCTGAAGATTGATTGCCAGATGCGGGTTGCAATTTCAGGGTCATGCCACCTTCTTTCACAAGCCATAATTATGGAACTAATTGGCAGGGGAACTTAAAATTTTGTACATGAGTGTTCCACACTTTGTAGCATTGGTGTGCTAAATTTCAGCCAAATCTGAGACTGTCAGCTGGAACATTTTCTCAGATTGGTTGAATTGACATGGAATGACCCGGGGAGATTTCTCTGACTGGGGAGAAAACATAGGGAACTCCCCAAGGCTCAATCTTAGTCTGCCATTGTTCCTCTCACATGTAAATGATTTTCCATCTAATATACCATAGGAAGATTTTTTTTTTAATGGCACTAGTATTGTAATCAGTCCAAGTGTGTATAAAGCTATGGAAGAAATGGTAAGCAGTATTCTTAAAGTATTATTGGCTGGTTTTCTGTGAATGGTCTCATCCTCAATATTTTTTTAAAAATATTCAGTTCTGCACATCTAGGGGTACTATACCAATGATAAATGTAACACATGATAAGGAAATAATAAATAAGGTGAAAATTTCAAAATTCTTGGATGTCCATACTGATGAGAATTTAAACTGGGAAGAGCACATTTTGCAACTCCTAAAACAACATATTTCAGCCACATTTGCACTTAGAATCATTTCAAATCTTGTGGAGAGACAAATAAGTAAGTTGACAGATTTTGTATATTTTCATTCAATAGTCTCATATAGAACGGGGTAACTCATCCTTAAGAAAGTAAGTCTTCATTGCTGAAAAATGTGTCATAGGAATAATATGCAGTGCTCATCCATTATAATTGTGTAGACATTTGTTTAATAAAATCCACATTCTGACTACTGCTTCACTGCATATTTAATTCCTCAAGATATTTTAAATAATCCAGTTCAGTTCAAAACGAACAATGATGTACATAATTACAATATCAGAAGGAAAAATTACATTCATTATAGCACATGAAGGTTATCTTTAGCACAAAACGGGGTTCACAATGCAGAAACTAAAATCTTTGCTCACTTACGCAATGGTATAAAATGTCTGACAGACAGAAAAGTAAAATTTTAAAACAAACTGAGAAAGTTTCTCCAGGACTCCTGGTCATTAGGAATGTCTGAAAGGTGGTGGATGGGAATCACTAACTCACACCTGTGTATTTAATAATAATAATAGTAATAATAACAACAGTAATAATGAAACTTCCTGGCAGATTAAAACTGTGTGCCCGACCGAGACTCAAACTCGGGACCTTTGCCTTTCGCGGGCAAGTGCTCTACCATCTGAGCTACCGAAGCATGACTCATGCCCGGTACTCAGCTTTACTTCTGCCAGTATCTCGTCTCCTACCTTCCAAACTTTACAGAAGCTCTCCTGCGAACCTTGCAGAACTAGCAGTCCTGAAAGAAAGGATATAGCGGAGACATGGCTTAGCCACAGCCTGGGGGATGTTTCCAGAATGAGATTTTCACTCTGCAGCGGAGTGTGCGCTGTTATGAAACTTCCTGGCAGATTAAAACTGTGTGCCCGACCGAGACTCGAACTCGGGACCTTTGCCTTTCGCGGGCAAGTGCTCTACCATCTGAGCTACCAAAGCACGACTCACGCCCGGTACTCACAGCTTTACTTCTGCCAGTATCTCGTCTCCTACCTTCCAAACTTTACAGAAGCTCTCCTGCGAACCTTGCAGAACTAGCACTCCTGAAAGAAAGGATATAGCGGAGACATGGCTTAGCCACAGCCTGGGGGATGTTTCCAGAATGAGATTTTCACTCTGCAGCGGAGTGAAAATCTCGTTCTGGAAACATCCCCCAGGCTGTGGCTAAGCCATGTCTCCGCTATATCCTTTCTTTCAGGAGTGCTAGTTCTGCAAGGTTCGCAGGAGAGCTTCTGTAAAGTTTGGAAGGTAGGAGACGAGATACTGGCAGAAGTAAAGCTGTGAGTACCGGGCGTGAGTCGTGCTTCGGTAGCTCAGATGGTAGAGCACTTGCCCGCGAAAGGCAAAGGTCCCGAGTTCGAGTCTCGGTCAGGCACACAGTTTTAATCTGCCAGGAAGTTTCATAACAGCGCACACTCCGCTGCAGAGTGAAAATCTCATTCTGGAAACAATAATAATAGCAACCATTCGAAATCAAGACTGGAGTGAGGTAGGGAGACGGGCAGTTGTCCATTCTATTTAACTCTGTTTTGGTGAGAATAATCAGGACATGGAACAAAGGAGGGTTAAGGATGGTGAGACACAATGGTAGAACCATCAACTTTTAATGTCTGGCGTTTGCTGTTAATATATCCATCATAAAAAATAACAGAAAAGACACCAACGAAACTCTACAGACATTACAGAAAATCTCATCAAAAATGCGACTACAAATCTCATATGAAAAATTGAAATACATGGACACACAATCCAAGAAAACCCATTGATAACAAAGTATGGAAAAATAACACAAGTAGATAGTTTCAAATACCTGGGAGACATTGTACAGAAACGGAACTGAACGCAACATCCAATGAACAAAGGATCACATAACTACAGAAAGCATACGAGCTTCAATGGAACCTTTACAACAAGTTAGGTATTTCCATCAATACCAAATTAAGACACTGCAGTACATTAGTCTAGTCTTACCAGAGGCGTTGTATGTCTCAGAAAGCCGACCGGGGTGGCCGAGCGGTTCTAGGCGCTACAGTCTGGTACTGCGAGACCGCTACGGTTGCAGGTTCGAATCCTGCGTCGGGCATTGATGTGTGTGATGTCCTTAGGTTAGTTAGGTTTAAGTAGTTCTAAGTTCTAGGGGACGATGACCTTAGAAGTTTAGTCCCATAGTGCTCAGAGCCATTTTATGTCTCGGAAACAACAGTAATCAAGGGAAGAACGAAAGTAAAGGAGATGGAAAAACAAGAGAGGAAAATACTGAGAAAGATCTCAGCCCAATTCAGAAAGAGATTGTGTTGTAGCACTCTCCTTAACAAGGAATTAATAATAATAATAACAACTTATAAATGTAGCCAAATGTTCAAATTAATTTGCGATGTGGGTGTAAAATGACTTGTTCCACATCATTACGAGCTATTGTACAAATAATCTGTGGAACATCAAACTAATTAACCAATCAACACTCTATGCAATGTTTCTTACACTTCGCAGATGTATGTGAAACATATTGTGTATTGTAGCAAGTAATGTCTATATTCTACATTCTGTTTTTATTGCAGCTGCCACTGAACATCTCCAGTGGAGAATATGTGATAGCTACTAAATTGAAATGGCTGTAGAGTTTGATGACTTAGTCATTTATTTTTAGGTCATCTATCAAAATATTATTAAGTTTTCAATTATTTTGGTGTAATTATATGGTGGTGTTACTATTATGCTTAAGCCTGTGACATTTTTTGCAATCATAGTTGAACTAGATCATGCAGAAATAAATAGCTCTAAAAGTCACTGACAAGTTCAGAGCAGTTAAATCTAGTTAGTTTCTCATTTCATGAACCATACGCATGATATTTCCTTATGATGATGAACATGCCCGTGTTTACTAAAATATACTTTTTTCAGTGAAAATATGGTGACACACTGACCATTTGCATGGAGTGACATGCTAAGAATTTATATAATTAGATTTTGTAAATCTCAGTCTATGTTATTGTACATTTAAACAATGGAAAATCCTGTATGGAGTAATGACTTATTATGAAGAAGACAGTTCCTGCTCACCATATAGCGGAGATGCCGAGTCACAGATTGGTGCAACAAAAATACTGTCAAACAAGCAAGCTTTCAGGCAAAAAGGCCTTCATCAGAATTAAACTCTCTCTCTCTCTCTCTCTCTCTCTCTCTCTCTCTCTCTCTCTCTCTCTCTCTCTCTCTCTCTCTCTTTTTCTCTCTTTCTCTCTTTCTTTCTCTTTCTCTCATGCTTTCATGCAACACACACACACACATGACCACAGTCTGGGTGGTGGGGGTAAGGAGGAGGTTGGGGTGGCCAGTGGGAGGGATAACAGGATAGGGATGGGAACGGTAAAGTGCTGCTCGTGGAGTATACAGGGTCGAGGTGGAGAGAGGGTAGGGCAGCTAGGTGCAGTTGGGAGTTAGACAATGAGTGGGGGCTGTAAAAGGAGAGAAATAAAAAGACTGTGGGTGCCTCGATGGAATAGAGGGCTGCGTAGTGCCGGAATGGGAATAGGGAAGGGGGTATGTGGGTAAAGGACAATGACTGATGAACGTTGAGGCCAGGAGGGCTACAGGAATGTAGAATATGTTCCAGGGAGAGTTCCAATCTGTGCAACTGAGAAAAGCTGGTGTTGGTGGGAAGGATCCAGATGGAACAGGCTGTGAAGCAGTCATTGAAATAAATAACATTGTGTTAGACATCATGCTCAGCAACTGGGTGGTCCAGCCCTTTCTTGGTCACAGTTTGACGATGATTATTCATGCGGACAGACAGCTTGTTGGTTATCATGCCCATGTAGAATGCAGCATATTGGCTGCAGCTTAGCTTGTAGATCACGAGACTGGTTTCACAGGTTGCTCTACATTTGATGGGATATGTGATGGTTATGACCAAACAGTCAGGAGATTAGACATAGGGTGGAGGTTAGCAGGAAGTAAAAAGATTGTGAGTGAATTGATGGAATAGAGAACTGTGTAGTGCTAGAAGGGGAACAGGGAAGGGTATAGGTGGGTAAAGGATGGTGACTAACAAAGGTTGAGGCCAGGACGACACAAATGTGAGCCCTCCCAGGGGGCTCGCCACTCTTTAGTGGGTTCGTGCTTGGCTACCACTGGGCCCCAGCCTTTGCAGCAATTTTCCCCTTCAGTGCTGAATGTGTGTCCCCTTGGGAACATGTCTGGGGTATTATTGGGAATGTTCTGCATTCTGTTGCTGACATGCAAACAGTCTCACCCCTGTTTTTCGGTCGCTTTTCCTTTCTTTGTTTCCCTTCTACTCTCGTTCCTCTGCTTTGGCGTTTGAGGATCCTCTTTTTTTTTTCTTCTTCCTCCCTGTGCACTCCTGAAGGCTGACCCATGCATCTGACACGTAACAGTTGACTGGGTAACGCATAATTCCCAGCCCCAAGTCGACAGGTAGAGTTCACACGTACCCCATGGTACAGGCCAGGCCCAGGCAGGGGTGATTGCCTGAGCTGTAACCTTCCCAAATTGCCGATTGGTCCCTCCGTCAGGTGCTGGGGAGGTGTGACTTGAGGTGTGAACAGTCACCTAAGGCGGGCGCACCCCCTCGTGAAGAGGGCCCCCTAGTTGGAAGAAGCACACCATCGGAGACGCTGGCAAGTGTGGGGGATTTCCTTGCGATGGGTCAATCATCTTCCCACTCAGTGTCTACAAAACATAAATGTAATGAGGCTATTGATTCAAAGACCCTTCCCACTGCCCCCTGGTTCCTTGTGGTTTCACGTACTAAGATGGTCAGTCCTTTGCCATGGTCAATCCGTTTATTATTGAGAAAGGTGTTGATGCAATTGCTAGCCCTGTGAAATCCTGCTTTTGTTTACGGAATGGCACTTTGGTTTTGGAGAAGGCTTCTGATTCTCAAGCACAGCTACTGCTTGCTGCCTTGCTTCTCCATGGTTACCCTGTTCGTGTCGGGGCCCACAGAACTTCCCATGGTGTAATTTACACCAGGCTGCTTGACGGTCTAACCGCTGAAATACAATCTTACCTCTCTGATCAGGGTGTCATTGCTGTCCATCATGTAATGAAAAAGGTAGATTCCTCCTTAGTGCCCACCTACACTCTTTTCCTCACCTTCGATAGGGTGGCGTTGCTGTCCAAGCTCATAGCATGCTATGAAATTATCACAGTCTGGCCGTACATTCCGAACCCAATGCCCTGCTACCAATGTCATCATTTTAACCACACTAGAACATCTTGTCTACACCCAGCCAAATGTGTAACCTGTGGCAGGGATGCACACGAGAGCGATTGTCCGCATCCTTCTCCCTGCTGTATCAACTGCAATGGCGGCCATGCCGCCTCCTCTCGGGATTGTCCCGTGTATCTAGATGAGTGGGCTGTCCAAGAGATTCGGATAAAGGAAAAAGTGCCTTACCCAGTAGCTTGCAAGTTGCTGGCTAGTTGCAAACCCTGTGTTCTCCCGTCTGACACCTATAGTTCTGTTCTTGTTACCCCTTGCTCCATGAAGGACATGGCCGCACAGACATGCAGCCTCAAATTCAGCTCTTGAGGTTGTGAAATTGCCCAGTGTCAAGGTATTATCACCATCCCCCCGTCCTGCTGTGCAACAAACAGTCAAACTCACACTGCCTACACAACCAGTAGGCAGGAAAGGACAAAAGGAGTACCCCGATGAAGACTTCCTCTGTTCCTCCATCAAACAACACCAAAGCCTTCCTCTTCCCAAAAAGGCTCGAAGAAGCCCGCTAAAGGTAAATGGTCTTCACCTTCGCCAACTTGAAGGTCCTGTTAGACGGTGTTGCCACGTGGTACCTTAGGCTGGCCGGCCTCTGTCTCACCGATGCGCACCACCAACCATTTTTCAGCGTTGTACTCCACAAACCGACCTTACAAGCAGTCCAATGCTTCTGTGGACCCCATGGAGCAGGACCCTTCTGCTCCTGTGCCCTGTAGTAACGACTCTATACCGGCTGTCACTTAGCGGTCGCCGAGTTGACACCCCTCCATCTCTTCCTCCTCATGACTGTCCTCCAATGGAATGTTCACGGCCTTCACTCCCACATGGCTGATTGCATCCCCTTGTACTCTGCCTTCAGGAAACGAAATTGAGCCCTCATGACTGCTTTGAGCTTTCACATTACTTATCGATTCATTTTGCCCTTCCCTCTGAGGTTGGCATTCCATCTCTTGGGGGCGTCATACTGCTCATACAGGATGACCTTCATAGTCAACCCATCTCCCTGACTACCTGTCTTCAAGCTGCTGCAGTTCGCCTTTTCCTTCCCCGCCTGACTTTCCCCATCAGTACCATTTATGGACCCTCGTCCTTCGATGTCACCAGGGCAGACTTCCTTCAGCTTATTGGGCAGCTAGTGCCCCCGTTTTTGCTAAACAGTGACTTTAATGTGCATCATCCCCTTTGGGGTTCTCCTAGGACCTGTCAGAGAGGTGCCATCTTGGCTGACCTTCTTAATCAACTTAACCTCTTCTTCCTTAATGCTGGAACACCCACTTTCCTTTCTGAACCCTTGCACACCTATTCCCATTTGGACTATCCTTTTGCACTGCCCAGCTTGCCCATTGTCTTGAGTGGTCCATTCTTTCAGACACCTACTCAAGTGACACATTTCCTGTGTGCTCTCCGTTTTCTGACTCCTAACCCATCCGCATGCACGCACAAATGGCAGCTTACTAAGGCTGACTGGCAGCTTTACTCCTCCCTGACGACCTTCGCAGAACAAGATTTCCCCAGTTGTGATGACCAGGTGGACTATCTCACCAACGTTATCCTTACTGCTGCAGAATGTTCTATTCCTCGCACTTCCTGTTTACCACATTGTGTTCCAGTCTCTTGGTGGACTGAGGCATGCCACGACCCAATTCGCCCACAGAGACGTGCTCTCCGCGTTTTTGACCAACATCCTATGATGGCAAACTGCATTCATTATAAAAAGATGCATGCAAAGTGTCATCAAGTTCTTCAGGAAAGGAAAAGAGCTAGTTGGATTTCATTCACTAGTTCTTTTAACAGTTCCACCCCTTCCTCTGCCGTGCGGGCCAACCTCCGACGGCTCTCTGGGACCAAGATCCATTCTCCAATTTCTGGCCTGGCAGTAGCAGACGATGTTATTGTGGACCCTATTGCTATCTACAACACCTTGGTCCACCATTTTGCGGAAGTTTCGAGCTCTTCACACTATCACCCTGCCTTCCACCATCGGAAATGAACAGAGGAGATACCCTTCTCTTCTCCAAATCACGAGTGCTACAATGCCGCCTTTACTGTGAGAGAGCTCAATTGTGCTCTCAGTTCATCCCGACCCTGTCCCCCAGGGCCAGACACCATCCATATTCAGATGTTGCAGTATCTTTCTCTTGCGGGCAAGCACTTTCTGCTAAACAAGTACAACTAGAGGGCAAATTTCCCAGATGCTGGCGTGAAGCCACCGTCGTACCCATACCTAAGCTCGGTAAGGACAAAAACCTTCCTTCTAGCTACCACCCCATCTCTGTTCTCTTACCAGTTGCATTTGCAAGGTGATGGAACTTATGATTGATGCCCAGGTGGTACGGTGGCTCGAGGCTCGCAATTTACTGACAAATGCACAGTGTGGATTTCGAGCATGACGTTCTGCAGTTACTTTGTCCACTCATGTCATGAAAGGTTTCCTGGGGAAATCCCAGACTGTGGCTGTGTTTTTCGATTTGGAGAAGGTCTACGACACATGCTGGAGAACTGGCATCCTCCGTACTCTTTACATGTGGGGGCGTCCGTGGCCACCTGCCCTGTTGTTTCCTTCAGGCATTTTTACAAGATCGAGTTTTCAAGGTGCATGTGGGTTCTGCATTGTCAGACACCTTTATCCAGGAAAACAGTGTGCCTCCTGGTTATGTCTTGAGTGTTGTCCTCTTTGCTATCGCCATTAACCCTCTCATGGCCTGTCTCCCACCGGGCATCTCCAGCTCCCTTTTTGTTGATGATTTTGCCATCTATTGCAGCTCTTCATGGACCTGTCTCACTGAGCAGCATCTTCAGTGCTGTCTTGATCGTCTTTATTCCTGGAGCATCAACAATGGGTTTTGCTTTTCCCCTGACAAAACCGTCTGTATGAATTTCTGGTGGTGCAAATGCTTTCTCTCACCATCTCTACATCTTCAGCCTGTTGCCCTTCTGTTTGTGGAAACTACTAAATTCCTGGGGCTCATGCTTGATAGGAAACGCTCTTGGTGCTCCCATGTGTCTTATCTAGCAGTCCGCTGTACGCGATCCCTCAAGCTCCTACGTGTCCTCAATTGTGCTTCCTGGGGTGCCGATTGCACCAGCCTTCTCCATTTGTACCAGACCCTTGTCCGTTTGAAACTCCACTATGCATGCTTTGTTTGTGTGTCTGCACGCCCATCCCTCTTACGCCGTCTTAACACTATTCACCATCATGGACCGGTTTGGCTACAGGTGCCTTTTACACCAACCCAGTTGGGGGTCTGTATGCTGAAGCTACTGAACTACCACTGTCCTACCACCGTGACTTCCTCCTCAGCAGGTACGCATGCCGTTTGTCATGCGTGGCCACCCCTCCTATGCCTCCTCCTTTGATGATTCCTTTGACGGTCAGTATGGGGCTCGCCCTCTTCTCTATTACCTCCTGTTGCCCACTTTCGCCACTTGCTACGGCGGCTTAACTTCACACTACCTGCTACTTTCCCAGTGGGTGTGAACCTTTGAACACCTTGGCTTCGTGAAGTGGCCCATATTAACTTTGGCCTTCATTCACTTCCTAAGCACATTACTCCAGCCTCGGTCTATTGCTTCCAGTTTCATGACCATCACACAGAGCTTGGCGATAGTACCTTTGTCTACACTGATGGCTATCGGACTGACCTTGGGATCGGGTGTGCCTTCATCATTGGCACCCATGTCTTTCGATATTGGCTTCCAGCACACTCCTCAGTATTTACAGCCAAGCTCTTTGCCTTGTATCAGGCCATGGAGTACATCCGGTGACACAGCCTTTCCAATTTTTTCCTATGATCAGACTCACTCGGTGCCCTCCAGAGTCTGTGCACTGCACACTGCTCATCCCTTAGTGTAGCGGGTCCAAGAAAACTGTCACTTTCTCACTCTTTGTGGAGCCCATGTCATGTTTCTGTGGGTCCCTGGTCATGCTAGGAAATGAGGCTGCTGATGCTGCTGCCAAGGCTGCAGTCATCACACCTCAGCCCACGAGTACCTATATTCCCTCCAATGATCTCTGCGTTGACATGTGTCAGGAGGTGGTGTCCCTTTGGCATTACCAATGGTCCTCCCTTCACGGGAATAAGCTTTGGCGTATTAAGCTTCTCCCTGCGCCTTGGACAACCTCCTCTCGGCCCTCCCGCTGGGAGGAGATTATTTTAACTCAGCTGCGTATCAGGCACTGCCTTTTTAGCCATCGTCATTTGCCAAGTGGTGCTACCCCACCACTTTGTACACATTGCACCAAAATTTTAACTGTCTGCCACTTCCTGCTGAAATGCCCTTTTTTTAACAATTTATGTTCCAGCTTGGGTTTGCCATCTGATTTATCAGCCGTTTTAGTGAATGATGCGTGGGCTGTCAACTGCGTTTTACTTTTTATCCGCCGAAGCAATATGGCAAAGGCCATTTAATTTTTAGTTTTGGATCTCCACTTCTGTATGGTGTTTTTTTAACCCTCTTTCCAGTTGCCTGTTTTTAGCTGTCTCTTATTCTGTCCATTGGGACTGACGTATAGTCATTTAACTCCTCTCTGTGTTTGTGTTCTGTAGTTTTGACTTGGGCGCGTATGACCACAGTTGTTTTTTGCACCGTAAAGCAAAACAAAATAAACACAACAAAAACAAATGTGAGTAAAAATTTTAACAACTTGAAATTCTTTTCTCCCATCTCCTACAACATGCATTATACTAACCCCACCTGTTGTCTGTCAACTTACAGCAGCATGTCTGATTAACTGAAAATGCAGTCTCTTTGCATCCCTCAGAGACTACCATCTGGTAATGCATTTAAACATTTAGCGAATCTGCAAGAGCACTCAATCCAATCCCATGATACCCTTTCTCGTTTGTGCTCCTGTTGGATTGAACTTAATGATACCAGTTGGTGGTTTTGACCTGTTATGTAATGATGATTTCAGATTGGAAAGATGATGACTGTGTAGTAACAAGAAGCTATTTGCTGAAATGGAGATTGTGATGAAAAGCTGATCAGTAGGTGAACATTAGGCGAAAGGTACTTTGGAAGTTATTGATTGTGAGGTGGCAAAATTTAGTTGTTATGAATTTAGATTTTGGTGACTGGTTTGTCTGCCACTTTGATGATGTCAAAGGTTAAAGAAGGCAGGTGATATAGAACAGATCAAGATTTGTGCTGCCCTGTTGGATTTTAATTTGTCATCTTGTATGCAAGGAGTGCACCTATGTGCTTTCCTATGTTGTTTTTATCATAGGATTACACAGTCATTGTTTTTTCCATAGAGTAAAGCTTTTCCCATTACACAGTTTGAAGCAGAAGAGGAACATAATTTATACTAACAAATCACTGAACCTGGAGAAATGAGCAACACATTTGAAGGAAAACAAAAGCTATTTTCAGTAAGTTATAATTTGATACTGAGCCAAAATATGAACCCAGACACTTGCCTTTTGTATTCAGTGCTCTTGAAATAAGTGTAGTTTTCTACTATCTCAGACTTCTAGGTTACCACTAGCTCCTCTACCATGAGTTAATGAATTTAATCTCAAAAATACACAATGTAAATTATTATTGTTATTATTTTGAAACTTGCAAGACACTGTTGCTATGGTCAGAACTAGAGATCGTTACAGAAAATGGAGCACAGGAAAGGCCTTAAAATATCAGTGACTCATTCAGTGTACTGAATATGCCTGATTACACATGAAAATATCTGACAAACAGGAGTTTTTTCCTTTGGCACTGTTGAGGAGCTCTTGAATAGAGTTAAGTAGTCAGTTACAAACTTGTAAGTGACCAATTTACATTAAATTGTGTAGGAGATATTTTGTTCAGTTGAGATGTTCATCATCCCTAAATCTTATTGTGAATATTATGTATGGAATTAACCAAGCAACATCATCTCTCTAGCAAACAACTACTAAAGCTGATGTGTTCACATTGGTAGACTCCATTAAGGCACATGCAGTAGAATCTTTATTTGATTTTAATATGTTTTCCTTACTGTTGGTTCATCAGTGTGTTCAATACATAAAACAGTTCTATTATAGTATTTATTTTACATGAATAGGTATATATGCTAAAATAATAATAATAATAATGATGATGCAAGAATCATACGAGGGGAGTACAGTAAGTAATGCAACACATGTTTTTCTTGGGCAGTTTTGGTTGAGAATATGCAAAACTTGTGGGACATTGTGGAATATTCGCACATCAGTCCCTGTAGTTCCATGAAGTTCAGATAGGAGACTGCACTATCGTAGCCTTCAAAATGGGATCTGTAACAGAGGTGCGTTCCAAGCAGAGAGCTTCATTGAGATTGTTTTGGCAGCAAACCAGAGCATCACAGATATTTATAGACTCTTGTAGAATGTCTGTGAAGACCTAGCAGAGAACAAAAGCACAGTGAGTCACTGGGCAAGGCATCTGCCATCATCACAACAAGGTCGCATAAACCTGTCTGACCTCCAGCGTGCCAGCCAGACACACGCAACTGTGATTCCTACAATGTTGGAATGTTGGGTCAGTCTCATTTGAGGTGATCAGTGGATCACAAACAAACACCTTGCTGCACAGCAGCATGTGTCTTTTGGTAGTGCTTACACCTGTCCACCAGTTTTGGTACTCAAAGGTGTGTAGCTGCTAGTTTCCACACTAATAGAAGACAATAAACAAAGGACCACCTCTGTGTAATTGCTTGTGAATTATGGGACTGATCATAACTTTTTTGTCTAACTGCATCAAAGACAATGAAACACAGGTTCACCACTTTAAACCGGAAGCAAACTGGCAATCCATGGAGTGGCACCTCACCACCTCGCCCCCAAAGAAAAAGTTCAAAGGAGCACCCTGAGCCAGTAAAGTCACGGCGACAGTTCTCTGGGACTCTGAAAGGGTAATTTGATTTGATGTTGTCACTCATTGTGCAATGATCAATTCTGAAGTGTATTGTGCTACCCTCAGGAGATTGAAGAAATGACTTCAGTGTGATTGTTGCCTCAAAAATGCAAATGAAACTTCTCCTCCATGGCATCGCAAAACCTCACTCACCTCACAAAATTCAGCACATGCAAGAGGAGCTCACAAAACGCCATTGGACTGTTCTCACTCATCCATCCTATAGACCGGATCTCTCACCTTCCGACTTCCGCTTGTGTGGGACAATGAAGGCTGCACTCTGCGGGAAGCATTACATGAGTGGTGGGGAGGTTGTTGATGCAGCGAGACGTTGGCTCTGATGTTGACCAGCAGAGCAGTACCATGCAGGCATACAGGCCTTCCCATTAAGTTTACATAAGGCTGTCACATTGAATGGAGATTACATTGAAAAATAGTATTGAAATCCTGAATAAAACCAACCTGTTTTCAGAGAAAAATGTTTTGAGTTACTTATTGTTGCCCTCGCACATACAGTGGTACTATAGTGTGTTAATATAACAATAATTATTTTAATAAGACATTATAATAATCACATATACAATAGTATCATACATAATTGTGTTTTGTTTTAAATATCCATGTAAAAAAGTGTGAATAATACATGCTTATACATTATTGTCACTCATATGTAGTTCATAATGTAATTATTGGCTTCTTATTGCATGTGTTATGTGTGTTGCTGTTTACAAACTCATCAATTGAATAGTATTGTGTACTCTGGAACTACTCTTCTGCGGTATCCTTGAATCTATTTGGGGATGGATTGCACACTGTCTTTGGGAGTTAGTTATAGAATTTCAAACTTGAGTACTTTGCATCTTATGTGTTGATGTCAGTCATGAGCATGGAAGATCTATACTGAAGAGCCAAAGAAATTGTTAGGCCTGCCTAATATCGTGCAGGGCCACTGTGAGCATGCAGAAGTACCATAACACGATGTGGCATGCATTCAACTAATGTCTCAATTAGTGCTGGAAGAAACTGACACCATGAATCCTGCAAGGCTGTCCATAAATCTGTAAGAGTACGTGGGGACAGAGATCTCTTCTGAACAGCACGTTGCAAGGCATCCCAGATATGCTCAATAATGTTCGTTCTGGGATGTTTGGTGGCCAGCAGAAACGTTTAAACTCGGAGGAGTGTTCCTGGAGCCACTGTATAGCAGTTCTGGACATATAGGGTGTCGCATTGTCCTGCTTTGAATTGACCAAGTCCATCAGAATGCACAATTGACATGAATGGTTGCAGGTGATCAGGCAGGATGTTTACGTGTCACCTGTCAGGCATATCTAGACTTATCAAGGGCCCCATATCACTCCAGCTGCACACTCACCACATTATTACAGTCCCCTGCTGACATGAAACATCCATGGAGTCTTGAGGTTGTCTCCATACCATTATATGTCCATCTGCTCGATACAATTTGGAACGAGACTCGTCCAACCGGGCAACATGTTTCCAATCATCAACAGTCCAATGTCAGTGTTTACGGGCCCAGGCAAAGCGTAAATCTTTGTATCCTGCTGTCATCCAGGGTACACGAGTGGGCCTTCGCATCTGAAAGCTCATATTGATGATGTTTCATTGAATGTTTCACTTGCTGAACTTTTTGATAGCCCAGCATTGAAATCTGCAGCAATTTGTGGAAGGGTTGCACTTCTGTTAGGTTGAATGATTCCCTTCAGTCGTTGCTGTCCCATTCTTGCAGGATCTTTTTCAAGCCACAGTGATGTCGGAGATTTGATGTTTTACCAGATTCCTGATATTCAGGGTACACTGGTGAAATGATGATGATAGGGGAAAGTCACCACTTTATTACTACCATGGAGATGGAGTGTCCCCTCGCTCATGTGCCAACTATAACACTACTTTCAGACTCATTTAAATCTTCATTACCTGCCATTGTAGCAGCAGTAACAGATCTAACAATTGTGCCGTATTCTGCCTGTTTACATATCTCCTTTTTTGAATACGCATGCCTATACCAGTTTCTTTGGTGCTTCAGTGTAGGTTAATATTATTTTGAGTATGAGTGGAACACACTTGGGATCTTAAGTTAAAATTCTTTGTTTTCTTTAGCATCATTTAAGTGATGTTTGCAGCTGGGTAAGAAGACGTCTGCTTCTACATTGTCTGTCATTTTTGCTGTATAAGGAAAAGTAATTCCAGCACAGGAAAATCCAAGACGGAATGTAACAATTATGAGAAAGGAAAGTTGCTACTCACCATACAACGGAGATGCTGAGTTGCAGATAGGCCCAACAAAAAGACTCTCACAATTAAATATTTTGGCCCTTAAGGCCTTCATCAACACTACACACACACACACACACACACACACACACACACACACACACACACACACACACACGCACACGCAACTGAAACCATACTGTAAGGAGGAGCAGCAGCACCACCAGTGCATGATGGGAGTGGTGACTGAGTGGGAGTAAAGAGGAGGCTGGGGCAGGGAGGGGATGGATAGGGCAGTGAGGGTGAGATTAGATTAGATTAGTTTTTTGTTCCATAGACCTGTGCTGAGGAGATCCTCGTGGATGTGGAACATGTCAAATTTTTTTTAAGCTGAAATAACAATACTAATAGTATGAATATATATAATACACCATTTGTTTCTATTAAAAAAATTGTCAATGGAGTAGAAGGAGTTGGCCACTAGTAAGTCTTTCAGGCTCCTTTTAAACTGATCTTTATTTGTAACTAAATTTTTTTATGTTCGCTGGCAAATTATTGAAGATGAGTGTTCCTGAGTGGTGGACCCCATTTTGAACTAAAGTTGTTGTTGTTGTGATCTTCAGTCCTGAGACTGGTTTGATGCAGCTCTCCATGCTACTCTATTCTGTGCAAGCTTCTTCATCTCACAGTACCTACTGCAACCTACATCCTTCTGAATCTGTTTAGTGTATTCATCTCTTGGTCTCCCTCTACGATTTTTACCCTCCACGCTGCCCTCCAATACTAAATTGGTGATCCCTTGATGCCTCAGAACATGTCCTACCAACCGATCCCTTCTTCTAGTTAAGTTGTGCCACAAACTTCTCTTCTCCCAAATCCTATTCAGTACCTCCTCATTAGTTATATGATCTACCCATCTAATCTTCAGCATTCTTCTGTAGCACCACATTTCGAAAGCTGCTATTCTCTTCTTGTCTAAACTATTTATCATCCATGTTTCACTTCCATACATGGCTACACTCCATAAAAATACTTTCAGAAACCACTTCCTGACACTTAAATCAATACTCGATGTTAACAAATTTCTCTTCTTCAGAAACGCTTTCCTTGCCAT
Organism: Schistocerca nitens; assembly: GCF_023898315.1. NCBI lineage: Eukaryota > Metazoa > Arthropoda > Insecta > Orthoptera > Acrididae > Schistocerca > Schistocerca nitens. The sequence goes on along the minus strand of NC_064619.1, from coordinate 390,454,998 downwards.
TGCCAGTCTACATTTGATATCCTCTCTACTTTGACCATCATCAGTTATTTTGCTCCCCAAATAGCAAAACTCCTTTACTACTTTAAGTGTCTCATTCCCTAATCTAATTCCCTCAGTATCACCCGACTTTATTCGACTACATTCCATTATCCTCGTTTTGCTTTCGTTGATGTTCATCTTATACCCTCCTTTCATGACACTGCCGATTCCGTTCAGCTGCTCTTCCAAGTCCTTTGCTGTCTCTGACAGAATTACAATGAACTAAATTAAGTGCTTTTAAGCCCTTGTGCAGATCATTTTTGTTCCTGGTATTGTATGTATGAACTGAGCTGTTTGTTGGAAAAAGAGATATATTATTTAGAACAAATTTCATTAATGACTAAATATACTGAGAGGCAGTAGTTGGTATACCCAGTTCTTTGAAGAGGCTTCTACAGGACGTCCGTGAATTTACTCCACAAATAATACGTATTACAAGCTTTTGGACTCTGAAAACTTTTGTTTGACATGAAGAGTTACCCCAAATATTATACCATATGACATTACGGAATGAAAGTAGGCAAAGTATGCAAGCTTTTTCATTTTTATGTCGCCTATGTCTGCTAACACTCGAATTGCAAATACAGATTTGTTAAGGCGTTTCTGCAGTTCTGTGGTGTGCTCCTCCCAACTGAATTTATTGTCAAGTTGTAATCCCAGGAATTTAAGACTGTCAACCTCTTCTATCTGCTCTTCTTCATACTTTATGCATATGCTGGGTGGAAACCTCCTACATGTTCTGAATTCCATATAGTGAGTCTTTTCGAAGTTTAATGTCAGTGAGTTGGCTTTAAGCCATTTATTAATATCCATGAAAATACCATTAGCAGATCTTTCTAGAACTACACTTGACATACTATTTATTGCAATACTTGTGTCATCTGAAAAGAAAACGAACTCTGGAATGAGATTTTCACTCTGCAGCGGAGTGTGCGTGCACTGATATGAAACTTCCTGGCAGATTAAAACTTTGTGCCGGACTGAGACTCGAACTCGGGACCTTTGCCTTTTGCAGGCAAATGCTCTACCAACTGAGCTACCCAAGCACGACTCACGCTCCATCCTCACAGCTTTACTTCCACCAGTACCTCGTCTCCTACCTTCCAAACTTTACAGAAGCTCTCCTGCGAACCTTGCAGAACTAGCACTCCTGAGTCGTGCTTGGGTAGCTCAGTTGGTAGAGCACTTGCCCGCGAAATGCAAAGGTCCCGAGTTCGAGTCTCGGTCCGGCACACAGTTTTAATCTGCCAGGAAGTTTCATATCAGCGCACACTCCAATGCAGAGTGAAAATCTCATTCTGGAAACATCCCCCAGGCTGTGGCTAAGCCATGTCTCCGCAATATCCTTTCTTTCAGGAGTGCTAGTTCTGCAAGGTTCGCAGAAGAGCTCCTGTAAAGTTTGGAAGGTAGGAGACGAGGTACTGGCAGAAGTAAAGCTGTGAGTACCGGGCGTGAGTCATGCTTCGGTAGCTCAGTTGGTAGAGCACTTGCCCGCGAAAGGCAAAGGTCCCGAGTTCGAGTCTCGGTCGGGCACACAGTTTTAATCTGCCAGGAAGTTTCAAAACAAACTCTGCTTCTGGCAGTATAACTGATGAGAGATCAGTAATGTACACGAGAAAAAGCAATGGCCCTAAGATGGATCCTTGTGGGACACCACATGTAATTTCTTCTCATTCTGATGATGATGACTGATGACTTAATTCACTAGTCCCTTGCGCTGACACCCTTTGTTTCCTGTTAGTGAGGTATGACTTGAACCATTTTGCAGCACTGCCTGTGACACCATAGAATTCTAATTTATTCATAAGGATGTTGTGGTTCACACAATCGAATGCCTTTGACAAATCACAGAAAATACCTGCTGCTTGTAACTTGGTATTTAATGGATTAAGACATTTTCACTGTAGGTGTAAATAGCCTTCTCGATATCAGAACCCCTGAGAAATCCAAACTGTGTTCTTGATAATATGATATTTGTGGCCAGATGGTTGAGCAGCTGCCTGTACATTACTTTTTCTAAAATTTTTGAGAATGCTGCCAAAAGTGAAGCTGGTCTGTAGTTTGATGGTATCTCTTTATCCCCTTTCTTGAATAGAGGCTTAATATCTGCATATTTTAGCCAGTCAGGAAAATGTCCCAGTTATAATTGACTGGTTACACAAGTAACTTAGAGTTGTACTAAACTCACAAGAACATGCCTTAATTAACTTTGTTAATATTTCATCGTACCCACTAGAATGCTTTGTTTTTAAAGATTTTATTATGGAAGTTATTTCTTTTGGTGAAGTGAGTGACATAATCATGTACGTGAAGCTATTTGTAAAGGCTGCTTTCAAATATTCAGTGGCATTATTTACTGATCCTGACAATCCCATTCTATCAGTAACGGATATAAAGTACTTGTTAAATAGATTTGCCACACTATGCCCATCAGTTACTAATGTGTCATCTACCCTTAGTGCTCTTTGCTCCTGTTCCTTTCTGGTTCTACCAGTCTCCTCTTTCACTATATCCCATATTGTTTTTATTTTGTTGCCTGACATTGCTATCTTCTTCTCGTAGTGCATTTGTTTAGACGTCTGAATTACTTTTTTTTAATGTTTTACAGTATTCCTTGTATTTAGCTAAATCATCAGCATTGGAGCTATTCTTGGTCAACAGATACATTTTCCTTTTTGTCTTTCAGGAAATCTTTATTCCTTGTGTAATCCATGGTTTTATTATAGACTTCAGTTTAATTTGAGTAACTTTTAGAGGAAAACAGTTTTCAAACATGGTACTGACATTGTTCATGAATGTGTTATATTTTTCATTCATGTCATGAGCACTATAAACATCTTTCCAGTTCATATCTTTGAGCAGTTTTCTAAAACACTCAATTTTTGGTTGATTGACTACTCTCCTGTACTCAGATTTAGCAGTCTTGATAATCTGCTTAGAATTTACATCTAAAACAAGGAGCTGCATGTCATGATCTGATAGTCCATTTATAACAGGTTTTATGATATGATTTTGTTCCTTTGATTTGTCTATAAAAATGTTATCAATTGGTTATCGTTGGTGGACAATGAAGTGCTGTAGATCAGATGGCGGGTAGGAGTGATGTATGGTGGGGTAGAAGGAGTGGAAAAGGAGAGAAATAAAAGGACTGGGTGTGGTGGTGGAATGGCGGCTGGGGTAGGAGTGGAAAAGGAGAGAAATAAAAGGACTGGGTGTGGTGGTGGAATGGTGGCTGTGTAGTGCTGGAATTGGAACAATGAACGGGCTGGATGGGTGAGGACAGTGACTAACAAAGGTTGAGGCCAAGAGGTTTACGGGAACGTAGGATGCATTGCAGGGAAGTTCCTAACTGCACAGTTCAGAAAAGCTGGTGTTGGTGGGGAGGATCCAGATGGCACAGGCTGTGAAGCAGTCATTGAAATGTATGAAATGAAGGATGTCATGTTTTTCTGCATGTTCAGCAACAGGATGCTCCACTTGTTTCTTGGCCACACTTTTGTTGGTGGCCATTGATGTAGACAGCCAGCTTGTTTGTTGTCATGCTTGCTTACAATTCACGTGCGTGAAATTAGGCCTAGGATTCGTGCTACAGGCGCGAGTAGAAAAATACGCTTCTTACCACGTTTAATCTTATTTTATACTTCACTAACACTTCCACTAATTCAACAACACTTATATAATATTTATAAAACCTGTACACGTTTAAAAATATCTTAATAACAAAAAAGTTACTCCAAACCTCACACAAAAACAAATCTCCTGTGCCTTATCTTTCCAGTCTCTCACCACCTCCCAAAGTCCCACCGTCTGGCCACAGAGGAGCATTCCCCTCATAACTCAGTACCACACAGGACTGGAGCAACTGAATTACATTCTCTGCAATGGTTTCAGTTATCTCTCTTCATGCCCTGAAATGATAAATGTCCTGCCCACTAACCTTCCCACCCCTCCCACAGTGGTATTCTTCCACCACCGAACTTGCACAATATACTCGTCCATCCTTACACAATCCCCACTTCCAATCCCTTATACCTCGTGCATCATCCCCCTGTAATAGACCTAGTTGCAAGACGTGTCCCATACATCCTCCTACCACCACCCACTCAAATCTGGTCACTAACATCACCTATCCCGTCAAAGGCACGGCTACCTGTGAAACCAGTCATGTGGTCTACAAGCTAAGTTGCAACCACTGTGCTGCATTTTATGTGGGTATGACAACAAAGAAGCTGTCTGCATGAATGGCCACTGATAAACTGTTGACAAACAAGTGGACCACTCTGTTGCTGAACACGCTGCCAGACATGGCATACTCTTCGAGTATTTGCTGCCCTAAATAATTATAAAAAGCGTTGTTATTAAGCTATTTTTAAATGTGTACAGGTGTTATAAATATAATATAAGTGCTGTTGAATTAGTGGAAGTGTTAGTGAAGTATAAAATAAGATTAAATGGGGTAAGAAGCGTATTTTTCTTCTTGCGCCTGTAGCACGAATCCTAGGCCTAATTTCACGCACGCGAATCGTAAGTAAGCAGTGAATTAAACTTATAGATAAACGTTTCCAGTTGGTATAAATATAATATAAGTGTTGTTACATTAGTGGAAGTGTTAGTGAAGTGTTAAAGAAGATTAAACGGGGTAAGAAGTTTATTTTCCTTCTCGCGCCTATAGCACGGATTTTAGGCTTAATTTCACGCGCACGTATCGTAAGTAAACAGTGAGTTATATGTAATCACCAGTTTTTTTTATTCAGTACTCTTTCCATTTATTTATATCTGCCTGAATTGTTCTAGGGTCCTTTGTTTACGTTTTAGTCACTACTTAAATCAGCTTATACAATTTCTGTTTTTACCATGAGTGAGAAGTGTGTGACATGCCGTAGGATCGTTAGTTCCGGGGTATGGTGTGATGGGTGCTGTAGTTTCTTTCATTGGGGCAAATGTAGTGGCTTGGGAAATTAGGACATAAATGAGGCTCACCAGTGGTATTGTAGGATCTGCAGTAGAGGTAGGAAAATACTGGAACTGGAAGGGAAAATTGCAGCTCTTCAAGCTGACCTAGACAAGGCAAGGGAGGATCTGGACAGGTTAAAGAGGGAGAAGGGTGAACAGAGGTGGGAAGTGGCAACAGGTAATAGGGGGAACAGGCAAAGGAGAGCATCAGACAGCTTTGTCATAAATCTTGAAAATAGATTTGACCTGTTGCCTCAGTCAGAATCGGATGAGCCTCATGTAGCTGAAGCTGTAGAAAGGGCACAACAAGCTTTCAAGGACTTGAAAAAGGTAGGGAAATTTGTAAAGAGAAAGAAAGTTCTGTTGTTAGGTAGTTCCCATGGTAGAGGTGTTGGCCAACTACTGCAGGAAAATCTAGGTCCAGAGTACCAGGTCACAAACTTTTTCAAGCCTAGTGCAGATCTGGGTCAGGTAACAGAGGATGTAGGTGCTTTATGCAAGGATTTCACAAAGGAGGATGCCGTGGTTATAGTGGGTGGTCCGGGAAATAGCATTGGCAGAGACTCTGAATATTCCATAGAGAGTGACGTGGTGAAGACAGCATCAGCAACGAAGCATACGAGTGTGGGATTTGTGTCTGTGTTGAGACGCCATGATCGGCCTCATTTGAACTCTTCCGTAGGGAGGGTGAACTTGGAGTTGGAGTGGCTGCTTAGGACGGTTATAGGGTCCCATATTGGTTTGATTCCTGTGGATGCTATCCATACGTGGGACTACACTAGGCATGGCCTTCACCTCAGTAGGAAAGGGAAGGGAAAACTGTCTGGGTTGATTGCAGAAAACTTAAGGGGGGACACTGGCACAAGTGGTAAAATACCAGTGGTCACAGGTGTCAGAGGGATGCCTTTTTTAGGATAGGGAAGGGGGAAAGAAAACGAGTTTTAAGAGAGATTGGCAGACACACTCAGTTTGAGAAAACAGATGAACAGGAGTCAGATTTTATCATACAGCCTCCATTTAAACAGTGTTTAACAGAAAGTAATCAGTTCATCTTCGCCAAAGCAGTTACAATCCCATTAGTATGCAGTATCAGTTATCTTTATTACACCAGAACATTCCGGGACTTAGAAATAAAGTTGATGAACTACTCATTTGTATCGATGAAATGAATTCATCTAACCAAATTGACATAATCTGCCTCTCTGAACATTAAGTGACCACTGATATAGATATGTTAGACATTTCAGGATTTAAGCTAGCTTCCTACTTCTGCAGAGTGGATATGGATGGAGGAGGAGTTGCCACATTTATCAAAAACTGCCATAAGTTCAAGAACATTGACATTAATAAATTCTGTTTAGAGCAGCATCTAGAAGCATGTGCAACAGAAGTAGAGTTCCATAACAGATCATATATAATAATAACTATTTACCGAGCACCTGCAGGAAATTATAATCTATTCTTAGATCATCGATCTCGGCTCGATTATGGGTGCACGGTGTATGGGTCTGCGAGGCCTTCTTACTTAAAGATTTTGGACGTTGTCCACCATGAAGGGCTTCGGTTGGCCACTGGGGCATTCCGAACTAGCCCCATACCAAGCCTCTGTGCAGAGGCAGGTGAACCGCCACTTCACCGTTGCTCAGCCTCCTCTGGCACGGTTATTTCATAACCGGCAAAGTGCGACGCAGCCCTATGGGATTCGCGCACAGGATTGCCTCGCTGCAATGTGTATGGCTGGTCTTCGTGTTTTACATCGCGGTTGGAGCAGATCTCCACCTTGGCTCCTCCGGAGACCCAAACTTATTTTAGATTTGACTCGTTTTAAGAAGGATGGCACGCCAGATTTTACATTCCAGTCACTGTTTTTTAACATTTTAGATGTGCATCACGGTTTCACTGTCGTTTACACTGATGGCTCCAAACAGGAGACTTTCCTTGGCTGTTCTGTGGTGTTCCCTGATCATGTTACCCGGATTCGCCTCCCTGCTGAATATACCGTTTTCGCAGCGGAGCTCCACTCGATCCTGAAGGCACTGGAGCAGATGAATCGTGTTCGGGGCGATCGATTTCTTCTCTGCTCCGATTCTCTGAGTGCCTTACAATCACTGCAGAACCTATACCCGACTGAGGAGATGGTCCAGCTGATACATGACCAACTGTACTTGCTCCAACAGCGGGGTAAAGAGGTATCCTTCTGCTGGGTGCCTGGTCATGTCGGTATATGGGGCAATGAACAGGCTGATCGGGCTGCCAAGGAGGCCTGCAGAGAGCAGGATGTGGTCCAGTGTCCTATCCCCTTGCAGTCAGTCATCGCTGCACTCCTCAGGAAGTGCATGGAGTTGTGGGAGGACGAATGGCTGGCGGTGACGGCCAATAAACTGCGGTCGGTAAAGTCAACCACTCAGCCGTGGCGTTCCTCCTGCCGGTTGCTCAGGCGGGAAGAGGTGGCCCTCACACGTCTTCGGATCGGGCACTGTCCTCTGACGCATAGCTATTTATTACGGCGGGAGGATCCTCCATTTTGTTATGCTTGTGGTGTGCACATTTCTGTCCAGCACATTTTAACAGACCGCATTTTATACCGTGATGCAAGGGCAGAAGCACAAGTTGATGGGGATCTGCCTTGTGTTTTAGCTAACGATGAGACGTGTGTGTCTAGGGTTTTTAAGTTTTGTGATGTGTCTGGACTCGGGCCTAAACTTTTAGGCTGGAGGTTTTAGTGTATTGCAGAGTGGCTGACTCCTCCCTTTTTTCCTTGCCGTCAGCCAGCCACTTCCATCTGCTACATTGTTTTAGCTCCCTCTACCATTTTCTTCCTGTGTTGTCGATGTTTTACTGCTGACGCCCTGCTTCCTCCCACGCTTCGGTGTGGGTGAGCACATATTTTTCAATGATTGTTCCCCGTGTTTTATGTTCCGTTTTATGTAAATGTTCTGAGTTTTTTTTTCTTGACACCCGTCTCACTATGATACTGAACGGGCGCTGAAGACCTTGCTGTCGTGCGCCCACAAAACCCCTCTACTACTACTAGAAGCTCTTTTGGGTTATTTAACAGGAAGAAACAAAGAAATTTCGATTGCTGGTGACTTTAATACAGATTTTCTAATGCAATCTTCCAGTAAACATTCACTGCAGTTAGTAATGTTGTCTTTCAATCTAACTCACACTGTAAACTTTCCAACTAGGATCACTAAATCCTCAAGGACAGCCATTGATAACATTTTTATAGACAAATCAGAGGAACAAAATCATATCATAAAACCTGTTATAAATGGACTGTCAGATCATGACATGCAGCTCCTTGTTTTAGATGTAAATTCTAAGCAGATTATCAAGACTGCTAAATCTGAGTACAGGAGAGTAGTCAATCAACCAAAAATTGAGTGTTTTAGAAAACTGCTCAAAGATATGAACTGGAAAGATGTTTATAGTGCTCATGACATGAATGAAAAATATAACACATTCATGAACAATGTCAGTACCATGTTTGAAAACTGTTTTCCTCTAAAAGTTACTCAAATTAAACTGAAGTCTATAATAAAACCATGGATTACACAAGGAATAAAGATTTCCTGTAAGACAAAAAGGAAAATGTATCTGTTGACCAAGAATAGCTCCAATGCTGATGATTTAGCTAAATACAAGGAATACTGTAAAACATTAAAAAAAGTAATTCAGACGTCTAAACAAATTCACTACGAGAAGAAAATAGCAATGTCAGGCAACAAAATAAAAACAATATGGGATATAGTGAAAGAGGAGACTGGTAGAACCAGAAAGGAACAGGAGCAAAGAGCACTAAGGGTAGGTGACACATTAGTAACTGATGGGCATAGTGTGGCAAATCTATTTAACAAGTACTTTATATCCATTACTGATAGAATGGGACTTTCAGGATCTATAAATAATGCCCTTGAATATCTGAAACTAGCCTTCACAAATAGCTTCAAGTACATGAATATATCACTCACTTCACCAAAAGAAATAACTTCCATAATAAAATCTTTAAAAACAAAGCATTCTAGTGGGTTCGATGAAATATCAACAAAGTTAATTAAGGCATGTTCTTGTGAGTTTAGTACAATTCTAAGTTACTTGTGTAACCAGTCAATTATAACTGGGACATTTCCTGACTGGCTAAAATATGCAGATGTTAAGCCTCTATTGAAGAAAGGGGATAAAGAGATACCATCAAACTACAGACCGATTTCAGTTTTGCCAGCATTCTCAAAAATTTTAGAAAAAGTAATGTACAGGCAGCTTCTCAAGCATCTGACCACAAAGAACATATTATCAAGAACACAGTTTGGATTTCTGAAGGGTTCTGATATCGAGAAGGCTATTTACACCTACAGTGAAAATGTACTTAATTCATTAAATAACAAATTACAAGCAGCAGGTATTTTCTGTGATTTGTCAAAGGCATTTGATTGTGTGAACCACAACATCCTTTTAAGCAAATTAGAATTCTATGGTGTCACGGGCAGTGCTGCAAAATGGTTCAAGTCATACCTCACTAACAGGAAACAAAGGGTGTCAGTGCAAGGGACTAGTGAATTAAGTCATCAGTCATCATCAGAATGGGAAGAAATTACATGTGGTGTCCCACAAAGATCCGTCTTAGGGCCATTGCTTTTTCTTGTGTGCATTAATGATATCTCATCAGTTAGACTGCCAGAAGCATCGTTCGTTTTGTTTGCAGATGACACAAGTATTGCAATAAATAGTATGTCAAGTGTAGTTCTAGAAAGATCTGCTAATGATATTTTCATGGATATTAATAAATGGTTTAAAGCCAACTCACTGACATTAAACTTCGAAAAGACTCACTATATGCAATTCAGAACCTGTAAGAGGTTTCCACCCAGCATATGCATAAAAGACGAAGAAGAGAAGATAGAAGAGGTTGTGACAGTCTTAAATTCCTGGGATTACAACTTGATAATAAATTCAGTTGGGAAGAGCACACCACAGAACTGCAGAAACGCCTTAACAAATCTGTATTTGCAATTCGAGTGTTAGCAGACATAGGCGACATAAAAATGAAAAAGCTTGCATACTTTGCCTACTTTCATTCCGTAATGTCATATGGTATAATATTTGGGGTAACTCTTCAAGTCAAACAAAAGTTTTCAGAGTCCAAAAGCTTGTAATACGTATTATTTGTGGAGTAAATTCACGGACGTCCTGTAGAAACCTCTTCAAAGAACTGGGTATACTAACTACTGCCTCTCAGTATATTTACCTATTAATGAAATTTGTTCTAAATAATATATCTCTTTTTCCAACAAGCGGCTCAGTTCATACATACAATACCAGGAACAAAAATGATTTGCACAAGGACTTAAAAGCACTTACTTTAGTTCAAAAAGGGGTCCACTACTCAGGAACACTCATCTTCAATAATTTGCCAGTAAACATAAAAAATTTAGTTACAAATGAAGATCAGTTTATAAGGAGCCTGAAAGACTTACTAGTGGCCAACTCCTTCTACTCCATTGACGAATTTTTTAATGGAAACAAATGATGTATTGTATATATTCATACTATTAGTATTGTTATTTCAGCTTAAATAAATTGACATGTTCCACATCCACAAGGATCTCCTCAGCACGGATCTGTGGAACAAAAATCTAATCTAATCTATTTCAGTGACTGCTTCAAAGCCTGCGTCATCTGGATCCTGCCCACCAAAACAAGCTTTTCTGAATTGCGCAGGTGGGATCTTTACCTGCAATACATCCTACATTCCCGTAACCTTCCTGCCATCAACCTTAGTTACTCACTGTCCTCACCCATCGAGCTCCTTCCTTGTTACCATTCCAGCACTACACAGCCGTCATTCCACCTGTTGTTATTTCTCTCCTTTTCCGCAACTTCTCCACCTCTCCCCTGCCCTCTCTTTGACCTGCAGCACTTCACTGTCCGCCACCCCAACCATACTATCACTCTCCCTCTCCATGCCAGCCTCCTCCTCATCCCCACCCAGTCACCACTCCCGTCATGCACTGGTGCTGCTGCTTGCAGTGTGGTTTCAGTTGCCTGAGCCTACAGTTGCATGTGTGACAGTCCCTTCTCATAATTGAAAAGCAATTCTAACATTTTGTATCCCCCAGGGGGCTCATGGTTCTTTAGTGAGTTCGTGCATGGCACACATGGGGCCCAGAGCTATTGCAGCTATTCCTTCCTTCCTTGAACTCATTTCCTTCATGCTGCCCTCCCTCCCTCTCCTCATTTCATCCCCGTTGCACCCTCCTGCCCCTCTCTCGGTGTTCTGATTTGTGTCGACCTGGCTATCCACCCGCTTCTCTGTATTGCTTACAATTCTGTTCCTTCTGCCTGTTCTTTCATCCTTTTTGGCATTTAGGTCACCACTTGAGGTTTGACCTCCACTTCTAAATTTTCTGTTTTTAGTGTGAGTTATTTGGGGAAGAACTCCCTCCCTAGTGTCTACGGGGTGGATTCCTCTCCCCCCTTGCTTCTACCCTGCTAGGTCACCAGCACAGGTAGCCCGTCCGTGTGGTGGGGCTGTTATGTACTCATCTGGCTGAGCCTCCAGACAACGCAGGGATCACACTATTGACACCTCAGCTGTTCACTCCCCATGTATGCCAAGGAGTAGTTCCTTGTCTTCTTGGAGCATCAGAATTCCCAACAATAACCACCATGCCATGCTGTGGCTGGATGGCGCCCATGGGGAGAGCCCCTTGTCAGAGTGGATGATATCATGGCGGATGCTTGGTGCATGAAGCGTATCAAGCTGCAAAAATCTGGCTGTTCTCATACAGCTGGCTCTTCAAATGGTGAAGGATCATTGAATGCTGCTTTGTATGACCTGGCAGCCTTCCCTTCCCTGTCTGCAACATGGGAGGAGGACAAGACTTGCCGTCTTGGGATGAAGCACTTTCCCTGCTACCTCCTCTGTTCTAGAATAGATGGGGACACATTCACCACCACAAAGCCATTGTTTTTTGTGGAGAATATCGAGGGCGAGATTGGTGAAGTGGAGTCTCTTAGTAAGATGCAGTTGAACTCCCTCTTGATCAAAGCCTTTTCTGCCACCCAATCTGCAGCTATTCGTGCTTGTGATCATCTTGGCAATGTCGCGGTGTTTCTTACTCTTCACCAATCTATGAAAATGGTTTAGGTAGTGGTTTTTCATATGGTCCTCACCCTGCAAACTGATGAGGAACTCTAGGCTAATCTGGAGTGATGCGGCATTCGTTTTGTTCAACGTGTGCAGATGGCTCGCAAAGACAACCGCACCGATGCTAGCGCCTTCATCCTGCCTTTCGGGAGGGGTACCCTCCCAGAGAAGGTCAAGGTTATGTGCCACAGATGTGACATGAAGCCGTACATCCCTCCACCTATGCGGTGCTTTTGGTGCTTGCATTTTGGGCATATGTCTTCCCTCTGTACGGCGGACCCGTTGTGGTGAACGTGGCCACCCCGTCCATGAGGCAACCCCCTTGTGTTCCGCAGCCTGTGTGTGTTAATTGTGCTGACCGTCACTCCCCTCGCTCTCCTGATTGCCCGGGTTACAAGACAGAAAAGAAGACGCAAGAATATAAGTCCCTGAATTGCCCGTCTTACATTGAGGCTCGCCAAAAGTATGAGAGACTCCATCCAGTGTCACTTATATTCCACTTTTGCCCCTGTTACATCCCTTCCCCCTCTACCTCTTCCTTATTCCAGCCCCATCTCCCTCTCCCCTCTCACTCCCTTGCAGTTCCCACAACCTCCCATCCCAGAGTCACTCCCCCTCCCAGGCTGAAGAAGTGCCCCCTTCTTCGGCACCTGCCGGTGATCAGGCTGCCTCCCAGGACCCCTCTCCCCAGTGTGTCTCAGGCTGGAAGACTCCTACCACCACTCGGCCATGAGATGCACCATCTGTGTGCCCCAATGTCATCCACTGTCTTTCGGTTCCAGATTTTGCTGACGCCTGTACTCCCCCTGTGTCGTCCCCTCCTCCATCTCTGAAGAAGAAGAAACAGAAGTCTCAAGACAACACCCCCCCCCCCCTCCGCAACCTGAGTCTGACATCTTAGTTATGGATGTCACCCCATCCTTGTTGGTGATGACCACTTATCGAGTGATGTGACCTCCTCTTGGCTTCTTTACATCTAACTTGGACTCACAGCACACAATCATCCAGTGGAATTGCAATGGATTCTATCGTCACCTACTGGAAATATGACATCTTGTCTCCTCATATTCTGCGTTCAGTCTTGTTCTTCAAAAAAACCCATTTCTGTGATGACCAGTCTCCAACATTTCTTGGTTATCGGGCATTCTGTCAGAACCGTGTGACCCCAGGGTAGCATCTGGTGTGGTCTGCATTTTGGTTTGCTCTGATGTCATTAGTGATTGGATCGCCCTACATACCAATCTGGAAGCAATAGTGGTTAGAGTGCAAATGATTCCGGCAATCACCATTTCCAAAGTCTACCTCCCTCCAGGCAGGACACTTCACTACATTGAACTGTCTACCTTAATTCAGCAACTCCCGCCCCCTTTCTTCTCCTTGGGGACTTCAGTGCTGACCACCCACAGTGGGGGAGTGCCACTTCAATAGATAGGGGTCTCCTGGTTGACCAACTTATCACGGACCTCAATTTGTGTCTCTTCAATGATGGTTACCCTACCCACTTCAGTCCATTCATGGCACCTTTACTGCTGCCGATCTCATGATCTCCTCCCCTGCTCTTGTGGCTTCCCTACATTGGTCGCCCCATGATGATCATTGTGACATTGACCATTTTCTGGTGATTTGATTGTTCCCCTGTTGCTGCCAGGCAGACAAGGCCCCTATTTTGGGCATTCCGCAGGTCCAGTTGGCCTTCATATAGATCTGCTATGCACTTTGACACCTCCCTGTCGAATTCCATTGATGCAGTCACGCACGGCGTCTCTGCCACTATTCTTCATGCTGCTGGCACTGCTGTCCCCCTATACACAAGTCCTCCTCATTGTTGGCCGTTACAGTGGTGGACCAAGGATGTCACAGTTGCTGTCAAGGGTCTCTGACGGGCACTGCAGAGATTTAAATGACACCCTTCAGACACAAACTCCTCGCTTTTAAGCTGCTCTCTGCTAAGGCTCATTACCTTAATAGGTAGAGTAAAAAGGAGTGCTGGAAGCACCTTGTTTCCTCCCTGGGGACGTATGCCTCTTCACCACAAGTTTGGTCCGAGCTCCATAGCCTTCTGGGCTGCAACAGTCCAGGGTCTTAACCTCCAACGTGCTCTGTGCACTGATCCATTTGTCCTTGCAGAAAATCTCGCAACACACTTTGTGATGCCATTGGTGTCCTCTTCCTATCCTACTACCTTTCTCCGGCAGAAAAGCCGAGTTGAAAAGACGCTGTCTGTTTCATCCTGCACCATGTTGAGTCCTATAATGAACCCTTAACTGAATGGGAATTCTTGCAGGCTCTTACCTATTCATGAGACACAGCCCCAGACCCGGATTCCATCCACAGCTAGATGATCCAGAACTTGGATGTTCTCCAGAGGAAACATCTCCTCAGGGTCTTCAAACCCATTTGGCTCATGAGTGCTTTTTCATCAGAATTGTGAAACACTATAGTTACCCTGTCCTTAAGCCTGGGAAGAACCCAACGTCTTTTGGCAGTTACCACCGAGTTAGCCTGATGAATGTACTTTGTAAACTGTTAGAGAGAGTGGTTAACTTCAGACTATGCTGGGTACTCTAATCTCGGGGCTTTTTGTCCCCATATCAGTTTGACTTCCAGGCAGGACGATCTCCAGGTGGCCATTTACTCAGATTGGAAACAGCCATCCGGCTGGCTTTTACTAACACTGGCATCTTGTCACGGTCTTCTTTGACTGTCATAAGGCATACAATATGGCTTGGTGTCATCACATTTTAGTTACCCTCCATGGCTGGGGCTTCCATGGCCCCCTTCTGATTTTTATCTGCAAGTTTTTATCTCAACGGCTCTTCCGGGTTTGAGTTGGCACTTCACTCAGTACCCCTCGGATTCAGGAGAACAGTATCCCACAGGATTCTGTGTTAAATGTCACACTTCCTCATAGCCATCAATGGGCTTGTAACCTCTGTTGGGCCTCTGGTTAATGCGGTGTTGTACGTTAACGATTTTTGCATCTGTTGCAGCTCCCACTCGGTAGCATCTGCTGAGCACCAACTCCAAGGCGCCATCCAGTGGACCTCTGCGTGGGCTCCCAGTTTTCTCCCTCCAAAATACGGGTTATGCATTTTTGTCAACGACCCACAGAACACCCTGATCCAGAACTTTATTTAGGCACCAGCTCCTCTATGTTGTAGCACAGTCCCGTTTCTTGTTCCTTATTTTTGATAAAATGCTGACATGGCTGCCCCATTTTTGCCACTTAAAGACTACATGCATGTTGAAGCTTAATGCTCTCCGCCTCATATTCCACACATCTTGGCGTGCAGGCCGTACCACTCTTCTCCATCTTTACTTTGCTCTGGTCTTGTCCAGACTAGATTATGGTAGTCAGGTTTATGGTTCAGTGGCTCCTTCCATTTTGCAGATACTCGACCATGTTAACCATTGTGGGATGAGTCTGTCTATTGGTGCCTCTTGCACGAGTCCCGTTGACAGTATCCTCATATGAGCATGGATTCTCCATCTACAAATATGACGGAGCCAACTCCTGGTTTCTTATGCAGTCACCAATTGCCATTTCCCTGTCCTATTTGCAAATGAGGGGTGTCTCCCTCCTGATACCCTCCCACAGGTGTGATTGCCAGTTGGCATGTGTCTTACTTCCCTCTGTCAGGATCTCCATCTTCACTGACTGGAATGCATCCTGTTTATTTCCTGCCATACCCCCCTTTGGATGGTGCTTACACCATGGATTAGGAATCTGTTGCTTCTATGGTTTTCCAGCATCTTGTACATGCCATCCTTGCAGGGTTCCAGGGTGCCCCCTTCTTCTACACTAATGGTTCTAAGGCAGTCAGTCATCTCATACTGGCTGAGAACACCATTTATTGCCAGGATCATGTAGTGTGTTCACAGCAGAGCTTCTAGACATTCACAGAGCCCTCCATTTTGTTTCTCAGGCCTTCCTTCACAGTGTTTCAATTTGTACTGACTCAATGAGCAGCCTGCAGGGTTTGAACAACTGCTATTCTCGTAACCCTTTGGTCTCTGCTATTTGTGACCTTCTCTCTGCCCTTGGCCATTCTGCCTCCTCAGTTGTCTTTCTCTGGGTCCTAAGTCATGTGGTATCCCAGGGAATTAACTGGCTGACTGTTTGGTTCCCCATTCCCTTTCATGATTCCAGCTGTTGGTATGCAGATCTACGTCAAATCTCTCTTTGCCCAAAAATGTAATGAAGTCTGGTGTGCTACTGCTCATAGTAATAAACTCCGCGCAGTCAAGGAGTCTGCTGCAGTTTGGCTCTCCTCCTTCCACTCCTCTTGGAAGAAGTCAACTGTTTCATGCCGTCTATGCATTTGTCATACCAGGCCACCCATTGTTTCTTCCTATGTAATGGACCACCCCTACAATGTGGTTGTGGAGCCAGATTGACAGTGTCCCACATATTGGTGGAATGTCCTGTTCTTGTGGCCCTTCGTGCTAAGTGTAGTTTCCCTGTTTCCTTAAATACTAGCAGACAATTTAAGGATAGTTGAACTGGTCCTCAGTTTCCTCCGTGAAAGTGGTTTTTATTTCCAGACATAAGGTTTTACATTACTCTTGGGGCAGGGTGATTGTGGTGGGGACCCCTGTGCGTGTCTTCTTGGTCTGGGACCCCTGACTACTCTCCCATGGAAAACTGCCCCTTTTTTCCCTATTTTTAGATTTGGTCTCACTTTTTATGCTTGTTACTATGTGTGTTTTAACTTCATTATTTTATAATTTTACTCCCCTAACTGGATCCATCCTCCTTTAGTGGACCCTCTTTCTTCCATGAATAATTTTGGAATCACGGGAAAGGTGACCATGCCGTTTGGTTCCATAAACCCTTTCAATTAATCAATCAATCAACAAACATTTGGTAATTATTACGTGGGAAGAATGTGTGATTGTGTGTTCACCTGTTCCAGTAACATCCAACTGCAGAAAGAAAACTTAAAGCAAGCAGATCATGAAACACCCTAACACTCAAGATTACAGTTACACTTTATTGATGCCTAAAACTTCAAATAAATTTATTTTAAGTCAGTTTCATATTTGCAGAAAGTGTAATAGAGGTGGTTGTAATAATAATAATAATAATAATAATAATAATAATAATAATAATAATAATAATTTTTATTATTATTTTATTGTTGTTAGACCAACACAGCAGTAGATAATGTTATATACATAATACAGTTAATCGATAATACAAAAGTACAATAGCTTAGGTTTTGATTTTACAGCTACCTTATTACATTTATTAAATTCCTTGATATTGTTGAGTGGTTGGGCACTTAACCAGTCATTTAGTGTTTGTTTGAATTTTTTTCCAGGAATAACTTTTTCCATTCACTCATAGTACTTGCTGTTGACAACAGTAACACTCACACTCTACGCATCAACCTCAAGCTTGCATTCAACATTGCTTCTGTCTCGGGTTTGTTTCTCTGGGAGTGTTAGTTGTACATCAGCAAATGTATATGAAGAGTTGGCCAATATGAACCTTGTGTATGGATTCTCTGAATGAGTGTCATGCCATCACTATGGTGAGCTGCTCCTGAAGTGATAGCAACCACATCACCTTTACATTTTCATGTAGGTGTATGACAACGGGTAACAACTGAATGAATCATAATTACATTATTACTCTGTAGTGAACCACCAGAGATCACAGGTGCCTTGTACCTAAATACCCAGAAAGTGTGCCTCAAGAACAGGTTCACGTTCCAGAAATTTGGTACTGTCATGTTTTTTTGTTCAGAAAACAAAGGTTTACAGTGTACTGTGTAATGAAGAACAAGAAATTACTCTAATAGCTTTAGTCTGCTGAATTGAGATGTCATGCACACAGCTAGGATTTTCCACAAAAGAATGGTACATGATGTTATCCTATGGAAAAATAAAGCTTTCAGATTCACAGTTCATAAAGCATCTTAACGTATGAATTACTCTATGTGGTTTACCACAAATATATTATGCATGCTGACATAAGATAATTTATCACCTAAATATCATTTAAGAACTGAATACAACGAGGATCATATGTGGAGAAACTTGGTTATAAAGTAAAAAATCACCCACCCCCCTATCCCCTCCCAGGCCCCCCTACCCCTGTGACTCTTTTGTGTTCATTCATCAGTTATCAGTTTGCTCTAAACCAATAAGATATTTGAGTGATTGCATTTGCAGCACAAGTACTGAGATCATAACTGCTGTGAAGAAAAGTTTTTGTCTGCATATAGTACTGTATTGGAGCTAATAAACAACTGGACCTTTCCATAGATAAGGTAATATAGTACCTTAGTAATTCTCTCTCTCAATGCAGTAAAAGTCCATTTCATGGCAGCATGTAGATAGCTTGTCCTCTCAATGTCTGCAGCAAGCACAAGGACAGTGGCAACACCGGCTAGCACTGTCAGCATCGCACCAATGCTAGCCAGGGGTTTTACCAAAACCATCTCCACTCCAGGGAGCAGCAGAAGAAAGGGTGTGCTTACTGGAAATGATACCAGGGCCAACATGCTAGATGAGGATCAGTGAGATGATCTCCCTTGGGGGAAAACCCTCTAACAGAAAACATCACACCATGGCATGTGACAGCAGTGGCAATGCTATGAACCGCCATACATGCCAAGGAAGCATTCCACTGCTACAGCTGCCACTGTTACAAGTGAAAATCTAGTTTTGTTAATCGCCTGCTGACTGCAGACAATGTTCTGCACCTTGCCAAGATGTTGCAGTGGGTCTCAGAAGACATAAAATCTGAAACAGGAAAAGGAGAAGACATTGCAAAGAGAGAAGTACAGGTTTATACATTTCACAGATCCAGAGGAGTAGCACTTTGTGTTCAATCTCCACATTGACCAGGGGAAGATTCATCACCTGAAGGAGATCCTAGTATGCCCTTGCCTTTTTTACCTCTGACGATGTCTCCTGCGGTTGGAGACAAAACTTAAGAATAGTCTTATTTATCAACCACTAACTTTCAGCCCAGTGGTTTTAACTGAAATAAGCACCAGCTGTGAAAGCCTACGTTGCGTGATTAATTGAAGCAATGAGTAAAATAATCCAGAGCAGAATACACGCTGACTGGTACGAGAAGTGTAACATCCAATAAATGACGTGTAATCCTTGTGCTATTAGCTATTTAATCAAAGTGAAGCACTTCAACTAATTTTTTGAGATGGGTGATATTATTGACGTTGCTTTTGCAGGTAAACTATGAAGTGTTGATTGTTTATTGCTCTAACCTCAGTTGTTGAGTAATCATAAAATCCATGGTAAGTGCCACAACTGCTGTTTTGAGGAAATCATTAAAAACTTCCAGAAAGCATTCATTTTGATATCCTTATTTTTTCATACCCTAAACAAATGAAGACAGTTAATCTACAAACATTTTTTAGAGTAAAGTTACTGTAAAAGATTTAACAACAACAACAACAATTGTTGATGGAACAAAACAAGAGCAGGGCTATGTGCCAACCTCTCTAACATAGAAACTGGGCTAAGTCTACCACTTATATGTGTAAATAAAGGGGTGTGGGAAGGATAATAGTAATAATAATAATAATAATAATAATAATTTTGCTATTATAAAAATCTGGAAACTACAGTTTACAGTTTTTCTATAACAACTATATTATTATGAAAAGTCAGTCAGGCCTACAGAAGAGCTGTGTTACCAAACAAACTAGTTAAAGAACAAAGACAAAATTAAGGACATTAATGTGTTCTTACAAGTTTTATTTAGAAATAAAAGCCTTTTACAAAGTTTAAAAAGTTACATGTTTTATTAATTTAGCACTGTTTTACTAACAAAATATTACAGTGTTGCAGTCTATAAATGGCTGCTGTGTTTACTCAGTCATATTTTGGTAAAACAGTTTGTTTTCTTGTTTGAGATAAGGTATCATCTTTAAGTCCTCCTCCTCCTCCTCCTCCTCCTCCTCCTCCTCCTCCTCCTCCTCCTCACTTTTCGATCTGTCTGTTAGCTCAAACCGGGGGGAGATCTAAGCCTTTCATGGTTTCCATCTTCACATCTTTTTTGAATACATTTGTTTGCATTCACATTTCAGCTTCATTGAATTTTTTTTATACTTGTCCTGGGTTGGTTTTGGAAACTTGAGCCAAACAGCCTTGGAAATTTCTAACTTTTTTGTGATGAAATGTTGTTTTGCTCCTTTGAAGAAGTCATAAAAATCATCATAGTGGCTAGAAAAGGAGTTTCGCTATTGGCATTACACAAAACTCTCACAAGATCCAAAGGAACTTCACATTTTTCTACTCTATTTCTTTTTTCAATTAGAGCAAAGTCTCGGACACAGGTTAAGTATGTGCGTCCAGAGACGACATACTTGTGGTGAACTTCGTCAAAGAAATCATTACAGACGAATTATAACCAGAGGAACAGTACCATCGGATTTTTGTTTTGGCCACAGCTGTTGTCAGACCACACTGTTAACTTTTTTTTTCCTGGGTAATTTTACTTTTAATCCTCCTAAACACAGCTTGCTATTTCATTGCCTCCCCTGCCGCTCATGCCCTTGTGCCAAAGAAACAAAAAAACTTCATTATTATCTGCCATATGCAACCCCAGATTGTAACAAGAAAGTTGATGTAAATAATACATTTGGCAGTGTGACAATGTTGGCAGAGAGAAAACCTGTTGTACATCTAAGGATGCTGCGCATATATCACGTGTGGGAGTGGTAGAATATACATGATCATGCTCCATCTCTTCTCTAGCTTTTTCACTGTGTCTATGATGAAATTCTAGTGAAGTATAATGTACCACTCTATTGGTTGAGTCATTCAACATTTCACTTTTAAGCAGATCACGTGTTACAGGTATATTTCCTTTGGCGGTGAAATCTCAGTTTCGCAAAGTATTCTTTCAATAACTTTTTGTAGTACAAATATCTGATGTTTGAGTTTGGATAAAGCATAACAAAAGCCTCATACATTCTGCAGTAATTCAAATCTTGGCTTGAAAATAGAAGGGAGCTTTTAGTCCTTGTGTAATGACGTATGTCCTTTGGGAAACTTTTGATGTGTTCAACAATGCATTTTACATCAGGAGCTTTATATTTCCTTTCTTCATTTTTATTTCCCCTACGTTCAGTGTAGGTAACATCACCACTCTTTTTTGCTTTTACCAAGGTTTCCACTCTTTGCCTGGTAATTTTGTGTATTTCCAGAACGGGTTTTTTGGCAAATTGAAAATGTCCACCTTCGTCATCAGGAACTGTATGAAAAACGCTAGCCTCTCTGTGACTCTCCTGTGTAAGAACCATGATGCCTTCTTCTAACATTGCATACACTGAAGTTTCTTACCAAATAAGAGTTTTGTTTAACATTATCACCTAGTTCGTAGAACTGATTGAATATGTTTAATTTATGTTCCAATGGAATGTCTCTACATTGCAGTCACGAGCTCAATTCAACGCACAGAAATACAACTCCAAATCATTCCCCTCCCTGGCCACACCATGGGAGGAATGTCAGGCTAAGGATGGCAGCAGATCTTATTCGCCCCAGTACCTTGTATGTTCAAGAGCTGATTGGGAATCTTTCATGATGATGAAGCCTCCGTTTTTTGTTGAGCATTTAGAGGACAAGTTCGGGGAGGTGGAGGGCTTGTTCAAAACGAGATCTGGGTCAGTCTTGATCAAAACAGCATCCTCTGCCCAGTCACAGGAGTTACTCGCTTGTGACAAGCCGGAGGGATGCTTCTGTAACCATCAAGCCCCATAAGAGCTTAAATATGATCCAGGGTATCATATTTCACAAAGACCTTCATTTGCAGTCCGACGATGAGCTGCGCGCCAATTTAGAGTGTCAAGGTGTACATTTCATCTGGCGTGTCCACTAGGGTCCGAAGGATAATCATGTTGCCACTAGTGCCTTTATCTTGGTCTTTGAGGGAGATCCATTGCCCGAGAAGGTTGGTCTACCGGTGTGATGTAAAGCCCTATATGCCTTCCTCGTTGCAGTGCTTTAAGTGCCGGAAGTTCGGCCATATGTCTTCCCGCTGAACTTGCAGCATCACATGCCGAGATTGTGGACGCCCATCCCATCCCAATACTCCATGTGCCCAGCCTCCCATCTGTGTCAACTGTGGATGGCACCATTCGCCTTGCTCGCCTGACTGCAGGGTTCTCCAGAAAGAAAGGAAAATCATGGAATACAAGACCCTGGACCGACTGACCTACACTGAGGCTAAGAGAAAATTTGAACACCTGCATCCTGTGCATATGACATCGTCTTACGCTGCCGCTACATCAGTTCTGCCACCATCAGCTCTGCCAACCCAAGTCACCTGTCAGAGCCGGAAGACTACACGTGGCCCCTTGATGGTGGGGGCATTTCCCTCCCTGTTGCTCCTGCACCACCTACCTCAGTAGCAACACCCCTCCTCCCCCCCCTCCCCCCCAAACCATCAGGGCCATCCGTCCCCACTTCTAAGCCGGAGACACATAAGTCTTCTTCGGCTTCTCTCGCTAGGAAGGGGTCCCTTGTGTCACTCCCTTCCCAGTTTTCTGCTAGTGGGAAAAAAGACAACTGCCAGTGGCTAATGAGCTCAAAATCAGCTGGTCGTAGGGCTTCACGCTCATCCTCAGTCCCGGAGACTGAGCCAGTGAAATCCTCCCAGCCAGGGAAACCCAAGGAGCAGTGAGAGAAATCCAAAAGAAAACCTGTAAGACCAAGGAAATTGCAGTGGCACCCACACCACCGCTACCTACAAGCTCTGCGTCTGAGGATGGCTTGGAGATATTGGCATCTGCTGAGGACATGGATCTCACCAGACCCTCAGGCACAATGGATATAGACTGCTCAGGCAATAAATCGGTGGCAGCAGGTGACTCTGAGGCGTAAACTGCCTCATTGAATATTCCATGCCTACCCAGTCTCACGATGTAATCGTCCAGTGGATTGGCAGTGGTCTTTTTAACCGACTGGCTGAGCTACGGAAATTGTTAAGCTTTACACCTGCTATCTGCATTGCCCTCCAGGAAACCTGGTTCCCAGCAATGCGGACCCATGCCCTCCACAGCTATAAGGGATATTAAAAGAACTGTAGCGACTATAATAGTGTCAGGTGGAGTTCGTGTTTATGTCCTTAACTCAGTCTGTAGTGAATATGTGCCCCCTTCAAACCCCTCTTGAAGCTGTGGCTGTCACAATAAGGACGACACAGGAAATAACTGTCTGCAATGTATATCTTCCTCCAGATGGTGCAGCCCTGGATGTATTAGCTGCACTGATTGATCAACTCCGTAAACCTTTCCTACTTCTGTGAGATTTTAATGCCCATAACCCCTTGTGGGGTGGTACCATGTTTACTGGCAGAGGCAGAGGTGTCGAAACTTTACTGTCGCAATTCAACCTCTGCCTCTTAAATACTGGGGCCACCGCACATTTCAGTGTGGCTCATGGTAGTTACTCGGCCATTGATTAACAATTTGCAGCCCAATCTATCCACTGGAGAGCACATGACGACCTGTGTGGTAGTGGCCACTTCCCCATCTTCCTGTCACTGCCCCAGCATTAGGCACACAGGCGCCTGCCCAGATCGGCTTTGAATAAGGCGGACTGGTGAACTTTCACCTCTGCTGTCACCGCTGAATCTCCCCCACATGGTAACATTGATGTGATGGTTCAGCAGGTGGCTAGCACAATTGTTTCTGCGGCAGAAAACGTGATCCCTCGCTCATTAGGGTGCCCAATAGGTAAGGCAGTCCCTTGGTGGCCGCCAGAAGTTGCAGATGCGATTAAGGAGAGTCAGTGAGCTCTACAGCGGCATAAGCGGCACTCTTCAAATGGAGCACGTCATAGACTTTAAACCGCTCTGTGCCCGTGTTCGCTACCTTATCAAACAATGGAATAAGGAGCGTTGGGAGAGATACATCTCCACCATTGGGTGCCACATGTCACCTTCCCAAGTCTGGGCAAAGATAAAACGTCTTTTGGGTACCAGCCACCAACAGCTGTCCCCGCTATTACCATAAATGGTGGGCTAAGTACCGACGCAAAAGCGATTGCCGAGCACTATGCTGAGCACTTTGCGCTAAACTCTGCATCAGAGAATTACCTCTCAGTCTTTCGCACACTCAAACAGCGGCTGGAGGGGAACGTCCTCTCTTTCACTACACGCTGCAGTGAATCCTATAATGCCCCATTTACAGAGTGGGAGCTCCTCAGTGCCCTTGCACATTGCCCCGACACAGCTCCTGGGCCTGATCGCATCCACAGCCATCTCTCACCTGACTACAAGCGACATCTACTCGTCATCTTCAACCAGCTCTGGTGTGATGGCGTCTTTCCATTGCAATGGCAGGAGAGCACCATCATTCCGGTGCTCAAACCCAGTAAAAACCCGCTTGATGTGGATAGCTATCAGCCTCACCAACGTTCTTTGTAAGCGGCTGGAACGTATGGTACTTCGGCGGTTGGGTTGTGTCCTGGAGTCACGTGGCTTGCTGGCTCCATGTCAGGGCGGCTTCCGCCAGGGTCGCTCTACCGCTGATAATCTTGTGTCACTCGAGTCTCCCATCCAAACAGCCTTTTGCGGATGCCAACACCTGTTTGCTGTCTTTTTTGACTTACATAAAGCATACAATAAGATCTGGCCACATCATATCCTTGCCACATTGTATGAGTGGGGTCTCCGGGATCCCTGATTTCATGTCGCTCCATACTTTACGTGTCCAAGTTGGTGCCTCCCATAGTTTGCCCCATATCCAGGAGAATGGAGACCTACAGGGCTCTGTATTGGCTGTCTCTCTATTTTTGGTGGTCATTAACGGTCTAGGAGCAGCTGTCGAGGCCCTCCGTCTCACCTTCTCTGTAAGCAGACTACTTCTGCATTTCGTACTGCTGCTCCAGTACTGTTGTTGCTGAGCAGCGCCTCCAGGGAGCCATCCACAAGGTGCAGTCATGGGCTCTAGCCCACAGCTTGCAGTTTTCAGCTGCAGAGTCATGTGTCATGCACTTCTGTCGGCATCATACCGTTTACTCGACTCTGTGCACCACTGTGGTGTGCAGTTAGCGACAGGAGCTTTTAGGATGAGTCCGGTGACCAGAGTACTGGTGGAGGCTGGTGTCCCTCCACGGCAGATCAGACATGCGCAACTACTCACCAGTTACGCAGCACACATTCATAGTTCCCCTGAGCATCCGAATTACCGTCTACTTTTCCTGCCCATGGCAATCCATCTCCCACATTTGTGGCCAAGATCAGTGTTGCTGTGGCTCCCAAATGACAGTCGTTCACCTCTTGCTGGATTGCCCACTTTTAGCCGCTCTGCAGCAGACTTTTAAATTTCCCAGCACCCTACCGAGCGAGGTGGCGCAGTGCTTAGACACTGGACTCGCATTCAGGAGGACGACGGTTCAATCCCGCGTCCGGTCATTCTGATTTAGGTTTTCCGTGATTTCCCTAAATCGCTCCAGGCAAATGCCGGGATGGTTCCTTTGAAAGGGCACGGCCGACTTCCTTCCCCGTCCTTCCCTAATCCGATGAGACCGATGACCTCGCTGTCTGGTCTCCTTCCCCAAAACAACCAACCAACCAGCACCCTACCTTTGGTGTTGGGCGACAATGCCATCACAGCAGCTTTAGTTTTATGTTTTATCCATGATATTGGGTTTTATACTTCTATGTAGGTCTTAGCGCATGTCCTTTGTCCCTCTGTGTCCTCCAACCAAGTGCTTTTAGGGTGGAGGCTCTGAGCACTATGGGACTCAACTGCTGAGGTCATTAGTCTTTTAGGGTGGAGGTTTTGATGTGTTGCAGAGTGCCTGGCTTTCCCTTTTTTATTCTCGTGGTTGGCCAGTCACTGTAATCTGCTTTCATGTTTTACTCTCTTCTGTTTCTGCCGTCTCTGTTGTTTTCTTGCCCTCTTTTGTTCCTTTTAGTGTTCGTTGCCTTCCCTTTGTTCTTGTGGCTTTTCCTTTCTTTTCGTTTTATGTTATATGTTTCGTCCATTTTCTTCTGACACTTGTGGCATTGTTTTATTAGGAACAAGGGATGATGACCTCATAGTTTGGTCCCTTCTGTCCTCTTTTAAACCAACCAACCAACCCTCTCCCACCCCCACCTCCATCAACCATTAATTTCCCTTCTTCTGTGCATGTAACATCATAGAAGCCAATTGAGAACATCCAGGACTTGTACCTCTACTAGTTACTACATGTTTGCATCCAGGGATTAGGAAAGGATGTGATAGTTGTTGAGTGCCAGAGCATATGGGAAGTTGAGTAAACAAGTTAGCAGATGTATCAGCCAAGAAGGCCTACAACATCCTGCCTATTGCTCACTGTGCAATTACCCCCTGCACGTTCCACTACAAGAAATGGCATTGCTTTAGGGGCAGAAGATGATGCACCATCGAAAGTGTGAGTGACTAGCAACAAAAAACAAGCAGTTATTGGTCAAATCTACTACCTGTCTGTGTAGCATAGCTTCTTCCAGCCATTGAAGGGTACTCTACAAATACTCTTTGGGAAGGGTTGCTGCTCTCTGAAGCATAGATTCCATTACCAATGGGGAGACAACAATTCTATGCACATGTGGAGCACTGATTTTTAAAATGGCACATTTTTTTAATAATGCTTGTTGTTTTTGGATGTTTAGCCTGTGATTCGCCTGGGATCTCATCCTCTAGATTGAAGTTGTCATCTGCCATTTAAATTCTTGTTTGAGGCTTAACTCCAACTTATGTAAAGTATTGTAAAGTAAAACTATAAAGCGTGGAGAAAAATAGTCACAGTATTTTAACCCTGGATAGCTGATGCTAGTAGGAACCAAAATTACTGATGTTTTGTAGGTTGACAATGCACAAGTTTTAAACTGCAAAAACTTGGCTCCATGCACTCCGATTGGTCGTGGAATTGCGCTGTTGCCAGACAACGTGTGACTGTGAATGCTTTGCCTGCTGTAGATCACGATGTATCCAAGGTGGTCCACACAGTTGGTGGTAGCGTGCCAGTCTTCCACTCTGGGGGCCTGCGGGCAAATCCATTGAGGTCCCGATACATCCATTGTAGTTTCATGATAAGATGCACCGGTAAAAAAACCATCAACAGCTGTTAGTTCGTGTACAGAAAGTCTTTACAAATTGCGTTGGCCCTGAAAAGGGCCTTTTTAGTAGCTGGGACATTGTTTACTTAAAGCAAATGCTTGAACCGGTGGTCCTCTGACCTGACTCAAGCTTGGTAACGTCGAACAGTGCTTTACCAAACTCTTTCAAAGATTCCTGGCATTGCCGTGATGTGATTGGTGGCATGTTGAATGCAATCCATTAATTCCTTTTTGTTTCTAGGTGGTTTGTGTTGGGTTGGCTGAACTAGAACCCTAGAACCTTGGAGAGTCCCCGCAGGAAAAAAATCTGGTGTCTGTTGATTGGGGGGGGAAGAATATTCTTTGAGAGCACCTCTGCCAATTACCCGGCCGTCGAAGGGTTCATTTAAATGTGCACATCACGACTGTTATGTGTGGGTGCCCTATTATGCTGCAACCACGTGCGTAGCCATATGTCCAGGTGTACATCTTCCAGCAGGTTGGGTAGAGTTTCTTGCAAAAAGGGAAGATAATTTGCCCCAGTAAGTTGAGGAGTTAGACGGACCATCTCAATCAGATGGTCACCCACAATGCCTGCCCAAATGTTGAGCAAAAATCGTTCCTGATGTCTGTGGATGTACGTGACATGATGATTTCCCCTTGCCCAGTAATGAATGTTTCAAGTGTTGTAAACGCTATCCTGATAGAAGTTACACTCGTTGGTAAACAACACAATGGCGGGGAAGCTAGGATCTCATGCAACACGTCGCGGAAACCATTGGCAAAACCCTAGCTTGTGTTCATAGTCCACCAAAGGATTTTGTGAGTGACCCACATGTCATGTCCAGCCACTTGAGTTCTTCTTGTAGGTGCTTCCTCAAAGCACTCAAGAACAGTCTCTTCAAATGCAGCATCCTGTTGTGTTTGAGGTCTTCCAGCATTACCATGATATCGTGCTAATGAGATTGTTTCACCAAGTCTCCAGTGAATTGCTGTAAACGTTTTCAGTTGTGGATGTTGTCTTGCTGCGTACCATTCCTCATACAACCATCGAGCTTCATGCGCGTTACCATCAGCTAGTCCATAAACAAAAGCCATATCTCGTTGTTCTTCAAACGAATAGTGTGGTGCCGCGCTTACTGTACGACTAAATTACAGGTGACGCGTGTGTTCTCCAATGCGAAGCTTGCAAGTGGAAGCCTCTGATGTGAGGTAGAGACAAATAACAAGACCTATTTGACATGTGTGCTTATCACGTTGGGGCAGTGACAGGGTAGGGACGTTTGAATATGTGAACCGATACCCATAGCGCTGCCCATCAATGGATGAACAGCAACAGGGCAATCCCACAGCCCATAGGAGTGTGTGGCGCCAAGTTTCCATAGTTTAAAAATGGTGCATTGACAACCTACACAACATTTGTAATTTTCGTTCCTACTGGCATTAGGTATCCAAGGTTAAAATTTTGAGACACAATTTTTCTCCACCCTGTGTATGTCCATTTTGCTGCTCCATACAGGAAAGTACGAATCCATTCAGTTTTGTAGCTCATTATTTAAATTTTGAATGTCTTTATTGCATGTATTACTTTTTATTTGGTGTTGCAGAACAATGCTGAAAAGAGAGATGTAGTAAGTAATGAAGAGATCCTAAAATGAATTGGAGAGAAAAGAAATTTATGGCACCACTTCACTAAAACAAGGAATCACTTGGTAGAAAACTTCCTGAGGCATTGAGGAATAGTCATTTTGCTAATGGAGGGAAGTGTGGGTAGTGTAAAGGGAGACCAAGGCGTAAGCAAATTCAAAGTGATAGACATTGCAGTAGTTTATGCAGAGATGGAGAGGCTTGTGCAGGCCATACTAGTGTGTAGAGCTCTGCGCCAAACTAATGTTCAAACTGAAGACCACAACAAAAACCATGTTAGTTTTTATCCCTGTTGCTGTTTTTTATCATCAGTATTGTGTTTTTGAGTAAGTGAAAATTTCTATGAAATTTACTTTTGTAAATATTGATGTACGGAAGCTGTCAACTTTGCTATCACAAACCCTAAGCAGCAGCAGCAATAACTACTACCTCATAAATAATGAGGTTTGTTAACTGCATGCAGAATTTGTAATGCAGTCAAATCCCTGATGGGAATTACTTTTGTGTATAGTAGTTGTATTGGCAAAGTATTACTACAGTCTCATTTTATTCATTCTATAAGCATTCTTGGTAATTTAGCCATATTTAGGTATGCTCATGTGAAAGTGCCAATTCTAGACTTCAGGAATTTTTATTTAGAGCTTAGTTGATGGGAGCTGTTTCAGTTTGTATGATTTGTTTTTACAGTGTAAATGTGAATTCATCAGGCATTAATTGTCAGTAGCTACATGTGTGCATAGTAATCTGCACCTAATTTTCATATCTCTTATGTGTACTGTAAAAATTGCCATTGTGTTTCATGTCAAATTTTTAAATTATTGTGGTACTGGAAGGTCGTGACTGGAGTCCAAATAATGGAAAGAAAAAGTATAAGCAATCACCATATAGTTGATGAGTTGAGCAGTTGACATGTACCTAAACTAATTTCAAAACATTGCTGAACTTGTGAGCAACATCCTTCTAAAGAACTCTAAAATACAAAACACAAACAATGGAAAATATAGGGAGAAATTATAAAAATGTTAAAAGGATAGATTAAAGACTGTTAGATACTATTAGCTGTTGTCCAGTGCCTGAACCCGTGCATGCCTGCACACTCTCCTCCCTACACCCCCCCCCCCCCCACCCACCCACCCACCCTCCCACCCACACACACACACACACACACACACACACACACACACACACACGTGTTCTGTTTTGTCTACATCTGATGAAAGACCTAGTTCTGATAGCTAATAATATCTGGTAGTCTTTTTTTTCAATGTGTCTGCCTGCCACTCAGCACCTTTTCTGTGTGGTGAGTAGCAAGCTATTCTTTTCATATTGTTGTAAATTCAAAACGCAATATTGGGGAGTTATTGGTGACTATAAAAAGTGAAAGGAGTAAATATAGAACTCACCATACACACAGCCTGACAAAAAAAAAAAAAAAAATGAAGCTTCTTGAGAACGTGGTCAATTGTCAACATAACTTCGTACAGGTACACATCATCAGTGGGTATGTAAAAGGTTAGAAGCAATTCTCTGTGAAAGGCAGAATGGCCACCAGAGAGTATTCATGTGGTTCATGTTTATTGTAGTTACCAGGCTCGGTAAGGTATATATGAGGCAAGAGCACCAAGAGATACCGAGTGGTAACTGTGAAGGACACGGAGATGCCATGTACTCATATGAGACAGCATTATCAGCACCTGAAAGTGCTGAAAGGGGCCTCATTGTGGGTATCCATTTTGTTGGCTGGTCAGTCATACAATATCCAGATTTCTGGGGCATTCAGATATGAGAGAGGATTGCTGTAATCCAAGCACATCATAACTCCACATCTGCACCTGTAAAGTGAGAACAAGTAACAGACATACTGAAACATTCTGTGTCTCAACATTCTTGGTAAACTCACACCCGTGGTCATATATTAGTAGCATCTGAACCAAGAAATTAATGTCCCATGCACAGAATTATATTAACACAATAATACAAAGGGCCTTTTTTGGAGTGATGATAGGGAAATGTGGACAGCCAGTTAATGGTGTCACATTGTGTTCAGTGATGAATTGCAGTTCTGCACCACCCTGAATGTCCATTGTCAGCGAGTATAGTGGCAACCTGTGTGGAGGTGTTCCAGGCTTTCAATGTTTTGGAGAGTATTGGGTATGACTTCAGGTCACGTTTAGTAGTGATTGGTGGAACTCTGATGACACAGCAGTATGTCACAGATGTCCTGTATTCTCATATGCTTACCTCTCCTGTGACAGTATCATGGTGCCATTTTTCAATAGGACAGTGTTTGTCCATGCATGGTATGTGGCTCAATGAATTGTCTGTGTGGTGTTTAGGTACTGTCATGGCCATCAGGGTTCCCAGATCTGACCCCAGTAGAATGTGAGGGACTACCTCGGATGCCGATTCCGTCCCATTGAGAGTGTCCAGGATGTTAAGGACAAGTTCCAACAGTTATGGGACAGCTTGTCTCAGGAGATTGTTCAACGGCTCATGACACCCTTCCCAGCTGAATCAGTGCATGCATTGAGGC
Organism: Schistocerca nitens; assembly: GCF_023898315.1. Lineage (NCBI taxonomy): Eukaryota > Metazoa > Arthropoda > Insecta > Orthoptera > Acrididae > Schistocerca > Schistocerca nitens. The sequence goes on along the minus strand of NC_064619.1, from coordinate 390,423,624 downwards.
ATTGGGTGATGAATAGGTGCATAAACGAGAATGAAAACATTATTGAGCTGTTGATGATGTCTTGTGTATAGTAACAACAGATTGCAAATAAATGCATTGACTTACGTGGTTACATTGCATGGCCATTTAGATTTTACTGTCACTGCAGCTTGACTAGTGTGAGTGTTTGTATGTTGGGTGGGTGGCAGAATACTAAGTTGGGAAGGTTGAGAGAGACTTTGAGGGAGAAGTTCCTTATTTCTGGTTGTGGTGGTTGGTAACTAAAGCCTTGGGAAAGGATGTTGTTATGTTATTCTTTGTTCTTGTTGGTATTGTCTACTCTACAGAGCTAATTTCACATTTAGATATGCTTCTTATTAAGAATATTCATAAATCAAGAACATGCATGGGAACCCAGTCATAAGGGAAGATGAAGTAAATGAAGATGAGATGGTAGATACAATAATGAGAGAGAAAATTGAGAACACTGAAAGACGTAAGTTGAATAAAGCCTCTGGAGTGGATGTCATTCCCTCAGAATTAATGAGATCATTGGGAGATATTCACAAAACTATTCCACTTGGTGTGCAAGGTATGGCAAAATACCGTCAGACTTCAGGAAAGTGTAATAATTTCAGTTCCAAAGAAAGCATATGCTGGAAGGTGTTAATACTACTGAGCCATAAGATAAAAAGTCATTGTCACAAAATACTAACATGAAACGTTTGCAGAAGAAGCTTATGTTGGGGAAGATCAGTTTCAGTTCCGGAGAAATAGGGTAACAACTGAGTTGAGTTGATACTAACCAGACAGGTTATTGGTTTGGAGTGAGTTTTTGACAGTATTAACAGCAAGACAGTGTTCGAAATTTTGAAAGTATCAGGGATAAAATACATGGAGTGAAAGGTTACTTACAAATTCAGTAGAAACCAGACTACAGTTATAAGAGTTGGGGGTGATGAAAGACAAGCAATTGTTGAGAAGGATGTGAGATAGGTTTGTAATGATTTCCTGATGTTATTCAGCATGTATGTTGAGCAAGCAGTAAAGGTAACCAAGGAGAAGAAATAAAAACTTTGATGTTTGCAGACGATATTGTAATAATGTCAGAGACAGAAAAGTACTTGGTAGAGCAGCTGAATGGAATTAGAATGTCTTAAAAAGAGTTGGTAAGATTGACATCAATAACAGTAAAACAAGGGTGATGGAGTGTGGTCAAATTAAATCGGGCAATGCCAGGGGAATAAGACCAGAAGATGAGACACTAAAAGATGTAGATGAGTTTTGCTATACAGGTTGCAAAATAATTGGTGAGGGCCAAAGTAGAAAGGGCGTAAAATGGAGACTGGCAAGAGCAAGAAAATCATTTCTGAAAAAAAAAAAAAAATTGTTAATATCTCGTGTTAGGAAGTCTTTTGTGAAGGCATTTGTACATAGTGCAGTGTTGTATGGAAGTGAAATGAGGATGACAAGCAGTTCAGATAAGAAGAAATCAGAAGCTTTTGAAATATGAAGCTATAGAAAAATGCTGATAAGATGAGTAAAGTGAATAACTGATCAGTAGGTACTGAACTGAATTGAGGCAAAAAGAAATTTATGGTACAACTTGACTAAAATAAGGGATTGATTGATAAAACCCATCTCGAGGCATCAAGGAATTGTCTAATTGGCAATGGTGGTAAGTGTGTGGGATAAAATTGGAGATCAGTAATTAAGCAGGTTCAACTGTATGTAAGGTGTAGTGGTTATTCATATATGAAAGACCTTGCGTAGAATAGGCTCACATGGAAAGCTGCATCAAACCAATCTTTGGACTGGATACCACAACAGTTATGTATTATCAATCATTATTTCATATTAAGATGATATAATTGATATGATTTTCTTTTACTATAATTCTTTTAAGTAAAGTGTAATCTGATATACACATATACAAAATGTAAATAATGCAGTGGCTTTCTCTCAGGTAGCTATTATCTTTTTATATGACACATCATTATTTAGTGAATATTTGTTACACCTAACACTCAGCTCATTTTACACTCAAATTGAAGTATACAAGCTTTTAGGTTTTGAGCTATTTGTAATAAACAGTGGGTGTTTAACTCTTCATTAATGCCTAGTAAACTACCTAATAGACAGCAGACACTAATGATGTCAAACAAAAAGATACCATTTGTGATCTAGGTTAGACTAAAAGACCTGGTTTGACAGAAAACATTAATTACTTCATTTGTGACAGCCTTGAATCATTATAATATCATCCCTGTGCAAGGATAAGGTGTCAAAAAATTATTGTTTAAAAGTAGGTTTACAGCTTTAATGAGTAATGTAGTAGCAACTTCTGACACCGAATGTAACAGCAACACCAAATGTAGTGGGAAGAGGCACCTTATTAATTCTTGTCCGAGCTTTCCAAGTGATTTATTGTTTACAACTACAGTGCCGCATTCCCCTCAGTCTGCATCACCGGGTCCCACAATGTTGAGGACACCACTTTGCTGTCTGTGAAACAGCTTGGCGCGGAATGGCTGCCTCAGTGACCCGTGCAACACTCCGCTGTATGTCGGCCTTGTACAGCCGCGACGTCAGGATGCGCTGGCAGTCGACTCAATGGTCTACATCCCTGCCTCAGCGGCGTTCGCTGGGAGCCGCACTGCGTGCTTCTTCACCATAGTGGTTAAGATCGTAGTGACAACAAGTGCCCATGATCCGGCATCCGAATCTACGGCCCTTGCCTTGGGATGCCTCTGGCATGTGTTGGGAGCCAACAAGACTGCCCGCAGTAGCAAGCCATGGCATGGCCCGCTGGCTGGCTAAGGACCCTGCATTGGCCTCAGAGGGTCGAACCAACGACCTGCCGTGGACTGGAAAGCTGGCGCCCCATCTGCTGCTGTGTGTAGCCGGTGGTGTGATATGCCCCGACATCCAGGAGAGCTGTCACACTTGAATGCTTTGTTAGTGAACTGGCACCTATTTACATGTGCTTGTGCACCTCTGTTTTGCTAAACGCGCCACTCTGCATCACAAACTCGTAACACTTACGTTGGCCAGTGGGCCTCTTCTGCCTGTGACTTGTGCCATGCAAAACACTGTGTGTACTTTTTCCGGCGGTTTTACGCCCCTGTGGCCTCCATTTTACTTTGCAGCTGTTTTTGAGAATAACTCACTGTAAAAAGGCCCGCGCCTGGCTGTAACTTACGCGCTCAAAAATATTGCACCAAAACTGACTTTTCCAATCCCGAATGGTAGTGCCACTACAGTAACTAAACGGACAATAGCAGCAACAATCTCTATCCTTGTGTGGCAATTCTCAGTTATTCAAAAGTGATTGTATGTTTATAGTTTCACTTTGTTGTAAGATTACTGACTGTATAAGGGAAAGAAACATCATGCACCAAAGTTATCATAAAGGAGTTGTCATGTTTGAAAAGGATTTTTATTGGTATGTTTGTAGCATTTTGGTAATTAGTCTGGTTCTTAATCCTCAACTGGGTGTGCCATTTTATACAATACAAGCAGATGTGTGGTGCACCTTGTACTTATGTAAAGAATAGCTGTTTTTATGCTACCAAGAAGCATGTATGAGCAAAATTACTGTTTAATCTTGGTTTAATTAAAAAATGATAAAATAAAGTTACATTATATGAGCTATATCACTCTTTAATTAAACAAGTATAAAATAAACTCATTATATTGTTCTGTTGCCACATACAATGACTCAATCAACGTTAACTCCAACTATAATTGACTTGCAGACAACTGCCTCATTGTGAGTTACTGCTGGGTGGGAATGTGGATCTTTCCTTGCACGGATCATAAAGTTTTTCTCGCCTACTTTATATTATCGCTGCTCACTTGCATGTATGACAGCACAACTTAGCACTGTTTTAGCTGAAGCTATAGTGAAGGAATAGGCAGTGAAGGAATAGGTAGAGGCTTACAATTGTAAAACAACAATAGAACAGTACAAGACAATGTTATTTGTGGTTGGCATGCTTTACATATAGATGCACCCACTCAAGGGTTAACACAGAATAACTACCATTTATTCTCCAAGATGTATTATGTATATTTTTTATATATTTGTATAACAAAGTAACGAATAGATGTGAGAATATTCATTCAACTTCTTCTGTGGCACAATGGTAAAATTGTATCGTTCTCAAATTATACAGTTCAAGCTCCAGACTGTGTAGGGTCAACACAATCTGAGATAACAGTCCGTTAAAGTTTGTTGTGATTATACTAAACACCATGCCACAAATTTCAATATTTTATTGCATATTTGGTGCAGTAATTTCTGCTGTCGGTATTCTTATCTAATATTTTTTTGTTCTTCCTTACAGTTATGCGACTTACAAGACCAACTTTATCAAGTCCATTAATCGTGACAAGTGATGCGAAAGATCTGCCAGGAAACCTGTTCAACAATGATCTGAAGCATGACATTACTTCTGTATCAAGTGTTGAGACACTAGCTGCTGGACAGTTTCTCCTGTTACCACAAAGTTTTGGGTAAATATTGATCTTGGTTAACATAGTGCAGCCTGCTCTCATGAAGTTTTGTTTCTTGTGACAACCAGGACTACTATTTGACATTTTTAAGTGTGAATTTGTATGCATAGTTAATTATTTTCATGTTCTATTTGTCTTACCCATAGTATCTCTACATCAACATCTACATACATACTCCGCAATCCACCACACGGTGCGTGGCGGAGGGTACCTCGTACCACAACTAGCATCTTCTCTCCCTGTTCCACTCACAACAGAACGAGGGAAAAATGACTGCCTATATGCCTCTGTATGAGCCCTAACTCTCTTATCTTATCTTTGTGGTCTTTCCGCGAAATATAAGTTGGCAGCAGTAAAACTGTACTGCAGTCAGCCTCAAATGCTGGTTCTCTAAATTTCCTCAGTAGCGATTCATGAAAAGAACATCCAACAATTAACTTTTTCTCCTAGCCCTGTTAAACGTGTCCAGATAACTTAACAATCACACTCTACTTCGACCTCAGTAGACACAATATTTTTGTCAACTGCAATGAAGACACCACCTCCTACGGTGTCTAACCTGTCTTTCCGATACACGTTCCAACCCTGACTAAATATTTCATAACTTCCTATCTCAGGGTTCAGCCAGGTCTCAGTCCCGTGAATAATTTGTGCGCCACACGCTTCGTGGAGGGCAGTAAGTTCAGGAACTTTATTCTGAACACTCTGAAAATTTACTGCCAATATCTTGATAGCTGAAGTGTCTTTACACTGAGCATGTCCGGATTTCCCTGCCTGCACGTCGACTGGTGAGTGATCATCAGGACACCCCGCACTACTGCCTAGCCTAAAATCCCCCATGTCCACGCCACAAGTACTCTGCTACCCAAGTAGCCGCTTCCTTTGTGTAGTGCACCCCTGACCTATCTAGGGGCAACCTACAATTCCCCACCCAATAGCGCAAGTCTAGAAATCTGCAGCCAAGACCGTCACAGAGTCGACGAAGCCTCTGGTTGAGACACTCCACTTGGCTCCAAACCAAAGAACCCCGGTACACTCTGGGAACAATGCTGCAAATAGAGAGCTCTGCTTGCACCCCGCGTGAGAGGCCAGCGGTCTTCACCAAATCCGCCAGCCGCCTGTACGAACTAAGCATCGCCTCAGAACCCAAGCGACAGGCATCATTGGTGCTGACGTGAGCAACTACGTGCAGACGACTGCACCCCATGCGCTCGATAGCCGCAGGCAAGGCCACCTCCACTTCTTGGATGAAGCCCCCCGGCAGAGAAACCGAGTGCACGTTGGAATTCTTTCCAGCCCTGTACGCTATTTCCCTAAGGGGCTCCATCACCCGCCTAATGTTGGAGCTCCCAATAACCAGCAAGCCTTTGCCCCCGCGTGCCTTGCTGAAGAAGCTGCCACCTGCCCACTGACAGGATGAACGGGCGAGGCCAACCGGCCAGCCTCCACATTGACCCTCCCCCTTGAGCGACTTGAGCGCGTTGCAGTCCGCCACTCTCCCTGAGGTGAGGGCATCCCCAACGCGCTCAGCTGCTCGCAAACCACTGCCAGTTCCTCCTGCGGCCGCACACAGCACGCACACACCCTATCCATGCTATTGCTAATATCTGGACGTATAGAGTTGCAACAGATAAAACAGCAATATGTGACTGCACAGTTGCGTCACCAGCACCAGATTGAGCTACGATGTATAAACAATTACTTACAATCAAAGCAATCAAATGACCATGACTACGCCACTATGCAGATATTACAGTGCAATCCTACCCCTGTCTTAGTACAAATGACAACCGCCTATGCGTTGTTACACTCTACTGTTATTAAAATTTGATACTACCCCTTTCTAATTTGAAAATTTGCAAATATCTGAAAAATTTCACCACGCAAGCACACAAACACACAAAGTAATTTGAATTAAACCTGCGGAACTTATACGAAAAACTGAATATACAACTAGTTTCTGCTAGTGCTGCTCGCACACGTCACTCTGCAAGCACAGATGAAACTGCACTGGCCTCTGTCTGCTGCTAACTGACTCTACGAAATAAACAGAAAGCACTGGCTGTTCAAAACAAACAACTGACTAAGGACTCCGCGAATTTATATTTTACAGCTATCAATAAACAATGTAACTCCTCTCAAATACGAGAATACGCAAGGATTTTATGTAATTAAATATGCAAGTGCACAAACACTTGGAAAGAAATTAAGAATCAAACTACTAAACAAATATGAAAGCTAAATATGCGACTCCCTACTGCACTGCTGCTGCACTGATACTTCACCAGCGGCTGCTCAAAGCTCTCATTAAGATGTGTGTCTGTTTATATCACACACACATACAGTGAAAAGGGAAGGTGAGGGTGGCATTCAGAGCACGGGTTTCCTTCATCTATGAGTAATTTTCCGTTCCACATTATTGAGCTCACTGCTGTACTTAGGAACAAAAAAAGGCAGAGAAAAAGCCACTATTTTGTGTTCTGATGACTTATTGTATTGTTTTGCATTAGGCGTTAATGGATAGGTAGGTATAAATGGAGTTTTGTAAAAGGTGATCTGCACCCCTGCACTGAGGAGTTCATTCACAATAACACACACACACACACACACACACACACACACACACACACACACACACACACACACACACACACACACACACAAACAGGTGTTACAAAGAACTGTTCAATTGAACTGCAGTCAGTATTCACAAAGTACAACCCAAGCCACATCAGAGTTCAGTCTATTACAAATAAAGGACACCAGAAAATACCATGTTAGGCAGGATAATAGCAATCGCAAGCACCATGAAGGCCATCCGTGGGCTGGTTTGTATGCCAGAGTCTGGTGTGATCCCTTCAGACAGCATACTTGAGGATCAGAGCCATCTGAATAGTGGGGCCATAGTTGTAAATAGTAATAATGTTGCAACAGTATTCATGGTGACTTTGGGTGGCACCTTCCCTCACCTCCCCACCCCCACCTCTCACCCCCCACCTCTCACCCCCCACCTCTCACCCCCCACCTCTCACCCCCCACCTCTCACCCCCCACCTCTCACCCCCCACCTCTCACCCCCCACCTCTCACCCCCCACCTCTCACCCCCCACCTCTCACCCCCCACCTCTCACCCCTCACCTCCCACCCCTCACCTCCCCACCCCTCACCTCCCCACCCCTCACCCCTCACCTCCCCACCCTTCACCCCTCACCCCTCACCTCCCCGCCCCCACCCCTCACCCCCACCCCACCCACCTCTCATCTCCCCTCCCCACCCCAGCCCACCTGTCATCTCCTCTCCCTACCCCACTCCGCATCTCCCCACCCCACATCTCCCCACCCCACCCCACCCGACCTCACCCCTCACCACCCCACTGAGAAACTAGATGGTGCCAGTTACGAAGCTGTCTTAAATGCTGGCTATGTTGTACTGAGCAGTATCTGTAAGTAGGTGGTGTCTCTTGCCTTTGGCTACAATCTCATAGCGCCCCTTCATATGAAAGCAAAGCTGCACAGTGCTCATAGCCAGGTAAATGTCATACAGTGATTGCAGTCACATTAACCGAATGTCACCGTTGGCCCTGCTTCTGATGGGGTAGAATATACCAGTGACTGGACTGCAATAGTGTTAGAATGAGCACAAAAAATAGTAATTATGAATACAAAATTGCATAAATAAGGCAAGCTATATTTTAACACCCATAATTACATAAGAGCCTCGCATTACAGTACATAGTTAAGGTAACACTGCAGAGTATACAAAACAGTCATGGAGCTCTACTGCACTCTGTGCAGCCAACATATACACATATACACACATACAAAATATATGGACAGAAAAAAATTGCAACAACAGAAATATTTAATGCAAAGTAATGAAATTTTGGAAATACATTTCTCTAAGTAAAAAACAAACAATGGAAAATCCAGGCTGGAATGTAACAATATTATGAAAAAGTTGCTACTCACCATATAGCAGAGATGCTGAGTCACAGATAGGCACAACAAAAAGACACTCGCAATTAAAGCTTTCGGCCATGGGCCTTCGTCAACAATAGATACACATACGCGTGCACCTGCAACACCCCCCCCCCCTCTCTCTCTCAAACACTACTCACACAACTGCAGTCTCAGGCAACTGAAACCACACTGTGTTTTCAGTTGCCTGAGACTGCAATTTTGTGTGTGTGTGTGTGTGTGTGTGTGTGTGTGTGTGTGTGTGTGTGTGTTGTTGACAAGGGCTCATGGCCCAAAGCTTTAATTGTGATAGTCTTTTTGTTGTGCCTATGTACGACTCAGCATCTCCGCACATGGTGAGTAACAACTACCATAGTATAATAGAGGGAAACATTCCACGTGGGAAAATATATCTAAAAACAAAGATGATGTGACTTACCGAACGAAAGCGCTGGCAGGTCGATAGACACACAAACACACACACAAAATTCAGGCTTTCGCAACAAACTGTTGCCTCATCAGGAAAGAGGGGAAGGAGAGGGAAAGACGAAAGGATGTGGGTTTTAAGGGAGAGGATAAGGAGTCATTCCAATCCCGGGAGCGGAAAGACTTACCTTAGGGGGAAAAAAGGACAGGTATACACTCGCGCACACACTCACACATATGTGTGGATGGATATGTGTGTGTGTGCGCGAGTGTATACCTGTCCTTTTTTCCCCCTAAGGTAAGTCTTACCGCTCCCGGGATTGGAATGACTCCTTACCCTCTCCCTTAAAACCCACATCCTTTCGTCTTTCCCTCTCCTTCCCCTCTTTCCTGATGAGGCAACTATCATAGTATGTTACATTTCTCTAGGTAACATATTTAAGTGATTAACATTGCAAGATAACAGGTCACAAGTTAATGTAAGTGTGAGATAAGCCTTTGAAATGTGAAACCCTGTCACATTAATAACTGGTGTAACCACCAGAATGTTGAATGCAAGCATGCAAACTTTGCATGCATTGTGCTGTACAGGTGCCGAATGTCAGTTTGTGGGATGGAGTTCCATACCTGTTGGACTTGGTTGATCAATACTAGTATGGTTAATCCTGGTTGTAGATGACACTAGAACTGTCCGATGGTCTACCTTATGTTCTCAGTTGGAGATTGATCTGATTATCAAGCAGGCCAATGCAGCGTGTGACACTCAGTAGTGTGTGTTAGATTACAACAGCAGAATGCATGCTACAAAGCATCTGGCTCGGAGGTTCCTGGAAGTAACCACTTTGTAACAGTTTATTGTGTCACTGTGGTGTCAAATTCTGCTCAAAATGCTGCTGCAGATGCAGTATGATGCCTCAGAGCAGTTACACCAAACACAGTGGTCATCCTTCATGATAGTGCCACATGGCTGTCTGGAGCCTGGTCTCCTTGTGACTGCACATTCTTATGACTACCATTGCCAGCAGTCATGTACAGTGGCTACATTCCAGCCAAGTCTTTCTGCAATATCACAGAAGGAACATCCAGCTTCTCATGCCCTATTACACAACCACATTCTACCTCAGTGAGGCATTCTTGACTCACATCAATGAACCAGTTTCAATCTCAACAGTTACTGACTCTCACAACCATTACAAAATGTATTTAAAGAAAAAACTTCGTTCAATTTTTCATAGTGGCACAACTAGCATGACTCTTACGTTACTGGCACGAAATTTTATAGACATTATCTTTCGCATGTAGAAACATGCCTACCAACTTCTGTTTATATCACACATCTCCTCTGTGGTGGTGTATTATTTTCTGTCTGTGTATATTGTTCACACATATCCAACACACCCCTTTGAAAAAATTTTGAATGTCACTTTAACGTGTCGAACCATATTGTTTCATTATTTTCTCAAATTTGCCCTTGTTCTAGGATTTAGTTAGTAGGTCAGCCGACGTCACTTCTGTGCATCAATACTCTTACTACAGTATTCCGTTGCTCTATGTGATCCCTAATAAAATGGTGCTTTATATCAATGTGTTTGGTTCTGTCATTAGTAACATCATTTTTAGTTTCATTTATAGCTCCCTTGTTGTCACAGAAAATCTCGATGATATCCATACTGATATTAGGCTCTATCTCACTTATTAGAGTCCTGATCTACAATGTGTCTTGAATTGCATGTGACATAGCAATGTACTCAGCATTTTACAATGCTCATGGCTACTGTTTTGTGTCTTCTACAGGAACAGGATATAAGCCCTCCAATTCATCTAAAACAACATACTGTAATGGAATGCCCTGTAACTCACTTTGCCAATCTCCATCACTATAGCCCTTGAGTTTTATGTTTCCCATTTTATATTATCTTAATTTGCAGTCTGTTGTTCCCTCTAGGTATCTAAGTATCCATTTAATATTTTTCCAGTGTTTCTTTCTTGGGCTTTTGCAGAATATACTTGTAAAATTTGTGGTGAAAGCAACATTATTATTGTGACAAATAAGAAAGGCTCCGTACTGCCTCTACATAGGGTACATTTTAATTGCACTCTACGTCTTATTATTTGGTCGTTAATTTGGCTCCTGGTTTCAGCGGTGTAGGAATGGGTTTGCAGTCACTCATCATTCATATGGAATTTTAACAAAAGTTTTTGTGTATGATGATTGGTCTATGCATAACACTTCTGTCTTATTGTTTTTAATGTTCTTCATATCAAAGTATTGCTTTATCTCTCCTAGGCCATGCATATTAAATTTGGTTTTTAGTTGTCTTTCAGAATTGTTCATTTAATGTTCTTCTTTAGGTAGAATGAAGAATTCATCCACTCATACAGCCATTATTGTGACCCCCTCTTTACTAATTGTGTAACAGATACTGTGATCTATCTTAGGCTGTTTCGTACTCATCTTTATCAAAGTTTTGTGCAGGCGTCTGTTCCAGCAGCAGCCACTCTGTTTCAATCTGTAAATACTTTTCATTGTCAAATCTTCTCTTTTCCTAGGTGAGCGTTTCAGCTTCATCTGGCAGGGTCACACATATTTCTTCATCTACTTTCCCATTTGAGTAAGCTGTCTCCCTACACATTTGGTGAATTAGTAAATATTCTGTTACTAGGTGTGAAAGGTATCTAAGTGATTTGCATTTTACTACTGGTGAAAACTTTTCCCTTTGACTATACCTTCTTTTTGTGATTATCCCTTGACTGAAAGTAATGCTTTGTATTTTGGTGTTGCACTCTCAGCATATTTTTTTTTTTTTTTTGTGTGTGTGTGTGTGTGTGTGTGTTTTAAACACTCATGAACCATGGACCTTGCCGTTGGTGGGGAGGCTTGTGTGCCTGAGCGATACACGTAGCTATACCGTAAGCGCAACCACAATGGAGGGGTATCTGTTGAGAGGCCACACAAACCTGTCGTTCATGAAGAGAGGCAGCAGTGTTTTCAGTAGTTGCAGGGGCAACTGATCTGGCCCTGTAACATCAACCAAAACAGCCTTGCTGTGCTGGTACTGCAGACAGCTGAAAGCAAGGGAAACTACAGCTGTAATTTTTTCTGAGGGCAACAGCTTTACTGTATGGTTAAATGATGATGGTGACCTCTTGGGTAAAATACTCCGGAGGTAAAATAGTCCCCCCTTTGGATCTCCGGGCAGGGACTACTCAGGAGGATGTCGCTACTAGGAGAAACAAAACTGGCATTCTACAGATCCGAGCATGGAATGTCAGATCCCTTAATCGGGCAGGTACGTTAGAAAATTTAAAAAGGGAAATGGATAGGTTAAAGTTAGATATAGTGGGGATTAGTGAAGTTCAATGGCAGGAGGAACAAGACTTCTGGTCAGGAGGATACAGGGTTATAACTACAAAATCAAATAGGGGTAATGCAGCAGTAGGTACTACGACAGAATAGTGAATGCATTATTTTAGCCAAGATAGACATGAAGCCCATACCTACCACAGTAGTTCAAGTTTATATGCCAACTAACTATGCAGATGATGAAGAGATTGAAGAAATGTATGATGTCATAAAAGAAATTATTCGGATATTAAGGGAGATGAAAATTTAATAGTCATGGGGAACTGGAATTTGATTGTAGGAAAAAGAAGAGAAGGAAAAGAAGTAGGTGATATGGTGTGGGGATAAGGAATGAAAGAGGAAGCTATCTAGTAGAATTTTGCACAGAACATAACTTAATCAATATCTAACACTGGGTTTAAGAATCACGAAAGAAGGTTGTATGCGTGGAAGACGGATGGAGACAGAGGAAGGTTTCAGATTATATAATGGTAAGACAGAGATTTAGGAACCAGGTTTTAAATTGCAAGACATTTCCCGGGGCAGATGTGGACTCTGATCACAGTTTATTTATTATGACTTGTGGACTAAAACTGAAGAAACTGCAAAAAGGTAGAAATTTAAGTAGATGTGACAGCAATAAACTGAAAGAACCAGAGGTTGTAGAGAGTTAGATAAAGCATTTGGGAACGGTTGCAAGAATAGGGGAAAGAAATAGAGCAGAAGAAGAATGGGTAGCTTTGAGAGATGAAATAATGAAGGCAGCAGAGAATCAAGTAGGTAAAAAGATGAGGGCTAGTAGAAATCCTTGGGTAACAGAAGACATAATGAATTTAATTGATGAAAGAAGAAAATATAAAAATGCAGGCAAAAAGGAATACAAATGCCTCAAAAATGAGATGGAGAGGAAGTGCAAAATGGCTAAGCAAGGATGGCTAGAGGACAAATGTAAAGACGTTGAAGCATATATCACTAGGGGTAATAAACGCAATGCCTACAGAAAAATTACAGAGATCTGTGGAGAAAAGAGTACCACCTGTATGAATATCAAGAATTCAGATGGAAAACCAGTCCTTAGAAAAGAAGGCAAAGCAGAAAGGTGGAAGGAATATATAGAGGGGGTCTATACATGGGTGATGTATTTGATGCCAGTATTATTGAAATGGAAGAGGATGTAGATGAGGATGAAATGCCAGATATGATACTGTGTGAAGAACTTGACACAGCACTGAAAGACATTTGTTGATACAAGGCCCTGGGAGTAGATAACATTACATCAGAACTACTGATAGCCTGGCGTGAGCCAGCCCTGACAACTCTCTTCCATCTGGTGACCAAGATCTATGAGACAGGTGAAACGCCTTCAGACTTCAAGAAGAACATAATAATTCCAACCCCAAAGAAAGCAGGTGTTGACAGGTGTGGAAATTACCGAACTGTCAGTTTAATAAGTCATGGTTGCAAAATATTAACATGAATTCTTTACAGACAAATGAAAAAAACTGGTAGAAGCCAACCTCAGGGAAGGTCAGTTTCAATTCCATAGAAATGTTGGAACATGCAAGGCAACACTGACCCTACGACTTCTCACAGAAGACAGGTTAAGGAAAGGCAAACCTACATTTCTAGCATTCGTAGACTTAGACAAAGCCTTTGACAATCCTCTCTTTCAAATTCTGAAGGTGGCAGGTGTAAAATACTGGGAGCAAAAGGCTGTTTACAAATTGTATAGAAACCAAAAAGCAGTTGTAAGAGTCGAGGGGCATGAAAGGGAAGCAGTGGTTGGGAAGGGAGCGAGACAGGCTTGTAACCTATCTCCTATGTTATTCAGTCTGTATATTGAGCAAGCAGTAAAAGAAACAAAAGAAAAATATGGAGTTGAATTAAAATCCATGGAGAAGAAACGAAAACTTTGAGGTTTGCTGATGACATTGTAATTCTGTCAGAGACAGCAAAGGACTTGGAAGGGCAGTTGAACAGAATGGACAGTGTCATGGAAGGATGGTATAAGATGAACATCAATAAAAGCAAAACGAGGATAATGGAATGTAGTCGAATTAAGTCGGGTGATGCTGAGGGAATTAGATTAGGAAATGAGACACTTAAAGTAGTAAAGGAGTTTTGCTATTTGGGGAGCAAAATAACTGATGATGGTCAAAATAGAGAGGATATAAACTGTTAGACTGGCTGTGGCAAGGAAGGCATTTCTGAAGAGAAATTTGTTAACATCAAGTAGTGATTTAAGTGTGAGGAAGTCGTTTATGAAAGTATTCCTATGGAGTGTAGCCATGTATGGAAGTGAAACATGGATGATAAACAGTGTAGAGAAGAAGAGACTAGAAGCTTTTGAAATATGGGGCTACAGAAGAATGCTGAAGATTAGATGGATAGATCACATAATTAATGAGGAGGTGCTGAATAGAATTGGGGAGAAGAGGAATTTGTAGCTTGACTAGCAGAAGGGACTGGTTGGTAGGACATGTTCTGAGGCATCAACGGATCACCAGTTTAGTATTGGAGGGAAGTGTAGGGGGTAAAAATCGTAGAGGCTGATCAAGAGATGAATGCACTAAGCAGATTCAGAAGGATGTAGGTTGCAGTAGTTATTCAGAGATGCCGAGGCTTGCACAGGATGGAATAGCAAGGAGAGCTGAATTAAATCAGTCTCTGGACTGAAGAAAACAACAACAACACCACCTATTGTGCCTTTAACAGTTTTTTCCTTTCTGGTATTTTAACCAATTCAGAAGCTTCATTTTGATAAAATTACTTCAATTCACTTTCCATAGCTGCTTCTCTCTATTGTGGAGAGTTCAGAACACTCATAGCCTCTTCAACTGAGGTTCATCATTAAAAGGTTGGGCTACATCATCATCATCGTCATCATCATCATCTGGCTGGAGTTGGTGGTCACGTGTGCATGAGGGGTGCTTACTTGTGTGAGTGAATGGTGTGTGTTTCTCTATTTCTGACAAAGGCTGTGGCTGACAACTTATGTGTAAGTGTCTTTTAATTGTGCCTGCCTCCAGCTTAGCATGTTATCTTTATAGTAAGTAGTAGTCTGTGTTTCCCTACATTTTAGACTTCAGTTATTGCTATCCTGAGTGAAAGTGAAGAAGAATTACAATGAACAATCTAATGAGTATAGAATGTGGATAGAGAGTAAATTGAAGAAAGACGAAAGATACACTTAATATCAGAATTGATAGTCACGAAGAAGAAGAAGTTAAAGAATTCTGCTACCTAGGCAGTAAAATAACCAATGACGGATGGAGCAAGGAGACATCAAAAGCAAAATAGCAATGGCGCAAAAAGTGCATTCCTGGCCAAGGGAAATCTACTAGTATCAAACATGGGCCTTAATTTGAAGAAGAAATTTCTGAGAATGTACATCTGGAGAAAAGCATTGTATGGTAGTGAAACGTGGACTGAGGGAAAACCAGAACAGATTGAAATTGAAGCATTTGGGATGTGGTGCTACAGACAAATGTTGAAAATTAGGTGGACAAATCAGGTAAGGAATGAGAAGCAGAATTGGAGAGGAAAGGAATATGCCGGAAAACACTGATAAGGATAAGGAACAAGATGATTGGACATATGTTAAGACATGAGGGAATGACTTCCTTGGTACTAGAGGGAGCTGTAGTGGGCAAAAACTGAAGAGGAAGACAGAGATTGGAATTCATTCAGCAAATAATTGAGGATGTAGGTTGGAAGTGCTATTCTGAAATTAAGAGGTTGGCACAGAGAGGAATTCGTGGCGGGCCACATCGAACCGGTCAGAAGACCCATGACACGAAAAAGAAAAGAAGTATAAGCATACATTACAACATTCTTAGCAAAATGCAGATTACAACAGTAACATACCAATAGCATCATTTCAAAATGCAATTAGTGTGGTGTTTGATATTGGACTGCTTGAATGCAGATGTGATGTTTAATGTGATACAGTGACTTGTCAGATGTGCATATCGTTCTGTTCCACTTCATTGAAATCCCACACGTGTACTTTGAAGACTTAAATAGCTGTGTAATGCTATCAGACCAGTAGGAAAAGTTTGTTGATCAGTTAGATAATTATATTAAGTAGAGGGAAGTGTAGCAATAAGTCACAATATTGAAATGTGTGTGTTTTTGATCCTGTAAAAATGTTTTTTTTTTCCAAAGTTCTTCTCGTAGACCTGGAATAGGTTAGCATTCAGATGTCTCTTGTGGTAATATGTGTAGTTTTGCATGCAAATTGCTCATACTGCTGTTTTTAGGACGAGCGATTTATATTTTAAGTACAGTTTTATGTGGTTCTGAGTATTTAAAGTAAAACACTTCCCTTGTAAGGACAGCGCCTCACCCACATAAGAACTTCTACAGATTCATTGCTGACATGTTTGTGATGTAGCAGTATGTGGTGGAGTCTCCAGATGAATTCCTTGACTACTTCAATAAGATCGGTAAAAATGTTAAATTTACCATAGAAGTTTAGATAAACAACTGACTGCCATTTCTCCATGTCAACCTGCAGAAGAAACTTGATGGCACTTTGGGAGATAACTCACCTGTATCAACCACCATCCAGGAAAGTGACACTCATCTCCGACGAAGCAGGTACACAGTGCAAAGGCCATACTTGATTATAGCAAATTACTGATAGAGATGGATTACCTAAAAAAGGCTTTCATTTCCAATGGCTATATAAATTAAGAAATTAAGAATGTGCTGGGGGACACTAAGAAACAATGACAAGCCCAAAAAAGAAGAAAACAATGGAAGAGAACAAAAGCTTGTATTCCTGCATTACATGGGTACAACATCTGCAAGAATCAGTTGAGCTCTATTACGGTATATTGATAAATTTTACTTATGGACCGTCTGACAGCAACTGAATAAAACACAATTTTAGTGCCATACACATTTTGCCTTTATTTTCTGCAAGGCATCATCAGTGGCCTGGAATGTGTACATTTGTTAGCTATTTTATTTACATTTTTGTCACTGTCCCTAGAGGTTATAAACAGTTCTGGTGGTTGGTATTTCCTATTAAGTAGTAATGTTTTGAACTGTACTTACAGGTTGCGTGGACAATTTCTTACATATTGCGCTCCTGTAGCAGTTTTGGTGGTGTTCTTCTTCTTATGAACGCCAAATTGCGTTTTTTTTCCACATTCCACAGCACTATGCACTGAACGCTTGTTTTAATGCAATGTTTTGGTTTCTGTTGTCGACTGTCAATTTTTTTGCCAAAGATCGAATGTTATTGCCAAACTTATGAGTGTAACTATTGAAATATCTGTGGTCTGTTCGTGTATGCATGTGTGTGTGTGTGTGTAACATACACACAAAATTCAAGCTTTCGCAACAAACTGTTGCCTCATCAGGAAAGAGGGAAGGAGAGGGAAAGACGAAAGGATGTGGGTTTTAAGGGAGAGGGTAAGGAGTCATTCCAATCCCGGGAGCGGAAAGACTTACCTTAGGGGGAAAAAAGGACGGGTAAACACTCGCGCGCGCACACACACACATATCCATCCACACATATACAGACACAAGCAGACATATTTAAATATGTCTGGAGTCTCCCATCCTTCATCAAAGACACCAACCACTTTCTCGAACGCCTGGAATCCTTACCCAATCTGTTACCCCCGGAAACCATCCTTGTAACCATTGATGCCACTTCCTTATACACAAATATTCCGTACGTCCAGGGCCTCGCTGCGATGGAGCACTTCCTTTCACGCCGATCACCTGCCACCCTACCTAAAACCTCTTTTCTCATCACCTTAGCCAGCTTCATCTTGACCCACAACTTCTTCACTTTTGAAGGCCAGACATACCAACAATTAAAGGGAACAGCCATGGGTACCAGGATGGCCCCCTCGTACGCCAACCTATTCATGGGTCGCTCAGAGGAAGCCTTCTTGGTTACCCAGGCCTGCCAACCCAAAGTTTGGTACAGATTTATTGATGACATCTTCATGATCTGGACTCACAGTGAAGAAGAACTTAAGAATTTCCTCTCCAACCTCAATTCCTTTGGTTCCATCAGATTCACCTGGCCCTACTCCAAATCCCATGCCACTTTCCTTGACGTTGACCTCCACCTGTCCAATGGCCAGCTTCACACGTCCGTCCACATCAAACCCACCAACAAGCAACAGTACCTGCATTATGACAGCTGCCACCCATTCCACATCAAACGGTCCCTTCCCTACAGCCTAGGTCTTCGTGGCAAACGAATCTGCTCCAGTCCGGAATCCCTGAACCATTACACCAACAACCTGACAACAGCTTTCGCATCTCGCAACTACCCTCCCGACCTGGTACAGAAGCAAATAACCAGAGCCACTTCCTCATCCCCTCGAACCCAGAATCCCCCACAGAAGAACCACAAAAGTGCCCCACTTGTGACAGGATACTTTCCGGGACTGGACCAGACTCTGAATGTGGCTCTCTAGCAGGGATACGACTTCCTCAAATCCTGCCCTGAAATGAGATCCATCCTTCATGAAATCCTCCCCACTCCACCAAGAGTGTCTTTCCGCCGTCCACCTAACCTCCGTAACCTGTTAGTTTATCCCTATGAAATCCCCAAACCACCTTCCCTACCCTCTGGCTCCTATCCTTGTAACCGCCCCCGGTGTAAAACCTGTCCCATGCACCCTCCCACCACCACCTACTCCAGTCCTGCAACCCGGAAGGTGTACACGATCAAAGGTAGAGCCACATGTGAAAGCACCCACGTGATTTACCAACTGACCTGCCTACACTGTGATGCATTCTGTGTGGGAATGACCAGCAACAAACTGTCCATTCGCATGAATGGACACAGGCAGACAGTGTTTGTTGGTAATGAGGATCACCCTGTGGCTAAACATTCCTTGGTGCACGGCCAGCACATCTTGGCACAGTGTTACACCGTCCGGGTTATCTGGATACTTCCCACCAACACCAACCTATCCGAATTCCGGAGATGGGAACGTGCTCTTCAATATATCCTCTCTTCCCGTTACCCACCAGGCCTCAATCTCCGCTAACTTCAAGTTGCCGCCACTCATACCTCACCTGTCATTCAACATCATCTTTGCCTCTTCACTTCCGCCTCGACTGACATCTCTGCCCAAACCCTTTGTCTTTAAATATGTCTGCTTGTGTCTGTATATGTGTGGATGGATATGTGCGTGTGTGCGAGCAATACCTGTCCTTTTTTCCCCCTAAGGTAAGTCTTTCCACTCCCGGGATTGGAATGACTCCTTACCCTCTCCCTTAAAACCCACATCCTTTCGTCTTTCCCTCTCCTTCCCCTCTTTCCTGATGAGGCAACAGTTTGTTGCGAAAGCTTGAATTTTGTGTTTGTGTTTGTTTGTGTGTCTATCGACCTGCCAGCGCTTTCGTTCGGTAAGTCACATCATCTTTTTTTTTTTTATATATATATATAAAAACACACACACACACACACACATATACAGACGCAAGCAGACATCTCACAAGCAGACATATTTAAAGGCAAAGAGTTTGGGCAGAGATGTCAGTCGAGGCGGAAGTGAAGAGGCAAAGATGATGTTGAATGACAGGTGAGGTATGAGTGGCGGCAACTTGAAATTAGTTCCCATCTCTGGCTGCAACCCCTCTTTCCATCAGTCCCTATACCAGTTCCAAAACGAACAATCCATTGCCCTCACCCACCTAATCCTTCACCTACACATCAACTCAGCCAATGAACACACCCGTCAACTCCTATCCTTAATAAAAGTCCTTAATCTTTCCTCTCCCACATCCACACCGGCTGTTCAGAGCATCCTCCTACAGGCCAACCGTAAATTAGAACAGCATGCCACCCTCCACCTCAAAAAACTATCCAATCTCCTGGTTTCCCACCTCCGGAAAGGCAACTCACTCACCCTTCACAACCTTTCCAGCAAACCTCAACCTCATCTCATTGCACACAAAACCAGTCTCTCCCATCTACTCAATCTCCCACTTCCAGCTCCACTCCCTCTAAAACCTCAAAATTCCAATCAACACAATCTGGAACCACAACACCCTAATTCAGTAATTAACCTTTCCTCCAAACCTCTCTCCCAATCCAAAACCTCTGTCCTATCCAAAGGCCCCACCTTCAGCCCCACTCCCAGATTCAACCAAACAGCCCTCGTCAAAGATTTACTGTCCTACACTCGTACTCTCTGCTGGAAATATCACTTTGCCACGAAGAAAAATGATCCTAATCCTACTCCTAATGATCCAACTCCCCAAGACACCA